>NC_090266.1:67312809-68687809 GCF_040414725.1 Anabrus simplex | reverse complement strand
TTCGGATTTTCATCTCTTTACGAAGCTTCAAGGCTTTCTCGCGGGAAAAAGATTTGACAGCAATGAAGAACTTAAACAAGCCATGACTACGTATCTCAATACGCTGGCAGCAGAGGACTATGATGCTGGAATACAAAAACTCATCCCACATTATGACAAATGCCTAAATTTGCTTTGAGATTAAGTGGAGAAGTAGTGTAAAGTATGCTCTTTCCAATAAAAATGTGTATATTTGTTCATATTTACTCCTGTGTCTTTACTGCACAAATGGGTACCACTTTCCGGTTGGCCTTCATATTATTGAGGTTTTGAGTAGTCATTTTGTCAATTCTTTATTGATAGTACCTAAGAGCGATTGTTCTGTACATTTATGTATTGATGCGAGGGAGATGAATAAACGTATTGCGGCAGAGCAATTAAAATTTTTAACTGTAGAGGAGCTGATATAGGATTTTCAAGGGAAAGTTTGGTTTTCAACTGTAGATTTATGTAGCAGCTCTTGGCAAATTCCGTTAAGGAAGGAAGATAGACCTTTAACAGCTTTTAGTCACACGTGTAATCTGTATCAGTTCTGTCGTGTTCAATATGGTACTCGTACTAGTTCTTCTGTGTTAATTCATGCTTTGAATATTGCTTTGGGGAACGAAGCCGACCACTATGCGACTATTTACATTGATGATTTAGTCATTTCATCTAGTAGTCTTGAAGAGCATTCAGAACATCTCGACAGGGTATTTACCAAGTTAGAACAGGCAGGCTTCACTCTTAAACTGGAGAAATGCATATTTTGTAAGCCCAAAGTCATCTTTTAAGGACACCGTGTATCTGCAGTAGGTGTGACTCCAGAAAACATGAGAATAGACAAAATATAGAATGCAAAAGACCTAGGAATATAAAAGAATTGAGGTAATATGTTGGAGTATGTAAGATTTTTAGGAGATTTGTAGTAAGATTTTCCTACTTATTAGAGCCGTTTAGAGATTTGCTCAAAGCTGGCAATAAGTGGAAGTGGACAGAATACCATGAAAAGGCATTTGAAGAGCTGAAAAATGGTTTTAGGAAATCTGTGATTCTGAAAAATCCTAGAGATAGGAAGTATGTTATGATGACTGATGCATCACATTGTGGTATTGCCGGAGTTCTTTGTCAGCAGGAGGATGATGATAATAACTGAGGGATGGTTTCATTAGCTTTGACAGGGTTAAGCGCAGCTGAGAAACGCTACACAATAACTGAAGTAGATTTTTAGCGATATTCTTTAAGTAAATTTAGGGTGTACATACTGGGTACAAAATTTGAGATCTGGACAGAATATCATGTGCTATTTTTACTGCTACTTGCAAATTGTCATCTGATGGGGTCAGTGGATGGAGTTTAGCAATACAGCAGTATGATTTTAAAGTGGTACACATTAAGGGCAAGAACAATGTGTTAGGTGATTTGTTATCTAGAGACCGGGATTTGAGTAATGAAGGTAGTGTCATTAAGACTCATGAAGGTATTTTAAGCTGTGCATGTCTTCATAAAGACAATAAGGAAGCTTTAACTATATTAAAGATGACATGTTTTGAACAATCTCAGGATAGTGAGTGTAAATATTTTGTTAAGTGAACTTCAGAGTGGAGATCAGGACAGTGTGAAGAAAGGTAGTCACACTTATAGGATGGTTGAACAATTTTTAACGAAGAATTGTGGTAACAATCGTTGGTGCATATGAGTACAAAGTCCTTGAGAATGGAATTAACATGGTTCATTCATAAAGAGTTGGGACATTTTGGAGCAAATAAAGTGTTGTATGAGATCAGAGAAGTTTTGTATGGGATAAGATGGGAAAGGAAATTAGGAATTATGCCAACAGAGTAAAGCTCCCAATAGGTACCTCGAAGGACCTAGGCAAGCGGTCATTACTGAGAAACCCGGTGATCTTGTGTGTATAGACTTATTTGGACACGTGGTTCATGGTAAATATGCCCATCAATACGTGTTTGTGGTGACATGCTTTTTCCAAGTTAGTCAGACTGTATCTGATGAGAAAAGCAACAGGTCTTCGTTGTAGTAAGATAATTAGGGATAAGTATATTCAGGAATTAGGTACGCCTAGAAGGTTATTATCTGATAGCGGATTTCAATTTACATCAAAGAAGTGGAAGGCTGTGATGACAGAGTTGGGTATCGTACATGTTTGTTCCTCAATTAGGAATCCACAAGGGAATACGTATGAATGCACAATGAAGGAATTAGGTAGAATGTTTAGGTCATTAGTTCATGACAACCACACTGAGTGGGTGGGTTATTTAGCTTTGATTGAGAAATGGATAAATATGGTTGAGAACGAAATTCACTCCATTAGAGGTTCATTTTGGCAGTAATCCAAGCAATGAGCTAACAAACGTATTAGGTATTACGCAGGGACTTCAGCGGGATACTCAGATATATGTCAGATTAGCGAGAGAAAATTTGATTAAAGCGGCTGAGAAGCATAGCAACAGCAGAAATTCAGGTGTTAGACGAATTTCAGGTAGGAGATTCTGTTCTGTTACGTGTTCCCATGCTCTCGTCTAGTGAAGAGAAGGTGACAAAGAAATTATTTTTGTTCTATCAGGGTCCATACCATATTCATTGCTGGGTTGGTCCTTGTGCATACAGATTGAATGATGATGATTGTGTCATATTGAGCACTTATAATATTCATTCTCAGAGATGAAATATTTCTGAGAATTAAGCGTAATGTCCCCCAGGCGTGTTTTGATAACACAAAATGTACTTGAGTTAGCACACGTGAGTTCATGTATAGGTTGTGGACCTAGGCCTGACACTATTGCAGAAGCCATGAATAACTAGGTAATTTATTGAAATTGCAGAAGGAAACTAATGTAATAATTTTCTCGGTATTTTTTGTTTGTTTTCTCTTTGCAATGAAAACAAGAAATTGCTTGCTCCCATCTACGAGAGGTAAGCCACGTGTGATGACGTGTGTGTGGTGTATATATATAATAATAACCAAGAACTGCAGAACACTTTGATCGTGAGGTGCAAAGATATTGTTTATAACCTGATGAAATGTAAAATATTATGTGTGTCACTGACCAACGTTTGTAAGGAAATCGGCACAAGTTATCAGAAGTGTTTTATGGTATAATTTGAACAGACACCCTACAGAAAGACAGAAGTTTTGATCATGTATATTTATTAGGTGTTTATAAGATGCAATGATGTATGTAAATAACAAGAGGGCGTATCTAACCTTCCACGCTTTTCCAGCCGTGTTACTTATAATCCTATAGTCCAATTACGTGATATCACTCGTTATCAAATTATCCATTATCGGCAATTATTCACTGAGACCTGTTAATTATTCTGCAGTCAATTGTAAATTAGAATGATATTGGAATCATACTAGATGTATTATAACATAATTTATTATTTACACTGACTGACAGAGCAAATGCAACACCAAGAAGGAGTGGTCAGAGCTTTGTGCCAATTGCAGGGTAGACTGACGTCACTGAGGTATGCTCATGATGTGAATGCGCCGCTGTGCTGCGCACGTAGCGACCGATAAATGGGACACGGCGTTGGCGAATGGCCCACTTCGTACCGTGATTTCTCAGCCGACAGTCATTGTAGAATGTGTTGTCGTGTGCCACAGGACATGTGTATAGCTAAGAATGCCAGGCCGCCGTCAACGGAGGCATTTCCAGCAGACAGACGACTTAACGAGGGGTATGGTGATCGAGCTGAGAAGGGCAGGTTGGTCGCTTCGTCAAATCGCAGCCGATACCCATAGGGATGTGTCCACGGTGCAGCGCCTGTGGCGAAGATGGTTGGCGCAGGGACATGTGGCACGTGCGAGGGGTCCAGGCGCAGCCCGAGTGACGTCAGCACGTGAGGATCGGCGCAACCGCCGCCAAGCGGTGGCAGCCCCGCACGCCACATCAACCGCCATCCTTCAGCATGTGCAAGACACCCTGGCTGTTCCAATATCGACCAGAACAATTTCCCGTCGATTGGTTGAAGGAGGCCTGCACTCCCGGCATCCGCTCAGAAGACTACCATTGACTCCACAGCATAGACGTGCACGCCTGGCATGGTGCCGGGCTAGAGCGACTTGGATGAGGGAATGGCGGAACGTCGTGTTCTCCGATGAGTCACGCTTCTGTTCTGTCAGTGATAGTCACCGCAGACGAGTGTGGCGTCGGCGTGGAGAAAGGTCAAATCCTGCAGTAACTGTGGAGCGCCCTACCGCTAGACAACACGGCATCATGGTTTGGGGCGCTATTGCGTATGATTCCACGTCACCTCTAGTGCGTATTCAAGGCACGTTAAATGCCCACCGCTACGTGCAGCATGTGCTGCGGCCGGTGGCACTCCCGTACCTTCAGGGGCTGCCCAATGCTCTGTTTCAGCAGGATAATGCCCGCCCACACACTGCTCGCATCTCCCAACAGGCTCTACGAGGTGTACAGATGCTTCGGTGGCCAGCGTACTCTCTGGATCTCTCACCAATCGAACACGTGTGGGATCTCATTGGACGCAGTTTGCAAACTCTGCCCCAGCCTCGTACGGACGACCAACTGTGGCAAATGGTTGACAGAGAATGGAGAACCATCCCTCAGGACACCATCCGCACTCTTATTGACTCTGTACCTCGACGTGTTTCTGCGTGCATCGCCGCTCGCGGTGGGCCTACATCCTACTGAGTCGATGCCGTGCGCATTGTGTAACCTGCATATCGGTTTGAAATAAACATCAATTATTCATCCGTGCCGTCTCTGTTTTTTCCCCAACTTTCATCCCTTTCGAACCACTCCTCCTTGGTGTTGCATTGTCACTGTCAGTCAGTGTATTATAATTTAGTCAATATGTTGAGACAATGTTTGTGCCATTTCATCTCATATTTCTGTAAACGAAAAAGTTATTCTTGAAGCTGGGAGTTTAGGGTGAGTCCTTGAGTTTAACTCATGAGAACATAATTATACAGCGACCTGCGCACAAAGCTGGAGCATTTACAACATCGTCGACACACCCACTGGTTACTGGTACTCCTGAAGAAAGAAGAGAGGGAAAGATATGATATGGGATCAACGAATCAGATGCTACGATGATAATGAGACTTGGTATGGAGCAGTAACCGAGGAAGGGAAAGTCTCGTGTATATAATTCTGAATGGAGCAATCCAGATAACCACAACTATATTATTTTTTGCTATATTGAGTTTTTCGTCTCGATATACAGTGCGGAGGTGCTGTGATGCTGTCGGATCGGGGTTAGACAGAATAGTATATGGCTTGTGATATAATATATTCCAAATTATTCTGGACAAAGAACTATGTAAGTTCAAGTCCATGGTACCTGCCACAAATCTATATTGTATCAGGAGAACAGCTTATTTGGTTTGAGATTTCTGACAAAATGGAACAATTCATAACACTGAATTTCCTCTACCCAATATCAACTGTGATCAATTTTCATAAGCATAGGGCCAATGTCTATCTTAAAGACGAGGCATTTAGGGAGTGTTAGTCCAGATAGCCGAAACCGAATTGCAGAAGGAAGGAAGGATGTCCATGGAACCAATCTACAACGAATAAAAAGGGGAACGAGTAACCATGGAATACAGATGACCTCAGCGGAAGCTGCAATTGGTGAGCCACTATTAGATAATGCAAGCAACAGTAAATTTCAGTAATGTTAAATTCTAAATTCCCTTCAAGCACAAAGGTACTTTTCCGATTCATCTCATTTTTTTAAATAAATTAATTTGACTTTAGATTGCATTAATATTCCTTCTCAGAGTGATACTTAATGGTTAATTATTTTAATCCCACTCCTGTGATTTAAGTATGAGTCTCTATGATATTCCATTTAAAAATTTTGCTTTACAGTCTTTTTCAAAAAAGCTGTCGAGCTGGCGCCCAAATAAATCATAGAGAAATGGAAAACCTTAGAATATGATGATTGGTATTCTATTTTGTGTGGCAATTTGCGGGCAACCCACATATATTTTATATCTATATGCAAGTGTCCCCAGCAAATAACATTCTTCTATCAGTGTGGAGCTGAGGGGTAGTAAGGTTACAAAGTAAGCAAATTTCTTTTCTTAAGAAAGGCCTCCCTTGATCGCGCTAGTCACCATTTTATGTCCTCCATACTTCTGCCATTGTTAGTTAATTTCCTGTCAAAGTAACAATATTTATCTACTTCCTTTAAGATTTCACTTCCTGCATTAACTGACTTAATTCGACTGCACTCCATCACTTTTGTTTTGGACTTGTTTGCCTTCTCCAAGACTCTCTCCATACTATTCACCAATTTCTCCAGATCTTCTACAGACTCAGGTAAAATAACAATATCATCAGCAAGTCTCAATATGTTTTGATTTCTTCTCCTTGGACTGTGATTCCTTTTTCCAATTTCCTCTTTGATTTCCTTTACTGACTCTTCTATATGAAATTTGAAAAGGAGTGGGGACAAACTGAAGCCTTGCCTCACTTGATTGATTGATTTCTTAGTCATATAAAAGCATACATACAATTAATATACACTGAGTTGCCAAGTCATGGGAAGACACTGAATGTGATATTAATAATGAGTTGCTGCTCCGCGAGCCCTCAGAACAGCTGAAATACGGTGAGGCATCGACTCTACAAGGTGTTGGAATCATTCTGGAGGGACGTGGACCCACGCATCTTGCACTGTTACCCACAAATGGTAAAGTGTAGCTGGTGCGAGGTTCATTGAGCGTACTCCAGCATTGACAGCATCCCTTAAATGCTCAACTGGATTAAGATCGGTGGATATGGAGGGCCAATCCGTGGTCGTAACTTCACTGGAGTACTCCTCCATCCACCTGCGAGCCACCACAGAGCGGTGCCATAGCGCATTGTCCTGTTGAAACATGGCATCTCCATCAGGGTACACTAGTGCCAGAAAGGGATACAGATGGACTGAAAGAATGTTCACATAATGTTCACCTGTCAGCACTCCCTGCAGCCAGACAATGGGGCCTAACTGCTACCAAGGGAATGCCATCCAGGCCAGAACTCAGCCACCTTTCGCCTGCACGCAACCTTATTGACATGGAGGATCCATACCTTCATGAGCCATATGCCACCGTCTCACGCACCAATCAGCTCGATACAACTGGAACCGGGATTCATCGGACTATATTACAAGCTGAAACTGTTCCACTGTCCACTGCCGGTGTTCGCGGGTACATGCAAGTCATTGAGCTCCGTGTCGAGGTGTCAGCAAAGGGACATGAGTTGGTCGTTGGCTGGTGAAGCCTATGCATTATAGTTTCCTCTTACAGTCCTGGTAGAAATGGGTTTCTGACTCCCAACATTCAATTGGGCAGTGATCTGACTCACGGTAGCCAGTCAAGCGCCCAGTATGTTCTATGGATGCAACGTGATGTCTGTTCGTTAAACACCTGTGGTTTTCCCGTGCGGCAGTATACACGGGTGGTAACATTCTCTCTGCGATATCGAAGATCTACCCTCCACGCTGCTGACCTCAGAAACCCAAATCCACGTGTAATCTCCGCAATGCAATGATCATCCTACGTTCAAAGTCAGTTAACTCACAACATGTTGCCATCTTGCCATCTTCATGACACTGGGGTCTGTAACAGATCGCTCAGCTGTGTAGCAGCTAGCCGCAATGCTCAGGGGCCATACACGGCACATTTTCTGATGGAACACCCCTTCCCGTGACTTTCGGACACTCAGTATACAAACGATTAATTTATTTTATTAGCACCAATGAGGAAACTCCCGGATTCCTCTTCGGAATCACTCATCTTATCATGCTGTGGACAGCCTATGTAACAATGGCAGGTGTGCAGCAATTTTCCAATGTATTAATGGATCGTCCTATTTGAGTCAATACCATGTCTTACTTGATAGTCTTACCAAGTTTCATTGCAATTGAAGAGCCCAGTGTAAGACCCAGACAGCTCCACAATATAAAAATTTTCAGGAGACACATAAAAATTCATAAAATAATTATATATTGAAAAAGTAAGGGTTATCTATGTATACTAGCTAGAATCAGTACTAACATACATATTAAAGTGGAAATGGTGCAGTTTGTGTTACAGGACTCCTCTCAGTTTATTCACACAACCTCTGGAGCTATCTTGTTTCATGCCCCGGTAAACTCTGTCTGCTATGGAGAATGGAATAACAAGTACTATTTACCTGAGTTATCAATGTAAGATACTTTACTATACAGCAGACTTACTGTGAGAGTAAATATCTTTACAATGCAACAAGATTATATACACCAAGGAAATGAGGTTCACAGGAAGTTCATCATTATTCAGCACCAAATCATCACCAGGTGCATCATCACTCCCATTTGAAACTATCTGACTGCAGAACCACAAACAGTCAGGTGGAACATATATAGTTCTTTTTTCTGACTTGAACCACGTTGTAGTTTTCTGTACATTCCATACAGTTTGCCAATGTTTCGAATACATTGCAGTATTCTTTGTCAAAGCAACTGAAATACCCCTACTCGATCCAACGTAATCAGTCTCCCAGGCAGCAATCACACTACAAGAGTGGTTCCTGACCTTGGCCTTATATCCTAAGCTTTCTGGCTGACGTAAGCCCTCTACCTATCTCGTGAGAATTCTGGAAAATATGCATCAAACCCAGGTAGTGGGACTTGCCCGCGCTGATATGTAATTAGAGACTCATCCTGCGTGTTTATGTTGAGGTCTGTATGTCTTAATCTATGTATGATAGGCATCCAAGAATTGCTGATTTTATATCCTTCTTCTAAATTCATATTATATGGGTCTTTCTTGATTTTGATAGCCTCACAGATCTTCCTTTAAGATTCCAAGAGATAGCTGCTAGGATCTTGATGTTGTCAAATGATATTCGGTGTCTTGTTTCGCAGGAATGCTTGGCTACAGCTGAAATATCTGTGTTTTGCTTCTTGGTGTGGAGGATGTGTTCTTTTAGACGGGTAGAGATGAGACGTTTTGTTTCACCAACATAGCGTGTTCCGCAGCTACATTCAATGTGGTATACTTCAGGAGCCTGTAGTTCTATTGTGTCTTTTACTGGTGGTAGATAACGAGCTAGCTGCCAGTGTGGTTTATAGATTACTAGCTGATGTACCCGTGCTTCGCAACGGGATTCTCAGAAAGACTGACTTGGTGGTTTTCCTAACTGAATTAAACATATGTCATTACAAAAACGTCAGTAGGAATGTAGCGATTGAAAGCAATGTTGTCATATAAAATACTCGATCAAATGAAAAACCGCACACTTTCTCACTTTCAACGAACAGTACTACGGTGCCGATCTAAGAGTCCAAAGTTCCAGAGCTGGAATAACCAGGTCGCAGACTGCCGTGAACACTCCTCTGTCATTATTTCGTTAAATATGCACACTACTCATTCCAATCAGTGCCTCAGAGTAGGGATTGAATAGCTCGAATACTATGATGAACCAGTGTGTTATGTACCAGATATATCAGAAAATATATGAACCAGAGGAATGGCATGCTAAAGAAGAAAGTTATCTTACTTCCCAGCTACTTCAGCCAATATACAGGCAGGCTGTTACAGTCGGTACGACCAGGCGAGTTGCCCGTGTGGTTAGGGGCGCGCAGCTGTGAGCTTGCATCCGGGAGATAGTGGATTCGAACCCCAAAGCCGGCAACCCTGAAGATGGTATTCCGTGGTTTCCCATTTTCACACCAGTCACACCAGGCTGTACCTTAAAGCCAAGGCCGCTTCCTTCACACCACTGTTCATTTCCTATCCCATCGTCGCAATAAGACCTACCTGTGTCGGTGCGACGTCAAGCAAATTAAAAAAACCTTGGTACGCTGCAGTAATCCTATCTATCGGGGATGAGAGGAAACAGAAGACAAAAAGCACATCACAACAAACAATGGTCAATGTAATGTTATTGTTGATAAAGTTTATGAGCTTTCTATATTGCAGGCCTTCACATTAGTTTTCTTTCGACTCTGTGATATTAGGGTGTCTTACAAAATTCTTGATATCATAGACTGTAGTTCCTTATTCTCAGATTTTACATACCAATTTTCACTAAATTCTGTTTACCCATTTTCTCGTGACTCGGCGCTGATATGGATCTAGTAACAAAAATCCAAATTCATGAATATCTCTGATTATATGAGGTACAGTAACAATGTATACGACATAAGTGATCGGAAGTTTAATAACTTCTTACATAACTACTACGAACTTACGACATAACTAAAGTTATGTTAGTTATGTAGTATTTATCGCTACGACTACTAATAACATAAATAACTTATTTATTGAGAATTACATTTCAGGCCTTCCCCTAAACTACCATTTCACTCAACGTGAATAAAATAATTTGTAGCCTAGATTGCAGTGGTTCATCACCCGACATTACATACCGATTTTCATTAAATTCTCTTCAGTCCTTTTCTATAGATGCGTGTACAGACAGACAGACAGACAGACAGACAGACAGACAGACAGACAGACAGACAGACAGACAGACAGAAATTACAGAAAAGTAAAGAAATGCATTTCCTTGTTACTGTGAACATGACAGATACAGAAATATCATTCATTTCAAATGCTGAGCAATGCACAGGCAAGACACTTACTTTATATATAGATTACATTTCAGGCCTTCCCCTAAACTACCATTTCACTCAGTGCGAATAACATTATTGATAGCCTAGATTATAGCGACCTATTCCCCGACTTCTCATACCAATTTTCATGAAGATACGACCACTAATAAATTAAATATTTGACAATTAAATTTTAGGCCTTCCCCTAAACTACCATTTTTCTCAGCGTGTATAGCCTATATTGTAGCGACTTATTTCCCATCCTTGTCTAGCGATTTTCGTTAAGACACGACGGCTAATAACATAAATATTTGAGAATTAAATTTCAGGCCTTCCCCTAAACTACCATTTCACTCAGCGTGATTAAAATAATTTGTAGCCTAGATTGTAGCGGTTCATCACCCGACTTTACATTCTGATTTTCATTACATTCTCTTGAGCCGTTTTCTCGTGATGCGTGTACATACATACATACAGACAGACAGACAGACAGACAGACAGAAATTATGGAAAAGTAAAAAATGCATTTTCTTGTTACTGTGGACATGACCGATACAGAAATACCATTATTTTCAAATTCTGAGTAATGTACAGACAAAACTCTTATTTTATATATATAGATTTTTATGTATGGATATGGGATAACCCAGAGGAGAAACCCCTTCTTCGCCGCTAATTTTTACTAAAATGAATGTAGAATTTAATAAAAGTGAAGAGAAAGAAACTTTTATTAAGAAATGGCTCTTTTCAACGTTGAATTTAGAGTTATTTAGTGAATTATGGTGCTATAATTTGGAATAGGCCGACATTGTAATTCTAGACCAGGTCATAAGTGAGCCCCTGCCATTATTCTGTTAAGGTGTGCACACTGATAATTCCAATCAGCGCGTCAGAGGAAGGACAGAATAGTTGGAATACTGTGATGAACCAGTGTGTTACATACCAGCAGTATCAGAAAATGTATGAACCAGAGGAATGGCATACTAAAGAACAAAGTTATCTAACTCAATATTCAGGCAGGCTGTTATTCTTGGTACACAGCAGTAATCCGATCTATCAGAGATGAGTGGAAGCATAGGAGATAAAGAATATCACAACAAACAATGGTCAATGTAATGTTATTGTCGGTCAATTTTAAGAGCTCTCGATAGCCTTCACATTTAGTTTTCTTTCGACGCCGAAATACCACTCTCATCATAGTCAGCACAGTAAAACTGAATAAAACATAAATGATCGGAAATCGTATTCTCAATAACTTTTGTTATGTAGTTCTTTTTGATAGGACCAATAACATAGGCATTTAAAAATTAAATTTTAAGCACCTTCCCCTAAGCTACTATTTCAACCAGGGCAAATAACATTGTTTATAGCTTAGACGGTGGTTTCTTATCCCCGACTGTATACACAGATCTTCATTAAATTCAGTTTACCCATTTACTCGTGGCTTGGCTTAGCAACAAAAATACAAATTCATAAATACCTCTGTTATGCATAAGACATAAATGATAGGAAATTTAATTCTCTATAACTTCAGTTATGTAGTATTTATCGACAGGACCAAGCTAAGCTATAAACAATGTTATTTGCCCTGGTTGAAATAGTAGCTTAGGGGAAGGTGCTTAAAATTTAATTTTTAAATGCCTATGTTATTGGTCCTATCGAAAAGTACTACATAAGAAAAGTTATTGAGAATACGATTTCCGATCATAATCTCATAAATATATGAGATTTAAATTTTAGGCCTTCTCCTAAACTACCATTTCACTCAGCATGAATACAACGATTTGTGGCCTAGATTGTAGTGGCTCATTCCCCAACTTTACATACCGATTTACATTAAATTCTCTTCAGCTGTTTTCTCGTGATGCATGTACATACATAAAGACAGAAATTACAGAAGAGAAAAAAGTGCATTTCCTTGTTATAATGGACATGACCAATACAGAAATACCATTCTTTTTAAATTCTGAGCAATGTACAGAAAAAACCCTTATTTTATATATATATAGATGAGTCAGGTTAAAGAATTCAACTTAAAAGCCTATGAATGGTAAGAGGAAAGAGATACCTCATATAATAACAATGGTTTAAAACCAAACCATTATTATAATTATAATAATGATATTCCATTAACATATGAACAAGTAACAACATTACATATTGTATTGAAATATAAATTCAAACAAAAGGGGATCATGATCACATGTAGCGTATACCATGTGTACCGGTATTATTCCGGTAGCTTTTAGAAAGATGTGGGCCGGGGAGCCAGACTTCACTGCACAAGATTAAGATCAACACTTTAATTTATTCAAAAGTTTGGATTAATTTGCTTCACTTCATACTTCCCCCTTTCTTTAGAGGATTAAGAATGAACACACTGATTAATACAACTATGTTACATAATAATTTACCAGGGGTTATAAACCATAAACGCTCAGCATGAGATAGAGGGGACCAGCCCTTGTAAAATGAAATTTCTCGAAACTTGTAACTAGTCCAGGGGGAGGGCTCCCCGATATTTACAACATGGGGAAGAGTACCAGGTAATTCTGGAAAGATCGTACTATGTGAATATAGTTTCTAAGCCTAGCATACTCTTACGATGTAATACATGAAATTCATAGAAAGACCATAAGGAGCGGAAGGTTTTCAAGCCCACAAGAGGGCATTCCAACAGAGACAAAACATCTTCCAGAAGGTGCGGGTACCTTACAAATACCTTTAGGGTAATCATTTACACTGTCTCTAGTCGACTCAAGCGGCTTCGAAAGAAAATATGAGAGTTAAGGTTAACCATTGAACTTCAAAAGGCCCAGAAAGAAATTCAAAACTACAGTACAAATTCAATGGGGCCAGTAAACCTTAGTGGCCAATAACAACAACTAGTCCATACATCCAGTGACTAGATATCAGAGCTCCCAAAGTGACACTGAAATTTGATAATGAAGAACATTAATCATTAAAAATACAAGGTTTTTCAGGGCCCTTAAACATGCCAAAACACACCCTTAAATTTGTTTACATACAAGTTACCCAAACCTCCCATCATCCCTTATTCACTCTATCAGACTTAATGTCTCACCTCCATGCCCCTTAGTCGTGAGATCATGCCTCTAGCGGGGCCAGCCCGCACAATAAAGCGTGCAAGGTCAAGTCCAAGTAGCACGGCGATCAGACGCAGAATGCCCCTTGCCAAAGCCAGGACAAGGTATATATGCAGAGCCCCCAAACTCTCATTGGTAGCCAAGGAGAGGCCAAGGGACATAGAGGTAAGTGGCATGGCTGCCAACCTTAGGGAAAGGAAGTACTCCAGAGCGGGAAATCAGATCCCTTTTACCCTGGAGCCATAACTTGGGAGGAAAGAGAATATAATTTATTATTAATCAGCTAAATGACATAATCCTATAAGCATCAAGACATAACAAATAGACAGATTAAAAGTGGAGGTACACAACAGCTTGCAAGCATGAATACAAGGCAGAGCAAACAAGGAAAGGGGAGGGAGGAAAATTCATGGTACAGACCTGTCCCCCTCAAACACGTTCTCGGGTAGAGGCACCCATTGGATGAATAGAAATTTTCTTGTGCAAATAAGTTCATGTGCATTTATCACCAAGATTTTCACACCATGATTTACAATAAAACTTGAGAACTGCACAAGTTTTTCTTGAGATGGAAGATCCACAAATGGAGGTTGATGAAATGCATCCCGGGATGTAACACGACACAATGAGTAGGATAAAAGCAGCCATCCAAAGTGGCAAGTAGACTTAAAATCCAGCCCAGATGGCCGAGATAGTACACGGTGAAGTCAGTGCCCTAGTGGTAGAGTCAAACATCACCCAACTGAACTCGTAGACGAAGGCAAATAAAAAAGAACGAGAGAATATGCTGGAACTAGAGGCTGAGAGCAGAGGCTCTCTATACGCTGACGATGATGAGTCATAAGCCAAAAAGACCAGCTTCAGGAGGCGACATGAGCCAAGTTTAGCTCGAATGAGGGGCCCACTCATGGAGTTACGGCGAAGATGATTACTCCTCAAGGCTGTAAAAATAAACACAGAGCCAGCAAAGGGTCAGCAACGAAATCCCCTTCTCTGCGACTGCCAGTTGGGACCGCATCCCCAGTCACTCAGCCGGTGCATCGGAATATACAACGTTTATTATAATTTGGGTCCACCTTATAAAATACATAATTAATTTAGCATCGGAGTATGCTGCAAACTCCTTTGGTCTCGACTTACCGACAACGAAAAGCTGAAGTTACTCTATGTCGAAAACTCATCAGCAGATCCACCAATTTTACTCCAGTTGTCAGGAAACTCGTGCCTTGCACAGTTCCAAAAGAATGGATACCATCCCTGAGGTACTGCAACAGATGCAAGTGTCCGAAGAAATGACTCAAAGTAATATTGAAGTTCTCACCACAGCCATCCAGGCACTCGCTGACAGGTTCAAGGATGTTGAGGCTCGTATGGACCATCTTTTAGAAGAACACACCGCCTACGATGGAGGTACGTTAAATCCGGCCCAACGGCCCAACAACGACATCGCATGGCGCAAATTTAAACCCGCAACATACGACAAAGTACTACCCACGCCGCCAGACCTCAAAGTCTACCAAATAGCCCAGGCCTCGAAAAACCAACTCGCACTCATCCCTACTGGCTGGGACCACCACGATGCAGCTGCCACCGTTTGAGCCATCAGCGCTTGGCCGCAGCTTGACCCAGCGCATAGCCACGGTGCAGTGCTCCCCAAGGGCTTATCGTACACACCGACGCCGCGCCCAGCAGCTGTCACCCGTGGAGCCAGCACATCTCGGCAAGGACGAGAACGCGGAAGTCACGGGGCAGTGCGCAAAGTCAACTAGACGTGAGGCTGCTTCTGGACGCAGGACAATGGCGGACCTCGCTCCGCCGGCTCCTGCACCAGACCAATCTTCCCACTTTGCAGAGGTCACTCACCGGACTACCCATGCATATGTAGAGGGTTTCTTCCCTCTTCAGTGATCCCTTTGAGGTATCTTCATTCGCAAAGAATAATTTTGTGTATTTATTGTGCATCTTTTGTGATATTTCTTTCTTTTGTAACAGGCTTGCCGTGAATCTTTTTTATATGTCTTGTAACCTTGTGTGTGTATATATATATATAATAATAATAATAATAAAAGAGCACGGAAGGTGTGCACCCTTCAGGGACCCCTTCGCTGCCCTCTCGCGGCTAACACCTGTGCTATCCTCTCCTACACGCGATCCTCCGGCTGTCTATAAAAGCGGGAGTGAGAGGCAGCTCAGGGTCAGTTGGTCATGAGTTGGTCATGAGGGATTTTTTTAAGTGACTGGAGCTACTGAGCTCAGTATTATTATTAATACTTCTTTTTGTTCTTAGTTCATTTAACCTCCAGGGTTGGTTTTTCCCTCAGACTGAGCGAGGGATCCCACCTCTACTGTGTTAAGGGCCGTGTCCTGGAGCTAGAGACTTTAGGTCGAGTCATACAACTGGGAAGGATGACCGGTACCTTGCCCAGGCGGCCTCACCTGCTATGCTGAACAGGTGCCTTGTTGGGGAATGGGAATATACAAAGGGATTGACAAGGAAGAGGGAAGGAAGCGGCCGTGGCCTTAAGTTAGCTACTATCCCGGCATTTGCCCGAAGGAAAACCACTTTGAGTATGGCTGAGGTGGGAATCGAACCCACCTCTACACAGCTGACCTCCCAAGGCTGAGTGGGCCCCGCTCCAGCCCTCATATAACTTTTCAAACTTTGTGGCAGAGCCGGGAATCGAACCTGGGCCTCCGGGGGTGGCAGCAAATCACACTAACCACTACACCACAGAGGCAGACTAATTGCCAATCAATGAATAAATTGATGGTTTCATAACATAATGCTTATGCAAGTAAAATCAGTATAAACTGTATACCTAAACAGTAGAGTAAATTTGTAGACCCTGTTCACGCAGACATTCTGAGCCTTTCACCATTCTAATGCGAGCGGCCGCCCACTGTGCTATTCATGAAAAAAACAAAAAGCCTATTAAGGATATTTTACCCGCATATGTTGACGTCGTTTTAGGTGGAGATGTCTCCCCCTCATTTGGAATGGTTTCATTTGACGAAGGACGAACATTATGAATTGTTAGGTGTTTTATCATCATTGATGTATTTTTACTATAGTTTTTTAATATTTTATCGCATCACGTGCATTTGACTCATTCGTCTAGAAGCTCTTCAAAGTAGTCACAAGTCCATGACCTTTTTCTACCGGTCATTGTATGCTCTGTCTGAAGTATTAACAAGTTTGTACATTATAATATATTACTAATAATTATTAATGAGAAAATAATAACTCGTAGCATACGAAAAACATGTTAACTATTGTACTTGAAAGTAATGATTAACAACATTAAGCCTGCAAAACACGACAAACATATAAAGAAAATCATTTCAGAAGAGCAGACAAAATGTAAAATTAAATATTAACAAAATAAATAGCTTACCATGAAATTGCTTTTACCAATCTGTTGTTCGTACTACCAGAAAAACTATTAAACAAATGCTCTTTCCCTTCACAGAGAACGTTATGTCTACCACCCCACACAAATAAATATATTGAGTGCCCCTAGTAGTAGTCTAATACGACGACTGGTCAGTCAGCGCTCCGCATAGTCTATGTATGGGGTCGCATTACAGTTCGAACAGGTTCGATACCGTATGGAGCATATGTAGCATGTCGGGCGAGCTTGAGCCTGCTCGAACTTGAGTATCATTCGCCCATCACTACTATTTACCAACTGATGAGCCAACACTTAACACACTGGGGTGAAACACTGGCAACCAGGAATGAGTTAGCTGGATAATTTATAATGTCCAATAACGGACCAGTTATATTGATTTAATAAATTTACTCATTCGCGACAAATATTTCAGGTTCCCTATGGGAATCAATATCTACATCATTTGATGGCCAGGCAGGCATCAATTTTTGGTAATGAGACAAAGTCTCTCATAGTGCATTGGCACTGCCGGTGCCTCCAAGTAGCCTATGCAGTGGCCTCCACAGTATGCACTAGCCATGCGTCTTGGTGGGTGTGCTATTTACCAACTGAGGAGCCTAACTTAGCACACCGTGGCGAAACGCTGGCAACCAGGAATGAGTTAGCTGGAAAATGTATAATGTCCAATAACGGACCATTTACAGTATATTGGTACTATAAATTTACTCATTCGGGACAAATATTTCAGGTTCCCTATGGGAATCAATATCTATATCAAACAATGATTATGAACTTAAAACAATCAGTGGATCCGACCTGCAATGCCACACCTTCCCAGAAATTGTATTGAAAAATTAGTATTACCGACCAAGGGACTGCTTACAAAGCACAATTCTGAATCTATGATTCTTGTTGTCCAAAGGGGTTGAAAATCCAGGTCAACAGCCCCTCATAGTGGTACTTATCACTAGTAAAGTAGAACCATGGCATTTCTCAGGTTGCGGTACTAATCAAAAGTAGCGCAGACTCACAGTGTTCCAAACATTATAGTACTACTCACACTTATTGTATGTCGCACAGGTAACGCAGACCTATGGTGTTTCTCACATAACGGGATCACTCTTAGGCAAAGCAAACCCATGGTCTTACAACCAGGGGTGTTCTTCACGTAGTTGGTACTAATCACAGGCAACGCAGACTCACAGTGTCGCTCATAGAGTTCTACTAATCACATGCAACACCCAGACCCGCGGTGTTTCTAACAATGGTTCTAATCACAGACAACGTAAGTCCATGGTGTTCTGCATATAGTGGTACTAATCACGGGTACTGTAAACCCATAGTGACCCCACCCACTATTGCTACTAATCAAAAACCTATTGTGTACCTAACACAGTGGTACTACTCGCAAGTAAAGGTAACCCATGGTTTTCCCCGCATGATGGTACAAATCACAAGTAGATGCATGGTTCTAATTCGATCATCACTTGGTCACCCCTTTTAATCACCTCTTACGACAGGCACGGGATACAATGGGTATATTCTTCGTCTGTGTCCCCCACCCACAGGGGGCAGATAAATGTGAAATATGTTCCTCACTTCCCCGCTGCATCCTACTGAAAGGCAATATGTGTGACATGTGTGCGGCACTCGGTAAAGCTGAACAGATGTTAGGGAGGGGTGGAGTGACGTGTAGGCTGGAGGAGTATTGTTATGGTTGGGCGGGGAAAGGAGGAGAGTGAAAGGAATTGATGAAGTCTTTCTTATCTCATATATCTGTGGTTAAAATATATTTTTGGTAATAGTTTGTAAATTTCATCAAATAGCATATTTGTGTTTCGTGTAATTTATTTATTTGTAACTGGGGTTGTTCTTTCATCCAGCTGTATGTTAATATCTTCTAACCCTCAACACAGAGATGGAAACAATGAAATTTATGAATTGTTTCAGTGCATGCACCCTGGCCAGAGTGAGTGCAACGTCATACTTATACGAGGGTTCGTACCGACAAGTTCTTTGTAAATTTGACTTCAAACATATAAACCTCATTTTGTTTACGTACTGAACTTTTCAACACGAATTACAAGTTGTATTGTATTACATGTTATCTACAACATTTATTCAATAGTGGTACAGGTTTCGACATACTGGTATACAAATGTCATCATCAGCCAGACTCACACAAATCACACAAATTTAGCAAGTACATATTAATTAAAATTGCCGTGGTGATATGTAGGGATACACAACATCATACACTATTTTTCACTATATAAATACATTGATTAAAATTTTTAACATGCTTTAGCTGTACCATCAACATTTTCTAATCTACTTTTTATACTCTGAAGTGTGAAATTCTTCAAAAGTTTCTTGTTACTGTGTGTTTAAATTAAAGTGATATACTCATAGCAAATACATAATAATCTGACCTTGCTGATCCGTTTACATACAAATGCTCAAATCATCACACGTCATTTTAGAGTTGTATTTAAAATATTTTAGTGATTGTCTGTCATTTCATTAAAACCACTTGTTATTTAAATGTTATCCAAGTAAGACCAGAAATTTTGTCAATAAAACATTGCTCATGTAATGGAGCTTGTGGAACTATGCGTTTGTATATCACATAAAACACTTGACATCATGTACCCTCAACACGTGAAGTTTTATTTCATATCCTCCTCCCCTTCTTGGTAGTACTATAATTTTTTTTGTCAGACAGTTTATTTTGTACCAGCTGATCTTGGAAACAAATGGAAATGTTTTATCCTAAAGTATTTGATGTACAGCATGATAGAATTTGGAAGCTTTCTGTATTCTGTTGTTATATTTTCAGAGGACAATAGTGTACGGGTACCACCATAAAACATGCAAGAATATGTCATATCACAATCCAAGTGAAAACTGCATGTGCTCGTTATGTGGATAGTTCTGTGATAAATATCACATCACAAGATGTAAAGACGAACGTAAATCTCATTGCGATTACAGCAAAGACTAAAGTAATCAATTCATGTAATGCACATTTGTGCACTTCACTGTTTATAAAAAAAAAAGGTGAACAGACTTATTACATTTTAACTCCTCAAGATGCCTTAGAACTCAGCTGGGATAGTACCTGCTATCTTGGAAACAAATGGACAACTGACCTCACTGTATCACTGTGGTCAGTGATAACACCCTTGGACAACAGAGTCTGTATGTAACTCATTATTCAGTGTGATAAAATACACGAATATTACCGCAAGATGCTTGTTGAGGAGAGGTTTCTTCATCGCTGATACTAGAACCTCACCATCCCAACCCCACAAAAACTTATAACTGCTTTTGTCATTCCAATGTCAAACTCGAACTCTCATGAGCATAGTTATAACAACCTGTACCAAACATCTATCTCAATTTCCTGGTAAAGTTGTTCTAGAATTCCACCAGGTCAGCTAAAGGAGGGTGACCATAAGAAATCTGGTACCTCTGAAATGTGGTGTTACTGTAGACTATTGAATATTCCATGGAGGGAAAACGTACAAATGCATGGCGTTTTTAATCAGAGGATCTTACATTATTTCGGACAAGTAATAAAAGAGAACAACTTTAAAATCTTCATCATAACGGGCAAAAGAAATGACACTACACCCAGGAAGCAGACTTCCTCTAAGACCAATAACAGTATCAAAACTGATGCAGCAAAAGACCACCACCAGACAGATTGTGTTGCAGGCATGGCCCCACACCCCTGACAAGTTGCACGTATCCAAGACAAGGCGTAACAAGAATTAGGCCCGGTTTATTCAACCTCAGTTAACATCTAACTGCCTGTTAAAATAATTTAACAGTGAACTTAACCAAATTAGTATTTAATCAACTTTGGTTAAGACTAAAAATCTGTTAAACTCTCAGTTAACTTAACTGCCCAGGTACAAGCAATTAAATTCTCTGTTAGGTTAAAATATGGCAGGTGCATTTGATGCAGAACTTCCTCATCTTGAATATTTGCAATATAAAAGGCCTTTTCCAGAAAAATTTAGAAACAGAACAGCTGATTTTCATAGTTGTTTCAGTTGCTTGATCGTACATTGGCTAACGTCAGTATGCACATTGAACTGACTACAAATTTTCTGCCAACCGTCACTTTTAGCATGGATCCATTCATTTGCTTACTTTCTATAATAAGTATACAGTGTTCCCCCAAGAAATTTTCGCCAGCCGGGTGGCAGGAATGAGCAGTCAGGTGGGAAATACAACGTTAAAAAATTAATATGATCAAGTTTCTGTTTATTCCTCTTCATGGCTGGTTTCATCAATGTGGGTTAAACTTTAACCCCGAGACATACAGCTTTAACTCGAGAATTTGACTATGCATTGTTTCATCGATCCAGTGCATTAAAAATATCAGACAGGTAAATATTAACTGCAAACCTGAACTATTTTAGACACAAGGGTATTGTGAACTTCTTGTGTTCTGCTGCTCGTTCACCATCATGTAACACCGGAACTTACCGCTCAGTTGATGTGGAGCGCCATGCAGAATTTATTACTCGCATGTGGTTCCATGCTAATCCAGGCACTGCTCGAGCATGATACAACGTGATAAAGATGAACATTTGAACTCTGATGTAATTGATGCAATTATGCTGACAATAATGAAGATTTTATCATTTAAATAAACAGTTTTACAGTATTTACATTTTAATTTGGAACACCCAATGACACAAAGATGTATTAAAGTTATGAAAGCAATATATCTAGGTGTCAAAAGGGGCTCTAGTTAAGATGCAGCAGGTCGTTATGCACGTTAGGTATCAAAAGGGGTAAAAAAATCAATACATATTTAAATCTTATAGCAATTATGTAGTTTTTTTAAGTGATTCCACATACTGTAGATAAACTGATTATGTGTGTAAGTTACAGAAAATATTATGAGAAGAACTTTGTAAATAATATAAATTTATATCTATTAAGGATGAGATGTGTGTTTAATAAAAAATTGTTAATGTAAATTGTATAATACTGTATTTTAGGGAAAATGTCTTTTTTTAAAATTTAAAATCTAGTTGTTGAGAACAATGTATATTTGTGTATCATTTGCCACCGAGGTAAACACCTCATTTGCAAATTTAGTATTTTGATTTCATTGATATGACGTTAGCTGGGCAGTATGTAAAAACGGCAGAGCAGTTGTGCGTATTAAACATTCTTAGGATGAACACTGGGAATATACAGGGAAATAATTTTTTTTTAAAAGAGATATTTGAATCACGCATTCTCTTCTCATTTTTTTTTCACATTGGTCTATAGAGGAACAGAAAATTCATGGTCAAGACAAAAAATCTGTATAAATCTTTACTTTCTGTGCCTTGATTTACAGCTGTATTAAAACAAGGGCGCATCCAAGCGAGTTCACAAACTGCGTGTATCTGCCGTGATCTTCTAGATTCTCACTGATCGTGAATCTTCTGAGAGTTAACACCGTGTTAGCTGACAGTTCCCAGGAAATGTTTGTATAAATGCAAGAATCTGAACATGCTGCTAAATTTTTAATGCTGTGTTAACAAGCAGTGTTTTAAGTGTTCTTTTAACTGAGATTGAATGAACCGGGCCTTAGCCTCGCAATGCCCCTAACCCATGAGGGGTCGCGTCCGGTCATTTAAACCATTTTTGTTTACTTTGATCAATCCCTCCGTGAACACTGCTTATTACACTACTTCCCCCTCAGTATCTTTCAATGGAGTCGTCCACACTCATGCCCCGCCATTGTTATCCCTATCCACTCCTTCAATGAGTGACAAGCTGGCTATCCAGTCATTCCTTTCACACGCGACTCCTCACATTACCTGGGTCTATTCAACCCTACACAACTCATAGCGAAGAATTTTTATTTTATATTTGTTTTTTACTTTGTGTTATCTTGGTGTAATTTTAAGTTTTACTAGAATCAGACATTGGTATTTGATCAAAACGAAGAAGATAGGATTCGTAGGCTTTTAGAAAGCGTTAAAAAGAAGAGAAGCGACGAGAAGAAAACTTCGAGAACCCTGGAGCAATTTGGAGACAGCTTTTTATTGATGAGAGACTTCCTGAATCTATTGACGAGTTGGCATCTTATGATGATATGGATAACAATTTAGAAGTAGAAGACAGTGATACAGAATACGAGCAATCTGCTGACGAAGGCGAAGGGCTTGAAATAAAACCTGAACAGGGATAAGGAAACTAAATAGAGGGTCACCTGTCCTCCACACAACAGACGCACAAGTTACCTAAATTTAGGTTGGCGACTACCTGGTGTAAGACCTGGCATTGAAATTAATTCTTCTTCTGCAGCATGGAGGTTTTTCTTTATTGGTGAGATTTTAGACGGTATCGTGTGGTTTACTAATCAAGGCACACAAAAAGTTCGTCCAAACTATACACAAGAAAGGGGCGCATGTGATACATTTAGAGACGAAATGAAATGGAATCATTTATCGGACTACTCTATATTGCGGGTGTTCTCAAATCATCTCATCAAAGCTTATATGATATGTGGTTAGAAAACACAACTGGAGTTGAATTTTTCCGCAACACAATGAATCTACGAAGGATCAAGTTCCTTATCAGAAATATTAGATTCTACAACAGTGCGACAAGAAGAGAAAGCAGAATGTATGACAAACTTGCTCCAATCAGGGACGTGTATGAATGTGTCCTTGGAAAGTGTGAAACAAACTTTTCAGTAAGTGAATACACGACGATAGACAAAATGCTCGAGTCTTTCCGAGGTTGCTGTGCATTTTGTAAGTACATAAAAAAAAGCCGGCAAAATATGGTATTAAAATATTTTCCCCTCACATGTGCAAAAACATTTGATACCATTAATATGGAAATTTATGCAGGGACCCAACCTGATCACTTGTTAAAAAAAGGAAATTCAGGATTGGCTGTATCTAGACTTCTTCAAACCATAAGTGCTTCGCAGCAAACCATGCAACTGCCCACATTTGCCAAACTCTTAAGGTAATATGGGCATATTTGTTGGGGATATGGGCACAAGTCATTAAATGATAATTAGAGTAACAGACATGATTTCATTCATTTTGTATTATAACAAGGCGGTTGTATTGAACATGCATATATGAAAAAAGGGGTAAATGTATATTATAAATAAGTTGAACTACCATTATTAAGTTTTCAACTAGGAATCACTTGTACTGTACTAGAAAATGTAAATAACATAAAACTGGCCCAAATTGTGTGTAATATAAAAAGAAAAAGTATTAAGCTAACAAAACTAATCACACGACAGCATTCTGAGTCATAAATATTGATTAAGTTTTATTATTTACACTCGTCACAATAGAAATAATTACCTTCCATCTCTACGCAGTCCTCATGGAACCACTTAGCACATGAACCAAAACACTTAGCCCACTTCTGCCCTTCATTTTCATCATAATAATTCCCCTTACGCACACGACAAATACAGGGAATCATGTTGCTCCTTATGGCTTTATGCTTTGCCGGTATACCTCCTTTAATGGCTCCCGCAATAGGCCTACGCTTCCAGCTTGACTTTCTTCACTAGTAATTTCTCTTGCAGAACACTTACATCTTCCCAAGTTGCGAGTCATCATCTTTAGTCCTGGAACAGGTCTAATTTCCTTTGAAAAGGGCTAGGTATTGCTCTCACTGGCAAAGAGAAAGGAACGGAAGAAGGAGGTTAGGATGGTCCATGAACCATTTCTCGACAAATAACGCTGCAAAGTTTGTCTAGGCACACTATAGGTTCTAGATGCTTGTAAATGGTTACAATCACCATTTCCTACTTCTAATACAGCACGCAACATATCCTCTTTATTCCATTACTGACGGATATCAGCTCATGCATTCCTATTTTGCATCATCACCTCGAAAAATATATATAGTTTTTGTGAAACAGCTACGTGCTATAGGGTATATTAATCGATTAGCATTAAAAATGTAAAGATTGCTGTAAAAATCAAGAATAATAAGTCTCACTCAGAGCGCGTCACGTAAATGATATATGTAAAGGAGTGGAAAGGAGCTGGTATTGCTCGGGGTCCGATGTTAGACAATGCCTAACACAGGATGACTGAGACAATGAGCACTAGGACTCCCTTCCCCCAATCACCCGTAATAGCATGTATTCCATAGCGTGTACAGAGCACTAAATATAGAGGGGGAAAAAAAAAATGTCCTTCTGGCATTCGGCTGTGCGGGTCTTGTGTTGTCAGGCGGATGCTACTGCAAGTGTATATGATGGTCCCACCCACCGATCCCTGGGTGGTGACAAGATGGCTTTCGGGCGTAATTGCACACATAAGAGGCCCATATCCGAGCAGCATGCACATCAATAATTTTGAATCGGTCTACAACTAACCCTCAAGAAACAATAAAAAATAAAGAGGGGACCATGGTCACATGACCCTTTTAGTCGCCTTCTACGACAGGCAGGGATTACCTGTGAATGTATTCATCCCTTCCCATCCACAGGGGGTCCAACACATTATACCAAACCGCAAATCCATGTCCGCGCCTAGGTCGCTCCTTTCAGTCGCCTCTTACGACAGGCAGGGGATACCGTGGGTGTATTCTAGATGTGCGTCCCCCACCCACAGGGGTATGTTACCCTTTTAGTCACCTTTTACGACAGGCAGGGGATACCGGGCGAGTATTCCTCATCTGCGTTCCCTATCCACAGGGAGTGTTAGTATTTTTTAATTTTATCTGCCAGTAGGTTTGATTTTTAACTTACTTGGTATTGTGTTAATGTTCCTGTGTCGAGTGTTAATTGTGGGAGGGGTTTTAGTTTAATGAACCTAATAGAGAACAATATGAAGTGATCTAAGGTGACAGAGAGCCTTAATAATTTAATGGTTATTAACATGAATGGCCCATCACAGGATTTTGATTGATTCAGAACATTGGACATTATTGGTATTTCAGTGCTGGGATCTTTAGCCACATGGCCTTTAGAATTGAGCGTAGAACAAGACATGTACATGGACATAACACACACTGCTACTTTGTAAAACTTCACTTATATAGCCTTCAATTACACTAAAGTAAGGTTGTACTTTTTATACCAGGTGGATATATCTACTTTCTGTATGAACCGTGTCCTTTCCTTTCATTAACTTGAAAATCATGAATTTTAGCACTGTGGCAACCAATCTTGGTGGGGAGCTGTCAAGTGCAGCGCTGTGATGAGAGTATTTCCTTGCTTTCGAATAACAGTTATAATGATTCAGGTGATAGTGCCATCTTAATTCCGATGATAGCTCATTGGTGTTTATGTTGCTGTGGCAGAAATAAAAGTGGAAATTGGAGGTGATAGCTAGGTTCGCGATGTTAAGCCGCATGCTTGTGCATCTGGTGCCTGTGCATTCCAGTGGAAAGATATGTCAGCCAAACCTTTTCACTCCGGGGAAGTGAGAGCGGATACGTGACCTCGGGGATGAGTGCGTCCAATGTACAGGTTACATAGCTATCTACTATCTTGCTTGCATTTGTTTGTGTTACATGTAATGTACTTCATTATCACTCCGCCATTGTCTGGTCCCAAGTAAGGAATAAGAAAGGAGGAGGGTTTGCTGGTCTGGCACCCAGCTGTAAAACTGCCAATGCCGAGTGTTGGGCGGCGGGAAATAAAGTGACTCCCTAAGGGGGCCAATGCCTTCAGGCGAATGAGACCCTTTAAGTGGGGTGATGGTCCCCACAGTGGAGGAAATTACACTGGAATCATTATGTAGCGTCTGTTCTCCAGGTTAGGAGTGGCAGCAAGAGGCATCTTTACTCCAGAGGAGCGACCTCGTTATCACCTCACTGCATCACATCCAGAGTTGTAATTCGGGACCTAGTCCCACACAGGTGACACCTTGACAGGCAACCATGGAAGGTCTTTTAAGGATTACTCCACCGGCTGAACCAAGAGTTCAGAGAAGGCAGCATTCGGATATGGTGGGCTGCCACTTAAAAGATACCGTGAAATCTGAGGCACGGAAATACCCCAGTACCACATACATGAACGAGACAAAATCAGGAATCAAACCAAAGCAGATAACATACTTCCCTACACACAATATAAACTCACTCATGAAAATCGATATACTAAAGGTGATCACTGACATAATGGACCAACACAAAATTCTTATCATGGGATTACAGGAAATTAGAAACACTGACCAAGGGTGCCTTGGAATCTCAATGGTACAGACTTTATAAAGGTACACCCAGGAAGAGAGTGATGAAGAATGTCCCACAATTTGGAACAGTTTTTTTGGTCAGCCTTAAAACAACAAACTCAGTTCAAGAATTCAAATCACGTCTCCACGACTCTCAACACTCGCCTTAAAAGCATCTAATAAAATCTATACTATAATAAATGCCCATGCTCGAACTAATTTTAAAAATGACTCCTCAAAAGACCATGAGAAAACAGAAGAATTTTGGGACCTATTGGACCATGTAAAATTATTAATAGGAGACTTCAATGCTCAACTAGGCAGAGCAAGAAAATACCGTGACATCATCGAGAAATGGCCAGCACACATGAAAACCAATAAAAATAGAGAGAGACTAGTTGACCTGTGTAGAAATCATAACTTAATCTCAAAATCTACATGTTTTAAGAGAAAACCTCAACAACTCAAAACATGAAACACCTTGACTACACTAAAGGAGAATGGCAACTGTATCACATCTGCATGGACAAATACCACCACAAAGAGATCTATAACATCACAGTCCTCCGAGGAATAGACATAGGTTCAGATCACAACGTAGTGTAAATTAAAATTAAACTGACTCCCCAGAGGAGACAACAAAACTAAGCCTCTAAAATTAAAAGAAAAACAGATTTTACCCAGTCTACCCCACCTGTGTCCAAGTCAGAGTGTAGGTAATCCTGGGAGCATCTCAGGGAAAAATTTATTTCATCAATATTCTACTTATTCACTGTAGGTTCCGAGAAAGATCTCCTTCCAGTATTACTCAATAAACCAATTCTGTCGGTGGACGTCTCCATTCGACATTCAGTATGAATAATTCTTAACGCAAATTAATATGTTACCTTAACCCTACATATCTTATCCTATTTTCCATAAATAATAAATTCAGCTTATCCCTATACTACCGGTAATTTATTAGCATGCTAAGTGACGAAAAATAACAACAAAAAATTAACTTCTGTTAAGACGGGAAAAGAACAATGTGCTTTCATTCAAAATCAAACATATTTTTTTTACATTTCTATCTGGTAATGAATCATAACTGAAATGGGACTTTCCTCTTGATAATAACTCATCCATTCAATAATGAACTTCATAATATTATATATATATAAATTACACTTCAACTCCTCTGCCAAAAAATAGTTAAGTCTAATGATGAATAAGATGTCCTACTGAAAATATAATTCACGTAGATTAGTTGGTTTTCATCGAACTTCATTCATATTTAATATACCTTCATCCTTATTCTCTTTATTATTTGGGAAATTTCATAATTGGTTACTTATGACTTTGTGTTTCAATTGTGAGATCCGAGATATTTGATAAGTTTCCTTACTTTGGCTATAGAGTGTTGCCATACCTTCACAAAAAAAAATGTTGTTAGAAATGAAATATTCATCTATTTCTCCTATATTAAAACACATCTGCAATATTAGCAAACATAAAGAAGATAAATACGGTACAGCAGAACCTCGATAATTCAAAATCGGTTAATTCAAAATCCCGTCTAATTCGAAGAAGCTCTCGTTCCCGGAAACATGATATACGGCTTTGCATGTTATTTAAATTGTTTAATTCGAAATACGGATAATTCGTAATTTGAAGTACAATGTCGGCCCCATTACCCAAATTCAGACTTTTAATTCGAAACTGCCTTTACATTTTAAAACAATAGTATGTTACAGAGTAATTTAAATTCAAAATTTATACGCGGCATGATAGAACGCGTCTTCCGGAACTGCACTTTCACCAGGGTGTCCACCAAATCCAGATTTTAAAATTCCCTGACATTTCCCTGTTTTCCAGACACAAGAACCAGTTTTTTCCCTGACACATGATGACAAAAAACATAATTATAAAGGAAGTGTCAGTAATATCAAAACACATTTTTAAAACTTCCAAAAAAAAAAAAAAATGAGCAATTAATGTGCATATTAAAACTTGGAAGTTTAATTAAGTCTAATTAAATTCACTTTAATTTTTTTAAAAAAATGTATTACCATTACTGCTTCAGCGAAGAAACTTCTTTGTAGCCACCAACGACTCGAGCTTCTGCCATCACCCTCCACTTCTTTTCTTCTAATTCTTTCAGCAACTAAGCGGCCTTTCTCTTATTTTTTCCAAATAATCTTCTACTTCCAATATTTCACGTTTCTCCTTTAGATTTTGAACGTACAAAGCATGAGCACTCCTTGCAGCATGGAGCATGTTCTTATTAATGGAGACCTTTTCAATTCCACCAGGATTTGGGATAGAATCATATATTATTCTTTGTGCTACAAGGGATACTTGTAGCATGTTCTCTACTATAATTCCTTTATTAACAGGAAAACCACATTCAAGTGAAGCATTTCCAAGAAACAATATTAGTATCATTTTGAGAAATGAAGCCACCTTTTCTGTTCTCAAATTTACTATTGGAAGAACAGTGCGAAGCCAAAAGTGATCTAACCTCTTGTCTTTAGAATACAAAGAATTTGCTTCTTTCAAAGTATCATTCTCACAAACAGAAGTGAACTCCCTTTGTACATGAATGGCTCCATTTCCCGAGATCCATTTGTTTTCAACAAAGGCATTTAAAGCTATCCTTAGCAGTCTGATGCTTAGAGGCTATTTGGCTACACTTGGATCGAAACAAGAAATTAATTTAGTCAGTTTATATGCTAGCGGTGAGCAGATGTGGCCAACAGCTGGAAACTACAGATGATGACGACGATATGCCAGCGGTGACCTTTCCAGTAACTATTTGCACAAAGCTACCATTCCTCTTAGATAATGTGTGCAAAACACTAATATATCTCTATCATTTAATCCAGGATTGCCACGAAGTGCTGCTTTAGCAGCATAACCTATATCAATTTTAGATGCAGGCAGAAGATTTTCTTTACTGTCTAAATACGTTTTAGGAGATTTCCTGAAGACTGCAGTGACTCAGACTTAATAAACCTTGTCATGATATTTATCATCAATGAAAGATTCATAAAGGAGAGATGCAAATAGGAGATCTGTCAAACTTTTAGGAATGGTTCCAAATCTCCAACAAGTGATAATAAAAATGACAACTTGGCCTTAAGAACCTTATCTTTAAGTGAAGTTGATACTATTTTGAAGCTGTTACAGCTTGGGATTTTCTTGTCTCTGTTTGTTCCTTCCACATATTTTTCGACATTAGGTAGGATATCTATAGCATGTTCAATGACTTGAAAATTTTCAAGCCATCTTATAGCACAATATTTTGAAGGAAATACATTTGAAACTGAATAATGTATATAATCAGCACGACTTGCAGGAGCGTAGCAAAACAAGAAGTGAAGAGCACGAAGAAACTCTGCAATATTCCACTGGGTTTCTTTTACTGCCATTTTATATGAATTCTGCACAGTATGCAAGCACAAGATCCAATGTTCAACAAAATAGGAGCATCTAGATCATCTAATAAATTACCAAAATCCTGAAGGAACTTTTTATTAACATTTGGACCATCCACTGAAATTTGTAATTTTTTTAGATAGAGTCCTTGCTGTGCTTGCAAAAAACCATTTAACAAATCTGAGTAGGTAGAGTGACCAAGAAACATGGAATCAAAATAAGAAGTGCATACTTCATTAGTATCAGGATTGAAACAATGAACTACAAGATCCATTTGGCCTATCTGAGAAACTTTATTCAGTGACTCGTCAAACCCAACGGTGAAATGTGTGCACTTACTACCCATCTCAAGAACTTGTTTATGGAAATAGAGAGCCAAACCATGAGTGATTGTATATGCAACTTTTGTTCTGTGCAGTTGAACTTTCGAAGCTGTTTCAGAGTCTGGAAACATTACTAGAAAAAACTGAGAACGCAATATAGGTCTAATTCAACGAGCTCACCATTCCCCAACAACACAGAATATTCAATAGTAAGCAGATCAAAACATTGAAAATTCGATCGATTAATCATATAGCTATTGATATTATAGATTACTTCACATTCGAGATCACACTTTAACTTTTCATTAAAATTTATTCCTGGCATAAAAGACATGCCCTAGATTAATGTTATAAAAACTGAAAAATGTGTTTGTATTACACGGATAAATAGGGTATTACATGTAATAAATATCATTTTTGGTCCGTATTGATGATATTAGATTGAAATAATAACATTAAGTTATTTATTGATTAGGTGGTCTAATAAATAACTTAATGTTATTATTTCAATCAATAAATAGGGTATGTCAATTTTATCTGGCAGAAGAATGAATTTCCAGATTTTTTCCTGAATTCCCTGACATTTCCAGGTTTTCCCGTTAATTATCGAATTCCCTGACATTTCCCTGTTTCCCAGGTTTTCCATATGGGTGGACACCCTGTTCACACACTTCGGTGTGTCTACAGTGTGCTTCATAATTGCTAAGTTCGAGTGAAATCAGAATTCTTTTGTATTCAACATTTTTAAGGAACGCCGTAATATCATGCAGCAGGCAATGTGCAGAGAAACAGAATCCGCGAACACTGGCGATGCCGACAGTTAACGAAAAAGCGTGGCTCATATAATCAATTCATAGGCACCGAACAATATTGTTATTGCCGATGAAACTCCAAATGGTCTTATGGTTTTAAAGGAGAAAGTGCCAGCCGGGAAATCGTACAGGGGGGGGGGTCATTGTACTGTGTTGCAATGCACATGGAAGCGAGAGAATCCCTCCCCTCATCATAGTAAAGTTCGATAAGCCACAATGTTTTAAAGGCGTCGGGCACTTTCTGATCAAGTAAAAGACATCTAAAAATGGCAAATGGTAGAGTAATCCAAAAAATAATGCATTTGCACAGAGGAACTAGCATAATTTATCCTCATCTTTGAATCGTGTGATTTTTTCCTTTATTTCGTGAGGTTATGTTTGTCAGTGAGTTATCCAAGTGCATTATTTGAATACTCTAAATGCACCTTCTTGGATACATTTTGGAATTTTTTTTTTTTTCCCCATGGCATTTGAAAGGTTTAAACTGTGAATCAAGGTTAACTTCATGCAGTAACGGGCCTTAGAATATTTTGTAACGTGGCAAGAGTTGGCACTTCTGAATTACGAATTGGCGGTTAATTAGAATCACGTAATTCGAAGTCCGATTTTCAAGTCCCAACGACTTTGAATTAACAAGGTTTTACTGTATACCTTTCATTAATCATCCACTTGTATAGTAAACAAAAAGATGTGCCAAACATTCAGATATTATTCTACCATCAATCATAGTCTAACCTCATTTTGTATTCTCAATATTAGCTCAATATCTCAATTATCTCAACCTACAGTTCGCTTGGGAAAGAAAGATCCTAAATATGTTGATTACTCTTGTCGTATATCCTTATATCTTAACTATTATGCATGCGGAGGCTAACAACTACTCATAGTATATCACTGTGTCTTAATTTGACTTAAAAATCAGCTGATCTCTTGCTAATACACTCTTCTCAACATGAACCTAACACTATAATATCTATTTAATACGATCCTCTATCGATATGTATCATACAACTTCGTAACACCTTTCTCTTACATATAACCTCTCGAAATATAATATATAACTCTCAACGTCTCCACTAATACACAATTCAAATCTATATCTTCTTAGTCATCATTCTTCTCGCTTCATTATTCCTCCTTATAACATCTCATTTATTACGAAAATATTCTCCCTCGATGATATTACTTCTGCAATACTCATATAATTCAAGTAGGTTCCATCTCTTCCTTTAATTCGTATAGGTGTGGTCATGTTAGTCAATATAATTGCCTCCTAGAGCTCATCTACATCTTATAAGACATGCATTCTTCCCAATGTTTTCAGAAACATATCTGAATAGCCTTTCCAAGCAGATTGGTGTGATATATTGATATACACTCACTAAAAGCATCAACATAACCATATTACTTCACATGTCAGTATACTGTACATATCAATTAAAATAATTAAGAGGCGGCCGTAGTCAGCTCAAGATCCATCTTTTATTTCAAAATATCGCCACTAGTCTCATTGATGTCGACAACTAACTCCACTGATAGTTACATCGCGGGTGCATAGATGGCAGTAAGAAAGGCCAAGGCCGAACGAGCGATTCCCCTCTCACCCTCAAGCGTCACATAGTCTGTCACCAGGAAGTTGTGACACAGTACTTGCACGGAGCTGATGGTGCTGACATTTGTACGGAATGCGAAACATTCCAGGAAATTATTGAGCATCGGTTAGTGCTGAGCAAAGCAGTCAAAGTAAGGTAGTGTTTCCGACAAAAATAAATGAAATGGTGTATGGCTTTTAGTGCCGGGAGTGTTCGAAGACAAGTTCGGCTCGCTAGATGCAGGTCTTTTGATTTAACTCCCGTAGGCGACGACCTGCGCGTTATGATGAGGATGAAATGATGATGGAGACGACACATACACCCAGCCCTCATGCCAGAGAAATTGACCAATTATGGTTAAAATTCCCGACCCTGCCGGGAATCGAACCCGGGACCCTTGTGACCAGCGGCCAGCACGCCGGACACAGTTTCCGATGTTGAAATGAAGTAGTGCATCAACCCCGTCCCCGCCTCACGTCTTTCCCTGTACCGGCAAATAAGTGATACATAATATAATTCTATCCAATTAAAATACAAACTGATATAACAGAAGAATTCATTTACGCATTTTTTAGTCACACAGTGATACTTTGGACATACGATAAAGATTGTAACGCGACCAAGAACGGAATTTTCCAACAACCCTGAGTAAAAAAAGCCTTACAAATTTATAACAGTTTTCTTTTTCCCTTGGAAACAAACAGTTCTGAAATATATAAACAATGTGTAAAACATCCCATTGCATATTGTGTTAAAATTTGAATTCGTTAAAATAACTTGTTTTCGGAGACGCAGAGGTGGCGGAATGTTGTCCCGCAAGAGTTCTTTAACGTGTCGACCTTCCAATACCACCGCACTGAGCCAGAATCGAACCTGCCAAGGGACAGAAGGCCTGCGTTCCAACCTTCGAGCCGTTGTGTGAGTCTCTTTGTCTTTACAAAGACGGATTTGAAGTCGTATGTTTTCGTATAAGTTTTAATAATAAATGTTACAGCATCTAAATATCCATTAGTTCTGTATTTCATGACTTGAGTGGAGTGTAATTAGAGTAACTACTAAGCTCAAAAGAATACCACTTCATTCTCGTTTTCGGTGACGTCAGGCGCTTTAGCCAATAGCAACGCTGTTCACCGGAATGACCTATCTGACCTGTGAGTTATTCTAGTTACGTTGGAAAACCCCGTTTCCAAGAAATACAAGGATTGTAAACGACGGTTTTGTATACCTACCCGTTATGAAACTCTGAAACGGTGCTGGTAAAGAACGCCACAGCTGAGGGGCACTGCAACTTCCCTCTGTAGGTGGGGGTAGTAAAATAACACCCACAGTATCACCTGCCTGTCGTAAGAGGCGACTAACGCGGGCCCCATGGGCTCTGAACTTGGGAGTCTGGGTTGGCGACCACGGAGCCCTTAGCTGAGTCCTAGCTTTATTTCCACTTACTTGTGCTGGGCTCCTCACTTTGATATATCCCTCTTCATCAAGTGTCTTTTTTTTTTTTTTTTTTTTTTTTTGCTAGTTGCTTTACGTTACACCGACACAGATAGGTCTTATGGCGACGATGGGACCGGAAAGGGCTAGGAATGGGAAGGAAGCGGCCGTGGCCTTAATTGAATCGATTGTTTCAGAAAGCAGTCAAGTGACAAAAAATGGAAAAATGAGTTAATGGCAGAATATGTTACTAAGAGGGTATACACACATTTTGGTGCTGAAACCAGTCAAGAAACGTTGTCCTATAATTGTCAGGCATTTCGTTGAATTTCGTATTTAGTTCAGAAACCAGTTAAGTGACACCGCTTGGTTGGTTTCTGCGGTAAACTGCTGGTACCTTTCCGGTTGGCGCTGCTGTTCTGAATCCAGAATAACCAGCTGTTCATCTGTTTTTGTTGTCATTGTTGTGTTTCTGGAATTGCATGTTCCTAGTTTTGTGAACAACTGATTCAAAAAATGTTTCTTTTGTTTAGTGCAGTGATTTTTATATTCTTAGTGATATGTCTGAAAATTCAGAAGCGGGTTCGAATCCCACTGTCAGCAGCCCTGAAGATGGTTTTCCGTGATTTCCCATTTTCACACCAGGCAAATGGTGGGGCTGTAACTTAAGGCCACGGACGCTCCCTTCCAACTCCTAGGCCTTTCCTATCCTGTCGTTGCCATAAGACCTATCTGTGTCGGTGCGACGTAAAGCCACTAGCAAAAAAAAATTCAGAAGACGAACCAGTATCTAAAAAGGAAACGTGGAGTGGTAGACAAACAAACTCACACGCGTATTATTATTCGGAATGCAAGGGTAAAAGGAGAAGGTTATATTTCTTACTCAATCAATCAATCAATCAATACTGATCTGCATTTAGGGCAGTCGCCCAGGTGGCAGATTCCCTATCTGTTGCTTTCCTAGCCTTTTCCGAAATGATTTCAAAGAAATTGGAAATTTATTGAACATCTCCCTTGGTAAGTTATTCCAATCCCTAACTCCCCTTCCTATAAATGAATATTTGCCCCAGTTTGTCCTCTTGAATTCCAACTTTATCTTCATATTGTGATCTTTCCTACTTTTATAGACGCCATTCAAACCTATTCGTCTACTAATGTCATTCCACGCCATCTCTCCGCTGACAGCTCGGAACATACCACTTAGTCGAGCAGCTCTTCTTCTTTCTCTCAATTCTTCCCAACCCAAACATTGCAACATTTTTGTAACGCTACTCTTTTGTCGGAAATCACCCAGAACAAATCGAGCTGCTTTTCTTTGGATTTTTTCCAGTTCTTGAATCAGGTAATCCTGGTGAGGGTCCCATACACTGGAACCGTACTCTAGTTGGGGTCTTACCAGAGACTTATATGCACTCTCCTTTACATCCTTACTACAACCCCTAAACACCCTCATAACCATGTGCAGAGATCGGTACCCTTTACTTACAATCCCATTTATGTGATTACCCCAGTGAAGATCTTTCCTTATATTAACACCTAGATACTTACAATGATCCCCAAAAGGAACTTTCACCCCATCAACGCAGTAATTAAAACTGAGAGGACTTTTCCTATTTGTGAAACTCACAACCAGACTTTTAGCCCCGTTTATCAACATACCATTGCCTGCTGTCCATCTCACAATATTTTCGAGGTCACGTTGCAGTTGCTCACAATCTTGTAACTTATTTATCACTCAATAGAGAATAACATCATCCGCAAAAAGCATTACCTCCGATTCCACTCCTTTACTCATATCATTTATATATATAAGAAAACATAAAGGTCCGATAACACTGCCCTGAGGAACTCCCCTCTCAACTATTACAGGGTCAGACAAAGCTTCACCTACTCTAACTCTCTGAGATCTATTTTCTAGAAATATAGCAACCCATTCAGTCACTCTTTTGTCTAGTCCAATTGCACTCATTTTTGCCAGTAGTCTCCCATGATCCACCCTATCAAATGCTTTAGACAAGGAAGTACCTGGTCTGAGCCCTACATTATTCTTTGTTACTGTTTGTTTTAGGTGCCCATCAATATCAAGACGATACATGAATTAAATGCCTTAAAACCTTACCTGATGGAATATGAACACTTTTATGACAGCATTTTACAATGGCCTAATACAGAGACAGAAAGGGCTGTGGAGTTTGTTTATGAGGACTGATTACCTCTTGTCATGATGAGCAGGCATTGCTGATTTCATCCTTTTGTATCAGCAATACAGTCTAAACCTATTAAAATATGTTTTTTTAAACAAATATGGGGTTTATGACAAAATCCCTTCAAAACTCAAGAATTATCCCATAAAAATATGTTTGCAACACTCATTTATTTCAGAAACCAGTTAAGTGGAAATATTTCCCGGTTTTTTATAGCAAAGTTAATAAGCACAACATATTTTTCCTTAGATAGAAATTATTAAGAGATATAATACTTTCGTGCTAAAATATCAAAACCCCTACCATAACATTTTGTCTGATGCTAGACAGGTTTTTTTCATTCTCCCAAAAACAACAGACTTGGCGCTTGACTGGTTTCTGAAATAATCGATTCAATTAAGGTACAGCCCCAGCATTTGCCTGGTGTGAAATGGGAAACCACGGAAAACCATTTTCAGGGCTGCCGGCAGTGGGGTGGTGGTGATTATTGTTTTAAGAGGAAGTACAACTAGGCAACCATCCTCTATTAACACTAATCAGAGAGAAAAAATTGAAGGGATCCGACACTTCGAAAAATGAAGATATCGGTCAAAGGAAGACAAGGGCCACGAAGGGCGCGAAAATGAAGGACTCCCTAGCCCTCGCATACCTAATAGCGTCGGGGTCGGAAGAGAACAAGAGTAGACCAAGGGACGTCGGGACTCAGCTAAGGGCCCCGTGGTCGCCAGCCCACGCTCCAAAGTACAGAGCCACTGGGCCCCCTATTAGTCGCCTCTTACGAGAGGCAGGGGATACCGTGGGTGTTGTTCTAGCACCCCCACCCACAGGGGGCGACAGTTGGGTTCGAACCTACTATCTCCCGAATACTGGATACTGGCCGCACTTAAGCGACTGCAGCTATCAAGCTCGGTTCATCTCCTTTCAGAAGATCGGCTACCATCATAGAGATTCTAGCTTTGGATGTTGCTCAGTAGTGGAACATTTGAACCAAGTTTTCAAATTATCAATCCAAGGAATGCGCCTTCTTCCTAGTCATCTTTTGCCTTGTACCTTCCCTTGAATAACCAGCTGCAGTAGACGATATTCTCTTCTCTCATCTATCCTATCCGACCCCATTTATTCAACTCTTGTTCTTTTGTGACGCCGACGGTATTACGTAAGGAGTCCTATGGAGTCTTTCATTTTCACGTCCTTCGTGGCCCTTGTGTTTCCTAGGCCGATACCTTCATTTTTCGAAGTGTCGGATCCCTTCCATTTTTTTCTCTTTGATTAGAGTTATATAGCGGATGGTTGCCTAGTTGTACTTCCTCTTAAAACAATAATCGCGACGTAAAGCCCCTAGCAAAAAACCAAACAATAATCACCACCGCCGCACTGCAACTGAAAAACGGTTATATTCCTGTAATTGTTTCATTCAACAACGGTTGTGTTCCGGAAACGGTTGCGTTCTATCTGTCCCAGCGGTAATGGGTATTACAAACAGTGAGACATGCACGGAGACTCAAGGAGGGTTGTAATGCAGAAACAGGGGAGGTCCGCCTGCAAGCCTCATATCGAGAGCAAGGGAAGCGGTGAGTTTCCGTGCACACTAGTAACAAACGTAGATTTAAACCCATATCCAGTGGCGATTCTAGCCCTGGCAGGGCGGGGGCTCAGTTTTAGTGAATTAATTATTTTAAAATTCCTTGGTTAATAAAGAAATTGATCATTTACAGATATAACGTATTTGAAATAAACATGTTAATGGTTGTGCTAATGTTGCCCATTGTATTTTCATAAACATGGTTACTTTTCTTTTGAATTCCGTTACCAAGAATTTCAATTCCAAACAGCCCCCCCCCCCCCCCCCTTTCATTAAATTTTTTTTTTTTTTTTTTTGCTAGTTGCTTCACGTTGCACCGACACAGATAGGTATTATGGCGACGATGGGAGAGGGAAGTGCTAGGAGTGGGAAGGAAGCGGCCGTGGCCTTAATTACGGTACAGCCCCGGCATTTGCCTGGTGTGAAAATAGGAAACCACGGAAAACCATCTTCAGGGCTGCCGACAGTGGGGTTCGAACCTACTATTTCCCGAATACTGAATACTGGCCGCACTTAAGCGACTGCAGCTATCCAGCTTGGTTTTTAAGTATCTAGAACCGCCACTGCCCATATTGTAATAGGCTACAACTGAAAGAGGAACAACATATATTTATAGCAATTTATTCTTATTCTACTAGCAACTACTATTCAGTATGCGGATTCTCAACCATTACTGCATCTCTTTCTGTAACGTTACGCCATTTAGCCATTCTTTTAGTAAGATATGTTGTAGCTTATTCGAACTGACGATTCACCTCCGACCTACAATTACCAATAAAAATAAGTTAATTGTCTTGTTTTGAATAGTAAGCATCATTGCATCACTAATATAACAAAGACAATTCATTAAAGTCAGGTAACATCTACCTCAGATAAGGCAGCTGTTTTAAGTTCATCCGGTGTTCTTCACTAACATATTTGTCATATTCTTCGGCGTGTTTTAAAGAATAATGTCGATGAATGTTAATATTTTTTGCTAGTGGTTTTACGTCGCACCGACACAGATAGGTCTTATGGCGACGATGGGATAAGAAAGGCCTAGGAGTTGGAAGGAAGCGGCCACAGCCTTAATTAAGGTACGGCCACAGCATTTGCCTGGTGTGAAAATGGGAAACCACGTAAAACCATCTTCAGGTCTGCCGACAGTCGGGTTCAAACCCACTATCTCTCGGATGCAAGCTCACAGCCGCACGGCCAACTCGCCCAGTGTTAAAAAATTTTAATAAAGTTTAATGTCTTATTACAAACCAAGATTTTGCCATTCCATTGCACTCGGTAAAAATATAACGTGCTTTTGAAAGGTCATACCACAACTAGCGAGTAACGAAGTATTGTCAGCGTGTCCACTGCCGCTTGTTATGAAGCAAGGGTAAGGAAGCAACTGATAGCAGCTGAAGGTCTCACTCACCACATCCCTGCATGGGTAAGAGCTAATCTGTCATCGCCCCCTTCAAGGACAAGGCTTTGTGACGCTGCAGCATCTGACGGAAACTGGCTGAACTACCAGCACTAGAATTCGGCCGACACTCGGAAGTTAATAAGCAGAGCTTTATTAAAATCACGATTAAATATATAAAGAATCCCTAATTTTGAAGTATGTTAAAGTAGCCGCTTAGAGAAAAAAATAAACTTCCCTACGGTATAGTTTGCTTCTAATTTGAACATCATCTTGACTTAAAACAAGTTTAGGAAAACCGCGGTTCAGAGCTCAATTTCATATGGAGATTCGTTATTTTAACTACCATTTTATAACTATACTTGCATTTCTTTTTAAAATGCTTTTACACTAATGAGAAGTGTATCACAGACTACCATACGCTATACAAAACAAAATAATTTTACCTTGTTCCGTTTCCTTATAGAAACTCTTACAAACTTTTGAGCCATGTTACAACAACTACTGAGCTGGTGGCCGGCCGTTCCAGCTCCGGCTGCCTCTTAATATTCGCGGTTATTACGATGAAGATCTGTCGCTGGCCGTTAGAATTTGGCACATAGAATAAATGTGAACTAAATATTTCATTGAAGAAAATGATTTCTATCTAATGATTTAAATACATTTAAACAAGAAACTTATCTCATATCTCGTCACTCCTCTGGGAACTGCTGCCTTCTCCTCGGATGTTACACAAGCTATATGCAGCCAGTTATCATCTCTCCAGACTCATCTCTGGTCCCAGTGCATTGCTGCTGCTCTGCTTTGTTATGGCATCCTAGGTAACCTTCTCCCTCAGCTTAAGCGGATTCCATGATGACACAGTTGCTCATGAAAGTAGAAATTAACATTGGATTGGTAGAATACATATCTAAAATATTCATTTAGTCTCTTAATATATATTATTGTTTCTGTGTGGAATTGCATCTCTATTCCTATGTGGATATGGTTTCTTGTTAATAAATATATTTTTCTCAGGTCAATTGTGGATTCCAGTTAAAATTTAATCACTCTTCAGTGTACTATATTGCCTGAAGTACGGTGTTTTGACTCCTCGCCTCTTCTCTGAAGCGGTCTCAATATCACTTTTCGCCGGTATTTAAATTTAAAGATCTCAGATCTTCTCCGTATCTTGATTGCTCTTCTCTGCTATGTAGCTCGCAATTATGCTTCAATCTTCTATTTAAATTATTCTTTTGTTCCGTAACGACTACAGATTCCTTCTTCTTTCTTCTCCGATGACTTATTTGATGCAATACTTTTTTTCTTCCCGTAAAGAATGAATTAGGTTTCAATTATTTTTTAAAACAATTCCTGTTCCATCTCAACGTACTTATACATGGCCTTTATAACTCTACGCCTTCTAAACTTAGATTGATCTGAGTTTCCGCGACATTTCTCATATATTTATACTGCCTGAAGTTGCCGTGCGCCATTTTGTCTGCCCCTTTTTCTTTCGTATTTGCGTCTAGATTGTAACGTAATGGCACACCAGCTAATCAACAACGAAAATTACCAGAAAGCAACTGAAAAAAAAAAATTTGAAGACTTAGTACACAACCTTAAACAAATTGCAGAAGACCTGGCTCCAATTAAACCCCACCAACCTGGACCCTATGTTTGGAAAGCCAGGCTCTGCCTGTCACAAGTCAGGACAAAGGGCGAATGATAAAGGAGTAACACCTCTTTAAAAAACCTTGGTCCAGCTGACCCAGCTGGTAGTACCATGTAAGGGTCCCTTGCCAGGGTTACGGTGAAGACCTCAACGGTAGTGAAGGCAGAGAAGAGGGACTTCAGAAGGGTGGAACTGGCGGAAGGGGCAACCCTCCTATTCTGGGTAAATAGAATAAGAACTGCTGCCTTTCAGTAGAAGTGAGAACTTCAAAGGCTAAGGGAAGAAACCCCAACAGAAAAACAGCCTGGTGCCTCAGGCTTAAGATGGCAGCCGTGTCAAGTCACTCAGAAGCAGTGAGTTAATCACTCGCTCTTCTTAAATAATCTCATTATAGAAACTGAAGCAAAATTACAAAACTGGACAGATAACCTGATGACGACCTTTGGCATGAAGAGGATAACGAAAATTGGTTTCTGGAATGTGAGGACCTTGAGGGAGAAAGGCAGACTGAATCAAGTGACACGGGAAATGAAGAACTACAGGGTGGACATTCTGGGATTGAGTGAGGTGAGGTGGCCAGGATTTGGCGAGATACAGACAACAGATGGAATTACATTTATATATTCTGGTAGTGAGGATGAAGAGCACAGGGATGGAGCGTGGTTGCTGCTCTGTAGAAATGCAATGAGAAGTCTTATGGAGTGGAAGCCGATTTCCAGTAGGCTTCTGACTGCTAGGTTCAAGACCAAAATCAGAAATGTGAAAATCATCCAATGCTATGCACATACAGAACAATCGGAGTTGGAAAAGAAGGAAGAATTCTACCAAATGTTACAAGATGCCACAATGAAAACCAGTAAGAAGGATATTTTCATAGTTATGGGAGACTTCAACGTGAAGGTTGGCACAAGAAACAAAGGATTGGAACATATTATGGATATACACGGTCTTGGCGAGATGAATGAAAATGGGGAAAAGTTCATGGAATATTGTGCCAGCCAAGACTTGGTGATAGGTGGCATGGTGTTCCCGCATAGGCGGTGTCATAAGGTCACGTGGGTGTCTCCTGATCAAGTCACAGAAAACCAAATTGATCACATTGCGGTGAGCAGGAGGTTCAGAAGGAGTTAGGAAGATGTTAGGAACAAGAGAGGAGCGGACATTGGCAGTGACCATCATCTTGTTGTCGCCAACTTCCGTATAAAGATCGTGACAGTTCACCAAAAGTTCATCACTCGGCACAAGAAGTTTGATGTTGGTAAGCTAAAGAATCAGCAGACATTGGAACAATTTCAACTGGAACTTAGCAACAGATTCAAGGTGTTGGATTCTGAGATTGAGAAGGATGTGGAGACTGTATGGAATGAGCTAAAGAACATCTATGTGGAAACAAGTGAGAAGCAGCTCGGGTACAAAAACTACCTGCGGAAGGAATAGATATCTGATCAGACCTGGGACAAGATAAATTATAGGAAGGAGATAAAGGCCAAGCTAAATATATGCAAAACCAGACAGCAGAAGGCTCAAACACAAGCTGAGTATTCAATAGCAGATAGGGAAGTAAAGAGGAGTGTGCGAAAGGATCACAGGAAGTGGATTGATGAGCAGGCAGAGAAAGCAGAACAGGCGGCAAAAAGGGGGGATATAAAGGAGCTTTATGGCATCACAAAGATGCTTTCGAAGAAAGGTTTTAATAAAACTAGGCCTGTGAAGAGCAAGACAGGCGAGATCCCCACTACGTGCGAACAACAGCTGAGTAGATGGAGGGAACACTTTGCGGAGGTTTTTAATAGAGACGTTAGACTGGAAAATGAGCAGCAAGGAGAAGATGAAGAAGCAGAAGGGGATTCAGGCATCGGCCTTGACCCTCCAACCCAGGGTGACATACGGACAGCGTTGAAGCAAATGAAAAATGGGAAGGCACCTGGTCTGGACAACATTCGAGCGGAAATTCTGAAAGTAGACCTTGATACTACAATCAGATTGCTGCACCCACTGCTGGAGAAGATATGGAAAGATGAGAAACTACTGACTGACTGGAAGAAGGAGCTGATAGTCAAGTTACTGAAAAAAGGGGATACAACAAACTGCAACAACTGGAGGGGTATCACCTTGCTCTCCATTCCAAGCAAAGTGCTGTCACGAGTCATCCTGAATCGCATAAAGGATTCAGTAGAAAGAAGGCTTCGAAAGAAACAGGCGGGATTTCTGCAACATCGCAGCTGTGTGGACCTCATCAATACACTCCGAATCATCATAGAACAGAATGTGGAATGGCGGAATTTCCTCTACCTCGCATTCGTAGACTTTGAGAAAGCCTTCGATTCTGTAAACCAAAGAATCATGTGGAAGACCCTAAAGGAATACAGAATTCCATCAAAGATTATCAAGATCATGAAATGATGTACGAGGGGTATGAATGTCAGGTTCTTCATGAAGGGAAACTAACAGAAAAGATAAACGTCAAGTCTGGAGTGAGACAGGGGTGTGTCCTTTCTCCCACTCTGTTCCTGCTGGTCCTAGACAGTGTGATGAAGAAGGTAATAGGAGGACGGAAGAGGGGTGTTCAGTGGGAGATGAGAGACAGGCTTGAAGATCTTGACTTCACAGACAACATTTGTCTTATGGCACAGCGGTACCGGGACATAGAAGATAAATTGAGTAGGCTGCAGAAGGAAGCAGAACGTGCAGGTCTCATGATCAATACAAACAAAACTAAAGAGATGAGGATTAATTCAGATGTCATGACCAGCTTGACAGTAAATGGAAAGGAAATTGAGCGAGTTGAGTCCTTCCTATACCTTGGAAGTATAGTTACAATGGATGGGAAGCAGAGGAAGATGTTCGAAGCCGTATCCAGAAGGCAAATGGTGCGTTTGTCCAGCTCTACCCCGTGTGGAAGAATAGAAACATCTCCAGCAAGACTAAGCTTCGCCTCTTCAACATGCAACTACTGCAAGCTATTGAAATACTGAACAGATAAACGTTGACTCAAATAAGTGTACATAACAAGGATAATGGGCGCCACCTGCAAAACAATTGCAGGAATATTTAATTATGTAGAGCAACGAGCCACTCCCTCTCCCAAGGTGACGGTCATCAGGCTGACGAGGCTCCAGACTTACTTTATAACCTTACCTGTTGCTATATAACCCCTGTAATTAAATTTGGGTAACATGCCAGGTTCAGCCTTACTCCACTGACAAAAGACTCACTTAAAGTTTGATTCTATGACTTTACTCCCAGAATAAGAACTAATATGTGACAAACACCAACAAAAATCAACACTTATGCAACCCACTTAGTGCTTGCCGTTTACATAGAGCAAATATACACAATACTACCCAACAAAATCATATCTTCACGAGATTTACTCGTTTGTCGTTCACAAAGGCCAATTACAAACCACTAAAATCACCAATAAAATAAAATATCATTTAACGAGACCAACTCGTGTTTGCCGTCTACAAAGGCAAATTACAAACCACTAAAATCACCAATAAAATAAAATATCATTTAACGAGACCAACTCCTGTTTGCCGTCTACAAAGGCAAATTACAAACCACTAAAATCACCAATAAAATAAAATATCATTTAACGAGACCAACTCGTGTTTGCCGTCTACAAAGGCAAATTACAAACCATTAAAATCACCAATAAAATACAATATCATTTAACGAGACCAACTCGTGTTTGCCGTCTACAAAGGCAAATTACAAACCACTAAAATCACCAATAAAATAAAATATCATTTAACGAGACCAACTCGTGTGGGCCATCTACAAACGCAAATTACAAACGGAACCACTAAAATCACCAATAAAAAAATAAAATATCATTTAACGAGACCAACTTGTGTTTGCCGTCTACAAAGGCAAATTACAAACCATTAAAATCACCAATAAAACATAGAATATCATTATACTTTTAACATACCTCCAGGTAAGAGCCCCACTGCACTCCACTGTTACCGTGAATCCTAATCTGGTAGAGAAAAGTACGACGACTATTTCTCTACATATGGATGCAACCTTCTTTACGAAGAGCATCCCTAACCTTATTTACACTTCTTCGTCGACGCCTTGAATCCTTTCCAATTGCTGGCTGGACAGAAAGCGTTACATGTCCGGAGGCAAGCAAACAGCAAAATTCTCCATCAACTGAAGCTGCATACTCGGCTGACAAGTTACAAACAAACACTTTCTTTTACAGAAAATCCACTGCAAAGCTGGTAAGTCGTTGTGATTATACCATGTTCAGTCCGTAACAGATACTCACGAACAATAGCAGATTGCATGGCAAACTGCGCAAATACGTAGCTCCCGCAGACCGGTACAAATGAGAAACACACAGAATCAGCATCAGAGTCAGAATCTGAATAAGTATCAGAATCAGAAAGAGAAAGACTCGCCACTTTTTTTTTTTTTTTCGGGGGGGTCCCCGAAATCCGTTCCCCCCGCGTGACCATCGACTCAATCTACATGGCCTCCGACATGCTATTAGTTCTAAGAAGAAAAAGATAGCAGGGAGGAGTGGAAGTGTGATACTACAGGAGTATCTGCCGGTTTCCGAGTCAGACTCCCTACCACGGCAAAGTTTGTAAAAAAAATATATAAAAAATTAAAAAATTAAAAAAATAAATAATTAATAAAAAATTAAAAAAATAAAAAATAAAAAAATAAAATAAAAAATAAAAAATAAAAAAAATAAAAAATTAGAAAAATAAAAAAATAAAAAATAAAAAATAAAAAAATAAAAAAAATAAAAAATAAAAAAATAATAAATGAAATAAAAAATATAAAAAAATAAAAATAAAAAAAATAAAAAAAGATGCACACGCGTACACACTTATATAGGCTTGCTACACGTGGTTATAGCGTCCTGAAAAGTTTACTGGTAGCAACGCTCTCACAGGCACTTCTTCCCGCGTCACTCAGTCAACCCAAACCACACTCATAACAAAGCCCTCGCATTGGCTATTGAGTATTTGATGTGACACAGAACGTCCACTCATGTATGTCCACATTGATCCACTCTAATTCTTCAACCGATACAACCTGCCCTACCCCGTGTTTCCAAGCCACTTAGTTGCAACACACACAACTGACCTCAACCATCCTTCCCGATATAGTCGCTGTTTTTCCGATTGCAGAATCCTTACGGCTAGGCCATATTTACAGACTCTTACCCAAACGGAAATTTATACAAAATACAATGATGCACAAATGCAATATTCCCTAACTAGAAATTCTTCTTATAATATTACGTTTTTACATTGTAAATAAACAAAATTACATGATTTTAACATTACAAAGTATATACGAAAATTTTCTAACCTAAAAGCTCGGGGATCGTACATACGTACGGTTACAATACCTCCCCTTGATTTGTGAAGATTATATACAATACATCTGAGCAAATCACAGTCTTTTCAGTACAGCAGCCTACACAGCCTGTCAAAGCCACTCAGGATTTAAAGAAAATTCACACATTCTTCTTAACATACACAGAACATCTGAACTTACAATACTTCACCTTACATACTTCTTAAGATTGTGAATATTGTGTGTACCAATCATGTCACCTTTGTTATTCAACATGTGATAAGCACACTTGCCAACTTTCTTACCTACTGTGTAAGGTCCCTGATACAATTTAAAAAACTTATGAATTTCTTTGTTGTCCGCAGATGAAATGTGTGGAACCTTTAGTAACACCTCCTCCCCTACTTCAAAACTATCTCCATGATGCCTCCCCTGCTGCATCATTCTCCTATCAGCTGCCTTCCTTAAATACTGCCTTGCTAATTCAATCCCCTTTGAAGATACCACTTCTGCTGAGGATAGATCTACCTTGGTTGCCAATCTCACACAAAAACTCTCTTCCCATTCTTTCACACACAACTTACACAGACTTTCATTCGGAACACATATACATTTCACAATCAAAACATCCCTCCTGTTCTGAAAACATACCACAATCGCACCTCTTTCATCAATACTCTTCCACACTTCATTGAAATCATTCGTACCGGGCGAGTTGGCCGTGCGCGTAGAGGCGCGCGGCTGTGAGCTTGCATCCGGGAGATAGTAGGTTCGAATCCCACTATCGGCAGCTCAGAAAATGGTTTTCCGTGGTTTCCCATTTTCACACCAGGCAAATGCTGGGGCTGTACCTTAATTAAGGCCACGGCCGCTTCCTTCCAACTCCTAGGCCTTTCCTATCCCATCGTCGCCATAAGACCTGTCTGTGTCGGTGCGACGTAAACCCCCTAGCAAAAAAAGAAAAAAATTCATTCGTACGATCTTCAGCATCAGATATTCCACTCAACATACTTTTAAATCGACCTCCTGTTCTCTCATACACATTGTCACTCTCACTTTCTTTGAACTTTCTGCACATACCAAAAAGCTTTCCAACACAATTACTCCTCATAAAATCTTCAAACCCTGAATCCCCATAATATTCACAATCACTCTTATGATTGTCATTATGCACAAAATGTGACCTAACCTCCACTTCACAAAGAATTTCACCCACAGCATCGACAGTTTTCCTCCACTCATCCTTATCGGACATACCAGCTTCAGACACCTCAATCTCATTCACACAACCCTTCTCACACTTTCCTTCACTCACACTCTCTCTCTTCCTGAAATCACTACTATCACTGACCTCGAGATCCCGACCATTACTACTAAATTCTCCCATTTCCATATCTTTCATCGCTGTTCCCACTCGCACATCATTCATGCCATCAACACTGTTGCTCTTGACCCTCTTAAGGGAAGTTTCATTAATCTCAAAATTATCACTACCCTGACACATTATCGACGTAACATTCATCTCCTCAATTACACCATCCTCTACAACATGATATGTCTTCCTCAAAAGCTCCTCCTCCACTAAATAATCTTCATCACCTTTACAACTAACTTCATTTTCAATTTCTGCAACTTCCCAAAGAGCATCAATTACCACAGTGTTATCACCATCAGTTTTAGCACATAGTAGGTCCTCCGACAAATCCTCCTCCTTTTCTTCACACCCCTTGCCCCCAAAATCTCTCAAATCACCACCTTTCCTCCCTACATTATCAATTCCTTTCTCCACACTACTACCCCAATCATTAGCTGCCGTGCAATGCTTATCAATTAAATTACTTACCTCCTCCCCTAAATTACTAATTTTATTACTTAATTCCTTCCCCTGATTACTAATTTGACTACTTAAATTATTCCCTTGATAAATCAATTTGGCCAACTGCTCCAATACTAACTTCATAAACTCATTATTACCCCCCATGTCACTTTGATTTTGCTCACTACCTTCCCCTTCACCTCCCATTACAATTCCATACACTTTTTCCATAGACATATTATCACTCTGAAAACTACTTCCATCAAACTTTGTGTGCTTGTGTCAAAACTGCTCTCCTCATCATTAACTGACATACTTCCTTTATGCACTTTTCTCCTTCTCAAATTCATTACACTACTCTTACTATTATTCATATTCCACTGATAAAACATAGAACTCAAAACATGACAACACCGATACATAACTCCTAACACAAGCTCACTAAAACACTGGACCAAATGTGCCTATCAAGGTCATATAGCAAGTCTGGATATCATTCGGCCTCACGTTGGCGGCGCCAATTGCAACTACTGCAAGCTATTGAAATACTGAACAGATAAACGTTGACTCAAATAAGTGTAAATAACAAGGATAATGGGCGCCACCTGCAAAACAATTGCAGGAATATTTAATTATGTAGAGCAACGAGCCACTCCCTCTCCCAAGGTGACGGTCATCAGGCTGACGAGACTCCAGACTTACTTTATAACCTTACCTGTTGCTATATAACCCCTGTAATTAAATTTGGGTAACATGCCAGGTTCAGCCTTACTCCACTGACAAAAGACTCACTTAAAGTTTGATTCTATGACTTTACTCCCAGAATAAGAACTAATATGTGACAAACACCAACAAAAATCAACACTTATGCAACCCACTTAGTGCTTGCCGTTTACATAGAGCAAATATACACAATACTACCCAACAAAATCATATCTTCACGAGATTTACTCGTTTGTCGTTTACAAAGGCCAATTACAAACCACTAAAATCACCAATAAAATAAAATATCATTTAACGAGACCAACTCGTGTTTGCCGTCTACAAAGGCAAATTACAAACCACTAAAATCACCAATAAAATAAAATATCATTTAACGAGACCAACTCCTGTTTGCCGTCTACAAAGGCAAATTACAAACCACTAAAATCACCAATAAAATAAAATATCATTTAACGAGACCAACTCGTGTTTGCCGTCTACAAAGGCAAATTACAAACCATTAAAATCACCAATAAAATAAAATATCATTTAACGAGACCAACTCGTGTTTGTCGTCTACAAAGACAAATTACAAACCACTAAAATCACCAATAAAATAAAATATCATTTAACGAGACCAACTCGTGTGGGCCGTCTACAAACGCAAATTACAAACCACTAAAATCACCAATAAAAAAATAAAATAACATTTAACGAGACCAACTCGTGTTTGCCGTCTACAAAGGCAAATTACAAACCATTAAAATCACCAATAAAACATAGAACATCATTATACTTTTAACATACCTCCAGGTAAGAGCCCCACTGCACTCCACTGTTACCGTGAATCCTAATCTGGTAGAGAAAAGTACGACGACTATTTCTCCACATATGGATGCAACCTTCTTTACGAAGAGCATCCCTAACCTTATTTACACTTCTTCGTCGACGTCTTGAATCCTTTCCAATTGCCGGCTGGACAGAAAGCGTTACATGTCCGGAGGCAAGCAAACAGCAAAATTCTCCATCAACTGAAGCTGCATACTCGGCTGACAAGTTACAAACAAACACTTTCTTTTACAGAAAGTCCACTGCAAAGCCAGTAAGTCGTTGTGATTATACCATGTTCACTCCGTAACAGATACTCACGAACAATAGCAGATCGCATAGCAAACTGCGCATATACGTAGCTCCCGCAGACCGGTACAAATGAGAAACACACAGAATCAGCATCAGAGTCAGAATCAGAATAAGTATCAGAATCAGAATCAGAATGAGAAGGACTCACCGCACACGCGTACACACTTATATAGGCTTGCTACACGTGGTTATAGCGTCCTGAAAAGTTTACTAGTAGCAACGCTCTCACAGGCACTTCTTCCCGTGTCACTAAGTCAACCCAATCCTCGCTCAAAACAAAGCCCTCGCATTGGCTATTGAGTATTTGATGTGACATAGAACGTCCACTCATGTATGTCCACGTTGATCCACTCCAATTCTTCAATCGATACAACCTGCCCTACCCCGTGTTTCCAAGCCACTTAGTTGCAACACACACAACTGACCTCAACCGTCCTTCCCGATATAGTCGCTGTTTTCCCGGTTGCACAATACTTACAGCTAGGCCATATTTACAGACTCTTACCCAAACGGAAATTTATACAAAATATAATGATGCACGTATGCAATATTCCCTAACTACACATTCTTCTTATAATATTACGTTTTTACATTGTAAATAAACAAAATTACATGATTTTAACATTACAAACTATATACGAAAATTTTCTAACCTAAAAGCTCGGGGATCGTACGGTTACAAACAGCAATGTAAAGTCGATTCTTCTATACGGCTGTGAAACATGGAAAGTTACAAAACAGATCAATAACCAGCTACTGGTGTTCAATAATAGATGTCTGCGTCGCATTACAAATGTGAGGTGGCCAGACATAATCTCGAATGAAGATCTTTGGACCATGACCAACCAGCAGCCGATTGACATCCAGATCAAGGAGAGGAAATGGCGCTGGATCGGGCACACACTAAGGAAGCCGGATGGAGCTGTTGAGAGAGCGGCGCTGGACTGGAACCCTCAAGGCTCCAGAAAGCGAGGTCGGCCCAAGAAGACCTGGCAGAGGACGATTATGAAGGAAATTGCAGAGGTTGACAAGACCTGGAGCGAAGTGAAGAGAATGGCCAGGAACTGTACTGTGTGGGAAAATTTTGCCAAGGCCCTATGCTCCAGAGGGAGCAACAGGAAATAAGTCAAATGTAAGTAAGTGGCTCCAATTAAACCATGTAATAAACACCAATGGTAGAACAGTGAATGTGATGAAACAGTGGAAAAAAGACATTAGGCATGGCTATTACATCAGTCCCATAAATCAGAAATATCCTATCAAAATCTAGCAAAACACAGAAAAGAAACTACCGAAGTCTTATGAAGAATGAAGAGACAGCATCATAGGGACACACTGCAGTTAATTGAAGAACAATTCAATAAAACTCAATCAAGGGACTACTACAAAACCTTCAGAAAACAGCTCCAAAAATATGAACCCCTGACCCTACTGATGAAAGATGAAAATGGTAAGCTGGCTCATAACAATAAAGACAATGCAGAAATTCTGGCTAAATGTTTCAACAAGTTTTAAATTGTGAGGAACATACTGAACTCCTTCAACTGGACACCAACACCCCGATAAAAACACTACCAGAGAACGCCAATCGCCCTACAATAAAGGAAGTCTACCAACCACTGATTAAATTTAAAAACTACAAAGCGGCAGGAGAAGATCAGACCTTTGTGGAAATCTGGAAATATGCAGGAAGATCAGCAAAAGTTACCCTGTATGAACAACTTGTCTCTATTTGGATTAAGGAAGAACTAGCAGAACACTGGACAACAGCCCTCATTCACCCACTACACAAAAATAAGAGATAAAACCGACCCTAATAACTACAGGGGAATCTTGCTCCTAGATATAACGTACAAAATATTTTCAACGATCATCCTTAGTAGGATAAGTTTACAACTTGAGAAAGAACTAGGACAATATCAAGGAGGTTTCAGACCCTGGAGGAGCTGTCCTGATTGGATCATGAGTCTTAAGTTGATAATGGACTACACAGGAGAAGAAACAGAGAGATGGTGATAACATCTGTAGATTTCAAGAAAGCTTACAACTGCATCCATAGAGAATCTCTGTTTAAAATTTTAAGACATCATGGACTACACCCCAAATTAATAAACATGATAAAACTGACTCTCGCTAACACCAAATCAAAAGTGAAGTTCGGGGGTGAAACAACAGAGACATTTGAAATTAAAACTGGACTATGGCAGGGAGATGGGCTCTCACCACTATTATTTAATTGTGCTCTAGAAATGGTAATGAGAGAATGGTTTAGGAAATGTCCCCCAAAATAATATCGGCCTAAAAATCAAAACAAATTGCCTGGGTTTCGTCGACGATTTAGCATTACTAGCACTGGAAATAAAAGGAGCAAAAACCCAGATATCAGAACTTCAAAACATTGCAAATCAAATTGACCTCAAAATATCATTTGAAAAAACAGAAATTATGCCCCAAAAACCAATACAACTAAAAGAAGTTACCATAAATGGTAATAAAATCAAAACAGTAACTAAATTTAAATATCTTGGAGAAGTAATAACATACAACCTAAATGAAAAAATCTCAATCCAAACAAGAACAAATATAACATGTGTAACATCCGAGGAGAAGGCAGCAGTTCCCAGAGGAGTGATGAGATATGAGATAAGTTTCTTGTTTAAACGTATTTAAATCATTAGATAGAAATCATTTTCTTCAATGAAATATTTAGTTCACAAAAATTAACACGTGATATCTACAAAAAGAAATGTCTATCAATAAATGCAAAAATTGAACACTACAACACAGTTATAAAACCGGAAGCTACATATGCAGCAGAAATACTTTTTCACCTGAATAAACAATCAAAGACTGACAGACTTCAGAAAATTGAAAGGAGGATTGGAAAAACCTGCATCAACAAAAAATACCAGAAAGATGAACAGTGGTGGATAATACCTAACAAAGTACTTACAAAGAGCTAGAACAAATTACAGATACTATGCGTAAGAGGAGACTGGGATTCTTTGGACATATGAGAATGCAGGATTCGAGACTTCTGAAACAACTAGTACAACACAATCTTGTCTCAAAAAATACCACAACAGGATGTAAATGGATCAGAGAAGTACGAGAGGATCTGAAGGAAATAGGCCTTACAACAGAAGACACCAGAAATAAGCTAAAATAAAATACAAAACTCAAGAATACAAACCTCCACTTTACCCTTACACGAAACAAACCAACACCACGCATATTTTACACTGAGAAAAGGGCACAAAGATCAGAGTTTCTGAAGAAGTACTGGGAAGACCATAAAGCGCGAACAATCCCTTCAAAGAGACCTGAACGATGGACTGACTAAAGTGACCAATGCGGTCATAAAAGAGGAAGAAGGAGAACTTCATTATGGTTGAGTACGGACATTTACAAACATAAAATTCCATTTTATGGTCGACAATAAAAAAGAATAAGCATTATATCTTTGTTCATATTGATAAGACAAAACAGGTTGACTAAATTTTTTTAAATACCAGTATATATAGAGAGCCTCCGTGGCTCAGACGGCAGTGCGTCGGCCTCTCATCGCTGGATACCGTGGTTCAAATCCCGGTCCCTCCATGTGAGATTTGTGCTGGACAAAGTGGAGGCGGGACAGGTTTTTCTCCGGGTACTCCCGATTTCCCTGTCATCTTTCATTCCAGCAAAACTCTCCATTATCATTTCATAGCATTTATCAGCCATTACTATCACCTTGGGAGTGGCGACCCCACTGTAATAATAGCCTATTTCTGGTTCATTCATTCCATCCCTGACCCGGTCAATGACTGGAAAGCAGGTTGTAGGTTTTCATTTTCACCAGTATATATACTGCGTGTGTGTGTGTGTATATTTCAGTCAAATATATTGGCGCAAGTAATAGTCATTCTCATTCATGCAAAGCTTCGCATACTTCTTTTAGATCCACAGCTATGAACACAGCATTGGCTGTTCGGGTCTTCATTTTCTTCAAAGTCACTACCTGATACGAGCATAAGAGCTTCATCCACAGTATACAGTTTCTCATGCATTATGTTTTGAAGTTACATAGAGAAGCGCTAATATACTGGCAGTGAACAGCATTATGTGGCAAATGACTAGTGCGAAAGTCGTTGGAACCCTTGCCTCCTAACTGATTACCCCTGATATCTAGCAACTGTAGACTCGCAAGACATCCGCTAGATATCATGAAGGTCGACTGCACTACTCCGTCGCTTCAATTAATGAAAAATCCACAGCTTGTTTCCAGTCATTCGACCGGGTCAGGAATGGAATGAATGGAGCCCCCATCAAGCTGCAAGGATAGGAAATGTGGCGGCTGCTGAAGCCTATCGTACTCCACTGGGGCAATGAGAAATGACTGAGAGATGAAATGAAATGTTAATAGAGAGTGTTGCTGTAATGAAAGATGACAGGGAAAATCGGATTACCTGGAGAAAAACTGTCCCACCACCGCTTTGTCCAGCACAAATCTCACATGCAGTGACCGTGATTTGAACCACGGTATCCAGTGGCGAGAGGCCAACACGCTGCCACCTGAGCCACGGAGGCTCCTCCGTCGCTTCAGTATCAATCTAAATTTGACCCACTGGTTGAAGAAGTTACCCTCCTAGATGGTAATCATGAGTGGGGCAAAAATTTTCAGTACCCTTGATTTGAATTCTGGCTACTGGCAAGTAGAAGTTAAAGGAAAGTCTTGACCAATGACCGCTTTTTTCATTCCAAGAGGACAATATCAATTCAGAGTCATCACCTTTGGTCTCAGGAATGCTCTAGCCACCTTCATGTGCCTGATGGACGAAGTTTTGTCCAGATACACAGATGGATTTTCCAAGTTTACTTGGACGACATCCTCGTACACAGTAAGATGTTTTTGGACCATTTGGAACACCTGGCTAGTCTTAGAGAGGTTGAGGATTTATGGGCATACCTGCCAGTTAACCAGCAAGGAAATCATGAGATTGATTTAGATTTAATAAGGAAGTGGCAAACTGAGGATATGGCCTGTAGTGGAATGGCGTCCTGGATCCAAAAACACAGTGCTGATTGTCGATCTGTCCCAACTCTATATAAGATGTGCTACAAGAACTTCCGGCTCAAAGACGATATACTTAAGTACACTTCCCACTTGCCTGGATCTTTCCCAGTCATCATCATTGCAAGATCTTAAACAGACAGTATTTTTGGAAAATATCATGACAAACCAAAAACTGGCCATCCTAGGAAACCTATTCTTCAATTCGGTTAAGTTTCTTCAGAGTACACATGCATCAGGACATCAAGAACTACCTGCAAGCCTGTGCAATCTGTGCTTGCACTAAGACGAATATCCGGAAGGCGATTACCAGCATGAGAAGACACCAACTGAATCAGCCTTGGCAGATTCTCACCCTTGACCTTATGGGACAATACCCCAGGACATCTCGGGTAAAGACCGGGATTCTCATGGCAACAGATCTATTCACCAAATGGGTAGAAGCATTCGCCATCCCCAAAGCTAGATCAAGACATGTCATACAACTTTTTAAGGATGGAAACCTTCAGTCGGTATATGTATCTTTGGTAACTACTCATGGACAGTTCACCTCGAGACAGTGATTACAAGCTTTGTCGGATTGAAGAATTGAACACTGGACTATACAGAGCTACCACCTGCAGGTGAATCCCACTGAATGAAGAAACCAGGAGATAAAGAAGATGTTTCAAATCCACTTAGTAAACAGAGAACACACCAAATGGGACCAGCACCTACAGGAGATTCTTCTGGCCATCAGACAGCGGGTTAACTGCGTCATGGGTTTCCCACCTGCATAACACTTCCTTGGATGTCCCAGCAAGAGAACTGGTAAATGGAACTTCATCCATGAACAGAGAAATGAAACGGAGGCTCCTGTTACACGGCATGTGAGGAACCAGCAGCAAATTCAACAAACGCACTGCCAAGCTGAAGAGCAATACAGATATTGATTCCCATAGGGAACCTGAAATATTTGTCCTGAATGAGCAAATTTATAATACCAATATAGTTGGTCCATTATTGGACATTATCAGGAGGGAAGCCGAGAGCAACGATCCGCTGGAGGAAAGGGACTTCAGACCCAGAAAGATAGTTTTTCATCCAAACCATCCCCTCAGCAACAGACTTCAGAAGTTCCACACTGGGATGACACAAAAGTGGCTCTTGCCTTTCGAGGTGGATAAGAAGTTGGGGAATGGTGTGTACCTCCTGAAGACTACACTGCCGATGAAGGTTCACGCATAAGAATTGAAGGCATTACCTTGACCCCTACAAGAAGCTAGAGCGACCAAAGAGAAAGACCAACAACTGACAATCACTGTGGGGGCTCAGGAGAATGTGGACTTCATGAAGGATCAACAAATACCAATACCTATCTTGGAGGATAAGAGAGACGAAGATTTAGACATCAGGACACCTAGATATAACTTAAGACCTACAGTAAGGAATGTACAGGATGTGTATTGAAGGTTTTATCCCTACAATGCATAGGGATTCATATAAGAATCATACGATTTTCTAGCTTGCTGCTTTAACCTGTTACTGTAATTTAACGGTACCCATGGTACAGCTTCAGCTAAGTCCTGGCATTGCTTCAGCTGTACAGTCAATCCAACATACCATAGCAGTGTTGTCTTTTTTTTCTTACATAATTTTAAAAGCTTAGCGAAAAATGGAAAGATATCGTATATATGTTCCGTTGCGCAAACCACATTACATAAAGAGTGTTAAGATCTTAGCCCCATTTAAGAATTGTTAGTAAGTCTAAGACATTGAACGCAATTTGAAACTTAAAGCTTGAAATTTTTGTAAGCAAATGGAAACAAAAAATAATTCTTACAGTAAAGGGTTAAGGGGGATATGGCTTTCTAATGACAAGAACACTAAAATAATTCAATTTTGCACTTAACATTTAACAGGCTCATTTTATTATCAATGCCCTGAGGGGAATAAATTGAAATGTTATCATTTTCACTTCTTACATAGTATTCCCCAGCCAGCTACTCCTTCCTGCCACCCAGCTGACGAACATTTCTGGGGAGAACACTGGAATAGCATGTGTGTGTTAGTGTTATAAACAAGGCTTTTTTCAGGTGGAACGCAGGGGTACACGTACCCCCTAAACATTTTTAAAACTGTTTAAAAAAAACATTGTTACATTTCTAACTAGTCCGCCAAATATAACTTCCAACTTGAAAGTTCATCGATCAGCTGGCGTCAACACGCTATTCACAACAACTGGAGAAGATTTTGAGTAATCATTGATTTAAATAGACCTGTTGAATCAGTTTCTCTTGGTCGGCAACTCAGCACTAAGTAGCAGAATTGAATCATTAGGCCATATTATTACCTGCTCGACTAAAGCTTTGTAATTACTGCCTTATTGGAAAAAAATGTATTCGTTAAGGCAAAACAAGAATTTTAATGCCGTATGTTGGCTGTACAGTTAATGCAGGAGATTATGATCACTGGCTTTTGTCTGATGTGATACCGGTGCCTTTCAATTTTCATGACTGTGATTTGTTGTGTGGTTTGTACTGAAAAGCAGTGTATCTTTCATGATTAGATTTTGAATTTCTTAACGGCGTGTGTAACTTTAAAGGAGGCAAAGAAAGTGTTGGTCATCTGAACACCTGAACAGAAATTATTTGTCGGTACAGACTTTAACAATCGTGAGAAAGGAAGTTTCGTTCTTATAAGCGAGTAAGCAAGTGTTTGGTGGCAAGTTAGGTTTGTATTTTGTGTGTGGTTAGTATTGAAGGATGATGAAAATAGCAAACTATTTTACATTCACCCAGGCATTGCAAAAGATCCAAGTTAATTAGAGTAGATCGGGGGAAGATGCCATACTTAGTGTTTTGAGGACAAAAATGTACATAAAAATTGAGAGTTCGAATTAGACATAAAACAGTAATATTTTGCCGAGTTTTTTCTATATATAGGCCAGTTAGCTATGCCAATCATTAGTAATTGTACGTTTTAAACATTTATTTATGAAGGCATGTATTTAGTCATCTCACCCCGAGCATCGGGGTAAGATGGCAATTAAATCTGGATGAGTTTCGACTACTAGTTTTATGTCATTCTGGAGAAAAATCATCTAAATTCAATTCTTAAAGCATATTTATTATGATTATCAAAAAATAAACACACAAAATTATAGTGTAACCACATTAAATCAGCTGTAAGGATGACTCTTGTATCAGAGTTCTTTAGCACAGTTATTGCACATGTTTTCTGAATCTGTACAGGTTTCACGTTACCATTTATCACAAACGATGCACCGAATCCTGTCTACCTGTGGTCCATTTTTGTCATAATAATTGAGGGCACACTCAGCACAAAAGTCACTGTCATTCTCTGACCTGCTTAGTCTAACAGATTGACTCGTAGTGAATTTCTTTGTCTTACTTTTCCCTCGTCGAGCTCTTGCATCTTCAATTCGATGTTGTTCTGTGAGAACTGCAGCTGATTTCTTTCTGCGCTTAGGTAACGGATCCAAGATAGGTATAGGAGAAATTGCTTCAAAGGATGTTCCTGGCATGGTTTCATTTGCAATTGCTGATTCCATTCGATCTTCAAGTCTGTTGCTGTCTTTCTCTGAGGGAGGAGCACATCCTCTGCAATCTGAATAATCCCTTTCATTCCTGTCAGCCTCATTTGTCGAAACCAAATCGGACAGTTGGAACGCCTCATCTGGAATTCTTTCCGGGTTGTATGGGTACAAACCGCATGCTTCAAATCCAGACTGAGCAGTGGATGGGACTGCAGCCTTCTTCCACGCCTCCGTGAGGAAGATAGGGAACTGTGCTCTTGAGACTTTACGTCCAGGATGAGACAATGTCCAGTTGCGCATTGCCTTGTAAAAAGCCTGTTTTAAGGTTTTGAAAACACACCTGTCAAGAGGTTGAAGAAAGTGGGTCGAGTGAGGTGGTAAACAAATCATGATCACATCGTTCCCTGCAGCGAGATCTAGCATGTCGGGATCAGTGCAATGCGAGGCGTGACCATCAAGAAAAAGGACCACTTTTCCTTGTTGTTTCCTGGGAATAAAGTGGTCTTTCAACCAGCTCATGAATATATCGGACGTGACATACCCGGATTTCTCATTCATGTACACAGTTGAACCATTTGGAAGACCGTCCTCCCATTCGGGTTTTTTTCTTTTACCTTTGAGAATGCATGCTGGAGGAATGAAGTTACCTTCAGCATTGCAGCAGGCTATAACTGTTATTGTTTCTCCTTTCTCTCCAGAAGTCACTTGGTACAAAGTGGGAGAACCTTTCTCTGCTATCACAGTGTCTGGCCTAGGATTCATCTGAAAACCGGTTTCATCCATATTATACAAGTGTCTGGGCTTATCCAGTAAATTGTTTGCTGACAACACATCCAGAATTAAAGAAAAATATTCTGCAATTGCTTCCCTATTCATTGCCATAGCCCGGTCAACAGAGAGACCTTGTGGCTTTTTCGTAACTAACGTTGGGAAACGTTTCAGGAAGGACTGTAGCCAATCCCAGCCTGCCATACCATTTTCTCGACGAAAACGGTGAGGAATTCCATTTCGTTCTGCAAACTGAAATGCCAGCTTCCGTAGATTTTCTCCAGTTGGGGGGAATCCAGAAATCTGCAGTTGTCTTATGTAGGTGACCAACTTCTTCTCGTTCTCTTCGCCAAGGCAACCTGTAAAATTATAAAAATTAATTATAATAATAATAATAATAATAATAATAAATAAGTGAAGACATTTCGGAGCAAATGGGAGAGTACAGTTCGCGTATGGATACTTAATATGGTATAAGTTTACCTGAGAAGAGCATTTTTAAAATTTAAATTAAATTTCACGGTTAGGAACCAGTTGTCATTTTACTCCCGAAGGAGAGAAAACATCAAAATTAATCAGTAACTACTTACTTTGTGGGCCCATGGCATGCTTCTTTTCGTCGTTCTTCTCCAGACGTCGAAGTCGTTTAAGTGTTCTGTATGGGATTCCATAATCTTGGGAAGCTCTAAAACAATTCATCCCCCCGGTTCGGACGTGTTCCATGGCCATTTGCAGGCTCTCTTCGGACCACTGACCCCTGTTTGATGTCCTGATATACGTTCTTGGCATGTTCCTACGAAAAGAAACTGTTATATCTGAAGAATCAACTTCGGCATCTTACCCCGAAGAAAAAGTGGCATCTCTACCGAGAGTCGGGGTGAGATGCCACTTCCCGCAACGTGCACAGTATGGCAGCTTCGGAGCTAGTGAATTTAAAAACGTACACTGCAAAGTATGTACCTTGCCCAACATATACTAATATTTGCAAATCCTCCTTATTATATAGGCTGATAAGCACTTTAAAACAACTGTGCGTTATTAACAAGGCACCGCCTTAAGTTCTTACCTTGAATTTCTTGATAACAGAGCGGGAAAACAGTTCACACAGAGTCATACGTATTGGATTCAACGGCTAATTGAGGCCAACAAGCGCGAGACAAGTTGGTGTTGCGATCAGGTGGTTCCCGACGGAACTACGAAGCTATAGGCATCTCCCCCCGATCCAATCTATTCGAACATAAACAATGACGGGGAAGCGCAAACAGTACCGCGTGGTGATGAAAAAGAAGATCACAACAAAGAGCTTTCAGTCACGTGTATCAGTGGAAGACATTCCCGAATGCTGGGATTTGGTAAAAAATCTGCACAATTTTTCAGTAAGTACGAATGGTTGGTGGTAAGAAAATAAGAAACTTGGCTGAAAATTTGTAAAGAAGTTGGCGATCTGCGAACTGAAAGCACATCACGAGGGATGAACATTTCACAGCAATGGGTTTCAGTTTCTATTTGTGCAAGTGGTAGAAATGAAAATACATGTCAGCAAATGTTTTCTCTCCGCAAGAAAATATTTAAACATAAAGAGAGCAGCTCATCAAGCTGCAGTTAAAATACTGTACTCACAAAAAAAAATGCAAAACGGAAACTTTGGGAACTGCATACAGTAAGGCTTTTAAAAAGGAAAGGAAATAACTGCAATGTATTTCGAACAGCATATAAAGTAGTTAAGAAAAATCAATCCTTCCATGACTTCAAAACTGAAATCGACGTGCAAGAGTTGAATAGCGTTCATTCAACTAACCCAAGCATAAATATTGTTTCTCATATCGCAACAGAAGCTGTCTCAGTAACGTGTTTGGAAGTTAAAAGTGGTGGGGGGCACAAAAATGTATAAACAGCAAAGAGTACCTGGGTTTAAGGGCAGTAATGGGGGAGGGATAGGATATAAACATTGAAAGCAATATAGCTACAAGATGGTAAGTTTATTAATGCTCTCTGAGTGAATTTTGACAGAGACGTAAAGATTGAGTCTACCAACTTTAGTGCAGTAATAATAGTACCATACAATAAGATATTCACCAAAGGGAAAATAAGTACACATGTATTATCATTAAATAAATGTTTGGCATGATCATAGAAGTAAAATTTCATTTAGTATTTGACTATACACTAACCACATAACAGACACTAGAGAGAACTACACAGACACATTCACTGAATGAGACTGCCAAATTGACGAATGCATACAGCAAGTGATTGAATTATACCTGTACCATGACCTGGGAAAAAAATAAACACCTGTTACCCGTCGCCGCAGCACGAACTACATGCTGCTGCGCTGTATGAATCGGTTGAACAATTTTTTTAATAATTTATAGTTTCAGTCGATATTTTAATTAACTCTTAGGTTCTTCAGTCTGTCATAACTTAAAAAAGTCAGGTGTCTAAAATGGTGACTACACTCCCCCCCCCCCCCTTTATCACCGCTACTGGCTGTCATCACTGACAGTGTACCTTAGGACAACACTCCCAGATATGGATCAGCCAACCAACATTATTTTGGGAAGTATCGAATTCGGAGATGTAACTGATGAAGGTATATTTAGTGCATTGATGACTTATTTGGGAGCAATGGGTTCAATGATGAGTTTCTGAAACAGAATCTTGCCGCAGTCTCAACTGATGGGGCTGCAGTAATGGTGGGAAAGAAAAAGGGTGTAATTACTTTAATAAAGCAACAGTTCTCCAATGTTCTGTTCTGATATTGTGCGAATCACAGCCTAGAGCTTTCCGTAGGTGATGACATAATCAAGATTTACCCTCACGTGTAAACAACTTCAAAACTCCTTGATAAACTGTATACAGTTTACCACCAGTCACCTAAAAATGCCAGGGTATTGAACGCTCATGCTGAGGAACTTGAAACCGTACTCCTAAAATTGGATGGTTTCTAGATACAAGATGGGTTGCTTCTAGCTTTCGAGCAGTCTCAGTAATGTGAAAAGTTTTCTTTTCGTGGCACATTTCAAAAGTGCCAAAGATGATTCCAAAAGAGACAAAACTGAGCGGAGGACTCCTCAAACACATAACCAATGTCAACTTTATATTAGACCTTGGCAGAACTTAGTGTTGACTTGCAAGCTCGTGACATTATAATTTATTCAGCCCACAAGAAGATATGCCAGCAAATTAAGGAATTTTCTTAAAGAAAGACAAAACATGGCCCATACTACACTGAAGCCTTGGAAGCAGAAGCACTGTTAAATGTTTAAAGGCGTGAATCTCAAAAAGTAAGCAAGGAGTAAAGGAAATCATATTGATGCCATAAAGTTCTATGACTGCTTGGGCAGGCATATGGAGAACCGCATTTTAACATCAGAATACACTGAAATCCCAGAATTGACTACAGTTTTGGATACTACCACATGGCCAGAAAATCCTAATAGAAATTATGGAGAAGCAGAAATAAGAAACTTGTGTGAACGATTTAAGCTCCAAGAAAGACAAATTTTAAGAGGTTTCTGTGAATATCTTGCTGAAAAAAAATGCCCAATGTTTCTCCTGCCCCTTATTAACACTATGAGCAGCATCCAAATTTTGACAAGTGAATGTGAAAGAGGCTTCTCACAAATGAACTTGATCATGACTAAAACAAGAGCATATCTTATGTTCATTAAGCTAGTTGGCCCTCCACCTCGACATGTTGACCACAAATAAAATAGCGTAATCACTTTTCTATTAACATGTCAGCCCGAAAAGTGAACCGGACAGCTATATCTTCTTAAGTATAACATGACATTTAAAAATACTAGGATTTATCTTTTCAAGTAGGAAATAACTAGGATTTCTGAATCAGAAATGAGCTGATTAATTGCATAATAAAGGTGACATATTCTACTCACTTTTTCTTGTTATCAACACTCTGATCATCACCATCATCAAAAAGTGAAGTAGGACAATCCTCAGCATCCAGGTCTAATAATCGGTCTCTAAGCACAGTTCTGTAATATAGAAAAATCACAAACGTTAAGTTTATAAAGGAAAGAATCCAGATGCTGCAGAAAATTTCCCAGAGTAAGCATGGTATCCAGTACAAAATTTCCCTAAGTTTCGCTACAATAAAATTCTTGCACATTATTTTCTGCAAATCTGCAAATATTTTATAACATATTTGTACCTAAAAGTGTACTCTGAACATTGCTTTCCATTCCTTTACACACATTCATGAAAAAAAAGAGCATACTACCCAGACGTTTACCATGAAACTGTCCAGCTCCATGGCTGAGTGGTCAGTGTCTTCACCTTTGGTCCTTGGTAAGACCCCGATTAAAATATGGTTCCAGTGTATGGTATCCACACCAGAACTACTTGATATGAGAACTGGAAAAGTTTCGAATGAAAGCAGTTTGATTTGTTCTGGGTGATTTCGAACAAAGTAGTGTTATGAAAATGTTGCAAACTTTGGGCTGGGAAGACTTGGAAGTAAGTAAATGAGACATTCGACTATGTGGTATGTTAAAAGTAATGAAAATCACTGCAAATCCGTATTGAAGGTAATCTTTATTTCTCTTCCACCTATTTGCTGGATAACTGTTGTCTTGTTGTGTGAGAGGTTTTTGAAATATTGGCCTAGCCACAAGACAACAGTCCAACAATATCAAAGAGCTTGTATACATCGGACAGCTTAACATTAATAACTTATACCACAGTTTGACAGCCCCTTTCAACTAGTAAACTAACATCTGAACACTGTAATAACAGGAGCACACCATCAACATAGAATATTGTTCAACAGAAGAAGATAACCAATGACACTTCAACAGTCCTCATTAAGGTGATAATTACTATTCAACATAGGTTCCCGACTAGAATTATGACATGAAAACAATGTCTTTGTGTGCTACGCACACTATCAGCACAGAATATTGCTCAATCGAAGAAGATGGTCTAATGACATTTCAACAGCCTCATTAAGTTGTTCTTTAATAAATTGTTCAACATAGATGCTCAAGTAGAACTACGACATAAATATAACGTCTTTCTGGGCTAGTTACAAACTTTAAAAAAAATGAGAACTTATTCGCTAAATTTTGAATAAGACTATATCAAGTACACATGAAGGTGCAATATTTCAAAAAATGGTGCAGTGTTGGAATACATTTACTTATTAGTTTTTATACAATAATTTGTACAGAAGAAGATGGTCTAATGACATTTCAACAGCCTCATTAAGTTGTTCTCTAATAAATTGTTCAACATAGGTGCTCAAGTAGAACTATGACATAAATATAACGCATTTCTGGGCAAGTTACAAACTAAAAATTAGAACTTATGGATTAAATCCATGTTAGGCAGAAGGTAGATAAAAGCAACCCTGTTCGAAGAAGCGCTGACGTTTAGTGCCACCCATGGCTGTGCTCATAGAGGAGTTCTTTCACCTCTGCTGTGGAACCTCGTGGTGACAAAATTATAACTATGCTCAACGAACAGGGTTTTTACACACAAGAATACGCAGATGACCTAGTGATTGTGGTATGAAGTAAGGTGATAAGTGTTATCCAGGACCTCATGCAAAGACCACTTAACCTTGTGGAGAACTGGTGTCGGGAAGAACAACTATCAGTCAACCCGAACAACATAACTCTGGTCCCTTTCACAAGAAGGAGAAAATTAGAGGGAAAGAGAGAACTGAAGCTATTTGGACGAGATATATATATATAGAAGAACAGGTACTGCATCTAGGTGTAGTGTTAGACAAAAATCTAACCTGGAATCCACATATAGAAAGGAATATAACCCGGGCCAAGAACTTGCTATATGAATGTAAAAGAGCTGTCGGGAAGACATGGGGCCTAAGACCATCAACGGTAATGTGGATATACACAATGATCATTAGACTGTTGATGGCCTATGCTGCAAATCATCTGGTGGCAGAAAGTAAGTCAAGGAAAAGTCAGCAGTAGATTGGATAGCCTACAGACAATGGCATGCATAGCCATAACTGGGGCTATGAGAACTACGCCGACAGAATACTTTACTACACCTCCCGTCACTCTGTAATTTCATAAAAGGACAGGCTAGAATGAGTTCACATAGATTGGCACAATCAGAGTGCTGGAATGCACAAGACCCAATCTAGGACACTGTAAAATTAACAGAGTAATAACAGAGGAAGTTCTACACATGCCTTCTGATCATATGATACGAAAGTACAACTTTGAAAAACCGTTTGAGACCCAGATAATAAAAAAAGAAGAATGGGATATCAATAAATGGAATACTGAAAAAGAAGATATAGTATGGTGGACTGATAGCTCAAAGATTATGGATGGCACAAGAGGAGGGATCAACGGGGGAAGACCTGAGAGATGAATCCAGGTGAGCCTGGGCAAACACACTACAGTCATTCAAGCTATCACAATATGTCTTGAAAGAAAATCTGAAAATGAACTATAGATATAAGAATATTTTCATTTTTACGTACAGCCAAGCGGCCATTAAGGCACTAGAAGCAGTCCGGATAATATCCAGAATTGTCTCGTATTGCCATTCACTTCTCCTGAAGCTCTCGAAGTACAACATTGTCAAAATAATATGGGTACAAGACCATGCAGGTATAGAAGGATATGAAAAGGCAGATAAACTGGCCAGGAAAGGGGCGGAAACATTTGTAGGCCCAGAACCTGTATGCAGGATTTGCTATGGACATGCCCGACATTACATAGGAAAATGGGTACAAAAGAAACAAATGGAGAACTGGAAAAATACTCCAGGATGCAGGCTTGCAAAGGAACAGATAAAAGGACCAAACAAGAAACATACTAAACAGCTGTTGAAACTCAGCAGAGAAAATATAAGAGGGGTAGTAGCATTGTTGACAGGTGAAACACACCTACGTAGAATTGGAGTAATAAGAGACAATATATGTAGGAAATGCAATGAAGCAGAGGAATAAGCTGAACACATACTTTTCGAATGTAAGGCACTGGGTAGAATCAGACTTTTCACTCTAGGACTACCAGGTGAAGAGAGAGAAAAAATCCTAGAAGACCCAATAAGAACAACTTGCAGCTTTGTGAAGGGAGCAGGTATACCTAGGTGGGAATGAAGGAAAATTGTGGGAGCAAAATATATGCACGTTATAAACTTCATATTAGAGCCCGTATTGTCAAAGTATCAACTTGTGAAAATTTGAATTTATAATTCCACCTTTACAATACTGAAATAGTCTTCATTAAAAAGACTACATTAAATTATACTCGTGAAACATGTTTCGTCCTCTTATGGGACATCTTCAGTCACAAATACAAAACATTAAAAACAAGGCGAGGACAGGTTGAAATAAGTGAATAAAAAGTCTTTGTATCCTGTGACATGGCGTGATGGCGTCTTGTCAATCTTCAATGTTAAAATGGTGTGGCGTGAACATGATATGAAGCATGAAGTCCAATTAAAATCACAAAATAAATTGTTGTTCAAAACAACGAATTTTCAATTATAAAGCAACGTGAGTGGCTGTACGAATAAAATTATGTGCATATTGTACATAAAACAGTGTGGTGATAATGCCACAATAAAATAGCTTTCTTGATTAAGAGGTGGAATTATACTGATGATGCAAGTTGAACTTCATTATGTGTTGAAAATAGGGGCCTAAAAAGAAAAAGAAAAATATGAAAGAATTGAGGAACAAGTTCAATTAAAATATGAACTAAGTGCCCATCCGGTCACTGACCTCCTTGCCCGTTCTACGTCGACCACTCCACCTCAAGTGCTAAAGCTAACTGAGTGACGTCCTCGAAGGTCGTTGAGGACGTAAACATAAAGAGAGTTCAGCTCATCAAGCTGCAGTTAAAATCCTTTAAAAAAAAAAAACCGAAAACTTTGGAAACTGCATGTAGTAAGGCTTTCAAAAAAGAAAAGGAAATAACTGCAGTGTATTTCGAACAGCATATAAAGTAGTTAAGAAAAATCAAGCCTTCCATGATTTCAAAACTGAAATCGACATGCAAGAGTTGAATAGCGTTCATTCAACAAACGCACACATAAATATTGTTTCTCATATCGCAACAGAAGCTGTCTCAGTAACGGCGATTGGAAGTTAGAACTGGGGGTGGGTGGCGGCGGGCACAAAAATGTATAGACAGCAAAAAGTACCTGGGTTTAAGGGCTTAGTAAAGGGGGATGGATAGGAAATAAACATTGAAAGCAATATAGCTACAAGATGGTAAGTTTATTAATGCTCTCTGAGCAAATTTCGACAGAGACGTAAAGATTGAGTCTACCAACTTTAGTGCGTTAATAATAGTACTATACAATAAAATATTCACCAAAGGGACAATAAGTACACATGTATTATAATTAAATAAAAGTTCAGCGTGATTATAAAAGTAAAATGTCATTTAGTATTTGACTATACGCCAACAGACGCTAGGCTAGATAGAACTACACAGACATATTCACTGAATGAGATTGTGAGATTGACGAATGTGTGTGGCAAGTGAGTGAATTATACCTGTACCATGACCTTGGAAAAATATATACACCTGTTACCCTTCGTTGCAGCACGTACTACATGCTGTTGTGCTGTATGAATTGGTTAGTCGCAACAAATAACATTTTCTGACTATTTCCTCTAAGAATTTGTTATAATAATTAAAGAAATTAAAGGAAGGAATTAGCCAAAAAATCAATAGGGACTGTACAATTTTTGTATGATTTATAGTTTCAGACAATAATTTAAATAACTCTTAGGTTCCTCAGTCTGTCCAAACTTTAGAAAGTCAGGTGTCTAAAATGGAATAAAAATCCTTTTTTCTGTGCAAAGTGGGGGAAGGCGACTACCCCCACCCCCCACCACCAAACGCCGCTACCGGCTGTCATCACTGATAGTGTACCTCTCGACAACACTCCCAGGTATGGATCAGCCAACCAACATTACTTTGGGAATTATCGATTTGGGAGATGTCACTGATGAAGGTATATTTAGTGCATTGATGACTTATTTTGGAGCAATGGGGTTCAATGATGAGTTCCTGAAACAGAATCTTGTTGCAGTCTCAACTGATGGAGCTGCAGTAATGGTGGGAAAGGAGAAGGGTGTAATTACTTTAATAAAGCAACAGTTTGCCTATGTTTTGTTCTGATATTGTACCAATCAAAGCCTAGAGCTTCCCGTACGTGATGATGTGAATCAAGATTTACCCTCACATGGAAACAACTTGAAATCTTCCCTCGATAAACTGTATACACCTAAAAATGCCAGGGTATTGAACGCTCATGCAGAGGAACTTGAAACTGTACTCCTAAAATTGGGTGGTTTTTAGATACAAGATGGGTTGCTTTTAGCTTTCGAGCAGTCCCAGCTGTGTGAAAAGTTTTGTTTTAGTGGCACATTTCAAAAGTGCCAAAGATGATCCCAAAAGAGACAAAACTGAGCAAGACATGTATGGAGGACTCATCAAACGCATAACCCATGTCAACTTTATATTAGGTCTTGGCAGAATTTTGTGTTGACTTGCAAGCTCGTGAGATTACAATTTCTTTGGCCCACAAGAAGGTATGCCAGCAAATTAAGGAATTTTCTTAAAGAAAGACAAAACGTGGCCCATATTACACTGAAACCTTGAAAGCAGAAGCACTGTCAAATGTTTAAAGGCATGAATCTCAAAAAGTAAGCATGAAATAAAGGGAATCACATTGATGCCATAAGGTTCTATGAGTGCCTGGGCAGGCATATGGAGAAGCACTTTTTAACATCGGAATACACCAAAAACTAAGAATTGGCTACAGTTTTGGATACTACCACCTGGCCAGAAAATCTTGATGTAACTTATGGGGAAGCAGAAATAAGAAACTTGTGACAATGATTTAAGCTCCAAGAAAGACAAATCTTAAGAGGTTTCCATGAATATCTTGCTGAGAAAAAATGCCCAATATCTCTTCTGCCCCTTATTAACACTATGAGCAGCATCTAAATTTCGACAAGTGAATGTAAAAGAGGCTTCTCACAAATGAACTTGATCATGACTCCAACAAGAGCATCACTGCATCTGAATACAGTAGCAAATCTTATGTTCATTAAGTTTATTGGCATTCCATTAACAATTTTCAAACTTGTGGATTATGTGAATTCATGGTTCCTGAAATGAAGATATCTGGCGACCGACATGAAAAGCAAAAATAGGAAGGGTGAAGACGCCACTGATCAGCATCTTTTACCATTGTGGAATTTGCTGTAAACAGATCAGCAAAATGAGACACTACCACAGAGCTTGTATTTATGTGTTCACTTAATTTTATAATGTAAAATGATTCGAAATACTGAGTGCAGTTACCACCTCGATATGTTGACCACAAATAAAATAGCGTAATCATTTTTTGCTATTAGTATGTCGGCCCAAAAAGTGCCAAAAATGATAAGATCATAATGTTTGTCGACTACAACTGAGAGTACCCCTTAAAAAATTTTAGGAAAAAAAAATAGCACTGGTTATAATGTACCAAAATTTTGTGTGTGTGCTGAAACTATTGAATTACAGTTCCAATATCACACATTTTACACTTCAAACTCGTGGGGAGTAGTGGTCTCCTCCAACACTACCGAATGATGCTCTCTGAGACTATTCCCATGCTCAGAGGTTAAAAGTATAACATGGCATTCAATATAAAGAGAAAAATACTAGGATTTATTTTTCAAGTAGGAAATAACTAGCATTTCTGAATCAAAAATGAGCTGATTAATTGCATAACAAATGTGACACATTCTACTCAATTTTCATTGTCTTCTTCACACTCATCATCAGTGTCATCGGAAAATATACAAGTACGGAGCTTAGCCTCAAGGGTTAACAAGTGGTTTAAAACTGCAGTTCTGTAATAAAGAAAAAATCACAAATGTTAAGTTTATAAAGGGAAGAATCCAGATGTTGCAGAATTTTTCCCAGAGTAAGCATGGTATTGAGTACAAAAATTCCCTAACGTTCCCTACATTAAAATGCTTGCCCATTATTTTCTGCACATCTGGAAATATTTTATAACAGATTTGAACCTGAAATGTACTCTGAACATTGCTTTCCATTCGGAATTAAGTAATTTAATAGATATATACTTACCAGATATTGTAATAGGAGTTGAATCATGGCTGAGAAATGATATAATGGATGCAGAAATTTTCTCACAAAACTGGAGGGTGTTAGGCATAGATATCAAGGATAATTTAATTAAAAAAAAAACCTATTCAATACTTTCATCAATATGGAACAATAATGAGAGTTGTTAGTTGTAAACTGGAGGGTGTATCGTAGAGATAGGATAGGAATGGTAGAAGGGGGAGTATTCACTCTCGTGAAAGAAGAATTTGTAAGCTACGAAAAAGTTAAAGATGCCAAGCACGAAATTTTAGGGGTAAGGCTCATTTCTAAGGATAATAGACAGCTTGATGTCTTTGGAGTGTACAGACCAGGAAAGGGTAGCGCAGATGCTGATTCAGAATTATTTGATAAGATAATCAGCTATGTGGGAAACGATAAGGAAAGGAACGTGATCGTAGCGGATGATCTCAATTTACCAAATGTCAATTGGGAAGGTAATGCGAACGACAGGAAGCATGACCAACAAATGGAAAATAAGTTAATATGGGAAGGGCACCTGATTCAGAAAGTGATGGAATCAACTAGAGGGAAGAATATTCTGGATGTGGTGCTAGTAAAACCAGATGAGCTCTACAGAGAAACCGAAGTAATAGATGGTATTAGTGATCACGAAGCTGTTTTTGTGGTAATTAAAAATAAATGTGAAAGAAAGGAAGAGATTAAAGTTAGGACTGTTAGGCAGTACCATATGGCTGATAAAACAGGCATGAGGAAGTTTTTAATAAGTAATTATGATTGGTGGAAAACGGTAAATAAAAATGTAAAAAGGCTCTGGGATGGGTTTAAAGCAATTGTTGAGGAATGTGAAAATAGGTTTGTACCTTTAAAGGTGGTAAGGAATGGTAAAGATCCACTATATTATAACAGGGAAGTAAAGAGACTAACGAGGAGGTGCAGGTTGAAAAAAAAATAGAGGTAGAAATGGCTATGCAAGTAAGGAGAAATTGAAGGAACTTACTAGGAAATTGAATTTAGCAAAGAAGTCGGCTAAGGTTAACATGATTGCAAGCATAATTGGTGGCCACACTAATTATAGTGAAAATTGGAAGAGTATGTATAGGTACTTTAAGGCAGAAACAGGTTCCAAGAAGGACATTCCAGGAATAATTAATGAACAAGGGGAGTGTGTGTGTGAGGATCTTCAAAAGGCAGAAGTACTCAGTAAGCAGTATGTAAAGATTGTTGGTTACAACGATAATGTCCAGATAGAGAAGGTGACTAATACTAAAGGAGTATTAAAATTTACCTATGACAGCAGTTACATTTACAGTAAGATACAAAAGTTGAAAACTAGAAAAGCAGCTGGAATTGATAAGGTTTCAGGGGATATACTAAAGACAATGGGTTCGGATATAGTACCATATCTGAAGTACTTGTTTGATTATGGTTTGCATGAAGGAACTTTACCAAATGCATGGAGAGTTGCTATAGTAGCCCCTGTATACCAGGTGGCACACGGACGCCGTACTTTCTACTTATAAATGTCCCGCATGCATAAGTGATGTGTGGGGTGTCTACCAACTGATTTTAACAGGGGGACTACTGCCAGCGGGCAGGTTACGTCAGAATATGAAGAGATAAGAAACAGAGTCACAGTCGCAGCATGTTACTCAGCGCTGCCCGTCGAATGCATCCCTTGCATTCGTAAACATCGTTTTCGACCGCATAGTTCTAGGCTGGTGTATAGTACAGCCGCACTATATTTGCTGTCTGCATATCGGCAATGGCTAGTGTGATCAGCAGCAGTGAATACATAGACATTATTTTAAGCTGGACAACCTGGTCGGAATGCAACAGAAGCTCCAAACAGACGTACGCCTTCTACACACATATTTCGCCGAACAGTATTCGTTTTTGTTCCATGCAATCATCTCTTTTATCGAGTTGAATGTCTACACGTGCCTAAGTTAATAAGTTATTAGATTTCATTTACTGCATCTTTGCTGTGTCTACAAACAGTAGCGGCGGTTAGGGGGTAGGGTGAGGAGGGACAGTCGCTCCCACCCGCACTTTGTACAGTAAATATGACATTTATTCCATTTTAGCCAGCTGGAACTAGGAATTATTTTAACAAAGCTATTTGTACAAGCCTTGTTGTCTTACATGCTAAATCTTTCCTTTATTGCTACGGCAAGTAGTGGAGACGTTGCATGTGCTGTGAGGAAGGGTAGTAGGGGTACAAATTTTTGCCGAGGTCGTGGCCACGGAGTTATAATTCACCTGCTTGTCACGCGCATTCCTCAGTCTGGCAGTCTCTTTATTGTCTGTTAGTTTCTTAGTGTGTATTCAAATACTAAATGATTATTAATTGCATAATCATGCCGTACATCTATGTAATTATACAGGGCGATCTGGCCGCGGGGTTACGGGTGCGCAGTTGTGAGCTTGCATTCGGGAGATAGTGGTTTATAGTTATGAATTTCACTTATAGTTATGAATTTCGTTGGTCCCATATTGAAGTGGGATTACAGTAAATATTATATAAATTCTTTCAAGGTCCACCTATTCAATACAATGACGTTTTATTGTGATTTAATCGCATGTCAAATAGTCAAATGGTACTAGTTTTGGCATCTATGTGCCATCATCAGCCTTGAGTACAAATTAAAACAAGATATATATTCCTAAAACATCTAAAACACATTTTAACTCATTATAAAATAACATACAATTAATGTGGTGATACATGAAATACGATAAAATTATGATACAATTGGTGTGATATAAAATTCTTAAAATTCCGGCTGTTCGTTACATAATTCAGTCTGTGTGCATCCGGGATAGGTGAATTTGCAATTGTATGCAGTCTATGTGAATGACATTTGTTCCTAATACCATTGTCGACACCACTGAAAATGGTTTTCCGTGGTATCCCATTTTCTTACCAGGCAAACGCTGAGGCTGTACCTTAATTAAGGCCACGGTTGCTTCCTTCCCATAAGATCTATCTGTGTCGGTGCGACATAAAGTCAACTGTAAAAAGAGATATATATAATTGTAATTGTAATTTCAATGTGAGAGAATACCAACTTTACATTCACCGGACTAAATTATTTCATTTGTATTATGCTTTTTTATGAGTAAATGTAATTAATCAGCCCCGTGGATTAGGCCTATTCGTAATAATAGTTTTTTTGAGATTTTGATTCAATGCTGTATAATAAAATTTTCACCAGGTCTCACAAACATACTATGGGGCATTTACTTAATAAATAACATAACACAAAGAAATAACTTAGGAACATTGGTATTAGCTCCTGTTGAAATACGATAACAACTGAATATCTTTTTTTTTTTACAATTGGCTTTACATCGCACCGACATAGATAGGATTTATGGCAACGATGAGACAGAACAGTGCTACATGTGGAAAGGAAGCGACCATGGCCTTAAATAAGGTACAGCCCCAGCACTTGCCTGGTGTGAAAATGGGAAACCACGGACAACCATCTTCAGGGCTGCTGACAGTGGGATTCGAAACTACTATCTCCCGAGTGCAAACTCAGAGCTGCACTCCCGTAACCCCACCGCCACCTGGCCCAGTACAATTGCATAGAAGTACGGCATGATTATGCAATTAAAAATAATTTAGTATTTGAATACTCACTAAGAAACTAATAGACACTAAAGAGACTGCCAGACTAATGAATGCGTGCGACAAGTGGGTGAATTATAACTCAGTGGCCATGACCTCGGCAAAAAATATATACCCCTACTACCCTTCCTCACAGCACAGGCAAAGTCTCCATTACTTGCCGTAGTGCTATACAAATTGGTTAGCGGCGACGAACAGCATTTTGTGCGTATTTCCGTCAATAATTATGTTTATAATTAAAGAAAATAAACGAAGGAATTAGCAGATAAGATAACAAGGTTTGTACAAACAGCTTTTTAAAATACAGTAATTCCTAGTTCCAGCTGGCTAAAGTGGAATGAAAATGTAATGTGTACTCCACAAAGTGGGGGGGGGGGGAGCGACTGTCCCTCCTCGCCGCACCCCTTAATAGCCGCTACTGTTGGTAGATACGCCAATGGTGTAGAAAAGGAAATCTAACAACTTATTTATTTATACACGTGTAGACATTCCACTCGATGGAAGAGTTGCATGTATGAAACAAAAACTAATACTGTTCGGTGAAGTATGTATGCAGAAGGCATACGTCTGTTTGGAACTTCTGTTGCATTCTGACCAGATTGTCCAGATTAAAATAATGTCTGTGTATTCACCGCTGCTGATCACTAGCTACTGCCGATATGCAGACAGCAAATATAGTGCGGCTGTAGCATACACCAGCCTAGAACTATGCGGTCGAAAACAATGTTTACTAATGCAAGGGGTGCATTCGACCGGCAGCACTGAGTAACATGCTGCGAGTGTGACTCTGTTTCTTATCTCTTCATAATCTGACGTAACCTGCCCGCTGGCAGTAGTTCCCCTGTTAAAATCAGTTGGTAGACACCCCACACATCACTTATGCATGCGGGACATTTATAAGTAGAAAGTACGGCGTCCGTGAGCCACCTGGTATGGTGATAGACATAAAGCTGAAAATTACAGGCCAGTAAGTTTGACATGCATTGTATGTAAGCTTTGGGAAAGCATACTTTCTGATTATATAAGACGTGTTTGCAAAATTAATAACTGGTTTGATAGAAGGCAGTTTGTGTTTAGGAAAGGTTATTCCACTGAGGCCCAACTTGTAGGATTCCAGCAAGATATAGCAGATATCCTGGATTCAGGAGGTCAATTGGACTGTATTGCAATTGACTTATCTAAGGCTTTTAATAGGGTAGATCATGGGAGACTACTGGAAAAAATGAGTGCAATTGGACTTGACAAAAGAGTGACTGAATGGGTGGCTCTGTTTCTAGAAAATAGAAATCAGAGAATTGGAGTAGGTGAAGCTTTATCTGTCCCTAAAAAAATTAAGAGGGGAATTCCTCAAGGCAGTATTATTGGACCTTTATGTTTTCTTATATCTATATCAATGATATGTGTAAAGAAGTGGAATCAGAGATAAGGCTTTTCGCAGATGATGTTATTCTGTACAGAGTAATAAATAAGTTACAAGATTGTGAGCAACTGCAAAATGACCTCGATAATGTTGTGAGATGGACAGTAGGCAATGGATAAAAGTCAGGTTGTGAGTTTCGCAAATAGGAAAAGTCCTCTCAGTTTTAATTACTGCGTTGATGGGGTGAATGTTCCCTTTAGGGATCATTGTAAATACCTAGGTATTAATATAAGGAAAGATCTTCATTGGGGTAATCACATAAATATGTTTGTAAATAAAGGGTTCAAATCTCTGCACATGGTTATGAGAGTATTTAGGGGTTGTAGTAAGGATGTAAAGGAGAGAGCATATTTATCTCTGGTGAGACCCCAACTAGAGTATGGTTCCAGTATATGGGACCCTTACCAGGATTACTTGATTCAGGAACTGGAAAAAATCCAAAGAAAAGCAGCTCGATTTGTTCTGGGCGATTTCTGACAAAAGAGTAGCGTTACAAAAATGTTGCTAAGTTTGGACTGGGAAGACTTGGGAGAAAGGAGACGAGCTCCTCGACTAAGTGGTACATCATAAAAGGAAAAGAAAAACTCGACCTGATCAATACTTTTTATTTGCATATAATGCAGATTATCACATGTCTAGGACCGGTTTAGACCCTCTATAAGGTCATCCTCAGCTATATTAGAATCTTATTTGCATTTCCACCTTATGCCTCATAAAGATCTTTATGACATACTCTATTATTTTACAATTTTTAAACTTTTATACTCTTGCTAAAAAAAAATTTAAAACGTTACACCATAACTGAAATTGTGACAAACTAACAAGTTTTTATCTTAATATACACATGCAATTGTAGCAGAATGAATTCGTCTTTAAGCTTATTGAGTGTAGATGTTTACCATAGGCATTTTGCCTATTCAGTTGAAGTAAGCCCCATTTTACAAATGTATAGTCATATTTGAATTGAGCTTTGTTTATATTCTTGAATGTTATAGCAATAAGCTACTAGTAAAAATATACTAATTGACTAGAATTGCTTGTTGACTTCAATAAAATATTATATTACATATTCACATTAAAATATAGAAGTATGTCAATGGACTTAATGGTTATGGTGTACCATTAGTACGAGATACAATACGCGACAGACAGCCAAGCAACTCGCATCTCAACCACCCCACAGCAATTTTACCAACTTCAATACAAGGGAAAGGAACCACCAACATTTACGGCATTTAGAGTGAGAAAATTCCAGAAGAACAGCCACAACAGACAGCTAGAATATGTTCAAGTCAATTAAAAAGTGGTTGAGTCATACACAAAGTGTAAAAGCATTGCATATTAAAGCTTGTAATTTGAATTTGCATCAATCCATATTATATAAGAAAGTGCTGTCACTTACTATTTGGACTTAAAAGACATTCATATATAGCATATCTTACAGTGTGTTAAATATCTAATGTTTTATGTATATGGCAAACTGTGCAATATTTCAACGTAACAACACAATATAACACAAGAACTAAGGCCAACAGCTATTTTAGACTTTCAGTGTCACAAAGTACATTATGGTAAACATCTACACTCAAAAGCTTAAAGACGAATTCATTCCGCTACAATTGCATGTGTATATTAAGATAAAAACTTGTTAGTTTGTCACAATTTCAGTTATGGTGTAACGTTTTAAAATTTTTTTTAGCAAGAGTATAAAATTTTAAAAATTGTTAAATAATAGAGTATGTTATAAAGATCTTTATGAGGCATAAGGTGAAAATGCAAATAAGATTCTAATATAGCTGAGGATGACCTTATAGAGGGTCGAAACCGGTCCTAGACATGTGATAATCTGCATTATATGCAAATAAAAAGTATTGATCAGGTGGAATTTTTCTTTTCCTTTTATGACAATTGGTGAATATCAATACGGAAAAATGAAATTTATAAATCAAGATAAGTGGTATGTTCTGAGCTGTCAGTAGAGAGATGGCGTGGGAGGACATCAGTAGACGAATAAGTTTGGATGGTGTCTTTAAAAGTAGGAAAGATCACAATATGAAGATAAGGTTGGAATTCAAGAGGACAAATTGGGGCAAATATTTGTTTATAGGAAGGGGAGTTAGGGATTGGAATAACTTACCAAGGGAGATGTTCAATAAATTTCCAATTTATTTGCAATCATTTAGGAAAAGGCTAGAAAAACAACAGATAGGGAATTTGCCACCTGGGCAACTGCCCTAAATGCAGATCAGTAGTGAGTGATTGATTGATTCGTGAAAAAATACAGCATACTACCCAGACGTTTATCATGAAACTGCCCAGCTCTTCGGCTGAGTGGTCAGTGTCTTCGCCTTTGGTCCTTGGTAAGACCCCGATTAAAATATGATTCCAGTGTATGTTATTCACACCAGGACTACTTGATACGAGAAATGGAAAAGATCCAAATGAAAGCAGCTCGATTTGTTCTGGGTGATTTCCAACAAAGGATTAGTGTTATAAAAATGTTGCAAACTTTAGGCTGGGAAGTTTTCTGATGTTCCCACCTAATCAAAATTATATACATCACAGTCATTAGAAACCACTTTTTTTTTTTTTTTTTTTTTTTTTTTTTTTTTTTTTTTTTTTTTTTTTTTTTTTTTTTTTGAGTTTGTCATATATTACAGTCTTAAAATCTAATAACCATCTATGCATTTCACTAGCATATAGCTATTAGTCGAATTAAAACACTCTTCTCAAACTTTTACAAATTCAATATCTTGAAATCTAGTAGGTAGTTTGTCTGGTTTGTTACACTAACAATTAATAGGGTACATTTATAATTATTGGAAACCATTGGAAAACAACTGAGTGAAAACTGTAGAGATGGGTAGGAGTTACGTTCGCAACTTGTCCGTTCACACTGTTAAGTGGGCATGCATACCTTTCAGGTGTAAGGATATTTTAATGTTGCCATTGGTGCTTTCACGACCCGTACTTATAGACATGATATTTTAACATTAGAATTTCTTTAATCATGTCCCTCTTAATATGTTAGCAGAACTGGACGGATCATTTTCCGTATAGTTCTGTATTGGGCTCTGCAAGTGATTGTTCTATCTCCTCCCATTCTTTGTATTACTACCGGGTGTGCAGATGGCCTTGGTGAGTTTTGGGGGGTCGTCATTTTGGCAGTCGATATCTGTTCTTTCTATGAGGGAGACGTGTTATGTAGGCTGCATTATATTTCCGGGGTTTATCCCGGTTTTCACCCCTCTTTTGGGGTGGAAATTTTATACTAGGTTTATTTATTCCACCTTTCTTCTGTTCATCTGATTGTTATGCAAATCTTTCGTCTTATCTTTTCGATTTGCCTTTCCACTCCAAGCTCCCTTGGATCACCGGCATTCCTTAGTGTATTTGGTATTATATTATTATATTATAGCTGTTTCTGTTAACTTCATTTACTGACCCTTTTCTAAATCCTGTTATTCTTCCAGTTTGTGATTTTAAAATATATATTTGGGTGGTCAGTAATTTTGATTCTATCCTTCTCATGAAGACTTTCAATCTTGTACTTTACCCATGTGTAATTCTGTATCCGTTGGTTTTACTTCCAACGTCTCCTTTATTTAAGCTTATTTAAATCTTCTAATGTCAGATACTATTGGTATGGTATTATCTTTAATGAGAACTTTTGGCCGATTTCTTAGATTGTATTATTTCACCTTGATTTTAAATACTGTTGGGGTTTCACTTATTATACCCTTCTGTTCTGAAAGCTAACCTTTAACCTTGTGGTGGCAATCATTAATTGTAATAAAGTATGTAATGAGAAAAATGAAACCACCTCTACTATTGCAGTGATTTGTCACATGTTTTGATCGCATGTCGTTATTTTTCTCGTCGTCTTGGTGACTCTTTATTGTGAGATGTTTTGTTTTTGCGAATGATATCTGGTGTCTGATTTGACTGCGATCAGTGACACATTGGTGTTGATTTCGCTTGAGCTCAGGCTAGTTTAGTCTGCGCTGATATTTACTGATTACTCCTTTAATCTGCCAACGGCCGTAGCCATGTATAAACATCGGATCCCATGAGATCTCTGAAGTTAAGCAACATTGGGCATGGTCAAGATTTGGATGGGTTGCCACGCACTGTTGGTGGGGGTAACGGAATGAAGGAGCAGAAAGGAACTGGCCACCCTACCATACGTAAACTCCGGCTCAGGTACACTTCTGCGGAAGTTCGGACCTGCTTTCGGGCAGAATACACCCTTACTTCATTTAATCCAAGGCTTGTTTGATGATCGTCGATATCATCACTTAATCTATTCTGTTACATTTGATTTAAGGAGTGTTCTCTCCTTTGAGTTAACATTGGCCTAGAAGATTTAGTGGAGATAGTTATTGTTCTCAAATTTCTTTTCACCACTTCATGGTTGACTTATTGTGTCTACCTTTGGGATCCTTCTCGTTTTAATTCATACAAATTACTGAATTAAGGAGTGTTCTCTCCTTTGAGTTAACATCGGACTACAAGATTTAGTGGTGATAGTTACTGTTCTCATATTTGTTTTCACCACTTTATGGTTGACTTACTCTGTCAACCCTCGAGTTTCACCAGTAATCAATTAATGTATATTATTGAATTAAGGAGTGTTACTCCTTGTGTTTTATTAGGCTTGATGTGTCAGTGATTTTTACTGACCTTATTTCAAACTTCCCTTAACTTAATTATTTGGGGTTTGATCCCTTTGCTTTCCTTTTGCGGAGATTTTCTGTGCATTATATTCAGGAGGCTATTCCCTTCCTGATTTCTGGTCCTGGGGAAAATTTATGTATTTTCACTGTACTAAGATATTGGTTTCATTTCTCTCTTATTATTATACTTCTCTGTTTATTTAATTAATAACTTGTTCCTTTTTTTTGCCAATTAATCCTAATACCAAACCAGATCATTCATCCTTCTGTAATCCTTATATACCTTTATTAAATTTTTCCTTTCCTAAAACTGGTGTTATCCTTTCATGACAACTGTTTGGAATTAAACTCTAAATTTAGTAGGTAGGTTCTGACACAGAGGTCACCCTTGCATGATCCACTCTAAGCTTGCTCTCCACTCATTTACCCCTTTGAGGTAAGTTATCTTGGGTTGATCTTGCATGTTGGTTTCATATTTTCTGTTTTAATTTGACTTGGGGTGTGTGACACTGTTGTACAATTTATGTTATGGGTGTAAGTGTACTGTGTGTGTTATTCTTTACCTAACCTGAACCTGGTACTGGGTAACACATGTAACACATTCTGTTCACTATTTTGTCACTGTGTTTATGTGTAACCTATTATAATTTTCCAAGTTTATATGTTCCTTTATTAACTGCACGTTACTGTGCTTATGTTTTATTCATATTATCCTCGGCATGTTTCACAGGCACTCTAAACAGTGAAATGGACTTTTGTCCCACCAATAATCCATGTCACAAGATCAAGTCAAACAGTCTTGCCATCCTTTCCATGAATTCTGACATAATACAGCAATGAAGATGTGATTGATGAATTTGCAACAAAGAAAGCACGCAGTAAACCACTTGTTGCTGCTGTACTTGAGTTTGGTAAGATGATGATGATTATTATTAGTATTATTCAGATAAGTACAGATTATTCATTCATGTAGAAATAAGGGGCAGAAATGTTTTTCTCTATGGAGGGGCACCAAGAAACTAAATTAGCCCCTGCCATTGAGGATGGAAAAGAACAAAAGTTAACCGAGGGAGATCACATAGGGAAGATGAAAGTGAGGAAACTGGCATGAGTAAGTGGAAGCTAGAGTCTCCATAGCTGCCACTCCAAGCTACCTAATTTAGAGCCCCTAAAAGGTAGGCACTTCTAGTTCCCTCTTGGAATAAGAACATTACCACTCTTGGAAACAATATGGAAAGGAGTTCCATCAGAATGGACAGTTTCTTAAATAAGATTGTAATGTGAAAAGCACTGGAAGAATATGGATAACCGAGAAAGAAACCTAAATCTTATGAAAGATATTTAGAATGTATTTTGATGCTAAAGATTTTGCATAAAAGATGTCTTGGATTATGCAAATGTTACAAAAGCCGTTCATAAGGAATACATTCTCTATCCGAAAATATTCTTCACTATGCTTAACAATATTACAAGAACATTATGCAGAAAAAGGAAGGTAATACAGTGGGAAATGGAAAATAAACAGAACAGTTTAAAACATAAAGATAATACGTGAACGTTATTCCAAAAATAGAGTAACAGTTAAAAGTTCTAATCCAGGGCTGCTTAGTGTGCATACCATTGTGCAGATCACTGTGAAGTGAGCTAAGTGCTAAGTACTTGTGCTGAAAAGGCAACCCCACCCCCAAACTTCTCTCTCTGCTGCATTTTCAATATCAAAACTAACATAGCACCTTTTTTATTTATTTGTTTATTTATTTAAGGTTTTGTCGTCTTGCAAAATGATGCCAGTGATATCAGAAACAATTGTTCGACTCATGTAAGCCTTAAAATGTTTTTCAGGTTTGTATCCGCAAGACCCGATCATAATCTTTATTTCGTAGTTCTGAAGAGGAAGAAAAACCTTTCCATACCTGCCAACTTTCAAAAATAGAAATCCAGAAGATCATAAAATGGAATTTTTTTAACAATATGCGCATGCGTTGCAAAGTCTTCAGATGTAGTGAAAAATGACGGCAAGGGGGGAGATAACAAACAAGTCAAATACATGTTATGATCACCCCTGAAATTAAATACTTACAAAAGTTACATCTTGATGAGTGTTCACATGTTTTCACTTAACACTGGGAACAGTTCACACAGTACATAAACAGTGTTTTTCCGCACTTTTTTTTTTGCTATTTGTTTTACATAGCACCAACACAGATATATCTTATGGCGACGATGGGATAGGAAAGGCCTAAGAAGTGGAAGGAAGCAGCCGTGGCCTTAATTAAGGTACCCACTGTCGGCAGCCCTGAAAATGGTTTTCCGTGGTTTTCATTTTCACACCAGGCAAATGCTGGGGCTGTACCTTAATTAAGGCCACAGCCGCTTCCTTCCCACTCCTAGCCCTTTCCTGTCCCATCATCGCCATAAGACCTATCTGTGTCGGTGCGAAGTTAAGCAACTAGCAAAAAAAAAAAAAAAAATTAAGGTACAGCCCTGGCATTTGCCTGGTGTGAAAATGGGAAACCACAGAAAACCAGGGCTGCCGACAGTGGGGCTCGAACCCACTATCTCCCGATTACTGGATACTGGCCGCGCTTAAGTGACTGCAGCTATCGAGCTTGGTTTTCCGCACTTTAAACTTGTGGGTCATAATATGAATGTCGCAGTCAAAATTAAACTGAACATGTACACTTATTTCAAAAATTCTGTCAAGTTCACAGTATGCAGGCTATTATCCACCACAGGTTGAAGAGGACAGATGGAGATGAGTTGCTTTCTTCAGAAATTCTGGAGAAAAACTACTTGAGTAACACGGACTAGTACTTCAGGTTTTCAAATCAGAAACAGAATCCAGAATTTCATTTGACAATGAGGACCTAAACTGATTCTAGTCTTTTTCACCAAGCTGAACACACATTCACACTCAGCATTGCTGTGCGGTAGAGTCAGGTATCACACTTAGGAACACCATCAGCTCCACGAATATTCATCAAGCGAGCCCATTTGTTGTCATCTGCCACATTCTCACTCTCAACAGTAGCACAGTCATCAATCGGAAGAGCTACAAATTGGTTCTGAAGCACATTCATTGCATCCTCAACTGACTCACTGTCCTTTCTCGGCAGTAATGATGGAAATCTTTTTATAAAGAATTGTACAGAAGAAAACTGGGCATCTTCAATTTTTGAAACATCTGCAACCTTTGCATGTTTCAGTACTTCATAATTGAGAGGGAACTTGTTAATAATATAATCACATGCTGTAAAGAAGTAACCCCTGGTAGATGAAAAGAATGTTGATTTATCTCTATCATTAAGTTTCTTCACCAAATTCATTGTCTCAATGCCAATGGATACTGGCATTGTCTCTCTGATTCTCAATAGAATGGTATGGAACCTTTAATAAAAAGGAACTTTTGATCACTTTTGGTTTAAAAAATCCGGAAAGCAGTTTCTTTAACAGGTTCGTCATTCGTTTTAGTAGTTTATGAATGTGAGGGGAAGCACTCTGAAATGTAGAACTGAGATTCTCAAATAAAGGAATGACAGCATACAGGACACAGTAAGCCTTATTTAAGCCTGATGACAGAACCATAAAAAATATTTCTTCACAATCTTGAATAATGTTCTTATTCTTTAGCAGAGGAATGTCAGATTTTGAGACACATGCAAATCTTTTGGGAGCGACCAATTCTGACGACTCAGTACTGTAGTGATTATTTGAAATTGAAAGACTGGGAAATTTTATATCATGTATTTATTTATGGTTTATATGTTCTGTGTGTGAATTTTGGAATTATTTAATTTTTATATGGCTTTAAGATCGTTTGGTTGTCGTAAAAAATTGAAGTAGATGTAATGATTATTGAATACACGGTATCACATGCGCTGCATCGGGATGAAATGTTTCCGGTTTCATCATATTGCATCAATTTCAAAATTTCGCGATGTTACTCGGTGTTCTTTATCAGCACTTTGTGCTGGGCTCTCATTGGATAAAATAAAAGTTAGTGTGATTGGCGGACGAAGGAAAATACGGATGCTCATTGGACGTTTTACTATTTCCTAATTTCCGGAGAAGAGCTTGTGGGTAACGCCAAGCTCTGCTGAGCCGTCTTTCTGTTTTGACCAGTGAAGGGAAAGGTTGGCTTCTTCAGGTGACGGATCTTCTTGGCCCATCCACCAGGTAAGCACTTAGTTGATTTTCATCTTTCAGGTTATCTTAAAATGTAGTGTTCCGATTAATTTCTTTTGCCAGAGTTTTCCCGTTTTTTTCCTTCAGTTGTCAAATTTTTCATAAAATGACTTAGCCTTCCGGCAAGTCATATCAGATTTGTGTTAAGAGATAGTTCCCAATTCTTGATTTTGTAAATTAAATATTCAACGCCTCTCGATGTAATCGTAAGGTGTAAATTTCCCCTTGGGGCTGTCTCATTTATCCAGTTTCATCTTATTGTATTCGCATTTAGGACGGGCACCCTTTCTCAGAAGTATGTTTGAGGGGGTTGCCTCGTAACGGTGCCCTACACTAGGATAAATATTTTAAAAGTTGTTTTCCTTTTTTTTTTTACATGTACATACTTATGACTGTATAATGTTACTTCCCTTTTTCTTTCGTCAGTATTATGTGATTTAAATGTTTTACCATGAACAGTGGAACATGGTGTGAGATGTTCAGACCTAAAGGTTAAATAACCTAACTTCTACCCTCGGGGTAAATTGTAATTATTTTTTGTAATCATTTCCAATTTTTAAAGGTCTATTTTGTTGATCATTTGTGCTCTAATTTTCTTCTAAATTGTTAAGTAAACTTATGAATTTAAAATCACCATTGATTTCGCTTCTTCAGCATTGCCAATACCTTTCACCGCCTGGATGTGGTTCCCAGTCGCTTCCCAATTGAGGAGCGTTCTTTTAAAACTTGATAAATGCAAAAAAATTTGAAATTGAGTAATGCATGCCAATGTTATCAGTTTGACCTTGCTCACCATCCTGTGCAAACATCCTTTGCATAAGTCGATATTTGCCGTGTATAGAAGTGGTTGAAATCACTAGGTTTTTGCAAAAGTCGATATATGCTCTCGGAAAGTTAAAGCAAAACTCGATAAATGCAGTTGACTATTAATCACGTAGCATTCTCATGGATAATCGGAAGTGTTATTCTGTGGAACAATGGAATGCAGGGCTCCTTTATTGAAAGGATATATTCTTGGAACTGCATGCCACATGTTCCCGGCGATTAGCCCTCATTGTCGTCGACAGAATAAAACTCACTTCTTGAGAAGTTTTAAGCAAGTTACTGTGTGAAGAACTATTTCACTCTACAACAGTATGAATAATGAATCTGAAGATTCTGAAGCTGGCGTGCAGGTTCAGGAATGTGACGGTGGAAGAAAGTCTAGATACAAGAAGAGAGTACCTGGAAAGCTGGCTAGAACTAAAAGCGAACCTAATATTAAATGCATTCATGGACTCAAAGTCTTGCCCACAAGTACAGAAACTAAAAAGAGGAAACAATGCAAAGCTGCTGAACTCTGCTATGAAGATTTCACAGAATTCCATCATCATGTGACTTCTTTAAACAAGATCGATCAAGACAAGTTTCTATTAAAGTACATGCACATTTCCACACCTCAGCGCAGGGTAGTGAACATTGAAAGTGCTAGGAAAAATAAAACTGTTTCTGTGAAGTACAGCATTAAGAAGAAAACTGATGAAATACTTCCTGTCTGTGCTGTAACTTTTCAAGGAATTTCTGGCATGTCATACTGGGAAGTTACCTAAGGAAAATCGAGGTGGTGACAGAACAGGCAAGGAACACAAGGACATAACGGTTGCCATTAAGAATCACATCAAAAGGTATAAATGAAGAGAGAGCCATCATGGCAGAGGAAAGTCTAAGAGAGGATATTTACCGTCATATCTCTCGGATAGAAACAGAATCCTCAAGAGGTTGCAACCAAGTTGCTTCGATTTTATTGGACTTTCTTTTTAACCTAGAAAAGAAACTGCACAATGATGGCCCTACCACGATACATTTATTCTCAGAATCTTGTAGCAGCCGAAACAAAAGCAGTGTCATCCTGGCTACAGTTACGGCTTTCTTGGAAAAAAAAAAAGTACATTATTCAATAATATTCTCCATTTCTTCCCTATTCGGGGACACAGCAACATGGCTCCAGACAGAGTGTTACGGAAGAATTGAGAAATCTTACAGAAGACGGGAAAACATACTGTCTCCCAAACAATACTATGATATCTAAGAGAAACATGGCACACTTAAAATTCTGAGCAGGGACTGTGAAATCAAAGATCTAAAAGAGAGTTCACAGAAGGTACTACGAACTAGGTTGCCATTTAAAATGAATAGTCAACGTGTTATCACTTATAGTTATGAATTTCATTGGTTCCGTATTGAAGTGGGATTACAACAAAATTAAATTCTTTCAAGGTTCACCTATTCAATACAATGACGTTTTATTGTGATTTAATCACATGTCAAATAGTCAAATGGTACTAGTTTCGGCATCTATGTGCCATCATCAGCCTTCAGCCTTGAGTACAAATTAAAACAAGATATATGTTCCTAAAACATCTAAAACACATTTTAACACATTATAAAATAACATACAATTAATGTGGTGATACATGAAATACGATAAAATTATGATACAATTGGTGTGATATAAAATTCTTAAAATTCCGGCTGTTCGTTACATAATTCAGTCTGTGTGCATCCGGGATAAGTGAATTTTTACAGTTGTATGCTGTCTATGTGAATGACATTTGTTCCTTTAGATATTAGGTGGTTCCAGGGAAGTTTACTTTGATCATGTATTTAGAGATGAATTCCCACTTCAATTTGAACCTGAAGGAGAAAATAGCTAAGTTAGATGTTGGAAGCAATGTATGGAAGTTACTAGAAACATTAGAATCATTAAATGATGATTGACTCACCTTGAGCAGCATGCGAACATGTTGTTACACAGACGGAGCCGGACGAAGTGTGTGAACAACGGTAAAGGAGGCTAGGGGAAGGCGAGGGGAAGGCGAGGGGAAGGCGAGGGGAAGGAAGGAGGCGGAGCACTTGCGGGGGAATGGAACTAAGGCGGGGCAGAAGGATGGGGTAGTGGGGGTAATTGACGGGAGTGTGTATTCCGGATTACTTGGAAAATCGAACTGTTTTTCGATAGTTTGGTATTTTTAAGCCAATCGATTAAAAGATCAAAAAGGATATTGGGTTTCTCGTAAATCTCATTTAAATTATAATTGGGGTTAAAATATTGGTCGCAGTTGATGTAACAACTTTCAATGATATTCACTGTGGGTCCCTTGTTTACTGTTTGAAGAACTTCCATATCTTGTTCAATGTCGGTAAATTTGTGATTAGTGTCGTGCATATGTACACCCATGGCGGAGAACTTATTGTGTCTCATCGCGTTGACGTGTTCTGAATATCTAATCATAAAGTTGCATCCTGTTTGACCTATGTAGGAGCTGCTGCATTCATTGCATTTTAGTCTATATATTCCAGATTTGGAGTAGATACTGGGGGTATTGATTGATGCAGAGTTGTGTAAAATTTCGGAGGTTCTATTGTTAGTTTTGAATAAAATTCTTACGTTGTGTTTTCGGAAAAGGTTGGTGATTTTGTGGACGTCATTATTATAAGTGAAGGTGGTTGAAATATGAGTTTTTTCTTTTTCTTTTATGAGTTTGGTTTTAGGCCGGTACCTATATTTGTTTATTATTTGTTCTATAAACTGCCTGTTGTACCCATTGAACTTAGCAATTGCCCTTATGGTATTAAGTTCATTATTAAGATCTTTCTTTGCCATGGGTATGGCGAAGGCTCGATATACCATGCTATTGTATGCTGCACGTTTGTTCATTATGGGATGTATGGAATCTTTGTGTATAGTGTTAGCAGTTTGTAGATAACTTAGAACATACAAAAATCAATAATAACAACTTTCCAAATATTCTCATGTGGGCTAGATATGTGGACGACACATTCGTCATTATGGATGAATCAATCAAGAACGCGGAATCCACTCTTCAAGACTTGAATAATATTGACCCATACATTAAATTCACACTAGAGTCAGAAACCAATAAAGCAATCAATTTTCTAGATATAACCATTATTAGAAATACATCTGGCCTGTCTTACAAAATATACAGGAAACCTACACAAACTGCTAACACATTTTAACGCATTATAAAATAACATACATTTAATTTTGTTGTAATCCCACTTCAATACAGAACCAATGAACTTCATAACTATAAGTGAAATGGCCTACCAGGCAAAGAGAAAGGCCTATCAATATATGGGCCTAAAAATCAAAGTTGCCAAATTAGGCAAAGATATCAATTTCCTGAAGCAATGTATTACACATGATTTAACACCCAATTTTTTGAAAGGAACAATTAAAAAACATCGTTATGCACCACATTTGATCAAAACTCAACAAAAAACGAACAAGATTTGGCTGAAAAATGAAATTTGTTTTTTACATAAGAAAAATCCTTCTTAAATAACAAATTGCATGAAACTCGCCTTGAAGCAGCTCATCTGCTTTCTATAGCACAATGGAACATATTTCAAAGTCAAATTGATAATAAATTGTTTGATATTCTTTCGCAAAAACAGCTTACTTTAGATAGAAAATTAAACATTTAAAAAAAGAAGAAACAAACGTTTTCACTTGTAAATCAACCTAAAGAAATCAATTTGACAAAAAATATAATTGAGAAATTTCATCCCCCTGTAGTTAACCTTTCCAATGTAAACTTTAATAAAGAAGAAATCGCCATTTTCTCAAAAGAAGAAATCGCCTAGCATGAATAAAATAAACATAATGACTAACATGATTATAGAATCAGAAGCTACAATAAACAAAATGCCTTTGGAGAAACAAGACGAAATTAGATTTGAAATAAAAAGAAAACTAGATAAGATAGGCACAGCTGAAAACGTAAGTAGGAAAACTATTTCCATTAACTCTAATGACGACAAATTTACCTCTGAACACAAACAAATCACAGAACTTAAAAGTAAAATAAAACATAATGACTTAATAATTACAAAGGCAGATAAAGGTAAAGCTACTGTCTTAATGAATAAAACTGATTATGTATCCAAAACTAAAGAATTTTTCAACAACAACACATTTAAAATAATCAAGAAAGATCCTACCCAAAAAATCCAGAGGCAACTAAAGCAAACCTTAAAGAACTTAACATTTCTTTTTACAGACCATGAAAAATCTAAACTGATAACCATGAATCCAGGCCTTCCTACAGTTAAAGCCCTTCCGAAAATTCACAAACCTAATATTCCTATCCGACCCATTATCAGCTACAGACCCAGTCCACTCTACAAAGCATCCCAATTCATTCAAAATTTTCTAACAAAAACTATCACTTTCTCTCCAACAAATCCATTAAAAACACTACTGAACTGATTGAGAAATTAAAGGTATTAAACCTACAACCTAACCACTCCCTCCACTCCTTTGATATAGAAAATATGTACCCGAGCATACCAATTTCTAAACTTCCAAAAATCATTGAAAATAATCTAAGTAAATATAGTTCTCTTAGCAAACTAGAAATACAAGATTTCATTCAGCTTCTAAACCTGGTCATAAACAATAATTTCTTTGTTTTCGACAAAATCATATATCAACAGAATGGACTGGCGATGGGATCACCTTCATCAGGAATTTTGGCTAATATTTATTTAGATAACTTAGAACATACAAAAATCAATAATAACAACTTTTCAAATATTCTCATGTGGGCTAGATATGTGGACGACACATTCGTCATTATGGATGAATCAATCAAGAACGCGGAATCCACTCTTCAAGACTTGAATAATATTGACCCATACATTAAATTCACACTAGAGTCAGAAACCAATAAAGCAATCAATTTTCTAGATATAACCATTATTAGAAATACATCTGGCCTGTCTTACAAAATATACAGGAAACCTACACAAACTGCTAACACTATACACAAAGATTCCATACATCCCATAATGAACAAACGTGCAGCATACAATAGCATGGTATATAGAGCCTTCGCCATACCCATGGCAAAGAAAGATCTTAATAATGAACTTAATACCATAAGGGCAATTGCTAAGTTCAATGGGTACAACAGGCAGTTTATAGAACAAATAATAAACAAATATAGGTACCGGCCTAAAACCAAACTCATAAAAGAAAAAGATAAAACTCATATTTCAACCACCTTCACTTATAATAATGACATCCACAAAATCACCAACCTTTTCCGAAAACACAACGTAAGAATTTTATTCAAAACTGACAATAGAACCTCCGAAATTTTACACAACTCTGCATCAATCAATACCCACAGTATCTACTCCAAATCTGGAATATATAGACTAAAATGCAATGAATGCAGCAGCTCCTACATAGGTCAAACAGGACGCAACTTTATGATTAGATATTCGGAACACGTCAACGCGATGAGACACAATAAGTTCTCCGCCATGGGTGTACATATGCACGACACTAATCACAAATTTACCGACATTGAACAAGATATGGAAGTTCTTCAAACAGTAAACAAGGGACCCACAGTGAATATCATTGAAAGTTTTTACATCAATTGCGACCAATATTTTAACCCCAATTATAATTTAAATGAGATTTACGAGAAACCCAATATCCTTTTTGATCTTTTAATCGATTGGCTTAAAAATACCAAACTATCGAAAAACAGTTCGATTTTCCAAGTAATCCGGAATACACACTCCCGTCAATTACCCCCACTACCCCATCCTTCTGCCCCGCCTTAGTTCCATTCCCCCGCAAGTGCTCCGCCTCCTTCCTTCCCCTCGCCTTCCCCTCGCCTTCCCCTAGCCTCCTTTACCGTTGCTCACACACTTCGTCCGGCTCCATCTGTGTAACAACACGTTCACATGCTACTCAAGGTGAGTCAATCATCATTTAACGATTCTAATGTTTCTAGTAACTTCCATACATTGCTTCCAACATCTAACTTAGCTATTTTCTCCTTCAGGTTCAAATTGAAGTGGGAATTCATCTCTAAATACATCACGATCTTACATGATCAAAGTAAACTTCCCTGGAACCACCTAATATCTAAAGGAACAAATGTCATTCACATAGACAGCATACAACTGTAAAAATTCACTTATCCCGGATGCACACAGACTGAATTATGTAACGAACAGCCGGAATTTTAAGAATTTTATATCACACCAATTGTATCATAATTTTATCGTATTTCATGTATCACCGCATTAATTGTATGTTATTTTATAATGAGTTAAAATGTGTTTTAGATGTTTTAGGAATATATATCTTGTTTTAATTTGTACTCAAGGCTGAAGGCTGATGATGGCACATAGATGCCGAAACTAGTACCATTTGACTATTTGACATGTGATTAAATCACAATAAACGTCATTGTATTGAATAGGTGGACCTTGAAAGAATTTAATTTTGTTGTAACGTGTTATCATGTATAATAAAAGACATAAGAGAGTCTCCGTCTCAGTACAGGATACTGTACCTACTTCGCGTACCCAGTGAAAGTTGAAGTTCTGAAAATGAAATCCAGCCATGAAGCATTTATAAATCCTCTGTTTTACCAAAGAAAAATATGGTGAGCAAAGAAAAGAAGAAGGATGTTCAAACTCTGTTGAAATTTTTTGAAATACCGGATGATGCTGTGGATTTCTACAGGGTCGCGTTAGAAGACAAGTAACATACTTCTGATGCCTGTGTGTTTTGATGAGTTGAGTAGACTTTAATTTGTAAGACTTCATTTTAATTTAACCTGTGTGATTTTAATGGGTTCATTCATTAGAATAGGATCGATAATATAGGTTAATACCTTATTTTGTTTTATGTTACATTGCTTGATGCTAAGTATATTACAATCTAATAATATTATGTAAATTTACAATACCAAGTAGCCTACATTATAAAATGTAAGACAATGGAGCTAAAAAATCAATAAATATTCAAAAAATATTCTTCACAAAATGACAAAAATAAAAATAAGTAAATAATACGATAAACAAAAGTATATCATTCAGTTAGAGTATTAATGTGAAGTTCCACTTAACCAAAATATTTGCATATATCAACTTTTGAAAAAACTTGAGAAAATTATCTTCTAATCTTACCTCATCCACCTTAAGTTTCAACAAGTTCTATTCAGGTACCGTGCTTGTCTCTATTGGAACTAATATCGACAAAAATTTGAAATGTTTTATGTATATGCTTCTAAGTGAAAATAAAAAAACACATTTCCTGATAAATGTTTGCTGCAAATGTCGAGTTTTGCAAAAACGCTCCTCAATTATCCTTCCTTAGTCATCATGTTGGTTAACCTGTTCATTTGTTTACTGTGCTTAAAGTGTTTATGGTTTTAATTTCATGCACATTATTATCATGTGTCTCTGCGTTAATTTGTTGGTATGTAACTATGTGGTTGCACAATGGTAGCAAATATTATTATTATTATTATTATTACTACTACTTGTAGCCGTTTATACACCGGAATGGTTACAGTACCATTCTTCTTTTCATGGTCGTAGGAACTACCAGGCTCGGCTTTTGGGATCGTCAATGATGTTAAGCTAGTAGTTGATGCACACTGAGCATTAAAGGGCACCTCATCTTTAAAGAAACCCAGTAGTGGATCCCATTGCTCCAACAGCCCCTACAGACACCTTCCTAACGATAGCCACCTTGTGCAAACATGTTTCAGTATCTTCTTTGTTTCCTTGTTGTGAAGCTCTTGGAATTTCTTAAGGTGTTCCTTCCTCTTACAACTCTTCTCTAAATAATAGAAGATGTCAACTAATAGTTCATCAGCTTTAACAGGCAAACTGCTTGCACCTCTCTCAGCAGCCAATTTACTCAAATGGCATAAGCAACCCAGTACGATGACAGATGAGTGTTCTTCCCTTAAAACAGCAGCAACACTTTTCCTCTTACTAATCATGACTGGAGCATTGTCGGAACAGAACGCTACACAATTTTGAATTGGTATTTTGTAACACTAACTGTGAAATTACCAAATTACCAATATTATGTCCCATGGAATCACCCACCAAGGCTGGGACAGACAACACTGAGCTAACTATCCTTTCCCACTTTGCCATAAAACAGGTGACGACAGTAGGGTAAAGTTTGGCATCACTGTTATTACTCCCCTCAATAGCTAAAGAAAATGGTTCACGATGCATGTAACTAACGAGTTCACTTCTTGAATCCGTAGCCATTTCTTTCAAAATGTGTGTGGTTTTTGTACAACCACAGCCAAACTTTTTTGCAATTACTGAACCTGGAAACATTTTCCTAAACAGAGCACCAGCATGATCGGCACCAGCTAACAGGATATTATGTTCAATTAAAAATAAAAATGAAGTGAACAAGCATTCTGCTCTTACTATATCAAGGTCGGCTCCAGAACAGGTAAAAAAAGAATTAATTTTCTGATGGCCATCCTTAAATTTTGTACTGGAGACGTGTTTAACAGATTGAATGTGATTGACTAATTCTCCATGAGAAACATTTATATCACATGAGCACATGGAACAGAATTTGAATGTTTCGCCTTTCCGTGATCGTATAAAACAAGGAAATTCAGCAGAATATGCCTCCCTAAAAAATTGATAATATCGTTTCTTAGTTTAACTCATGATGAACACCACTAAAAATACCAAATGGCTTACAAATTCATCACATGAGTTTCAGAACCAAAGAGAACTACCGCTAATGTTAACTCACACCACACAAAAACAAAGCCTTTACCGGGCGAGTTGGCCGTGCGCATAGAGGCGCGCGGCTGTGAGCTTGCATCCGGGAGATCGTGGGTTCGAGCCCCACTGTCGGCAGCCCTGAAAATGGTTTTCCGTGGTTTCCCATTTTCACACCAGGCAAATGCTGGGGCTGTACCTTAATTAAGGCCACGGCCGCTTCCTTCCAACTCCTAGGCCTTTCCCATCCCATCGTCGCCATAAGACCTATCTGTGTCGGTGCGACGTAAAGCAAGTAGCTATTGCTTATAAAACAAAGCCTTTCAGCTACTACAAAGCACAACGCAGTTACTAAAGCCTGCTACTTTTCACCGATATCTTTTCTTCAAAAACACGCCCTGCTACTTGTTTAGGAACATCTCAGTGAATGAAGTAGCAGTTGAAGTTGAACAGGTGACAAAAGCATGGCGATAATCAATAATGTGATTATATATACTGGGATCGAGTTAAACCTGATGCCGATTATCGATACATTTACTAATCAAATATCAAATGCTGCATCTTGTATTACCAGTAAATTTAAAAATAACTCTTCCCTCCCTTCCCAACCCTAACAAGTCTCTACTTCACTGCTAACGAGGTCGCAGCAAGTCTTAGAAGAATCAGACCCTATGCAGCGAACAGTCCAGATAACATGCCAGCAAGAATTCGCAATCATTGTGCAGATGCATTGGCACATTCTCTTTGAGCAATATTTAACATTTCAATGAACAGTGAGACTGTGCCAGATGGATGGAAGGAAGCAAACATTGTTCCCGTGTTTAGAGACAGCGACAGGGGAAAATGTAGACGGCAATCGCCTGGTCTCTATTACATCTGGTTTATGTAAATCCATGGAATGCTTACTTGGTCAACAATGTGCTGGATTTTCTGAAGGAGAGAAACCCATTGAATAACAACTAACGTGGATTTCTCCCTGGAAAATACTGTACTACACTTTTAACAACAGTAATTGATGAGTGGCAACATTCCCTCGACCAGTCTAATATCTCTCAAGTGGACTGCATAACTCTCGACTGGAGTAAGGCCTTGGATCATGTATCTCATCAACAACTGTTGTTAAAACTTAGCAAGTATGGTATTCAAGGCAAACTGCTGATGTGGCGTCAATCATTCCTGGTAGGTTGAATGCAGTGCATTGTGGTCAGTGGGACCAGGTCAGACCAAACTTTAGTCACCTCGGGTGTGATTCAGAGTAGTGTGATAGGGCCGCTTCTGTACACAATCTTTACGCTGGATCTTCCAGGTTGTGTATCGTCTACTATGGCACAGTACGCTGATGACACCATTTACAGAGCCATTTGGAATGAAGATGACGTAAATAGGTTACAGTCAGATCTTGAGAATGTGGCTCTGTGGTGCAAAATAAATAGAATGTCTATAAATGTACAGAAATGTAAATATATCCACTTAACTAGAGCAAGATCACCATTACATCATCAAATTTCACTGTGTGGTAAACACCGGATGCCTAGGCTCTCAATAAAACTCTTTGGCATTCATATTTGCAGCAATTTAAAATGGAACAAGCATATTGAGGAAATAAGGTGCAAAGCATATAGTCTTGGGATTTACCCGCAGATCTCTACCAAGAACAGGAAAGAAAGCAGTTAAGATGGCCTAGTTGAATTGTAAACCAATTGTATGCGCTTCCTTCCTGGCACCACTCTACAGCAGAGAACAATACAAAATTCGAGGGAGTTCAACGCCAAGCAATACAACTAATTGCTCCACAGGTCACTACCCCACATAACAGCCCTCTGTAAACAAACAGATATTGCTTTTCTGAGAAAATCCCTCACAGGTAGCATTCACATCAACCCTCTCAACCACTTACAGCTGAACTACCGTTCTGCTCAAAGAGGTCAAGGTGTGTCCTTTTTCCCTCCACTTGCAAGAACAGCATCTTATCAAAGAGGCTTCTTTATTCATTCTACTCTGCTATGGAATAAATTCTCACCACCGACAAAAGAACTACCTACCATAAATGTTTATAAAGAGGTAAAATGAATGTATATATAAAAAAACTTCTGTACATGACAATTTCCTACCGTGTGAATATTCAGTATGCTTGGGAGGATGGATGAAAGTTTATGTGATCCCGAGTGGGTGAGGTATGAATGAGCCGGCCTAGCTGAAGTATATGTGGAGATTCAGAGCGAGTGTGCGAGAGAGAGAGAGAGAGAGACTGTTGAACATGTCCTATGAATATTATGTAAATAATATGTCTATGTAAATACAGTAATTGTAAATAAGCAAATCTTGTAGGTTATAATTGTACTTATTTAATATTGAAATTTTAAGTGTGGATGGAGGCACCTTCGTATATGTGGGGCTAAGCCCTTTCTCCATTCATCATCTACAATTTGTGGTTATAATAATAATAATAATAATAATAATAATAATAATAATAATAATAATAATAATAATAATAATAATAATAATAATAATAATAATATATGGAAAACAGAAAACTTTTTTTGGGGTTGGGGGCTGAAACTTGGCACCAGTAGGAAAAATAGAGTCACCGCGGTGACCTGGCATTAGGGATTTCTGTAACCGTTTTAACTTTTAACAATATAAGGAGCAGCATCACTGAGAAATACTAATACATTGTCATACCGTACCCCTGCTGGCCACAGGAAAGCTAATAAGTCGTTGAATAATTTAACAAAACTGAAATTATTTACTCAGCCAGGTATTTGTATACTAAGATGTTCTGTTGTCTGCTTTCAAACCACCAACTACAGCACCGCACATACGCTGTTCTGATGCATCTGTGGCTTCATTTATAGAAATCCATATTTTTGAATGCTTCAGTTTATCCCAAATATTACAACTTGAAAACACTGGGGCACATAGTTTTTGCACAATGTTGATTCGTTCAATACCCTTTCTTTGGTAACCTATATTTTTCTAAAAATACACAAAGCTGCATGTTATTCAATTTCCACAAAAGAATGTTGGAACTAGTTAATACTAAACACAAGTCTCTGGAAAAGGTACCACTTGAATTTGATTGTTCACCTACATTTCATGGAATCAGTTGTTGATTTAACTTTTCATCTTGACCTTCTCCTTATACTGTGAATCAGTTGTTGATTTAACTTTTCTTCTTGACCTTCTCCTTATACTGTGCTGTTTTACTATGCTTCACAAAATCATACTTTTTCTTTACAAGAACACATTTTTCACCCATCAAACAAAATAAGACTTCGTCTTTCTCAGTAAAAACATTATTTCCAAACTTGCTTATGCATTTGTGTAACAATGCTGACTCAGAGGTTCCTGTGGGTGGCATCCTTAACCTAACCACAGCACCAATCAACAAGACCCATTGATGCTCCACATAGGAGCTGCAGTTCATTTCCATCATAAGGTTCATAAGGTTCTTGATGCATGAAAGCCTTGGCCACCCCGTTCCTTTCTCTCTAAACATTTTCTCTTCCATGTTGTTGCAAATGAAATGGTTGTGTCTCATTTCATGGCCTATCAATTTCAACTTCCTTGTATTCTAAAATTTTAAGTAAGCCTCGGACCTATGGGAGAAACAGTGTCCCACTCTCATTTGACAGGCGAGGGACTCCTAGGAAACAACTCGGCGAACAAAATGGAAATCGATGAGGAGCTATCAATATTAATGGGGCTTATGAAAGAAAGAAATTAGAACTGGCTGAGTCAGCAAAGAGGATTCATCTGGATGTACTAGGAGTAAGTGATATTCAGGTAAGGGGAGATAATGAGGAAGAGATAGAAGATTATAAAGTATACGCGACAGGTGTTAACAAGGGAAGGGCACAGTATGGGGCAGGAATACTATTGCACGCAACATAGTTTCTGTTAGGTACGTAAATGAGCATATGATGTGGGTAGATTTGGCAGTTGGAGGAATTAGGACGAGAATTGTCTCAGTGCATTCACCATGAGAGGGTGCAGATGAGGATGAAATTGACAAGTTTTATGAAGCTTTGAATGACATCGTAGTCAGGGTGAACAGCAAGGATAGGATAGTTCTAATAGGCGATTTCAATGCAAGAATTAGAAATAGAACTGAAGGATATGAAAGGGTGACTGGTAAATGTGGGGAAGATATGGAAGCTGAAGTGAATGAGAAGCATTTGCTGGAATTCTGTGCTAGTATGGGTTTAGCAGTTACGAACACATTCTTCAAGCGTAAGGTTATTCACCACTACACATGGGAGGCTAGGGGTACCAGATCCATAATAGACTATATCTTAACAGACTTTGAATTCAGGAAATCTGTTAGGAATATATAAGTTTTTTGCAAATTTTTTGATGATACAGACCACTATCTGATCTGTAGTGAACTAAGTATCTCTAGGCCTAGGGTAGAGAAAGTGAAATCTGTATGCAAACAATAAGTGTAGAAAATCTCCAGGACGAGGAAATTAGACAGCAGTACATGGCTATGATTAGTGAGAAGTTTCGAACAGTGGACAGTAAGCAGGTTCAGGACATAGAAAAAGAATGGGTGGCATACAGGGATGCTGTAGTAGAAACAGCAAGGGAATGCCTAGGAACGACTGTGTATAAAGACGGGAAAAATTGAACGTCTTGGTGGAATGATGAAGTGAGAGCAGCTTGCAAATGTAAAAAGAAGGCTTATCAGAAATGGCTCCAAACAAGGGCTGATGCAGACAGGAAATTGTACGTAGATGAAAGAAACAGAGCGAAAAAAATAGTTGTTGGATCCAAAAAGAAGTCATGGGAAGATTTTGGTAATAACCTGGAAAGGTTAGGTCAAACAGCAGGGAAAGCTTTCTGGACAATAATAAAGAAAGGAAGGGAGAGAAAAAGGAAATGAACAGTGTTTTGAGTAATTCAGGTGAACTCATAACAGACCCCAGGGAATCACTGGACAGGTGGAGGGAGTACTTGGAACATCTTCTCAATGTAAAAGGAAATCTTCATGGAGGTGTCGCAAACAACCAAGCTCACGGGGAGGAAGAAAATGATGTTGGTGAAATTACACTTGAGGAAGTGGAAATCTATAAGCAAGGGAACAGGAAGGATTGCAACAATTATTGAGGTATCTCACTGATTGTATACCAGGCAAAGCATTCACTGGCATCTTGGAAAGGAAGGTGCGATCAGTGGTTGAGAGGAAGTTGGATGAAAGACAGTGTGGTTTCAGACCACAGACGCCAGGTCAATGAAAAATTTTACAAAAGGAATGGGAAGTTGTGTTTATGTTTCGTAGATCTAGAGAAAGCATATGGCAGGGTACCGAGGAAAAAGGTGTTTGCCATACTGGGAGACTATGGAATTAAGGGTAGATTATTGAAATCAATCAAAGGCATTTATGTTGACAATTGGGGTTCAGTGAGAATTGATGGTAGAATGAGTTTAGTGCTTCAGGATACTTACAGTGGTTACAGAAGGCTGTAATCTTTCAACTTTTCTGTTCGCAGCTTACTTGGATCATCTGCTGAGAGGTATAAAGTGGCACGGAGGGATTCAGTTAGGTGGAAATGTAGTAAGCAGTCTGACTATGCTGACGATTTTGTCTTAATTGCAGATTGTGCCGAAAGCCTTTAAAATAGCTGCAATGATTATGGTATGAAAATTAGCCTTGAAGGCTAAACTGATATCAGTAGGTAAGAAATTCAACAGAATTGAATGTCAGATTGTGACACGAAGCTGGAACCAGTAGAAAATTTTAGATGTTTAGGTTGTGTGTTCTCCCAGGATGGTAATATTGTAAGTGAGATTGAATCAAGGTGTAGTAAAGCTAATGCAGTGAGCTCGCAGTTGCAAACAACAGTGTTCTGTAAGAAGGAAGTTAGCTCCCAGATGAAACTATCTTTACATCGGTCTGTTTTCAGACAAACTTTGCTTTATGGGAGCAAAAGCTGGTTGACTCAAGATATCTTATTCATAAGTTAGAATTAACAGACATGGAAGCAGTGAGAATGTTTGCTGGTACAAACAGGTGGGAGCAATGGCAGGAGGGTACTCGGAACGGGGAGATAAAGGCTAAGTTAGGAATGAACTCGATGGATAAAGATGTACGCATATACCGGCTTCGGTGGTAGGGTCATGTGAGACGAATGGAAGAGGATAGGTTACCTAGGGCCGGGCTGAGTGGCTCAGACGGTTAAGGCGCTGGCCTTTTAACCCCAACTTGGCAGGTTCGATCCTGGCACAGCCCGGTGGTATTTGAAGTTGCTCAAATACGACAGCCCCATGTTGGTAGATTTACTGGCACATAAAAGAACTCCTGCGGGACTAAATTCCGGCACCTCGGCGTCTCCGAAGACCTTAAAAAGTAGTTAGTTGGATGTAAAAGAAGTAACATTATTATTATTATTATTATTATTATTATTATTATTATTATTATTATTATTATTATTATTATTATTATTATTATTACCTAGGAGAATAATGGACACTGTTAAGGAGGGTAAGAGGAGTAGAAGGTGACCAAGACACTGATGATTGAACTCAGTTTGGAGGGTAAGAGGAGTAGAGGGTGACCAAGACGACGATGATCAGACTCAGTTTCTAACGATTTAAACATAAGAGGTATAGAACTAAATGAGGCCACAGCACTAGTTGCAAATAGAGGATTGTGACGACGTTTTGTAAATTCACAGAGGCTTGCAGACTGAACACTGAAAGGCATAACGGTATATCATGATTATGTATGTATGTATGTATGTATGTATGTATATATGTATGTATTACCCAGCCAGCAAATTGTTGCCGGTGGCGGAAATCGGAACTAATGCACTCCGCCCAGCCACACGCGTACGATAGCAGTACAGTTGTCACCACCGAAACCTCATCGCATGTCGTGTGAGTGAATGATTCGTGCTGCATCGTACATTGTGCGTAGTAGATTAGTGACGACCGAGCTCGATTGCTGCAGTCGCTTAAGTGTGGCCAGTATCCAGTATTCGGAAGATAGTAGGTTCGAACCCCACTGTCGGCAGCCCTGAAAATGGTTTTCCGTGATATCCGACTTTCCCACCAGGCAAATGCTGGGGCTGTACCTTAATTAAGGCCATGACCAATTCCTTCCCACTCCTAGCCATATCCTATCCCATCCTCGCCATAAGACCTATCTGCGTCGGTGCGACGTAAAGCAACTAGCATGTAGATTAGTGAACCCATGTACGTAAGTACGTACGTACGTATGTGAAAACAGTTAATAGACTATATTGTTTGTTGAGCAGTGGAGTAGATGTACTTTAACATATAGTACATAGTACGAAGAATAATAATAATAATAATAATAATAATAATAATAAAATCAATAATAGAAACGCCGGAAAAGAAAAGGGGGAGAAAATGAACTCATTCCGCGGAGAAGAAAATGATATACAATGTCGTGCAGTTTTGTAAGCAAGAGATAAAAGAGAACAAAGTAATTATAACTCTTCAAAAAGCAATTTTAAGGGTGGCACACATGGTTGGTAAGTCCAAAAAAACAGTAAGAAATATTTTGAAAGACAGTGAAAAGGCGGAGCAAACCGGCGAAAAGGTTACAACACCACAAAAAAAGGTCTGAAAGAAAAGTAATTTCTATAGATGACTTTGTTAAATGTCGTATTCCTAGAAATTCCTAGAGTACTATGAACAAAAGAAAGAAATTCCAACACTGCAGAAACTGCTTGTATTTGCGAAACATGAAATACAGTTTAAGGGAGGAAAGGGAACTTTCCGGAAAATTGCAAAAGAACTGGGGTTTTATTTCCGGAAGTGTAAAAATAAACAAACTATCCTCGCGGAAAGGTCAGACATTGTTGCTAGACGTGTGGACTACTCATGAGCTATAAGAAATAATGCGAAGGGTCCAAATAAACCAGTAATGTACGCGGATGAAATGTGGGTTCATACACACTACACTGTAAAAAAATGTTGGCAACATAAAGACGTCGCAGGGGTTATGACGAATCACAGTCTAGGACAACGAGCTATTGTTGTCCATGCGGGAGGGAAAATGGGTTTCATAGAGGGAGCAGATTTTATTTTATGACTCAAAATCCAAACCACAAGATTAAATGATGAAGATTAGATGATGAAATGAATAGCTGCAATTATCAGAAATGGGTAGAAGATAAACTTATTCCAAATATTCCACCCGAGAGCATAGTTGTTATCGTTAACGCGCCCTATCATTCTGTGCAAGACATTAAAGCCCCCACTAATGCATCTCGTAATGCTGAAATGGTAGACTGGCTTACTCAGCATAGCATATATTGTGATCCCACTTGGAGACGAGATGAACTTTTGAAACTTATAACATGTAATAAGCCAAAACCGGCATATAGAGTGGATACAATGTTAGAACAAAAAGGGTTTACTGTCTTAAGGCTCCCTCCATACCATTGTTACCTTAATCCAATTGAACGTATTTGGATTTGTTAAAAAAAGATTGCTGCTAAAAATGTCTCTACCGAGCTCGACAGCTGCAGTCGCTTAAGTGCGGCCAGTATCCAGTATTCGGGAGATAGTAGGTTCGAACCCCACTGTCGGCAGCCCTGAAAATGGTTTTCCGTGGTTTCGCATTTTCACACCAGGCAAATGCTGGGGCTGTACCTTAATTAAGGCCACGGCCGCTTCCTTCCCACTCCCAGCCCTTTCCCGTCCCATCGTCGCCGTAAGACCTATCTGTTCACAATTAAGTATTTATTTATTTTCCACCTAGTCGATACAATGATTGCTTAAGGCAATTTTTAATGGTCAAAAGTGGTACATGTTTCGTATATTATCAACATCTTCAGCCACATAACACTGTTTAGATGAAAAATATATAAAATGGACAAAGTAATGCTTTAGAGGAAGTGTCTTTAAAATTAACATAAGATTGACATAACCTTTTCATTTCTACATAGGTGCTGTGGCATTTCTAGCTCACTTACTTATTTAAAAAACATAAAACTGCATTAAAAGTTGAGATACAAAAATAACATTTATTAAATAAAATACTCAATCGTCGGACCTTGTACTAACACTTTGTTCTTACCCGAGTTAATTTGTTTATTAATATTTTCATTACTATTACCAATTGTTTCTTGCATTTTACTACTTATTTATTTCTTACTATGTTCGTTACTACTAATCATTTCTTCCATCTGTTTCTTATTTTCGCCACTACTACTACTAATTAATTCTTCCACCTGTTTCTTATTATTTTCACTACTACTACTACTACTACTACTACTAATTAATTATTTCATCTCTTTCTTATTACTTTCGTTGAACTCAGTCATTTTGGCCATCCACAAATTTAAAAGAATTTAAAAGGGTAGCACTGACGCGGATTCGGAATTATTTGATAGGATAGTCAGCTATGTGGGAAACGACATGGAAAGAAATGTGATGGTAGCGGGAGATCTAAATTTGCCAGATGTCAATTGGGAAGGAAATGCGAACGACAGGAAGCATGACCAACAAATGGCAAATAAGTTAATATGGGAAGGACAGCTGATTCAGAAAGTGATGGAACCAACCAGAGGGAAAAATATCCTGGATGTCGTGATGATAAAACCAGACGAGCTCTATAGGGAAACTGAAGTAATAGATGGTATTAGTGATCATGAAGCTGTTTTTGTGGTAGTTAAAAATAAATGTGATAGAAAGGAAGGTCATAAAAGTAGGACTGTTAAGCAGTACCATATGGCTGATAAAGCAGGCATGTGGCAGTTTCTAAAAAGTAACTATGATCGGTGGAAAATGGTAAATAAAAATGTAAACAGACTCTGGGATGGGTTTAAAGAAATTGTTGAGGAATGCGAAAACAGGTTTGTACCATTAAGGGTGGAAAGGAATGGTAAAGACCCACCTTAATATAATAGAGAAATAAAGAGACTAAGAAGGAGGTGCAGACTGGAAAGAAATAGGGTTAGAAATGGCTGCGGAAGTAAGGAGAAATTGAAGGAACTTACTAGAAAATTGAATCTAGCAAAGAAGGCAGCTAAGAATAACATGATGGCAAGCATACTTGGCAGTCATATAAATTTTAGTAAAAAATGGAAGGGTATGTATAGGTATTTTAAGGCAGAAACAGGTTCCAAGAAAGACATTCCAGGAATAATTAATGAACAAGGGGAGTGTGTATGTGAGGATCTTCAAAAGGCAGAAGTATTCAGTCAGCCGTATGTAAAGATTGTTGGTTACAAGGATAATGTCGAGATAGAGGAGGAGACTAAGGCCAAAGAAGTAATAAAATTTACATATGATAACAATGACATTTACAATAAGACACAAAAGTTGAAAACGGGAAAAGCGGCTAGAATTGATCAGATTTCTGGGGATATACTAAAGACAATGGGTTGGGATATAGTACTATATCTGAAGTACTTATTTGATTATTGTTTGGTCGGAGGAGCTATACCAGATGAATGGAGAATTGTTATAGTAGCCCCTGTGTATAAAGGAAAGGGTGATAGACATAAAGCTGAAAATTACAGGCCAGTAAGTTTGACATGCATTGTATGTAAGCTTTGGGAAGGCATTCTTTCTGATTATATTAGACATGTTTGTGAAATTAATAACTGGTTCGATAGAAGGCAATTCGGTTTTAGGAAAGGTTATTCCACTGAAGCTCAACTTGTAGGATTCCAGCAAGATATAGCAGATATCTTGGATTCTGGAGGTCAAATGGACTGTATTGCGATTGACCTGTCTAAAGCATTTGATAGGGTGGATCATGGGAGACTACTGGCAAAAATGAGTGCAATTGGACTAGACAAAAGAGTGACTGAATGGGTTGCTATATTTCTAGAAAACAGATCTCAGAAAATTAGAGTAGGTGAAGCTTTATCTGACCCTGTAATAATTAAGAGGGGAATTCCTCAAGGCAGTATTATCGGACCTTTATGTTTTCTTATATATATAAATTATATGAGTAAAGGAGTGGATTCGGAGGTAAGGCTTTTTGTGGATGATGTTATTCTCTATAGAGTGATAAATAAGTTACAAGACTGTGAGCAACTGCAGCGTGACCACGAAAATGTTGTGAGATGGACAGCAGGCAATGGTATGTTCATAAACGGGGTTAAAACTCAGGTTGTGAGTTTCACAAATAGGAAAAGTTCTCTCAGTTTTAATTACTGCGTTGATGGGGTGAAAGTTCCTTTTGGGGATCATTGTAAGTATCTAGGTGTTAATATAAGGAAAGAGCTTCATTGGGGTAATGACATAAATGGGATTGTAAATAAAGGGTACAGATCTCTGCACATGGTTATGAGGGTGTTTAGGGGTTGTAGTAAGGATGTAAAAGAGAGGGCATATAAGTCTCTGGTAAGACCCCCAACTAGAGTATGGTTCCAGTGTATGGGACCCTCACCAGGATTACTTGATTCAAGAACTGGAAAAAATCCAAAGAAAAGCAGCTCGATTTGTTCTGGGTGATTTCCGACAAAAGAGTAGCGTTACAAAAATGTTGCAATGTTTGGGTTGGGAAGAATTGAGTGAAAGAAGAAGAGCTGCTCGACTAAGTGGTATGTTAAAGCTGTCAGCGGAGAGATGGCATGGAATTACATTAGTAGACGAATAAGTTTGAGTGGTGTTTATAAAAGTAGGAAAGATCACAATATGAAGATAAAGTTGAAATTCAAGAGGACAAACTGGGGCAAATATTCATTTATAGGAAGGGGAGTTAGGGACTGGAATAACTTGCCAAGGGAGATGTTCAATAAATTTCAAATTTCTTTGAAATCATTTAAGAAAAGGCTAGGAAAGCAACAGATAGGAAATCTGCCACCTGGGTGACTGCCCTAAATGCTGATCAGTATTGATTGATTGAAAAGAAAGCAGTAAAAGTAGAGTCTGTGATATTTGGGGCAAAGTGAGTGTCCATATAATTTATATGTTTGATTTTGGGGAAATCATGGCTGCACAAGGTGAAAAGGACATGAAATTACGTAGCGGAAACTTAGTAAATGGAAGCGCGGCGCTGAATTCTAAAGATGTTGTAGATTAGAGAATTGAAGTAGATAAAAGGGTAGAGAGTGGAAGGAACATGGAAAGTAGCACAGAATCTGATGTAGCTAGGATGGAGGGCGAAAAAGAAGGTAATACGAATAGTGAAAGGGATATTCAACAACTGTTTGTGATGATGCAAGGGATATTAGAGGAAACAAAAGGGATAGATGAAATTAGGAAAGAAACAAATGAAATTAGGAAGGAACTTAGGAAGAAAACAAATTAAATTAGGAAGGAAATGGATGAAATTAGTAAGGAAATAGAGAAAATGCAGACAGAGATAACAAAAATTGTAAGCAGATGGAACAGGCGAAAACCGAAATTAGCAGAGAAGTCAATACTAGGATGGATGGTTTAAATCAAAGATTAGACGAAACACTTGAGCAGCAGAAACTTTTTTATAAACAGTTAGGGGAACAGGAGATGAAACATAGCCTACATTAGAAAGAGGTAGAAAGAAAGTTAAGTGAACATAGAAGTAAAGTCATGGAGATGGTAGAAAAGGAAAAATGTAAAGTTAGGGGTGAAGTAGACCAGCAGATCACAGGAATTAACCATAAAATTCAAGAACAAGAAGAAGTTATTGAAGTTAGAGAACAAGTACAACAACAATATGATGCTCTGTGTGGTAAAATAGAGAATAATGTTAAAAGACGTAATGGAAAGTTTAAGAAAGCAGAGGAAATTACGATTGAAATTAAGGTCATCAAGGAAAGACAGGAACACATTGCGAGTGTCGTAGAAACTAGAAAGAAAAGAATAAATGAACGTATTGATAGGTCGGAGGCACAAATACGTAAAGAAATCAGAGAAAAGCAGGGTAAAATAGGAAGTCAGTGCCATGGTACCAATTTCATATATGAAAGAGAACTACCAAAATTCAATGGGAGGCAGACAAACCCTTTAGATTTTTTAAACACTGGTAAGGAACGGTTTGAAAAATGAATAGAAGAAGGAATCATTGAATGGGAGGAAGCTTTAGAAATAATTGGTAATGGTTTTTTTGGGGAAACAAAATCATGGTTTGCGGTGTATAAGAGCAACATGACCAGTACAGTGGAATTTCAGAAATATTTCACAGAGATATTCTGGAGTGAAGTTATACAAAGCAGGGAAAGAGAACGCATTGTCTTTGGGAAATTTAGGCCACACGAAGGGGTTTCTACGACAGAATGTTTTCTGGCCCACGTTATAATTTGTAAAAACGAAGATGGGATGTCAGCAGAGAGAGATATTGTGAAATTATTACTCAGACATTTTCCCGACAAAATCCATGAAGCTAGCTATATGCAACTGATAGAGTCTGTTGAAGGAATGGAAAGATTGCTAACAAGTTTTGATGCGTTAGGAAATATTAGTGGTACACAAGAGTACACAAACTATCAAACACCACCAAGAAGACAATTACCGTGGTCAATTCCAAGCGAGACAACAAACTATAGATAATCAGTCACACCAGCAAAATAGGAATGTTCAGAGGGAACGTAACATTGAGGAGGGTACAAGCCAAAATCAGGATACAAGGAGACAGAGTAATTTAAACTAACAGTAGACGGTAATGAGAGATCAGATTATCAGTCTTCAGTACATGTTGCAAGAAACTGTGTAATGACGCACATGAATTATGATCTCGATGTCAGAGATGAGTTATTTCGGGAAGTGGAAGTGGATCAGGTCAAAGTTCCTAGTAAAAGTGATAACCCCGTTGTTACAATCGTAGTATGGAGGGTGCATTATCAGGCTTTATTAGATTCAGGCAGTCAAAGGTCATGTGTAAGTTCGAAATGGTATGAGGACAGAAAAAAAGGAGAACACTGAGATAGAGGAAATGCCTGTTAAATCCACATATTTAGTCACTGCTGTAGGTAAATGATTCAAGCAAATATGTAAACAAGTTGTCATACCTATTTGTATTAACGGAAAGTCGAAAATTCAGATATGTCTTGTAATTCCGAACCTTATATTTGATGTCATCTTGGTATCTGACTGGCTAAGTTTATACTCAGCTAGGTTAGATTACAATTAGGCAATGGTATATTTAAGGTGGGATAATGAGGATGTTAAAGTCAGGTGGGATGCTGATGTTCAGGCGAAAGTGGAGGTTTGTAACGTGTGGTGTGTAAATGACGTTTCAAAAGCTGAAGATGGAGAAAATTGTAAGTTATGTTAAGTGTGGTTAGAGAAGAATCAGGATGATGCTTTGAGAGAAGCGGTAAATAGTAGCAATTTGGAAGAAGGTCAGAGGGACCAATTGTTGTATGTGTTGAGAAAACACAATGAGGTATTTTCGTTGACACCTGGTAAAACACATGTGTATGAACATTCATTTTTAGTACTGGATCAGAGTACATTCGCTAGACCGAGGTATCTGATACCACATAAATATGCTAATGCTGTAGACAATCAAATAGAAGCCATGTTCGAGGATGGTACGAGGGCCATCCAGAAAGTAGTACCCGTTAGCGCCGCATGAAGCGCTGATGACTCGGGTAGCCGCTGGGCAAGGTCAGACCGCGTCAGTGGCTTGTCTGCCTGCTCTGTGTGAGGTTGCGTAATGCTAGCATTGCCTGTGTTGTGTCTGTGATTGAGAACACCACCAGTTGTGAAGTGAGGGTCGTGATTAAATTTCTTCAGGCATGAAACGTTCGACCTAGTGATATTCATCGCCACTTAATGGAGGTGTATGGAGATAATGTGATGGACGAGTCATCTGTTCGGCGCTGGTGTCGCAACTTCAACCTGGGGAGGGGGAATACACATGACGAGGAGCGTTCAAGGAGACCATCTGCTGAGCGCAGTAGACGAATGCGTGAGGAACGATCGGCGCATCACAATTGATGAACTCTGTGAACATTTTCCTAATGTGTCTCAAACAATTGTTCATGAAATTGTCAAAGACCATCTGCATTATTCAAAAATCTGTGCAAGTTGGGTTCCTCGCATCCTTACCGAGGAGCACAAAACCATGCGTATGGCTGCAGCACTGACGTTTCTGGGACATTATTCCGATGAAGGAGACTCTTTCATGACTCGCATCATTACTGGGGACGAAACATGGGTTTGTTACGCATCACCTGAGAGTAAACGACAGTCAATGGAGCGGCATCATGCTCATTCACCAACCAAACCAAAAAAATTCAAGACAGTTCTGTCCACCAGGAAACTCATGGCAACCATTTTCTGGGATCACTAAGGTGTACTGCTCATTGATTTTATGGGCCGTGGAGACACAATTAATGCTAATGCATATTGTGAAACATTAAAGAAATCACGGCGGGCAATACAAAATCGACGGCGAGGTCTATTGTCTACAGGCGTCATTCTCCTTCATGACAATGCCAGGCCTCATGCACCTGCGATAACACAACAACTTTTGCAGCAATTCAAGTGGGAAACCTTTGACCATCCCCGTATAGCCCGGACTTGGCCCCTTCGGATTTTCATCTCTTTACGAAGCTTCAAGGCTTTCTGGCGGGAAAAAAATTTGACAGCAATGAAGAACTTAAACAAGCCATGACTACGTATCTCAATACGCTGGCAGCAGAGGACTATGATGCTGGAATACAAAAACTCATCCCACATTATGACAAATGCCTAAATTTGCTTTGAGATTAAGTGGAGAAGTAGTGTAAAGTATGCTCTTTCCAATAAAAATGTGTATATTTGTTCATATTTACTCCTGTGTCTTTACTGCACAAATGGGTACCACTTTCCGGTTGGCCTTCATATTATTGAGGTTTTGAGTAGTCATTTTGTCAATTCTTTATTGATAGTACCTAAGAGCGATGGTTCTGTACATTTATGTATTGATGCGAGGGAGATGAATAAACGTATTGCGGCAGATCAATTAAAATTGTTAACTGTAGAGGAGCTGATATGGGATTTTCAAGGGAAAGTTTGGTTTTCAACTGTAGATTTATGTAGCAGCTCTTGGCAAATTCCGTTAAGGAAGGAAGATAGACCTTTAACAGCTTTTAGTCACACGTGTAATCTGCATCAGTTCTGTCGTGTTCCATATGGTACTCGTACTAGTTCTTCTGTGTTAATTCATGCTTTGAATATTGCTTTGGGGAACGAAGCCGACCACTATGCGACTATTTACATTGATGATTTAGTCATTTCATCTAGTAGTCTTGAAGAGCATTCAGAACATCTCGACAGGGTATTTACCAAGTTAGAACAGGCAGGCTTCACTCTTAAACTGGAGAAATGCATATTTTGTAAGCCCGAAGTCATCTTTTAAGGACACCGTGTATCTGCAGTAGGTGTGACTCCAGAAAACACGAGAATAGACAAAATATAGAATGGAAAAGTCCAAGGAATATAAAAGAATTGAGGTAATATGTTGGAGTATGTAAGATTTTTAGGAGATTTGTAGAAAGATTTTCCTACTTATTAGAGCCGTTTAGAGATTTGCTCAAAGCTGGCAATAAGTGGAAGTGGACAGAATACCATGAAAAGGCATTTCAAGAGCTGACAAATGGTTTTAGGAAATCTGTGATTCTGAAAAATCCTAGAGATAGGAAGTATGTTATGATGACTGATGCATCACATTGTGGTATTGCCGGAGTTCTTTGTCAGCAGGAGGATGATGATAATAACTGAGGGATGGTTTCATTAGCTTTGACAGGGTTAAGCGCAGCTGAGAAACGCTACACAATAACTGAAGTAGATTTTTAGCGATATTCTTTAAGTAAATTTAGGGTGTACATACTGGGTACAAAATTTGAGATCTGGACAGAATATCATGTGCTATTTTTACTGCTACTTGCAAATTGTCATCTGATGGGGTCAGTGGATGGAGTTTAGCAATACAGCAGTATGATTTTAAAGTGGTACACATTAAGGGCAAGAACAATGTGTTAGGTGATTTGTTATCTAGAGACCGGGATTAGAGTAATGAAGGTAGTGTCATTAAGACTCATGAAGGTATTTTAAGCTGTGCATGTCTTCATAAAGACAATAAGGAAGCTTTAACTAGATTAAAGATGACATGTTTTGAACAATCTCAGGATAGTGAGTGTAAATATTTTGTTAAGTGAACTTCAGAGTGGAGATCAGGACAGTGTGAAGAAAGGTAGTCACACTTATAGGATGGTTGAACAATTTTTAACGAAGAATTGTGGTAACAATCGTTGGTGCATATGAGTACCCAAGTCCTTGAGAATGGAATTAACATGGTTCATTCATAAAGAGTTGGGACATTTTGGAGCAAATAAAGTGTTGTATGAGATTCAGAGAAGTTTTGTATGGGATAAGATGGGAAAGGAAATTAGGAATTATGCCAACAGAGTAAAGCTCCCAATAGGTACCTCGAAGGACCTAGGCAAGCGGTCATTACTGAGAAACCCGGTGATCTTGTGTGTATAGACTTATTTGGACACGTGGTTCATGGTAAATATGCCCATCAATACGTGTTTGTGGTGACATGCTTTTTCCAAGTTAGTCAGACTGTATCTGATGAGAAAAGCAACAGGTCTTCGTTGTAGTAAGATAATTAGGGATAAGTATATTCAGGAATTAGGTACGCCTAGAAGGTTATTATCTGATAGCGGATTTCAATTTACATCAAAGAAGTGGAAGGCTGTGATGACAGAGTTGGGTATCGTACATGTTTGTTCCTCAACTAGGAATCCACAAGGGAATATGTGTGAATGCACAATGAAGGAATTAGGTAGAATGTTTAGGTCATTAGTTCATGACAACCACACTGAGTGGGTGGGTTTTTTAGCTTTGATTGAGAAATGGATAAATATGGTAGAGAACGAAATTCACTCCAATTGAGGTTCATTTTGGCAGTAATCCAAGCAATGAGCTAACAAACGTATTAGGTATTACGCAGGGACTTCAGCGGGATACTCAGATGTATGTCAGATTAGCGAGAGAAAATTTGATTAAAGCGGCTGAGAAGCATAGCAACAGCAGAAATTCAGGTGTTAGACGAATTTCAGGTAGGAGATTCTGTTCTGTTACGTGTTCCCATGCTCTCGTCTAGTGAAGAGAAGGTGACAAAGAAATTATTTTTGTTCTATCAGGGTCCATACCATATTCATTGCTGGGTTGGTCCTTGTGCATACAGATTGAATGATGATGATTGTGTCATATTGAGCACTTATAATATTCATTCTCAGAGATGAAATATTTCTGAGAATTAAGCGTAATGTCCCCCAGGCGTGTTTTGATAACACAAAATGTACTTGAGTTAGCACACGTGAGTTCATGTATAGGTTGTGGACCTAGGCCTGACACTATTGCAGAAGCCATGAATAACTAGGTAATTTATTGAAATTGCAGAAGGAAACTAATGTAATAATTTTCTCAGTATTTTTTGTTTGTTTTCTCTTTGCAATGAAAACAAGAAATTGCTTGCTCCCATCTACGAGAGGTAAGCCACGTGTGATGACGTGTGTGTGGTGTATATATATAATAATAACCAAGAACTGCAGAACACTTTGATCGTGAGGTGCAAAGATATTGTTTATAACCTGATGAAATGTTGTAAAATATTATGTGTGTCACTGACAAACGTTCGTAAGGAAATCGGCACGAGTTATCAGAAGTGTTTTATGGTATAATTTGAACAGACACCCTACAGAAAGACAGAAGTTTTGATCATGTATATTTATTAGGTGTTTATAAGATGCAATGATGTATGTAAATAACAAGAGGGCGTATCTAACCTTCCACGCTTTTCCAGCCGTGTTACTTATAATCCTATAGACCAATTACGTGATATCACTCGATATCAAATTATCCATTATCGGCAATTATTCATTGAGACCTGTTAATTATTCTGCAGTCAATTGTAAATTAGAATGATATTGGAATCATACTAGATGTATTATAACATAATTTATTATTTAAATTATGAAAGGATATGAATTTATGTACACTGACTGACAGAGCAAATGCAACACCAAGAAGGAGTGGTCAGAACTTTATGCCAATTGCAGGGTAGACTGACGTCACTGAGGTATGCTCATGATGTGAAATGCGCCGCTGTGCTGCGCACGTAGCGACCGATAAATGGGACACGGCGTTGGCGAATGGCCCACTTCGTACCTTGATTTCTCAGCCGACAGTCATTGTAGAACGTGTTGTCGTGTGCCACAGGACATGTGTATAGCTAAGAATGCCAGGCCGCCATCAACGGAGGCATTTCCAGCAGACAGACGACTTAACGAGGGGTATGGTGATCGAGCTGAGAAGGGCAGGTTGGTCGCTTCGTCAAATCGCAGCCGATACCCATAGGGATGTGTCCACGGTGCAGCGCCTGTGGCGAAGATGGTTGGCGTAGGGACATGTGGCACGTGCGAGGGGTCCAGGCGCAGCCCGAGTGACGTCAGCACGTGAGGATCGGCGCATCAGCCGCCAAGCGGTGGCAGCCCTGCACGCCACGTCAACCGCCATTCTTCAGCATGTGCAAGACACCCTGGCTGTTCCAATATCGACCAGAACAATTTCCCGTCGATTGGTTGAAGGAGGCCTGCACTCCCGGCGTCCGCTCAGAAGACTACCATTGACTCCACAGCATAGACGTGCACGCCTGGCATGGTGCCGGGCTAGAGCGACTTGGATGAGGGAATGGCGGAACGTCGTGTTCTCCGATGAGTCACGCTTCTGTTCTGTCAGTGATAGTCACCGCAGACGAGTGTGGCGTTGGCGTGGAGAAAGGTCAAATCCGGCAGTAACTGTGGAGCGCCCTACCGCTAGACAACGCGGCATCATGGTTTGGGGCGCTATTGCGTATGATTCCACGTCACCTCTAGTGCGTATTCCAGGCACGTTAAATGCCCACCACTACGTGCAGCATGTGCTGCGGCCGGTGGCACTCCCGTACCTTCAGGGGCTGCCCAATGCTCTGTTTCAGCAGGATAATGCCCACCCACACACTGCTCGCATCTCCCAACAGGCTCTACGAGGTGTACAGATGCTTCCGTGGCCAGCGTACTCTCCGGATCTCTCACCAATCGAACACGTGTGGGATCTCATTGGACGCCGTTTGCAAACTCTGCCCCAGCCTCGTACGGACGACCAACTGTGGCAAATGGTTGACAGAGAATGGAGAACCATCCCTCAGGACACCATCCGCACTCTTATTGACTCTGTACCTCGACGTGTTTCTGCGTGCATCGCCGCTTGCGGTGGGCCTACATCCTACTGAGTCGATGCCGTGCGCATTGTGTAACATGCATATCGGTTTGAAATAAACATCAATTATTCATCCGTGCCGTCTCTGTTTTTTCCCCAACTTTCATCCCTTTCGAACCACTCCTCCTTGGTGTTGCATTGTCACTGTCTGTCAGTGTATAAAACAAATTTCACTTGGCTATTTGCTGCATATGTTGCAGAATATAATTTTTCCATCCGACGTGAAATGGGGAAACTCCTGGAACCACTGTTTAATTAAGGATGTCCTGGAAGCTGCCACATTTGGCATAATGCACACACTGAGCAAACAGACGCGCTGAAAGTTTTTCACAAAATGAAATGAAGAGTTTCGTTTCCAGCAGGTCACTGGACACTGTCCCCCACCTCGTGACACACATTCTAAGGGACAAAGGGAGTATTCACTGCGGGAGGTTCTTAAGGACTTCCAGGGAGTGGTAATTGGTTTACAGCTTCATATTTTGTCTGAAAAGAATTTCAAGAAAATACTATTCAAGATACTGAAAACAAGTTGCCAACATTTAAGTTTCTCTGACTAAATTAAAAGCGTTTGTAATCGATTTAGGGATAAAATATAGCAATTATAGGAATATAGGAACAAATAGGTTCTAACGCCAATTTAGTCATATTTAGGCACTATAGGACCACCGTTTCTAACCTTATAAATACATGAAACATGTAAATACAACTTCATTTTAAGTTATCTCTTAAGGAACGAAATAGGTTTTTGCCTAAAATCCGAGGTCTAACTATGAACTCATACCACTCATTTTGTATGCATTGTATGTAGTTCTCACCATTTTCACATTTAGCAAGTTGCTCCATGAAATGTTCTTCCAACATTGAGATGTCACAACACCATAATTTTTCAGATTAGTTACTGTTGGCCATGCAAAGTTACCAAATAAAGTTGTGAATTTCTCTACAGTTGCATGAACTAAGAATCTTTCCTTCAGTTATCTGACATTATGATTAATCAGTTTTGTTCCTGCAAATCAACAGCAGAACTAGTACAGAGTGTTTACAGATTTGAGCAAACCATTTTTCATGACTTTCATGACCATTTCCTAAAATATTTCATGACTCAATTGAAAGAATCAATAATGATTAGAAAGAAAGAATGTCCACAACTCGACCTTTTGGCACTTTCAATAAGTGTCCTCACTCACATTCCTTCTTTCTAATTAGTTTTATTATATTAAATTTATTTTGTCAAAAATTTAGCAGGGTATTTGCACAAAAATATTGCATTTCCTATGATACAGTACAAAATAAAAAATGACCTATTTTTATTTATTTAGTGGGCCCTGGGAACTGAACTGGGAAGCGTCTCTGTGACCACCTTGAGACTTTGGCTAAATGGAGGTGTTATCCGATTATTCCAACTCAACAAGAGAGTTCTCTCAGCCTCTCTTACCTCAATTTTCCATTTCCTACCTCTACGTGGTGCCCCTGTTAAGCCGAGCAACCCAGTGGAATGTTGGGTACCAACCCCAGCAGGAAGCTGGGTCGGTGAGCAGACTGGAAATGGGCGTCACTGTTAATTTTCCCAAGACAACCTCATCGCTTTACTCAATCATAAATAATCATATATCAGTGTCCGGAGTAAGTCTCCCTGTCGGATCTCCGAGGGAGACATGGTTGAGAGGAGCCTCTGAACGTGCAAAACGATCCAAACCAACCTTGCGCGTAGTTAGAAAGATTGCAACCCGGAAAGTACGAGGTCTCTTACAGACTGGAAAACTGGCTATTGTTGAAAGAGCAATGAGTCTACAAGATCTGGACATACTTGGACTCAGCAAGACACATTGGAAAGGTTGTGGTCACTTTGTCACTCACTCAGATAACACCATATATTTTTCTGGAAGTGAGGATCTAAATCGGAATGGTGTCGCTGTAGTGATTCCTAAAATACTAGCCAGTGCTGTCGTGGGATATGAGCCTGTCTCTGACAGGATCATCTCAATTAAGATAAATGCTTCTCCGTGTAGGATCAACGCAATTCAGGTTTATGCTCCTACTGCAGTTGCACTGGATGAACAAATCGATGAATTCTACGAGATGCTGGAACACACCATCAGAAAGATTCCTCAGAAGGAAATATTAGTCATTCAGGGTGATTTTAATGCGAAGATAAGCGAGACTGTTAAAGACAATCATTTGAGACAGGTGGTTGGAAGGCACGGTCTAGGTGTGAGAAATGAGTGTGGTGAGTGTCTACTGGAGTTCTGTGCTGGCAATAACCTGTCTATCTGCAATACCCTCTTCCAACATCAGCCACGGCGTCGATACACATAGATTTCTCCTGGCAACAGGGTTCGAATTCAGGTTATTTTGGTGACGCAACGATGGCGGACTTCTGTACTGGATTGCAAGACCTATCCTGGAGCAGAATGTGGTAGAGACCACATTATGCTATCCATGAAAATGCGGATCAAACTGAAATTGACCAAGAAGAAGAGAGTGACACAGGTTCAAATTACTGATAAAAAATATTCTCCAAGATTTTGGGGAAAGAATAAGGCCAAAACTCCAGCAAGTACAGGAGGAAGGATCAGCCTCCCAAACATGGGACGACCTTAAGACAATCATTAACTCTTCTCTCCCTGAACCATTTACTAAGTCTCCCCAAACTAAGCACCCTTGGATATCGAACACCACTCTACTGCTGATAGAAGAGAAGAGCACACTGAAGAAACATGGCATTCAAACCAATCAAGACGAAGAAGCATACAGTGAACTTTGCCGTGAAATACAGCACAATTGCAGAACTGACAAGATATGGTATCTCACCTGTATTTGTGATAAAACAGACCAACATCAAAGGCTGAATCAAACACGTGATCTTTTTAAAAAAGTCAACAGCATTACTTGTGAGTTCAAACCACGCACATAGGTGACTGAAGATGAATATAGCAACCTTATTACTGATAAGAACAAAGCAATAGAGAGGTGAAAACAATACTTGAAATGCTGTATTGCAAAAGACATAATTCTGCTGAACAGGAAATTTCTATGAGGTATGGCAAAGAACCTGATATTTTATCACTGAAATTGTGAATGCTGTCAATCATTTGAAGAACAACAAAATCTCAGGTATGGACGGTATTTCGAGAGAAATGCTGTAAGTGATGGGAGAGGAGGGCATGCGTGTTTTACATTTGGTATATAATATGGTGTAGAAAACTGGTGAATGGCCCAAGGACTGGACAACATCAATACTAATCCCTCTTCACAAAAAGGGGTCTATAAGGGATTGTTCCAATTATCGTACTATTGCATTAATATCCCATGCAAGCAAATTTCTGCTCTACATAATAAATCAACACCTAAAAACATTCCTGCAACCTCAGATATCCGCAGAACAAGCAGGCTTTGTTGGAGGTAAAGGAACACGAGAGTCTATCATGAACATGAGACAGATAATTGAGAAATGTTTTGTGTCCCTGCCTTTATTTGCTTCCTGGACTACAAAAAGGCCTTTGATTGTGTTATGTGGGGCAAGTTGTGGCAGGTCTTAAAAGGAATTTGGGGTTCCACTGCATTTATTATTGTTATTGAAAGGCCTGTATAAAAACCACTCAGCAACCAGAAAGGTGGATGGTGATCTCTCAGGCATTTTCAATGTGACATATGGAATAAGGCAAGGTTGTATATTTTCAGCTCAACTCTACAACATCTATGCAGAGTGTGTCATCAAATGACCTCTCAATGGCTGGAATGGTGGAATCTCGATTGGTGGCAGAAAAAATTAACAACCTGCGCTTTTCAGATGACACTTCCCTTATCTCTGCAAGTGAAGAGGAACTTTCTGACCTGCTTACAAGTGTGAAGAACACTTGTCTTCAGTATGGTCTAGAGATAAACATCAAAAAGACTAAAATAATGGTAGTTGATCGGCAAGGTCAAATCTAACTTACAGGATGCCTAAAGGACCTGGATATGGTAAAGGAATTTGTATACCTGGGGTCAGTCATCAATGACATAGGAAGCTGTGATAAAGAGGTAAAAGGACATATTGTCTTAGGTTGTGCTACAATGGTTAAACTTACTAAGATCTGGCAGAACAGAACAATATCAAAAGCTACGAAGTTGCGCTTGGTAGAATCACCGGTGCTCTCCATCTTTTTGTACGGCTGTGAGACCTGGATCGTGAATGCTAAAGACAAAAGGCGCATTGATGCCTTCGAGATGTGGTGTTGGCGGAGAATGCTACGTGTACCCTGGAGAGAAAGAAGAACTAATGCTTCCATTCTGGACGAACTGTGCATCAAGAAAAGTCTATCTTCCCCTATGAGTGAGCGTTACCTCCAGTTCCTTGGCCACATTTTCAGACGAGATGGAGAGAACTTGGAAAAGATCATTTTACAAGGCAAAATTGAAGGCAATAGACCACGAGGAAGAACAGCAAGTAGATGGATAGATCAGGCAAAGAAGGTCACTGGTCTTCCACTTCAGATCATATTAAAGAAATGTGAAAACCGCTCGGGATGAAGTCATCACATCAAGGTTGCAACATGGAAATGATAGTTATGAGGTTACGACACTCAGTAATAAGCATAACGACTAATGATGATGATTTATTTAGTAATTAATTTTGAATTAGCAGTGTCAGAAGTCTTACACGCAAAAACATGTTAATTATTATTCAAAAGTCTAAAAATTTCAATCATATGACAACATATATGATTTAGAAAGAAGAATAGCAAATCCAGCCCTAACTTCGCCACAATAAAGCTAAACTTTTAGCTTCCATATTTAACATTAAATGTACTCCTGAAGATTGTTTTTAGGCTGAAGATGCCCTAAATTGAGGGTGAAATATGTCCCATTTAACTGTTAATCAGTTTATGTAATCACTATAAGTGGAAATTAAATTATTGAATAGGTGGATTAAAGATCACCTTTATTTATTTTTGAACTTTCGGGAGTAACCACACATGTAAGAGGCCCATCTCCGAGGAGCATGCACATCAAGAATTTTGAATCGGTGTACAACTAACCCTCAAAAATCAATAAGAAGTTAAGAGGAGACAATGGTTACATGACCCTTTTAGTCACCTTCTATGACAGGCAGGGATTACCTGTGAATGTAGTCAGCCCCTCCCATCCACAGGGGGTCCACCACATTATACCAAACCGCAAATCCATGTCCGCGCCTAGGGTGCCCCTTTTAGTTGCCTCTTACGACAGGCAGGCGATACCGTGGGTGTATTTTACAAGTGCATCCCGCACACACAGGGAGTGTTAGCCTTTTATTCACCTCTTACGACAGGCAGGAGATACCGGGGGTGTATTCTTCATCTGTGTCCCCCATCCACAGGGGGCGTTAGATTTTTTAAATTTTATCTGCCAGTAGATTTGATTTTTAACTTACTTGATATTGTGTCAATGTTCCTGTGTCAGGTGTTACTTGTGGGAGAGGGCTTAGTTGAATGAACCTAATAAAGAACAATATTAAGTGATGTATGGTGACAGAGAGCCATAATAATTTAATTGTTACTAACATTTATGGTACATCACAGGATATCGATTGATTCAGAACAGCGGACATTATTGGTATTTCAGTGCTGGGATCTTTAGCCGCATGGCCTTCAGAACTGAGCGTAGTCATACTGATGCAAGCACGTACGCTACCCCTCTCTCCCCACACAAGATGGGTATGATACCTTTAGCATAGCCACAGAATTCAATAGTTACAGAACATTGACAATTGTGCATGGACACAACAAACACTGCTACTTTGTAAAACTTCTCTTATATTGCCTTCAATTGTTGTAATCTTCAAGGGATAGCCTTTACACTAAGGTAAGTTTGTACTTTTTATACCAGGTGGATATATCTACTCTCTGTACCATTTGTGTCCTTTCCTTTCATGAACTTGAAAGTCATGAATTTTAGCACTGTGGCAACTGATCTTGGTGGAAGCTGTAAAGTGCAGCTCTCTGATGAGAGTATTTCCTTGCTTTCAAATAACAGTTTTGATGATTCAGGTGACAGTGCCATCTTCATTCCAATGATAGTTCATTGGTAATTTAGGTTGCTGTGGTAGAAATAAGCAGGTCAGAGTTTTTTTACCTGGACCTGAGAGCTGGTTCAAGGTCCACTCAGCCTATATGATTAGAATTGATGAGCTATCTGAAGGTGAGACAGCGGCCCCGGTCAAGAAAGCCAAGAATAACGGCCAAGAGGATTTGTCGTGCTGACCACACGACACCTCGTAATCTGCAGGCCTTCAGGCTGAGCGGCAGTCACTTGGTAGGCCAAGGCCCTTCGAAGATTGTAGTGCCATGGAGGGGGAGGGAGTGGCAGAAATAAAAGTGGAAAGTGGAGGTGATAGCTAGGTTCGCGATGTCAGGCTGCATGCTAGTGCATCTGGTGCCTGTGCATTCCAGTGGAAAGGTATGTAAGCCAAACCTTTTCACTCCGGTGAAGTGAGAGCGGATGTGTGACCTCGAGGATGAGTGCACACAGCGGCTGGTCATGCCCACTGTGTGGGTTACATTCAGCTCTCTGCTATCTTGCTCACATTTGTTTGTGTTATATGTAAAGAATATTATGGTTCATTACTGACATTTACAAGCATAAAATTCCTTCTTATGGTCGATAATAAAAATGAATAAGCATTATATGTTTCTTCGTATTAATAAGACAAAAAAAGTTGACAAATTTTTTTTTTAAATACCGCTGTATACAGTCTGTGCGTGTTTTTTCAGTCAAATATATTAACGCAAGTAATAGTCATTCTCATTCATGCAAAGCTTTGTATACTTCTTTTAGATCCATAGCTTACAACACAGCACCTAAATCTTTCCAGTCTCACTTTCTTCAAAGTCACTACCTGATAAGATGGTAAGAGCTTCATCCACGGTATACATTTCTCATGCGTTATGTTTTGAAGTTACCTAGAGAAGTGCTAATACACTGGCAGTGAACAGCAATTATGTGAAAAATGAAGAGTGTGAAAGTCATTCGAACCCTTGCCTCCTAACTGATTACCCATGACATCTAGCACCTGCAGACTCACAAGACAACCACCAGATATCATGAAGGTCGACTGCCCTACTCCGTCGCTTCAATCGTCAATCTAAATTTGACTCACTGGTTGAAGAAGTTACCTTCCTAGATGGTAATCATGAGTGGGGCAAAAGTCTTCAGTACGACTGATTTGAATTCTGGCAAGTGGAAGTTAAAGGAAAGTCTCGACCAACGACCTCTTTTTCCATTCCAAGAGGACTACATCAATTCTGAGTCATGATCTTTGGTATCAGGAATGTTTCAGCCATCTTATATGTCTGATGGATGAAGTTTTGTCTGGATACACAGGTGGATTACTCAAGTTTACTTGGACGATATCCTCGTATACAGTAAGATGTTTTTGGACCATTTGGAACACCTGGCTAGTCTTAGAGAGGTTGAGGATTTATGGGCATACCTGCCACGAGAAGAGGTGTCAGTTTGCATCAAGCTCAGCTGAGTGCCTGGTTCATGTGTTAACAGACAAGGGCTTGGGGAGACAAGCTGAGAAGAATAGGACGATTGAGAAACAGAAAAGGCCTCGTATGAAACGCCAAGTACGTCAATTTTTAGGCTTTACATCACACTTCGAGATGAAGGCTGCTCCATTAACCGACTTACAGAATAGAAAAATACCATTTAAATGGACCCAAAAGGAAGAAACAACCTTCCAGGAAAATAAAAAGAGCTATTTGCTCCAAGATTAGCTTATTCGGATACATGCTGCGAGGTCTGCTTGCAGATGGATGCTAGTGACATTGGTCTTGGAGCAGTACTGTTCCATGAGAGAGGAGGAGGAGGGGGTAAGGATATCATCGAGTATGCCAGTAGGAAACTTTCTGCTACTGACGGAAACTAGTGTACAGCCGAAAGTGAGGCCTTAGCAGTTACATGGGTTGTTGGGAAATTCAGAGGATATCTGGAAGGAAGGAAATTTAGACTCTTTACAGATAACTCTTCACTTCAGTGGCTGAACAGAGTTTCTGGAATAAATCCAAACTGATACAATGGGCCTTGATCCTTGCCAATTTTGACTTTGAAATTAGTCATCTTCCTGGCACAACAAATCAAGCTGCTGACAGTCTGTCAAGAAATCCTGCAGACAGACATAAATCAACTGCAGAATTACCAGAGAGAAACATACCTGCACCAACAAGAAAGTCTCAAATTGGCCCTGTTTTTCTTGTTATATAGTGAGGAAATAAAGAGATCGATTTAGATATAATAAAGAAGTGGCAAACTTAGGACATGGTCTGTAGTAGAATGGCGTCCTGGATCAAAAAACACAGTGCTGATTTCGATCTGTCCCAACTCCATGCCTGCCAACTTTTGAAAATGGGTCCGGGTCCATGGCTAAACGGTTAGCGCGCTGGCCTTTGGTCACAGGGATCCTGGGTTCGATTCCCGACAGGGCCAGGAATTTTAACCTTGATTGGTTAATTTCGCTGCCACGGGGGCTGGGTGTATGTGTCGTCTTCAGCATAATTTCATCCTCATCACGACGCGCAGGTTGCCTAGGGCGTCAAATCAAACGACCTGCATCTGGCGAGCCGAACTACTCCTTGGACACTCCCGGCACTAAAAGCCATATGCAATTTCATTTTGAAAAGTGCTATGAGTATAACTCATGCGCGACAAAATAATAATAACAATTTTCGACACACCCCGGCTTGATGAAAATAATAATACTTCTGGGCTACAAAATACAATAATTCATGCTTTAAATAGGATACTTCAATGAAATCATATCTACTTACATAACAGGCCAATGATTTGTAGATGAACATAACAGTCAAGAAGAAATCCATGTTAAACAGCAGCAGGTGTGGTGAATATTGGTTTGGAGCATACATAACAGGACTTGCTTGATAAATTAAGCAGATATGCGATAATTGAAAAAGGTTTTACACAATAAAACTTCTTTAATGTAACACAGGCGAGAAATAATATAATACACACTGCAAATAACAGGCTAGTTCGACTTAAAAGTCATTCTTGCGGCCTTTTTAGCTTCCTGCAAAAATTCTTGAGAAAATGTTTCATAACAGAGACCAGAACACCTGGTCTTCAAAATAGAATTATACTCCAGAGATTTATTGGACATGGATGATCTGAACTCTGTTCTATTTTTCTTCACACGGCTGAAAACACATTCACATTCTGCATTGCTATGGGATATGGTGGGAATAGAGAGCATTACTCTAGAAATTCGGTTATACCTAAGAAGTCCATCGGCTCAACGATTTCTTGATATTTGTGCCCAACTGGAATCATCTGCAACATTTTGATTTGCAGCCAAAGTGCCATCTACCTGAAGCACTGGGAACTGCCTCTGAAGCTCATTCACCACCTCATCTCTAGTTTCATTCACTTCCTTGTATAACATGATAGGAAACATTTCCAAGCAAAAACGAATGGAAGAAAACTGTGCATCTTCAGTTTTGTCTTACCTAGCAACTTGAGTATGCTTTAACACATCATTCTTGAGTGGAAACTTGTTGATAATGTAGTCACAGACAGTGCAAAAGTAGATTCTCACTGATGAAAAGAAAAGGGATTTATCTGTATCCTGGAGATCATTCACTATGTTTGAAGTCTGAATGCCAATAACTAACTCATAATCACCTCTTCAATTTTGAAGCAAGTTGTGCTCAAGTTCAAGCAATGAGGAGCTTTTGACAATTTTGGTCTTAACAAATTTGGTGAACAACTGCTTTATCAAATCCATTAGAAGTTGTAATAAAAAGTGTAATTTTGGGGAAGACGTCTGAAGGGCAACATTGAATTTATCAAATACAGGAATATTCACATGGAGGAAAGTGCAAAAGACGTTGTTCAAGTTTGAGGACAGGAACATAAACAATTTTTCCTCACATGTTGTAGCAGAAGTCTCACTTTTTAGGATGGGTTTGTCACATTTGGCAGAATATGCTATTCTTTTAGGGGCATATGTAGTAGCAGAATCAAGAATTCTCTTCTTCTGATACTCTTTGGATCCACTTTGTTCAACACTAGGTATTCTGAAAGATGTCAAGCTTGTGGATATGTTTTGGGTATATAATATTACTTCCTCCTTGAAGAAAGAAAGAAGTGGATTCCACTGGTCCAGTAGTCTATCCAAACTTCTGTCTAAAGATAACCACCTAGTACATACATGTTTCAGAATTTTCTTTGTCTCTTTATTGCACAAGTTCTAAAATTTCTGAAGGCATTCTTTTCTTTTGACACTCTTCTCTAACGAATAAAATATATCAAGGATGTCAGAAATAAAATATATCAAGGATCTCATCTACTTTATGTGGTAATCTTCCATCAACTTTTTCAGCTGCTAGATTAATCAGGTGGCAAATGCAACCTATGATGGCAATACCTAGTTGAACTTCATTCAGAACTGCTGAAACCCCATTTTGTGTCCTATCATAACAGGAGCATTGTCGTAAAAGAAAGCCACACAGTTTCCAATTGGTATATTATGAGAATTCAGCTGTGATAACATCAGCTTACCTATGTTTCACCCTGTTGAGTCCCTAACGCTGGTATGGATAGCACAGTGCTCACTACTTTTTCCTGCAAATATAGGATACAACTTGGCATTTGTATCATTACTTCCATCTGTTGCCAAAGAAAATGGTCCATTCTGAAGGCACTTAACAACTTCAAATGCCACTTTATTTACAATGCATGTCATTTTCGTGTGACCACAGCTATATTTCTTTGCAATTTCTGATGTGGGAAACATATTCTTAAATAAAGCACCAGCATGATCAGCCGCACTTAAGGGCACATTGTGTTCCACCAAAAAGGAAGTAAACAGATATTTGGCCCTATTTACGTCACTGGCAATGTTTCCAGATTTGGCAAAAAAAAAGTGTTGATTTTCTTGTTATCTTCCTTCGATTTAACATAAATTATGTGTTTACTGCACTTCACATGATTACTTAAATTGTTTCTTCCACAATATGCAATATTAGTACCACACCAATACAGCGTGCAAAAGGCAAATTTTTCTCCCTTTCTTGATTTTAGTATGCATGGAAAATCAACAGAATATGATTCTTTAAATGCCTGGTAATACCATTTCTTGTTGGATTTATTCATGAATCCTACAATACGAATACAGTGTATGAAAATGTCCGGGAACAAATGTCTGAATATCTACTGAAGCACTGAAAGGAACCCCGATTACTGAACATCGCATAAAATTATAATATAAACACTCAAGGTAGTTAAACACTTCATTAAAACATGTCAAAGTCTTAAACCATTAAATGAACATGACGCCAACCTCATGAACAAAGAATATGCACATGGTAAAAAACACAAACATATGTGGAACGAATGTAATTAGTCCAAGGAATACAGGAAACTGCGAAGCACGGAGTTATAACACAAGAACTCAAAACACTTCATTAAAATATGTCATAACCTTAAAAGGCCAAAACATTCAATGAACGCCAACTTCGTGAACAAAGAACAATACTCACGTGGTAAAAGAATATGGGTTAAATCACAACAAGCGAACGGAGCAGCACAAAGAATTTGCAGAAGAGAGCCTGTCTACTCCTAAAGATTCACACGAAAGAACTGTTATCACGGCTTAAAATTCATTTCCAATGACGACACAAACATAACAAAGAATGAATTATCGACTATCGTGGACTTGCCTTTGAATCATGCAATTTTTGAACGTTAACGTTTCAAATTTTTGTCCACAAAATCGTAAAATAACACCATCCATCTGTAAAACCGTAAAATGCTACAATTTCCGAAAATTTTACGGATAAACCATAAAAGTTGGCAGGTATACAACTCCAATTAAGATGTGCTACAAGAACTTCCGACTCGAAGATGGTATACTTAAATACACTTCCCACCTGCCTGGATCTTCCTCAGACATCGTCATACCAAGATCTTAAACAGACAGTATATTTGGAAAATACCATGATAATCCAGAAGCTGCCCATCCTCGGAAACCTATTCTTCAATTCGGTTAAGTTTCTTCTGAGTATAAATGCGTCAGGACATCAAGAACTACATACAAGCCTGTGCAATCTGTGCTTGCACTAAGATGAACAATCGGAAGGCGAGGACCAGCATGAGGGGACGCCAACCGCATCAGCCTTGGCAGGTTCTCGCCCTTAACATTATGGGACCGTACTCCAGGACATCTCGGGTAAAGACTGGGATCCTCGTGATAACTAATCTATTCACAAAATGGGTAGAAGCATTCGCCATCTCCAAAGCTAGATCAAGACGTGTCATACAACTTTTTAAGGACGGAAGTCTTCAGTCGGTATATGCATCCTCGCTCACAGACAGTTCTCCTCAAGACAGTGGTTACAAGCTTTGTTGGATTGGGGAATTGAACACTGGACTATGCAGATCTATCACTTGTAGGCAAACCCCACTGAATGAAGAAAACAGGAGATAAAGAAGATGTTTCAAATCCACTTAGTCGACAGAGAACATAATGTGACCAGCACCTACATGAGATTCTTCTGGGCATCAGACAGCGGGTTAACTGCAACATGGGTTTCTCACCTGCATAACTTTTCCTTGGACGTCCCAGAAAGAGAACTGGTAACGGGAACTTCATCCATGAACAGAGAGAGGAACCGAAGGCTCCCGTTACATGGGATGTGAGGAACCAGTAGCAGATTCAACAAATGCACTGCCAACTCGAAGAGTGATATAGATATTGATTCCCATAGGGAACCTGAAATATTTGTCCTGAATGAGTAAATTTATAACACCAATATAATTGGTCCATTATTGGACATTATCAGGAGGGAAGCCAAGAACAACGATGCGCTGGAGGAAAGGGACTTCAGACCCAGAAAGCTAGTTTTTCATCCAAACCATCCCCTCAACAACAAGCTTCAGAAGTTCCACACAGGGATGGCACAAAAGTAGCTCGGGCCTTTCGAGGTGGTTAAGAAGATGGGGAATGGTGTGTGTATCTCCGAAAGACTACACTGCCGATGAAGGTTCATGCGTAAGAATTGAAGGCATTACCTCGACCACTACAAAAAGACAGAGAGACCAAATAGAAAAACCAACAGTTGACACTCTCTGTGGGGGCTCAGGAGAATGCAGACTTCCTGAAGGATCAACAAATACTAATACCTATCTTGGAGGATAAGAGAGATGAAGATTTAGACATCAGTACACCTACATATAATTTAAGACCCACAGTAGGGAATTTACAGGATGGGTATTGAAGGCTTTAACCCCACAATGCATAGGGATTCAGATAAGAATCATATGATTTTCTAGCTTGTTGCTTTAACCTGTTACTGTAATTTAACGGTACTCATGGTACAACTTCAGCTATGTCCTGGCATTGCTTCAGCTGTACAGCCAATCCAACATATATAGCAGTGTTGCCTTTTTTTCTTTTTTTAATATAATGTTAAAAGCTTAGCAAAAAATGGCAAAATATCATATATATATATATATTCCATTGTGGCAAACCACGTCACATAGGAGTGTTAAGATATTAGCCCCATTTAGGAATTGTTAGTCCAAGACATTGAACGTAATTTGAAATTTAAAGCTTGAAAGTGTCGTCATCAAATGGATACAAAAAATAATTCATACAGTAGAGGGTTAAGGGGGGATAAGGCTTTTTTATGATAAGAACACTAAAATAATACAATTTTGCAATTAACATTTAACTGACTTATATTATTATCAATGCCCTGAGGGGAATAAATTGAAATGTTATCATTTTCACTTCTTACATAGTATTCCCCACCCAGCTTTTCTTTCCTGCCACCCAGCTGACGAACATTTCTGGGGAGAACACTGGAATACCAAGTGTGTGTTAGTGTTATAATCAGGGCTTCTTTCCAGGGGGAACGCGTGGGTACGGATTTCTGAATCACAAATGAACTGATTAATTACATAATAAATGCGACACATTCTACTCACTCTGGCCTGTATCCAATGCTCTCATCATCACTGTCATGGGAAGGTGAACTAGGATAGTCCTCAGAAGTGAATGGCAACAAATGGTATTTACACATAACTCTGCAATAAAGAAAAAATCACAAATATTAAGTTTATAAAGGAAAGAATCCAGATGCTGCAGAAAATCTCCCAGAGTAAGCATGGTGTTCAGTACAAAAATTCCCTAATTTTCCCTACAATAAAATGCTTGCCCATTATTTTCTGCACATCTGCAAGTATTTTATAAAAGATTTGCACCTGAAATGTACTCTGAACATTGCTTTCAATTCCTTTACACACATTCATGAAAAAATAGAGCATACTACCCAGACGTTTACCATGAAACTGTCCAGCTCCATGGCTGAGTGGTCACTGTCTTCACCTTTGGTCCTTGGTAAGACCCCGATTAGAATATGGATCCAGTGTATGGTATCCACATCAGGACTACTTGATTCAAGAACTGGAAAAGATCCAAATGAAAGCAGCTCAATTTGTTCTGGGCGATTTCCAGCAAAGGTTTAGTGTTATGAAAATGCTGCAAACACTGGGCTGGGAAAACTTCAGAGTAAGTTGATGAGACGTTCGACTATGTGGTATATTACAAGTCATTAATCTCATATTTGGTCCGTATTGACGACAGTGATTACATATAATTTTTAAAAAATATTTGTTTAATATTAACATTAACATTAACATATATATTTTTTAAACTAGATTATGTGATTGGCCTACAATTGTTTTAACTTGTTGTTTATAAGATTTACTTATAACTTTTTAATAATGGTATCAAAAACAACTTTTAATGTCACATTTTATTCCAATCTTATATGATTGATTATTGTAAGACAGTCTTAAATGTAACTATTATTTTTAAAGTTGTTCATAGTGCTGATGATGCCCGTTAAGAAGGACGAAACATGTTCACGATTTTTCAATTATTTATAATCATTTAACCACAATAGTGGTAATTGTAAGTATTGACTAGGTTGACATTAAACAAATATTCTTTTAAAATTATATGTAATATGTGGTATATCTCATAATTACAGAGTTTTCTGATGTGCCCACCTAATCAATATTATATACATCGCAATCATTAGAACCAACATTTTTTTTTTTTTTTTTTTTGTTTGTCATGTGATATAAATGTTGATTCCCAGTTGTATTTTATGCCTTTATTGAGGAGACTTATTTCATTGTCTGAGAAAACTGTGTCAGAACAAGAGTTAACCGAGGGAGATCACATAGGGAAGATGAAAGTGAGGAAACTGGTATGAGTAAGTGGAAGCTAGAGTCTCCATAGCTGCCACTCCAAGCTACCTAATTTAGTGCCCCTAAGAGGTAGGCATTTCTAGTTCCCTCTTGGAATAAGAACATTACCACTCTTGGAAACAATATGGAAAGGAGTCCCATCAGAACGGACAGTTTCTTAAATAAGATTGTAATGTGAAAAGCACTAGAAGAATATGGAAAACCAAAAAGAAACGTAAATCTTATGAACGATATATAAAATGTATTTTGATGCTAAAGATTTTGCATAAAAGATGTCATGGATTATGCGAATGTTACAAAAGGCATTCATAAGGAATACATTCCCTATCCAAAAATATTCTTCACTATGCTTAACAATATTATGAGAACATTATGAAGAAAAAGGAAGTGGGAAATGGAAAATATTTATTTATTTATTTATTTATTTATTTATTTATTTATTTATTTATTTATTTATTTATTTATGGTTTTGTCGTCTTGCAAAATGATGTCAGTGATATAAGAAACAACGGTTCGACTCATGTAAGCCTTAAAATGTTTTTCAGGTTTCCTTCCATAAGACCCGATCATTATCTTGGTTTCGTATTTCTGAGGAGGGAGAAAAACCTTTCTATAACAAACAACTTTAAAAAAGAGAAATCCAGAAGATCCTAAAGCAGAAAATATTTAACAACATGCGCATGCGTCTCAAAGTCTACAGATATAGTGAAAAAGGACGGCAAGGGGGAGATTACAAACAATACTAATACAAGTAAAATACATGTTAGGATCACCCCTGAAATTAAATACCTACACAAAGTTACATCCTGATGAGTGCTCATATGTTTTCACTTAACACTGGGAACAGTTCATACAGTACACAAACAGGGTTTCTCTGCACTTTAAACTTGCAGGTCACAATATGAATGTCACCGTCACTTATTTCAAAATTCTGTCAAGCTCACTTCATTTCACTTCACTTCAAATAAATAAAAAAGGTGCTATATTAGTTTTGATACTGAAAATGCACCAGAGAGGTGCATCCATCACAGGTTGGAGCAGACAGATGGAGATGAGTTGCTTTCTTTGCTTTCTTTAGACATTCTGGAGGAAATCTACAAGTAACATGGACCAGTACTTGCGGTTTTCAAAACAGAAACAGAATCCAGAATTTCATTTTACATGGAAGGCCTAAACTGATTCTGGTTCTTTTTCACCAAGCTGAACACACGTTCACACTCAGCATTGTTGTGCGGTAGAGTCACGCCTCAGCCTCGTGTTTGATTTACAGTCTGATCCTGGAGCAGTTGGACAAGGGAGATGATGACCATTTCATGATAATACACGGTATCATTTTTTGAATCTGAAAGTCTTATATGGAGGTTGTTTCATATGTCATGGCAACTGTGTTACATCTTCCAAACATGAGTAAACATATCAAGTCCATTATTGAGCCCCTATTGAAATGCTCATTTAATTAATCAGTCATCTATTCCAATGTATAAAGAAGATTTAACTTTTATTATGTACTAGTAACTAGCAGGGAACATCTACATTCAACAGCAGATGTCAAAATTTCTGCAGGGAGCTTGGAGCTCGGGTTTGTTTGCTCACCGGCTAAGATTAGAAGGAGGAATTTTGACATGATGCACACAAGGCAGAACAAGGAAGCAATAGAACACCAACAGCCAGACCAACGGACAACATTTTGGAGCCAAGGCCAATGGCTAGAGGAGCTGCAAATATACGTTTCAAGTAAGCGTCGGGTACGCGATATGTTGAGCCAATGAAATTATAGAGCCATAGTCAATTTGGCTATTAGTCTATGCGAGTGATGGCCCCGATTGAGGATACAACGGCGTCTTAGAAGACGAATTGATAAAACCGACCAGTACGTGGGCTAGCTACCTATTATTCTGCGAGATTCTGTGCAGCTAACATCGAGACAAGTTTTATTTACTTGAGTGCGGGTTACAACTTATATTTCTTGATCATGTGGGGACTCTTTAAAACTAGTTAATGGGGCATAAAGCAATAACATTATTATTATTATTATTATTATTATTATTATTATTATTATTATTATTATTATTATTATTATTATTATTATTACCTTGGTATGACATAATCAAATAAATATTCAGTAACTAAAATAGACAAACAGTAGGGCTACAGCTAACAGATAGTTTATCTGTAGACTTCGGCATGGTAGCACGTCGTATGAGGTGCCATTTCATCATCTTAAAGTGTTCTACAATTCTGTGGCAAAAATTAATCAAACACAGAAATCTGTGTGTGAAGAACTGCAAAAAAAATGGTTTCAAAAAGCTACCTTGACCTAGTTTCTACATCGTGAACAAGGGGATGTTTCAAACGACATCCAGAAGGAGAAGCAGCAACAGAAAGTACGATATCACTTTTCTCCGCCAGGATGGAGACAAGAGGACTGATCCAAGTCTTTTCTGAAGGCATCATCATCGATATGGCTGGCTAAAACACGATGGGGGCTGGCTGTGCATTTAATCTATTCAAGTTTTTCAAATACCGGGAGAATGGCTTTTAACTTTCGATTTCCAGAGGGAGAAAACATTTTCATTTAATCATTTCAAATGCCTAGTAGCCAGCCTGTGTAAATAGTTTCCTGAGGGCATAAACTTTACAATTTCCAGTCTTGCATATACATGGGAAATATCTAACCTAGTTACGGTGAGATAAGAGGAGTAGTTCCGCTAGGCTGAATGAGAACTGTTTTCACGGTCAATGAAAATTACCCCGATCGTAGTACTACAGTAACTGGCAGGTTAATCTTGACCTAGTTTCTACATCGTGAATGAGGGGATGTTTTAGACAACATCCAGAAGCAGAATAGCAACAGAAAATATGACATCACTTTTCTATGCCAGGATGGAGACAAAAGGACTGACCCAGTCTTTTCTGAAGGCATCATCATCGATATGGCTGGCTAAAAAACGATGGAGGCCAGCAGTCCTGAAAGGCTGGCGGCAATAAGTCAACGAAATAGATGAGTACAAACTTTTCAATGTAGTTATGCGAGTGTGAACGTGTTTTAATGTTGCAAAAGTGGATAGGTTAGTTTTAATATTTAATATCTGTAAATTTTGCTTTGTTTGGAAGGACTATGTCCTATATAAAGTAAATGTCAGGAAGCTTGTTAATGTAAATACAATTCCAAGGTAAATGTGGACCGATTGCTTAAGGTCACAGCTTGCTTCCTTTTCATTTTATGCAGATTTTTACCTGAGTGGTTAGCGTCATTTCTTTTATGTGTCAGTTTCTTATTTTAGCCTCATTTATTTTAATTTGATTTGCTTTGATGTTTGAGATGCAGTGTAAGTTTTGATGCTTAAATGTAAATGTAAATAAGAATTTAAATTAAAATCAGTGTGGACTATATTAAAGTATGAAGGGAAGCTCAAAGTGTACGGAAACATGCCATCACATTTTCTGGGATTTTCTTGCGTGATGTGTGAATGAGTATGTGTGCAGACAGTTGGCGTGAAAGCGTGGCTCACATAATCAATTCGTATGCACCGAACAATATCTTCAATGCTGATGAGACTGCATTGTTTTTTAATATATGCAAATTTATCACAAAAATAATTTATTTATTATCACCAACTATTCAATACATGCCACGTGTTACGTGGTTGAAAATTTACAGAATACTATACAAACTATACTATACATATGTAAATTTCAACCACGTAACACGTAGCATTTTTTGAATAGGTGGTGATAATAAATAAATTGTTTTTTGATAATTTTGCATATAGTCAGTTTCAGTACAGATCAGTCACGAGAGATGTCACTTGTTTTTTAATGCCGAGCCCAAACGGATTTATGGTTTGAAACAGTCGGACAACATCACCAAATTGTCCACACTGCCAGCATCAAAGGTACTGTCCTTACAAGAAGTAAGGGCAGAAACAAACAACAAGTGGAAGCAAACATCACCTTAAAAAGCACAATAATACAAGGAAAAATGAGAACTTACCCTAATCTGTGCAGGTGACCACAAACCGTGGAAGAAAAAAAAAACCTGCATCACTGTATAGAATTTTAAGTAATCTATAAGAAAGAAAACACCGAGTTTCTATTTAAGAAAATTAGGCAATATTTACTTTTAAAATAATATTAGGATAAACCCTCAAGAAATCAAAAAAGAATACATTAAGCAAACTAACCTTTTTTTAACAATCGATCAATCCTAATTATTAAGATTGGGACCCAATTGCTATTAATTCACTTGCTCAACCAATTAATCCGGTTTAGTAAAATTTAAGAAACACACAGCTTATAACCTCAGTGCCATAAGTTTCAATTAATTTCGTCTTAACACAAGTTTTTGGTATATCATTAGCTTGAAATTGTTGTGCTAAATAATAGTTTTATATCCTTAAGAAATTCTTTTAAACCGAATTTAAAACCTTAGATAAAGTGTTATGCGAGGAGCTCTCACAAGAAAATATAACACAAGATCCCCGGTAGAATGCAGTCAATCAAATGAATAAATTACGCAAAAGGAATTAAAACGTAGGATAGTAGAATAATATCCAGAAAAGCCATACTGGTATTGGATGCTAATAACACAATCACACTCAAATTAACTTCAGATAATTAAATAGGCAAGATCATCAACCAGCACTAAACCAATTACCACACACAAATTTAATAATCAATACCGTGGCAACTGCAACAAGCACGCCCACCATACAAAAGGTTGGGCCAATCCCAAGCAGGGACGCAACAACGCAAAAGTTAGGGACAAATTAAAATCAGAAAAGCGAGTCCTAAAAAAATTACAGGAAAGATTAAATTGATTAATAAATCAGAATAAAAGAGGGAATGAAACTTCAAACCCAAAACCGTGTGAAAAATGCCTTGCTTAATAAGCTTTCAATTACCCATATACAGCCCTACCAAACAGGGCTAGACAATTTACAATTATTTTGATCATAATAATATGGTTAGCATATCAATTTTGAATTATTACTTGCCCAACAAGGCAATAACACTAAGGGAACGTCAATTTACAACATTTTTATTAGATCCAAAATTTCTGAGGAGTGGCTGGTATGCCATGAGCACAAAATAGCATCCCAGGACAGAAAAATACTTCTGTTGTCGGATCAGTGCGCTGCACACAAACATAATTTAATTTTAAAACATGTGCGTCTTCTTTTTCTGCCGGCCAACACTACGAGCTACTTGCAGCCCCTAGATCAAGGTATAATTTCAACTGCAAAACATTCCTACAGAAAGCGACTGGAGCGTTACTTTCTCTGTGAAGGTGCTAGAAATATTCCAGCGGGAGAAATACGCAAGTGGAACGTGATTGATGCAATGCGGAGTGTGATACTTGCCTGGGACGCTATTCCTTCATCGACAATCAAGAACGGCTTCGTCAAGTGTGGTTTTGGATCGTTAAATGAAGTAGAAGAAGATGACGACAATGAAGATGAATGGGAGGAGTTACGGCAAAAGTCTAATGTCCACATGGCTTTCTCTGAATACATCGCCATAGACCATGCGGAGACCACTTCAGAAGAGCCTGAGCCCGCCAAGATGATCAGCTATGACCACATGATGCCAGAGGGAGATGCAGCTACAGCTGATGTTGAACATGACGAAGATACGGCAAAGGTGGCAGCTATTCCATCAAAAAATTATGTACTTGCCGCTCTAGATGTGTTGGATTCTGTGATAAGTGCAAATGATGCTGATGACACTAAATTAAGGCTATGGCCCATATGGAGAAGTTCGTAGCTAGTGTTTATAAAAAAAAGATGAAGCACTTCTCAAACACTCCTTCTTTAAAAGGCAATAAGCCTAATGTGTGACGAAAAATAGAAAGCCCTACTGGATCATTAAACATTTGTGAACTATTCAGGTGTTAAATATATGTCTGTGTTTTTAAAGTTTGTTTTGTTGGTGTCATGTGTTTCCAATTTGGACAGTATTGTTGGCTCCCCTGTGCAGGTGCTTTATACTGCACTTAAATCAAGTAGGTTGAAACCTATATGCTTAAATTGCGTCGTGCATAAACAGTAGATTAGCATAGCCTTTGTCTTTGAATCGTGAGCGGTCACGTTTGACAGTGTATGGCGTTATCCAACAGCATTATTTCAAAAAATACACCTTGTTGGATACATTTAGGAATTTTATTTTTCTGCAGCATCTGAAAGGTTTAACTGGGAATCAAGGTGATTGCATGCTATAAAGGATCTTAGAATATTTTGTGATGCATCAGGGGTTGGCATTTTCGAATTTTGAGTTAGCAGCGGTTAATTCAAAATCACGTAATTCGAAGTCTGATTTTTGCGTACCAACGACTTTGAATTAATGAGGTTTTACTGTATGCGATTAAAACAATCTGTGGATCTAATTTACAATGCCTTTATTTTCTAATAGAAGTATAGAAAATAAGGGTGACAATGAAATAAGTGGAATAAGGCATTGCCTGGAAGTACAGATATATAATTCAAGTTAGAATTTAGAAAAACACATTAAAATATGCAAACATGAACTAAAATAGAGTCAATGGGATAAAAGCACAGTTAACACAAATATACTAAAACAAAGGACATTACTACACATGATAAAAAACACCACTATCCCTCATAAAACGGATGACGATGTCTCCTGACTGCTCGTCACCTCGCAGGATGAGGGAGATGGTACTCGGCAGTTTTAGCTATGACACAGATTGACCAGGTCCACACACTCCGTATGGATGAGTACCACGGTAAGGTGGTCGCCACAAGTACACACGAGAAGGGGGTCTCCTTTTGAGTAAATAGGAGTGTGTGACTATACCGTGGCCGATCCGAAGACGACATAATACCACTGTTTCCCTCCAAGAAGAAGAAGGGAAGTCCTCCATACTGTCGTTGTACCTTTAATAGCACTCAGCTTATTTGGAAGTGGAGTGGCCTGCCACATCATCTCCCAACGTGACATAACAAAATGTCTCCGCTGAGAGCAAATATCACTTGCTGGAACCTTGTAAGGCAACGGGGGCAGTGTAACTGCCTCCTTGGGAGCCTTATCTGCTAACTCGTTTCCCTCTACACCCATGTGGCTTTGGAGCCACACAAACGTGATTCTGGTGCTGGCATCCAAACACCCGGCCAACAGGTCCTGGATCCACTGTACCAGAGGGTGCTGAGGGAAACAGGTATCAATAGATTATAGTGAGATCAAGGAGTCAGTACACAGAAGAAAGGGTATGCGCTCATGGGACAGTGCGTACCACAGAGCTTCACAGTTAGCATAGAACACTGCTGTGTACACACTACAGGTTTCTGGGAGAGCAGAAAGAAAAATATCATTGTCAACAATGAACACACAGCCCACCTTTCGTTTCTGCCCTCGAACTATCTCTGTAAACAACAACTGAACCTGCACAAAGGCCATCAAGGGACAGTAAGAGCCTCCGATAAATCGAACGGTCCGTGTTTTCCTTCAGGCCAGTGTGCAGATCCAGGATTATTTCAGGTCGTCATATTTCCAAGGAGGCACCCCACTTCACTGTCCGACCAGGCAGGGAACCGAAGGTACATCAAAGAATCTCTGACTGCTATCTAAGCGTATTCCATATGGACGCGTTGCTCAAGGATAAGCACCATATAGCCGACGGTTTCCATTGTGCAATAAGCAACAAAAGCTGGAGTGAAGTGGCATCTGTCACAAATTTGCAGCATAGGACAGAAGCATTTGCTGGCGCCTCAGGTGTAAAGGCGGTACACCAGATTCAGCAAGCAGGCTAGCAATGGGGCTTGTACGAAAAGCTCCCGTCGCCAACCTAACCCCGCTGTGGTGGATGCTATTTTGTTTCACAAGGACGCTTTGCCTTGCTGATCCATATGTTCCACTGCCATGGTCTTTTTTTTTTTTTTTTTTTGCCTTATTTCGCACCGACACAGATAGGTCTTATGGCGATGATGGGATAGGAAAGGCCTAGGAAGTGGAAGGAAGCGGCCATGGCCTAAAATAAGGAACAGCCCCGGCATTTGCCTGGTGGGAAAATGGGAAACCACGGATACCATCTTCAGAGCTGCCGACAGTGGGGCTCGAACCCACTATCTCCCGATTACTGGATACTGATCTCACTTAGTTTACAAAAGGAGTATATTTATTACCCCACCTATTCAATACAATTAGTACCACGTTATGTGGTTAACTAAACATAGAAAATCTAAATATTATGGGGACATGTTTCGCCCTTCCTTTATTGGGCATCATCAGCCTTATTAATTTAATCTTAAAACAAATTTTTTTTTCTATTTGCTTTACGTCGCACTGCCACCGATAGGTCTTGTGGCGATGGCGATGATGGGATAGGAAAGGACTAGGAATGGGAAGGAAGCGGCCGTGGCCTTTATTAAGGTACACCCCCAGCATTTGCCTGGTGTGAAAATGGGAAACCACGGAAAACCATCTTCAGGGCTGCCGACAGTGGGGTTCGAACCCACTATCTCCCGATTACTGGATACTGGCCGCACTTAAGCAACTGCAGCTATTGAGGACAATTACATTTATAATTTGTAAAAATTGCTAACACTTTCAACAAATATAATATGAACATAGACTTTAGAACAACCAACACAACCCAAAATATATTTTTCAATTATAATACAATCAATAACAATAACAATACATATTCAGGATCAGGAGTCTACAGGTTAACATGTTTCCAGTGTGGAATTTCATATATTGGACAGACTGGACGAAGCTTCTTTATAAGATACATGGAACACTTCAATGCGGAAAAGCACAACAAATATTCGGCAATGAGCACGCACATTAAGGAAACTGGTCACCATTTTACTTCAATAGAAAAGGATCTCACAATAATCAGGAATACAAACAAAGGTAAACTTCTAGATGAATTAGAGAATATATATATTTTTCTGGACAAAACATTTACAGGGTGTCCACCAAATCCAGATTTTAAAATTCCCTGACATTTCCCTGTTTTCCAGACATAAAAACCAGTTTTTTCCCCGGGACAAAATGATAAAAAGCAAAATTATAAAGGAAGTATAAGTAATATTAAAATACATTTTTAAAAAAGGAATTAATGTGCATATTAAATTTGGAAACTTGGAAGTTTAATTTAGTCTAATTAAATTTACTTTAAGTTTTTTCTTAAATGTACTACCATTATTGCTTCAGCGAAGAAATTTCTGCATAGCCACCAACGACTGTCGAGCTTCTGCCATCACTCTCCGCTTATTTTTGTCTAATTCTTTCAGCAACAAAGCGGCCTTTCTCTCTCTATTTTTTTTTTCAAAGAATCTTCTACTTCCAATGCTTCACGTTTCTCCTTTAGATTTTGAACATACACAGCATGAGCACTCCTTGCAGCATGGAGCATGAATGGAGACCTTTTCAATTCCACCAGGGTTTGGGATAGCATCATATATTCTTCTTTGTACTACAAGGGATACTTGCAGCATGTTCTCGACTATAATTTCTTTATTAAAAGGAAAACCACGTTCAAGTGAAGCATTTCAATGAAACAATATTAGTATCATTTTGAGAAATGAAGCCAACTTTACTGTTTTCAAATTTACTGTTGGAAAAACAGTGCGAAGCCAAAAGTGATCTAACCTCTCGTCTTTAGAAGTCAAAGAATTCACTTCTTCTTTCAAAGTATCATTCTCACAAACAGAAGTGAACCCCCTTTGTACATGACCGGCTTCATTACCCGAGATCCATTTGTTTTCAACAAAGGCATTTAAAGCTATCCTTAGCAGCCTGCTGCTTAGAGGCTACTTGGCTACACTTAGATCGAAACAAGAAATTAATTTAGTCAGTTTATATGCCAGCGGTGAGCAGACTCGGCCAACAGCTGGAAACTGCAGATGATGATGACTATGATATGCCAGCAGTGGCCTTTCCAGTAACTTCTTGCATAAAGCAAGCATTCCTCTTAGACAATCTGTGCGAAACACTAACATACCTCTATCATTTAATCCAGGATTGCCATGAAGTGCTGCTTTAGCAGCAGAACCTATGTCAATTTTAGATGCAGGCAGAATATTTTCTTTACTGTCTAACTTCGTTTTAGGACATTTTCTGAAGACTGCAGCAACTCAGACTTAACAAACCTTATCGTAATCTATAATCTTCATTTCCGTATTGACGAATTGCAAAATTAAAAATAGGAGAGGATTTCCACCAATCAATACTTATTTATTGCATATATTAAACTACAGGACCGGTTTCGACCTCATATACAAGGTCATCTTCAGCTGAACCATACATACATATTTATATAATGAAGCTTTGATTAAGATTGTGTTGTTAAAGGAATGCTATATGATGATGATGTACATTTAGTCACATACAAATGGGGCACGTCTTAGCGTGAACTGGCGTATATGTCATTCTGTACAATATTGCAACTGTATATCTAAAATATTATGTTGAAGGTCTTAAAATTAGTGTATAAAATATGTCTTTACTTAAACTAACTTATATATATGTGTACAAGGTAAATACAACATATAAAAACACTTCATGCATATGAATATTCGTTCTTGCTTGTTGGTCAATACATCGACCAACTTCCGTATTTAAGTCTTATTTACAGCTGTACACTTCAGCTGCTATTCTTGGAGTTTGTAAAATTGCATGGATAAAAAGTTTTGTCTTCCTGTGTATATGTGGGATAAAACACTTTCAATTTTTAAAAGGTGCCAAATGTATGGATGAAATTCAACTAAAATATGTTCAGCTCTGCTGTGTGTATTGCCCTTTTATTGGAACCAATTCATGTTGTCCTGTGGCGTCCGTAAATTTGGATGACATTGGGTTCAAAGTAGTGGTTCCTTTCCCATTTGTAGCTGTGCAATGATGTTATGTTTATCTGTGGAAGATAAGATTGGCTTATAAGTGATATCATGTTGGAGGAATGTCTAAGGGTTATGTGTGTGAATTAGAATATGTACTTACTGTTGTTGGTGTAGCTGAGTTGTGTTTGACGTGCGAGCCTGTAATGTACTACTTCGTGTTCTTCTTGGGCTCATACTAGCTGCTGTGAGGGGAAGGGAAGGAGGGGTAGGGAGAGTTGATATTGTGGGGGTAGGGGTGGAGCTGGGTGTGTTGTTTGGTGTTTTTCTGTTGCGTGTCGCGTTCTGTTTATTGATTAACTTAAGGTAAGGGTTTTTTAGGGCAGGGATAACTGTATTGAAGATGATGTTAGTTTTTTCTGTGATTTCATTTATGTTGTAATTTGGATTGGTGTACTGATCTAGAGTGATGTAAAATTCTTCTGTTATGTTGAGCAGGGGGCCTTTGGGGTTTATGTTTAGGATTTGCATATCATTATCCATGTTTGTAAAACTGTGTTTATAGTCTGCAACATGTTGTCCGAACACGAACTCTCCTACCTTTCCCAATGAAATCACTGAACACAAATTCCACCCACCCGTAAAAAATCTCACAAATACGACTTTTAACGAAATGGAAACTGTTATCTTGAGCAAGGGACCCAAGCACAATTGGGGTAACACATCAACTTTCCAGAACATTACAACTACTATCACCGAAATAGAAAACGCCATACAGAAAATCCCACATGAGCTACGAGACGAAGTCAGATATGATATTAAAAAAAGGCTCCCACAATATATCGACAAAATTCACAGTATCTCCCATAATAATAAATCAACCAATAAAGTACACATAAACAAACTCAAAGATAAGACAAAACAGAATAATCTACTAATAACGAAAGCCAATAAGGGCAATACCACAGTTATTATCGACAAAGACCAATACATATTAAAAACCAAAGAATGTTTTCAAGATAACACTTTCCTCATCAAACGTAAAGACCCGACTAATAACATACAAAGGAACCTCAAAACCTTATTAAAAAATACACACTTTCTTTTAACAGAAGTAGAATCCTCTAAACTTATAGTAATGAATCCTCAAAGCTTATCCCAAAATAAACAAAGAATATATTCCAATGAGACCTATTATTAACTACAGAGCAAGCCCAACCTATAAACTTTCGCAATTTATTCAACGATTTCTCAAAAAGCACCACGTATTCTTAGCTAATAAAACAGTACGGAACTCAATAGATTTTTGTAATAGGACAAAAGGATTAAAGATTTAACCATATCACAAACTCGCATCATTTGACATAATAAACATGTACCCGAACATTCCCACAAAACGAACAATAGAAATCATTGAATCTAACCTAAAAAGTCATAGCAATCTAAGCACTTTGGAAATAGAAGAGTTCATTAAATTGCTTAATTTTGCCATTAGTAACAACTACTTTAAATTTCATGATACTATCTATCAGCAACAGGGTTTACCGATGGGATCTCCCGCTTCTGGTATAATCGCCGAAATTTACATAGACTATTTAGAGCACACATTCATTAACAAAATAGACCATATATTTTTTTGGTGTAGATTTGTTGATGACATCTTTATCATCCTCGACAATAGGTCCACAAATGAAACTGATATATTAGATAAACTCAATACAATAGATTCCCATATAAAATTTACCATGGAATCCGAAAACAATCACAAACTGAACTACCTGGACATAACGACAACTAGACATGATGACCACCTTTCTTACAGAATATACAGAAAACCCACGCATACCTCAAGTACAATTAAAATGGATTCCGTTCACCCCAACATACACAAAAGAGCAGCCTACTATAGCATGATACACAGAGTATTCAATATCCCGTTAACAAAAGAAGATCTAAACAAAGAATTACAATTAATTAATGACATAGCTAAAAACAATGGATTCAAGAAAGAAATGGTTAACAAAATCATTCACAAAATAAAATCCCAACCCAAAACCAAACTAACAAAAGTAAACGAATCCAAGAAAGATTATGCACGATTCACTAACTTTAAAAAAAAAACGTAACCTAAGAATAGCATTCAGAACTACACACAATAGTACCATCATACACAATGTCAGGACAATCAACAGCAACAACAAATACAACCACTCAGGGGTATACCGTATCAAATGTAATAACTGTGAGACAAGCTATATCGGACATACCGGTAGAAACTTCCTAACCCGATATAACGAACACATAAACGCGGTGAAACACAATCATTTTTCCTCAATAGGACAACATGTCGCAGACTATAAACACAGTTTTACAAACATCGATAACGATATGCAAATCCTAAACATAAACCCCAAAGGCCCCCTGCTCAACATAACAGAAGAATTTTACATCACTCTAGATCAGTACACCAATCCAAATTACAGCATAAATGAAATCACAGAAAAAACTAACATCATCTTCAATACAGTTATCCCCGCCCTAAAAAACCCTTACCTTAAGTTAATCATTAAACAGAACGCGACACGCAACAGAAAAACACCAAACAACACACCCAGCTCCACCCCTACCCCCACAACAACAACTCTCCCTACCCCTCCTTCCCTTCCCCTCACAGCAGCTAGTATGAGCCCAAGAAGAACACGAAGTAGTACATTACAGGCTCGCACGTCAAACACAACTCAGCTACACCAACAACAGTAAGTACATATTCTAATTCACACACATAACCCTTAGACATTCCTCCAACACGATATCACTTATAAGCCAATCTTATCTTCCACAGATAAACATAACATCATTGCACAGCTACAAATGGGAAAGGAACCACTACTTTGAACGCAATGTCATCCAAATTTACGGACGCCACAGGACAACATGAATTAGTTCCAATAAAAGGGCAACACACACAGCAGAGCTGAACATATTTTAGTTGAATTTCATCCATACATTTGGCACCTTTTTAAAATTGAAAGTGTTTTATCCCACATATACACAGGAAGACAAAACTTTTTATCCATGCAATTTTACAAACTCCAAGAATAGCAGCTGAAGTGTACAACTGTAAATAAGACTTAAATACGGAAGTTAGTCGATGTATTGACCAACAAGCAAGAACGAATGTTCATATGCATGAAGTGTTTTTATATATTGTATTTATCTTGTACACATATATATATAAGTTAGTTTAAGTAAAGACATATTTTATACACTAATTTTAAGACCTTCAACATAATATTTTAGACGTTACAGTTGCAATATTGTACAGAATGACATATACGCCAGTTCACGCTAAGACGTGCCCCATTTGTATTGACTAAATGTACATCATCATCATATAGCATTCCTTTAACAACACAATCTTAATCAAAGCTTCATTATATAAATATGTATGTATGGTTCAGCTGAAGATAACCTTGTATATGAGGTCGAAACCGGTCCTGTAGTTTAATATATGCAATAAATAAGTATTGATTGGTGGAAATCCTCTCCTATTTTTAATTGTTTAACAAACCTTGTCATGACATTTATCATCAATAAAAGGTTCATAAAGGAGTGATGCAAATAGAAGATCTGTCTGAAACCTTTAGGATTTCTTTTACTGCCATTTTATATGAATTGTGCACAGTATGGAAGCCACAAGATCCAATGTTCAACAAAATAGGAGCATCTAGATCATCATTTAATAAATTACCAAAATTTTGAAGGAACTTGAAGGAACTTTTTATTAACATTTGGACCATCCACTGAAATTTGTAAGTTTTTTTTTAGATAGAGTCCTTGCTGTGCTTGCAAAAAACCCATTTAACAAATCTGAGGAGGTAGAGTGACGAAGAAACATGGAATCAAAATAAGAAGTGCATACTTCATTAGTATCAGGATTGAAACAATGAACTACAAAATCCACTTGGTCCATCTGAGAAACTTTATTCAGTGACTCGTCAAACCCAACGGTGAAATGTGTGCACTTACTCATGAACTTCTTATGGAAATAGAGAGCTAAACCATGAGTGATTGTATACGCAACTTTTGTTCTGTGCAGTTGAACTTTCGAAGTTGTTTCAGAGTCTGGAAACAAACGTACACCAGCTTCACTGGCACGTAAAGAATGATGTTGCATGACTGTATGCATGCACCATATAATCTCAGCTTTGGTTACTTGCTCTCTTGAAAGATAATTCTGTAGACATCTAGTCTCTGGTGAACCTTCTTTAATGGAAGAAGAAGAAGTGGAGTCATATATGATAAAGTTCGTTGTGGTAGCTGTGGCAGGCAGAGGGCAACTTGTGCGTGGCCAGGTACTATCTGCTGAATTTAAGTCTCTGGTTACTTCATTATTCGAATGTTCCTTTTTTAAATAACTTGAAAGGGATGACGAGAACTGGCTAAACTTGACACTACTGGCATGCATCTTTCCTCCCATGTGACTTTTTAATGCCTGCTTCCCCATGTTGCTAACAGTAAATGATGTTTTACATATTATGCAAGATTACAATACTATGCAATATGCTGAAAATTTGTCTTGTGGCATGGGTTTCAACCATGTTCTGAAAGTACCATCAAGCAGCCACCTTTCATTAAACAAAGTTTTCCTTGGCTTTGATGAAGATATTGTTAGCTGAAAAAAGAAGAAAGATAAGGATATTGTAAAAATCTTTTAAATAGTCCTAAATTCCGCACAGCTCTCTTCTAAATTGACAGTTCGTAAAACCTGTGAGCATTGCCTTATCTATGCTGCCAGCACTCTACTGCTTCAGTAACAGCTGATGCAATATAACTGCGGCACACATCCCTCGTAAAATGTAATACCGTACTACAAAAATCACACGCGAATCACAAGTGAAAACAAATTCGCAAATCCTTCTAAGATAGTGCATGCACTTCCTAACAATATCCGACACAAACAAGAATAGGTACATTATTAATACAAATAAAAGAAATAAATTATTCACGACTAATGACTGGCATATGAAGGATGTTATATGGCTGATTGAGACCACGGTGCCAATTTTTGCTGAGTCACATTCATGCCACTTGTCTTTCATGAACTATACTGAGGTATGATACACAGACTAACTATATACTAACCAACACACGGATGTAAATACAATTCCATCTACACTGAACACTATTAAACCTATACCACACACACGGAGTTAGGTAGCTTAACCACATGGTGATGTAGACAATACAATTGTCAGCCAGGTTTCGAATTGCACTCAACCGATATAAATTGATATGAATGGCAGCTTGGGATTGGCTGGATCAAGACCAAATACATCCAAACATACTTCACAAACTCAAAACCTCTTAACCAACAAACAACCTTCATCCTTACGTCGCACCAACACAGATAGGTCTTATGGCGACGATGGGACAGGAAAGTCCTAGGAATGGGAAGGAAGCAGCTGTGGACTTAATTAAGGTACAGCCCCAGCATTTTCTTGGAGTGAAAATGAGAAACCACGGAAAACCATCTTCAGGTCTGCCGACAGTGGGATTCGAACCCACTATCTCCTGAATGCGAGCTCACAGCTGTGCGCTCCTAACCGCACGGCCAACTCGTCCGGTAACCTTCATCTTACAATGTGATGTCACTATTTAAAATCTTGTTCTGTATTCACAAAATTACACGATATTACAAGCTACTAGTCGTGCCTCAAAACTTCCGAACCCCTCACACGAAAGATAGGTTGGAAACTCAACGTGCCGCAGCCCAAATGGTGTTACGATGCACTACACATTTACACAAGGCTTACCTACGTCAGCGCATTTAATAATAATAATAATAATAATAATATAATTATTATTATTATTATTATTATTATTATTATTATTATTATTATTATTATTATTATTATTATTATGAGCACTCGAATGAGTATTAAGTTTAAGAGAATTTCACACTTTTCTGCATTCAGTCAGTGTTTTGTGTCTGTTTTTACATTTTACGAGGCAGTAACTATCGCGCAAATCATTACACAGTAAACAAACACAGTCATCCGTTGGGTTGTGGAATTTTGTCTATAAGCATATAGCCTATTGTTGTGGAAGCCATGCATTTAAGCGATTAGAAAAACTGAGAACGCAATATAGGCCAAATTCATCAAGCTCGCCATTCCTCAACAACACAGAATATTCAATAGTAAGCAGATCAAAACATTGAAAATTCGATCAATCCATCATATAGCTATTGATATTATTGGTTACTTCACATTCGAGATCACACCTTATTAACTTTTCATTACGATTTATTCCTGGCATAAAAGACATGCCCTAGAGTAATGTTATAAAAACTGAAAAAATGTGTTTATATTACATGGATAAATATGGTATGTCGATTTTATCTGGCAGAAGAATGAATTTCCAAAATTTTTCCTGAATTCCCTGACATTTCCGGGTTTTCCCGTTATTTATCGAATTCCCTGACATTTCCCTGTATCCCAGGTTTTCCATACGGGTGGACACCCTGATTTAATAAAGATCGAAACCTTAACGATGATATGGAAGTCAAGAGTCCCTTATATACGTTAACGCCTAAGCTATTAAAAACAGTCAATCCAAAGCAAAACAGAGTCCCACGAATATTTAAATACTTTGAATCAAAAACTCCCCTTATCTCACTGAATACTAAGCCTGCACTTGTCCCTCCAAACAATCCCCGTCCCACATTAACATCGACATGTAATGCTCCGCCCACCTCCGCTTCCCCTCAGCATGCCCCTCTTCCTCTATCCACATCCTTACAACACGAGGAGTAGGAACTCCAGACAGATGAACGCTGCTAACACAGTAAGACATATATAAATATGGCAAATGAGAAAGTACCCACTTTACATAATACGTAATTCTTGGACATTAACGTACAATTTAAACACACACGTCAAACTCGTCTTTTTGTTCCATTGCAGTATAACCAAATTCTTTTCCTCGGTGTTCCACATCTTCTAGAAGGACTACATTTCCATGTTATAATCAAACATTACCTGTCAAATACTTGGAAATACTCGTCTCAATGGCAGCTTCAAACAGCACATCAACGTCTGTTTGCATTGGTTATATCAAGATAATATTTTAGATCAATCAACTTAATGAAGATAATTTTATAACATTCGCATTTCTCTTGGCCAATTTTTAGCACCGGAACGCAAAATATAAACAAAATTCACCTCAAGTTTTCAACCATCTAGTCTATTGAAATCTTATGTTGACAATTCCCCCAGCAAGTATATGCTGAATTTTCTTACGAAGAGGATCCAGTTCAGTACCAGACATGTGTCATTTTCAGAATTTTATATGACACAAATTTTCTTCTGGACAAGATTTTAAATTTGTTTACAATGATTTTAACATGTATTGTATATGTCATGTCCCAACATCATATTTTATAACTACTATTCCATAACATTAATATCATAAGAAATCACAGTTCAGTTTTTACAAAATAAAAATGTCATTGTCCTCTAAACAATGTTTGTTTTAAGATTAAATTAATATGGCTGTTGATGCCCAATAAAGGAAGGGCGAAACATGTCCCAATAATATTTAGATTTTCTATGTTTAATTAACCACATAACGTGAATCTAATTGTATTGAATAAGTGGGGTAATAAATATACTCCTTTTGTAATCTAAGTGAGATCGTTGTTTTCAATATGGAACAAAAATGAGAGTGATGGTTTGTATTGGATACTGGTCGCACTTAAGCTACTGCAGCTATCGAGCTGGATAATATGTGTGCCCTATAAAATCGTAGGGGCACCGCACAGTCAGGCATCCAATTAGTGCTGCTAAGAAACTTCAAGATATTCAGCTTCTTGGTGCATTGCACTTTTAACTGCCTCACATGTGGCTCCCACGATAATTTGCTATCGAAAAGGAGCCCAAGAAATCGGTAAGTGTCAACTATGGGAAGAGCGACATTTCCTAAATAAAGCTCAGGATGGATGTGAAGAGTGCGCTGCCAGCGAAAGTGTACAAGAGATGTCTTTGCGGTTGAAAAACGAAAGCAATGCTCTAAAGTCCGCTATTCTATTCTCCTAATAGCTTGCTGTAATTGTCGCTCTGCGACTGCCATATTATGCGAGCTATAATGCAGAGAAAAATCGTCCACATATAGCAAAGGTTATTACTGCTGAACCAGCAGCAGCGACAATATCGTTTATGGCAATCGCAAACAGTGTGACACTAAGAACCGATCCCTTGGGACTCCATTTACTTGAACGTGGTATTGCGAATATGCCCTCCCAACTCGGATACAGAATAGACGGAGGGACAAAAAATTTGCAGTAAATACCGGCAAGTTACCTCGGAATCTCCAGTGATGCAGGACGGAAAGGATACCATAACGCCAAGTGATGTCATAGGCCTTTTCTAAGTCGAAGAAAACAGCCACCAAATGCTGTTCGTGGAGAAATGCATCCGGGATAGAACTCCCCAGGCGTACCAGGTGGTCAGTGGTCAAGCGATCGACTCGAAAACCACATTGGTACTCGGACAAAAGTCCTTGTTTCTCCAGACACCACACAAGTCAGCGATTTACCATCCTCTCAAATAGCTTACACAAACAGTTAGCAAGACAAATAGGTCTATAGCTTCCTACATACTTGGGAATTTTGTCAGCCTTGAGGACAGGAATGACTATGCCTTCTCGCCACAGAAACGGAAACTCACCCTCTACACAGATTTCCTTTGAACACACGAAGGGGATATAAGAGACTATCCTCACTAAGGTGTTTCCACATCTGGCTATCGATATTGTCTGGCCCAGGAGACGTGTCGCTACAGAGCACCAAGGCGCTGCAGAGTTCCCACTCCGTAAAGGGCACGTTATAGTCCTCTGAAGCTTGAGTGGCAAAACTAAGGTGATAACGTTCTGCCTCCCACTTCAGAGCGAGGAAATCATCATGGTAATTTCCGGAGCCAGACACATCTGCGAAATGACTGGCTAGATGGTTAGCCATTGAGAGTGGTTCAGTGACAATACTGCTTGCAATGAAAATTCCCAGTATAGAAGATGATCCTTGGATACCCAAAATACGGCGAAGTTTAGTCCACTCTTGATATGATGGAGTATGTGACATCATAGATGACACATATCTCTCCCATGAAGCTTTCATACTTTGGCGAATAAGAACTCGTGCCTTAGCACTAAGTTTCTCAATTGTTACCAAGTTGGCTATAGTAGGCTGCCTACCATAACATTTATGAGCGCGACGGTGTTCTTTGATAGCTGCTAAATTGCTTCGTTCCACCAAGGAACTAGTTTTCGGCAAGGAGTCCCTGAAAAGAAGGGAATGCACTCCTCAGCAGTAAGAATAACATGTGATATGCAATTGATACCGTCATCTACACTCCACCTGGTCACGTCGTTAAAATAGTGATGTGAACTTTGATCAATTAGCATGTTTAAGAATCCATTGAGGAGGGGCCTCAACAGATTTCTGTTTCAACAAAGTAAGAATAATGGGAAAATGGTCACTGTCACAGAGGCCATCGTGTGCATTCCATAGAAACAGGGGAACCAGCGACTGTCTGCATAGACTGACGTCTATGCAAGAGTATGTGCCATAACGTACACTGAAATGAGTGGGTTCTCCTGTATTCAAAATAAATAAATCCAGCTCTCTTACTAATGTTTCCAATTTCCTTCCCATGGGGCAAGGCACTTCAGAGACCCATATACCGTGATGGGCGTTGAAATCACCCAATAAGAGGAAGGGAGGTGGAATCTGATCCGGCCGGGCTGAGTGGCTCAGACGGTTAAGGCGCTGGCCTTCTGACCCCAACTTGGCAGGTTCGATCTTGGCTCAGTCCGGTGGTATTTGAAGGTGCTCAAATACGTCAGCCTCGTGTCGGTAGATTTACTGGCATGTAAAAGAACTCTTGCGGGACTAAATTTCGGCACCTCGGCGTCTCCGAAAACCGTGAAAGAGTAGTTAGTGGGACGTAAAACAAATAACATTAAACATTATTATTGAATCTGATCCATAAGATCAGTGACATCATTTATATTAAGAGGCTGGCCTGGTAGATAATAAACATTGCACACTGTTGCTATGATAGGCAGCGGAACACGACCTGCTACAGCCTCCAGAGGGGTTCTTAGTGGAATGTCTTCACTGTAGGTATCAGAACGGACAAATATGTCAACACCACTGGAAGCCAGGACAGCTTAATGTCGTTCTGTCGAGTACAATAAAAAATTTCTCAAGACCGTATGATGACCTGGTCTGAAATCTGTTTCCTGAATGCAGACTTTACTCGCTGAATACTCACTAATGAGCTGGCGCAGCTCAACAAGATGCCTATCAAAACCATTACAATTCCATTGTTACAGTGCCATAGTGTGGGTGTGGACTTCTGAGATTTACGTTAGAAGCAGAGAAATGCTACCTAACCTACATTCACATCCCCATCCGAAGATGGAGATAAATGCTCCATTTGCATGATGAGGTGCTGCATGGCTTGAACTTCTTTGACATATTCCAAGGGCAGGGTTTCCTCCTACGAGGAGAGCGCACAAGTTTCCCAGGAGGAAAACACGCTGGCACAGACTCAGACCCTCCGGGTGGAGGGTGTAAGACCCCATTCGTAGGAGAGGTGGAAGAACGCCTTGTAAGAGCGCTCTTTTTTCCCCACTATGAATTCTTGTTTAGCCGGGCTGGGAGGTAATTTCCCCGCCCTGGTCTTTGTGGCATTACTCACAGGAGCAACTGCCATCTTGGGCACAGCAATCTTCTGGGAATGTGTTCCAGTTATAAATGACGAACCTGAGAGAGACTGTGCTATCATGCTGAAGTCTAGGTTCTTGGCCGCTGCATTCAGAGCATTAAACTTACAGCGCGCTTACTGGTAGGAAAGACCATACAGGGTCTTGATCTCTTGAATCTTTTCCTCACTCAGGTATACCGGACAGTTCCAATCTCGAGGAGAATGAAGACCAGGGCAGTTAGCACTCTTCCGTGCCATGAGCTTCTCTTCCAAACGTACCACAAATAGATGAATTCAAACGACGAGATACCGTGTCCGAATCTCTGGCATTGATAGCATCACATAGGAGGTGGGATGTATGGCCTCACATCGCAACGATATGTTGTTACCTTGACTTTCTCTGGCAACATTGACAATTTGAAGGAGACTATAATAGCACCCGTGGCAATGTATTCACCGTTGACTTTGCACTTGATGCGCTGGACGTGTGTCATGCCATGGTGCTTCATGTCTTCCATCAATTCATCGTTAGTGTTCAGAACAAGATCACGGCGGAAAATAACTCAACGAACCTGATTCAAGGTTTTGTGCTCTTTCACTTTGACGCGCATTTCGCCAAAGTGGTCACACTTAAACAATCGATCTGCTTGGAGCACAGTGCTCGTCTTAAGAAGCAAACCAACACTGCACATTTTTTTTTAAGATCCTCAAGTTCGCCATATACACCTTTGATGCGTCGAATGAAAAGAATCGATTTGACCATTTTGAAATCTTGCCCATTGGTTCTGGTAGCAACCAGGAAATTAGTTAAACTGGAACCCAGACTAATATGCAGCGCTTATTCCCAAGGGGTTATCCCCCTAAGGGAATCAAATGTTAAAAGCTTGGGTAGCGTACACCCGAGAAGGCAGGTGGAAGTGGTTTTGATGCCATGCCTGAAATCATCCTCCCCGAATGCCACCCACTCCGATCAGGAGTCTCTGTAGCCGAACCAAGCAGCCAAGGCAGTACCCACCTGGTCGTAGCTGGTATTGCTCGGGGTCCGATGTTAGACAATGCCTAACACAGGATGACTGAGACAATGAGCACTAGGACTCCCTTCCTCCAATCACCCGTAATAGCATGTATTCCATAGTGTGTACAGAGCACTAAATATAGAGGGGGAAAAAAAAATGTCCTTCTGGCATTCGGCTGTGCGGGTCCTGTGTTGTCAGGCGGATGCTACTGCAAGTGTATATGATGGTCCCACCCACCGATCCCTGGGTGGTGACAAGATGGCTTTCGGGCGTAATTGCACACATAAGAGGCCCATATCCGAGCAGCATGCACATCAATAATTTTGAATTGGTCTACAACTAACCCTCAAAAAACAATAAAAAATAAAGAGGGGACCATGGTCACATGACCCTTTTAGTCGCCTTCTACGACAGGCAGGGATTACCTGTGAATGTATTCATCCCTTCCCATCCACAGGGGGTCCAACACATTATACCAAACCGCAAATCCATGTCCGCGCCTAGGTCGCTCCTTTCAGTCGCCTCTTACGACAGGCAGGGGATACCGTGGGTGTATTCTAGATGTGCGTCCCCCACCCACGGGGGTATGTTACCCTTTTAGTCACCTTTTACGACAGGCAGGGGATACCGGGCGAGTATTCCTCATCTGCGTCCCCTATCCACAGGGAGTGTTAGTATTTTTTAATTTTATCTGCCAGTAGGTTTGATTTTTAACTTACTTGGTATTGTGTTAATGTTCCTGTGTCGAGTGTTAATTGTGGGAGGGGTTTTAGTTTAATGAACCTAATAGAGAACAATATGAAGTGATCTAAGGTGACAGAGAGCCTTAATAATTTAATGGTTATTAACATGAATGGCCCATCACAGGATTTTGATTGATTCAGAACAGTGGACATTATTGGTATTTCAGTGCTGGGATATTTAGCCACATGGCCTTTAGAATTGAGCATAGAACAAGACATGTACATGGACATAACACACACTGCTACTTTGTAAAACTTCACTTATATAGCCTTCAATTACACTAAAGTAAGGTTGTACTTTTTATACCAGGTGGATATATCTACTTTCTGTATGAACCGTGTCCTTTCCTTTCATTAACTTGAAAATCATGAATTTTAGCACTGTGGCAACCAATCTTGGTGGGGAGCTGTCAAGTGCAGCGCTGTGATGAGAGTATTTCCTTGCTTTCGAATAACAGTTATAATGATTCAGGTGATAGTGCCATCTTAATTCCGATGATAGCTCATTGGTGTTTATGTTGCTGTGGCAGAAATAAAAGTGGAAATTGGAGGTGATAGCTAGGTTCGCGATGTTAAGCCGCATGCTTGTGCATCTGGTGCCTGTGCATTCCAGTGGAAAGATATGTCAGCCAAACCTTTTCACTCCGGGGAAGTGAGAGCGGATACGTGACCTCGGGGATGAGTGCGTCCAATGTACAGGTTACATAGCTATCTACTATCTTGCTTGCATTTGTTTGTGTTACATGTAATGTACTTCATTATCACTCCGCCATTGTCTGGTCCCAAGTAAGGAATAAGAAAGGAGGAGGGTTTGCTGGTCTGGCACCCAGCTGTAAAACTGCCAATGCCGAGTGTTGGGCGGCGGGAAATAAAGTGACTCCCTAAGGGGGCCAATGCCTTCAGGCGAATGAGACCCTTTAAGTGGGGTGATGGTCCCCACAGTGGAGGAAATTACACTGGAATCATTATGTAGCGTCTGTTCTCCAGGTTAGGAGTGGCAGCAAGAGGCATCTTTACTCCAGAGGAGCGACCTCGTTATCACCTCACTGCATCACATCCAGAGTTGTAATTCGGGACCTAGTCCCACACAGGTGACACCTTGACAGGCAACCATGGAAGGTCTTTTAAGGATTACTCCACCGGCTGAACCAAGAGTTCAGAGAAGGCAGCATTCGGATATGGTGGGCTGCCACTTAAAAGATACCGTGAAGTCTGAGGCACGGAAATACCCCAGTACCACATACACGAACGAGACAAAATCAGGAATCAAACCAAAGCAGATAACATACTTCCCTACACACAATATAAACTCACTCATGCAAATCGATATACTAAAGGTGATCACTGACATAATGGAACAACACAAAATTCTTATCATGGGATTACAGGAAATTAGAAACACTGACCAAGGGTGCCTTGGAATCTCAATGGTACAGACTTTATAAAGGTACACCCAGGAAGAGAGTGATGAAGAATGTCCCACAATTTGGAACAGGATTTTTGGTCAGCCTTAAAACAACAAACTCAGTTCAAGAATTCAAATCACGTCTCCACGACTCTCAACACTCGTCTTAAAAGCATCTAATAAAATTTATACTATAATAAATGCCCATGCTCGAACTAATTTTAAAAATGACTCCTCAAAAGACCATGAGAAAACAGAAGAATTTTGGGACCTATTGGACCATGTAAAATTATTAATAGGCGACTTCAATGCTCAACTAGGCAGAGCAAGAAAATACCGTGACATCATCGAGAAATGGCCAGCACACATGAAAACCAATAAAAATAGAGAGAGACTAGTTGACCTGTGTAGAAATCATAACTTAATCTCAAAATCTACATGTTTTAAGAGAAAATCTCAACAACTCAAAACATGAAACACCCTGACTACACTAAAGGAGAATGGCAACTGTATCACATCTGCATGGACAAATACCACCACAAAGAGATCTATAACATCACAGTCCTCCGAGGAATAGACATAGGTTCAGATCACAACGTAGTGTAAATTAAAATTAAACTGACTCCCCAGAGGAGACAACAAAACTAAGCCTCTAAAATTAAAAGAAAAACAGATTTTACCCAGTCTACCCCACCTGTGTCCAAGTCAGAGTGTAGGTAATCCTGGGAGCATCTCAGGGAAAAATTTATTTCATCAATATTCTACTTATTCACTGTAGGTTCCGAGAAAGATCTCCTTCCAGTATTACTCAATAAACCAATTCTGTCGGTGGACGTCTCCATTCGACATTCAGTATGAATAATTCTAAACGCAAATGAATATGTTACCTTAACCCTACATATCTTATCCTATTTTCCATAAATAATAAATTCAGCTTATCCCTATACTACCGGTAATTTATTAGCATGCTAAGTGACGAAAAATAACAACAAAAAATTAACTTCTGTTAAGACGGGAAAAGAACAATGTGCTTTCATTCAAAATCAAACATATTTTACATTTCTATCTGGTAATGAATCATAACTGAAATGGGACTTTCCTCTTGATAATAACTCATCCATTCAATAATGAACTTCATAATATTATATATATATAAATTACACTTCAACTCCTCTGCCAAAAAATAGTTAAGTCTAATGATGAATAAGATGTCCTACTGAAAATATAATTCACGTAGATTAGTTGGTTTTCATCGAACTTCATTCATATTTAATATACCTTCATCCTTATTCTCTTTATTATTTGGGAAATTTCATAATTGGTTACTTATGACTTTGTGTTTCAATTGTGAGATCCGAGATATTTGATAAGTTTCCTTACTTTGGCTATAGAGTGTTGCCCTACCTTCACAAAAAAAAATGTTGTTAGAAATGAAATATTCATCTATTTCTCCTATATTAAAACACATCTGCAATATTAGCAAACATAAAGAAGATAAATACGGTACAGCAGAACCTCGATAATTCAAAATCGGTTAATTCAAAATCCCGTCTAATTCGAAGAAGCTCTCGTTCCCGGAAACATGATATACGGTTTTGCATGTTATTTAAATTGTTTAATTCGAAATACGGATAATTCGTAATTTGAAGTACAATGTCGGCCCCATTACCCAAATTCAGACTTTTAATTCGAAACTGCCTTTACATTTTAAAACAATAGTATGTTACAGAGTAATTTAAATTCAAAATTTATCCGCGGCATGATAGAACGCGTCTTCCGGAACTGCACTTTCACACACTTCGGTGTGTCTACAGTGTGCTTCATAATTGCTAAGTTCGAGTGAAATCAGAATTCTTTTGTATTCAACATTTTTAAGGAACGCCGTAATATCATGCAGCAGGCAATGTGCAGAGAAACAGAATCCGCGAACACTGGCGATGCCGACAGTTAACGAAAAAGCGTGGCTCATATAATCAATTCATAGGCACCGAACAATATTGTTATTGCCGATGAAACTCCAAATGGTCTTATGGTTTTAAAGGAGAAAGTGCCAGCCGGGAAATCGTACAAGGGGGGGGTCATTGTACTGTGTTGCAATGCACATGGAAGCGAGAGAATCCCTCCCCTCATCATAGTAAAGTTCGATAAGCCAAAATGTTTTAAAGGCTTCGGGCACTTTCTGATCAAGTAAAAGACATCTAAAAATGGCAAATGGTAGAGTAATCCAAAAAATAATGCATTTGCACAGAGGAACTAGCATAATTTATCCTCATCTTTGAATCGTGTGATTTTTTCCTTTATTTCGTGAGGTTATGTTTGTCAGTGAGTTATCCAAGTGCATTATTTTGAATACTCTAAATGCACCTTCTTGGATACATTTTGGATTTTTTTTTTTTTTTTTTTTCTCATGGCATTTGAAAGGTTTAAACTGTGAATCAAGGTTAACTTCATGCAGTAACGGGCCTTAGAATATTTTGTAACGTGGCAAGAGTTGGCACTTCTGAATTACGAATTGGCGGTTAATTAGAATCACGTAATTCGAAGTCCGATTTTCAAGTCCCAACGACTTTGAATTAACAAGGTTTTACTGTATACCTTTCATTAATCATCCACTTGTATAGTAAACAAGAAGATGTGCCAAACATTCAGATATTATTCTACCATCAATCATAGTCTAACCTCATTTTGTATTCTCAATATTAGCTCAATATCTCAATTATCTCAACCTACAGTTCGCTTGGGAAAGAAAGATCCTAAATATGTTGATTACTCTTGTCGTATATCCTTATATCTTAACTATTATGCATGCGGAGGCTAACAACTACTCATGGTATATCACTGTGTCTTAATTTGACTTAGAAATCAGCTGATCTCTTGCTAATACACTCTTCTCAACATGAACCTAACACTATAATATCTATTTAATACGATCCTCTATCGATATGTATCATACAACTTCGTAACACCTTCCTCTTACATATAACCTCTCGAAATATAATATATAACTCTCAACGTCTCCACTAATACACAATTCAAATCTATATCTTCTTAGTCATCATTCTTCTCGCTTCATTATTCCTCCTTATAACATCTCATTTATTACGAAAATATTCTCCCTCGATGATATTACTTCTGCAATACTCATATAATTCAAGTAGGATCCATCTCTTCCTTTAATTCGTATAGGTGTGGTCATGTTAGTCAATATAATTGCCTCCTAGAGCTCATCTACATCTTATAAGACATGCATTCTTCCCAATGTTTTCAGAAACATATCTGAATAGCCTTTCCAAGCAGATTGGTGTGATATATTGATATACACTCACTAAAAGCATCAACATAACCATATTATTTCACATGTCAGTCATCATCATCATCATCATCATCATCATTTCCCTTTATCCAGCTGTAGCCGGGTAGGGGCAAATATGGTTCCTCTCCACTTTCTTCGGTCTTACCACCACTCCTCCTCCAACACTGTGTCCCAGTCCAGGTTTCTTTCTATAATGCTGCGTTGGATGGTATCCTTCCATCTCAATCGAGGTCGTCCACGGCCTCTCCTTCCTTGGATTTGCATTTCCATCACCTTTTTTGGCATTCTTTCGTCGCTCATTCGCTTTATGTGCCCAAACCATCTTAGTCGGCTCTTCTCTATTCTATCATTCATTTTTTCCACTCCAATTTCTTCCCGGATTTTCTCATTCCTTATTTTGTCTCGTCTACTCTTCTGTATCATACTCCTCAAGAATTTCATTTCGGCTGCCTGTATTCGACTCTCATCCTTCTTTGTCATTGTCCAAGTTTCTGCTCCGTAAGTTGTTATGGGTACGTAATACATCTTGTACATAGTATCCTTTGCTTCCATTGGCACATCTTTGTCCCATAACATATTTCTTACACTATGATAGAAACAACTTCCAGCTTGAATCCTTTTACTAATCTCAGCATCCAGTCGAGCATTCTCCATTAATTCACTCCCCAGGTATTTAAACGTTTCCACTACTTCCAGGGGCTTGTCTGCAAGTCTAATCTGACCTTTCCCTTCTTTCTCCCCTCTCGTCATAACAAGAGTTTTACTCTTTTCTACACTTATTTTCAATCCACATTCTTCAATCTTCCCATTCACCACATTCAACTGTTCTTGAACCTTCCTGTCGTCTTCTCCCCAAATCACAATATCATCTGCAAATAACATCATGTTCATTTCTCTTCCTCCATATGCTGCTTTTGCTGTTCTCATGATGTCATCCATTACTATTGTAAACAGGATTGGTGATAGAACACTTCCCTGTCTCAGCCCACTAGTTATTTTGAACCAACTTGTCCTGCCAACTTGTGTTTGCACGCAACTACAACATTCCTTATACAATGCCATGATCATTTTTATTAATCCCTGTCCAATTCCTTTTTGCACCAGACTGTCCCAAACTTTCGTCCTAGGGACACTGTCATATGCCTTTTCAATATCAATGAATGTCATCACCATATCCTTCCCGTACTCCCAATGCTTTTCCATTAGTTGTCTCATAATGAAAATGGGCTCTATTGTTGATCTTCCACTTCTGAAACCAAACTGATTTTCCTGTATCTGCCTCTCAAGCCTCATCCTTATTCTACTTTCCAGTATTCTTTCCATTATCTTAGCAACATGGGATATTAGAGTAATTCCCCTGTAGTTCTTCAAAACTTTCTTATCACCTTTCTTGAAAATTGGGATGATTATTCCTTTTTGCCAATCCTCAGGGACCTCCTTATTCTCCCAGACATTCCTGAGAACCCGATATGTCCACTGCAGGCCTACAGCTCCAGCTGCCTTTATCATCTCCACTGAAATTTCATCTATTCCAGCAGTTTTTCCATTCTTCATCTTTCTTACTGCCATTTCAATTTCATTCATTGTAATTTCTTTATCCATTTCTTCGTCAACTAATTGTCTTTCCTGGTCGTCCATTGAATGACTGTCATCCGTTCTTATGTTCAGCAGCTTCTGAAAATACTCTCTCCATCTATTTCTTATTTCTTCTGGCTTTGTTAAAATTATGCCACCTTCATCCTTCACAAATCTGGTGTTTACTTGATCTCTCTTTTTGTTTCTTAAGATACCATACAGTAATTTCTTGCTGCCCTGCGTATCATCTCTCAATGTCTGTGTGAATAAGGCCCAGCTTTTCCTCTTTTCTTCCTCCACTACTTTCTTGGCCAAATTCTTTGCCTCCACATATTTTCTTCTACTTTCTTCAGTCTTAGATGTTTTCCATGCCTTCCATGCCATTTTCTTTTCCTTCACTTTAATCTTTACCCTATCATTCCACCAGTGTGTTTCTTTGTCTTTCACATTTCCTGATGTTCTACCACACACCTTTTCTGCACATCCAACTAGTGCTTCCTTAAATCTTTTCCATTCCTCTTCAACATTCCCCACCTCTGTCCTGGGTACCAAGGGTATTATTTCCCTTTGAAATTCTTCTTGTACGCTTTTCTCCTTCAACTTCCATACTTTAATTCTTTTCTCTCTTCTTAATTGGGGTTTTTCAATCTTTCCAACTTTCAATTTTCCTATCACAACTCTATGATCTCCACCAAAGGCTTCTTCAGGCATGGCTGTTACATCTACAAGGTTCTTCCGGTGTTCTTTCTCTACGATTATATAATCAATCATGGTCCTTGTTCGTCTGTCTCCCCAGCCATACCTTGTAATCTTCTGACTGTTCTTCTTCCTAAACCAGGTGTTTCCAACAATCATTTGATTCCTCATGCAAAAATCCAACAACTCGCCTTCTGGATTTACATTTCCATATCCAAAGGGCCCTACAACATCTTCCTTTCCTTGTCTTTCCATTCCAACTTGTGCATTTAGATCTCCCATCAATAGTACTTCCTTATCTTCTATCTGTCTCTCCACTTCCTCTAAGAAGTCCTCTAGATGTTCATCTATGCAACCCGTTTGTGGGGCATACAACTGAAAGAGATCTTTCACGCCATTTTCAAACTGGAGTCTCATCATCATCATCCTATCGCTGACGTACTTTGTATATTCCAGATATTCTTGGATTTCTCTTCTAAGTATGATGGCCACTCCATTTTTTGCTTCAGGTCCTCCGCTGTAATACAGCCTGTATCCTTCTCTCAGAGGGATCTCCCCTGTACCTCTCTTCTTGGTCTCGCACAGTCCAAGTATGGCTATATCTTTTTCTATCATGAAGTCCACCAGTTCTTCTGTCTTTCCCGTCAGTGTCAGTACGTTAACTGTCGCAATTTTGATGTAGTTTGGTGCTGGTTGCCCATTTTTCACAGATCCCCCAGCACCTGAAGAGCTGCGCGTCGCTTTTAGCAGGGGACGCCCTAACCTTTTCCGAGGCACCATATTTGCTTTGTCCATATAGGCTATTGTTACGATGGGCTCGCCACACCCAAAGGCATTTTATACCTACTGCCAGGTTCAAAATTAGGCCACCCCTAACATGGAGACAGACGCCTTTCGTAGCCGCTCCTCTGGAGTACAGACGCTACGGGTATGCCCCTTCCGCCATCTCCGCCGTACCGAAGTCCACCTTCTCCGCCGTAGATGCCGTTGAGGTCTTCACTCGTAACCCTGAGCTGGGACCCATACCAGATGTTACACACCGGGTCAGTGTGCTCTGGGACTCACATAGGCAGGGGCGCCACTCCCTGGGTAGGGCTGCCTCCGAAGAGGGTCCCTACCTGCTACCTGTCAGTATACTGTACATATCAATTAAAATAATTAAGAGGCGGCCGTAGTCAGCTCAAGATCCATCTTTTATTTCAAAGTATCGCCACTAGTCTCATTGATGTCGACAACTAACTCCACTGATAGTTACATCGCGGGTGCATAGATGGCAGTAAGAAAGGCCAAGGCCGAACGAGCGATTCCCCTCTCACCCTCCAGCGTCACATAGTCTGTCACCAGGAAGTTGTGACACAGTACTTGCACGGAGCTGATGGTGCTGACATTTGTACGGAATGCGAAACATTCCAGGAAATTATTGAGCATCGGTTAGTGCTGAGCAAAGCAGTCAAAGTAAGGTAGTGTTTCCGACAAAAATAAATGAAATGGTGTATGGCTTTTAGTGCCGGGAGTGTTCGAAGACAAGTTCGGCTCGCTAGATGCAGGTCTTTTGATTTAACTTCCGTAGGCGACGACCTGCGCGTTATGATGAGGATGAAATGATGATGGAGACGACACATACACCCAGCCCTCATGCCAGAGAAATTGACCAATTATGGTTAAAATTCCCAACCCTGCCGGGAATCGAACCCGGGACCCTTGTGACCAGCGGCCAGCACGCCGGACACAGTTTCCGATGTTGAAATGAAGTAGTGCATCAACCCCGTCCCCGCCTCACGTCTTTCCCTGTACCGGCCAATAAGTGATACATAATATAATTCTATCCAATGAAAATACAAACCGATATAACAGAAGAATTCATTTACGCATTTTTTAGTCACACAGTGATACTTTGGACATACGATAAAGATTGTAACGCGACCAAGAACGGAATTTTCCAACAACCCTGAGTAAAAAAAGCCTTACAAATTTATAACAGTTTTCTTTTTCCCTTGGAAACAAACAGTTCTGAAATATATAAACAATGTGTAAAACATCCCATTGCATATTGTGTTAAAATTTGAATTCGATAAAATAACTTGTTTTCGGAGACGCAGAGGTGGCGGAATGTTGTCCCGCAAGAGTTCTTTAACGTGTCGACCTTCCAATACCACCGCACTGAGCCAGGATCGAACCTGCCAAGGGACAGAAGGCCTGCGTTCCAACCTTCGAGCCGTTGTGTGAGTCTCTTTGTCTTTACAAAGACGGATTTGAAGTCGTATGTTTTCGTATAAGTTTTAATAATAAATGTTACAGCATCTAAATATCCATTAGTTCTGTATTTCATGACTTGAGTGGAGTGTAATTAGGGTAACTACTAAGCTCAAAAGAATACCACTTCATTCTCGTTTTCGGTGACGTCAGGCGCTTTAGCCAATAGCAACGCTGTTCACCGGAATGACCTATCTGACCTGTGAGTTATTCTAGTTACGTTGGAAAACCCCCTTTCCAAGAAATACAAGGATTGTAAACGACGGTTTTGTATACCTACCCATTATGAAACTCTGAAACGGTGCTGGTAAAGAACGCCACAGCTGAGGGGCACTGCAACTTCCCTCTGTAGGTGGGGGTAGTAAAATAACACCCACAGTATCACCTGCCTGTCGTAAGAGGCGACTAACGCGGGCCCCATGGGCTCTGAACTTGGAAGTCTGGGTTGGCGACCACGGAGCCCTTAGCTGAGTCCTAGCTTTATTTCCACTTACTTGTGCTGGGCTCCTCACTTTGATATATCCCTCTTCATCAAGTGTCTTTCTTTTTTTTTTTTTTTTTTTTTTTTTTGCTAGTTGCTTTACGTTACACCGACACAGATAGGTCTTATGGCGACGATGGGACCGGAAAGGGCTAGGAATGGGAAGGAAGCGGCCGTGGCCTTAATTGAATCGATTGTTTCAGAAAGCAGTCATGTGACAAAAAATGGAAAAATGAGTTAATGGCAGAATATGTTACTAAGAGGGTATACACACATTTTGGTGCTGAAACCAGTCAAGAAACGTTGTCCTATAATGGTCAGGCATTTCGTTGAATTTCGTATTTAGTTCAGAAACCAGTTAAGTGACACCACTTGGTTGGTTTCTGCGGTAAACTGCTGGTACCTTTCCGGTTGGCGCTGCTGTTCTGAATCCAGAATAAGAAGCTGTTCATCTGTTTTTGTTGTCATTGTTGTGTTTCTGGAATTGCATGTTCCTAGTTTTGTGAACAACTGATTCAAAAAATGTTTCTTTTGTTTAGTGCAGTGATTTTTATATTCTTAGTGATATGTCTGAAAATTCAGAAGCGGGTTCGAATCCCACTGTCAGCAGCCCTGAAGATGGTTTTCCGTGGTTTCCCATTTTCACACCAGGCAAATGGTGGGGCTGTAACTTAAGGCCACGGACGCTCCCTTCCAACTCCTAGGCCTTTCCTATCCTGTCGTTGCCATAAGACCTATCTGTGTCGGTGCGACGTAAAGCCACTAGCAAAAAAAAATTCAGAAGACGAACCAGTATCTAAAAAGGAAACGAGGAGTGGTAGACAAACAAACTCACACGCGTAATATTATTCGGAATGCAAGGGTAAAAGGAGAAGGTTATATTTCTTACTCAATCAATCAATCAATCAATACTGATCTGCATTTAGGGCAGTCGCCCAGGTGGCAGATTCCCTATCTGTTGCTTTCCTAGCCTTTTCCAAAATGATTTCAAAGAAATTGGAAATTTATTGAACATCTCCCTTGGTAAGTTATTCCAATCCCTAACTCCCCTTCCTATAAATGAATATTTGCCCCAGTTTGTCCTCTTGAATTCCAACTTTATCTTCATATTGTGATCTTTCCTACTTTTATAGACGCCATTCAAACCTATTCGTCTACTAATGTCATTCCACGCCATCTCTCCGCTGACAGCTCGGAACATACCAAGCAGGCATCAATTTTTAGTGATGAGACAAAGTCTCTTAGTGCATTGGCACTGCCGGTGGCTCCAGTTAGCCTACGCAGTGGCCTCCACGGTATGCACTAGCCAGCGTATTGGTAGGTGTGCTAGGTACCAACTGATGAGCCCACCCTAGCACACGAGGGCGAAACGCTGGCAACCAAGAATGAGCTAGCTGGAAAATTTATAATGTCCAATAACGGACCATTTATATTGGTATTACATACCACTTAGTCGAGCAGCTCTTCTTCTTTCTCTCAATTCTTCCCAACCCAAACATTGCAACATTTTTGTAACGCTACTCCTTTGTCGGAAATCACCCAGAACAAATCGAGCTGCTTTTCTTTGGATTGTTTCCAGTTCTTGAATCAGGTAATCCTGGTGAGGGTCCCATACACTGGAACCATACTCTAGTTGGGGTCTTAACAGAGACTTATATGCACTCTCCTTTACATCCTTACTACAACCCCTAAACACCCTCATAACCATGTGCAGAGATCGGTACCCTTTACTTACAATCCCATTTATGTGATTACCCCAGTGAAGATCTTTCCTTATATTAACACCTAGATACTTACAATGATCCACAAAAAGAACTTTCACCCCATCAACGCAGTAATTAAAACTGAGAGGACTTTTCCTATTTGTGAAACTCACAACCAGACTTTTAGCCCCGTTTATCAACATACCATTGCCTGCTGTCCATCTCACAATATTTTCGAGGTCACGTTGCAGTTGCTCACAATCTTGTAACTTATTTATCACTCAATAGAGAATAACATCATCCGCAAAAAGCATTACCTCCGATTCCACTCCTTTACTCATATCATTTATATATATAAGAAAACATAAAGGTCCGATAACACTGCCCTGAGGAACTCCCCTCTCAACTATTACAGGGTCAGACAAAGCTTCACCTACTCTAACTCTCTGAGATCTATTTTCTAGAAATATAGCAACCCATTCAGTCACTCTTTTGTCTAGTCCAATTGCACTCATTTTTGCCAGTAGTCTCCCATGATCCACCCTATCAAATGCTTTAGACAAGGAAGTACCTGGTCTGAGCCCTACATTATTCTTTGTTACTGTTTGTTTTAGGTGCCCATCAATATCAAGACGATACATGAATTAAATGCCTTAAAACCTTACCTGATGGAATATGAACACTTTTATGACAGCATTTTACAATGGCCTAATACAGAGACAGAAAGGGCTGTGGAGTTTGTTTATGAGGACTGATTACCTCTTGTCATGATGAGCAGGCATTGCTGATTTCATCCTTTTGTATCAGCAATACAGTCTAAACCTATTAAAATATGTTTTTTTTAAACAAATATGGGGTTTATGACAAAATCCCTTCAAAACTCAAGAATTATCCCATAAAAATATGTTTGCAACACTCGTTTATTTCAGAAACCAGTTAAGTGGAAATATTTCCCGGTTTTTTATAGCAAAGTTAATAAGCACAACATATTTTTCCTTAGATAGAAATTATTAAGAGATATAATACATTCGTGCTAAAATATCAAAACCCCTACCATAACATTTTGTCTGATGTTAGACAGTTTTTTTCATTCTCCCAAAAACAACAGACTTGGCGCTTGACTGGTTTCTGAAATAATCGATTCAATTAAGGTACAGCCCCAGCATTTGCCTGGTGTGAAATGGGAAACCACGGAAAACCATTTTCAGGGCTGCCGGCAGTGGGGTGGTGGTGATTATTGTTTTAAGAGGAAGTACAACTAGGCAACCATCCTCTATTAACACTAATCAGAGAGAAAAAATTGAAGGGATCCGACACTTCGAAAAATGAAGATATCGGTCAATGGAAGACAAGGGCCACGAAGGGCGCGAAAATGAAGGACTCCCTAGCCCTCGCATACCTAATAGCGTCAGGGTCGGAAGAGAACAAGAGTAGACCAAGGGAGGTCGGGACTCAGCTAAGGGCCCCGTGGTCGCCAGCCCACGCTCCAAAGTACAGAGCCACTGGGCCCCCTATTAGTCGCCTCTTACGAGAGGCAGGGGATACCGTGGGTGTTGTTCTAGCACCCCCACCCACAGGGGGCGACAGTTGGGTTCGAACCTACTATCTCCCGAATACTGGATACTGGCCGCACTTAAGCGACTGCAGCTATCAAGCTCGGTTCATCTCCTTTCAGAAGATCGGCTACCATCATAGAGATTCTAGCTTTGGATGTTGCTCAGTAGTGGAACAGTTGAACCAAGTTTTCAAATTATCAATCTAAGGAATGCGCCTTCTTCCTAGTCATCTTTTGCCGTGTACCTTCCCTTGAATAACCAGCTGCAGTAGACGATATTCTCTTCTCTCATCTATCCTATCCGACCCCATTTAGTCAACTCTTGTTCTTTTGTGACGCCGACGGTATTACGTAAGGAGTCCTATGGAGTCTTTCATTTTCACGTCCTTCGTGGCCCTTGTGTTTCCTAGGCCGATACCTTCATTTTTCGAAGTGTCGGATCCCTTCCATTTTTTTCTCTTTGATTAGAGTTATATAGCGGATGGTTGCCTAGTTGTACTTCCTCTTAAAACAATAATCGCGACGTAAAGCCCCTAGCAAAAAACCAAACAATAATCACCACCGCCGCACTGCAACTGAAAAACGGTTATATTCCTGTAATTGTTTCATTCAACAACGGTTGTGTTCCGGAAACGGTTGCGTTCTATCTGTCCCAGCGGTAATGGGTATTACAAACAGTGAGACATGCACGGAGACTCAAGGAGGGTTGTAATGCAGAAACAGGGGAGGTCCGCCTGCAAGCCTCATATCGAGAGCAAGGGAAGCGGTGAGTTTCCGTGCACACTAGTAACAAACGTAGATTTAAACCCATATCCAGTGGCGATTCTAGCCCTGGCAGGGCGGGGGCTCAGTTTTAGTGAATTAATTATTTTAAAATTCCTTGGTTAATAAAGAAATTGATAATTTACAGATATAACGTATTTGAAATAAACAGGTTAATGGTTGTGCTAATGTTGCCCATTGTATTTTCATAAACATGGTTACTTTTCTTTTGAATTCCGTTACCAAGAATTTCAATTCCAAACAGCCCCCCCCCCCCACTTCATTTAATTTTTTTTTTTTTTTGCTAGTTGCTTCACGTTGCACCGACACAGATAGGTATTATGGCGACGATGGGAGAGGGAAGTGCTAGGAGTGGGAAGGAAGCGGCCGTGGAATTAATTAAGGTACATCGTCGCCATAAGACCTATCTGTGTCGGTGCGACGTAAAGCCCCTAGCAAAAAAAAAAAAAAAAATTAAAAAAAAATGAGGTACAGCCCCGGCATTTGCCTGGTGTGAAAATAGGAAACCACGGAAAACCATCTTCAGGGCTGCCGACAGTGGGGTTCGAACCTACTATTTCCCGAATACTGAATACTGGCCGCACTTAAGCGACTGCAGCTATCCAGCTTGGTTTTTAAGTATCTAGAACCGCCACTGCCCATATTGTAATAGGCTACAACTGAAAGAGGAACAACATATATTTATAGCAATTTATTCTTATTCTACTAGCAACTACTATTCAGTATGCGGATTCTCAACCATTACTGCATCTCTTTCTGTAACGTTACGCCATTTAGCCATTCTTTTAGTAAGATATGTTGTAGCTTATTCGAACTGACGATTCACCTCCGACCTACAATTACCAATAAAAATAAGTTAATTGTCTTGTTTTGAATAGTAAGCATCATTGCATCACTAATATAACAAAGACAATTCATTAAAGTCAGGTAACATCTACCTCAGATAAGGCAGCTGTTTTAAGTTCATCCGGTGTTCTTCACTAACATATGTCATATTCTTCGGCGTGTTTTAAAGAATAATGTCGATGAATGTTAATATTTTTTGCTAGTGGTTTTACGTCGCACCGACACAGATAGGTCTTATGGCGACGATGGGATAAGAAAGGCCTAGGAGTTGGAAGGAAGCGGCCACAGCCTTAATTAAGGTACGGCCACAGCATTTGCCTGGTGTGAAAATGGGAAACCACGTAAAACCATCTTCAGGTCTGCCGACAGTCGGGTTCAAACCCACTATCTCTCGGATGCAAGCTCACAGCCGCACGGCCAACTCGCCCAGTGTTAAAAATTTTTAATAAAGTTTAATGTCTTATTACAAACCAAGATTTTGCCATTCCATTGCACTCGGTAAAAATATAACGTGCTTTTGAAAGGTCATACCACAACTAGCGAGTAACGAAGTATTGTCAGCGTGTCCACTGCCGCTTGTTATGAAGCAAGGGTAAGGAAGCAACTGATAGCAGCTGAAGGTCTCACTCACCACATCCCTGCATGGGTAAGAGCTAATCTGTCATCGTCCCCCTTCAAGGACAAGGCTTTGTGACGCTGCGGCATCTGACGGAAACTGGCTGAACTACCAGCACTAGAATTCGGCCGACACTCGGAAGTTAATAAGCAGAGCTTTATTAAAATCACGATTAAATATATAAAGAATCCCTAATTTTGAAGTATGTTAAAGTAGCCGCTTAGAGAAAAAAATAAACTTCCCTACGGTATAGTTTGCTTCTAATTTGAACATCATCTTGACTTAAAACAAGTTTAGGAAAACCGCGGTTCAGAGCTCAATTTCTAATGGAGATTCGTTATTTTAACTACCATTTTATAACTATACTTACATTTCTTTTTAAAATGCTTTTACACTAATGAGAAGTGTATCACAGACTACCGTACCCTATAGAAACAAAATAATTTTACCTTGTTCCGTTTCCTTATAGAAACTCTTACAAACTTTTGAGCCATGTTACAACAACTACTGAGCTGGTGGCCGGCCGTTCCAGCTCCGGCTGCCTCTTAATATTCGCGGTTATTACGATGAAGATCTGTTGCTGGCCGTTAGAATTTGGCACATAGAATAAATGTGAACTAAATATTTCATTGAAGAAAATGATTTCTATCTAATGATTTAAATACATTTAAACAAGAAACTTATCTCATATCTCGTCACTCCTCTGGGAACTGCTGCCTTCTCCTCGGATGTTACACAAGCTATATGCAGCCAGTTATCATCTCTCCAGACTCATCTCTGGTCCCAGTGCATTGCTGCTGCTCTGCTTCGTTATGGCATCCTAGGTAACCTTCTCCCTCAGCTTAAGCGGATTCCATGATGACACATTTGCTCATGAAAGTAGAAATTAACATTGGATTGGTAGAATACATATCTAAAATATTCATTTAGTCTCTTAATATATATTATTGTTTCTGTGTGGAATTGCATCTCTATTCCTATGTGGATATGGTTTCTTGTTAATAAATATATTTTTCTCAGGTCAATTGTGGATTCCAGTTAAAATTTAATCACTCTTCAGTGTACTATATTGCCTGAAGTACGGTGTTTTGACTCCTCGCCTCTTCTCTGAAGCGGTCTCAATATCACTTTTCGCCGGTATTTAAATTTAAAGATCTCAGATCTTCTCCGTATCTTGATTGCTCTTCTCTGCTATGTAGCTCGCAATTATGCTTCAATCTTCTATTTAAATTATTCTTTTGTTCCGTAACGACTACAGATTCCGTCTTCTTTCTTCTCCGATGACTTATTTGATGCAATACTTTTTTTCTTCCCGTAAAGAATGAATTAGGTTTCAATTATTTTTTAAAACAATTCCTGTTCCATCTCAACGTACTTATACATGGCCTTTATAACTCTACGCCTTCTAAACTTAGATTGATCTGAGTTTCCGCGACATTTCTCATATATTTATACTGCCTGAAGTTGCCGTGCGCCATTTTGTCTGCCCCTTTTTCTTTCGTATTTGCGTCTAGATTGTAACGTAATGGCACACCAGCTAATCAACAACGAAAATTACCAGAAAGCACCTGAAAAAAAAAAATTTGAAGACTTAGTACACAACCTTAAACAAATTGCAGAAGACCTGGCTCCAATTAAACCCCACCAACCTGGACCCTATGTTTGGGAAGCCAGGCTCTGCCTGTCACAAGTCAGGACAAAGGGCGAATGATAAAGGAGTAACACCTCTTTAAAAAACCTTGGTCCAGCTGACCCAGCTGGTAGTACCATGTAAGGGTCCCTTGCCAGGGTTACGGTGAAGACCTCAACGGTAGTGAAGGCAGAGAAGAGGGACTTCGGAAGGGTGGAACTGGCGGAAGGGGCAACCCTCCTATTCTGGGTAAATAGAATAAGAACTGCTGCCTTTCAGTAGAAGTGAGAACTTCAAAGGCTAAGGGAAGAAACCCCAACAGAAAAACAGCCTGGTGAATCAGGCTTAAGATGGCAGCCGTGTCAAGTCACTCAGAAGCAGTGAGTTAATCACTCGCTCTTCTTAAATAATCTCATTATAGAAACTGAAGCAAAATTACAAAACTGGACAGATAACCTGATGACGACCTTTGGCATGAAGAGGATAACAAAAATTGGTTTCTGGAATGTGAGGACCTTGAGGGAGAAAGGCAGACTGAATCAAGTGACACGGGAAATGAAGAACTACAGGGTGGACATTCTGGGATTGAGTGAGGTGAGGTGGCCAGGATTTGGCGAGATACAGACAACAGATGGAATTAGATTTATATATTCTGGTAGTGAGGATGAAGAGCACAGGGATGGAGCGGGGTTGCTGCTCTGTAGAAATGCAATGAGAAGTCTTATGGAGTGGAAGCCGATTTCCAGTAGGCTTCTGACTGCTAGGTTCAAGACCAACATCAGAAATGTGAAAATCATCCAATGCTATGCACATACAGAACAATCGGAGTTGGAAAAGAAGGAAGAATTCTACCAAATGTTACAAGATGCCACAATGAAAACCAGTAAGAAGGATATTTTCATAGCTATGGGAGACTTCAACGTGAAGGTTGGCACAAGAAACAAAGGATTGGAACATATTATGGATATACACGGTCTTGGCGAGATGAATGAAAATGGGGAAAAGTTCATGGAATATTGCACCAGCCAAGACTTGGTAATAGGTGGCACGGTGTTCCCGCATAGGCGGTGTCATAAGGTCACGTGGGTGTCTCCTGATCAAGTCACAGAAAACCAAATTGATCACATTGCGGTGAGCAGGAGGTTCAGAAGGAGTTAGGAAGATGTTAGGAACAAGAGAGGAGCGGACATTGGCAGTGACCATCATCTTGTTGTCGCCAACTTCCGTATAAAGATCGTGACAGTTCACCAAAAGTTCATCACTCGGCACAAGAAGTTTGATGTTGGTAAGCTAAAGAATCAGCAGACATTGGAACAATTTCAACTGGAACTTAGCAACAGATTCAAGGTGTTGGATTCTGAGATTGAGAAGGATGTGGAGACTGTATGGAATGAGCTAAAGAACATCTATGTGGAAACAAGTGAGAAGCAGCTCGGGTACAAAAACTACCTGCGGAAGGAATAGATATCTGATCAGACCTGGGACAAGATAAATTATAGGAAGGAGATAAAGGCCAAGCTAAATATATGCAAAACCAGACAGCAGAAGGCTCAAACACAAGCTGAGTATTCAATAGCAGATAGGGAAGTAAAGAGGAGTGTGCGAAAGGATCACAGGAAGTGGATTGATGAGCAGGCAGAGAAAGCAGAACAGGCGGCAAAAAGGGGGGGTATAAAGGAGCTTTATGGCATCACAAAGATGCTTTCGAAGAAAGGTTTTAATAAAACTAGGCCTGTGAAGAGCAAGACAGGCGAGATCCCCACTAAGTGCGAACAACAGCTGAGTAGATGGAGGGAACACTTTGCGGAGGTTTTTAATAGAGACGTTAGACTGGAAAATGAGCAGCAAGGAGAAGATGAAGAAGCAGAAGGGGATTCACGCATCGGCCTTGACCCTCCAACCCAGGGTGACATACGGACAGCGTTGAAGCAAATAAAAAATGGGAAGGCACCTGGTCTGGACAACATTCCAGCGGAAATTCTGAAAGTAGACCTTGATACTACAATCAGATTGCTGCACCCACTGCTGGAGAAGATATGGAAAGATGAGAAACTACTGACTGACTGGAAGAAGGAGCTGATAGTCAAGTTACTGAAAAAAGGGGATACAACAAACTGCAACAACTGGAGGGGTATCACCTTGCTCTCCATTCCAAGCAAAGTGCTGTCACGAGTCATCCTGAATCGCATAAAGGATTCAGTAGAAAGAAGGCTTCGAAAGAAACAGGCGGGATTTCGGCAACATCGCAGCTGTGTGGACCTCATCAATACACTCCGAATCATCATAGAACTGAATGTGGAATGGCGGAATTTCCTCTACCTTGAGAAAGCCTTCGATTCTGTAAACCAAAGAATCATGTGGAAGACCCTCAAGGAATACAGAATTCCATCAAAGATTATCAAGATCATGAAATGATGTACGAGGGGTATGAATGTCAGGTTCTTCATGAAGGGAAACTAACAGAAAAGATAAACGTCAAGTCTGGAGTGAGACAGGGGTGTGTCCTTTCTCCCACTCTGTTCCTGCTGGTCCTAGACAGTGTGATGAAGAAGGTAATAGGAGGACGGAAGAGGGGTGTTCAGTGGGAGATGAGAGACAGGCTTGAAGATCTTGACTTCACAGACAACATTTGTCTTATGGCACAGCGGTACCGGGACATAGAAGATAAATTGAGTAGGTTGCAGAAGGAAGCAGAACGTGCAGGTCTCATGATCAATACAAACAAAACTAAAGAGATGAGGATTAATTCAGATGTCATGACCAGCTTGACAGTAAATGGAAAGGAAATTGAGCGAGTTGAGTCCTTCCTATACCTTGGAAGTATAGTTACAATGGATGGGGAGCAGAGGAAGATGTTCGAAGCCGTATCCAGAAGGCAAATGGTGCGTTTGTCCAGCTCTACCCCGTGTGGAAGAATAGAAACATCTCCAGCAAGACTAAGCTTCGCCTCTTCAACATGCAACTACTGCAAGCTATTGAAATACTGAACAGATAAACGTTGACTCAAATAAGTGTACATAACAAGGATAATGGGCGCCACCTGCAAAACAATTGCAGGAATATTTAATTATGTAGAGCAACGAGCCACTCCCTCTCCCAAGGCGACGGTCATCAGGCTGACGAGGCTCCAGACTTACTTTATAACCTTACCTGTTGCTATATAACCCCTGTAATTAAATTTTGGTAACATGCCAGGTTCAGCCTTACTCCACTGACAAAAGACTCACTTAAAGTTTGATTCTATGACTTTACTCCCAGAATAAGAACTAATATGTGACAAACACCAACAAAAATCAACACTTATGCAACCCACTTAGTGCTTGCCGTTTACATAGAGCAAATATACACAATACTACCCAACAAAATCATATCTTCACGAGATTTACTCGTTTGTCGTTCACAAAGGCCAATTACAAACCACTAAAATCACCAATAAAATAAAATATCATTTAACGAGACCAACTTGTGTTTGCCGTCTACAAAGGCAAATTACAGACCACTAAAATCACCAATAAAATAAAATATCATTTAACGAGACCAACTCCTGTTTGCCGTCTACAAAGGCAAATTACAAACCACTAAAATCACCAATAAAATAAAATATCATTTAACGAGACCAACTCGTGTTTGCCGTCTACAAAGGCAAATTACAAACCATTAAAATCACCAATAAAATAAAATATCATTTAACGAGACCAACTCGTGTTTGCCGTCTACAAAGGCAAATTACAAACCACTAAAATCACCAATAAAATAAAATATCATTTAACGAGACCAACTCGTGTGGGCCGTCTACAAACGCAAATAACAAACCACTAAAATCACCAATAAAAAAATAAAATATCATTTAACGAGACCAACTCGTGTTTGCCGTCTACAAAGGCAAATTACAAACCATTAAAATCACCAATAAAACATAGAATATCATTATACTTTTAACATACCTCCAGGTAAGAGCCCCACTGCACTCCACTGTTACCGTGAATCCTAATCTGGTAGAGAAAAGTACGACGACTATTTCTCTACATATGGATGCAACCTTCTTTACGAAGAGCATCCCTAACCTTATTTACACTTCTTCGTCGACGCCTTGAATCCTTTCCAATTGCTGGCTGGACAGAAAGCGTTACATGTCCGGAGGCAAGCAAACAGCAAAATTCTCCATCAACTGAAGCTGCATACTCGGCTGACAAGTTACAAACAAACACTTTCTTTTACAGAAAATCCACTGCAAAACCGGTAAGTCGTTGTGATTATACCATGTTCACTCCGTAACAGATACTCACGAACAATAGCAGATTGCATAGCAAACTGCGCAAATACGTAGCTCCCGCAGACCGGTACAAATGAGAAACACACAGAATCAGCATCAGAGTCAGAATCAGAATAAGTATCAGAATCAGAACGAGAAAGACTCGCCGCTTCTTTTTTTTTTTTTTTCGGGGGGGTCCCCGAAACCCGCTCCCCCCCGCGTGACCATCGACTCAATCTACATGGCCTCCGACATGCTATTAGTTCTAAGAAGAAAAAGATAGCAGGGAGGACTGGAAGTGTGATACTACAGGAGTATCTGCCTGTCCCCATGCTCAGCATGCTACCAGGCCAGATGTGGTGGTGGGTATTAATAGTGGTGTAATCAGGTAGTAAGGGTCAGGACAAAACCACATAGGCAGAAATAGAAAGATGCACACGCGTACACACTTATATAGGCTTGCTACACGTGGTTATAGCGTCCTGAAAAGTTTACTGGTAGCAACGCTCTCACAGGCACTTCTTCCCGCGTCACTCAGTCAACCCAAACCACACTCAAAACAAAGCCCTCGCATTGGCTATTGAGTATTTGATGTGACACAGAACGTCCACTCATGTATGTCCACATTGATCCACTCCAATTCTTCAACCGATACAACCTGCCCTACCCCGTGTTTCCAAGCCACTTATTTGCAACACACACAACTGACCTCAACCATCCTTCCCGATATAGTCGCTGTTTTTCCGATTGCAGAATCCTTACGGCTAGGCCATATTTACAGACTCTTACCCAAACGGAAATTTATACAAAATACAATGATGCACATATGCAATATTCCCTAACTACACATTCTTCTTATAATATTACGTTTTTACATTGTAAATAAACAAAATTACATGATTTTAACATTACAAAGTATATTCAAAAATTTTCTAACCTAAAAGCTCGGGGATCGTACATACGTACAGTTACAATACCTCCCCTTGATTTGTGAAGATTATATACAATACATCTGAGCAAATCACAGTCTTTTCAGTACAGCAGCCTACACAGCCTGTCAAAGCCACTCAGGATTTAAAGAAAATTCACACATTCTTCTTAACATACACAGAACATCTGAACTTACAATACTTCACCTTACATACTTCTTAAGATTGTGAATATTGTGTGTACCAATCATGTCACCTTTGTTATTCAACATGTGATAAGCACACTTGCCAACTTTCTCACCTACTGTGTAAGGTCCCTGATACAATTTAAAAAACTTATGAATTTCTTTGTTGTCCGCAGATGAAATGTGTGGAACCTTTAGTAACACCTCCTCCCCTACTTCAAAACTAACTCCATGATGCCTCCGCTGCTGCATCATTCTCCTATCAGCTGCCTTCCTTAAATACTGCCTTGCTAATTCAATCCCCTTTGAAGATACCACTTCTGCTGAGGATAGATCTACCTTGGTTGCCAATCTCACACAAAAACTCTCTTCCCATTCTTTCACACACAACTTACACAGACTTTCATTCGGAACACATATACATTTCACAATCAAAACATCCCTCCTGTTCTGAAAACATACCACAATCGCACCTCTTTCATCAATACTCTTCCACACTTCATTGAAATCATTCGTACGATCTTCAGCATCAGATATTCCACTCAACATACTTTTGAATCGACCTCCTGTTCTCTCATACACATTGTCACTCTCACTTTCTTTGAACTTTCTGCACATACCAAAAAGCTTTCCAACACAATTACTCCTCATAAAATCTTCAAACCCTGAATCCCCATAATATTCACAACCACTCTTATGATTCTCATTATGCACAAAATGTGACCTAACCTCCACTTCACAAAGAATTTCACCCACAGCATCGACAGTTTTCCTCCACTCATCCTTATCGGACATACCAGCTTCAATCACCTCAATCTCATTCACACAACCCTTCTCACACTTTCCTTCACTCACACTCTCTCTCTTCCTGAAATCACTACTATCACTGACCTCGAGATCCCGACCATTACTACTAAATTCTCCCACTTCCATATCTTTCATCGCTGTTCCCACTCGCACATCATTCATGCCATCAACACTGTTGCTCTTGACCCTCTTAAGGGAAGTTTCATTAATCTCAAAATCATCACTACCCTGACACATTATCGACGTAACATTAATCTCCTCAATTACACCATCCTCTACAACATGATATGTCTTCCTCAAAAACTCCTCCTCCACTAAATAATCTTCATCACCTTTACAACTAACTTCCTTTTCAATTTCTGCAACTTCCCAAAGAGCATCAATTACCACAGTGTTATCACCATCAGTTTTAGCACATAGTAGGTCCTCCGACAAATCCTCCTCCTTTTCTTCACACCCCTTGCCCCCAAAATCTCTCAAATCACCACCTTTCCTCCCTACATTATCAATTCCTTTCTCCACACTACTACCCCAATCATTAGCTGCCGTGCAATGCTTATCAATTAAATTACTTACCTCCTCCCCTAAATTACTAATTTTATTACTTAATTCCTTCCCCTGATTACTAATTTGACTACTTAAATTATTCCCTTGATAAATCAATTTGGCCAACTGCTCCAATACTAACTTCATAAACTCATTATTACCCCCCATGTTACTTTGATTTTGCTCACTACCTTCCCCTTCACCTCCCATTACAATTCCATACACTTTTTCCATAGACATATTATCACTCTGAAAACTACTTCCATCAAACTTTGTGTGCTTGTGTCAAAGCTGCTCTCCTCATCATTAACTGACATACTTCCTTTATGCACTTTTCTCCTTCTCAAATTCATTACACTACTCTTACTATTATTCATATTCCACTGATAAAACATAGAACTCAAAACATGACAACACCGATACATAACTCCTAACACAAGCTCACTAAAACACTGGACCAAATGTGCCTATCAAGGTCATATAGCAAGTCTGGATATCATTCGGCCTCACGTTGGCGGCGCCAATTGCAACTACTGCAAGCTATTGAAATACTGAACAGATAAACGTTGACTCAAATAAGTGTAAATAACAAGGATAATGGGCGCCACCTGCAAAACAATTGCAGGAATATTTAATTATGTAGAGCAACGAGCCACTCCCTCTCCCAAGGTGACGGTCATCAGGCTGACGAGACTCCAGACTTACTTTATAACCTTACCTGTTGCTATATAACCCCTGTAATTAAATTTGGGTAACATGCCAGGTTCAGCCTTACTCCACTGACAAAAGACTCACTTAAAGTTTGATTCTATGACTTTACTCCCAGAATAAGAACTAATATGTGACAAACACCAACAAAAATCAACACTTATGCAACCCACTTAGTCCTTGCCGTTTACATAGAGCAAATATACACAATACTACCCAACAAAATCATATCTTCACGAGATTTACTCGTTTGTCGTTTACAAAGGCCAATTACAAACCACTAAAATCACCAATAAAATAAAATATCATTTAACGAGACCAACTCGTGTTTGCCGTCTACAAAGGCAAATTACAAACCACTAAAATCACCAATAAAATAAAATATCATTTAACGAGACCAACTCCTGTTTGCCGTCTACAAAGGCAAATTACAAACCACTAAAATCACCAATAAAATAAAATATCATTTAACGAGACCAACTCGTGTTTGCCGTCTACAAAGGCAAATTACAAACCATTAAAATCACCAATAAAATAAAATATCATTTAAAGAGACCAACTCGTGTTTGTCGTCTACAAAGACAAATTACAAACCACTAAAATCACCAATAAAATAAAATATCATTTAACGAGACCAACTCGTGTGGGCCGTCTACAAACGCAAATTACAAACCACTAAAATCACCAATAAAAAAATAAAATAACATTTAACGAGACCAACTCGTGTTTGCCGTCTACAAAGGCAAATTACAAACCATTAAAATCACCAATAAAACATAGAACATCATTATACTTTTAACATACCTCCAGGTAAGAGCCCCACTGCACTCCACTGTTACCGTGAATCCTAATCTGGTAGAGAAAAGTACGACGACTATTTCTCCACATATGGATGCAACCTTCTTTACGAAGAGCATCCCTAACCTTATTTACACTTCTTCGTCGACGTCTTGAATCCTTTCCAATTGCTGGCTGGACAGAAAACGTTACATGTCCGGAGGCAAGCAAACAGCAAAATTCTCCATCAACTGAAGCTGCATACTCGGCTGACAAGTTACAAACAAACACTTTCTTTTACAGAAAGTCCACTGCAAAGCCAGTAAGTCGTTGTGATTATACCATGTTCACTCCGTAACAGATACTCACGAACAATAGCAGATCGCATAGCAAACTGCGCAAATACGTAGCTCCCGCAGACCGGTACAAATGAGAAACACACAGAATCAGCATCAGAGTCAGAATCAGAATAAGTATCAGAATCAGAATCAGAATGAGAAGGACTCACCGCACACGCGTACACACTTATATAGGCTTGCTACACGTGGTTATAGCGTCCTGAAAAGTTTACTAGTAGCAACGCTCTCACAGGCACTTCTTCCCGTGTCACTAAGTCAACCCAAACCTCGCTCAAAACAAAGCCCTCGCATTGGCTATTGAGTATTTGATGTGACATAGAACGTCCACTCATGTATGTCCACGTTGATCCACTCCAATTCTTCAACCAATACAACCTGCCCTACCCCGTGTTTCCAAGCCACTTAGTTGCAACACACACAACTGACCTCAACCGTCCTTCCCGATATAGTCGCTGTTTTCCCGGTTGCACAATACTTACAGCTAGGCCATATTCACAGACTCTTACCCAAACGGAAATTTATACAAAATACAATGATGCACATATGCAATATTCCCTAACTACACATTCTTCTTATAATATTACGTTTTTACATTGTAAATAAACAAAATTACATGATTTTAACATTACAAACTATATACGAAAATTTTCTAACCTAAAAGCTCGGGGATCGTACGGTTACAAACAGCAATGTAAAGTCGATTCTTCTATACGGCTGTGAAACATGGAAAGTTACAAAACAGATCAATAACCAGCTACTGGTGTTCAATAATAGATGTCTGCGTCGCATTACAAATGTGAGGTGGCCAGACATAATCTCGAATGAAGATCTTTGGACCATGACCAACCAGCAGCCGATTGACATCCAGATCAAGGAGAGGAAATGGCGCTGGATCGGGCACACACTAAGGAAGCCGGATGGAGCTGTTGAGAGAGCGGCGCTGGACTGGAACCCTCAAGGCTCCAGAAAGCGAGGTCGGCCCAAGAAGACCTGGCAGAGGACGATTATGAAGGAAATTGCAGAGGTTGACAAGACCTGGAGCGAAGTGAAGAGAATGGCCAGGAACCGTACTGTGTGGGAAAATTTTGCCAAGGCCCTATGCTCCAGAGGGAGCAACAGGAAATAAGTCAAATGTAAGTAAGTGGCTCCAATTAAACCATGTAATAAACACCAATGGTAGAACAGTGAATGTGATGAAACAGTGGAAAAAAGACATTAGGCATGGCTATTACATCAGTCCCATAAATCAGAAATATCCTATCAAAATCTAGCAAAACACAGAAAAGAAACTACCGAAGTCTTATGAAGAATGAAGAGACAGCATCATAGGGACACACTGCAGTTAATTGAAGAACAATTCAATAAAACTCAATCAAGGGACTACTACAAAACCTTCAGAAAACAGCTCCAAAAATATGAACCCCTGACCCTACTGATGAAGGATGAAAATGGTAAGCTGGCTCATAACAATAAAGACAATGCAGAAATTCTGGCTAAATGTTTCAACAAGTTTTAAATTGTGAGGAACATACTGAACTCCTTCAACTGGACACCAACACCCCGATAAAACACTACCAGAGAACGCCAATCGCCCTACAATAAAGGAAGTCTACCAACCACTGATTAAATTTAAAAACTACAAAGCGGCAGGAGAAGATCAGACCTTTGTGGAAATCTGGAAATATGCAGGAAGATCAGCAAAAGTTACCCTCTATGAACAACTTGTCTCTATTTGGATTAAGGAAGAACTAGCAGAACACTGCACAACAGCCCTCATTCACCCACTACACAAAAATAAGAGATAAAACCGACCCTAATAACTACAGGGGAATCTTGCTCCTAGATATAACGTACAAAATATTTTCAACGATCATCCTTAGTAGGATAAGTTTACAACTTGAGAAAGAACTAGGACAATATCAAGGAGGTTTCAGACCCTGGAGGAGCTGTCCTGATTGGATCATGAGTCTTAAGTTGATAATGGACTACACAGGAGAAGAAACAGAGAGATGGTGATAACATCTGTAGATTTCAAGAAAGCTTACAATTGCATCCATAGAGAATCTCTGTTTAAAATTTTAAGACATCATGGACTACACCCCAAATTAATAAACATGATAAAACTGACTCTCGCTAACACCAAATCAAAAGTGAAGTTCGGGGGTGAAACAACAGAGACATTTGAAATTAAAACTGGACTATGGCAGGGAGATGGGCTCTCACCACTATTATTTAATTGTGCTCTAGAAATGGTAATGAGAGAATGGTTTAGGAAATGTCCCCCAAAATAATATCGGCCTAAAAATCAAAACAAATTGCCTGGGTTTCGTCGACGATTTAGCATTACTAGCACTGGAAATAAAAGGAGCAAAAACCCAGATATCAGAACTTCAAAACATTGCAAATCAAATTGACCTCAAAATATCATTTGAAAAAACAGAAATTATGCCCCAAAAACCAATACAACTAAAAGAAGTTACCATAAATGGTAATAAAATCAAAACAGTAACTAAATTTAAATATCTTGGAGAAGTAATAACATACAACCTAAATGAAAAAATCTCAATCCAAACAAGAACAAATATAACATGTGTAACATCCGAGGAGAAGGCAGCAGTTCCCAGAGGAGTGATGAGATATGAGATAAGTTTCTTGTTTAAACGTATTTAAATCATTAGATAGAAATCATTTTCTTCAATGAAATATTTAGTTCACAAAAATTAACATGTGATATCTACAAAAAGAAATGTCTATCAATAAATGCAAAAATTGAACACTACAACACAGTTATAAAACCGGAAGCTACATATGCAGCAGAAACACTTTTTCACCTGAATAAACAATCAAAGACTGACAGACTTCAGAAAATTGAAAGGAGGATTGGAAAAACCTGCATCAACAAAAAATACCAGAAAGATGAACAGTGGTGGATAATACCTAACAAAGTACTTACAAAGAGCTAGAACAAATTACAGATACTATGCGTAAGAGGAGACTGGGATTCTTCGGACATATGAGAATGCAGGATTCGAGACTTCTGAAACAACTAGTACAACACAATCTTGTCTCAAAAAATACCACAACAGGATGTAAATGGATCAGAGAAGTACGAGAGGATCTGAAGGAAATAGGCCTTACAACAGAAGACACCAGAAATAAGCTAAAATAAAATACAAAACTCAAGAATACAAACCTCCACTTTACCCTTACACGAAACAAACCAACACCACGCATATTTTACACTGAGAAAAGGGCACAAAGATCAGAGTTTCTGAAGAAGTACTGGGAAGACCACAAAGCGCGAACAATCCCTTCAAAGAGACCTGAACGATGGACTGACTAAAGTGACCAATGCGGTCATAAAAGAGGAAGAAGGAGAACTTCATTATGGTTTAGTACGGACATTTACAAACATAAAATTCCATTTTATGGTCGACAATAAAAAAGAATAAGCATTATATCTTTGTTCATATTGATAAGACAAAACAGGTTGACTAAATTTTTTTAAATACCAGTATATATAGAGAGCCTCCGTGGCTCAGACGGCAGTGCGTCGGCCTCTCACCGCTGGATACCGTGGTTCAAATCCCGGTCCCTCCATGTGAGATTTGTGCTGGACAAAGTGGAGGCGGGACAGGTTTTTCTCCGGGTACTCCCGATTTCCCTGTCATCTTTCATTCCAGCAACACTCTCCATTATCATTTCATAGCATTTATCAGCCATTACTATCACCTTGGGAGTGGCGACCCCACTGTAATAATAGCCTATTTCTGGTTCATTCATTCCATCCCTGACCCGGTCAATGACTGGAAAGCAGGTTGTAGGTTTTCATTTTCACCAGTATATATACTGCGTGTGTGTGTGTATATTTCAGTCAAATATATTGAAGCAAGTAATAGTCATTCTCATTTATGCAAAGCTTCGCATACTTCTTTTAGATCCACAGCTCTGAACACAGCATTGGCTGTTCGGGTCTTCATTTTCTTCAAAGTCACTACCTGATATGAGCATAAGAGCTTCATCCACAGTATACAGTTTCTCATGCATTATGTTTTGAAGTTACATAGAGAAGCGCTAATATACTGGCAGTGAACAGCATTATGTGGCAAATGACTAGTGCGAAAGTCGTTGGAACCCTTGCCTCCTAACTGATTACCCCTGATATCTAGCAACTGTAGACTCGCAAGACATCCGCTAGATATCATGAAGGTCGACTGCACTACTCCGTCGCTTCAATTAATGAAAAATCCACAGCCTGTTTCCAGTCATTCGACCGGGTCAGGAATGGAATGAATGGAGCCCCCATCAAGCTGCAAGGATAGGAAATGTGGCGGCTGCTGAAGCCTGTCGTACTCCACTGGGGCAATGAGAAATGACTGACAGATGAAATGAAATGTTAATAGAGAGTGTTGCTGTAATGAAAGATGACAGGGAAAATCGGATTACCTGGAGAAAAACTGTCCCACCACCGCTTTGTCCAGCACAAATCTCACATGCAGTGACCGTGATTTGAACCACGGTATCCAGTGGCGAGAGGCCAACACGCTGCCACCTGAGCCACGGAGGCTCCTCCGTCGCTTCAGTATCAATCTAAATTTGACCCACTGGTTGAAGAAGTTACCCTCCTAGATGGTAATCATGAGTGGGGCAAAAATTTTCAGTACCCTTGATTTGAATTCTGGCTACTGGCAAGTAGAAGTTAAAGGAAAGTCTTGACCAATGACCGCTGTTTTCATTCCAAGAGGACAATATCAATTCAGAGTCATCACCTTTGGTCTCAGGAATGCTCTAGCCACCTTCATGTGCCTGATGGACGAAGTTTTGTCCAGATACACAGATGGATTTTCCAAGTTTACTTGGACGACATCCTCGTACACAGTAAGATGTTTTTGGACCATTTGGAACACCTGGCTAGTCTTAGAGAGGTTGAGGATTTATGGGCATACCTGCCAGTTAACCAGCAAGGAAATCATGAGATTGATTTAGATTAAATAAGGAAGTGGCAAACTGAGGATATGGCCTGTAGTGGAATGGCGTCCTGGATCCAAAAACACAGTGCTGATTGTCGATCTGTCCCAACTCTATATAAGATGTGCTACAAGAACTTCCGGCTCAAAGACAATATACTTAAGTACACTTCCCACTTGCCTGGATCTTTCCCAGTCATCATCATTGCAAGATCTTAAACAGACAGTATTTTTGGAAAATATCATGACAAACCAAAAACTGGCCATCCTAGGAAACCTATTCTTCAATTCGGTTAAGTTTCTTCAGAGTACACATGCATCAGGACATCAAGAACTACCTGCAAGCCTGTGCAATCTGTGCTTGCACTAAGACGAATATCCGGAAGGCGATTACCAGCATGAGAAGACACCAACTGAATCAGCCTTGGCAGATTCTCACCCTTGACCTTATGGGACAATACCCCAGGACATCTCGGGTAAAGACCGGGATTCTCATGGAAACAGATCTATTCACCAAATGGGTAGAAGCATTCGCCATCCCCAAAGCTAGATCAAGACATGTCATACAACTTTTTAAGGATGGAAACCTTCAGTCGGTATATGTATCTTTGGTAACTACTCATGGACAGTTCACCTCGAGACAGTGATTACAAGCTTTGTCGGATTGAAGAATTGAACACTGGACTATACAGATCTACCACCTGCAGGTGAATCCCACTGAATGAAGAAACCAGGAGATAAAGAAGATGTTTCAAATCCACTTAGTAAACAGAGAACACACCAAATGGGACCAGCACCTACAGGAGATTCTTCTGGCCATCAGACAGCGGGTTAACTGCGTCATGGGTTTCCCACCTGCATAACACTTCCTTGGATGTCCCAGCAAGAGAACTGGTAAATGGAACTTCATCCATGAACAGAGAAATGAAACGGAGGCTCCTGTTACACGGCATGTGAGGAACCAGCAGCAAATTCAACAAACGCACTGCCAAGCTGAAGAGCAATACAGATATTGATTCCCATAGGGAACCTGAAATATTTGTCCTGAATGAGCAAATTTATAATACCAATATAGTTGGTCCATTATTGGACATTATCAGGAGGGAAGCCGAGAGCAACGATCCGCTGGAGGAAAGGGACTTCAGACCCAGAAAGATAGTTTTTCATCCAAACCATCCCCTCAGCAACAGACTTCAGAAGTTCCACACTGGGATGACACAAAAGTGGCTCTTGCCTTTCGAGGTGGATAAGAAGTTGGGGAATGGTGTGTACCTCCTGAAGACTACACTGCCGATGAAGGTTCATGCATAAGAATTGAAGGCATTACCTTGACCCCTACAAGAAGCTAGAGCGACCAAAGAGAAAGACCAACAACTGACAATCACTGTGGGGGCTCAGGAGAATGTGGACTTCATGAAGGATCAACAAATACCAATACCTATCTTGGAGGATAAGAGAGACGAAGATTTAGACATCAGGACACCTAGATATAACTTAAGACCTACAGTAAGGAATGTACAGGATGTGTATTGAAGGTTTTATCCCTACAGTGCATAGGGATTCATATAAGAATCACACGATTTTCTAGCTTGCTGCTTTAACCTGTTACTGTAATTTAACGGTACCCATGGTACAGCTTCAGCTAAGTCCTGGCATTGCTTCAGCTGTACAGTCAATCCAACATACCATAGCAGTGTTGTCTTTTTTTTCTTACATAATTTTAAAAGCTTAGCGAAAAATGGAAAGATATCGTATATATGTTCCGTTGCGCAAACCACATTACATAAAGAGTGTTAAGATCTTAGCCCCATTTAAGAATTGTTAGTAAGTCTAAGACATTGAACGCAATTTGAAACTTAAAGCTTGAAATTTTTGTAAGCAAATGGAAACCAAAAATAATTCTTACAGTAAAGGGTTAAGGGGGATATGGCTTTCTAATGACAAGAACACTAAAATAATTCAATTTTGCACTTAACATTTAACAGGCTCATTTTATTATCAATGCCCTGAGGGGAATAAATTGAAATGTTATCATTTTCACTTCTTACATAGTATTCCCCAGCCAGCTACTCCTTCCTGCCACCCAGCTGACGAACATTTCTGGGGAGAACACTGGAATAGCATGTGTGTGTTAGTGTTATAAACAAGGCTTTTTTCAGGTGGAACGCAGGGGTACACGTACCCCCTAAACATTTTTAAAACTGTTTAAAAAAAACATTGTTACATTTCTAACTAGTCCGCCAAATATAACTTCCAACTTGAAAGTTCATCGATCAGCTGGCGTCAACATGCTATTCACAACAACTGGAGAAGATTTTGAGTAATCATTGATTTAAATAGACCCGTTGAATCAGTTTCTCTTGGTCGGCAACTCAGCACTAAGTAGCAGAATTGAATCATTAGGCCATATTATTACCTGCTCGACTAAAGCTTTGTAATTACTGCCTTATTGGAAAAAAATGTATTCGTTAAGGCAAAACAAGAATTTTAATGCCGTATGTTGGCTGTACAGTTAATGCAGGAGATTATGATCACTGGCTTTTGTCTGATGTGATATCGGTGCCTTTCAATTTTCATGACTGTGATTTGTTGTGTGGTTTGTACTGAAAAGCAGTGTATCTTTCATGATTAGATTTTGAATTTCTTAACGGCGTGTGTAACTTTAAAGGAGGCAAAGAAAGTGTTGGTCATCTGAACACCTGAACAGAAATTATTTGTCGGTACAGACTTTAACAATCGTGAGAAAGGAAGTTTCGTTCTTATAAGCGAGTAAGCAAGTGTTTGGTGGCAAGTTAGGTTTGTATTTTGTGTGTGGTTAGTATTGAAGGATGATGAAAATAGCAAACTATTTTACATTCACCCAGGCATTGCAAAAGATCCAAGTTAATTAGAGTAGATCGCGGGAAGATGCCATACTTAGTGTTTTGAGGACAAAAATGTACATAAAAATTGAGAGTTCGAATTAGACATAAAACAGTAATATTTTGCCGAGTTTTTTCTATATATAGGCCAGTTAGCTATGCCAATCATTAGTAATTGTACGCTTTAAACATTTATTTATGAAGGCATGTATTTAGTCATCTCACCCCGAGCATCGGGGTAAGATGGCAATTAAATCTGGATGAGTTTCGACTACTAGTTTTATGTCATTCTGGAGAAAAATCGTCTAAATTCAATTCTTAAAGCATATTTATTATGATTATCAAAAAATAAACACACAAAATTATAGTGTAACCACATTAAATCAGCTGTAAGGATGACTCTTGTATCAGAGTTCTTTAGCACAGTTATTGCACATGTTTTCTGAATCTGTACAGGTTTCATGTAACCATTTATCACAAACGATGCACCAAATCCAGTCTACCTGTGGTCCATTTTTGTCATAATAATTGAGGGCACACTCAGCACAAAAGTCACTGTCATTCTCTGACCTGCTTAGTCTAACAGATTGACTCGTAGTGAATTTCTTTGTCTTACTTTTCCCTCGTCGAGCTCTTGCATCTTCAATTCGATGTTGTTCTGTGAGAACTGCAGCTGATTTCTTTCTGCGCTTAGGTAACGGATCCAAGATAGGTATAGGAGAAATTGCTTCAAAGGATGTTCCTGGCATGGTTTCATTTGCAATTGCTGATTCCATTCGATCTTCAAGTCTGTTGCTGTCTTTCTCTGAGGGAGGAGCACATCCTCTGCAATCTGAATAATCCCTTTCATTTCTGTCAGCCTCATTTGTCGAAACCAAATCGGACAGTTGAAACGCCTCATCTGGAATTCTTTCCGGGTTGTATGGGTACAAACCGCATGCTTCAAATCCAGACTGAGCAGTGGATGGGACTGCAGCCTTCTTCCACGCCTCCGTGAGGAAGATAGGGAACTGTGCTCTTGAGACTTTACGTCCAGGATGAGACAATGTCCAGTTGCGCATTGCCTTGTAAAAAGCCTGTTTTAAGGTTTTGAAAACACACCTGTCAAGAGGTTGAAGAAAGTGGGTCGAGTGAGGTGGTAAACAAATCATGATCACATCGTTCCTTGCAGTGAGATCTAGCATGTCGGGATCAGTGCAATGCGAGGCGTGACCATCAAGAAAAAGGACCACTTTTCCTTGTTGTTTCCTGGGAATAAAGTGGTCTTTCAACCAGCTCATGAATATATCGGACGTGACATACCCGGATTTCTCATTCATGTACACAGTTGAACCATTTGGAAGACCGTCCTCCCATTCGGGTTTTTTTCTTTTACCTTTGAGAATGCATGCTGGAGGAATGAAGTTACCTTCAGCATTGCAGCAGGCTATAACTGTTATTGTTTCTCCTTTTTCTCCAGAAGTCACTTGGTACAAAGTGGGAGAACCTTTCTCTGCTATCACAGTGTCTGGCCTAGGATTCATCTGAAAACCGGTTTCATCCATATTATACAAGTGTCCGGGCTTATCCAGTAAATTGTTTGCTGACAACACATCCAGAATTAAAGAAAAATATTCTGCAATTGCTTCCCTATTCATTGCCATAGCCCGGTCAACAGAGAGACCTTGTGGCTTTTTCGTAACTAACGTTGGGAAACATTTCAGAAAGGACTGTAGCCGCCTGCCATACCATTTTCTCGACGAAAACGGTGAGGAATTCCATTTCGTTCTGCAAACTGAAATGCCAGCTTCCGTAGATTTTCTCCAGTTGGGGGGAATCCAGAAATCTGCAGTTGTCTTATGTAGGTGACCAACTTCTTCTCGTTCTCTTCGCCAAGGCAACCTGTAAAATTAAAAAATTAATTATAATAATAATAATAATAATAATAAATAAGTGAAGACATTTCGGAGCAAATGGGAGAGTACAGTTCGCGTATGGATACTTAATATGGTATAAGTTTACCTGAGAAGAGCATTTTTTAAATTTAAATTAAATTTCACGGTTAGGAACCAGTTGTCATTTTACTCCCGAAGGAGAGAAAACATCAAAATTAATCGGTAACTACTTACTTTGTGGCCCCATGGCATGCTTCTTTTCGTCGTTCTTCTCCAGACGTCGAAGTCGTTTAAGTGTTCTGTATGGGATTCCATAATCTTGGGAAGCTCTAAAACAATTCATCCCCCCGGTTCGGACGTGTTCCATGGCCATTTGCAGGCTCTCTTCGGACCACTGACCCCTGTTTGATGTCCTGATATACGTTCTTGGCATGTTCCTACGAAAAGAAACTGTTATATCTGAAGAATCAACTTCGGCATCTTACCCCGAAGAAAAAGTGGCATCTCTACCTAGAGTCGGGGTGAGATGCCACTTCCCGCAACGTGCACAGTATGGCAGCTTCGGAGCTAGTGAATTTAAAAACGTACACCGCAAAGTATGTACCTTGCCCAACATATACTAATATTTGCAAATCCTCCTTATTATATAGGCTAATAAGCACTTTAAAACAACTGTGCGTTATTAACAAGGCACCGCCTTAAGTTCTTACCTTGAATTTCTTGATAACAGAGCGGGAAAACAGTTCACACAGAGTCATACGTATTGGATTCAACGGCTAACTGAGGCCAACAAGCGCGAGACAAGTTGGTGTTGCGATCTGGTGGTTCCCGACGGAACTACGAAGCTATAGGCATCTCCCCCCGATAGGCATCTCCCCCCGATCCAATCTATTCGAACATAAACAATGACGGGGAAGCGCAAACAGTACCGCGTGGTGATGAAAAAGAAGATCACAACAAAGAGCTTTCAGTCACGTGTATCAGTGGAAGACATTCCCGAATGCTGGGATTTGGTAAAAAATCTGCATAATTTTTCAGTAAGTACGAATGGTTGGTGGTAAGAAAATAAGAAACTTGGCTGAAAATTTGTAAAGAAGTTGGCGATCTGCGAACTGAAAGCACATCACGAGGGATGAACATTTCACAGCAATGGGTTTCAGTTTCTATTTGTGCAAGTGGTAGAAATGAAAATACATGTCAGCAAATGTTTTCTCTCCGCAAGAAAATATTTAAACATAAAGAGAGCAGCTCATCAAGCTGCAGTTAAAATACTGTACTCACAAAAAAAATGCAAAACGGAAACTTTGGGAACTGCATACAGTAAGGCTTTTAAAAAGGAAAGGAAATAACTGCAATGTATTTCGAACAGCATATAAAGTAGTTAAGAAAAATCAATCCTTCCATGACTTCAAAACTGAAATCGACGTGCAAGAGTTGAATAGCGTTCATTCAACTAACCCACGCATAAATATTGTTTCTCATATCGCAACAGAAGCTGTCTCAGTAACGTGTTTGGAAGTTAAAAGTGGTGGGGGGCACCAAAATGTATAAACAGCAAAGAGTACCTGGGTTTAAGGGCAGTAATGGGGGAGGGATAGGACATAAACATTGAAAGCAATATAGCTACAAGATGGTAAGTTTATTAATGCTCTCTGAGTGAATTTTGACAGAGACGTAAAGATTGAGTCTACCAACTTTAGTGCAGTAATAATAGTACTATACAATAAGATATTCACCAAAGGGAAAATAAGTACACATGTATTATCATTAAATAAATGTTTGGCATGATTATAGAAGTAAAATTTCATTTAGTATTTGACTATACACTAACCACATAACAGACACTAGAGAGAACTACACAGACACATTCACTGAATGAGACTGCCAAATTGACGAATGCATACAGCAAGTGATTGAATTATACCTGTACCATGACCTGGGAAAAAAATAAACACCTGTTACCCGTCGCCGCAGCACGAACTACATGCTGCTGCGCTGTATGAATCGCTTAGCCACAACAAACGACATTTTCTGACTATTTCTGCTAAGTATCTGTCATAATAATTAAAGAAATTAAAGGAAGGAATTAGCCAAAAAATCAATAGGGAATGAACAATTTTTTTAATAATTTATAGTTTCAGTCGATATTTTAATTAACTCTTAGGTTCTTCAGTCTGTCATAACTTAAAAAAGTCAGGTGTCTAAAATGGTGACTACACTCCCCCCCTTTATCACCGCTACTGGCTGTCATCACTGACAGTGTACCTTAGGACAACACTCCCAGATATGGATCAGCCAACCAACATTATTTTGGGAAGTATCGAATTCGGAGATGTAACTGATGAAGGTATATTTAGTGCATTGATGACTTATTTGGGAGCAATGGGTTCAATGATGAGTTTCTGAAACAGAATCTTGCCGCAGTCTCAACTGATGGGGCTGCAGTAATGGTGGGAAAGAAAAAGGGTGTAATTACTTTAATAAAGCAACAGTTCTCCAATGTTCTGTTCTGATATTGTGCGAATCACAGCCTAGAGCTTTCCGTAGGTGATGACATAATCAAGATTTACCCTCACGTGTAAACAACTTCAAAACTCCTTGATAAACTGTATACAGTTTACCACCAGTCACCTAAAAATGCCAGGGTATTGAACGCTCATGCTGAGGAACTTGAAACCGTACTCCTAAAATTGGATGGTTTCTAGATACAAGATGGGTTGCTTCTAGCTTTCGAGCAGTCTCAGTAATGTGAAAAGTTTTCTTTTCGTGGCACATTTCAAAAGTGCCAAAGATGATTCCAAAAGAGACAAAACTGAGCGGAGGACTCCTCAAACACATAACCAATGTCAACTTTATATTAGACCTTGGCAGAACTTAGTGTTGACTTGCAAGCTCGTGACATTATAATTTATTCAGCCCACAAGAAGATATGCCAGCAAATTAAGGAATTTTCTTAAAGAAAGACAAAACATGGCCCATACTACACTGAAGCCTTGGAAGCAGAAGCACTGTTAAATGTTTAAAGGCGTGAATCTCAAAAAGTAAGCAAGGAGTAAAGGAAATCATATTGATGCCATAAAGTTCTATGACTGCTTGGGCAGGCATATGGAGAACCGCATTTTAACATCAGAATACACTGAAATCCCAGAATTGACTACAGTTTTGGATACTACCACATGGCCAGAAAATCCTAATAGAAATTATGGAGAAGCAGAAATAAGAAACTTGTGTGAACGATTTAAGCTCCAAGAAAGACAAATTTTAAGAGGTTTCTGTGAATATCTTGCTGAAAAAAAATGCCCAATGTTTCTCCTGCCCCTTATTAACACTATGAGCAGCATCCAAATTTTGACAAGTGAATGTGAAAGAGGCTTCTCACAAATGAACTTGATCATGACTAAAACAAGAGCATATCTTATGTTCATTAAGCTAGTTGGCCCTCCACCTCGACATGTTGACCACAAATAAAATAGCGTAATCACTTTTCTATTAACATGTCAGCCCGAAAAGTGAACCGGACAGCTATATCTTCTTAAGTATAACATGACATTTAAAAATACTAGGATTTATCTTTTCAAGTAGGAAATAACTAGGATTTCTAAATCAGAAATGAGCTGATTAATTGCATAATAAAGGTGACATATTCTACTCACTTTTTCTTGTTATCAACACTCTGATCATCACTATCATCAAAAAGTGAAGTAGGACAATCCTCAGCATCCAGGTCTAATAATCGGTCTCTAAGCACAGTTCTGTAATATAGAAAAATCACAAACGTTAAGTTTATAAAGGAAAGAATCCAGATGCTGCAGAAAATTTCCCAGAGTAAGCATGGTATTCAGTACAAAATTTCCCTAAGTTTCGCTACAATAAAATGCTTGCACATTATTTTCTGCAAATCTGCAAATATTTTATAACATATTTGTACCTAAAAGTGTACTCTGAACATTGCTTTCCATTCCTTTACACACATTCATGAAAAAAAAGAGCATACTACCCAGACGTTTACCATGAAACTGTCCAGCTCCATGGCTGAGTGGTCAGTGTCTTCACCTTTGGTCCTTGGTAAGACCCCGATTAAAATATGGTTCCAGTGTATGGTATCCACACCAGAACTACTTGATATGAGAACTGGAAAAGTTTCTAATGAAAGCAGTTTGATTTGTTCTGGGTGATTTCGAACAAAGTAGTGTTATGAAAATGTTGCAAACTTTGGGCTGGGAAGACTTGGAAGTAAGTAAATGAGACATTCGACTATGTGGTATGTTAAAAGTAATGAAAATCACTGCAAATCCGTATTGAAGGTAATCTTTATTTCTCTTCCACCTATTTGCTGGATAACTGTTGTCTTGTTGTGTGAGAGGTTTTTGAAATATTGGCCTAGCCACAAGACAACAGTCCAACAATATCAAAGAGCTTGTATACATCGGACAGCTTAACATTAATAACTTATACCACAGTTTGACAGTCCCTTTCAACTAGTAAACTAACATCTGAACACTGTAATAACAGAAGCACACCATCAACATAGAATATTGTTCAACAGAAGAAGATAACCAATGACACTTCAACAGTCCTCATTAAGGTGATAATTACTATTCAACATAGGTTCCCGAGTAGAATTATGACATGAAAACAATGTCTTTGTGTGCTACGCACACTATCAGCACAGAATATTGCTCAATCGAAGAAGATGGTCTAATGACATTTCAACAGCCTCATTAAGTTGTTCTTTAATAAATTGTTCAACATAGATGCTCAAGTAGAACTACGACATAAATATAACGTCTTTCTGGGCTAGTTACAAACTTTAAAAAAAATGAGAACTTATTCGCTAAATTTTGAATAAGACTATATCAAGTACACATGAAGGTGCAATATTTCAAAAAATGGTGCAGTGTTGGAATACATTTACTTATTAGTTTTTATACAATAATTTGTACAGAAGAAGATGGTCTAATGACATTTCAACAGCCTCATTAAGTTGTTCTCTAATAAATTGTTCAACATAGGTGCTCAAGTAGAACTATGACATAAATATAACGCATTTCTGGGCAAGTTACAAACTAAAAATTAGAACTTATGGATTAAATCCATGTTAGGCAGAAGGTAGATAAAAGCAACCCTGTTCGAAGAAGCGCTGACATTTAGTGCCACCCATGGCTGTGCTCATAGAGGAGTTCTTTCACCTCTGCTGTGGAACCTCGTGGTGACAAAATTATAACTATGCTCAACGAACAGGGTTTTTACACACAAGAATACGCAGATGACCTAGTGATTGTGGTATGAGGTAAGGTGATAAGTGTTATCCAGCACCTCATGTAAAGACCACTTAACCTTGTGGAGAACTGGTGTCGGGAAGAACAACTATCAGTCAACCCGAACAACATAACTCTGGTCCCTTTCACAAGAAGGAGAAAATTAGAGGGAAAGAGAGAACTGAAGCTATTTGGACGAGATATATATATATGGAAGAACAGGTACTGCATCTAGGTGTAGTGTTAGACAAAAATCTAACCTGGAATCCACATATAGAAAGGAACATAACCCGGGCCAAGAACTTGCTATATGAATGTAAAAGAGCTGTCGGGAAGACATGGGGCCTAAGACCATCAACGGTAATGTGGATATACACAATGATCATTAGACTGTTGATGACCTATGCTGCAAATCATCTGGTGGAAGAAAGTAAGTCAAGGAAAAGTCAGCAGTAGATTGGATAGCCTACAGACAATGGCATGCATAGCCATAACTGGGGCTATGAGAACTACGCCGACAGAATACTTTACTACACCTCCCGTCACTCTGTAATTTCATAAAAGGACAGGCTAGAATGAGTTCACATAGATTGGCACAATCAGAGTGCTGGAATGCACAAGACCCAATCTAGGACACTGTAAAATTAACAGAGTAATAACAGAGGAAGTTCTACACATGCCTTCTGATCATATGATACGAAAGTACAACTTTGAAAAACCGTTTGAGACCCAGATAATAAAAAAAGAAGAATGGGATATCAATAAATGGAATACTGAAAAAGAAGATATAGTATGGTGGACTGATAGCTCAAAGATTATGGATGGCACAAGAGGAGGGATCAACGGGGGAAGACCTGAGAGATGAATCCAGGTGAGTCTGGGCAAACACACTACAGTCATTCAAGCTATCACAATATGTCTTGAAAGAAAATCTGAAAATGAACTATAGATAAAAGAATATTTTCATTTTTACGTACAGCCAAGCGGCCATTAAGGCACTAGAAGCAGTCCGGATAATATCCAGAATTGTCTCGTATTGCCATTCACTTCTCCTGAAGCTCTCGAAGTACAACATTGTCAAAATAATATGGGTACAAGACCATGCAGGTATAGAAGGATATGAAAAGGCAGATAAACTGGCCAGGAAAGGGGCGGAAACATTTGTAGGCCCAGAACCTGTATGCAGGATTTGCTATGGACATGCCCGACACTACATAGGAAAATGGGTACAAAAGAAACAAATGGAGAACTGGAAAAATACTCCAGGATGCAGGCTTGCAAAGGAACAGATAAAAGGACCAAACAAGAAACATACTAAACAGCTGTTGAAACTCAGCAGAGAAAATATAAGAGGGGTAGTAGCATTGTTGACAGGTGAAACACACCTACGTAGAATTGGAGTAATAAGAGACAATATATGTAGGAAATGCAATGAAGCAGAGGAATAAGCTGAACACATACTTTTCGAATGTAAGGCGCTGGGTAGAATCAGACTTTTCACTCTAGGACTACCAGGTGAAGAGAGAGAAAAAATCCTAGAAGACCCAATAAGAACAACTTGCAGCTTTGTGAAGGGAGCAGGTATACCTAGGTGGGAATGAAGGAAAATTGTGGTAGCAAAATATCTGCACGTTATAAACTTCATATTAGAGCCCGTATTGTCAAAGTATCAACTTGTGAAAATTTGAATTTATAATTCCACCTTTACAATACTGTAATAGTCTTCATTAAAAAGACTACATTAAATTATACTCGTGAAACATGTTTCGTCCTCTTATGGGACATCTTCAGTCACAAATACAAAACATTAAAAACAAGGCGAGGACAGGTTGAAATAAGTGAATAAAAAGTCTTTGTATCCTGTGACATGGCGTGATGGCGTCTTGTCAATCTTCAATGTTAAAATGGTGTGGCGTGAACATGATATGAAGCATGAAGTCCAATTAAAATCACAAAATAAATTGTTGTTCAAAACAACGAATTTTCAATTATAAAGCAACGTGAGTGGCAGTACGAATAAAATTATGTGCATATTGTACATAAAACAGTGTGGTGATAATGCCACATTAAAATAGCTTTCTTGATTAAGAGGTGGAATTATACTGATGATGCAAGTTGAACTTCATTATGTGTTGAAAATAGGGGCCTAAAAAGAAAAAGAAAAATATGAAAGAATTGAGGAACAAGTTCAATTAAAATATGAACTAAGTGCCCATCCGGTCACTGACCTCCTTGCCCGTTCTACGTCGACCTCTCCACCTCAAGTGCTAAAGCTAACTGAGTGACGTCCTCGAAGGTCGTTGAGGACGTAAACATAAAGAGAGTTCAGCTCATCAAGCTGCAGTTAAAATTCTAAAAAAAAAAAAAAAAAAAAACCAAAAACTTTGGAAACTGCATGTAGTAAGGCTTTCAAAAAAGAAAAGGAAATAACTGCAGTGTATTTCGAACAGCATATAAAGTAGTTAAGAAAAATCAAGCCTTCCATGATTTCAAAACTGAAATCGACATGCAAGAGTTGAATAGCGTTCATTCAACAAACGCACACATAAATATTGTTTCTCATATCGCAACAGAAGCTGTCTCAGTAACGGCGATTGGAAGTTAGAACTGGGGGTGGGTGGCGGCGGGCACAAAAATGTATAGACAGCAAAAAAGTACCTGGGTTTAAGGGCTTAGTAAAGGGGGATGGATAGGAAATAAACATTGAAAGCAATATAGCTACAAGATGGTAAGTTTATTAATGCTCTCTGAGCAAATTTCGACAGAGACGTAAAGATTGAGTCTACCAACTTTAGTGCGTTAATAATAGTACTATACAATAAAATATTCACCAAAGGGACAATAAGTACACATGTATTATAATTAAATAAAAGTTCAGCGTGATTATAAAAGTAAAATGTCATTTAGTATTTGACTATACGCCAACAGACGCTAGGCTAGATAGAACTACACAGACATATTCACTGAATGAGATTGTGAGATTGACGAATGTGTGTGGCAAGTGAGTGAATTATACCTGTACCATGACCTTGGAAAAATATATACACCTGTTACCCTTCGTTGCAGCACGTACTACATGCTGTTGTGCTGTATGAATTGGTTAGTCGCAACAAATAACATTTTCTGACTATTTCCTCTAAGAATTTGTTATAATAATTAAAGAAATTAAAGGAAGGAATTAGCCAAAAAATCAATAGGGACTGTACAATTTTTGTATGATTTATAGTTTCAGTCAATAATTTAAATAACTCTTAGGTTCCTCAGTCTGTCCAAACTTTAAAAAGTCAGGTGTCTAAAATGGAATAAAAATCCTTTTTTCTGTGCAAAGTGGGGGAAGGCGACTACCCCCACCCCCCACCACCAAACGCCACTACCGGCTGTCATCACTGATAGTGTACCTCTCGACAACACTCCCAGGTATGGATCAGCCAACCAACATTACTTTGGGAATTATCGATTTGGGAGATGTCACTGATGAAGGTATATTTAGTGCATTGATGACTTATTTTGGAGCAATGGGGTTCAATGATGAGTTCCTGAAACAGAATCTTGTTGCAGTCTCAACTGATGGAGCTGCAGTAATGGTGGGAAAGGAGAAGGGTGTAATTACTTTAATAAAGCAACAGTTTGCCTATGTTTTGTTCTGATATTGTACCAATCAAAGCCTAGAGCTTCCCGTACATGATGATGTGAACCAAGATTTACCCTCACATGGAAACAACTTCAAATCTTCCCTCGATAAACTGTATACACCTAAAAATGCCAGGGTATTGAACGCTCATGCAGAGGAACTTGAAACTGTACTCCTAAAATTGGGTGGTTTTTAGATACAAGATGGGTTGCTTTTAGCTTTCGAGCAGTCCCAGCTGTGTGAAAAGTTTTGTTTTAGTGGCACATTTCAAAAGTGCCAAAGATGATCCCAAAAGAGACAAAACTGAGCAAGACATGTATGGAGGACTCATCAAACGCATAACCCATGTCAACTTTATATTAGGTCTTGGCAGAATTTTGTGTTGACTTGCAAGCTCGTGAGATTACAATTTCTTTGGCCCACAAGAAGGTATGCCAGCAAATTAAGGAATTTTCTTAAAGAAAGACAAAACGTGGCCCATATTACACTGAAACCTTGGAAGCAGAAGCACTGTCAAATGTTTAAAGGCATGAATCTCAAAAAGTAAGCATGAAATAAAGGGAATCACATTGATGCCATAAGGTTCTATGAGTGCCTGGGCAGGCATATGGAGAACCACTTTTTAACATCAGAATACACCAAAAACTAAGAATTGGCTACAGTTTTGGATACTACCACCTGGCCAGAAAATCTTGATGTAACTTATGGAGAAGCAGAAATAAGAAACTTGTGACAATGATTTAAGCTCCAAGAAAGACAAATCTTAAGAGGTTTCCATGAATATCTTGCTGAGAAAAAATGCCCAATATCTCTTCTGCCCCTTATTAACACTATGAGCAGCATCCAAATTTCGACAAGTGAATGTAAAAGAGGCTTCTCACAAATGAACTTGATCATGACTCCAACAAGAGCATCACTGCATCTGAATACAGTAGCAAATCTTATGTTCATTAAGTTGATTGGCATTCCATTAACAATTTTCAAACTTGTGGATTATGTGAATTCATGGTTCCTGAAATGAAGATATCTGGCGACCGACATGAAAAGCAAAAATAGGAAGCGTGAAGACGCCACTGATCACCATCTTTTACCATTGTGGAATTTGCTGTAAACAGATCAGCAAAATGAGACACTACCACAGAGCTTGTATTTGTGTTCACTTAATTTTATAATGTAAAATGATTAGAAATACTGAGTGCAGTTACCACCTCGATATGTTGACCACAAATAAAATAGCGTAATCATTTTTTGCTATTAGTATGTCAGCCCAAAAAGTGCCAAAAATGATAAGATCATAATGTTTGTCGACTACAACTGAGAGTACCCCTTAAAAAATTTTAGGAAAAAAAAAAAGCACTGGTTATAATGTACCAAAATTTTGTGCGTGTGCTGAAACTATTGAATTACAGTTCCAATATCACATATTTTACACTTCAAACTCGTGGGGAGTAGTGGTCTTCTCCAACACTACCGAATGATGCTCTCTGAGACTATTCCCATGCTCAGAGGTTAAAAGTATAACATGGCATTCAATATAAAGAGAAAAATACTAGGATTTATTTTTCAAGTAGGAAATAACTAGCATTTCTGAATCAAAAATGAGCTGATTAATTGCATAACAAATGTGACACATTCTACTCACGTTTCATTGTCTTCTTCACACTCATCATCAGAGGCATTGGAAAATACACAAGTACGGAGCTTAGGCTCAAGGGTTAAAAGGTGGTTTAAAATTGCAGTTCTGTAATAAAGAAAAAATCACAAATGTTAAGTTTATAAAGGGAAGAATCCAGATGTTGCAGAAAATTTCCCAGAGTAAGCATGGTATTGAGTACAAAAATTCCCTAACGTTCCCTACATTAAAATGCTTGCCCATTATTTTCTGCACATCTGGAAATATTTTATAACAAATTTGAACCTGAAATGTACTCTGAACATTGCTTTCCATTCGGAATTAAGTAATTTAATAGATATATACTTACCAGATATTGTAATAGGAGTTGAATCATGGCTGAGAAATGATATAATGGATGCAGAAATTTTCTCACAAAACTGGAGGGTGTTAGGCATAGATATCAAGGATAATTTAATAAAAAAAACCCTATTCAATACTTTCATCAATATGGAACAATAATGAGAGTTGTTAGTTGTAAACTGGAGGGTGTATCGTAGAGATAGGATAGGAATGGTAGAAGGGGGAGTATTCACTCTCGTGAAAGAAGAATTTGTAAGCTACGAAAAAGTTAAAGATGCCAAGCACGAAATTTTAGGGGTAAGGCTCATTTCTAAGGATAATAGACAGCTTGATGTCTTTGGAGTGTACAGACCAGGAAAGGGTAGCGCAGATGCTGATTCAGAATTATTTGATAAGATAATCAGCAATGTGGGAAACGATAAGGAAAGGAACGTGATCGTAGCGGATGATCTCAATTTACCAAATGTCAATTGGGAAGGTAATGCGAACGACAGGAAGCATGACCAACAAATGGAAAATAAGTTAATATGGGAAGGGCACCTGATTCAGAAAGTGATGGAATCAACTAGAGGGAAGAATATTCTGGATGTGGTGCTAGTAAAACCAGATGAGCTCTACAGAGAAACCGAAGTAATAGATGGTATTAGTGATCACGAAGCTGTTTTTGTGGTAATTAAAAATAAATGTGAAAGAAAGGAAGAGATTAAAGTTAGGACTGTTAGGCAGTACCATATGGCTGATAAAACAGGCATGAGGAAGTTTTTAATAAGTAATTATGATTGGTGGAAAACGGTAAATAAAAATGTAAAAAGGCTCTGGGATGGGTTTAAAGCAATTGTTGAGGAATGTGAAAATAGGTTTGTACCTTTAAAGGTGGTAAGGAATGGTAAAGATCCACTATATTATAACAGGGAAGTAAAGAGACTAAGGAGGAGGTGCAGGTTGAAAAAAAAATAGAGGTAGAAATGGCTATGCAAGTAAGGAGAAATTGAAGGAACTTACTAGGAAATTGAATTTAGCAAAGAAGTCGGCTAAGGTTAACATGATTGCAAGCATAATTGGTGGCCACACTAATTATAGTGAAAAATGGAAGAGTATGTATAGGTACTTTAAGGCAGAAACAGGTTCCAAGAAGGACATTCCAGGAATAATTAATGAACAAGGGGAGTGTGTGTGTGAGGATCTTCAAAAGGCAGAAGTACTCAGTAAGCAGTATGTAAAGATTGTTGGTTACAACGATAATGTCCAGATAGAGAAGGTGACTAATACTAAAGGAGTATTAAAATTTACCTATGACAGCAGTTACATTTACAGTAAGATACAAAAGTTGAAAACTAGAAAAGCAGCTGGAATTGATAAGGTTTCAGGGGATATACTAAAGACAATGGGTTGGGATATAGTACCATATCTGAAGTACTTGTTTGATTATGGTTTGCATGAAGGAACTTTACCAAATGCATGGAGAGTTGCTATAGTAGCCCCTGTATACCAGGTGGCACACGGACGCCGTACTTTCTACTTATAAATGTCCCGGATGCATAAGTGATGTGTGGGGTGTCTATCAACTGATTTTAACAGGGGGACTACTGCCAGCGGGCAGGTTACGTCAGAATATGAAGAGATAAGAAACAGAGTCACAGTCGCAGCATGTTACTCAGCGCTGCCGGTCGAATGCATCCCTTGCATTCGTAAACATCGTTTTCGACCGCATAGTTCTAGGCTGGTGTATAGTACAGCCGCACTATATTTGCTGTCTGCATATCGGCAATGGCTAGTGTGATCAGCAGCAGTGAATACATAGACATTATTTTAAGCTGGACAACCTGGTCAGAATGCAACAGAAGCTCCAAACAGACGTATGCCTTCTACACACATATTTCGCCGAACAGTATTCGTTTTTGTTCCATGCAATCATCTCTTTTATCGAGTTGAATGTCTACACGTGCCTAAGTTAATAAGTTATTAGATTTCATTTACTGCATCTTTGCCGTGTCTACAAACAGTAGCGGCGGTTAGGGGGTAGGGTGAGGAGGGACAGTCGCTCCCACCCGCACTTTGTACAGTAAATATGACATTTATTCCATTTTAGCCAGCTGGAACTAGGAATTATTTTAACAAAGCTATTTGTACAAGCCTTGTTGTCTTACATGCGAAATCTTTCCTTTATTGTATAGCGCTACGGCAAGTAGTGGAGACGTTGCATGTGCTGTGAGGAAGGGTACTAGGGGTACAAATTTTTGCCGAGGTCGTGGCCACGGAGTTATAATTCACCTGCTTGTCACGCGCATTCCTCAGTCTGGCAGTCTCTTTATTGTCTGTTAGTTTCTTAGTGTGTATTCAAATACTAAATGATTATTAATTGCATAATCATGCCGTACATCTATGTAATTGTACAGGGCGATCTGGCCGCGGGGTTACAGGTGCGCAGTTGTGAGCTTGCATTCGGGAGATAGTGGTTTATAGTTATGAATTTCACTTATAGTTATGAATTTCGTTGGTCCCGTATTGAAGTGGGATTACAGTAAATATTATATAAATTCTTTCAAGGTCCACCTATTCAATACAATGACGTTTTATTGTGATTTAATCGCGTGTCAAATAGTCAAATGGTACTAGTTTCGGCATCTATGTGCCATCATCAGCCTTGAGTACAAATTAAAACAAGATATATATTCCTAAAACATCTAAAACACATTTTAACTCACTATAAAATAACATACAATTAATGTGGTGATACATGAAATACGATAAAATTATGATACAATTGGTGTGATATAAAATTCTTAAAATTCCGGCTGTTCGTTACATAACTCAGTCTGTGTGCATCCGGGATAGGTGAATTTGCAGTTGTATGCTGTCTATGTGAATGACATTTGTTCCTAATACCATTGTCGACACCACTGAAAATGGTTTTCCGTGGTATCCCATTTTCTTACCAGGCAAACGCTGAGGCTGTACCTTAATTAAGGCCACGGTTGCTTCCTTCCCATAAGATCTATCTGTGTCGGTGCGACATAAAGTCAATTGTAAAAAGAGATATATATAATTGTAATTGTAATTTCAATGTGAGAGAATACCAACTTTATATTCACCGGACTAAATTATTTCATTTGTATTATGCTTTTTTATGAGTAAATGTAATTAATCAGCCCCGTGGATTAGGCCTATTCGTAATAATAGTTTTTTTGAGATTTTGATTCAATGCTGTATAATAAAATTTTCACCAGGTCTCACAAACATACTATGGGGCATTTACTTAATAAATAACATAACACAAAGAAATAACTTAAGAACATTGGTATTAGCTCCTGTTGAAATACGATAACAACTGAATATCTTTTTTTTTTACAATTGGCTTTACATCGCACCGACATAGATAGGATTTATGGCAACGATGAGACAGAAAAGTGCTACATGTGGAAAGGAAGCGACCATGGCCTTAAATAAGGTACAGCCCCAGCACTTGCCTGGTGTGAAAATGGGAAACCACGGACAACCATCTTCAGGGCTGCTGACAGTGGGATTCGAAACTACTATCTCCCGAGTGCAAACTCAGAGCTGCACGCCCGTAACCCCACCGCCACCTGGCCCAGTATAATTACATAGAAGTACGGCATGATTATGCAATTAAAAATAATTTAGTATTTGAATACTCACTAAGAAACTAACAGACACTAAAGAGACTGCCAGACTAATGAATGCGTGCGACAAGTGGGTGAATTATAACTCAGTGGCCATGACCTCGGCAAAAAATATATACCCCTACTACCCTTCCTCACAGCACAGGCAAAGTCTCCATTACTTGCCGTAGTGCTATACAAATTGGTTAGCGGCGACGAACAGCATTTTGTGCGTATTTCCGTCAATAATTATGTTTATAATTAAAGAAAATAAACGAAGGAATTAGCAGATAAGATAACAAGGTTTGTACAAACAGCTTTTTAAAATACAGTAATTCCTAGTTCCAGCTGGCTAAAGTGGAATGAAAATGTAATGTGTACTCCACAAAGTGGGGGGGGGGGGGGAGCGACTGTCCCTCCTCGCCGCACCCCTTAATAGCCACTACTGTTGGTAGATACGCCAATGGTGTAGAAAAGGAAATCTAACAACTTATTTATTTATACACGTGTAGACATTCCACTCGATGGAAGAGTTGCATGTATGAAACAAAAACTAATACTGTTCGGTGAAGTATGTACGCAGAAGGCATACGTCTGTTTGGAACTTCTGTTGCATTCCGACCAGATTGTCCAGATTAAAATAATGTCTGTGTATTCACCGCTGCTGATCACACTAGCTACTGCCGATATGCAGACAGCAAATATAGTGCGGCTGTAGCATACACCAGCCTACAACTATGCGGTCGAAAACAATGTTTACTAATGCAAGGGGTGCATTCGACCGGCAGCACTGAGTAACATGCTGCGAGTGTGACTCTGTTTCTTATCTCTTCATATTCTGACGTAACCTGCCCGCTGGCAGTAGTTCCCCTGTTAAAATCAGTTGGTAGACACCCCACACATCACTTATGCATGCAGGACATTTATAAGTAGAAAGTACGGCGTCCGTGAGCCACCTGGTATGGTGATAGACATAAAGCTGAAAATTACAGGCCAGTAAGTTTGACATGCATTGTATGTAAGCTTTGGGAAAGCATACTTTCTGATTATATAAGACGTGTTTGCAAAATTAATAACTGGTTTGATAGAAGGCAGTTTGTGTTTAGGAAAGGTTATTCCACTGAGGCCCAACTTGTAGGATTCCAGCAAGATATAGCAGATATCCTGGATTCAGGAGGTCAATTGGACTGTATTGCAATTGACTTATCTAAGGCTTTTAATAGCGTAGATCATGGGAGACTACTGGAAAAAATGAGTGCAATTGGACTTGACAAAAGAGTGACTGAATGGGTGGCTCTGTTTCTAGAAAATAGAAATCAGAGAATTGGAGTAGGTGAAGCTTTATCTGTCCCTAAAAAAATTAAGAGGGGAATTCCTCAAGGCAGTATTATTGGACCTTTATGTTTTCTTATATCTATATCAATGATATGTGTAAAGAAGTGGAATCAGAGATAAGGCTTTTCGCAGATGATGTTATTCTGTACAGAGTAATAAATAAGTTACAAGATTGTGAGCAACTGCAAAATGACCTCGATAATGTTGTGAGATGGACAGTAGGCAATGGATAAAAGTCAGGTTGTGAGTTTCGCAAATAGGAAAAGTCCTCTCAGTTTTAATTACTGCGTTGATGGGGTGAATGTTCCCTTTAGGGATCATTGTAAATACCTAGGTATTAATATAAGGAAAGATCTTCATTGGGGTAATCACATAAATATGTTTGTAAATAAAGGGTTCAAATCTCTGCACATGGTTATGAGAGTATTTAGGGGTTGTAGTAAGGATGTAAAGGAGAGAGCATATTTATCTCTGGTGAGACCCCAACTAGAGTATGGTTCCAGTATATGGGACCCTTACCAGGATTACTTGATTCAGGAACTGGAAAAAATCCAAAGAAAAGCAGCTCGATTTGTTCTGGGCGATTTCTGACAAAAGAGTAGCGTTACAAAAATGTTGCTAAGTTTGGACTGGGAAGACTTGGGAGAAAGGAGACGAGCTCCTCGACTAAGTGGTACATCATAAAAGGAAAAGAAAAACTCGACCTGATCAATACTTTTTATTTGCATATAATGCAGATTATCACATGTCTAGGACCGGTTTCGACCCTCTATAAGGTCATCCTCAGCTATATTAGAATCTTATTTGCATTTTCACCTTATGCCTCATAAAGATCTTTATGACATACTCTATTATTTTACAATTTTTAAACTTTTATACTCTTGCTAAAAAAAAAAATTTAAAACGTTACACCATAACTGAAATTGTGACAAACTAACAAGTTTTTATCTTAATATACACATGCAATTGTAGCAGAATGAATTCGTCTTTAAGCTTATTGAGTGTAGATGTTTACCATAGGCATTTTGCTTATTCAGTTGAAGTAAGCCCCATTTTACAAATGTATAGTCATATTTGAATTGAGCTTTGTTTATATTCTTGAATGTTATAGCAATAAGCTACTAGTAAAAATATACTAATTGACTAGAATTGCTTGTTGACTTCAATAAAATATTATATTACATATTCACATTAAAATATAGAAGTATGTCAATGGCCTTAATGGTTATGGTGTACCATTAGTACGAGATACAATACGCGACAGACAGCCAAGCAACTCGCATCTCAACCACCCCACAGCAATTTTACCAACTTCAATACAAGGGAAAGGAACCACCAACATTTACGGCATTTAGAGTGAGAAAATTCCAGAAGAACAGCCACAACAGACAGCCAGAATATGTTCAAGTCAATTAAAAAGTGGTTGAGTCATACACAAAGTGTAAAAGCATTGCATATTAAAGCTTGTAATTTGAATTTGCATCAATCCATATTATATAAGAAAGTGCTGTCACTTACTATTTGGACTTAAAAGACATTCATATATAGCATATCTTACAGTGTGTTAAATATCTAATGTTTTATGTATATGGCAAACTGTGCAATATTTCAATGTAACAACACAATATAACACAAGAACTAAGGCCAACAGCTATTTTAGACTTTCAGTGTCACAAAGTACATTATGGTAAACATCTACACTCAAAAGCTTAAAGACGAATTCATTCCGCTACAATTGCATGTGTATATTAAGATAAAAACTTGTTAGTTTGTCACAATTTCAGTTATGGTGTAACGTTTTTAAATTTTTTTAGCAAGAGTATAAAATTTTAAAAATTGTTAAATAATAGAGTATGTTATAAAGATCTTTATGAGGCATAAGGTGAAAATGCAAATAAGATTCTAATATAGCTGAGGATGACCTTATAGAGGGTCGAAACCGGTCCTAGACATGTGATAATCTGCATTATATGCAAATAAAAAGTATTGATCAGGTGGAATTTTTCTTTTCCTTTTATGACAATTGGTGAATATCAATACGGAAAAATGAAATTTATAAATCAAGATAAGTGGTATGTTCTGAGCTGTCAGTAGAGAGATGGCGTGGGAGGACATCAGTAGACGAAAAAGTTTGGATGGTGTCTTTAAAAGTAGGAAAGATCACAATATGAAGATAAGGTTGGAATTCAAGAGGACAAATTGGGGCAAATATTTGTTTATAGGAAGGGGAGTTAGGGATTGGAATAACTTACCAAGGGAGATGTTCAATAAATTTCCAATTTATTTGCAATCATTTAGGAAACGGCTAGAAAAACAACAGATAGGGAATCTGCCACCTGGGCAACTGCCCTAAATGCAGATCAGTAGTGAGTGATTGATTGATTGATTCATGAAAAAATACAGCATACTACCCAGACGTTTATCATGAAACTGCCCAGCTCTTCGGCTGAGTGGTCAGTGTCTTCGCCTTTGGTCCTTGGTAAGACCCCGATTAGAATATGATTCCAGTGTATGTTATTCACACCAGGACTACTTGATACGAGAAATGGAAAAGATCCAAATGAAAGCAGCTCGATTTGTTCTGGGTGATTTCCAACAAAGGATTAGTGTTATAAAAATGTTGCAAACTTTAGGCTGGGAAGTTTTCTGATGTTCCCACCTAATCAAAATTATATACATCACAGTCATTAGAAACCACTTTTTTTTTTTTTTTTTTTTTTTTTTTTTTTTGAGTTTGTCATATATTACAGTCTTAAAATCTAATAACCATCTATGCATTTCACTAGCATATAGCTATTAGTCGAATTAAAACACTCTTCTCAAACTTTTACAAATTCAATATCTTGAAATCTAGTAGGTAGTTTGTCTGGTTTGTTACACTAACAATTAATAGGGTACATTTACAATTATTGGAAACCATTGGAAAACAACTGAGTGAAAACTGTAGAGATGGGTAGGAGTTACGTTCGCAACTTGTCCGTTCACACTGTTAAGTGGGCATGCATACCTTTCAGGTGTAAGGATATTTTAATGTTGCCATTGGTGCTTTCACGACCCGTACTTATAGACATGATATTTTAACATTAGAATTTCTTTAATCATGTCCCTCTTAATATGTTAGCAGAACTGGACGGATCATTTTCCGTATAGTTCTGTATTGGGCTCTGCAAGTGATTGTTCTATCTCCTCCCATTCTTTGTATTACTACCGGGTGTGCAGATGGCCTTGGTGAGTTTTGGGGGTCGTCATTTTGGCAGTCGATATCTGTTCTTTCTATGAGGGAGACGTGTTATGTAGGCTGCATTATATTTCCGGGGTTTATCCCGGTTTTCACCCCTCTTTTGGGGTGGAAATTTTATACTAGGTTTATTTATTCCACCTTTCTTCTGTTCATCTGATTGTTATGCAAATCTTTCGTCTTATCTTTTCGATTTGCCTTTCCACTCCAAGCTCCCTTGGATCACCGGCATTCCTTAGTGTATTTGGTATTATATTATTATATTATAGCTGTTTCTGTTAACTTCATTTACTGACCCTTTTCTAAATCCTGTTATTCTTCCAGTTTGTGATTTTAAAATATATATTTGGGTGGTCAGTAATTTTGATTCTATCCTTCTCATGAAGACTTTCAATCTTGTACTTTACCCATGTGTAATTCTGTATCCGTTGGTTTTACTTCCAACGTCTCCTTTATTTAAGCTTATTTAATTCTTCTAATGTCAGATACTATTGGTATGGTATTATCTTTAATGAGAACTTTTGGCCGTTTTCTTAGATTGTATTATTTCACCTTGATTTTAAATACTGTTGGGGTTTCACTTATTATACCCTTCTGTTCTGAAAGCTAACCTTTAACCTTGTGGTGGCAATCATTAATTGTAATAAAGTATGTAATGAGAAAAATGAAACTACCTCTACTATTGCAGTGATTTGTCACATGTTTTGATCGCATGTCGTTATTTTTCTCGTTGTCTTGGTGACTCTTTATTGTGAGATGTTTTGTTTTTGCGAATGATATCTGGTGTCTGATTTGACTGCGATCAGTGACACATTGGTGTTGATTTCGCTTGAGCTCAGGCTAGTTTAGTCTGCGCTGATATTTACTGATTACTCCTTTAATCTGCCAACGGCCGTAGCCATGTATAAACATCGGATCCCATGAGATCTCTGAAGTTAAGCAACATTGGGCATGGTCAAGATTTGGATGGGTTGCCACGCACTGTTGGTGGGGGTAACGGAATGAAGGAGCAGAAAGTAACTGGCCACCCTACCATGCGTAAACTCCGGCTCAGGTACACTTCTGCGGAAGTTCGGACCTGCTTTCGGGCAGAATACACCCTTACTTCATTTAATCCAAGGCTTGTTTGATGATCGTCGATATCATCACTTAATCTATTCTGTTACATTTGATTTAAGGAGTGTTCTCTCCTTTGAGTTAACATTGGCCTAGAAGATTTAGTGGAGATAGTTATTGTTCTCAAATTTCTTTTCACCACTTCATGGTTGACTTACTGTGTCTACCTTTGGGATCCTTCTCGTTTTAATTCATACAAATTACTGAATTAAGGAGTGTTCTCTCCTTTGAGTTAACATCGGACTACAAGATTTAGTGGTGATAGTTACTGTTCTCATATTTGTTTTCACCACTTTATGGTTGACTTACTCTGTCAACCCTCGAGTTTCACCAGTAATCAATTAATGTATATTATTGAATTAAGGAGTGTTACTCCTTGTGTTTTATTGGGCTTGATGTGTAAGTGATTTTTACTGACCTTATTTCAAACTTCCCTTAACTTAATTATTTGGGGTTTGATCCCTTTGCTTTCCTTTTGCGGAGATTTTCTGTGCATTATATTCAGGAGGCTATTCCCTTCCTGATTTCTGGTCCTGGGGAAAATTTATGTATTTTCACTGTACTAAGATATTGGTTTCATTTCTCTCTTATTATTATACTTCTCTGTTTATTTAATTAATAACTTGTTCCTTTTTCTTGCCAATTAATCCTAATACCAAACCAGATCATTCATCCTTCTGTAATCCTTATATACCTTTATTAAATTTTTCCTTTCCTAAAACTGGTGTTATCCTTTCATGACAACTGTTTGGAATTAAACTCTAAATTTAGTAGGTAGGTTCTGACACAGAGGTCACCCTTGCATGATCCACTCTAAGCTTGCTCTCCACTCATTTACCCCTTTGAGGTAAGTTATCTTGGGTTGATCTTGCATGTTGGTTTCATATTTTCTGTTTTAATTTGACTTGGGGTGTGTGACACTGTTGTACAATTTATGTTATGGGTGTAAGTGTACTGTGTGTGTTATTCTTTACCTAACCTGAACCTGGTACTGGGTAACACGTGTAACACATTCTGTTCACTATTTTGTCACTGTGTTTATGTGTAACCTATTATAATTTTCCAAGTTTATATGTTCCTTTATTAACTGCACGTTACTGTGCTTATGTTTTATTCATATTATCCTCGGCATGTTTCACAGGCACTCTAAACAGTGAAATGGACTTTTGTCCCACCAATAATCCATGTCACAAGATCAAGTCAAACAGTCTTGCCATCCTTTCCATGAATTCTGACATAATACAGCAACGAAGATGTGATTGATGAATTTGCAACAAAGAAAGCACGCAGTAAACCACTTGTTGCTGCTGTACTTGAGTTTGGTAAGATGATGATGATTATTATTATTATTATTCAGATAAGTACAGATTATTCATTCATGTAGAAATAAGGGGCAGAGTTGTTTTTCTCTATGGAGGGGCACCAAGAAACTAAATTCGCCCCTGCCATTGAGGATGGAAAAGAACAAAAGTTAACCGAGGGAGATCACATAGGGAAGATGAAAGTGAGGAAACTGGTATGAGTAAGTGGAAGCTAGAGTCTCCATAGCTGCCACTCCAAGCTACCTAATTTAGAGCCCCTAAAAGGTAGGCACTTCTAGTTCCCTCTTGGAATAAGAACATTACCACTCTTGGAAACAATATGGAAAGGAGTTCCATCAGAATGGACAGTTTCTTAAATAAGATTGTAATGTGAAAAGCACTGGAAGAATATGGATAACCAAGAAAGAAACCTAAATCTTATGAAAGATATTTAGAATGTATTTTGATGCTAAAGATTTTGCATAAAAGATGTCTTGGATTATGCAAATGTTACAAAAGCCGTTCATAAGGAATACATTCTCTATCCGAAAATATTCTTCACTATGCTTAACAATATTACAAGAACATTATGCAGAAAAAGGAAGGTAATACAGTGGGAAATGGAAAATAAACAGAACAGTTTAAAACATAAAGATAATACGTGAATGTTATTCCAAAAATAGAGTAACAGTTAAAAGTTCTAATCCAGGGCTGCTTAGTGTGCATACCATTGTGCAGATCACTGTGAAGTGAGCTAAGTGCTAAGTACTTGTGCTGAAAAGGCAACCCCACCCCCAAACTTCTCTCTCTGCTGCATTTTCAATATCAAAACTAACATAGCACCTTTTTTATTTATTTGTTTATTTATTTAAGGTTTTGTCGTCTTGCAAAATGATGCCAGTGATATCAGAAACAATTGTTCGACTCATGTAAGCCTTAAAATGTTTTTCAGGTTTGCATCCGCAAGACCCGATCATAATCTTTATTTCGTAGTTCTGAAGAGGAAGAAAAACCTTTCCATACCTGCCAACTTTCAAAAATAGAAATCCAGAAGATCATAAAATGGAATTTTTTTAACAATATGCGCATGCGTTGCAAAGTCTTCAGATGTAGTGAAAAATGACGGCAAGGGGGAGATAACAAACAAGTCAAATACATGTTATGATCACCCCTGAAATTAAATACTTACAAAAGTTACATCTTGATGAGTGTTCACATGTTTTCACTTAACACTGGGAACAGTTCACACAGTACATAAACAGTGTTTTTCCGCACTTGTTTTTTTGCTATTTGTTTTACACAGCACCAACACAGATATATCTTATGGCGACGATGGGATAGGAAAGGCCTAAGAAGTGGAAGGAAGCAGCCGTGGCCTTCTTTAAGGTACCCACTGTCGGCAGCCCTGAAAATGGTTTTCCGTGGTTTTCCATTTTCACACCAGGCAAATGCTGGGGCTGTACCTTAATTAAGGCCACAGCCGCTTCCTTCCCACTCCTAGCCCTTTCCTGTCCCATCATCGCCATAAGACCTATCTGTGTCGGTGCGAAGTTAAGCAACTAGCAAAAAAAAAAATTAAGGTACAGCCCTGGCATTTGCCTGGTGTGAAAATGGGAAACCACAGAAAACCAGGGCTGCCGACAGTGGGGCTCGAACCCACTATCTCCCGATTACTGGATACTGGCCGCGCTTAAGTGACTGCAGCTATCGAGCTTGGTTTTACGCACTTTAAACTTGTGGGTCATAATATGAATGTCGCAGTCAAAATTAAACTGAACATGTACACTTATTTCAAAAATTCTGTCAAGTTCACAGTATGCAGGCTATTATCCACCACAGGTTGAAGAGGACAGATGGAGATGAGTTGCTTTCTTCAGAAATTCTGGAGAAAAACTACTTGAGTAACACGGACCAGTACTTCAGGTTTTCAAAACAGAAACAGAATCCAGAATTTCATTTGACAATGAGGACCTAAACTGATTCTAGTCTTTTTCACCAAGCTGAACACACATTCACACTCAGCATTGCTGTGCGGTAGAGTCAGGTATCACACTTAGGAACACCATCAGCTCCACGAATATTCATCAAGCGAGCCCATTTGTTGTCATCTGCCACATTCTCACTCTCAACAGTAGCACAGTCATCAATCGGAAGAGCTACAAATTGGTTCTGAAGCACATTCATTGCATCCTCAACTGACTCACTGTCCTTTCTCGGCAGTAATGATGGAAATCTTTTTATAAAGAATTGTACAGAAGAAAACTGGGCATCTTCAATTTTTGAAACATCTGCAACCTTTGCATGTTTCAGTACTTCATAATTGAGAGGGAACTTGTTAATAATATAATCACACGCTGTAAAGAAGTAACCCCTGGTAGATGAAAAGAATGTTGATTTATCTCTATCATTAAGTTTCTTCACCAAATTCATTGTCTCAATGCCAATGGATACTGGCATTGTCTCTCTGATTCTCAATAGAATGGTATGGAACTTTTAATAAAAAGGAACTTTTGATCACTTTTGGTTTAAAAAATCCGGAAAGCAGTTTCTTTAACAGGTTCGTCATTCGTTTTAGTAGTTTATGAATGTGAGGGGAAGCACTCTGAAATGTAGAACTGAGATTCTCAAATAAAGGAATGACAGCATACAGGACACAGTAAGCCTTATTTAAGCCTGATGACAGAACCATAAAAAATATTTCTTCACAATCTTGAATAATGTTCTTATTCTTTAGCAGAGGTGTGTCAGATTTTGAGACACATGCAAATCTTTTGGGAGCGACCAATTCTGACGACTCAGTACTGTAGTGATTATTTGAAATTGAAAGACTGGGAAATTTTATATCATGTATTTATTTATGGTTTATATGTTCTGTGTGTGAATTTTGGAATTATTTAATTTTTATATGGCTTTAAGATCGTTTGGTTGTCGTAAAAAATTGAAGTAGATGTAATGATTATTGAATACACGGTATCACATGCACTGCATCGGGATTAAATGTTTCCGGTTTCATCATATTGCATCAATTTCAAAATTTCGCGATGTTACTCGGTGTTCTTTATCAGCACTTTGTGCTGGGCTGTCATTGGATAAAATAAAAGTTAGTGTGATTGGCGGACGAAGGAAAATACGGATGCTCATTGGACGTTTTACTATTTCCTAATTTCCGGAGAAGAGCTCGTGGGTAACGCCAAGCTCTGCTGAGCCGTCTTTCTGTTTTGACCAGTGAAGGGAAAGGTTGGCTTCTTCAGGTGACGGATCTTCTTGGCCCATCCACCAGGTAAGCACTTAGTTGATTTTCATCTTTCAGGTTATCTTAAAATGTAGTGTTCCGATTAATTTCTTTTGCCAGAGTTTTCCCGTTTTTTTCCTTCAGTTGTCAAATTTTTCATAAAATGACTTAGCCTTCTGGCAAGTCATATCAGATTTGTGTTAAGAGACAGTTCCCAATTCTTGATTTTGTAAATTAAATATTCAACGCCTCTCGATGTAATCGTAAGGTGTAAATTTCCCCTTGGGGCTGTCTCATTTATCCAGTTTCATCTTATTGTATTCGCATTTAGGACGGGCACCCTTTCTCAGAAGTATGTTTGAGGGGGTTGCCTCCTAAAGGTGCCCTACACTAGGATAAATATTTTAAAAGTTGTTTTCCTTTTTTTTTTTACATGTACATACTTATGACTGTATAATGTTACTTCCCTTTTTCTTTCGTCAGTATTATGTGATTTAAATGTTTTACCATGAACAGTGGAACATGGTGTGAGATGTTCAGACCTAAAGGTTAAATAACCTAACTTCTACCCTCAGGGTAAATTGTAATTATTTTTTGTAATCATTTCCAATTTTTAAAGGTCTATTTTGTTGATCATTTGTGCTCTAATTTTCTTCTAAATTGTTAAGTAAACTTATGAATTTAAAATCACCATTGATTTCGCTTCTTCAGCATTGCCAATACCTTTCACCGCCTGGATATGGTTCCCAGTCGCTTCCCAATTGAGGAGCGTTCTTTTAAAACTTGATAAATGCAAAAAAATTTGAAATTGAGTAATGCATGCCAATGTTATCAGTTTGACCTTGCTCACCATCCTGTGCAAACATCCTTTGCATAAGTCGATATTTTCCATGTATACAAGTGGTTGAAATCACTAGGTTTTTGCAAAAGTCGATATATGCTCTCGGAAAGTTAAAGCAAAACTCGATAAATGCAGTTGACTATTAATCACGTAGCATTCTCATGGATAATCGGAAGTGTTATTCTGTGGAACAATGGAATGCAGGGCTCCTTTATTGAAAGGATATATTCTTGGAACTGCATGCCACATGTTCCCGGCGATTAGCCCTCATTGTCGTCGACAGAATAAAACTCACTTCTTGAGAAGTTTTAAGCAAGTTACTGTGTGAAGAACTATTTCACTCTACAACAGTATGAATAATGAATCTGAAGATTCTGAAGCTGGCGTGCAGGTTCAGGAATGTGACGGTGGAAGAAAGTCTAGATACAAGAAGAGAGTACCTGGAAAGCTGGCTAGAACTAAAAGCGAACCTAATATTAAATGCATTCATGGACTCAAAGTCTTGCCCACAAGTACAGAAACTAAAAAGAGGAAACAATGCAAAGCTGCTGAACTCTGCTATGAAGATTTCACAGAATTCCATCATCATGTGACTTCTTTAAACAAGATCGATCAAGACAAGTTTCTATTAAAGTACATGCACATTTCCACACCTCAGCGCAGGGTAGTGAACATTGAAAGTGCTAGGAAAAATAAAACTGTTTCTGTGAAGTACAGCATTAAGAAGAAAACTGATGAAATACTTCCTGTCTGTGCTGTAACATTTCAAGGAATTTCTGGCATGTCAAAGGACAGATTATCTTATCTGGCTAGTAAGTTTCATCATACTGGGAAGTTTCCTAAGGAAAATCGAGGTGGTGACAGAACAGGCAAGGAACACAAGGACATAACGGTTGCCATTAAGAATCACATCAAAAGGTATAAATGAAGAGAGAGCCATCATGGCAGAGGAAAGTCTAAGAGAGGATATTTACCGTCATATCTCTCGGATAGAAAAAGAATCCTCAAGAGGTTGCAACCAAGTTGCTTCGATTTTATTGGACTTTCTTTTTAACCTAGAAAAGAAACTGCACAATGATGGCCCTACCACGATACATTTATTCTCAGAATCTTGTAGCAGCCGAAACAAAAGCAGTGTCATCCTGGCTACAGTTACTGCTTTCTTGGAAAAAAAAAAGTACATTATTCAATAATATTCTCCATTTCTTCCCTATTCGGGGACACAGCAACATGGCTCCAGACAGAGTGTTACGGTAGAATTGAGAAATCTTACAGAAGACGGGAAAACATACTGTCTCCCAAACAATACTACGATATCTAAGAGAAACATGGCACACTTAAAATTCTGAGCAGGGACTGGGAAATCAAAGACCTAAAAGAGAGTTCACAGAAGGTACTACGAACTAGGTTGCCATTTAAAATGAATAGTCAACGTATTATCACTTATAGTTATGAATTTCATTGGTTCCGTATTGAAGTGGGATTACAACAAAATTAAATTCTTTCAAGGTTCACCTATTCAATACAATGACGTTTTATTGTGATTTAATCACATGTCAAATAGTCAAATGGTACTAGTTTCAGCATCTATGTGCCATCATCAGCCTTCAGCCTTAAGTACAAATTAAAACAAGATATATATTCCTAAAACATCTAAAACACATTTTAACACATTATAAAATAACATACAATTAATGTGGTGATACATGAAATACGATAAAATTATGATACAATTGGTGTGATATAAAATTCTTAAAATTCCAGCTGTTCGTTACATAATTCAGTCTGTGTGCATCCGGGATAAGTGAATTTTTACAGTTGTATGCTGTCTATGTGAATGACATTTGTTCCTTTAGATATTAGGTGGTTCCAGGGAAGTTTACTTTGATCATGTAAGATCGTGATGTATTTAGAGATGAATTCCCACTTCAATTTGAACCTGAAGGAGAAAATAGCTAAGTTAGATGTTGGAAGCAATGTATGGAAGTTACTAGAAACATTAGAATCATTAAATGATGATTGACTCACCTTGAGCAGCATGCGAACGTGTTGTTACACAGACGGAGCCGGACGAAGTGTGTGAGCAACGGTAAAGGAGGCTAGGGGAAGGCGAGGGGAAGGAAGGAGGCGGAGCACTTGCGGGGGAATGGAACTAAGGCGGGGCAGAAGGATGGGGTAGTGGGGGTAATTGACGGGAGTGTGTATTCCGGATTACTTGGAAAATCGAACCGTTTTTCGATAGTTTGGTATTTTTAAGCCAATCGATTAAAAGATCAAAAAGGATATTGGGTTTCTCGTAAATCTCATTTAAATTATAATTGGGGTTAAAATATTGGTCGCAGTTGATGTAACAACTTTCAATGATATTCACTGTGGGTCCCTTGTTTACTGTTTGAAGAACTTCCATATCTTGTTCAATGTCGGTAAATTTGTGATTAGTGTCGTGCATATGTACACCCATGGCGGAGAACTTATTGTGTCTCATCGCGTTGACGTGTTCTGAATATCTAATCATAAAGTTGCATCCTGTTTGACCTATGTAGGAGCTGCTGCATTCATTGCATTTTAGTCTATATATTCCAGATTTGGAGTAGATACTGGGGGTATTGATTGATGCAGAGTTGTGTAAAATTTCGGAGGTTCTATTGTTAGTTTTGAATAAAATTCTTACGTTGTGTTTTCGGAAAAGGTTGGTGATTTTGTGGACGTCATTATTATAAGTGAAGGTGGTTGAAATATGAGTTTTTTCTTTTTCTTTTATGAGTTTGGTTTTAGGCCGGTACCTATATTTGTTTATTATTTGTTCTATAAACTGCCTGCTGTACCTATTGAACTTAGCAATTGCCCTTATGGTATTAAGTTCATTATTAAGATATTTCTTTGCCATGGGTATGGCGAAGGCTCGATATACCATGCTATTGTATGCTGCACGTTTGTTCATTATGGGATGTATGGAATCTTTGTGTATAGTGGTTTGTAGATAACTTAGAACATACAAAAATCAATAATAACAACTTTCCAAATATTCTCATGTGGGCTAGATATGTGGACGACTTATTCGTCATTATGGATGAATCAATCAAGAACGCGGAATCCACTCTTCAAGACTTGAATAATATTGACCCATACATTAAATTCACACTAGAGTCAGAAACCAATAAAGGAATCAATTTTCTAGATATAACCATTATTAGAAATACATCTGGCCTGTCTTACAAAATATACAGGAAACCTACACAAACTGCTAACACATTTCAACGCATTATAAAATAACATACATTTAATTTTGTTGTAATCCCACTTCAATACAGAACCAATGAAATTCATAACTATAAGTGAAATGGCCTACCAGGCAAAGAGAAAGGCCTATCAATATATGGGCCTAAAAATCAAAGTTGCCAAATTAGGCAAAGATATCAATTTCCTGAAGCAATGTATTACACATGATTTAACACCCAATTTTTTGAAAGGAACAATTAAAAAACATCGTTATGCACCACATTTGATCAAAACTCAACAAAAAACGAACAAGATTTGGCTGAAAAATGAAATTTGTTTTTTACATAAGAAAAAATCCTTCTTAAATAACAAATTGTATGAAACTCGCCTTGAAGCAGCTCATCTGCTTTCTATAGCACAATGGAACATATTTCAAAGTCAAATTGATAATAAATTGTTAGATATTCTTTCGCAAAAACAGCTTACTTTAGATAGAAAATTAAACATTTTAAAAAAGAAGAAACAAACGTTTTCACTTGTAAATCAACCTAAAGAAATCAATTTGACAAAAAATATAATTGAGAAATTTCATCCCCCTGTAGCTAACCTTTCCAATGTAAACTTTAATAAAGAAGAAATCGCCATTTTCTCAAAAGGCCCTAACCAAAACTGGCCTAACATGAATAAAATAAACGTAATGACTAACATGATTATAGAATCAGAAGCTACAATAAACAAAATGCCTTTGGAGAAACAAGACGAAATTAGATTTGAAATAAAAAGAAAACTAGATAAGATAGGCACAGCTGAAAACGTAAGTAGGAAAACTATTTCCATTAACTCTAATGACGACAAATTTACCTCTGAACATAAACAAATCACAGAACTTAAAAGTAAAATAAAACATAATGACTTAATAATTACAAAGGCAGATAAAGGTAAAGCTACTGTCTTAATGAATAAAACTGATTATGTATCCAAAACTATGGAATTTTTCAACAACAACACATTTAAAATAATCAAGAAAGATCCTACCCAAAAAATCCAGAGGCAACTAAAGCAAACTTTAAAGAACTTAACATTTCTTTTTACAGACCATGAAAAATCTAAACTGATAACCATGAATCCAGGCCTTCCTACAGTTAAAGCCCTTCCGAAAATTCACAAACCTAATATTCCTATCCGACCCATTATCAGCTACAGACCCAGTCCACTCTACAAAGCATCCCAATTCATTCAAAATTTTCTAACAAAAACTATCACTTTCTCTCCAACAAATCCATTAAAAACACTACTGAACTGATTGAGAAATTAAACCTACAACCTAACCACTCCCTCCACTCCTTTGATATAGAAAATATGTACCCGAGCATACCAATTTCTAAACTTCCAAAAATCATTGAAAATAATCTAAGTAAATATAGTTCTCTTACCAAACTAGAAATACAAGATTTCATTCAGCTTCTAAACCTGGTCACAAACAATAATTTCTTTGTTTTCGACAAAATCATATATCAACAGAATGGACTGGCGATGGGATCACCTTCATCAGGAATTTTGGCTAATATTTATTTAGATAACTTAGAACATACTAAAATCAATAATAACAACTTTTCAAATATTCTCATGTGGGCTAGATATGTGGACGACACATTCGTCATTATGGATGAATCAATCAAGAACGCGGAATCCACTCTTCAAGACTTGAATAATATTGACCAATACATTAAATTCACACTAGAGTCAGAAACCAATAAAGCAATCAATTTTCTAGATATAACCATTATTAGAAATACATCTGGCCTGTCTTACAAAATATACAGGAAACCTACACAAACTGCTAACACTATACACAAAGATTCCATACATCCCATAATGAACAAACGTGCAGCATACAACAGCATGGTATATCGAGCCTTCGCCATACCCATGGCAAAGAAAGATCTTAATAATGAACTTAATACCATAAGGGCAATTGCTAAGTTCAATGGGTACAACAGGCAGTTTATAGAACAAATAATAAACAAATATAGGTACCGGCCTAAAACCAAACTCATAAAAGAAAAAGAAAAACTCATATTTCAACCACCTTCACTTATAATAATGACATCCACAAAATCACCAACCTTTTCCGAAAACACAACGAAAGAATTTTATTCAAAACTGACAATAGAACCTCCGAAATTTTACACAACTCTGCATCAATCAATACCCCCAGTATCTACTCCAAATCTGGAATATATAGACTAAAATGCAATGAATGCAGCAGCTCCTACATAGGTCAAACAGGACGAACTTTATGATTAGATATTCGGAACACGTCAACGCGATGAGACACAATAAGTTCTCCGCCATGGGTGTACATATGCACGTCACTAATCACAAATTTTCCGACATTGAACAAGATATGGAAGTTCTTCAAACAGTAAACAAGGGACCCACAGTGAATATCATTGAAAGTTGTTACATCAACTGCGACCAATATTTTAACCCCAATTATAATTTAAATGAGATTTACGAGAAACCCAATATCCTTTTTGATCTTTTAATCGATTGGCTTAAAAATACCAAACTATCGAAAAACAGTTCGATTTTCCAAGTAATCCGGAATACACACTCCCGTCAATTACCCCCACTACCCCATCCTTCTGCTCCGCCTTAGTTCCATTCCCCCGCAAGTGCTCCGCCTCCTTCCTTCCCCTCGCCTTCCCCTAGCCTCCTTTACCGTTGCTCACACTCTTCGTCCGGCTCCATCTGTGTAACAACACGTTCACATGCTGCTCAAGGTGAGTCAATCATCATTTAACAATTCTAATGTTTCTAGTAACTTCCATACATTGCTTCCAACATCTAACTTAGCTATTTTCTCCTTCAGGTTCAAATTGAAGTGGGAATTCATCTCTAAATACATCACGATCTTACTTGATCAAAGTAAACTTCCCTGGAACCACCTAATATCTAAAGGAACAAATGTCATTCACATAGACAGCATACAACTGTAAAAATTCACTTATCCCGGATGCACACAGACTGAATTATGTAACGAACAGCCGGAATTTTAAGAATTTTATATCACACCAATTGTATCATAATTTTATCGTATTTCATGTATCACCACATTAATTGTATGTTATTTTTTAATGAGTTAAAATGTGTTTTAGATGTTTTAGGAATATATATCTTGTTTTAATTTGTACTCAAGGCTGAAGGCTGATGATGGCACATAGATGCCGAAACTAGTACCATTTGACTATTTGACATGTGATTAAATCACAATAAACATCATTGTATTGAATAGGTGGACCTTGAAAGAATTTAATTTTGTTGTAACGTGATATCATGTATAATAAAAGACATAAGAGAGTCTCCGTCTCAGTACAGGATACTGTACCTACTTCGCGTACCCAGTGAAAATTGAAGTTCTGAAAATGAAATCCAGCCATGAAGCATTTATAAATCCTCTGTTTTACCAAAGAAAAATATGGTGAGCAAAGAAAAGAAGAAGGATGTTCAAACTCTGTTGAAATTTTTTGAAATACCGGATGATGCTGTGGATTTCTACAGGGTCGCGTTAGAAGACAAGTAACATACTTCTGATGCCTGTGTGTTTTGATGAGTTGAGTAGACTTTAATTTGTAAGACTTCATTTTAATTTAACCTGTGTGATTTTAATGGGTTCATTCATTAGAATAGGATCGATAATATAGGTTAATACCTTATTTTGTTTTATGTTACATTGCTTGATGCTAAGTATATTACAATCTAATAATATTATGTAATTTTACAATACCAAGTAGCCTACATTATAAAATGTAAGACAATGCAGCTAAAAAAATCAATAAATATTAAAAAAATATTCTTCACAAAATGACAAAAATAAAAATAAGTAAATAATACGATAAACAAAAGTATATCATTCAGTTAGAGTATTAATGTGAAGTTCCACTTAACCAAAATATTTGCATATATCAACTTTTGAAAAAACTTGAGAAAATTATCTTCTAATCTTACCTCATCCACCTTAAGTTTCAACAAGTTCTATTCAGGTACCGTGCTTGTCTCTATTGGAACTAATATCGACAAAAATTTGAAATGTTTTATGTATATGCTTCTAAGTGAAAATAAAAAAACACATTTCCTGATAAATGTTTGCTGCAAATGTCGAGTTTTGCAAAAACGCTCCTCAATTATCCTTCCTTAGTCATCATGTTGGTTAACCTGTTCATTTGTTTACTGTGCTTAAAGTGTTTATGGTTTTAATTTCATGCACATTATTATCATGTGTCTCTGCGTTAATTTGTGTTGGTATGTAACTATGTGGTTGCACAATGGTAGCAAATATTATTATTATTATTATTATTATTATTACTACTACTTGTAGCCGTTTATACACCGGAATGGTTACAGTACCATTCCTCTTTTCATGGTCGTAGGAACTACCAGGCCCGGCTTTTGGGATCGTCAATGATGTTAAGCTAGTAGTTGATGCACACTGAGCATTAAAGGGCACCTCATCTTTAAAGAAACCCAGTAGTGGATCCCATTGCTCCAACAGCCCCTACAGACACCTTCCTAATGATAGCCACCTTGTGCAAACATGTTTCAGTATCTTCTTTGTTTCCTTGTTGTGAAGCTCTTGGAATTTCTTAAGGTGTTCCTTCCTCTTACAACTCTTCTCTAAATAATAGAAGATGTCAACTAATAGTTCATCAGCTTTAACAGGCAAACTGCTTGCACCTCTCTCAGCAGCCAATTTACTCAAATGGCATAAGCAACCCAGTACGATGACAGATGAGTGTTCTTCCCTTAAAACAGCAGCAACTCTTTTCTTCTTACTAATCATGACTGGAGCATTGTCGAAACAGAACGCTACACAATTTTGAATTGGTATTTTGTAACACTAACTGTGAAATTACCAAATTACCAATATTATGTCCCATGGAATCACCCACCAAGGCTGGGACAGACAACACTGAGCTAACTATCCTTTCCCACTTTGCCATAAAACAGGTGACGACAGTAGGGTAAAGTTTGGCATCACTGTTATTACTCCCCTCAATAGCTAAAGAAAATGGTTCACGATGCATGTAACCAACGAGTTCACTTCTTGAATCCGTAGCCATTTCTTTCAAAATGTGTGTGGTTTTTGTACAACCACAGCCAAACTTTTTTGCAATTTCTGAACCTGGAAACATTTTCCTAAACAGAGCACCAGCATGATCGGCACCAGCTAACAGGATATTATGTTCAATTAAAAATAAAAATGAAGTGAACAAGCATTCTGCTCTTACTATATCAAGGTTGGCTCCAGAACAGGTAAAAAACGAATTAATTTTCTGATGGCCATCCTTAAATTTTGTACTGTAGACGTGTTTAACAGATTGAATGTGATTGACTAATTCTCCATGAGAAACATTTATATCACATGAGCACATGGAACAGAATTTGAATGTTTCGCCTTTCCGTGATCGTATAAAACAAGGAAATTCAGCAGAATATGCCTCCCTAAAAAATTGATAATATTGTTTCTTAGTTTAACTCATGATGAACACCACTAAAAATACCAAATTGCTTACAAATTCATCACACGAGTTTCAGAACCAAAGAGAACTACCGCTAATGTTAACTCACACCACACAAAAACAAAGCCTTTACCGGGCGAGTTGGCCGTGCGCATAGAGGCGCGCGGCTGTGAGCTTGCATCCGGGAGATCGTGGGTTCGAGCCCCACTGTCGGCAGCCCTGAAAATGATTTTCCATGGTTTCCCATTTTCACACCAGGAAAATGCTGGGGCTGTACCTTAATTAAGGCCACGGCCGCTTCCTTCCAACTCCTAGGCCTTTCCCATCCCATCGTCGCCATAAGACCTATCTGTGTCGGTGCGACGTAAAGCAAGTAGCTATTGCTTATAAAACAAAGCCTTTCAGCTACTACAAAGCACAACGCAGTTACTAAAGCCTGCTACTTTTCACCGATATCTTTTCTTCAAAAACACGCCCTGCTACTTGTTTAGGAACATCTCAGTGAATGAAGTAGCAGTTGAAGTTGAACAGGTGACAAAAGCATGGCGATAATCAATAATGTGATTATATATACTGGGATCGAGTTAAACCTGATGCCGATTATCGATACATTTACTAATCAAATATCAAATGCTGCATCTTGTATTACCAGTAAATTTAAAAATAACTCTTCCCTCCCTTCCCAACCCTAACAAGTCTCTACTTCACTGCTAACGAGGTCGCAGCAAGTCTTAGAAGAATCAGACCCTATGCAGCGAACAGTCCAGATAACATGCCAGCAAGAATTCGCAATCATTGTGCAGATGCATTGGCACATTCTCTTTGAGCAATATTTAACATTTCAATGAACAGTGAGACTGTGCCAGATGGATGGAAGGAAGCAAACATTGTTCCCGTGTTTAGAGACAGCGACAGGGGAAAATGTAGACGGCAATCGCCTGGTCTCTATTACATCTGGTTTATGTAAATCCATGGAATGCTTACTTGGTCAACAATGTGCTGGATTTTCTGAAGGAGAGAAACCCATTGAATAACAACTAACGTGGATTTCTCCCTGGAAAATACTGTACTACACTTTTAACAACAGTAATTGATGAGTGGCAACATTCCCTCGACCAGTCTAATATCTCTCAAGTGGACTGCATAACTCTCAACTGGAGTAAGGCCTTGGATCATGTATCTCATCAACAACTGTTGTTAAAACTTAGCAAGTATGGTATTCAAGGCAAACTGCTGATGTGGCGTCAATCATTCCTGGTAGGTTGAATGCAGTGCATTGTGGTCAGTGGGACCAGGTCAGACCAAACTTTAGTCACCTCGGGTGTGATTCAGAATAGTGTGATAGGGCCGCTTCTGTACACAATCTTTACGCTGGATCTTCCAGGTTGTGTATCGTCTACTATGGCACAGTACGCTGATGACACCATTTACAGAGCCATTTGGAATGAAGATGACGTAAATAGGTTACAGTCAGATCTTGAGAATGTGGCTCTGTGGTGCAAAATAAATAGAATGTCTATAAATGTACAGAAATGTAAATATATCCACTTAACTAGAGCAAGATCACCATTACATCATCAAATTTCACTGTGTGGTAAACACCGGATGCCTAGGCTCTCAATAAAACTCTTTGGCATTCATATTTGCAGCAATTTAAAATGGAACAAGCATATTGAGGAAATAAGGTCCAAAGCATATAGTCTTGGGATTTACCCGCAGATCTCTACCAAGAACAGGAAAGAAAGCAGTTCAGATGGCCTAGTTGAATTGTAAACCAATTGTATGTGCTTCCTTCCTGGCACCACTCTACAGCAGAGAACAATACAAAATTCGAGGGAGTTCAACGCCAAGCAATACAACTAATTGCTCCACAGGTCACTACCCCACATAACAGCCCTCTGTAAACAAACAGATATTGCTTTTCTGAGAAAATCCCTCACAGGTAGCATTCACATCAACCCTCTCAACCACTTACAGCTGAACTACCGTTCTGCTCAAAGAGGTCAAGGTGTGTCCTTTTTCCCTCCACTTGCAAGAACAGCATCTTATCAAAGAGGCTTCTTTATTCATTCTACTCTGCTATGGAATAAATTCTCACCACCGACAAAAGAACTACCTACCATAAATGTTTATAAAGAGGTAAAATGAATGTATATATAAAAAAACTTCTGTACATGACAATTTCCTATCGTGTGAATGTTCAGTATGCTTGGGAGGATGGATGAAAGTTTATGTGATCCCGAGTGGGTGAGGTATGAATGAGCCGGCCTAGCTGAAGTATATGTGGAGATTCAGAGAGAGTGTGCGAGAGAGAGAGAGAGAGAGACTGTTGAACATGTCCTATGAATATTATGTAAATAATATGTCTATGTAAATACAGTAATTGTAAATAAGCAAATCTTGTAGGTTATAATTGTACTTATTTAATATTGAAATTTTAAGTGTGGATGGAGGCACCTTCGTATATGTGGGGCTAAGCCCTTTCTCCATTCATCATCTACAATTTGTGGTTATAATAATAATAATAATAATAATAATAATAATAATAATAATAATAATAATAATAATAATAATAATAATAATAAATGGAAAACAGAAAACTTTTTTGGAGGTTGGGGGCTGAAACTTGGCACCAGTAGGAAAAATAGAGTCACCGCGGTGACCTGGCACTAGGGATTTCTGTAACCGTTTTAACTTTTAACAATATAAGGAGCAGCATCACTGAGAAATACTACTACATTGTCATACCGTACCCCTGCTGGCCACAGGAAAGCTAATAAGTCGTTGAATAATTTAACAAAACTGAAATTATTTACTCAGCCAAGTATTTGTATACTAAGATGTTCTGTTGTCTGCTTTCAAACCACCAACTACAGCACCGCACATACGCTGTTCTGATGCATCTGTGGCTTCATTTATAGAAATCCATATTTTTGAATGCTTCAGTTTATCCCAAATATTACAACTTGAAAACACTGGGGCACATGGTTTTTGCACAATGTTGATTCGTTCAATACCCTTTCTTTGGTAACCTATATTTTTCTAAAAATACACAAAGCTGCATGTTATTCAATTTCCACAAAAGAATGTTGGAACTAGTTAATACTAAACACAAGTCTCTGGAAAAGGTACTACTTGAATTTGATTGTTCACCTACATTTCATGGAATCAGTTGTTGATTTAACTTTTCATCTTGACCTTCTCCTTATACTGTGAATTAGTTGTTGATTTAACTTTTCTTCTTGACCTTCTCCTTATACTGTGCTGTTTTACTATGCTTCACAAAATCATACTTTTTCTTTACAAGAACACATTTTTCACCCATCAAACAAAATAAGACTTCGTCTTTCTCAGTAAAAACATTATTTCCAAACTTGCTTATGCATTTGTGTAACAATGCTGACTCAGAGGTTCCTGTGGGTGGCATCCTTAACCTAACCACAGCACCAATCAACAAGACCCATTGATGCCAATATCTGATTGGACTGCTTAATCGCAGAAGCAGCTCCACATAGGAGCTGCAGTTCATTTCCATCATAAGGTTCATAAGGTTCTTGATGCATGAAAGCCTTGGCCACCCCGTTCCTTTCTCTCTAAACATTTTCTCTTCCATGATGTTGCAAATGAAATGGTTGTGTCTCATTTCATGGCCTATCAATTTCAACTTCCTTGTATTCTAAAATTTTAAGTAAGCCTCGGACCTATGGGAGAAACGGTGTCCCACTCTCATTTGACAGGCGAGGGACTCCTAGGAAACAACTCGGCGAACAAAATGGAAATCGATGAGGAGCTATCAATATTAATGGGGCTTATGAAAGAAAGAAATTAGAACTGGCTGAGTCAGCAAAGAGGATTCATCTGGATGTACTAGGAGTAAGTGATATTCAGGTAAGGGGAGATAATGAGGAAGAGATAGAAGATTATAAAGTATACGCGACAGGTGTTAACAAGGGAAGGGCACAGTATGGGGCAGGAATACTATTGCACGCAACATAGTTTCTGTTAGGTACGTAAATGAGCATATGATGTGGGTAGATTTGGCAGTTGGAGGAATTAGGACGAGAATTGTCTCAGTGCATTCACCATGAGAGGGTGCAGATGAGGATGAAATTGACAAGTTTTATGAAGCTTTGAGTGACATCGTAGTCAGGGTGAACAGCAAGGATAGGATAGTTCTAATAGGCGATTTCAATGCAAGAATTAGAAATAGAACTGAAGGATATGAAAGGGTGACTGGTAAATGTGGGGAAGATATGGAAGCTGAAGGGAATGGGAAGCATTTGCTGGAATTCTGTGCTAGTATGGGTTTAGCAGTTACGAACACATTCTTCAAGCGTAAGGTTATTCACCGCTACACATGGGAGGCTAGGGGTACCAGATCCATAATAGACTATATCTTAACAGACTTTGAATTCAGGAAATCTGTTAGGAATATATGAGTTTTTTGCAAATTTTTTGATGATACAGATCACTATCTGATCTGTAGTGAACTAAGTATCTCTAGGCCTAGGGTAGAGAAAGTGAAATCTGTATGCAAACAATAAGTGTAGAAAACCTCCAGGACGAGGAAATTAGACAGCAGTACATGGCTATGATTAGTGAGAAGTTTCGAACAGTGGACAGTAAGCAGGTTCAGGACATAGAAAGAGAATGGGTGGCATACAGGGATGCTGTAGTAGAAACAGCAAGGGAATGCCTAGGAACGACTGTGTATAAAGACGGGAAAAATTGAACGTCTTGGTGGAATGATGAAGTGAGAGCAGCTTGCAAATGTAAAAAGAAGGCTTATCAGAAATGGCTCCAAACAAGGGCTGATGCAGACAGGAAATTGTACGTAGATGAAAGAAACAGAGCGAAAAAAATAGTTGTTGGATCCAAAAAGAAGTCATGGGAAGATTTTGGTAATAACCTGGAAAGGTTAGGTCAAACAGCAGGGAAAGCTTTCTGGACAATAATAAAGAAAGGAAGGGAGAGAAAAAGGAAATGAACAGTGTTTTGAGTAATTCAGGTGAACTCATAACAGACCCCAGGGAATCACTGGACAGGTGGAGGGAGTACTTGGAACATCTTCTCAATGTAAAAGGAAATCTTCATGGAGGTGTCGCGAACAACCAAGCTCACGGGGAGGAAGAAAATGATGTTGGTGAAATTACACTTGAGGAAGTGGAAATCTATAAGCAAGGGAACAGGAAGGATTGTAACAATTATTGAGGTATCTCACTGATTGTATACCAGGCAAAGCATTCACTGGCATCTTGGAAAGGAAGGTGCGATCAGTGGTTGAGAGGAAGTTGGATGAAAGACAGTGTGGTTTCAGACCACAAACGCCAGGTCAATGAAAAATTTTACAAAAGGAATGGGAAGTTGTGTTTATGTTTCGTAGATCTAGAGAAAGCATATGGCAGGGTACCGAGGAAAAAGGTGTTTGCCATACTGGGAGAATATGGAATTAAGGGTAGATTATTGAAATCAATCAAAGGCATTTATGTTGACAATTGGGGTTCAGTGAGAATTGATGGTAGAATGAGTTTAGTGCTTCAGGATACTTACAGTGGTTACAGAAGGCTGTAATCTTTCAACTTTTCTGTTCGCAGCTTACTTGGATCATCTGCTGAGAGGTATAAAGTGGCACGGAGGGATTCAGTTAGGTGGAAATGTAGTAAGCAGTCTGACTATGCTGACGATTTTGTCTTAATTGCAGATTGTGCCGAAAGCCTTTAAAATAGCTGCAATGATTATGGTATGAAAATTAGCCTTGAAGGCTAAACTGATATCAGTAGGTAAGAAATTCAACAGAATTGAATGTCAGATTGTGACACGAAGCTGGAACCGGCAGAAAATTTTAGATGTTTAGGTTGTGTGTTCTCCCAGGATGGTAATATTGTAAGTGAGATTGAATCAAGGTGTAGTAAAGCTAATGCAGTGAGCTCGCAGTTGCAAAAAACAGTGTTCTGTAAGAAGGAAGTTAGCTCCCAGATGAAACTATCTTTACATCGGTCTGTTTTCAGACAAACTTTGCTTTATGGGAGAAAAAGCTGGTTGACTCAAGATATCTTATTCATAAGTTAGAATTAACAGACATGGAAGCAGTGAGAATGTTTGCTGGTACAAACAGGTGGGAGCAATGGCAGGAGGGTACTCGGAACGGGGAGATAAAGGCTAAGTTAGGAATGAACTCGATGGATAAAGATGTACGCATAAACCGGCTTCGGTGGTAGGGTCATGTAAGACAAATGGAAGAGGATAGGTTACCTAGGGCCGGGCTGAGTGGCTCAGACGGTTAAGGCGCTGGCCTTTTAACCCCAACTTGGCAGGTCCGATCCTGGCACAGCCCGGTGGTATTTGAAGTTGCTCAAATACGACAGCCCCATGTTGGTAGATTTACTGGCACATAAAAGAACTCCTGCGGGACTAAATTCCGGCACCTCGGCGTCTCCGAAGACCTTAAAAAGTAGTTAGTTGGATGTAAAAGAAGTAACATTATTATTATTATTATTATTATTATTATTATTATTATTATTATTATTATTATTATTATTATTATTACCTAGGAGAATAATGGACACTGTTAAGGAGGGTAAGAGGAGTAGAAGGTGACCAAGACACTGATGATTGGACTCAGTTTGGAGGGTAAGAGGAGTAGAGGGTGACCAAGACGACGATGATCAGACACAGTTTCTAACGATTTAAACATAAGAGGTATAGAACTAAATGAGGCCACAGCACTAGTTGCAAATAGAGGATTGTGACGACGTTTTGTAAATTCACACAGGCTTGCAGACTGAACACTGAAAGGCATAACGGTATATCATGATTATGTATGTATGTATGTATGTATGTATGTATGTATGTATGTATGTATGTATATATGTATGTATTACCCAGCCAGCGAAATGTTGCCGGTGGCGGAAATCGGAACTAATGCACTCCGCCCAGCCACACGCGTACGATAGCAGTACAGTTGTCACCAGCGAAACCTCATCGCATGTCGTGTGAGTGAATGATTCGTGCTGCATCGTACATTGTGCGTAGTAGATTAGTGACGACCGAGCTCGATAGCTGCAGTCGCTTAAGTGCGGCCAGTATCCAGTATTCGGAAGATAGTAGGTTCGAACCCCACTGTCGGCAGCCCTGAAAATGGTTTTCCGTGATATCCCACTTTCCCACCAGGCAAATGCTGGGGCTGTACCTTAATTAAGGCCATGACCAATTCCTTCCCACTCCTAGCCACATCCTATCCCATCCTCGCCATAAGACCTATCTGCGTCGGTGCGACGTAAAGCAACTAGCATGTAGATTAGTGAACCCATGTACGTAAGTACGTATGTACGTAAGTGAAAACAGTTAATAGACTATATTGTTTGTTGAGCAGTGGAGTAGATGTACTTTAACATATAGTACATAGTACGAATAATAATAATAATAATAATAATAATAATAATAATAATAATAATCATAATAAAATCAATAATAGAAACGCCGGAAAAGAAAAGGGGGAGAAAATGGACTCATTCCGCGGAGAAGAAAATGATATACAATGTCGTGCAGTTTTGTAAGCAAGAGATAAAAGAGAACAAAGTAATTATAACTCTTCAAAAAGCAATTTTAAGGGTGGCACACATGGTTGGTAAGTCCGAAAAAACAGTAAGAAATATTTTGAAAGACACTGAAAAGGCGGAGCAAACCGGCGAAAAGGTTACAACACCACAAAAAAAGGTCTGAAAGAAAAATAATTTCTATAGAAGACTTTGTTAAATGTCGTATTCCTAGAAATTCCTAGAGTACTATGAACAAAAGAAAGAAATTCCAACACTGCAGAAACTGCTTGTATTTGCGAAACATGAAATACAGTTTAAGGGAGGAAAGGGAACTTTCCGGAAAATTGTAAAAGAACTGGGGTTTTATTTCCGGAAGTGTAAAAATAAACAAACTATCCTCGCGGAAAGGTCAGACATTGTTGCTAGACGTGTGGACTACTTATGAGCTATAAGAAATAATGCGAAGGGTCCAAATAAACCAGTAGTGTACGCGGATGAAATGTGGGTTCATACACACTACACTGTAAAAAAATGTTGGCAACATAAAGACGTCGCAAAGGTTATGACGAATCACAGTCTAGGACAACGAGCTATTGTTGTCCATGCGGGAGGGAAAATGGGTTTCATAGAGGGAGCAGATTTAATTTTATGACTCAAAATCCAAACCACAAGATTAAATGATGAAGATTAGATGATGAAATGAATAGCTGCAATTATCAGAAATGGGTAGAAGATAAACTTATTCCAAATATTCCACCCGAGAGCATAGTTGTTATCGTTAACGCGCCCTATCATTCTGTGCAAGACAATAAAGCCCCCACTAATGCATCTCGTAAGGCTGAAATGGTAGACTGGCTTACTCAGCATAGCATATATTGTGATCCCACTTGGAGACGAGATGAACTTTTGAAACTTATAACATGTAATAAGCCAAAACCGGCATATAGAGTGGATACAATGTTAGAACAAAAAGGGTTTACTGTCTTAAGGCTCCCTCCATACCATTGTTACCTTAATCCGATTGAACTTATTTGGATTTGTTAAAACAAAAGATTGCTGCTAAAAATGTCTCTACCGAGCTCGACAGCTGCAGTCGCTTAAGTGCCGCCAGTATCCAGTATTCGGGAGATAGTAGGTTCGAACCCCACTGTTGGCAGCCCTGAAAATCGTTTTCCGTGGTTTCGCATTTTCACACCAGGCAAATGCTGGGGCTGTACCTTAATTAAGGCCACGACCGCTTCCTTCCCCCTCCCAGCCCTTTCCCGTCCCATCGTCGCCGTAAGACCTATCTGTGTCGGTGCGACGTAAAACAACTAGCAAAAAAAATGTCTCTGCTATTAGCTTAAAAACCCTAAAGGAACTGACCAACAATTCTTTACATGAAATCACTCAACAGGACTGGGCAAAAGCCTGCGAAAAAGCACGAACAATTGAGGAAAGTTATTGGTACAGGGATGGGTTAATGGAGGAAGCTACAGAAAATATCATCATAAATGTTGGCCTTGACAGTGACGATAGTAATGGTGAAAATAAAAAATTAAAATGAGTGTCGTGACAACACTGAACAAAGTGATATGGATACTGATACTGCAAGTGAACCTGGTACGGATAACAGTGAGAATAGTGAGACCAACACAGGTGATGAAGAACCTGGTATCTGTCCTTTGTATGCAGGATCTTCATCGTCTAGTATAATGTAACTACAAGCGGGTTAGTGGTACTGTTCTCATTCTATGACTGTACATGCGTTCCCCCTCTTGTCCGTCCGCGGCAGCCATACCGTGGTGAGCTGACGTAATGTATACACAACAGCCACGCTCCATGTCTAACGGTAACAATTCCCTGGTGGAGTAGTATGTATGTATGTATGTATGTATGTATGTATGTATGTATGTATGTATGTGTTTGTTACTTGCTTAATGTTGCACTAACACATTGAAGGATTTTGGCTGTGAGAGGATGGAAAAGGGCTAGAACTGGGAAGGTAGCAGTTGGGGTCTTAATGAAGGTACAGCGTGAGCATTTGCCTGGTGTGAAAATGGGAAACCGTGGAAAAACATCTTATGGGGGATCACTGTAAGTATCTAGGTGTTAATATAAGGAAAGATCTTCATTGGGGTAGTCACATAAATGGTATTTTAAATAAAGGGTACAAATCTCTGCACAGGATTATGAAGGTGTTTAGGGGTTGTAGTAAGGATGTAAAGAAGAGGGCATATAAATCTCTGGTAAGACCCCAACTTAAGTATGGTTCCAGTGTGTGGGATCCTCACCAAGATTACTTGATTCCAGAAATGGAAAAAATCCAAAGAAAAGCAGCCTAATTTGTTCTGAGTGATTTCCAACAAAGAGTAGCGTTACAAAAATGTTGCAAAGTTTGGACTGGGAAGACTTGGAAGACAATAATAATGTTATTTGCTTTACGTCCCACTAACTACTTTCTAAGGTCTTCGGAGACGCCAAGACTTGGAAGAAGGAAGACGAGATGCTCAACAAAGTGGTATATTGATAAAGATGTATTCCCATAGGGAACCTGAAATATTTGTTGCGATGTGTAAATTTATAATAACAATATAGTTGGTACGGTATTGGACATTATAAATGAATGGCTAGGTGACTTTGAACAGTAATTCAGCGTTTTCCAAAATGAAATTCTTGTAAATAGGGAATTAAAGGCCACAAGCGTTAAAAATCTCCAATAATCAATACTTTCAGATACTGTTGTATACCAAGTCCAGAAAATAAACTACATTTTAGGAGAGGGCTTATAAGTCGCTTGTAAGACCCCAACTAGAGTATGGTTCCAGTGTATGGGACCCTCACCAGGATTACTTGATTCAAGAACTGGAAAAAATCCAAAGAAAAGCAGCTTGATTTGTTCTGGGTGATTTCCGAAAAAAGAGTAGCATTACAAATATGTTGCAAAGTTTGGGCTGGGAAGAACTGGGAGAAAGGAGACGAGTTGCTCGACTGAGTGGTATGTCCTGAGCTGTCAGCGGAGAAATGGCGTGGAATGACATTATTAGACGAATAAGTTTGAGTGGCGTCTTTAAAAGTAGGAAAGATCACAATATGAAGATAAAGTTGGAATACAAGAGGACATATTGGGGCAAATATTCATTTATAGGAAGGGGAGTTAGGGACTGAAATAATTTACCAAGGGAGATGTTCAATACATTTCCAATATCATTGAAATCATTTTAAAAAAAGGCTACAAAAACAACAGATAGGGAATCTGCCACCTGGGCAACTGTCCTAAATGTTTGCCTGATAGTGTTCTGGTTTCTCGATATTTGGTATAACAAAATGGAATGTTGAAACCAACTCACACTCAGCACAAATGTCATCGAATCAAAATGCCTATATAGAGTAGATGAGGCCTTGAATATTTTTTATTTTTTTAAAAAAAGCTTATCTCAGCTATTTTTGGGGTTGCTGGAGACACTCATGTGACTTTTGATATGAAAATCTCAACCCAGGATCGACCAGGATTTGAACCTCAGCCTTCTGGCTGTGAATCCAGCAGCTAAGCCACTAAGCCATTATTGTTACCTTATTAAAATTTGTGTTTACATTCAAATTGAGCCTTTCTGGACTGTGTGTTATCAACCAATCTCATCTCCAGTGTATAGGAGATCTTGTTTGCTTGCCAGCATTGATGTCCTGCCAGAGAGCCCAACAATCAGTGATTTTTTTTTTCTTTTTCTTTTTGCACTTCTGGTAATGGCACTCTCCATCTTCTGAGTTCTGACACCACCATAAAGCCAGGATGAATTTTCACAATTCTTCTAAAATTATCGTGGTCACTGATTTTATCCTCCACAATGCTTATATCTTGCAGACCTTTCTCACACTCTTGGGACCATTTTTCTTGGATGTCTTCAAATTCAGTCAATTCCAAATTTTATTTGTGAGCCAACTGTCATTATTATTATTATTATTATTATTATTATTATTATTATTATTATTATTATTATTATTATTATTATTTTACCAGAATGAATTGAAAGTTTCAATATCCTGAAGGTAGACATGAAATGAAAAACAGAATGCAGTATACAAGCCTACCAGAACACTTATTTTTCATTTGGTCATCTTCTATGCTAAGCACTCCTTTTTCAGTACTAGTTGCAAATGGTTCCCTATGGGAATCAACATCTATGTCATCTGATGGCCAGGCAGGCATCAATTTTTTGTTATGAGACAGTCTCTCATAGTGCATTGGCACTGCCGGTGGCTCCAACTAGCCTACGCAGTGGCCTCCAAGCTATGCAGTAGCCATGCGTCTTGGTGGGTGTGCTATTTACCAACTGATGAGCCCAACATAGAACACTAGGACAAAATGGTGGCAACCAGGAATGAGTTAGCTGGAAAATTTATAAAAATCCAATAACGGAACACTTATGTTGGTGTATATCTTCTTCTATCGGACGATTTCTGATAGATAGTATTAAAAAGTTAGGTATTCCCCATCTTGCAAAAGCAACTTCACAGTGGAAATCGTGCATATTGGAGCAGAAGTGAATGATAGAAGACAGCATTACACCAAATTATTTTTAGAAACTCACGAACAATGTACTCTGAAGCATCAAGCATGCAAATAATATTTCTTATGTTACTTTTGCTGGTAACCAAGTAGCACAATGTCCTACAGTAACTTACCTGGCAAAACAGCATTTGCAGCAGATAAGTTACTTCACATGTGATGATTTATAATTAAAGAGCATTCACTCTCCTCTGATATGAAATATGACAATTAAATATTTAGTTACAAATCATCTAACATAAAATATTCTCCATGTGTTAAGAACTTCCAACACTGAACAAATGATAGACAAAATATTCCACTCATACAGAAAAATATATTTAAAAGGTGATAAAATATAGAAATTGGTTTCCCTTTGGTGTCAATTCTCATTAAATAATAAACAAAATCCTTAATGCATACAGATTTTGTATTTTGTTCTGATTCATATCTTCAAGAGGAACTATGCTTTAGAGGATATGCAAGTACTAAATTAAATTAAATAATTCAACTCAAATAATCCCCTACTAACAGCATAGGATTAGAATTCAGGATCTTGGAGTTTGTTTTGTTGACTTTCTGGAACTAATCATAAAGAATATTGTAAGTGGTGGAAAGACATTTTTCATGAATATTGAAAATTTAATTTCAATTCCTATTATTAAAAATACTCTCAATAAAGAGAGGATAAGCAAACCTGGAATATAAGTAAGGGATGGCTATAGTTCAAAAGTTTTTGCAGTAAGTTACTGTTACAGTGACAAATCAGGTGATGAATTCTACACATTCGAACTGTTTAATAAATGGCAAGTGATTAATATTATGAAACCAATTTTAAAAGGATTATCTCAAATGTGGGAATGCCCTATATGCACTGATCTAATTCACCTTTTAAATCTGTTGCTAAATAATCCCTCAGTAGTAAACGTTTGTCTCATGTTGTTATTCTGGCCCCTCTTGTTAATTATCAATTTCAACACTAAAGATGCTTTAGAGGTAGACTTTCTACATCAGATGAAGTACTTGGTGTGTTGCATGTTCAAATCCAGAAATTAACAGTCAGAATTTAAAAATTAGTATTTTCCTACAATGAAGTTGCACTGAAAGTAGGACTTCATACTAGTGGGTAGACAAGTTGCAGTAAGGTGAGTGCCTTTAATTCAGAGTAATAAAATACCGAGACTTACTTTCCGACATGCGTTTTCTGACGAATGGTCATTCTGACGATCACATCCAATCAAGTTATGCGGGTGGTTCCAGTGCATGCGTACTCTTCATCAGGTGATGCAAGAACTAGTCGAAACAAGTTTGTAGCTCAAATGAGTTTGATTTTTATGCATATTCGTATGAACTCATACCATGTATAGTGAAGAAAAAACTTAAGTGTTTGCAGGACAACAAAGATTTATTTGTTGCCATTAATGCTTTCACGGTCCGTACTTATAGACATGATACTGTATAGGCTTTTAGACTTATGCCGTGTCAATAAAATAAGGTGAAGATGTCAACGTTTCGCAGAAAACTGTGCTCTGCATCCTCAGGAGAAATCTCGACTGACCACAAGAAGGGCTTCTTAAACAATGATGTTATAGTGAGAAAACTTGTTTGTCAGATGATCCAATTAAGTAATCAAGCTTAGATAATGATGGACAAAAGCTAATGGCGTAACTTGTAAAGTACATTACTTCACGTGCAATATTTATTAGTAACAATACAAAGTTCAACAATGTTCACGATCAACATTAAGATCCTCTTTCCTGTTTCTGTACTTCTTAATTCACTCACAGTGGTTCAATATCTTATAAACTAACCTAGAAAGCAGCACAGCATGGAATATTATGTATACTATTAATTTTCTCTAAGAAGCATTTCTCGTGGTCAATCAAGATTTCTTCTGAATACGCAGAGCACAGTTTACTGCAAAATGTTAAGAACTAACCCTTATTTTATTGACATGGCATAAGCCTAAGAGCCTATACACTATCATGTCCAAAAGATTTATTTCTTTAAAAAAGTGGGAAGAAATAACTAAAGAAACGGATGTGTATGTTAAGTAGGGTACACTCCCAATAATTTCACTGGCATAATATCCATGCCCTCCTCTGCGAACCATGTGACCTTGCCGCGGTGGGGAGGCTTGTGTGTCCCGATGATGCAGATAGCTGAGCCACAGGTGCAACCATATTGGATGGGTTTCTGTTGAGAGACCAGACTAACGAATCGTTCATCGAAAGGGGGGTAGCAGCCTCTCGGTAGTTGCAAGGGCGGCAGTCTAGATGATTGACTGATACGGTCTTGTAATAATACTCAACATGGCTTAGCTGTGTTGATACTGCTACACGGCTGAAAGCAACGGGAAACTACAGCCGTAACTACCTCCCGAAGACATGCAGCTCTCTCTGTATGAATGGTGTACTGATGATGGCTTCCTCCCGGCTAAAATATTCCGGAGGTAAACTAGTCCCCCATTTGGATCTCCGGGTGGGGACTACACGAGAGGGGGCGATCATCAGGAAGATGGATACTGACATTCTGCGAGTCGGAGCGTGGAATGTTAGAAGTTTGAATCGTTGTGGTACGTTAGAGAATCTGAAAAGGGAGATGGATAGGCTAAAGTTAGATGTAGTTGGTATAAGTGAAGTACGTTGGCAGGAAGAACAAGAGTTTTGGTCAGGTGACTACTGAATTATCAACACAAAATCAAACAGGGGAAATGCAGGAGTTGGTTTAATAATGAATAAGAAAATAGGGCAGCGGGTAAACTACTATGACCAGCATAGTGAAAGAATTATTGTCGTCAAGATAGACACCAAACCAATGCCCACCACAATAGTGCAGGTCTATATGCCTACTAGTTCAGTGGATGATGAAGAAATAGAAAGAATATATGAGGAGATAGAAGATTTAATACAATATGTAAAAAGTGACGAGAATCTAATTGTGATGGGAGACTGGATTGCAGTGGTAGGCCAAGGAAGAGAAGGTAATACAGTTGGAGAATTCGGATTGGGACAAAGGAACGAAAGAGGAAGTCGGCTGGTTGAATTCTGCACTGATCATAATTTAGTCCTTGCCAATACTTGGTTCAAACACCACAAACGACAGCTGTATACGTGAACGAGACCTGGAGACACTGGAAGGTATCAAATAGACTTCATTATGATTACGCAGAGATTTAGAAACCAGGTGTTGGATTGGAAAACTTTCCCAGGAGCAGACATGGACTCTGACCACAACTTGTTGGTCATGAAATGTCATCTGAAGTTGAAGAAATTGAAGAAAGGAAAGAATGCAAAAAGATGGGATCTAGACAAGTTGAAAGAATAGAGTGTGAGGGATTGTTTCAAGGAACGTGTTGCACAAGGACTAAATGAAAAGGCTGAAGGAAACACTATAGAGGAAGTGTGGAGAGTCACGAAAAATGAAGTCAGTAGGGCTGCTGAACAAATGTTAGGAAGGAAAAGATCAACTAAGAATCAGTGGATAACTCAGGAGATATTAGACCTGATTGATGAACAACGAAAATACAAGAACGCTAGAAATGAAGAGGGCAGAAAGGAATACAGGCGATTAAGGAATCAAGTGGATAGAAAGTGCAAGGTAGCTAAGGAAGAATGGCTGAAGGAGAAGGAATTGATGACATTCCCTCTGAATTACTGACTGCCTTAGGAGAAACCAGCATGGCAAGGTTATTTCATTTAGTGTGCAAGATGTATGAGACCAGAGAAGTCCCATCCGATTTTCGGCAGAATGTTGTTATACCTATTCCCAAAAAAGCCGGTGCTGACAGGTGTGAAAACTACCGCACCATTAGTTTAGTATCTCATGCTTGCAAAATTTTAACACGTATTATTTACAGAAGAATGGAGAAACAAGTTGAAGCTGAGTTGGGAGAAGATCAATTTGGCTTCAGAAGAAATGTAGGAACACGTGAAGCAATCCTGACTTTACGTCTGATCTTACAGGATCGAATCAAGAAGGACAAGCCCACGTACATGGCATTCATAGATCTAGAAAAGGCAATCGATAATGTTCATTGGACCAAGCTATTTATGATTTTGAAGATGATATGGATCAGGTACCGAGAACAAAGAATTATCTACAATCTGTATAAAAATCAGTCTGCAGTGATAAGAATCGAGGGCTTTGAAAAAGAAGCACCAATCCAGAATGGAGTGAGGCAAGGCTGCAGTTTGTCCCCTCACCTTTTCAATGTTTACATAGAACAGGCAGTAAAGGAAATCAAAGAGAAATTTGAAAAGGGAATCACAGTCCAAGGAGAAGAAATCAAAACCTTGAGATTTGCCGATGATATTGTTATTTTATCTGAGACTGCAGAAGATCTCGAGAAGTTGCTGAATGGTATGGATGAAGTCTTTGGTAAGGAGTACCAGATGAAAATAAATAAGTCCAAAACTAAAGTAATGGAGTGCAGTTGAATGAAGGCAGGTGATGTAGGAAATATTAGATTAGGAAATGAAGTCTTAAAGGAAGTAGATGAATATTGTTACTTGGGTAGTAAAATAACTAACGATGGCAGAAGTAAGGAGGACATAAAATGCAGACTAGCACAAGGAAGGAAGAGCTTTCTTAAGAAAGGAAATTTGCTCACTTCAAACATTGATAATGGAATCAGAAAGATGTTTTTGAAGACTTTCGCGTGGAGCCTGGCATTGTATGGAAGTGGAACATGGACGATAACTAGCTCAGAGAGAAAGAGAATAGAAGCTTGTGAAATGTGGCGTTACAGAAGAATGTTGAAGGTGAGATGGATAGATCGAATCACGAATGAAGAGATACTGAATCGAATCGGTGAGAGGAGATCGATTTGGCTAAATTTGACTAGAAGAAGAGATAGTATGATAGGACACATCTTAAGACACCCAGGACTTGTTCAGTTGGTTTTTGAAGGAAGTGTAGGTGGTAAGAACGGTAGGGGTAGACCAAGGTATGAATTTGACAAGCAGATTAGAGCAGATGTAGGATGCAATAGTTACGTAAAAATGAAAAGGTTAGCACAGGACAGGGTGGCATGGAGGGCTGTATCAAACCAGTCTATGGACTGATGACTCAAACACACACAATATCCATGCTATTAGGAGTACATTGAACTGCATACCAAGTAATTTTGCCGGGCTGAGTGGCTCAGACGGTTAAGGTGCTGGCCTTCTGACCCCAACTTGGCAGGTTCGATCCTGGCTCAGTCCGGTGGTAATTGAAGGTGCTCAAATACGTCAGCCTCATGTCGGTAGATTTATTGGCACGTAAAATAACTCCTGCGGGACTAAATTCCGGCACCTCGGCGTCTCCGAAAACCGTAAAAGAGTAGTTAGTGGGATGTAAAACAAATAACATTATTATTATTATTATTACCAAGTAATTTTGAAAATGTATCTCACCCGGCTACAGCTGGATAAAGGGAAATTATTATGATGATGATCTCACTAGCAGGGCTGACAAAATAAGTAATAACCTTCATCATAACATGCATTCAGTATAAGCACCAAACTCTAATGAAACATTTGGAGCCAGGCTGAGTGGCTCAAACTGTTGAGGCACTGGTCTTCTGAGTGCTACTTGGCAGGTTCGATCCTGGCTCAATCCAGTGGTATTTGAAGGTGCTCAAATACATCAGCTTCATGTCTGTAGATTTACTGGCAGGTACAAGAACTCAAGCAGGACTAAATTCCGGCACCTCAGCATCTCCGAAAACCATAAATAGTAGTTAGTGGGACGTAAAGCAAATTATTATTAAACATTCGAATGATATAGTGAGAAAACTTGTTTGTCAGATGATCCAATTAAGTAATCAAGCTTAGATAATGCTGGTCAAAAGCTAGTGGAATAACTTGTAGAATACATTCCTTCAGGTGCAATATTTGTTAGTAACAATACAAAGTTCAACAATGATCATGGTCAACATTAAGATCCTCTTTCCTGTTCCTGTACTTCTTAATTCACTCACTTACAGTGGTTCAATATCCTATAAACTAATCTAGAAAGCAGCACAGCATGGAATATTATGTAAGATACTATTAATATTCTCTAGTCTATTCTAATTACATGATGAAACAGAACTGAACAACATAATGAACTTTGCTGATAAACTTTGGTAGAGAATGATCTATCACTTTCGTCAACACAGAGACAATTACACTTTCCTACTGAAAAAACAACAACAACAACAACAAAATCAAAGAAACATAAAGCTTTCTTCAAAGGTTATTTGGAAAACCACGTTAAATATAATTTTTACTTCGGTAAAAATCATCACTTGTCATTATTTAACATACTGATTCGCTCCCATTCCTTTTCAAACTTTTCTCCATAAACAACAAGCCAATGAAACAGGAAATTACATTATCAAACTTTACACATAACAAAGCATCTATAGGAGAACCATACTACATTTATTATATCATATAAAGAAATCCTACCTTGCTGGATTATTGTCTGTACCATTACTGGCACTGCTCTCTGCATTCCGAAATTCGAGGAAACGGTCTAATCTACGTCTCCTATAGCTTGAAGTGCAATAATGATTAAGTCCACTATCATTTGGTTGGTCAGGATGTGGGGGACTGTCTCGACTACTGGAAGGTTGGCACCTATCGTTCCGTTTTGAGCACCTGAAAACAGAACAAGCACTGACATTGTAAGCACTCAAATGGAGAGCATAAATTGATTACCTTAATAATAATAATAATAATAATAATAATAATAATAATAATAATAATATTTCTCTGTTGTTATTCCTGCACCCTGGTAGATTCAAGGGTACAATGTGTCTTGCACATGTACATTTGGCCCCAGTTTTACGACTGGATATACTGGGCGGGTGGGCCATGCGATTAAGAGCGTGCAGCTGTGAGCTCACATCCGGGAGATAGGGGGTTCGAATCCCACTGCCAGCAGCCCTGAAGGTGGTTTTCCGTGGTTTCCAATTTTCACACCAGGCAAATGCTGGGGCTGTACATCAACTAAGGCCAGAGCCGCTTCCTTCCCATCCCTAGGCCTTTCCCGTCCCATCGTCGCCATAAGACCTATCTGTGTCGGTGCTACGTTAAGCAAAATAGCAAAAAAAAAAAAAAAAAAAATGACTGGATACCCTTCCTGATACCACTTCTCTGCAGAAGAATGCATCTAAATATTTATTTATTTATTCTTTCATCCATTCATGAACATAAATAAACAAAACCACTTGACAAATTATGTTTCCAAATTCTTCCAATTCTTTTAATTTGGAATTTTGTTCATAAATGTTAAACAAATGGTTGAGTGTAGTGAGCTGGCACCTCACTGGCCATTCAGGCTACCACAGCTCCTATGCAAAGGAATGCCATCGGCAAGATCATAAAAAAGTCTCATGCTCACAGGAGAACTGTTGGGAGAGGCCACCCAGATTTCAATATAACTTCAGTGAATTACCAATTGTAGTAGTTGTTGGTCATCAGTCCATAAGACTAGTTTGATGCAGCCCTCCATGCCACCCTATCCTCTCATAACCTTTTCATTTCTACATAGGTGCTGTGGCATTTCTAGCTCACTTACTTATTTAAAAAACATAAAACTGCATTAAAATTTAAGATACAAAAATAACATTTATTAAATAAAATACTCAATCGTCGGACCTTGTACTAACAGTTTGTTCTTACCCGAGTTAATTTGTTTATTAATATTTTCATTACTATTACCAATTGTTTCTTGCATTTTACTACTTATTTATTTCTTACTATGTTCGTTACTACTAATCATTTCTTCCATCTGTTTCTTATTTTCGCCACTACTACTACTAATTAATTCTTCCACCTGTTTCTTATTATTTTCACTACTACTACTACTACTACTACTACTACTACTACTAATTAATTATTTCATCTCTTTCTTATTACTTACGTTGAACTCAGTCATTTTGGCCATCCACAAATTTAAAAGAATTTGGTTCATCCCCCCCACGACTTCCTTTTGAGTTTCAGTGTGCTTCTCAATTTCTGCACTTTCCTGGCTCGCTTCAAAACCTTCCATCATGTTCATCAGCTCCCTATTTTCAACCTCACATTGGATGTTCTTAGAAGTAATGACGCCCTCGTCACATAACTTGTCATTGACTTCCTTGTCCATCTTTGTTTCACTAGTAATAGTATGCAATCTCAAATTAATTTCCCTTTTCAAATCCCTTGACATACCCCCAAAATACAAATATATATCACAAATTTACACTCCTGACATTTACTGGTAATAATTCTGTTGGCTTAAATGTGCATACTCTTCCCAAAATCAACCCATGATATGCTGTCATTCAAAACAAGTTCTGAATTTATTTGAGTCCCACATTTCAGCGACAAATTGTGGCATTTTTAAATCACTTATTTAAAAAACATAAAACTGAATCAAAATGAAAAATATGAAAATAATATTTATTAAATAAAATACTCAATCGCCAGACCTTGGACTCACACTTTGTTCTTACCCGATTTCTTACACATACAATATTTGATGAGCGCCTGCTACAACTCAACGCAGCAATAACAGAATGAGAGTCTTGAATATCTCTAGGGTGTAGGGTAATAAGCTTACTTTTGACAACATACAATATAGGTTCTAGGAAAAGGAGATTGTTCTTTGGTTTCCCCATTAAATTTGATTGTTCTTCGATTTCCCCATTAAATTTGAGGTTATTTAATTCTGCCATTGAAAGACGATAAATTAATTTGATAGAACAAAATATATTCTTAAACGATATAGAAAAAATAGCAAGACCTGCTGCAATAAATCAGATGAGATTATAAAAGTATGACACAATAACTGAAAGAAACTAGGCATTAATTTGAATTCCTCTTGACTGGACATATAAAAATTACACAAGAAATTTATCCCTCACTGGTTCACTTGACTGTACCTTCAACACTTTGAGAGTAATTACGACATATTCCTTTGAGTTGGTGTTTGCTGTAGGTGTATCAAGCCTAATTTGGTGATGTATCCTTTTTGTTTCACTGACAACTGAGTATCCATGTGACTGCTGCTTCTCTATCCAGATGACTGACTACTATCATCTCAGTACAACACTTCTTGGCAAGTGTCTCCATCCACATGACTTCATGGCAAGTCTCTCCTTCTATATGATTTTATGGCAAGTCTCTCCTTCTGCAAGACTTCATGGCAAGTCTCTCCTCCTATATGACTACAACGAACTGACCGACTGAGGTCTCTCCTTCCAATTGACTCACTCACTGTTCACCATCCATTTGATTGACGCTATACGATGCTGGTCCTAGTATTTATACCCTGAGCTGACACACCTACGCAATCTCCAGAAATAACTATATTATTACTCCCACCCAGCTCAAACTGTTTCACACTCTGGTGAAATTGCCCGGGGCAGCTGTAGGTTTCTCCAAAAAACGAGCTCATCGCTAAATGCATTCAATGACAGAGCGATAACTCGGCAGTTAAGCTAGCGGTATTTCACAATATTGTAACGTCACAAGTTATTACACAAAAAATCCACCTCTGCTATTGTAAAGCAACTCTCACTGCACATGTCTTGAATGTTAATCTACACACATATACGTAACAATTTAACTACAATCACGCAAGCGATAATCATTGCATAATTGAATTGAACAATAATAATAATTACAATAATAGTAATAACAATACTATAATAATAATAATAATAATAATAATAATAATAATAATAATAATAATAATAATAATAATAATAATAATAATAATAATAATACACATATCACCTTGTAAGGGGATTTGAACCGTTACACTGCTACACACTACACCTGCTCTAATCTGCTTGTCATATTCATACCTTGAACCAATACCATTCTTACTACCTTCACTTAACTCAAAAACGAACTGAACAAGCCCTGGGTGTCTTAAGATGTGTCCTATCATTCTATTTCTTCTTCTGGTCAAAATCAGCAAAGTCAATCTCCTCTCACTAATTCGATTCACTCTTCATTCATGATTCATCTACCCAGCTCACCTTCACCATTCTTCTGTAACATAACATTTCAAAAGTTTATTTTCTCTCTCTTTTTTTTTTTTCCTGAGCTAGTAACGTCCACATTTCACTTCCATGCAGTGCTACACTCCAGACAAAATTCTTTGAATACCTAATTCCTATATCACAGTCTGAAGTTGTAACCTTCCAGGCTTGACTAGCCATGTTAATTATAATCCTATAGTCCAACTACGTGATATCACTCGATATCAAATTATCCGTTATCGGCAATTATTCATTGAGACCTGTTAATTATTCTGCAGTCAATTGTAAATTAGAATGATATTGGAATCATATTAGATATATTGTAACATCATTTATTATTTAAATTATGAAAGGATAAGGATTTATTATGTATTGTAATTTAGCCAATATGTTGAGACAGTGTTTGTGCCATTTCATCTCATATTTGTGTATACAGAAACATTATTCTTGAAGCTGGGAATTTGGGATGAGTCATTGGGTTTAACTCAAGAGAACATAATTATACAGTGACCTGCCTGCAAGGCTAAAGCATTTACAACATCATCGACATGCCCACTGTTTACTCCTGAAGAAATAAGAGAGGAAAGGATATGATATGGGATCAATGAATGAGATGCTACGATGATAAAGAGACTTGATATGGAGCAGTTACCAAGGAAAGGGAAGTCTCGTGTATATAATTCTGAATGGAGCATCCAGATAACCACAATTATATTTTTTGGGGGATATTAAGGTTTTCGTCTCGATATACAGTACGGAAGTGCTGTGATGTTGTCGGATCGTGGTTAGACGGAATAGTATATGGCTTGTGATATAATATATTCCAAATTATTCTGGACAAAGAACTATGTTAGTTCAAGTCTATGGTACTTGGTACAAATCTATACTGTATCAGGAGAACAGCTTATTTGGTTTGAGATTTCTGACAAAATGGAACAATTCATAACACTGAATTTTCTCCACCCATGATCAAATGTGATCAATTTTCATAAGCATAGGGCCAATGTATATCTCACAGATGAGGCAATTAGGGCATGTTAGTCCAGATAGCCCAAACTGAATCACAGAAGGAAGGATGTCCATGGAGCCAATCTACAACAAATAAAAAGGAGAACGAGTAACCACGGAATACAGATGACCTCAACGGAAGCTGCAATTGGTGAGCCACTATTATCTAATGCAAGCAACAGTAAATTACAGTAACGTTAAATTCTAAATTCTCTTCTAGCTTAAAGGAACTTTTCCGATTCATCTCATTTTTTAAAATAAATTGATTTGACTTTAAATTGCATTAATTTTCCTTCTCAAAGTGATACTTAATGGTTAATTATTTTAATCCCACCCCTGTGATTTAATTATGAGTCTCTAAGATATTCAACATAAATTTTGCTTTATAGTCTTTTTCAAAAAAGCAGTCAAGTTGGCACCCAATCAAAACATAGAGAAATGAGAAACCTTGGAATATGATAATTGGTATTCTACTTGCGTGGCAATTTGTGAGCAAGCCACATATATTTTGTGTCTATATTCAAGTGTCTCCAGCAAATTACATTCGCCTACCAGCGTGGAGCTGAGGGGTAGTAAGGTTTACATTTGTCGCACCAACGTGGAGCTCGAAAACTATAAGTATTCGTATTAAGTATTGATATATTTGGAGTGTACAGATCGGGAAAGGGTAGCACTGACGCGGATTCGGAATTATTTGATAGGATAGACAGCTATGTGGGAAACGACATGGAAAGAAATGTGATGGTAGCGGGAGATCTGAATTTGCCATATGTCAATTGGGAAGGAAGTGCGAATGACAGGAAGCATGACCAACAAATGGCAAATAAGTTAATATGGGAAGGACAGCTGATTCAGAAAGTGATGGAACCAACCAGAGGGAAAAATATCCTGGATGTCGTGATGATAAAACCAGATGAGCTCTATAGGGAACCTGAAGTAATAGATGGTATTAGTGATCATTAAGCTGTTTTTGTGGTAGTTAAAAATAAATGTGATAGAAAGGAAGGTCTTAAAAGTAGGACTGTTAAGCAGTACCATATGGCTGATAAAGCAGGCATGTGGCAGTTTCTAAAAAGTAACTATGATCGGTGGAAAATGGTTAAAAAAAAATGTAAACAGACTCTGGGATGGGTTTAAAGAAATTGTTGAGGAATGCGAAAACAGGTTTGTACCATTAAGGGTGGTAAGGAATGGTAAAGACCCACCTTATTATAATAGAGAAATAAAGAGACTAAGAAGGAGGTGCAGACTGGAAAGAAATAGGGTTAGAAATGGCTGCGGAAGTAAGGAGAAATTGAAGGAACTTACTAGAAAATTGAATCTAGCAAAGAAGGCAGCTAAGGATAACATGATGGCAAGCATACTTGGCAGTCATACGAATTTTAGTAAAAAATGGAAGGGTATGTATAGGTATTTTAAGGCAGAAACAGGTTCCAAGAGAGACATTCCAGGAATAATTAATGAACAAGGGGAGTGTGTATGTGAGGATCTTCAAAAGGCAGAAGTATTCAGTCAGCCGTATGTAAAGATTTGGTTACAAGGATAATGTCGAGATAGAGGAGGAGACTAAGGCCAAAGAAGTAATAAAATTTACATATGATAACAATGACATTTACAATAAGATACAAAAGTTGAAAACGGGAAAAGCGGCTAGAATTGATCAGATTTCTGGGGATATACTAAAGACAATGGGTTGGGATATAGTACTATATCTGAAGTACTTATTTGATTATTGTTTGGTCGGAGGAGCTATACCAGATGAATGGAGAATTGTTATAGTAGCCCCTGTGTATAAAGGAAAGGGTGATAGACATAAAGCTGAAAATTACAGGCCAGTAAGTTTGACATGCATTGTATGTAAGCTTTGGGAAGGCATTCTTTCTGATTATATTAGACATGTTTGTGAAATTAATAACTGGTTCGATAGAAGGCAGTTCGGTTTTAGGAAAGGTTATTCCACTGAAGCTCAACTTGTAGGATTCCAGCAAGATATAGCAGATATCTTGGATTCTGGAGGTCAAATGGACTGTATTGCGATTGACCTGTCTAAAGCATTTGATAGGGTGGATCATGGGAGACTACTGGCAAAAATGAGTGCAATTGGACTAGACAAAAGAGTGACTGAATGGGTTGCTATATTTCTAGAAAACAGATCTCAGAAAATTAATAATTAAGAGGGGAATTCCTCAAGGCAGTATTATCGGACCTTTATGTTTTCTTATATATATAAATTATATGAGTAAAGGAGTGGATTCGGAGGTAAGGCTTTTTGCGGATGATGTTATTCTCTATAGAGTGATAAATAAGTTACAAGACTGTGAGCAACTGCAGCGTGACCACGAAAATGTTGTGAGATGGACAGCAGGCAATGGTATGTTCATAAACGGGGTTAAAACTCAGGTTGTGAGTTTCACAAATAGGAAAAGTTCTCTCAGTTTTAATTACTGCGTTGATGGGGTGAAAGTTCCTTTTGGGGATCATTGTAAGTATCTAGGTGTTAATATAAGGAAAGAGCTTCATTGGGGTAATGACATAAATGGGATTGTAAATAAAGTGTACAGATCTCTGCACATGGTTATGAGGGTGTTTAGGGGTTGTAGTAAGGATGTAAAAGAGAGGGCATATAAGTCTCTGGTAAGACCCCCAACTAGAGTATGGTTCCAGTGTATGGGACCCTCACCATGATTACCTGATTCAAGAACTGGAAAAAATCCAAAGAAAAGCAGCTCGATTTGCTCTGGGTGATTTCCGACAAAAGAGTAGCGTTACAAAAATGTTGCAATGTTTGGGTTGGGAAGAATTGAGTGAAAGAAGAAGAGCTGCTCGACTAAGTGGTATGTAATACCAATATAAATGGTCCGTTATTGGACATTATAAATTTTCCAGCTAACTCATTCTTGGTTGCCAGCGTTTCGCCCTCGTGTGCTAGGGTGGGCTCATCAGTTGGTACCTAGCACACCTACCAATACGCTGGCTAGTGCATACCGTGGAGGCCACTGCGTAGGCTAACTGGAGCCACCGGCAGTGCCAATGCACTAAGAGACTTTGTCTCATTATCAAAAATTGATGCCTGCCTGGCCATCAGATGATATAGATGTTGATTCCCATAGGGAATCTGAAATATTTGTCCTGAATGAGTAAATTTATAATACCAATATAAATGGTCCGTTATTGGACATTATAAATTTTCCAGCTAACTCATTCTTGGTTGCCATCGTTTCGCCCTCGTGTGCTAGGGTGGGTTCATCAGTTGGTACCTAGCACACCTACCAATACGCTGGCTAGTGCATACCGTGGAGGCCACTGCGTAGGCTAACTGGAGCCACCAGCAGTGAAAATGCACTAAGAGACTTTGTCTCATTATCAAAAATTGATGCCTGCCTGGCCATCAGATGATATAGATGTTGATTCCCATTGGGAATCTGAAATATTTGTCCTGAATGAGAAAATTTATAATACCAATATAAATGGTCCGTTATTGGACATTATAAATTTTCCAGCTAATAACGGACCATTTATATTGGTATTATAAATTTACTCATTCAGGACAAATATTTCAGATTCCCTATGGGAATCAACATCTATATCATCTGATGGCCAGGCAGGCATCAATTTTTGATAATGAGACAAAGTCTCTTAGTGCATTGCCACTGCCGGTGGCTCCAGTTAGCCTACGCAGTGGCCTCCACGGTATGCACTAGCCAGCGTATTGGTAGGTGTGCTAGGTACCAACTGATGAGCCCACCCTAGCACACGAGGGCGAAACGCTGGCAACCAAGAATGAGTTAGCTGGAAAATTTATAATGTCCAATAACGGACCATTTATATTGGTATTATAAATTTACTCATTCAGGACAAATATTTCAGATTCCCTATGGGAATCAACATCTATATCATCTGATGGCCAGGCAGGCATCAACTTTTGATAATGAGACAAAGTCTCTTAGTGCATTGGCACTGCTGGTGGCTCCAGTTAGCCTACGCAGTGGCCTCCACGGTATGCACTAGCCAGCGTATTGGTAGGTGTGCTAGGTACCAACTGATGAGCCCACCCTAGCACACGAGGGCGAAACGCTGGCAACCAAGAATGAGTTAGCTGGAAAATTTATAATGTCCAATAACGGACCATTTATATTGGTATTATAAATTTACTCATTCAGGACAAATATTTCAGATTCCCTATGGGAATCAACATCTATATCATAAGTGGTATGTTCCGAGCTGTCAGCGGAGAGATGGCGTGGAATTACATTAGTAGACGAATAAGTTTGAGTAGTGTTGATAAAAGTAGGAAAGATCACAATATGAAGATAAAGTTGAAATTCAAGAGGACAAACTGGGGCAAATATTCATTTATAGGAAGGGGAGTTAGGGACTGGAATAACTTGCCAAGGGAGATGTTCAATAAATTTCCAATTTCTTTGAAATCATTTAAGAAAAGGCTAGGAAAGCAACAGATAGGGAATCTGCCACCTGGGCGACTGCCCTAAATGCAGATCAGTATTGATTGATTGAAAAGAAAGCAGTAAAAGTAGAGTCTGTGATATTTGGGGCAAAGTGAGTTTCCATATAATTTATATGTTTGATTTTGGGGAAATCATGGCTGCACAAGCTGAAAAGGACATGAAATTACATAGCGGAAACTTAGTAAATAGAAGCGCGGCGCTGAATTCTAAAGATGTTGTAGATTAGAGAATTGAAGTAGAAAAGGGTAGAGAGTGGAAGGAACATGGAAAGTAGCACAGAATCTGATGTAGCTAGGATGGAGGGCGAAAAAGAAGGTAATACGAATAGTGAAAGGAATATTCAACAACTGTTTGTGATGATGCAAGGGATATTAGAGGAAACAAAAGGGATAGATGAAATTAGGAAAGAAACAAATGAAATTAGGAAGGAACATAGGAAGAAAACAAATTAAATTAGGAAGGAAATGGATGAAATTAGTAAGGAAATAGAGAAAATGCAGACAGAGATAACAAAAATTGTAAGCAGATGGAACAGGCGAAAACCGAAATTAGCAGAGAAGTCAATACTATGATGGATGGTTTAAATCAAAGATTAGACGAAACACTTGAACAGCAGAAACATTTTTATAAACAGTTACCTGAACAGGAGATGAAACATAGCCTACATTAGAAAGAGGTAGAAATTAAGTGAACATAGAAGTAAAGTCATGGAGATGGTAGAAAAGGAAAAATGTAAAGTTAGGGATGAAGTAGACCAGCAGATCACAGGAATTAACCATAAAATTCAAGAACAAGAAGAAGTTATTCAAGTTAGAGAACAAGTACAACAACAATATGATGCTCTGTGTGGTAAAATAGAGAATAATGTTAAAAGACATAATGGAAAGTTTAAGAAAGCAGAGGAAATTACGATTGAAATTAAGGTCATCAAGGAAAGACAGGAACACATTGCGAGTGTCGTAGAAACTAGAGAGAAAAGAATAAATGAACGTATTGATAGGTCGGAGACACAAATACGTAAAGAAATCAGAGAAAAGCAGGGTAAAATAGGAAGTCAGTGCCATGGTACCAATTTCATATATGAAAGAGAACTACCAAAATTCAATGGGAGGCAGACAAACCCTTTAGATTTTTTAAACACTGGTAAGGAACGGTTTGAAAAATGAATAGAAGAAGGAATCATTGAATGGGAGGAAGCTTTAGAAATAATTGGTAATGGTTTTATTGGGGAAACAAAATCATGGTTTGCGGTGTATAAGAGCAACATGACCAGTACAGTGGAATTTCAGAAATATTTCACAGAGATATTCTGGAGTGAAGTTATACAAAGCAGGGAAAGAGAACGCATTGTCTTTGGGAAATTTAGGCCACACGAAGGGGTTTCTACGACAGAATGTTTTCTGGCCCACATTATAATTTGTAAAAACGAAGATGGGATGTCAGCAGAGAGAGATATTGTGAAATTATTACTCAGACATTTTCCCGACAAAATCCATGCAACTGATAGAGTCTGTTGAAGGAATGGAAAGATTGCTAACAAGTTTTGATGCGTTAGGAAATATTAGTGGTACACAAGAGTACACAAACTATCAAACACCACCAAGAAGACAATTACCGTGGTCAATTCCAAGCGAGACAACAAACTATAGATAATCAGTCACACCAGCAAAATAGGAATGTTCAGAGGGAACGTAACATTGAGGAGGGTACAAGCCAAAATCAGGATACAAGGAGACAGAGTAGTTTAAACTAACAGTAGACGGTAATGAGAGATCAGATTATCAGTCTTCAGTACATGTTGCAAGAAACTGTGTAATGATGCACATGAATTATGATCTCAATGTCAGAGATGAGTTATTACGGGAAGTGGAAGTGGATCAGGTGGAAGTTGCTAGTAAAAGTGATAACCCCGTTGTTACAATCGTAGTATGGAGGGTGCATTATCAGGCTTTATTAGATTCAGGCAGTCAAAGGTCATGTGTAAGTTCGAAATGGTATGAGGACAGAAAAAAAGGAGAACACTGAGATAGAGGAAATGCCTGTTAAATCCACATATTTAGTCACTGCTGTAGGTAAATGATTCAAGCAAATATGTAAACAAGTTGTCATACCTATTTGTATTAACGGGAAGTCAAAAATTCAGATATGTCTTGTAATTGCGAACCTTATATTTGATGTCATCTTGGTATCTGACTGGCTAAGTTTATACTCAGCTAGGTTAGATTACAATTAGGCAATGGTATATTTAAGGTGGGATAATGAGGATGTTAAAGTCAGGTGGGATGCTGATGTTCAGGCGAAAGTGGAGGTTTGTAACATGTGGTGTGTCAATGACGTTTCAAAAGCTGAAGATGGAGAAAATTGTAAGTTATGTTAAGTGTGGTTAGAGAAGAATCAGGATGATGCTTTGAGAGAAGCGGTAAATAGTAGCAATTTGGAAGAAGGTCAGAGGGACCAATTGTTGTATGTGTTGAGAAAACACAATGAGGTATTTTCGTTGACACCTGGTAAAACACATGTGTATGAACATTCATTTTTAGTACTGGATCAGAGTACATTCGCTAGACCGAGGTATCTGATACCACATAAATATGCTAATGCTGTAGACAATCAAATAGAAGCCATGTTCGAGGATGGTACGAGGGCCATCCAGAAAGTAGTACCCGTTAGCGCCACATGAAGCGCTGATGACTCGGGTAGCCACTGGGCAAGGTCAGACCGCGTCAGTGGCTTGTCTGCCTGCTCTGTGTGAGGTTGTGTGACGCTAGCATTGCCTGTGTTGTGTCTGTGATTGAGAACACCACCAGTTGTGAAATGAGGGTCGTGATTAAATTTCTTCAGGCATGAAACGTTCAACCTAGTGATATTCATCGCCACTTAATGGAGGTGTATGGAGATAATGTGATCGACGAGTCATCTGTTTGGCGCTGGTGTCGCAACTTCAACCTGGGGACGGGGAATACACACGACGAGGAGCGTTCAAGGAGACCATCTGCTGAGCGCAGTAGACGAATGCGTGAGGAACGATCGGCGCGTCACAATTGATGAACTCTGTGAACATTTTCCTAATGTGTCTCGAACAATTGTTCATGAAATTGTCAAATACCATCTGCATTATTCAAACATCTGTGCAAGTTGGGTCCCTCGCATCCTTACAGAGGAGCACAAAACCAAGCGTATGGCTGCAGCACTGACGTTTCTGGGACATTATTCCGATGAAGGAGACTCTTTCATGACTCGCATCATTACTGGGGACGAAACATGGGTTTGTTACGCATCACCTGAGAGTAAACGACAGTCAATGGAGTGGCATCATGCTCATTCACCAACCAAACCAAAAAAATTCAAGACAGTTCTGTCCACCAGGAAACTCATGGCAACCATTTTCTGGGATCACCAAGGTGTACTGCTCTTTGTTTTTATGGGCCGTGGAGACACAATTAATGCTAATGCATATTGTGAAACATTAAAGAAATCACGGCGGGCAATACAAAATCGACGGCGAGGTCTATTGTCTACAGGCGTCATTCTCCTTCATGACAATGCCAGGCCTCATGCACCTGCGATAACACAACAACTTTTGCAGCAATTCAAGTGGGAAACCTTTGACCATCCCCGTATAGCCCGGACTTGGCCCCTTCGGATTTTCATCTCTTTACGAAGCTTCAAGGCTTTCTGGCGGGAAAAAGATTTGACAGCAATGAAGAACTTAAACAAGCCATGACTACGTATCTCAATACGCTGGCAGCAGAGGACTATGATGCTGGAATACAAAAACTCATCCCACATTATGACAAATGCCTAAATTTGCTTGGAGATTAAGTGGAGAAGTAGTGTAAAGTATGCTCTTTCCAATAAAAATGTGTATATTTGTTCATATTTACTCCTGTGTCTTTACTGCACAAATGGGTACCACTTTCCGGTTGGCCTTCATATTATTGAGGTTTTGAGTAGTCATTTTGTCAATTCTTTATTGATAGTACCTAAGAGCGATGGTTCTGTACATTTATGTATTGATGCGAGGGAGATGAATAAACGTATTGTGGCAGATCTATTAAAATTGTTAACTGTAGAGGAGCTGATATAGGATTTTCAAGGGAAAGTTTGGTTTTCAACTGTAGATTTATGTAGCAGCTCTTGGCAAATTCCGTTAAGGAAGGAAGATAGACCTTTAACAGCTTTTAGTCACACGAGTAATCTGTATCAGTTCTGTCGTGTTCCATATGGTACTCGTACCAGTTCTTCTGTGTTAATTCATGCTTTGAATATTGCTTTGGGGAACGAAGCCGACCACTATGCGACTATTTACATTGATGATTTAGTCATTTCATCTAGTAGTCTTGAAGAGCATTCAGAACATCTCGACAGGGTATTTACCAAGATAGAACAGGCAGGCTTCACTCTTAAACTGGAGAAATGCATATTTTGTAAGCCCGAAGTCATCTTTTAAGGACACCGTGTATCTGCAGTAGGTGTGACTCCAGAAAACATGAGAATAGACAAAATATAGAATGCAAAAGACCCAGGAATATAAAAGAATTGAGGTAATATGTTGGAGAATGTAAGATTTTTAGGAGATTTGTAGTAAGATTTTCCTACTTATTAGAGCCGTTTAGAGATTTGCTCAAAGCTGGCAATAAGTGGAAGTGGACAGAATACCATGAAAAGGCATTTGAAGAGCTGAAAAATGGTTTTAGGAAATCTGTGATTGTGAAAAATCCTAGAGATAGGAAGTATGTTATGATGACTGATGCATCACATTGTGGTATTGCCGGAGTTCTTTGTCAGTAGGAGGATGATGATAATAACTGAGGGATGGTTTCATTAGCTTTGAGAGGGTTAAGCGCAGCTGAGAAACGCTACACAATAACTGAAGTAGATTTTTAGCGATATTCTTTAAGTAAATTTAGGGTGTACATACTGGGTACAAAATTTGAGATCTGGGCAGAATATCATGTGCTATTTTTACTGCTACTTGCAAATTGTCATCTGATGGGGTCAGTGGATGGAGTTTAGCAATACAGCAGTATGATTTTAAAGTGGTACACATTAAGGGCAAGAACAATGTGTTAGGTGATTTGTTATCTAGAGACCGGGATTTGAGTAATGAAGGTAGTGTCATTAAGACTCATGAAGGTATTTTAAGCTGTGCATGTCTTCATAAAGACAATAAGGAAGCTTTAACTAGATTAAAGATGACATGTTTTGAACAATCTCAGGATAGTGAGTGTAAATATTTTGTTAAGTGAACTTCAGAGTGGAAATCAGGACAGTGTGAAGAAAGGTAGTCACACTTATAGGATGGTTGAACAATTTTTAACGAAGAATTGTGGTAACAATCGTTGGTGCATATGAGTACAAAGTCCTTGAGAATGGAATTAACATGGTTCATTCACAAAAAGTTGGGACATTTTGGAGCAAATAAAGTGTTGTATGAGATTCAGAGAAGTTTTGTATGGGATAAGATGGGAAAGGAAATTAGGAATTATGCCAACAGAGTAAAGCGCCCAATAGGTACCTCGAAGGACCTAGGCAAGCGGTCATTACTGAGAAACCCGGTGATCTTGTGTGTATAGACTTATTTGGACACGTGGTTCATGGTAAATATGCCCATCAATACGTGTTTGCGGTGACATGCATTTTCCAAGTTAGTCAGACTGTATCTGATGAGAAAAGCAACAGGTCTTCGTTGTAGTAAGATAATTAGGGATAAGTATATTCAGGAATTAGGTACGCCTAGAAGGTTATTATCTGATAGCGGATTTCAATTTACATCAAAGAAGTGGAAGGCTGTGATGACAGAGTTGGGTATCGTACATGTTTGTTCCTCAATTAGGAATCCACAAGGGAATACGTGTGAATGCACAATGAAGGAATTAGGTAGAATGTTTAGGTCATTAGTTCATGACAACCACACTGAGTGGGTGGGTTTTTTAGCTTTGATTGAGAAATGGATAAATATGGTAGAGAACGAAATTCACTCCATTAGAGGTTCATTTTGGCAGTAATCCAAGCAATGAGCTAACAAACGTATTAGGTATTACGCAGGGACTTCAGCGGGATACTCAGATAAATGTCAGATTAGCGAGAGAAAATTTGATTAAAGCGGCTGAGAAGCACAGCAACAGCAGAAATTCAGGTGTTAGGCGAATTTCAGGTAGGAGATTCTGTTCTGTTACGTGTTCCCATGCTCTCGTCTAGTGAAGAGAAGGTGACAAAGAAATTATTTTTGTTCTATCAGGGTCCATACCATATTCATTGCTGGGTTGGTCCTTGTGCATACAGATTGAATGATGATGATTGTGTCATATTGAGCACTTATAATATTCATTCTCAGAGATGAAATATTTCTGAGAATTAAGCGTAATGTCCCCCAGGCATGTTTTGATAACACAAAATGTACTTGAGTTAGCACACGTGAGTTCATGTATAGGTTGTGGACCTAGGCCTGACACTATTGCAGAAGCCATGAATAACTAGGTAATTTATTGAAATTGCAGAAGGAAACTAATGTAATAATTTTCTCAGTATTTTTTGTTTGTTTTCTCTTTGCAATGAAAACAAGAAATTGCTTGCTCCCATCTACGAGAGGTAAGCCACGTGTGATGACGTGTGTGTGGTGTATATATATAATAATAACCAAGAACTGCAGAACACTTTGACCGTGAGGTGCAAAGATATTGTTTATAACCTGATGAAATGTTGTAAAATATTGTGTGTGTCACTGACAAAAGTTTGTAAGGAAATCGGCACGAGTTATCAGAAGTGTTTTATGGTATAATTTGAACAGACACCCTACAGAAAGACAGAAGTTTTGATCATGTATATTTATTAGGTGTTTATAAGATGCAATGATGTATGTAAATAACAAGAGGGCGTATCTAACCTTCCACGCTTTTCCAGCCGTGTTACTTATAATCCTATAGTCCAATTACGTGATATCACTCGATATCAAATTATCCATTATCGGCAATTATTCATTGAGACCTGTTAATTATTTTGCAGTCAATTGTAAATTAGAATGATATTGGAATCATACTAGATGTATTATAACATAATTTATTATTTAAATTATGAAAGGATAAGAATTTATGTACACTGACTGACAGAGCAAATGCAACACCAAGAAGGAGTGGTCAGAACTTTATGCCAATTGCAGGGTAGACTGACGTCACTGAGGTAAGCTCATGATGTGAAATGCGCCGCTGTGCTGCGCACGTAGCGACCGATAAATGGGACACGGCATTGGCGAATGGCCCACTTCGTACCGTGATTTCTCAGCCGACAGTCATTGTAAAACGTGTTGTCATGTGCCACAGGACATGTGTATAGCTAAGAATGCCAGGCCGCCATCAACGGAGGCATTTCCAGCAGACAGACGACTTAACGAGGGGTATGGTGATCGAGCTGAGAAGGGCAGGTTGGTCGCTTCGTCAAATCGCAGCCGATACCCATAGGGATGTGTCCACGGTGCAGCGCCTGTGGCGAAGATGGTTGGCGCAGGGACATGTGGCACGTGCGAGGGGTCCAGGCGCAGCCCGAGTGACGTCAGCACGCGAGGATCGGCGCATCCGCCGCCAAGCGGTGGCAGCCCCGCACGCCACGTCAACCGCCATTCTTCAGCATGTGTAAGACACCCTGGCTGTTCCAATATCGACCAGAACAATTTCCCGTCGATTGGTTGAAGGAGGCCTGCACTCCCGGCGTCCGCTCAGAAGACTACCATTGACTCCACAGCGTAGACGTGCACGCCTGGCATGGTGCCGGGCTAGAGCGACTTGGATGAGGGAATGGCGGAACGTCGTGTTCTCCGATGAGTCACGCTTCTGTTCTGTCAGTGATAGTCACCGCAGACGAGTGTGGCGTCGGCGTGGAGAAAGGTCAAATCCGGCAGTAACTGTGGAGCGCCCTACCGCTAGACAACGCGGCATCATGGTTTGGGGCGCTATTGCATATGATTCCACGTCACCTCTAGTGCGTATTCAAGGCACGTTAAATGCCCACCGCTACGTGCAGCATGTGCTGTGGCCGGTGGCACTCCCGTACATTCAGGGGCTGCCCAATGCTCTGTTTCAACTGGAACCGGGATTCATCGGACTATATTACAAGCTGAAACTGTTCCACTGTCCACTGCCGGTGTTCGCGGGTACATGCAAGTCATTGAGCTCCGTGTTGAGGTGTCAGCAAAGGGACATGAGTTGGTCGTTGGCTGGTGAAGCATTATAGTTTCCCCTTACAGTCCTGGTAGAAATGGGTTTCTGACTCCCAACATTCAATTGGGCAGTGATCTGACTCACGGTAGCCAGTCAAGCGCCCAGTATGTTCTATGGATGCAACGTGATGTCTGTTCGTTAAACACCTGTGGTTTTCCCGTGCGGCAGTATACACGGGTGGTAACATTCTCTCTGCGATATCGAAGATCTACCCTCCACGCTGCTGACCTCAGAAACCCAAATCCACGTGTAATCTCCGCAATGCAATGATCATCCTACGTTCAAAGTCAGTTAACTCACAACATGTTGCCATCTTGCCATCTTCATGACACTGGGGTCTGTAACAGATCGCTCAGCTGTGTAGCAGCTAGCCGCAATGCTCAGGGGCCATACACGGCACATTTTCTGATGGAACACCCCTTCCCGTGACTTTCGGACACTCAGTATACAAACGATTAATTTATTTTATTAGTACCAATGAGGAAACTCCCGGATTCCTCTTCGGAATCACTCATCTTATCATGCTGTGGACAGCCTATGTAACAATGGCAGGTGTGCAGCAATTTTCCAATGTATTAATGGATCGTCCTATTTGAGTCAATACCATGTCTTACTTGATAGTCTTACCAAGTTTCATTGCAACTGAAGAGCCCAGTGTAAGACCCAGACAGCTCCACAATATAAAAATTTTCAGGAGACACATAAAAATTTATAAAATAATTATATATTGAAAAAGTAAGGGTTATCTATGTATACTAGCTAGAATCAGTACTAACATACATATTAAAGTGGAAATGATGCAGTTTGTGTTACAGGACTCCTCTCAGTTTATTCACACAACCTCTGGAGCTATCTTGTTTCATGCCCCGGTAAACTCTGTCTGCTATGGAGAATGGAATAACAAGTACTATTTACCTGAGTTATCAATGTAAGATACTTTACTATACAGCAGACTTACTGCGAGAGTAAATATCTTTACAATGCAACAAAATTATATACACCAAGGAAATGAGGTTCACAGGAAGTTCATCATTATTCAGCACCAAATCATCACCAGGTGCATCATCACTCCCATTTGAAACTATCTGACTGCAGAACCACAAACAGTCAGGTGGAACATATATAGTTCTTTTTTCTGACTTGAACCACGTTGTAGTTTTCTGTACATTCCATACAGTTTGCCAATGTTTCGAATACATTGCAGTATTCTTTGTCAAAGCAACTGAAATACCCCTACTCGATCCAACGTAATCAGTCTCCCAGGCAGCAATCACACTACAAGAGTGGTTCCTGACCTTGGCCTTATATCCTAAGCTTTCTGGCTGACGTAAGCCCTCTACCTATCTCGTGAGAATTCTGGAAAATATGCATCAAACCCAGGTAGTGGGACTTGCCTGCGCTGATATGTAATTAGAGACTCATCCTGCGTGTTTATGTTGAGGTCTGTATGTCTTAATCTATGTATGATAGGCATCCAAGAATTGCTGATTTTATATCCTTCTCCTAAATTCATATTATATGGGTCTTTCTTGATTTTGATAGCCTCACAGATCTTCCTTTAAGATTCCAAGGGATAGCTGCTAGGATCTTGATGTTGTCAAATGATATTCGGTGTCTTGTTTCGTAGGAATGCTTGGCTACAGCTGAAATATCTGTGTTTTGCTTCTTGGTGTGGAGAATGTGTTCTTTTAGACGGGTAGAGATGAGACGTTTTGTTTCACCGACATAGCGTGTTCCGCAGCTACATTCAATGTGGTATACTTCAGGAGCCTGTAGTTCTATTGTGTCTTTTACTGGTGGTAGATAAGGAGCTAGCTGCCAGTGTGGTTTATAGATTACTAGTTGATGTACCCGTGCTTCGCAACGGGATTCTCAGAAAGACTGACTTGGTGGTTTTCCTAACTGAATTCAACATAGGTCATTACAAAAACGTCAGTAGGAATGTAGCGATTGAAAGCAATGTTGTCATATAAAATACTCGATCAAATGAAAAACCGCACACTTTCTCACTTTCAACGAACAGTACTACGGTGCCGATCTAAGAGTCCAAAGTTCCAGAGCTGGAATAACCAGGTCGCAGACTGCCGTGAACACTCCTCAGTCATTATTTCGTTAAATATGCACACTACTCATTCCAATCAGTGCCTCAGAGTAGGGATTGAATAGCTCGAATACTATGATGAACCAGTGTGTTATGTACCAGATATATCAGAAAATATATGAACCAGAGGAATGGCATGCTAAAGAAGAAAGTTATCTTACTTCCCAGCTACTTCAGCCAATATACAGGCAGGCTGTTACAGTCGGTACGACCAGGCGAGTTGCCCGTGTGGTTAGGGGCGCGCAGCTGTGAGCTTGCATCCGGGAGATAGTGGATTCAAACCCCACAGCCGGCAACCCTGAAGATGGTATTCCGTGGTTTCCCATTTTCACACCAGTCACACCAGGCTGTACCTTAAAGCCAAGGCCGCTTCCTTCACACCACTGTTCATTTCCTATCCCATCGTCGCAATAAGACCTACCTGTGTCGGTGCGACATCAAGCAAATTAAAAAAACCTTGGTACGCTGCAGTAATCCTATCTATCGGGGATGAGAGGAAACAGAAGACAAAAAGCACATCACAACAAACAATGGTCAATGTAATGTTATTGTTGATAAAGTTTATGAGCTTTCTATATTGCAGGCCTTCACATTAGTTTTCTTTCGACTCTGTGATATTAGGGTGTCTTACAAAATTATTGATATCATAGACTGTAGTTCCTTATTCTCAGATTTTACATACCAATTTTCACTAAATTCTGTTTACCCATTTTCTCGTGACTCGGCGCTGATATGGACCTAGTAACAAAAATCCAAATTGATGAATATCTCTGATTATATGAGGTACAGTAACAATGTATAAGACATAAGTGATCGGAAGTTTAATAACTTCTTACATAACTACTACGAACTTACGACATAACAAAAGTTATGTTAGTTGTGTAGTATTTATCGCTACGACCACTAATAACATAAATTACTTATTTATTGAGAATTACATTTCAGGCCTTCCCCTAAACTACCATTTCACCCAACGTGAATAAAATAATTTGTAGCCTAGATTGCAGTGGTTCATCACCCGACATTACATACCGATTTTCATTAAATTCTCTTCAGTCCTTTTCTATAGATGCGTGTACAGACAGACAGACAGACAGACAGACAGACAGACAGACAGACAGACAGACAGACAGACAGACAGACAGAAATTACGGAAAAGTAAAGAAATGCATTTCCTTGTTACTGTGGACATGACAGATACAGAAATATCATTCATTTCAAATGCTGAGCAATGCACAGGCAAGACACTTACTTTATATATAGATTACATTTCAGGCCTTCCCCTAAACTACCATTTCACTCAGTGCGAATAACATTATTGATAGCCTAGATTATAGCGACCTATTCCCCGACTTCTCATACCAATTTTCGTGAAGATACGACCACTAATAAATTAAATATTTGACAATTAAATTTTAGGCCTTCCCCTAAACTACCATTTTTCTCAGCGTGTATAGCCTATATTGTAGCGACTTATTTCCCATCCTTGTCTAGCGATTTTCGTTAAGACACGACGGCTAATAACATAAATATTTGAGAATTAAATTTCAGGCCTTCCCCTAAACTACCATTTCACTCAGCGTGATTAAAATAATTTGTAGCCTAGATTGTAGCGGTTCATCACCCGACTTTACATTCCGATTTTCATTAAATTCTCTTGAGCCGTTTTCTCGTGATGCGTGTACATACATACAGACAGATAGACAGACAGACAGACAGACAGAAATTATGGAAAAGTAAAAAATGCATTTTCTTGTTACTGTGGACATGACCGATACAGAAATACCATTATTTTCAAATTCTGAGTAATGTACAGACAAAACTCTTATTTTATATATATAGATTTTTATGTATGGATATGGGATAAGCCAGAGGAGAAACCCCTTCTTCGCTGCTAATTTTCACTAAAATGAATGTAGAATTTAATAAAAGTGAAGAGAAAGAAACTTTTATTAAGAAATGGCTCTTTTCAACGTTGAATTTAGAGTTATTTAGTGAATTATGGTGCTATAATTTGGAATAGGCCGACATTGTAATTCTAGACCAGGTCATAAGTGAGCCCCTGCCATTATTCTGTTAAGGTGTGCACACTGATAATTCCAATCAGCGCGTCAGAGGAAGGACAGAATAGTTGGAATACTGTGATGAACCAGTGTGTTACATACCAGCAGTATCAGAAAATGTATGAACCAGAGGAATGGCATACTAAAGAACAAAGTTATCTAACTCAATATTCAGGCAGGCTGTTATTCTTGGTACACAGCAGTAATCCGATCTATCAGAGATGAGTGGAAGCATAGGAGATAAAGAATATCACAACAAACAATGGTCAATGTAATGTTATTGTCGGTCAATTTTAAGAGCTCTCGATAGCCTTCACATTTAGTTTTCTTTCGACGCCGAAATACCACTCTCATCATAGTCAGCACAGTAAAACTGAATAAAACATAAATGATCGGAAATCGTATTCTCAATAACTTTTGTTATGTAGTACTTTTTGATAGGACCAATAACATAGGCATTTAAAAATTAAATTTTAAGCACCTTCCCCTAAGCTACTATTTCAACCAGGGCAAATAACATTGTTTATAGCTTAGACGGTGGTTTCTTATCCCCGACTGTATACACAGATCTTCATTAAATTCAGTTTACCCATTTACTCGTGGCTTGGCTTAGCAACAAAAATACAAATTCATAAATACCTCTATTATGATAGGAAATTTAATTCTCTATAACTTCAGTTATGTAGTATTTATCGACAGGACCAAGCTAAGCTATAAACAATGTTATTTGCCCTGGTTGAAATAGTAGCTTAGGGGAAGGTGCTTAAAATTTAATTTTTAAATGCCTATGTTATTGGTCCTATCGAAAAGTACTACATAAGAAAAGTTATTGAGAATACGATTTCCGATCATAATCTCATAAATATATGAGATTTAAATTTTAGGCCTTCTCCTAAACTACCATTTCACTCAGCATGAATACAACGATTTGTGGCCTAGATTGTAGTGGCTCATTCCCCAACTTTACATACCGATTTACATTAAATTCTCTTCAGCTGTTTTCTCGTGATGCATGTACATACATAAAGACAGAAATTACAGAAAAGAAAAAAGTGCATTTCCTTGTTACAATGCACATGACCAATACAGAAATACCATTCTTTTTAAATTCTGAGCAATGTACAGAAAAAACCCTTATTTTATATATATATAGATGAGTCAGGTTAAAGAATTCAACTTAAAAGCCTATGAATGGTAAGAGAAAAGAGATAGCTCATATAATAACAATGGTTTAAAACCAAACCATTATTATAATTATAATAATGATATTCCATTAACATATGAACAGGTAACAACATTACATATTGTATTGAAATATAAATTCAAACAAAAGGGGATCATGATCACATGTAGCGTATACCATGTGTACCGGTATTATTCCTGTTGTAACCAAGGTTGAAGTTTACAAAACACAACTTTTATTGCTTCACTTTATGATATTTACACAAATAACTGAAATTTATTTTGAAGCAAAAAGGAATATTGAATCTTGAGAAAAGTCTGTCTTTATACAATATGTACAGGTTTACAGTCTTTATATACACTTCTATCTTGAAAAGATAGTCTTTTTGAATTGACACGTTGATAGTCGAGAACTATCTGGCACACTTAACATAATGTCTTTGAGAGTCCTTGTTTGTTGAAGTGCCTGAATTCCTAAAAAGCAAGTTCAATTGATTGAAGAAATTCCACCTAGCGAAACTAAGGGAGCTTGCATAACTTAGGGAATGAAAATGGCTTGTAAAAGAATTACGGAACATAGGCAGCGGAAACAGGTAAGGGAGCGGTGACCAGAGGTGAAACCTCGTACTGCCAGAAATTCAGTCCACCTGGTCGAAGCACATTTTCAAGAGGAGTAGCCTCCGTGCTCGACGTAGGGTGTATTCTGGAGCTGGACACCGGGGCAAGTGGGCAAGTGAGCAGGCAGGGAGCTCCTATTTATAGTACACTCGATGGTCAGGCACGCGCACTGAGGGCTGCGCGTCGAAGCTAGCAGAATGATACACAGGCGCGCGTGCAGCTGGCTGGCGGAGCGAGAAGGGAGCGCCGGACATACAACACCCTCCCCTCCTAAATACGCCGGTACGGCGTGAAACGGCGGCGGCGCTGGCGGCGACTGCGATGCTGGGTCGGAGCTGCTGATGTCTCTGTTGTATTGTCCGGAGCTGGAACTGGGCGGAGTGGCGCTGTCTCGTCCTGAAAGGAACCCATTGTTATTAAATGATCTAAGGCTCGTTCAGCAATAGATTTATCTGGTTTAGCAATAGCATCAATAGCTGGACAGGGGCGGTAGCGCAGACGTATCTGATCTTGATGGCGGCAGATACGTTTCTCCGTAGTCTGTATCTCGTATAGACGATGACCCAAAGATCTGCAGATGACTCCAGGTATCCAGAGTGGGTTGGATTTGAATGTCCTGGTGTAGACCTTGTCGTTGAGGGAGAACTTCGTTGGTGAGGTCTTATGCTGGGCCGGAAGAGGCTGTAACAGAGAAAGTAAAGTTCTGTGAGGTCGTCCATGGAGCTTCTGTGCAGGAGTGATATTATCAGCGCCTGGTAGAGTTCTGTAGTTGTTTAAGAGTTGGAGCAAGGCTTGGTCTTTAGTTAAGCCTGAAGAGACAGCTTTCTTCATACTTCTTTTAAATGTTTGCACGAAGCGTTCAGCTTCACCATTAGATTGAGGGTGAAAAGGTGGTGCTAGGATATGACGAATGCCATTATGTGTACAAAAGTTCTGAAAAGCAGTAGCTGTAAATTGAGGTCCGTTGTCCGAAATGAGTACTTGCGGTAAACCTTCTGTAGTAAAGATTTTCTGGAGAGCACGAATGGTAGCTTCGGTTGTAGTAGTCGAATGCATATCCACTACATATGGAAAGTTTGACAGTGAATCGATGACTATTAACCACATGGAATTGAGGAAAGGACCTGCGAAATCGATGTGAACTCGTTCCCATGGAGTAGTAGCAGGAGGCCATGAAGCAAGATCAGAAGACGGGGCGTTCTGATTCGTTTGACATTGCTCACAATGACGTATTAGCTTTTCGATGGCGGCATCAATACCGGGCCAGTAGCAGTGTTGACGGGCGAGTTGCTTTGTTCTGGAGATACCCCAATGGCTTTGGTGTAATAATTCGAGAACTTGTTTCTGTAGGCTAAGTGGGATAACCACTCGGAAGATGGTGCCTGCTTCTAGTAATACAACTCCGGCACGAGTCGTGAGACGATGCTGCATACGATGATAAGGTGCCAGGTGGGCAGGAAGTGTGCTCTGAAGAGGCCAACCGTTGCGGATGTAAGTACGTACAGTAGCAAGTGTACTGTCCTTATTCGTAGCTTTAGCTATGCAGGTAGCATCAATAGGAAAACTGGATACAGTATCTTCAAGTTCTATGTCCAACTGAAGACATTCAGATTCTTGAGAATCGAAGGCAGTATCAGGACCAACGGGTAAGCGGGAGAGTGCATCAGCATTACAATGCTGGGATGTGGCTCGATATACAATCTGATAGGAATAATCAGAAAGGAACATGGACCATCTTTGAAGCTTTCTGAGGGAATTCTCGGGGATCTTATTACCAGGATGGAATAAGTGTACGAGAGGCTTATGATCGGTAATGATCAGGAAATGGTTGCCATAGAGATATTCATTGAAACGGCGAATACCAAAGATGATGGCTAAAGCTTCTTTCTCTATCTGTGAGTATCGACGTTGATGGTCATTAAGTGTTTTCGAAGCGAAGGCGATGGGGCGTTCTTGTCCATGACGATCCTTCTGGGAGAGAACGGCACCGACACCGTAGTCTGAAGCGTCAGTAGCTAGCGTGATGATCTTGTCGGGCTGAAAATGAGTGAGTTGTATAGCTTGAATTAAGGCGTTGTTGATTGTTTTCCATGCCTGTTGGCATTGCGGAGTCCACTGAAACTTAACACCTTTTTTACGTAGAGCGTTTAATGGAGCTGCCACTGTAGCGAAGCGTGGAATGAACTTATTATAATAGTTCGCTTTGCCTATGAAGGACTGAAGCTGCTTGAGGTTCTGAGGTGCTGGCATGTTTACTATCGCTGAGACATTCTGTGTACTAGGACGAATTCCATTCTTATCAAGTATATGTCCTAGGTAGTGAACTTGAGGTTGAAAGAAGGTACATTTAGCGAGATTCGCTCGTAGGCCATTGTCTTTCAATTTCTGGAGAAGGAGGCGTAGATTGGTTAGATGTTCCTGATGATCTTTTCCAGTAACAATAATATCATCCAGGTAGTTAGCACAACCGGGAATGGAGGCTGTGAGTTGAGCCAAATAGCGCTGAAAAATAGCCGCTGAGGATGAAACACCGAATGGGAGCCGCTGGAGCTGGAGCAGTCCGAGAGGAGTGTTGAGTGTGAGAAATTTCTTAGATTCTTCGTCTAAAAGTAGCTGGAGATATGCTTCTTTAAGATCAACTCGAGAGAAGAATTGTCCACCAGAGAGACGACGGAATAAGTCTTCTGGACGTGGAATAGGAAAGATATCTGTGTCGAGTTGTGCGTTGACTGTAGATCGAAAATCGCCACAAAGTCGAACATTACCATCAGGTTTCTTGATTACCACGAGTGGAGTAGCCCATTGACTAGAAGTAACTGGTACAACAATTCCAGTTTGTATCCATCTTTCTAATTCTTTCGTGACCTGGTCTTGAAGTGCTAGGGGTACTGGGCGTGCTTTGAGGAAGCGAGGCTTAGCTCCGGATTTCAGCTGTATGTGAGCTGTATAGTCTTTGGCTGTTCCGAGTTGAGAGTCGAAGACTTCAGGAAACTGCGCTAGGAGAGCGGTAACGTCAGAAGTAGGATGTAATGTAGATACGACGTTAATGTTGTCATGTATCTGGAAACCAAATAAGTTAAATAGATCCATGCCCATAATGTTTGATGCCGTGTAGTTGTTAACTACGAGAAGAGGAACGGCCTTCTGAATTCCTTTATAACTAGCCTGAAGCTTGATTTGACCTTTGATGTCAATTTTCTTTTTGTTAAATGTCACGAGCTGGATGTCAGCTGGAGAGCATGAAGGTGAACCTAAGTCGTGGTAGGTAGTCAGGTTAATAATAGAGACAGGTGATCCAGTGTCTAATTGAAATTCGACAGATCGATCAGAGAATGAGAGAGGAATGATGATTTTGTGAGAATCCTTTGTGGGAAGAATAAGATTGATCTGATCCACTTCCATGTCTTGGCGGGGCTGTATATGCTTCCGGCGTGCTGCAGTAGTCTTAGCAGGGCGGAGCGAACTTTGACAGACAGTCTTAATGTGTCCAAGTTTATTACATCGTTCACAAGTAGCTGTGAAAAAACGACAGTCACGACGTTGATGATGCTTGAAACAGCCTCGGCAGGAAGGCAGGAGTTTCGAGGTGCTTTTAGAATTGGGCTTCCGTGTAGCATTACGAGAGGGAACCTGGCGAGAATGCTTGGTGGAGAGCGCCTTATCCGTACGGTTCACTGTAGCAGAGGACTTGCGGGCCTGAGGCGAGACTTGTGCAACTTCGTGTGGAGAAGCTATGGCTGCGGCAGTCTTGGTAGTGAGCTCATAAACCGTAGCAATACGCTGGACGTCTTCTAAAGAAGGGGTACTCTGCTTGACAGCGTCAAAACGTATTTTGTCTTCAGGAGTATGTAAAATTATCATGTCCCGAATGAGAGAATCAGTGTAGGATGAACCACAACCGTCCTTGGAGCAGATGAACTGGCAGGGTTTAGCTAGACCACGCAATTCAGTTATCCATTCAGTATGTGTCTGATGGGGTTGCTTTCTGCTCTGAAAAAATTTATAGCGAGCAGCCACTATGTGAGGAGCTTTGGCATAGTGTTCCGTGAGACGGGCCAAGAGCTGCGTGAAGGGTACCTCAGATAAGTGTTCTTCCGGACTTAATTTACGTAGTAATTCACACGTAGCATTGCCAACCGAACTAAGAAATAGTGCGCGGCGGCGTTGATCATCTGTGACAGAATGGCAGATGAAATGCTGTTGTAAACGGGCTAAATAAACTGACCATTCTTCCTTAGCCGGATCAAAAGCAGAGAACGGAGGAATAGCTGATGGCTGTGTAGAGACAGAAATAGCCTGAATAGCCTGAATTAATGCTGCCTGTTGTTGTTGCATAAACTGTTGTTGTTGCTGCTGTAAGGCTTGGAAGACCGTAGCGAGTTGTTCCGCAGTAGCCATTGCGAGATGCGTGCAAGAAAGAGTAAGGTAAGCTGTGTGTCAGAACTGGTTGGAGTGTCGTTGTTGTTTAGCACGTCGCCGTAGAGTTGACAACTGGGCCTGTTGAATTGTAGTGTCGTTTTTACCTCGTCACTATAGAGTTGGCGATTGGGGCTGATGACGTGTAGTTTGTTGCTTTTTTTACCTCGTCGCCATAGAGTTGGCAACTGGGGTCGAAGAATTGTAGGTTGTTGCGTTTTTACCTCGTCGCCATAGAGTTGGCGATTGGGACCGAAGAATTGTAGAGTTGCGTTTTTACCTCGTCGCCATAGAGTTGGCGACTGGGGCCGAAGAATGGTAGTGGTGTGCTTTTTTACCTCGTCGCCATAGAGTTGTGTTGTAACCAAGGTTGAAGTTTACAAAACACAACTTTTATTGCTTCACTTTATGATATTTACACAAATAACTGAAATTTATTTTGAAGCAAAAAGGAATATTGAATCTTGAGAAAAGTCTGTCTTTATACAATATGTACAGGTTTACAGTCTTTATATACACTTCTATCTTGAAAAGATAGTCTTTGTGAATTGACACGTTGATAGTCGAGAACTATCTGGCACACTTAACATAATGTCTTTGAGAGTCCTTGTTTGTTGAAGTGCCTGAATTCCTAAAAAGCAAGTTCAATTGATTGAAGAAATTCCACCTAGCGAAACTAAGGGAGCTTGCATAACTTAGGGAATGAAAATGGCTTGTAAAAGAATTACGGAACATAGGCAGCGGAAACAGGTAAGGGAGCGGTGACCAGAGGTGAAACCTCGTACTGCCAGAAATTCAGTCCACCTGGTCGAAGCACATTTTCAAGAGGAGTAGCCTCCGTGCTCGACGTAGGGTGTATTCTGGAGCTGGACACCGGGGCAAGTGGGCAAGTGAGCAGGCAGGGAGCTCCTATTTATAGTACACTCGATGGTCAGGCACGCGCACTGAGGGCTGCGCGTCGAAGCTAGCAGAATGATACACAGGCGCGCGTGCAGCTGGCTGGCGGAGCGAGAAGGGAGCGCCGGACATACAACAATTCCGGTAGCTTTTAGAAAGATGTGGGCCGGGGAGCCAGACTTCACTGCACAAGATTAAGATCAACACTTTAATTTATTCAAAAGTTTGGATTAATTTGCTTCACTTCATACTTCCCCCTTTCTTTAGAGGATTAAGAATGAACACACCGATTAATACAACTATGTTACATAATAATTTACCAGTGGTTTTAAACCATAAACGCACAGCATGAGATAGAGGGGACCAGCCCTTGTAAAATGAAATTTCTCGAAACTAGTAACTAGTCCAGGGGGAGGGCTCCCCGATATTTACAACATGGGGAAGAGTACCAGGTAATTCTGGAAAGATCGTATTATGTGAATATAGTTTCTAAGCCTAGCATACTCTTACGATGTAATACATGAAATTCATAGAAAGACCATAAGGAGCGGAAGGTTTTCAAGCCCACAAGAGGGCATTCCAAGAGAGACCAAACATCTTCCAGAAGGTGCTGGTACCTTACAAATACCTTTAGGGTAATCATTTACACTGTCTCTAGTCGACTCAAGCGGCTTCAAAAGAAAATATGACAGTTAAGGTTAACCATTGAACTTCAAAAGGCCCAGAAAGAAATTCAAAACTACAGTACAAATTCAATGGGGCCAGTAAACCTTAGTGGCCAATAACAACAACTAGTCCATACATCCAGTGACTAGATATCAGAGCTCCCAAAGTGACACTGAAATTTGATAATGAAGAACATTAATCATTAAAAATACAAGGTTTTTCAGGGCCCTTAAACATGCCAAAACACACCCTTAAATTTGTTTACATACAAGTTACCCAAACCTCCCATCATCCCTTATTCACTCTATCAGACTTAATGTCTCACCTCCATGCCCCTTAGTCGTGAGATCATGCCTCTAGCGGGGCCAGCCCGCACAATAAGGCGTGCAAGGTCAAGTCCAAGTAGCACGGCGATCGGACGCAGAATGCCCCTTGCCAAAGCCAGGACAAGGTATATATGCAGAGCCCCCAAACTCTCATTGGTAGCCAAGGAGAGGCCAAGGGACATAGAGGTAAGTGGCATGGCTGCCAACCTTAGGGAAAGGAAGTACTCCAGAGCGGGAAATCAGATCCCTTTTACCCTGGAGCCATAACTTGGGAGGAAAGAGAATATAATTTATTATTAATCAGCTAAATGACATAATCCTATAAGCATCAAGACATAACAAATAGACAGATTAAAAGTGGAGGTACACAACAGCTTGCAAGCATGAATACAAGGCAGAGCAAACAAGGAAAGGGGAGGGAGGAAAATTCATGGTACAGACCTGTCCCCCTCAAACACGTTCTTGGGTAGAGGCACCCATTGGATGAATAGAAATTTTCTTGTGCAAATAAGTTCATGTGCATTTATCACCAAGATTTTCACACCATGATTTACAATAAAACTTGAGAACTGCACAAGTTTTTCTTGAGATGGAAGATCCACAAATGGAGGTTGATGAAATGCATCCCGGGATGTAACACGACACAATGAGTAGGATAAAAGCAGCCATAAAAGTGGCAAGTAGACTTAAAATCCAGCCCAGATGGCCGAGATAGTACACGGTGAAGTCAGTGCCCTAGTGGTAGAGTCAAACATCACCCAACTGAACTCGTAGACGAAGGCAAATAAAAAAGAACGAGAGAATATGCTGGAACTAGAGGCTGACAGCAGACGCTCTCTATACGCTGACGATGATGAGTCATAAGCCAAAAAGACCAGCTTCAGGAGGCGACATGAGCCAAGTTTAGCTCGAATGAGGGGCCCACTCATAGAGTTACGGCGAAGATGATTACTCCTCAAGGCTGTAAAAATAAACACAGAGCCAGCAAAGGGTCAGCAACGAAATCCCCTTCTCTGCGACTGCCAGTTGGGACCGCATCCCCAGTCACTCAGCCGGTGCATCGGAATATACAACTTTTATTATAATTTGGGTCCACCTTATAAAATACATAATTAATTTAGCATCGGAGTATGCTGCAAACTCCTTTGGTCTCGACTTACCGACAACGAAAAGCTGAAGTTACTCTATGTCGAAAACTCATCAGCAGATCCACCAATTTTACTCCAGTTGTCAGGAAACTCGTGCCTTGCACAGTTCCAAAAGAATGGATACCATCCCTGAGATACTGCAACAGATCCAAGTCTCCAAAGAAATGACTCAAAGTAATATTGAAGTTCTCACCACAGCCATCCAGGCACTCGCTGACAGGTTCAAGGATGTTGAGGCTCGTATGGACCATCTTTTAGAAGAACACTCCGCCTACGATGGAGGTACGTTAAATCCGGCCCAACGGCCCAACAACGACATCGCATGGCGCAAATTTCAACCCGCAACATACGACAAAGTACTACCCACGCCGCCAGATCTCAAAGTCTACCAAATAGCCCAGGCCTCGAAAAACCAACTCGCACTCATCCCTACTGGCCGGGACCACCACGATGCAGCTGCCACCGTTTGAGCCATCAGCGCTTGGCCGCAGCTCGACCCAGCGCATAGCCACGGTGCAGTGCTCCCCAAGGGCTTATCGTACACACCGACGCCGCGCCCAGCAGCTGTCACCCGTGGAGCCAGCACATCTCGGCAAGGACGAGAACGCGGAAGTCACGGGACAGTGCGCAAAGTCAACTAGACGTGAGGCTGCTTCTGGACGCAGGACAATGGCGGACCTCGCTCCGCCGGCTCCTGCACCAGACCACTCTTCCCACTTTGCAGAGGTCACTCACCGGACTACCCATGCATATGTAGAGGGTTTCTTCCCTCTTCAGTGATCCCTTTGAGGTATCTTCATTTGCAAAGAATAATTTTGTGTATTTATTGTGCATCTTTTGTGATATTTCTTTCTTTTGTAACAGGCTTGCCGTGAATCTTTATATATGTCTTGTAACCTTGTGTGTGTGTATATATATATATAATAATAATAATAATAAAAGAGCACGGAAGGTGTGCACCCTTCAGGGACCCCTTCGCTGCCCTCTCGCGGCTAACACCTGTGCTATCCTCTCCTACACGCGATCCTCCGGCTGTCTATAAAAGCGGGAGTGAGAGGCAGCTCAGGGTCAGTTGGTCATGAGTTGGTCATGAGGGATTTTTTTTAAGTGACTGGAGCTACTGAGCTCAGTATTATTATTAATACTTCTTTTTGTTCTTAGTTCATTTAACCTCCAGGGTTGGTTTTTCCCTCAGACTGAGCGAGGGATCCCACCTCTACTGTGTTAAGGGCCGTGTCCTGGAGCTAGAGACTTTAGGTCGAGTCATACAACTGGGAAGGATGACCGGTACCTTGCCCAGGCGGCCTCACCTGCTATGCTGAACAGGTGCCTTGTTGGGGGATGGGAATATACAAAGGGATTGACAAGGAAGAGGGAAGGAAGCGGCCGTGGCCTTAAGTTAGCTACTATCCCGGCATTTGCCTGAAGGAAAACCACTTTGAGTATGGCTGAGGTGGGAATCGAACCCACCTCTACACAGCTGACCTCCCAAGGCTGAGTGAGCCCCGCTCCAGCCCTCATATAACATTTCAAACTTTGTGGCAGAGCCGGGAATCGAACCTGGGCCTCCGGGGGTGGCAGCAAATCACACTAACCACTACACCACAGAGGCAGACTAATTGCCAATCAATGAATAAATTGATGGTTTCATAACATAATGCTTATGCACGTAAAATCAGTATAAACTGTATACCTAAACAGTAGAGTAAATTTGTAGACCCTGTTCACGCAGACATTCTGAGCCTTTCACCATTCTAATGCGAGCGGCCGCCCACTGTGCTATTCATGAAAAAAACAAAAAGCCTATTAAGGATATTTTACTCGCATATGTTGACGTCGTTTTAGGTGGAGATGTCTCCCCCTCATTTGGAATGGTTTCATTTGACGAAGGACGAACATTATGAATTGTTAGGTGTTTTAACATCATCGATGTATTTTTACTATAGTTTTTTAATATTTTATCGCATCACGTGCATTTGACTCATTCGTCTAGAAGCTCTTCAAAGTAGTCACAAGTCCATGACCTTTTTCTACCGGTCATTGTCTGCTCTGTCTGAAGTATTAACAAGTTTGTATATTATAATATATTACTAATAATTATTAATGAGAAAATAATAACTCGTAGCATACGAAAAACATGTTAACTATTGTACTTGAAAGTAATGATTAACAACATTAAGCCTGCACAACACGACAAACATATAAAGAAAATCATTTCAGAAGAGCAGACAAAATGTAAAATTAAATATTAACAAAATAAATAGCTTACCATGAAATTGCTTTTACCAATCTGTTGTTTGTACTACCAGAAAAACTATTAAACAAATGCTCTTTCCCTTCACAGAGAACGTTATGTCTACCACCCCAAACAAATAAATATATTGAGTGCCCCTAGTAGTAGTCTAATACGACGACTGGTCAGTCAGCGCTCCGCATAGTCTATGTATGGGGTCGCATTACAGTTCGAACAGGTTCGATACCGTATGGACCATATGTAGCATGTCGGGCGAGCTTGAGCCTGCTCGAACTTGAGTATCATTCGCCCATCACTACTATTTACCAACTGATGAGCCAACACTTAACACACTGGAGTGAAACACTGGCAACCAGGAATGAGTTAGCTGGATAATTTATAATGTCCAATAACGGACCAGTTATATTGATTTAATAAATTTACTCATTCGCAACAAATATTTCAGGTTCCCTATGGGAATCAAAATCTACATCATTTGATGGCCAGGCAGGCATCAATTTTTGGTAATGAGACAAAGTCTCTCATAGTGCATTGGCACTGCCGGTGCCTCCAAGTAGCCTATGCAGTGGCCTCCACAGTATGCACTAGCCATGCGTCTTGGTGGGTGTGCTATTTACCAACTGAGGAGCCTAACTTAGCACACCGTGGCGAAACGCTGGCAACCAGGAATGAGTTAGCTGGAAAATGTATAATGTCCAATAACGGACCATTTACAGTATATTGGTACTATAAATTTACTCATTCGGGACAAATATTTCAGGTTCCCTATGGGAATCAATATCTATATCAAACAATGATTATGAACTTAAAACAATCAGTGGATCCGACCTGCAATGCCACACCTTCCCAGAAATTGTATTGAAAAATTAGTATTACCGACCAAGGGACTGCTTACAAAGCACAATTCTGAATCTATGATTCTTGTTGTCCAAAGGGGTTGAAAATCCAGGTCAACAGACCCTCATAGTGGTACTTATCACTAGTAAAGTAGAACCATGGTATTTCTCAGGTTGTGGTACTAATCAAAAGTAGCGCAGACTCACAGTGTTCCAAACATTATAGTACTACTCACACTTATTGTACGTCGCACAGGTAACGCAGACCTATGGTGTTTCTCACATAATGGCATCACTCGTAGGCAAAGCAAACCCATGGTCTTACAACCAGGGGTGTTCTTCACGTAGTTGGTACTAATCACAGGCAACGCAGACTCACAGTGTCGCTCATAGAGTGCTACTAATCACATGCAACACCCAGACCCGCGGTGTTTCTAACAATGGTTCTAATCACAGACAACGTAAGTCCATGGTGTTCTGCATATAGTGGTACTAATCACGGGTACTGTAAACCCATAGTGACCCCACCCACTATTGCTACTAATCAAAAACCTATTGTGTACCTAACACAGTGGTACTACTCGCAAGTAAAGGCAACCCATGGTTTTCCCCGCATGATGGTACAAATCACAAGTAGATGCATGGTTCTAATTCGATCATCACTTGGTCACCCCTTTTAATCACCTTTTACGACAGGCACGGGATACAATGGGTATATTCTTCGTCTGTGTCCCCCACCCACAGGGGGCAGATAAATGTGAAATATGTTCCTCACTTCCTCGCTGCATCCTACTGAAAGGCAATATGTGTGACATGTGTGCGGCACTCGGTAAAGCTGAACAGATGTTAGGGAGGGGTGGAGTGACGTGTAGGCTGGAGGAGTATTGTTATGGTTGGGCGGGGAAAGGAGGAGAGTGAAAGGAATTGATGAAGTCTTTCTTATCTCATATATCTGTGGTTAAAATATATTTTTGGTAATAGTTTGTAAATTTCATCAAATAGCATATTTGTGTTTCGTGTAATTTATTTATTTGTAACTGGGGTTGTTCTTTCATCCAGCTGTATGTTAATATCTTCTAACCCTCAACACAGAGATGGAAACAATGAAATTTATGAATTGTTTCAGTGCATGCACCCTGGCCAGAGTGAGTGCAACGTCATACTTATACGAGGGTTCGTACCGACAAGTTCTTTGTAAATTTGACTTCAAACATATAAACCTCATTTTGTTTACGTACTGAACTTTTCAACACGAATTACAAGTTGTATTACATGTTATCTACAACATTTATTCAATAGTGGTACAGGTTTCGACATACTGGTATACAAATGTCATCATCCGCCAGACTCACACAAATCACACAAATTTAGCAAGTACATATTAATTAAAATTGCCGTGGTGATATGTAGGGATACACAACATCATACACTATTTTTCACTAAATAAATACATTGATTAAAATTTTTAACATGCTTTAGCTGTACCATCAACATTTTCTAATCTACTTTTTATACTCTGAAGTGTGAAATTCTTCAAAAGTTTCTTGTTACTGTGTGTTTAAATTAAAGTGATATACTCATAGCAAATACATAATAATCTGACCTTGCTGATCCGTTTACATACAAATGCTCAAATCATCACACGTCATTTTAGAGTTGCATTTAAAATATTTTAGTGATTGTCTATCATTTCATTAAAACCACTTGTTATTCAAATGTTATCCAAGTAAGACCAGAAATTTTGTCAATAAAACATTGCTCATGTAATGGAGCTTGTGGAACTATGCGTTTGTATATCACATAAAACACTTGACATCATGTACCCTCAACACGTGAGGTTTTATTTCATATCCTCCTGCCCTTCTTGGTAGTACTATAATTTTTTTTGTCAGACAGTGTATTTTGTACCAGCTGATCTTGGAAACTAATGGAAATGTTCTATCCTAAAGTATTTGATGTACAGCATGATAGAATTTGGAAGCTTTCTGTATTCTGTTGTTATTATATTTTCAGAGGACAATAGTGTACGGGTACCACCATAAAACATGCAAGAATATGTCATATCACAATCCAAGTGAAAACTGCATGTGCTCGTTATGTGGATAGTTCTGTGATAAATATCACATCACAAGATGTAAAGACGAACGTAAATCTCATTGCGATTACAGCAAAGACTAAAGTAATCAATTCATCTAATGCACATTTGTGCACTTCACTGTTTATAAAAAAAAAAGGTGAACAGACTTATTACATTTTAACTCCTCAAGATGCCTTAGAACTCAGCTGGGATAGTACCTGCTATCTTGGAAACAAATGGACAACTGACCTCACTGTATCACTGTGGTCAGTGATAACACCCTTGGACAACAGAGTCTGTATGTAACTCATTATTCAGTGTGATAAAATACACGAATATTACCGCAAGATGCTTGTTGAGGAGAGGTTTCTTCATCGCTGATACTAGAACCTCACCATCCCAACCCCACAAAAACTTATAACTGCTTTTGTCATTCCAATGTCAAACTCGAACTCTCATGAGCATAGTTATAACAACCTGTACCAAACATCTATCTCAATTTCCTGGTAAAGTTGTTCTAGAATTCCACCAGGTCAGCTAAAGGAGGGTGACCATAAGAAATCTGGTACCTCCGGCTCCATGGCTAAATGGTTAGCATGCTGGCCTTTGGCCACAGGGGTCCCGGGTTCGATTCCCGGTAGGGTCGGGAATTTTAACCATCATTGGTTAATTTCGCTGGCACTAGGGCTGAATGTATGTGTCGTCTTCATCATCATTTCATCTTCATCACGACGCGCAGGTCACCTACGGGTGTCAAATCAAAAGACCTGCACCTGGCGAGCCGAACATGTCCTCGGACACTCCTGGCACTAAAAGCCATATGCCATTTCATTTCATTTCATCTGGTACCTCTGAAATGTGGTGTTACTGTAGACTATTGAATATTCCATGGAGGGAAAACGTACAAATGCATGGCGTTTTTAATCAGAGGATCTTACATTATTTCGGACAAGTAATAAAAGAGAACAACTTTAAAATCTTCATCATAACGGGCAAAAGAAATGACACTACACCCAGGAAGCAGACTTCCTCTAAGACCAATAACAGTATCAAAACTGATGCAGCAAAAGACCACCACCAGACAGATTGTGTTGCAGGCATGGCCCCACACCCCTGACAAGTTGCACGTATCCAGGACAAGGCGTAACAAGAATTAGGCCCGGTTTATTCAACCTCAGTTAACATCTAACTGCCTGTTAAAATAATTTAACAGTGAACTTAACCAAATTAGTATTTAATCAACTTTGGTTAAGACTAAAAATCTGTTAAACTCTCAGTTAACTTAACTGCCCAGGTACAAGCAATTAAATTCTCTGTTAGGTTAAAATATGGCAGGTGCATTTGATGCAGAACTTCCTCATCTTGAATATTTGCAATATAAAAGGCCTTTTCCAGAAAAATTTAGAAACAGAACAGCTGATTTTCATAGTTGTTTCAGTTGCTTGATCGTACATTGGCTAACGTCAGTATGCACATTGAATTGACTACAAATTTTCTGCCAACCGTCACTTTTAGCATGGATCCATTCATTTGCTTACTTTCTATAATAAGTATACAGTGTTCCCCCAAGAAATTTTCGCCAGCCGGGAGGCAGGAATGAGCAGTCAGGTGGGAAATACAACGTTAAAAAATTAATATGATCAAGTTTCTGTTTATTCCTCTTCATGGCTGGTTTCATCAATGTGGGTTAAACTTTAACCCCGAGACATACAGCTTTAACTCGAGAATTTGACTATGCATTGTTTCATCGATCCAGTGCATTAAAAATATCAGACAGGTAAATATTAACTGCAAACCTGAACTATTTTAGACATAAGGGTATTGTGAACTTCTTGTGTTCTGCTGCTCGTTCACCATCATGTAACACCGGAACTTACCGCTCAGTTGATGTGGAGCGCCATGCAGAATTTATTACTCGCATGTGGTTCCATGCTAATCCAGGCACTGCTCGAGCATGATACAACGTGATAAAGATGAACATTTGAACTCTGATGTAATTGATGCAATTATGCTGACAATAATGAAGATTTTATCATTTAAATAAACAGTTTTACAGTATTTACATTTTAATTTGGAACACCCAATGACACAAAGATGTATTAAAGTTATGAAAGCAATATATCTAGGTGTCAAAAGGGGCTCTAGTTAAGATGCAGCAGGTCGTTATGCACGTTAGGTATCAAAAGGGGTAAAAAAATCAATACATATTTAAATCTTATAGCAATTATGTAGTTTTTTTAAGTGATTCCACATACTGTAGATAAACTGATTATGTGTGTAAGTTACAGAAAATATTATGAGAAGAACTTTGTAAATAATATAAATTTATATCTATTAAGGATGAGATGTGTGTTTAATAAAAAATTGTTAATGTAAATTGTATAATACTGTATTTTAGGGAAAATGTCTTTTTTTTAAATTTAAAATCTAGTTGTTGAGAACAATGTATATTTGTGTATCATTTGCCACCGAGGTAAACACCTCATTTGCAAATTTAGTATTTTGATTTCATTGATATGACGTTAGCTGGGCAGTATGTAAAAACGGCAGAGCAGTTGTGCGTATTAAACATTCTTAGGATGAACACTGGGAATATACAGGGAAATAATTTTTTTTTAAAAGAGATATTTGAATCACGCATTCTCTTCTCATTTTTTTTTCACATTGGTCTATAGAGGAACAGAAAATTCATGGTCAAGACAAAAAATCTGTATAAATCTTTACTTTCTGTGCCTTGATTTACAGCTGTATTAAAACAAGGGCGCATCCAAGCGAGTTCACAAACTGCGTGTATCTGCCGTGATCTTCTAGATTCTCACTGATCGTGAATCTTCTGAGAGTTAACACCGTGTTAGCTGACAGTTCCCAGGAAATGTTTGTATAAATGCAAGAATCTGAACATGCTGCTAAATTTTTAATGCTGTGTTAACAAGCAGTGTTTTAAGTGTTCTTTTAACTGAGATTGAATGAACCGGGCCTTAGCCTCGCAATGCCCCTAACCCATGAGGGGTCGCGTCCGGTCATTTAAACCATTTTTGTTTACTTTGATCAATCCCTCCGTGAACACTGCTTATTACACTACTTCCCCCTCAGGAACTCTGAAAAGTGGTGGCAAAAGGGGCTCTGGTTAAGACGCAGCAGGTCGTTATGCTACTTAGGTTCTAAAATGGGTAAAATATAAATATGTAAATAAATTCAATGTTAATTTTAATCTTATACCAGCTGTATAGTATTATTAGAAGTAATTTACATACCGTACTGTATATGAGTTGACTATGTTTGTAAGATATTATAAGTAGAATTTTGTAAACAATATAAATTTATTAAGGATGATGTGTGTGTTTAATAGAAAAAATTATTAGCGTAAATTGTATAATATTGTATTCTAGGAAAATTTTCTTCGTCTCCTGTTAATTTAAAATTTAGTGCTTGACAATAATGTATTTTAGTGTACCATTTGCCACCGAGGTAGACACCTCATTTGCAAATAAAGAGATTTTGATTTTGATCTTTCAATGGAGTCGTCCACACTCATGCCCCGCCATTGTTATCCCTATCCACTCCTTCAATGAGTGACAAGCTGGCTATCCAGTCATTCCTTTCACACGCGACTCCTCACATTACCTGGGTCTATTCAACCCTACACAACTCATAGCGAAGAATTTTTATTTTATATTTGTTTTTTACTTTGTGTTATCTTGGTGTAATTTTAAGTTTTACTAGAATCAGACATTGGTATTTGATCAAAACGAAGAAGATAGGATTCGTAGGCTTTTAGAAAGCGTTAAAAAGAAGAGAAGCGACGAGAAGAAAACTTCGAGAACCCTGGAACAATTTGGAGACAGCTTTTTATTGATGAGAGACTTCCTGAATCTATTGACGAGTTGGCATCTTATGATGATATGGATAACAATTTAGAAGTAGAAGACAGTGATACAGAATACGAGCAATCTGCTGACGAAGGCGAAGGGCTTGAAATAAAACCTGAACAGGGATAAGGAAACTAAATAGAGGGTCACCTGTCCTCCACACAACAGACGCACAAGTTACCTAAATTTAGGTTGGCGACTACCTGGTGTAAGACCTGGCATTAAAATTAATTCTTCTTCTGCAGCATGGAGGTTTTTCTTTATTGGTGAGATTTTAGACGGTATCGTGTGGTTTACTAATCAAGGCACACAAAAAGTTCGTCCAAACTATACACGAGAAAGGGGCGCATGTGATACATTTAGAGATGAAATGAAATGGAATCATTTATCGGACTACTCTATATTGCGGGTGTTCTCAAATCATCTCATCAAAGCTTATATGATATGTGGTTAGAAAACACAACTGGAGTTGAATTTTTCCGCAACACAATGAATCTACGAAGGATCAAGTTCCTTATCAGAAATATTAGATTCTACAACAGTGCGACAAGAAGAGAACGCAGAATGTATGACAAACTTGCTCCAATCAGGGACGTGTATGAATGTGTCCTTGGAAAGTGTGAAACAAACTTTTCAGTAAGTGAATACACGACGATAGACAAAATGCTCGAGTCTTTCCGAGGTTGCTGTCATTTTGTAAGTACATAAAAAACAAGCCGGCAAAATATGGTATTAAAATATTTTCCCCTCACATGTGCAAAAACATTTGATACCATTAATATGGAAATTTATGCAGGGACCCAACCTGATCACTTGTTAAAAAAAGGAAATTCAGGATTGGCTGTATCTAGACTTCTTCAAACCATAAGTGCTTCGCAGCAAACCATGCAACTGCCCACATTTGCCAAACTCTTAAGGTAATATGGGCATATTTGTTGGGGATATGGGCACAAGTCATTAAATGATAATTAGAGTAACAGACATGATTTCATTCATTTTGTATTATAACAAGGCGGTTGTATTGAACATACATATATGAAAAAAGGGGTAAATGTATATTATAAATAAGTTGACCTACCATTATTAAGTTTTCAACTAGGAATCACTTGTACTGTACTAGAAAATGTAAATAACATAAAACTGGCCCAAATTGTGTGTAATATAAAAAGAAAAAGTATTAAGCTAACAAAACTAATCACACGACAGCATTCTGAGTCATAAATATTGATTAAGTTTTATTATTTACACTCGTCACAATAGAAATAATTACCTTCCATCTCTACGCAGTCCTCATGGAACCACTTAGCACATGAACCAAAACACTTAGCCCACTTCTGCCCTTCATTTTCATCATAATAATTCCCCTTACGCACACGACAAATACAGGGAATCATGTTGCTCCTTATGGCTTTATGCTTTGCCGGTATACCTCCTTTAATGGCTCCCGCAATAGGCCTATGCTTCCAGCTAGACTTTCTTCACTAGTAATTTCTCTTGCAGAACACTTACATCTTCCCAAGTTGCGAGTCATCATCTTTAGTCCTGGAACAGGTCTAATTTCCTTTGAAAAGGGCTAGGTATTGCTCTCACTGGCAAAGAGAAAGGAACGGAAGAAGGAGGTTAGGATGGTCCATGAACCATTTCTCGACAAATAACGCTGCAAAGTTTGTCTAGGCACACTATAGGTTCTAGATGCTTGTAAATGGTTACAATCACCATTTCCTACTTCTAATACAGCACGCAACATATCCTCTTTATTCCATTACTGACGGATATCACCTCATGCATTCCTATTTTGCATCATCACCTCGAAAAATATATATAGTTTTTGTGAAACAGCTACGTGCTATAGGGTATATTAATCGATTAGCATTAAAAATGTAAAGATTGCTGTAAAAATCAAGAATAATAAGTCTCACTCAGAGCGCGTCACGTAAATGATATATGTAAAGGAGTGGAATCGGAGGTAAGGCTTTTTGCGGATGATGTTATTCTCTATAGAGTGATAAATAAGTTACAAGATTGTGAGCAACTGCAACGTGACCTCGAAAATGTTGTGAGATGGACAGCAGGCAATGGTATGTTGATAAACGGGGTTAAAAGTCAGGTTGTGAGTTTCACAAATAGGAAATGGCCTCTCAGTTTTAATTACTGCGTTGATGGGGTAAAAGTTCCCTTTGGGGATCATTGTAGGTATCTGGGTGTTAATATATGAAAAGATCTTCATTGGGGTAATCACATAAATGGGATTGTAAATAAAGGGTACAAATCTCTGCACATGGTTATGAAGGTGTTTACGGGTTGTAGTAAGGATGTAAAGGAGAGGGCATATAAGTCTCTGGTAAGACCCCAACTAGAGTATGGTTCCAGTGTATGCAACCCTCGCCAGGATTACCTGATTCAAGAACTGGAAAAAATCCAAAGAAAAGCAGCTCAATTTGTTCTGGGTGATTTCCGACAAAAGAGTAGCGTTACAAAAATGTTGCAATGTTTGGGTTGGGAAGAATTCAGAGAAAGAAGAAAAGCTGGTCGACTAAGTGGTATGTGTATTGATAAGGTGGTGACTTTTAAATTATCTTTATACTGTGATAACAATCAATACGGAAATGAAGTTAATAGATTATAATAAGTAGTATGTTCTGAGCTGTCAGCGGAGAGATGGCATGGAATGACATTAGTAGACGAATAAGTTTGAGTGGCGTTTATAAAAGTAGGAAAGATCACAATATGAAGATAAAGTTGGAATTCAAGAGGACAAACTGGGGCAAGTATTCATTTATAGGAAGGGGAGTTAGGGATTGGAATAACTTACCAAGGGAGACGTTCAATAAATTTCCAATTTCTTTGAAATCATTCAGGAAAAGGCTAGGAAAGCAACGGATAGGGAATCTGCCACCTGGGCGACTGCCCTAAATGCAGATCAGTATTCATTCATTCAAGTACAATGAAATTTGATGATGCCCATATTACCTACTATGTCACTGCCATTTTTGCACTTGTGACACTGGTTTTTTTTTTTTTGCTAGTTGCTTTACGTCGCACCGACACAGATAGGTCTTACGGCGACGATGGGACAGGAAAGGGCTAGGAGTGGGAAGGAAGCGGCCGTGGCCTTAATTAAGGTACAGCCCCAGCATTTGCCTGGTGTGAAAATGGGAAACCACGGATAAACAATTTTCAGGGCTGCCGACAGTGGGGTTCGAACCTACTATCTCCCGAATACTGGATACTGGCCGCAATTAAGCGACTGCAGCTATCGATCTCGGTAGTGACACTTTTTAGAAGTTGGCATTACTGAGAAAGAACTAACTCCAAGCGCATGTCCACTTGCTACAACATATGCTACACTAACCTTGAAAGCAGCCTGCAATAACGTTTCTTGAAAAATAAACGTATTTTTCGCTTAGTGCCACAACTTATTTAAGTGATTTATTATAACAGCTCAATTTTGGAAGAGGAGACTGGTATTCTTACCACATAACATGTTCTTTTCAGCTTATTTTAACACATTAGAAGACAATCTTCAGCACACTGAGCAGTTATGACATTTCAGGATCACCAAACTACCACACCACATGCTTCTACTCGCTACCATTGCATGAAATATGACCAGTTGCTTAAATATGCTTATATTACCTTTGTGCCTGTATTTGCCAAGTTTACCCTATACTTCAATTCCACAGGCTGAATATCTCCTCAGTGTCCACAAATTAACACTAGTAGGGACAATAACGAAAAAACAAAAACGAAATCCCACCTGAGTTCCTAAGTACCAAGCTCTGCCCAGCCAATTCAAGTATGTTTGCCTTTAGGGGTAATCTGAGTTTAGTGTCATACAGTGCAAGTAAAAATAAAGTGGTCCCACTTTTATCAACTATGGATCATTCGGATGATATAGAACCAGTGTCTGGTGATGCTGAAAAAATAATTATCCTAACCTTTAATAACTCAACAAAAGGTGGTGACTATGTTGTTGACAACTACCAAGTCCTCGTATTCTGTGTCAAGAACAAGTAACCGCCGGGCCACTCACGGTGTACTTTTCCTTACTGAACATCACAGGATTGAAGTGTTTTATTGTGTACAAACATTCTCGTGGACGGTTCAAGCTAGAAAGAAGATTGTTCCTGAAGTAGCTTTCAAGATAACTTTGTGAGAACAATTTAGTTGGTGTAGCATCCACGCAAAATTACCTCATCCACCAAAACAAACATAAGAAAAATGCTAGGAATGGAAAAAAATAGAAGCAAGGCCACTTACAGGGAAGAAGATGAAGGACCGGTTCGCTGTATTCATTGTGACAATAAGAAAAATAGGAAATCTAAAACAAAGTGTGAGCACAGCAGCATTACACGTGTCAGGTGTGTCGACAACTCCCCTCAACCCGACATGTCCACAGATACCAATTGATTGGTCACATTTTTGGACTTTTTATGCAGTTCTTCTTGATATGTGAGTTTATCGTTATTTATTTACATTTTCTTCAAAGTAAATGTACCCTGAACTTCTTCACAGTTTGCTGTACACAAGATGTGCTCACTTTTAAAGTCTTTGCAATGCTCTTGCGGAACTGTTACCTAGTAATGGTGACCCACTGTTAGAATGAGGAATGTCCACTGTTATCATTCATTGTTGAGTAGACGGAGAAGGAGCATTGTCTACATGTGTATTAAATTAAATATCTTTTTTAAAAGTATTATCCATAAACAGAACTTGAATTTACATTTTCAATTTTATCAGCAAAAGGCAATCTCATCATTATAATTATCATGTTAAAAAGTGCTTGTCTGGGTTTAAATAGTATTGCTATATATTATTGTAACAATAAATAGCGTATTAAGCAAGTGTTTGGTGTTTTATTGATTTCCGGTCGAAACGATCGAACGCGACTCCTGACGTAACACTCGCCACGCGATCCCTCGCACATTAAAAACAAGCAGATAAATGAAGTGTGTTCTCATTTAGTACTAAATTAAACAATATTTTAAATAACTTTTAAAAACAGAAATCATTTTCCTCCTTCTCTCACTCACAGGGTAACAAATTACTAAATTCTTCTCATCCAATTAGCAAAGCAATAATCGCGCACATTTTTTGGACTTTTTATGCAGTTCTTCTTACTATGTGAGAATGTTAGTTAATGCCATGGCTGACTTATTCCAGATTCTTTCCTTCAAAAAAAAAAAAAAAGTTATAAATAATAAATTATATCAGTCCATACCCTGGTTTATCCATTCTTCCAAATTTTTAGGAACTCCTTGTTATCAAACGCCAAGACGTCCAAACGCTATGTTTAACCACGTCCAAATGAGCGGGTAACTTTACAACCATGGAAAACAAATTCAGATTGCAGAACTCACTGCCTGCTCGATCTGCGTCCAATTGTTGCTTAATAGCAGCTATCGGATGCGTATCGGGCAGGCAGTGGCATACCTATATCATTAACGAGATATTAAAGGCCAGGAAATACAGCAAAGACCGACTACAATATATAAATAATTAAGAAGTGCGCACAATGTGCATTGTGTTTGTTTAGCTTAGTCACATAATGACTTTGGTCTCTTTTTGAAAAAACGCAAGTGGTATCTTTCACAACTCTCACACACACTTCACATATACACGAAACATACGATTCATGGAATCTTTTATCGATGCAGACTCCATGATGGAAACCATGACAAGCAAACCTGGAGTAGCGTAGGCCTATACTAGTTCAACACTCGGCCAGCTGGATTCCTCGCATCGTTGCAAATCTTGTAGGCAAAGAGAATTCTTGTAAGGAGCGATAAGGAGACTCGATTTCAAAAATAACCGTATGAGCGCTAAAGCTGTGTTTTGTATGTGCCATGTCAGCATTCAACTAAACTATTAAAATGGAGGTAATAGCCGGCGATTTGAATTTCTATCACGTACTACTGGTACTTCTAGCAAATTTGGATTCTTGCCCCGTTCTAATTCCTAGCGTTTGGCGGCAAGGGTCGATGATTTGAATTTTTAGAGCGACATACCTCGTAGCGTTGCGCGCTAACCTGCCACTTTGATTAGCTTTCTATGCGTCCGATGTGTTTCACTTGATCTATTATTACGTTAATATTATTATTTCGTTAAAAACTGTCTTGAATATTTCTTTCTTCCTTAATCCGCTTACCCTCTAGGGTTGTTTCATCCCTCACACCCAGTGAGGGATCCCACCTCAACCGCCCCAAGGGCAGTGTCCTGAAGCTTGAGACATTGGGTTGGGGGATACAACTGGGAAGATTGACCAGTACCTCGCCCATGCGGCCTCATCTGCTATGCTGAACAGGGGCCTTGCGGGGGTATGGGAGGATTAGAAGGGATGGACAAGGAAGAGGGAAGGAGGCGGCCGTGGCCTTAAGTTAGGTACTATCCCGGCATTTGCCTGGAGGAGAAGTGGGAAACCACGGAAAACCACTTCCAGGATGGCTGAGGTGGGAATCGAACCCACCTCTACTCTGTTGACCTCCCGAGGCTGAGTGGACCCCGTTCGAGCCTCGTAACACATTTCAAATTTCGTGGCAGAGCCGGGAATCGAACCCGGGCCTCCGGGGGAGCCAGCTAATCACACTAACCACTTCACCACAGAGGCGGACATTGTCTTGAATTCTGGATGAAATTTTGGATTTGCAGTTATTATTCTGAGCTTTACTATTATTACGTTTAACTCTGCTTGGTTTTTGGCACATCGTCTTGGATTCTGGATGAAGTTTGCACAATTTACTGTTCTCTGGTCTTTTAATTAATAATAATTACCTAATCAATTTGGTCGATATGTTTCACTTGATTCATTATTACATTTCTCCCCATGATTTTGGTACACCCTCCTGGATTCTGTATGGACTTTGTCGACTTATCAGATCTTTTGCTGTCTGTGTAATATACTGCCGAAAAATAAATTAGTACACCCTCTTAGGGTTTTCCAATTTACTCAAGATTTAGTGCATGTGGAGTACATGAAATGATTACACATTCAGATCAATAGCTCTTGGGATACATTATTCCACGCCTGTTCCACCTGTTCACGTAGGTCTTCAAGAGTTGTGGGTTGACGAGTCGCACGTGTCAATTGTCGTCCCATCATATCCCACATGTGCTTGATGGGAGACAAGTCCGGAGATTGTGCTGGCCAGGAAGGTTTCTGCGCACCTAGCACAGCACGTTGAATTTCACGAGCAGTGTGTGGGTGACCATCATCCTGTTGGAACAACACATCACATTCTTGTTGCAAGAATGGCAGGCAACAACATCCTTCACATACCGAGCGCTGGACAGCGCACCTACCACAAACACCAAAGGTGAACTATAGTTGTAGCTTATCGCACCCCAGACCGGAAGGCCTGGCATGGGGCCAGTGTATCTTGGATGAATGCACTCTCTCACCAGGTATATGTCGTACGCACAAACGTCCATCACTTGCATGCAGACAGAATCTGCTTTCATCACTGAAGACCACGGCCCGATATTCTATCTTCAGAGTGATCCTCTAATGGCACCAGTTGAGGTATGCACATCGATACTGTGGCATGAGTGGAAGATGGGCTAGAGGTGTGCGTGCCCTTAGTCCCACTGCTAGTAACTGATTGGCAACCATTCGTCTTGACACTTGTGTGTTCACGAAACCTCTTATCTGTGCTGCGTTAGCTATATGATCTGCCACTACTGCCCTTACAATACGACGATCATAGGGGGGCGTCTGTGCTGCGTGGACATCCAGAACCTCATCTACGGGTGTGAGAATGTTCAAGTGACCATTGCAACCAGCATTTTTGCACGACTGACGCAGCACGTCCAAATTATGTGACAATTCTTCAAAAGGACCATTCTACCACTCGGAAGGCCACAAATTGACCCTAACAAACTCGCTCACTTGGCTGTAGGAGGCACGAGTGCATCTCCATGGCATGGCGCCTGTTTGCTTCACACGTTTACATCACACTGAGCCTTATGTCTGTAAACATTCCCTGTTAAAGAGTACACGCAGATGGCGGTCAGGCAACTATGTCACTACGCTGTCTGTTGGCGGACAACGTTGAAACCATTATCAGTACTTCTACTATCCCCCAGGTGGCCTCTGCCATTGTCGGATAAAAATCAATGTCGTCTTTTCAGGTGTACTCATTTCTTTTCCGGCAGTGTATGAGTACTAATTCTAAAAATATTGTGAGACATATGCAATTAGTCCAAGGATAGAAGGAGGAGGTATACTCTACACTAATGAATCGCTGTTTGGATTCACTGTGTACTGCAAGCTTCCATTTCAATGTAGATTTAATAACACATCTTGCGAAACAACATCAAATTCATAGCTCTAAGCAAGATTGATATTTGGCTCCTTCCAGGGTAAGATATTTCTTTCCCTACATACCCTATGTCACTTAAACATTCAATTAAATTTTTTGCTCTCTCAGGTTCTGTTATTCATTTATGGTTTAAAATAATTACTATCCATTGGCAATTTTAATGTGCACAATGGTGCAATGCACTAGTTAATTTATATACATCTTCATTATAGACTGTTCAGCATTCAGTCTGCAAACCTCTGTGAACTTACTATACACCTCCACAATCCTCTATTCATAACTACCTCTGTGACCACGTTCAGTTCCGTACATCTTATCTTTCAATCATTAGAAAATTAGTCTAACCATCATTGTGTTGGTCTCCCTGTACTTCTCTTATCCTCCATGACCAAGTCCTTTAAAAGGTACATTGTGATTTCTATGGCAAACTTAGTCGTTTGAGATTTGAAGTAATCATTTTCTGCTGTAATCCATGGTGTGCTTTGTTTGTGCCTTTACTCAAATTTAAATGTCAGATGTTTGCTTGTGATATCATAGTTTAATTGTGACCTTCAACAAGATGACTGTGAAGTATGACATCATAAACATGGCTACCGTGCCTAAATAGTCTTAGAGCATGGCAAATATTTTCATTTAATAATCACTTACAAATTGCGAAAAATCATTCATTTTGCACGTAAGATCCCATGTGGGATTCACCCCTAGGTTAAAAAATTTCTGAAACCCCAATTAGCAATGGTCAGCTTCTTTACCAGACTGGTCCATTATTCTCCTAGGTAACATATTCTCCTCCATTTGCCTCACATGGTCCCCCCACCAAAGCAGGTTTATGCATACAGCTTCATTAATAGAGTTCATTCCTAACTTTGTCTTTATCTCCTCATTTCGAGTGCCCTGTTGCCATTGTTCCCACCTGTTTTTTTCAGCAATCATTCAAGCTACATTAAAGTTTGTCACTTCTAATGCATGAATAAGACATTCTGAGTCCACCCGGCTTTCACTTCCGTAAAGCAGAGTTAGACTGTAAACAGACCGGTGTAACCCCTTGTGGGTGGAGGGCGCAGATGAAGAATGCACACATGTTATCCCTTGCTTGCCATAAGAGGCAACTAAAAGGTGCAACCTAGGTGTGGAAATGGATTGTGGCTCTAGTACCAACCGGGCGAGGTGGCCGTGCGGTTAGGAGCGTGCAGCTGTGAGTTTTCATCCAGGAGATAGTGGGTTTGAACCCTCCTGTTGGCAGCCCTGAAGATGGTTTTCCATTGCTTCCCATTTTCACACCAAGCATATGCTGGGGCTGTACCTTAAATAGGAGTACGGCCTCTTCCTTCCCTTTCCTAGGCCTTTCCTGTCCCATCGACGCCATAAGACCTATCTGTGTTGGTGCGACGTAAAGCAAAATAGCAACAAGAAAAGCTTTAGTACCATGTGTTGTACCCCCTGTGGATGGGAGGGGCTGAATACATCCACAGGTAATCCCCGCCTGTCGTAGAAGGCAACTAAAAGTGTCATGTGGCCATTGGTCCCCTCCTTATCTTTCTATTTCTTTCTTGAGGTTTAGTTGTAGTATGAATCTAAATTTTGATGCATGTGCAGCTTGAGGAGGGGCCTGTTACGTGTGGGATGCTGCTCAAAAGCACAGGTGGTATCCTAAGAATACAGTTGGGTGGGAGCGCCATGTACTCAGCAGTAGATCTGCTTTACAATGCAGGTCCCTCCACAGCCTAATGCCAGAAGAAATTATTAATTTTCTACATCTTACTTAACACTCGGTATACGCTATGGGGTACATGCTATTGCAAGTGATTTGAGGAAGGGAGTCCTTGTGTTCATAGCCTCAGTCTGCCTGTGTTAGGCACTGTTCAACATTGGACTCTGGGCAATACCTGCTACGACCAGGTGGGTATCACTTTGGCAGCTTGGTTCGGCTACAAAAGCCCCAGAATGCAGTGGGTGGCATTTGGGGAGGATGTTTCTTGGCATGGCTTCAAAACGTCTCAGGTCTGTCCAGGTTAGTCTGCCACGCAAGTCTTTAACTTGTGATTCCCTCAGGAGGTCAAGCCCTTGGGAATAGATGCAGCTTGAAAGCATGGGATCCAGCTTCCCTAGATTTCTGCGTGCAACCAGAACTGATGGGCAAGATTTCAAGGTGGTGAAGTCCGTTTTGTTCCGTAGATACACTGAAGGTGCCTACAGCAAACTGGAAGACTTAAAGAAAATGCACAATGGTAGTTTGCTACTCAAGACTCGCACTCCACTTCAAGCTGATCAGTTGCTCAAGTGCGACCACTTTGGAAAACCCCCTTCAAAGTGAAAGAGCACAACACCTCAAAACTGGTTTATGGAGTTATCTACCACTGTCATCTTATCTTGAACACTGACAATGAGTTGATCGAAGACATGAAGCACCGTGGTGTGACACACATCCTAACGCCCGTTTCTGATACACCTTCTTTTTACATTTACAAGCTGCTCTCACTTTATCATTCCACCAAGAAATTCACTTTTTCCCATTTTTACACACAGCTGTTCCTAGATATTCCCTTCCTGTTTCTACTACAGCATCCCTGTATGCCACCCATTTTCTTCCTATATCCTGACCTTACTGACTGTCTTTTGTCTTGAACTTTTTACTAATCATATTCATGTACTTCTGTCTAAACGCCTCATCCTGCAGATTTTGTACCCTTATTCGTCTGACGACATATTTCAATTTCTCTGTCCCACTCGTTGGCTGAATGATCAGCGTACTTGGCCTTTGGTTCAGAGGGTCCCGGGTTCGATTCCTGGCTGGTTCCGGGATTTTAACCTTAATTGGTTAATTCCAATGGCTTGGGGGCTGCGTGTGTGTGGCGTATTCAACATTAGAAATCATCCTAGGTAGAGCCCTCATCTTCACAGACATGCAGGTCACCTAATAGGCCGTCTACTAGAAAATGACCTGCACCAGGCCTCTCCGGAGGCCACACGCTATTATTATTAATTTCTCTATCCTAGGACTAGAGATATTTAGTTTGCTACAGATCAGATAATGGTCTGTGTCATCAAAAATCCCTGGAATACCTGAACATCCTAACATATTTCCTGAATAAAAGGTTGGTTATGATAGTCTGTTATGGATCTGGTGCTCTTTCCCTCCCATGTGTAGCTGTGAATTGCCTTATGCTTGAATATGCTTGAATATTAGCAATGAAGTCCAGTTAAGGTTTCCCATTGCTACTATTAGCTTCCTGTTACATATCTTCCACACCCTTACCAATCACTTTGTCATATCCTTCAGTTTTATTTCCACCTCTCGCAAGGAAATTGCCCATTAGCACTATCTTATACTTGTAGTTGATCCAGACTATGATGTCACTTACCGATTCATGAAACCTGTCAACTTCATCCTCATCTGCATCCTAACATGTTAAATATACTGAGATAGTTCTCATACTAATTCCTCCAACCGCTAAATCTATCCACATCATTTGCTCATTTACATGCCTAACAGAAACTATGTTGCACGCAATACTATTCCTGTGGAAAAATCTTAAATCCACACTCTGCCCTTCCCTTTTTAATACCTATTAAGAACACTATATTATTTACTAACTCTTTGTCATTATCTACCCTTACCATAATATCATTAACTCATAAAACCATACAGATACATCCTCTTTGCCGAATCAGCCAGTTCTACTTTTTTTGCCTTATTGAAATTGATAGCTCCCCATAGAATTCCATTTCTTACGCAAAGTTGTTTACAAGGAGTCCTTCACCTGTCAAATGGAAGTGAGACTCTGTTACTCCCACAGGTCTGATGCTTGCTTAAAATGTTCTGGGCACTCGAGGTTAAATATTCTGTGAAGCAGGATGGTACTCTACTTACACATACTCCCGGTGAGAATTTCTTCTCTAACGGATTAGGAACCACCGGTGGATTGTAGTCCAGCTAGAAACCACCAGTGGATTGTATAGTCCTAGCCACTTGAGCATAAGGGGGCCCATGACTCAAAATATGTCCGAGATGTCCACTCCTATTCTATAGAAACTACTATGCTGACTCTCAGAACTACATACTAGGCCACTCAGCCATTGCCCATAGTTCAAGAACTAGGACGTGACTACTGTAACCTACACCACAAACCATTCCAGACGATTTTAAAATGCAATGTCTTTGAAGTAAGAACAGAAATTTAGTCGATAACACATTGCTCATGTAATGGAGCTTGTGGAACTATGCGTTTGTATATCTCATAAAACACTAGACTTTATTTTGTAATCACTAAAATAACATCACATACACTCAACACATAAAGTTTTATTTTGTATCCTCCTCCCCTTCTTGGTACAACAATTTTTTGGTCAGGCAGTGTATTTTGTACAAGCTGATTTTGGAAACTAATGGAAATGTTTCATCCTGAAGTATTTGATGTACAGCATGACAGAATTTGGAAGTTTTCTGTATTCTGTTGTTGTTATTATATTGTCAGAGGACAATGGTGCACGAGTACCACCATAAAACATGCAAGAATATATCTTCGCACAACCCAAGTGAAAACTGCATGTGCTCGTTATGTGGATATATCACATCACAAGATGTAAAGACGAACATAAAGCTCAGTGTGATTACAGCAACGACTAAATTAATCAATTCATGTAATGCACATTTGTGCACTTCTCTGTTTATAAAAAGACAGATGAACAGATTTATGACATTTTAACTCCCCAAAATGCCTTAGACCTCAGCTGGGATTGTACCTGCTATCTTTTAAACAAATGGACAACTGACTGACTGTATCACTGAGGTCAGCGATAACACCCTTGGACAACAGAGTCTGCATGTAACTCATTACTCAGTGCGATGAAATACATGAATATTACCCTAAGATGCTTGTTGAGGAGAGGTTTCTTCATCGCTGATGCAAGAACCTCTCCATCCCAACCCCATAAAAACTTACTTCTGTAGCCAAACATAGAAAACCTGCAACATTACCAACATCCCTCCGCTGAACACTCAATAACATTGGATGCATTTTATGAAGCTCCCATAATTTAATGCAGTGAGCCACAATGCCCAACTTTACCTAATGAACGGATCCTAGCAAAAGAGTTATAACCTCAAATGCATCGCGGGCACAAACAATGTGGGCCAATACCAGTAGCAGATACAAAACAGAGCCCCCTGCTAGCCCCTCCCTTTAAGACACTTCCTGTTAAACATCCCTGACAAGTTAGACAATGTTTTCTGATCACTAGCCAGGACATGCTCAAACAAATGAAGAAAGGCTGTATAAATTGTCACAGTTTGTAGCATATAACGACGTTCCTATTGGCATTCTCCTCCATTATACTTAGGCCACAGGTGTAGGTGTCTGATGTTTAGCACTAACAGTAAGAATAACTGACTGAACGTTGCTTGAAAATAGCTCTGTTACCATGGCAATGATCCCAGCGTTGCCACATTTTAGGGACGTCATAGGCACATAGCTTATCTTGCTATAATCACTTCTGTGATCAATTGTATTAGCTGTTATTGTTGTATGTGTTAGTTTTCCGAATATTATTTTGTGATTGTTAATTTATTTTTGAGTGAAATAATGGCCAGTTGTACAATTTCCCATTCAAAGTTCAGAAATATACTGCCAGAACCAAGGGAATAAGCAGAAATACTGTTTGGAGGGACTCGAAAGGGAAATTCACTTCCCGGAAGAGAAGTTATCCACAAGCACCTTATTCATATTCAGACTAACTGTGGGCTATGTCCACAATAAAGTATCATCTTCCTATGATGGCTTATTCTTGAAGCATCAGATTTAAAACCAGTGTTAAAAAATACTAATAATAATTACATACATACATATGTCTTTCAGCATTCAGTCTGCAAGCCTCTGTGAATTTACTAACCGCTGCAAAAATTCTCTATTAGTTACTAAGTTAATGATGATAATGCTTGTTGTTTAAATGGGCCTAACATCTAGGTCATCGCCTATAATGGTACAAAATGAGACAAAATGCAATGACAATTTAAAAGTCCAAAATTCATCCACTGACCAGGATTCAAAACGTGATGATGAATGAATGGATGAATATGAATTAAAAATAAAAAGTGATCCAACCCACAAGGCCTCACGTTCCCAGAAATTATATTAAAACAATAGTTTTATTGACCGAGCGAATGCTTCCAAAGCACAATCCTGAATCGATGTCACTTGTTACTTCTTACCTAAAGGGGTTCAAAATCCAGGTCATGGTACTTACCACTAGTAATGTAGAACCATGGTATTTCTCACGTTGCGGTACTAATCAAAAGTAGAATAATTTCACGGTGTTCCAAACAGTATGATACTATTTGCAAGTATTGTATATCGCACAGGTAATGAGAAATGTATGGTGTTTCTCACATAATGGCACCATTCGTAGGCAACGCAAACCCATGGAGTTCCTCACATAGGTGTACTAACCACAGGGACTTGTACTATCCCATGGTGCTCCTCACATAGTGGGTACAAATCACAGGCAACGCAGACCAACGGTGTCACTCATATAGTGGTACTAAACACGGACAACGCCCAGACCCGTGGTGTTCCTCACATAATGGTACAAATCACAGTCAATGTAAGCCCGTGATGTTCTGCATATAGTGGTACTAATCACAAGTACCGGAAACCCATAGTGAACCTCTCTCTGTTGCCACTAATCACAAACCCATTGTGTACCTAACATAGTGGTATGACTCGCAAGTAATGCTGACCCATGGCATTCCCCGCGTGATGGTACTAATCACAAGTAGTTTCACGGTTCTAATAAAATCATCCCTTCGTCACCCCTTTTAGTCAGCTCTTATGACAGGTAGGGGATACCGTGAGTGTATTCTTCGTCTACGTCCCCCACCCACACACGGTAGTAACGAAGTTCTGTGGTCTTGTTTAGTTTCTTACCTCTTATTTTTAAATCTTCAGAAATTGAGTGTAACCAAAGTCGTCTTGGTCTCCCTCTACTTCTCTTACCCTCTGTAACAGAGTCCATTATACTCCTAGCTATCCTCCTGCAGTTGCCTCACATGACCTCACAACTGAAGCCAGTTTATGCATACACCTTCATCCATCGAGTTCATTCCTTTATCCTTTATCTCCTCATTCTGAGTACTCTCCTACCTACGTGCTTGTACCAACTAACATTCTTGCTACTTTCAACACATTTACCTCTAACTTATGAATAAAATATCCTGAGTGCACTAAGCTTTCACTCCCATAAAGCGAAGTTGGTCTAAAAACAGACCGATCTAAAGACAGTTTCATCCAGAAGCTGACTTCCTTCTTATAAAGTACCGTTAATCGCAACTGCGAGCTCACTGCATTAGCTTTACTGCACCTCAATTCTAACTTTAATACCAACCTGGGAGAACAAACACCCAAAATATTTGAAATTATCTACCTGTTCCAGCTTTGTATCCCCAATCTGACATTCAATCCTCTTGGATTTCTAACCTACTGGCAAATTTAGTCTTGGAAAGGCTAATTTTCATACCATACTCATTGCACCTATTTCTAAGTTTCAAGATATTACACTGCAGGCTTTTTCTAAAGATAACAATGTTATTCATTTTTACAGCCCACTAACTACTTTTACGGTATTGAAAACACTGAGGTGCCAGAATTTTGTACTGCAGTTCTTTTATGTGCCAATAAATCTACAGACACAAGGCTGATGTATTTGAGCACCTCAAATACCACCGGACTGAGCCAGGATCAAACCTGGCAAGCTGAGCTCAGAAGGCCAGTGCTCTACTGCCCAAGCTACTCAGCCTGGTGCCGGTGTTAAATAATACAACTATCAATTATTATTTTTTTTGCTGGTGACTTTACGTTGCACCGACAAAGATAGGTTTTATGGAAACAAAATACAGCTATCAATGTGGGTAGTATTCTATTCTGTATTATAATGTAATATCCTTATAACTGACTGACTAATGGATGTAACTGCATTTTTTCAAATATATATCGTTCATTTGCTGATGTGGTTATCAACAACAAATGATTTTTTTTTTTTTTTGCTAAGGGCTTTACTTTGCACCGACACAGATAGGTCTTATGGCAATGATGGGATAGGAAAGGCCTAGGAGTTGGGAGGAAGCAGCCGTGGCCTTAATTAAGGTACAGCCCCAGCATTTGCCTGGTGTGAAAATGGGAAACCACGGAAAACCATTTTCAGGGCTGCCGATAGTGGGATTCGAACCTACTATCTCCCGGATGCAAGCTCACAGCCGCGCGCCTCTACGCGCACGGCCAACTCGCCCGGTGATTTTGTTATTGATTGCCGAGATTTAATATTTATTGGTAATGACATCTTCTCTCTTAAATGCTGAAATTATTAGCACTTGCTCAGGAATGGGTCAAAATTTATTGAATTCTGTTAATGAACACTCAGGCTGTAAGTTATGCTGTGACTGCAATTTTTTTTTAAATTACATATTGCTCATTTGCTAATGTGGTTATCAACAGCAAATGATTTTGTTATTGATTGCCGAGATTGAATAATTATTGGTAATGACATCTTCTCACTTAAATGCTGAAATTATTAGCACAAGCTCAGGAATGGGTCAAAGTTTATTGAATTCTGTTAAAGAAAACACTCAGGCTGTATAAAAGGATAGACCATAGTATACCGCAGGCGGAGGTTAACAATTGCAACGCAACACACCTACATCGTGGCTAATGCTTTCGTCATTCCAATGTCAAATTCAAACTCTCATCAGCCTACTTATAACAACCTGCACCAAACATCTATCTCTATTTCCTGGCAAAGTCGTTCTAGAATTCCACCAGGTCAGCTAAAGGAGGGTGATCATAAGAAATCTAATACCTCTGAAATGTGGTGTTACTATAGACTATTGAATATTCCATGGAGGCAAAACGTACAAATGCATGGCGTTTTTAATCAGAGGTTCTTACATTATTTCGGACAAGTAATAAAAGAGAACAACTTTAAAATCTTCATCATAACGGGCAAAAGAAATGGCACTACACCTAGGAAGCAGACTCCTCTAAGACAAATAACAGTATCAAAACTGATGCAGCAAAAGACCACCACCAGACAGATTGTATTTCAGGCATGCCCCCACACCCCTGACAAGTAGCACATATAAAAGACAAGGCGTAACAAGAATTAGGCCCGGTTTATTCATCATCAGTTAACATCTAACTGCCTGTTAAAATAATTTAACATTGAGCTTAACCAAATTAGTATTTAATCAACATTGGTTAAGACTAACAATCTGTTAAACTCTCAGTAAACTGCCCAGGTACAAGCAGTTAAATTCTCTGTTGGGTTAAAGTATGGCAGGTGCATTAGATGCAGAACTTCCGTATCTTGAATATTTGCAATATAAAAGACCTTTCCCAGAAAAATTTAGAAACAGAAGAGCTGATTTTCATAGTTGTTTCAGTTGCTTGATCGTACATTGGCTAACGTCAGTATGCACATTGAATTCACTACAAATTTTCTGCCAACCGTCACTTTTAGCACGGATACATTCATTTGCTTATTTTCTATAATAGGTATACAGTGTTCCCCCCAGAAAGTTTTGCCAGCCGGGTGGCAGGAATAAGCAGTCAGGCGGGAAATACAATGTAAAAAAAATTAATATGATCAAGTTTCAGTGTATTCCTCTTCAGGGCTGTTTTCATCAATGTGGGTTAAACTTTAAAGTGCTATATATGCATTCTTTCATCGACCCAGTGCATTAAAAATATCAGACAGGTAAACATTGACTGCAAAACTGAACTATTTTAGACACAAGAGTATTGTGAACTTCTTGTGTCCTGCTGCTCGTTAATCAATAAGTAACACCGGAACTTGCCGCTCGGTTGCTGTGGAGTGCCATGCAGAATCTAATGCTCGCATGCGGTTCCATGCTAATCCAGGCACTGCTCGAGCATGATACAATGTGATAAAGATGAACATTTGAACTCTGATGTAATTGATGCAATTATGCTGACAATAATGAAGATTTTATCATTTAAATAAACAGTTTTACAGTATTTACATTTTAATTTGGAACACCCAATGACTCAAAAATGTACTAAGTTATGAAAGCAATATATCTAGGTGTCAAAAGGGGGTCTGGTTAAGATGCAGCTGGTCGTTATGCACATTAAGTATCAAAATGGGTAAAAAATCAATGCATATTTAAATCTTATAGCTATTATATAATTTTTTAAAGCGATTCCACACACTGTAGATGAGCTGATTATGTGTGTAAGTTACAGAAGATATTATGAGTAGAACTTTTGTAAATAAGATAAATTTATATTTATTAAGGATGAGCTGAGTGTTTAATGAAAAATTGTTAATGTAAATTGTTGTGTTGTTGCTTGAGTCATCAGTCCATAATCTGGTTTGATGCAGCTGTCCATGCCACCCTATCCTGTGCTAACCTTTTCATTTCTATGTAACAATTGCATCCAACATCTACTCTAATCTGCTTTTCATATACATATCTTGGTCTATCTTGGTCTACCACTACCGTTCTTACCACCTACACTTCCTTCAAAAAGCAACTGAACAAGTCCTGGATGTCTTAAGATGTGTCCTATCATTCTATCGCTTCTTCTCATCAAATTTAGCCAAATCATGTTTCACATCCATACAATGCCACGCCCACGCTCCGCACGAAAGTCTTCAAAAACATATTTCTAATTCCTATATCAATGTTTAAAGTGAGCAAATTTCTTTTCTTAAGAAAGCTCTTCCTTCATTGTGCTAGTCTGCATCTTATGTCCTCCTTACTTCTACCATCATTAGTTATTTTACTACCCAACTAACAATATTCATCCACTTCCTTTAAAACTTCATTTCCTAAAATAATATTTCCTACAACACCTGCCTTCATTCGACTACACTCCATTACTTTTGTTTTGGACTTATTTATTTTCATCTTGTACTCCTTACTCAAGACTTCATGCATACAATTCAGCAGCTTCTCAAGATCCTCTGCAGTCTCAGATAAAATAACAATATCATCGGCAAATCTCAAGGTTTTGATTTCCTCTCCTTGGATTGCGATTCCCTTTCCAAATTCCTCTTTGATTTCCTTTGCTGCATGTTCTATGTAAACATTGAAAAGGAGGGGGGACAAAATGCAGCCTTGCCCCACTCCTTTCTGGATTGCTGCTTCTTTTTCCATGCCCTCGATTCTTATCACTGCAGACTGATTTTTATACAGATTGTAGATAATTCTTCGATCTCGGTATCTGATCCCAATCACCTTCAGAAACTTAAATAGCTTGGTCCAATCAACATTATCGAATGCCGTTTCTAGATCTACAAATGACACGCATGTGGGCTTGTCCTTCTTGATTCGATCCTGTAAGATCGGATGTAAAGTCAGGATTGCTTCATGTGTTCCTACATTTCTTCTGAAGCCAAATTGATCTTCTCCCAACTCAGCTTCAACTTGTTTTTCCATTCTTCTGTAAATAATACGTGTTAAAATTTTGCTGGCATGAGATACTAAACTAATGGTGTGATAGTTTTCACACCTGTCAGCACCGGCTTTCTTGGGAATAGATATAACAACATTCTGCCGAAAATCGGATGGGACTTCTCCTGTCTCGTACATCTTACACACTAAATGGAATAACCTTGCCATGCTGGTTTCTCCGAAGGCAGTCAGTAATTCAGAGGGAATGTCAATTCCAGGTGCCTTGTTCCTATTTAGGTCACTCACAGCTCGGTCAAACCCTGGCCTCAAAATTGGGTCTCCCATTTCATCAGCATCAACAGTCTCTTCTTGTTCCCGAACAAATTATCTACATCTTTACCTTGATACAACTGTTGGATATTTTCCTGCAATCTTTCTGCTTTGTCTTCTTTCCCTAGAAGTGGCTATCCATCTGAGCTCTTAATATTCATACACCTAGATTTCCTTTCTCCAAAGGTTTCCTTGATTTTCCTGTATCCCTTTCAGACCATGTATGCACAAATGTGTGGGTTCTTATTTTATTTATGTCTGAGCCTATTTGACGTTTTCTCGGCGCTAGACCAGACTGCTGTGATTGTGCGGGACATGTAGCATGTACTTCAGTTGTTTTAAATTAGCGCTTGGCCACCAGGGGGCAGGAAGAAGAGTTGAAAATTGTAGATCATTGGCAAGGTGGCGGGAAGCAGTAAGGCCTAAAGTAAATATTTATATATTGCATTCATATTAATCTAGAAGCTTCACTGAATATCAGAATGTAATCTATGAAATAGTGTCAATTGTTTAGCACACGTAAAATTTTGAACTTATAACATCGTACGTAATATCATGAGGTTCTGAATGTTGATATGCACAATTGTGCGGGCTAGGTTTTCCTACAGGCACTGCATGCGGGAGTGCTGGGTGCTGCCACAAAAAGCACTGTGAAAGCAGAATTTGTATTCTACTTGAGAAATGTAATCTATAAGATTTTAATTGTTTTAAATCACTCCACACTGTAAAATCGAACATCTGATCATGTACATGTACATGTGTATATATTTTTTCTTTTTTCGTCAGCAGTGAATTAAGTCTTAACATGCACAATTGTGTGGTTGTTGTTTTTCAGACAATAGTCCTTATTTTGTAAAATAAACTGTCAACACATGTATTTGAGAGCATCTAGTAATTCTTTGACGTACAAATATAAATTCACACATCCAGTTTTCTTTCAGGTCTGACAATAAGGTGCTGCCGACAAAAGGGCTGTAAAAGCAAAACTCTTCCTCAGCATTCTTGTATTTTCATCATTCATCAATCGGGTCTAGTATCTCCTGAGTTATCCACTGATTCTTAGTTGATCTTTTCCTTCCTAACATTTCTTCAGCAGCCCTACTGACTTCATTTTTCATGACTATTCACACTTCCTCTATTGTGTTTCCGTTAGCCTTTTCATTTAGCCATTGTGCTACATGTTCCTTGAAACAATCGCTCACACTCTTTTCTTTCATCTTGTCTAGATCCCAACTTTTTGCATTCTTTCCTTTACTCAATTCCTTTCTTCAATTTCTTCAACTCCAGGTGGCATTTCATGAACAGCAAGATGTGGTCAGAATCCACGCCTGCTCCTGGGAAAGTTTTGCAATCCAACACCTGGTTTCTGAATCTCTGCCAAATAATAATGAAGTCTATTTGATACACTGACTGACAGAGCAAATGCAACACCAAGAAGGAGTGGTCAGAACTTTATGCCAATTGCAGGTTAGACTGACGTCACTGAGGTATGCTCATGATGTGAAATGCGCCGCTGTGCTGCGCACGTAGCGAACGATAAATGGGACACGGCGTTGGCGAATGGCCCACTTCGTACCGTGATTTCTCAGCTGACAGTCATTGTAGAACGTGTTGTCGTGTGCCACAGGACACGTGTATAACTAAGAATGCCAGGCCGCCGTCAACGGAGGCATTTCCAGCAGACAGACGACTTTACGAGGGGTATGGTGATCGGGCTGAGAAGGGCAGGTTGGTAGCTTCGTCAAATCGCAGCTGATAACCATAGGGATGTGTCCACGGTGCAGCGCCTGTGGCGAAGATGGTTGGCGCAGGGACATGTGGCACGTGCGAGGGGTCCAGGCGCAGCCCGAGTGACGTCAGCACGAGAGGATCGGAGCATCCGCCGCCAAGCGGTGGCAGCCCCGCACACCACGTCAACCGCCATTCTTCAGCATGTGCAAGACACCCTGGCTGTTCCAATATCGACCAGAACAATTTCCTGTCGATTGGTTGAAGGAGACCTGCACTCCCGGCATCCGCTCAGAAGACTACCAATGACTCCACAGCATAGACGTGCACGCCTGGCATGGTGCCGGGCTAGAGAGACTTGGATGAGGGAATGGCGGAACGTCGTGTTCTCTGATGAGTCACGCTTCTGTTCTGTCAGTGATAGTCACCGCAAACGAGTGTGGCGTCGGCGTGGAGAAAGGTCAAATCCGGCAGTAATTGTGGAGCGCCCTACCGCTAGACAAAGCGGAATCATGGTTTGGGGCGCTATTGCATATGATTCCACGTCACCTCTAGTGCGTATTCAAGGCATGTTAAATGCCCACCGCTACGTGCAGCATGTGCTGAGGCCGGTGGCACTCCCGTACCTTCAGGGGCTGCCCAATGCTCTGTTTCAGCAGGATAATGCCCGCCCACACACTGCTCGCATCTCCCAACAGGCTCTACGAGGTGTACAGATGCTTCCGTGGCCAGCGTACTCTCCGGATCTCTCACCAATCGAACACGTGTGGGATCTCATTGGACGCCGTTTGTAAACTCCGTCCCAGCCTCGTACGGACGACCAACTGTGGCAAATGGTTGACAGAGAATGGAGAAACATCCCTCAGGACACCATCCGCACTCTTATTGACTCTGTACCTCGACGTGTTTCGGCGTGCATCGCCGCTCGCGGTGGTCCTACATCCTACTGAGTCGATGCCGTGCGCATTGTGTAACCTGCATCTCGGTTTGAAATACACATCAATTATTCATCCGTGCCGTCTCTGTTTTTTCTCCAACTTTCATCCCTTTCGAACCACTCCTCCTTGGTGTTGCATTGTCACTGTCAGTCAGTGTACATTCCCATATCTCCAGGTCTCGTCCACTTATACAGCCGTCGTTAGTGGTGTTTGAACCAAGTATTGGCAAAGACTAAATTATGATCCATGCAGAATTCAAGCAGCCGACTTCCTCTTTCGTTCCTTTGTCCCAATCCAAATTCTCCTACTGTATTACCTTCTCTTCCTTGGTCTACCACTGCATTCCTGTCTCCCATCACAATTAGATTCTCGTCACCTTTTACATATTGTATTAAATCTTCTATCTCTTCATATATTCTCTCGATTTCCTCATCATCCGCTGAACTAGTAGGCATATAGACCTGCATTATTGGGGTGGGCATTGGTTTGGTGTCTATCTTGACGACAATAATTCTTTCACTATGCTGGTCGTAGTAGCTTACCCGCTGCCCTATTTTCTTGCTCATTATTAAACCAACTCCTGCATTACCCCTGTTTGATTTTGTGTTGATAATTCGGTAGTCGCCTGACCAAAAATTCTGTTCTTCCTGCCAACGTACTTCACTTATACCAACTACATCTAACTTTAGTCTATCCATCTCTATTGCAGATTCTCTAACATACCACAACAATTCAAACTAACATTCCACGCTCCAACTCGCTGAATGTCAGTATCCATCTTCCTGAAGATCGCCCCCTCTCGTGTGGTCCCCACCCGGAGATCCAAATGGGGGATTAGTTTACCTCCGGAATATTTTTCCCGGGAAGATCAGTACATCATTCATACAGAGAGAGATGCATGTCCTCGGGAGTTAGTTATGGCTGTAGTGTCCCGTTGCTTTCAGCCGTGTAGCAGTATCAATACAGCTAAGCCATGTTGAGTGTTATTACAAGGCCATATCAGTCAATCACCTAGACTGCCACCCTTGCAAATTCCAAAAGGCTGCTACCCCCCTTTCGATGAACCATTCCTTAGTCTGGTCTCTCAACAGATACCCACCCGATATGGTAGCACCTGCAGCTCCGTTATCTGCTTCATTGGGACACGCAAGCCTCCCCACCGTGGCAAGGTCACATGGTTACAAGTAACAACTCTCATTATTGTTCCGTATTGAAGATGACGTTAGGCATAGATATCAAGGATAATTTAATAAAAAACCACCTATTCAAAACTTTCCACGTTTAATGTGGTTATTATCTACATGATTTTATGTACACTTATTTGGTCAGGTACATGTTTCACCCATTATTTTGGGCATCTTCAGCCTGTAAACAACCTTTAGGTCAAGGTTTGGGACCTTTTTAACCAATATAAACATACCAATATATACACTATATACAACATATACATTATATACAATATATACAAACATAAGTCAATACAGTTAAGTTTTTTGGTCCTAATCTATCTAATATGGAAAATGTCCAAAACTAAAATGGATCTTCTTTTCGGTGAAGAGGATTGCATATCGGGGTTTATGTGACCCCTATATCATATTAAGTTGTGACGTATCGTGTCTGGTGACAGGATGTGTCGTCAACAATAAGTGGAGATTTGAACTGATTGTAGGTTGATTGATTTTCAATCTTGAGCAACCTACAATCAGTTCAAATCTCCACTTATTGTTGACGACACATCCTGTCACCAGACACGATACGTCACAACTTAATATGATATAGGGGTCACATAAACCCCGATATGCAATCCTCTTCACCGAAAAGAAGATCCATTTTAGTTTTGGACATTTTCCATATTAGATAGATTAGGACCAAAAAACTTAACTGTATTGACTTATGTTTGTATATATTGTATATAATGTATATGTTGTATATAGTGTATATATTGGTATGTTTATATTGGTTAAAAAGGTCCCAAACCTTGACCTAAAGGTTGTTTACAGGCTGAAGATGCCCAAAATAATGGGTGAAACATGTACCTGACCAAATAAGTCTACATAAAATCATGTAGATAATAACCACATTAAACGTGGAAAGTATTGAATAGGTGGTTTTTTATTAAATTATCCTTGATATCTATGCCTAAGGTCACATGGTTCGCACGGGAGGATGTAAATTGTATAATATTATATTTTAGGAAAAAAGTCTTCTTTTCTTTTAATTTAAAATCTAGTTGTTGAGAACAATGTATTTTTGTGTATCATTTGCCACCGAGGTAGCAACCTCATTTGCAAATGATGTATTTTGATTTGACTGATATGACATTACCTGGGCGGTCTGTAAAAATGGCAGAGCGATTCCGCCTATTAAAAATTCTTAGGATGAACACTGGGAATATACTTGGAAATAATTTCCAAAAAAAAGAGATATTAGAACCACACATTCTCTTCTCATTTTTATTTTTTTTTATATTGGTCTATAGAGGAACATAAAATTCATGATCGAGACAAAAAATCTGTATAAATCTTTACTTTCTGCGCCTTGATTTGTATTAAACAAAGGTGCATCGAAGCGAGTTCACAAACTGCATGATTCTGCCATGATCTAGATTCTCACTGATCATGACTCTTCTGAGAGTTAACACAGTGTTAGCTAACAGTTCTCAGGAAATGTTTGTATAAACGCAAGAATCTTAACATGCTGCTAAATTTTTAATGCTATGTTAACAAACCTGCTTTTGCTGGCAGGATGTAGTGTTTACAGTGCACTATGTCTTCTGGTATGGGCTAGAATAAATTTGTTACTTTCATTGACCTGTCTCAGTGTCATCCTTGGCTTTGACAATATGAAAGTGACCGAGGTATGAGCGATGCCAGTAATGCCATTCCTTATGCAGCCAGTCCCTGTTCTGAATGGTGTGAAAATATCGCTCATAGGGTCGGTTGGTGCATGTATTTCAGTGGGCTTGGCAGACTGATATGCAATAGCAACTTCTGGCTCAGTGTAGAAAGCAACGGGAATCTACGTCACTCCTCACTTCCCTAGTATGCCTCTTCAGTGACACCTGGGCTATCTATGACAGCTGGTGGTGGAGCTGTAGAGGATCAAACCAGCCTTCGGGCTGAATACCCAACATACACGTCAACAAACAGTGCTTTAAGTGTTCTTCTAACTGAGATTGAATGAACTGGGCCTTAGCCTTGCAATGCCCCTAACCCGTGAGGGGTCGCGTCCGGTCGTTTAGACCATTTTTGTATATTTTGATCAATTCTTCCCTGAACACTGCTTATTATACTTCCTCCCCTTCAGTATCTTTCAGTGGAGTAGTCCACACTCATGCCACGCCATTGTTATCCCTCTCCACTCCTCCAGCGAGTGACAAGCTGGCTATCCATTCTTTCGTTCACACGCGACTCCTCACGTTACCTGGGTCTATTCAACATTATGCCACTCACTTTTTATTTTATATTTGTTTTTTACTTTGTGTTATCTTGGTGTAATTTTTACTAGAATCAGACATTGGTAATGGATCAAAACGAAGAAGATAGGATTCGTAGGCTTTTAGAAAGCGTTAAAAAGAAGAGAAGCAACGAGAAGAAAACTTCGAGAACCCTGGAGCAATTTGGAGACAGCTTTTTATTGATGAGAGACTTCCTGAATTTATTGATGAGTTGGCATCTTATGATGAAACGGATAACAATTTAGAAGTAGAAGACAGTAATACAGAATACAAGCAATCTGCTGATGAAGGCGAAGGGTTCGAAATAAAACCTGAACAGGGATAAGGAAAATAAATAGAGTGTCCACTGTCCTCCACACAACAGACGCACAAGTTACCTAAATGCAGCATGGAGGTTTTTCTTTATTGATGAGATTTTAGACGATATTGTGTAGTTTACTAATCAACGCATACAAAAACTTCGTCCAAACTATACACGAGAAAGGGACGCATGTGATACATTTAGAGATGAAATGAAATGGAAGCATTTATCAGACTACTCTATATGGCGGGTGTTCTCAAGTCATCTAATCAAAACTTACATGATTTGTGGTTAAATGACGGAACAGGAGTTGAATTTTCCCGCAACACAATGAATCTATGAAGGATCAAGTTCCTTATCAGAAATATTAGATTCTACGACAGTGCGACAAGAAGAGAACGCAGAATGTATGACAAACTTGCTCCAATCAGGGATGTGTTTGAAAGTGTTGTTCAAAAGTGTGAGACAAACTTTTCACTAAGCGAATACACGACGATAGACAAGATGCTCGAGTCTTTGCGAGGTCGCTGTGCATTTCTTCAGTACATAAAAAACAAGCCGGCAAAATATGGTATTGAAATTTTTTCCCCTCACATGTGCAAAAATATTTTATACCAGGAATATGGAAATTTATGCGGGGCCCCAACCTGTTGGCCCATACCAAAAAAAAAACTTCAGGACTGGCTGTATCTAGACTTGTTCAACCCATAAGTGCTTCGCAGCAAACTATGCAACTGACCATACTTGCCAAACTCTTAAGGTAATATAGGCATATTTGTCAGGAATATGGGCACAAGTTATTAAATGATAATTAGAGTAACAGACATGATTGCATTCATTTTGTATTATAACAAGGCGGTTCTATTGAACATGCATATATGAAAAAAGGGGTAAATGTATATTATAATTAAGCACTGATCATGAACAAATGCTAGCAAGTGAGTTGAACTAATACCATTATTAAGTTATCAACTAGGAATCACTTGTACTGTACTAGAAAATGTAAATAACATAAAAGTGGCCCAAATTGTGTGTAATATAAAAAGAAGAAGTATTAAGCTAACAAAACTAATCACATGAGAGCATTCTGAGTCATAAATATTGACTAAGTTCTATTACTAACACCCGTCACAATAGAATTAATCACCTTCCATCCCTACGCAGTCCTCATGGAACCATTTAGCACATGAACCATAAGACTTAGTCCACTTCTGCCCTTCAATTTCATCATAATAATTCCCCTTATGACAGGACAAATACAGGGAACCGTGTCGCTCCTTATGGCTTTACCTTTCGCCGGTATAACTCCTTTAAAGGCTCCCGCGATAGCCCTACGCTTCCAGCCAGACTTTCTTCACTAGTAATTTCTCTTGCAGAACACTTACGTCTTCCCCAGTTGCTAGTCATCATCTTCAGTCCTGGAACGGGACTGATTTCCTCAAAAAGGGCTAGGTATTGCTCTCACTGATGAAGAGAAAGGAACAGATGAAGGAAGTTAGGCTGGTCCATGAACGGACATGTTACGTTCATTTTTCGACAAATAAGGCTGCAAAGTTTGTCTAGGCACACTATAAGTTCTAGATGATTGTAAACGGTTACAATCACCATTTCCTACATCTATACAGCATGCAACATATCCTCTTCATCCCATTTCTGACGGATATCCGCTCGTTCATTCCTATTTTGCATCATCACCTGGAAAAATATATATAGTTTTTTGAAACAGCTACTTGCTATAGGGTATATTAATCGATTAGCATTAAAAATGTAAATAATGCTGTAAAAAAAAAAAAAGAATAATACGTCTCACTCAGAGTGCATCACGTAAACACAATGAAATGCCACTGCCCATTTTTAGACTAGTGACACTTTCTAGAAGTTGGCATTACTGAGAAAGAACTAACTCCAAGCGTATGTCCACTCGCTACAACATATGCTACACTAACCTTGAAAGCAGCCTGTAATAACATTTCTTGAAAAATAAACGTATTTTTCGAGTAGTGCCTTAACTTATTTAAGTGATTTATTATAACAGCTCAATTTTATAAGAGGAGACTGGTATACCTACCTCAAAACATGTTCTTTTCAGCTTATTTTAACATATTAGAAGACAATCTTCAGCACACTGAGCAGTTATGACATTTCAGGATCACCAAACTACCACAGCGCATGCTTCTACTCGCTACCATTGCGTGAAATATGACCAATTGCTTAAATATGCCCATATTACCTTAGTGCCCGTATTTGCCAAGTTTACCCTATACTTCAATTCCATTGGCTGAACATCTTCTCAGCATCCACAAATTAACACTAGTAGGGACACTCACGAAAAAACAAAAAGGAAATCCCACCTGAATTCCTAAGTACCACCGGGCGAGTTGGCCGTGCGCGTAGAGGTGCACGGCTGTGAGCTGGCATCCGGGAGATAGTAGGTTCGAATCCCACTATAGGCAGCCCTGAAAATGGTTTTCCGTGGTTTCCCATTTTCACACCAGGCAAATGCTGGGGCTGTACCTTAATTAATGCCACGGCCGCTTCCTTCCAACTCCTAGACCTTTCCTATCCCATTGTCACCATAAGACCTATCTGTGTCGGTGTGACGTAAAGCCCCTAGCAAAAAAAAAAAAAAAATCCTAAGTACCAAGCTCTGCCCAGCCAATTCAAGTATGTTTGCCTTTAGGGGTAATCTGAGTTTAGTGTCATACAGTGCAAGTAAAAATAAAGTGGTCCCACGTTTATCAACTATGGATCATTCGGATGATATAGAACCAGTGTCTGGTGATGCTGAAAAATCAATTATCCTAACCTTTTATAACTCAAGAAAAAGGTGGTGTCGATGTTGTTGACAAGTACAAGTCCTCGTATTCTGTGTCAAGAGCAAGTAACCGCTAGCCACTCGTGGTGTTCTTTACCTTACTGAACATCACAGGAGTGAACTGTTTTAATGTGTACGAACATTCTCGTGGTCGTTCAAGCTAGAAAGAAGATTGTTCCTGAAGTAGCTTTCAAGAGAACTTTGTGAGAACAATTTAGTTAGGCGTATCATCCACGCAAAATTACCTCATTCACTGAAACGAAACATCAGAAAAATGCTGGAATGGAAAAAATAGAAGCAAGGCCACTTCCCAGGGAAGAAGTTGAAGGACAGGGTCGTTGTATTCATTGTGACTATAAGAAAAATAGAAAATCTTAAACAAAGTGCGAGCACAGCAGCATTACACGTGTCAGGTGTGTCGACAGCTCCGCTCAACCCGACATGTCTACAGATGATATAGATGTTGATTCCCATAGGGAATCTGAAATATTTCTTCCGAATGAGTAAATTTATAATACCAATATCAATTTTCCGTTATTGGACATTATAAATTTTCCAGCTAACTCATTCCTGTTTGTCAGCGTTTCGCCTCCGTGTGCTAGGCTGGGCTCATCAGTTGGTACGTAGCACACGTACCAAGACCCTGGCTAGTGCATACCGTGGAGGCCACTGCGTAGGCTAATTGTAGCCACTGGCAGTGCCAAAGCACTATGAGAGACATTGTCTCATTATCAAAAATTGATGCCTGCTTGGCCATCAGATGATATAGATGTTGATTCCCATAGTGCATTGGCACCGCCAGTGGCTACAATTAGCCTACGCAGTGGCCTCCACGGTATGCAATAGCCAGCGTCTTGGTAGGTGTGCTAGGTACCAACTGATGAGCCAGCCTAGCACACGGGGGCGAAACGCTGGCAACCTGGAATGAGTTAGCTGGTAAATTTATAATGTTCAATAACGGACCATTGATATTGGTATTTTAAATTTACCCATTCGGAACAAATATTTAAGATTCCCTATGCGAATCAACATCTATATCATCTGATGGCCAAGCAGGCATCAATTTTTGATAATGAGATAAAGTCTCTCATAAAGCATTGAGACTGCCAGTGGCTACAATTAGCCTACGCAGTGGCCTCCACGGTATGCACTAGCCAGCGTCTTGGTAGGTGTGCTGCATTCCAACTGATGAGCCCAGCCTAGCACACCGGGGCAAAACCCTGGTAACAAGGAATGAGTTAGGCGGAAAATTTATAATGTCCAATAATGGACCATTGATATTGGTACGAGTATTATGTCTAGAGATACCGGTAGATTAGGCACATTTTTGGACTTTTTATACAGTTCTTTTTACTATGTGAGTTTATAATAATTTATTTGCATTTTCTTCAAAGTAAATGTACCCCGAACTTCTCCACAGTTTACTGTATACAAGCAGTGCTCACTTTTAATATTTTTGCAATGCTCTTGCGGAACTGTTACCTATAGTTCCGTTTTTATGAGTTTCGACTTGACAGTTAGCCGGAAGTCAGTCGGTGGTGCCAACTTGTCACGAATACAAACAGCTGATTTACGATACAAAACACGAACAGAAATGTAAATACTGGAATATAAGTCCACAATCGGTTATTCTTTGTAGCAACATACATGATTCACGTAAGATCAATAATGCACAACACATTTAGGATAAGGCTACAAGATAAAAATATGTCAATCCTCGAACAGATAAACCGTGAGGAAATTAAATTTCTACTCACCATGTAGAAGATCTCGCGTTGCTGTTAGATTCAGTTTCCTGTAACGAAGGAAATAATCCTACAAAGCGAATATACCACTCATTTCTCAGTCACTATCGGCATTGTCATCGTCTGTTGAGGTTTCACTCTCGCTTGACCCTAAAGAGATAATAATGTCTTCAACATAATCGTCTGAACTACCTTATGCCCGTTCCTTCTGGCTATCCACCACATAAACTGGGTACTGGGGCTTGTTTTGTTTCAAGAGATGCATAAGATCCCCCTTCCCCATGTCATCGCGAACCGAAATATTGTGCTTCTTCAACCACTTAACCAACTCATTCTTTCTAGCCGCCATTGTTGGTGCTTTGTCAAGAATGACTCCCTAACATTATAAACAATTTCTCGGGCCCGGCTCCTTAGTGGAGTACCTCGTCGGAAGGGCTTCCTTCTCTTGGGAGCTTCATCCTTAAACGTAGGCGTCGACATGACAGAACATCAAATTCGCACACGGGCCTAAAATTAACCTACTATATAACTACCGAACGAAATGTTAAACTAAGCTACTATATAAAATAGATCGCCTGTTACACACTATATACTACAATATAACACGCTATACTATTAAAAATACTAAACAATACATTTATAAACTCTACACCGCTAAATATAAACGAACAACAAGCTAGCACAACGACACACAAAGATCGGGAAAAGAACTGAGCACAATAAAACACACAGCTGATAGCACGTGGTTACAGTAAACAACAAATCGAAAACACTGCTAACCGCAACTGGAGTCTAACGCGGTCTATCGGAGCGATCGGCTGTTGATTAATTCACTTGCCCTCCGCCAAAAGGCAGCACTCAAATGTCAAGTCGAAACTCATAATAACTGAAGTATAGTAATGGTGACCCACTGTTAGAATGAGGAATGTGCACTGTTATCATTCATTGTTGAGTAGAGGGAGAAAGAGCATTGTCTACATGTGTAATAAATTAAATATATTTTTTTAAAGTATTATCCATAAATAGAACTTGAATTTACATTTTCAATTTTATCAGCAAAAGGCAATCTCATTATTATAATTATCAAGTTAAAAAGAAATTGCCTGGATTTAAATAGTATTACCAAACCAAACCCCATGGCACTACAGCCCTTGAAGAGCCTTGGCCTACCATGCGACCGCTGCTCAGCCCGAAGGCCTGCAGATTACAAGGTGTCGTGTGGTCAGCACGACGTATCCTCTCGGCCGTTATTCTTAGCTTTCTAGACCGGGTTAAAAAGTATTACCATATTTTATTGTAACAATAAATAGAGTATTAAGTAATCGTTTGGTGTTTTATTGATTTCCGGTCGAAACGATCGTACGCGACTCCTGACGTAACACTCGCCACGCGATCCCTCGCGCGTTAAAAACAAGCAGATAAATGAAGTGTGTTCTCATTTAGCACTAAATTAAACAATATTTTAAATAACTTACAAACAGAAATCATTTTCCTCCTTCTCTCACTCACAAGGTAATAAAATACTAAATTCTTCTCATCCAATTAGCAAAGCAATAATCGCGCACATTAATGATCAACCGTGAAAATGAACGAGAATGTTAGTTAATGCCATGGCTGACTTATTCTAAATTCTTTTATTTTAAAAAAAAAAGTTATAAATAATAAATTATATCAGTCCATACCCTGGTTTATCCATTCTTCCAAATTTTTAGGAACTCCTTGTTATCTAGCGCCAAGACGTCCAAACGCAATGTTTAACCACGGCCAAATGAGCGGGTAATTGTAAAAGCAAGGAAGATAAATCCAGATTGCAGAACTCACTGCCTGCTCGATCTGCATCCGATTGTTGCTTACAAACAGCTATTGGGTGCGTATCGGGCAGGCAGTGGCATACCTATATCGTTACCAACGAGATATTAAAGGCCGGGAAATACAGCAAAGACCGACTACAATATATAAATGTGCATTGTGTTTGTTTAGCGTAGTCACACAATGACTTTGATCTCTTTGCAAAAAAAAAAAAAAAAAAAGTGGTATCTTTCACAACTCTCACACACAGTTCACATATACACGAATCATACGATTCATGGAATCTTTTATGGATGCAGACTGCATGATGGAAACCATGACAAGCAAACCTGGAGTAGCGTAGGCCTATACTAGTTCAACACTCGGCCAGCTGCATTCCTCGCCTCGCTGCAAATCTTGTAAGCAAAGCGAATGCTTGTAAGAAGCGGTAAGGAGTCTCGATTTCAGAAATAGCCGTATGAGCGCTAAGGTGTGTTTTATATGTGCCATGTCAGCATTCAACTAAACTATTAAAATGGAGGTAATAGAAGGCGATTTGAATTTCTATCGCGTACAACCGGTACTTCCTAGCGAATTTGGATTTTTGCCCCGTTCTAATTCCTAGCGTTTGGCGGCAAGGATCGATTATTTGAATTTTTAGAGCGACGTAGCTCGCAGCGTTGCGCGCTAACCTGCCACTTTGATTAGCTTTCTATGCGTCCGATGTGTTTCACTTGATCTATTATTACGTTACCATTATTATTCCGTTAATAATTGTCTTGATTCTTTCATTCTTTCTTTCCTTCTTTCTTAATCCGCTTACCCTCTAGCGTTGTTTCTTCCCTCGGACTCAGCGAGGGATCCCACCTCAACCGCCTCAAGGGCAGTGACCTGAAACATGAGACATTGGGTTGGGGGATACAACTGGGGAGAATGACCAGTACCTCGCCCATGCGGCCTCATCTGCTATGCTGAACAGGGGCATTGCGGGGGTATGGGAAGATTGGAAGGGATGGACAAGGAAGAGGGAAGGAGGCGGCCGTGGCCTTAAGTTAGGTACTATCCAGGCATTTGCCTGGAGGAGAAGTGGGAAACCACGGAAAACCACTTCCAGGATGGCTGAGGTGGGAATCGAACCCACCTCTACTCAGTTGGCCTCCCGAGGCTGAGTGGACCCGTTCGAGCCCTCGTAACACTTTTCAAATTTTGTGGCAGAGCCGGGAATCGAACCCGGGTTTCCGGGAGTTGCAGCTAATCACACTAACCACTACACCACAGAGGCGGACATTGTCATGATTCTGGATGAAATTTTGGATTTACAGTTATTATTCTGAGCTTTCCTATTATTACGTTTAACTCTGCTTGGTTTTGCGCACATAGTCTTGGATTCTGGATGAAGTTTGCACAATTTACTGTCCTCTGGTCTTTTAATTAATAATAATTACCTAATAAATTTGGTCGATATGTTTCACTTGATTCATTATTACGTTTCTCCCATTGATTTTGGTACACTCTCCTGGATTCTGTATGGACCTTGTTGACTTATCAGATCTTTTGTTTTCTGTGTAATATACTGCCGAAAAATAAATTAGTACACCCTCTTAGAGTGTTCCGATTTACTCAAGATTTATTGTTGAAACAGTGCATATGGAGTACATGAAATGATTACACTTACAGATCAAGAGCCCAAGCGGTACTCAGGTACCAGGTTTCGATCCATGCTGAAACCAACCATATTAGTACGTGGTATATTGTCGTTGGACGGCAATGCAGGCTCTTATTATGGCATCCGTTCGATCATACAGATGGCAAATACTGTCTTGGGATACATTGTTCCACGCCTGTTCCACCTGTTCACATAGTTTTGCAAGAGTTGTGGGTTGACGAGTCGCACGTGTCAATTGTCGTCCCATCATATCCCACATGTGCTCGATGGGAGGCAAGTCCGGAGATTGTGCTGGCCAGGAAGGTTTCTGCACATCTTGCAGAGCACATTGAATTTCACGAGCAGTGTGTGCATGACCATCATCCTGTTGGAACAACACATCACATTCTTGTTGCAAGAATGGCAACAACATTCTGCACATACCGAGCGCTGGTCAGCGTACCCACCACAAACACCAAAGGTGAACAATAGTTGTAGCTTATCGCACCCCAGACCGGAAGGCCTGGCATGGGGCCAGTGTGTCTTGGACGAATGCACTCTCTCACCAGGTATATGTCGTACGCACAAACGGCCATCACTTGCATGCAGACAGAATCTGCTTTCATCCCTGAAGACCACGGCCCGATATTCTATCTTCAAAGTGATCGTCTGATGGCACCAGTCGAGGCATGCACATCGATACTGTGGCATGAGTGGAAGATGGGCTAGAGGTGTGCGTGCCCTTAGTCCCACTGCTAGTAACTGATTGGCAACCATTCGTCTTGACACTTGTGTGTTCACGAAACCTCTTATCTGTGCTGCGTTAGCTATATGATCTGCCACTACTGCCCTTACAATACAACGATCATGGGGGGGCGTCTGTGCTGTGTGGACATCCAGAACCTCATCTACGGGTGTGAGAATGTTCAAGTGACCATTGCAACCAGCATTTTTGCACGACTGACGCAACACGTCCAAATTGTGTGACAATTCTTCAAAAGGACCATTCTACCACTCGGAAGGCCACAAATTGACCCTAACAAACTCGCTCACTTGGCTGTAGGAGGCACGAGTGCATCTCCATGGCATGGCGCCTGTTTGCTTCACACGTTTACATCACACTGAGCCTTATGTCTATAAACATTCCCTGTTAAAGAGTACACGCAGATGGCGGTCAGGCAACTATGTCACTACGCTGTCTGTTGGCGGACGACGTTGAAAGCATTATCAGTACTTCTACTATCCCCCAGGTGGCCTCTGCCATTGTCGGATAAAAATCAATGTCGTCTTTTCAGGTGTACTCATTTCTTTTCCGGCAGTGTATGAGTACTAATTCTAAAAATATTGCGAGACATATGCAATTAGTCCAAGGATAGAAGGAGGAGGTATACTCTACACTAATGAATCGCTGTTTGGATTCACTGTGTACTGCAAGCTTCCATTTCAATGTAGATTTAATAACACATCTTGCGGAACAACATCAAATTCATAGCTCTAAGCAAGATTGATATTTGGATCCTTCCAGGGTAAGATATTTCTTTCCCTACATACCCTATGTCACTTAAACATTCAATTAAATTTTTTGCTCTCTCAGGTTCTGTTATTCATTTATAGTTTAAAATAATTACTATCCATTGGCAATTTTAATGTGCACAATTATGCAATGCACTAGTTAATTTATATACATCTTCATTATAGACTGTTCAGCGTTCAGTCTGCAAACCTCTGTGAACTTACTATACACCTCCACAATCCTCTAATTATAACTAGCTCTGTGACCACGTTCAGTTCTGTACATCTTATCTTTCAATCATTAGAAAATTAGTCTAACCATCATTGTGTTGGTCTCCCTGTACTTCTCTTATCCTCCATGACCAAGTCCTTTAAAAGGTACGTTGTAATTTCTATGGCAAACTTAGTCGTTTGAGATTTGAATTAATCATTTTCTGCTGTAATCCATGGTGTGCTTTGTTTGTGCCTTTACGCAAATTTAAATGTCAGATGTTTGCTTGTGATATCATAGTTTAATTGTGACCTTCAACAAGTTGACTGTGAAGTATGACATCATAAACATGGCTACTGTGCCTAAATAGTCTTAGAGCTTGGCAAATATTTTCATTTAATAATCACTTACAAATTGCGAAAAATCATTCACTTTGCACGTAAGATCCCATGTAGGATTCACCCTTAGGTTAAAAAATTTCTGAAACCCCAATTAGCTATGGTCAGCTTCTTTACCAGACTGGTCCATTATTCTCCTAGCTAACATATTCTCCTCCATTTGCCTCACATGGTCCCTCCACCAAAGCAGGTTTATGCATAAAGCTTCATTATTAGAGTTCATTCCTAACTTTGTCTTTATCTCCTCATTTGAGTGCCCAGTTGCCTTTGTTCCTACCTGTTTTTTTCAGCAATCATTCACGCTACATTCAAGTTTGTCACTTCTAACGCATGAATAAGACATTCTGAGTCCACCCGGCTTTCACTTCCATAAAGCAAAGTTGGACTGTAAACAGACCGGTGTAACCCCTTATCGGTGGAGGGCGCAGATGAAGAATGCACACATGGTATCCCTTGCTTGCCAAAAGAGGCAACTAAAAGGTGCAACCTAGGTGTGGAAATGGATTGTGGCTCTAGTACCAACCGGGCGAGGTGGCCATGCGGTTAAGAGTGTGCAGCTGTGAGCTTGCATCCAGGAGATAGTGGGTTCGAACCCTCCTGTTGGCAGCCCTGAAGATGGTTTTCCGTTGTTTCCCATTTTCACACAAGGCATATGCTGGGGCTGTACCTTAAATAAGGGTACGGGCGCTTCCTTCCCATTCCTAGGTCTTTCCTGTCCCATCGACGCCATAAGACCTATCTGTGTTGGTGCGACGTAAAGCGAAATAGCAACAAGAAAAGCTTTAGTATCATGTGTTGCACCCCCTATGGATGGGAGGGGCTGAATACTTCCACAGGTAATACCTGCCTGACGTAGAAGGCAACTAAAAGTGTCATGTGGCCATTGGTCCCCTCTTTATCTTTTTATTTTTTCTTGAGGTTTAGTTGTAGTATGAATCTAAATTTTGATGCGTGCGCAGCTTGGGGAGGGGCCTGTTACGTGTGGGATGCTGCTCAAAAGCAAAGGTGGTATCCTAAGAGTCCAGTTAAGTGGGAGCGCCATGTACTCAGCAGTAGTATCCGCTTTACAATGAAGGTCCCCGCACAGCCTAATGCCAGAAGTAATTATTAATTTTTATATCTATACTTATCACTCTGTATACGCTATGGGGTACGTGCTATTGCAAGTGATTTGACGAAAGGAGTCCTTGTATTCATAGCCTCAGTCAGCCTGTGTTAGGCACTGTTCAACACTGGACTCTGGGCAATACCTGCTACGACCAGATGGGTATTACTTTGGCAGCTTGATTCGGCTACAGAGGCCCCAGATTGGAGTGGGTGGCATTCGGGGAGGATGTTTCTTGGCATGGCTTCAAAACATCTCAGGTCTGCTCAGGTTAGTCTGCCATGCAAGTCTTTAACTTGTGTTTCCCTCAGGAGGTCAAGCTCTTGGGAACAGGCGCAGCTTGAAAGCATCGGATCCAGCTTCCCTAGGTTTCTGCGTGCAACCAGAACTGATGGGCAAGATTTCAAGTTGGTGAAGTCTGTTTTGTTCCGTAGATACACTGAAGGTACCTACAGCAAAGCGGAAGACTTAAAGAAAATGCACAATGGCAGTTTGCTACTCAAGACTCGCACTCCACTTCAAGCTGATCAGTTGCTCAAGTGCGACCACTTTGGCAAAACCCCCTTCAAAGTGAAAGAGCACAACACCTCAAAACTGGTTTATGGAGTTATCTACCACTGTCATCTTATCTTGAACACTGACAATGAGTTGATCGAAGACATGAAGCACCGTGGTGTGACACACATCCTAACATCCATTTCCGATACACCTTCCTTTTACATTTACAAGCTGCTCTCACTTTATCTTTCCACCAAGAAATTCGCTTTTTCCCATTTTCACACATAGTTATTCTTAGATATTCCCTTGCTGTTTCCACTACAGCATCCCTGTATGCCACCCATTTTCTTCCTATATCCTGACCTTACTGACTGTCTTTTGTCTTGAACTTTTTACTAATCATATTCATGTACTTCTGTCTAAACGCCTCATCCTGCAGATCTTGTACCCTTATTCTTCTGACGAAATATTTCAATTTCTCTGTCCCACTCATTGGCTGAATGGTCAGCGTACTGGCCTTTGGTTCAGAGGGTCCCGGGTTAGATTCCCGGAGAGGTCGGGGATTTTAACGTTAATTGGTTAATTCCAATGGCTTGGGGGCTGGGTGTGTGTGGCGTATTCAACATTAGAAATCATCCTAGGTAGAGCCCTCATCTTCACAGACATGCAGAAATTCTCACCGGGGTATGTGTAAATAGGGTACCATCCTGCTTCACAGAATATTTAACCTAGAGTGCCCAGAACATTTTAAGCAAGCATCAGACCTGTGGGAGTAACAGAGTCTAACTTCCATTTGACAGGTGAAGGACTCCTTGGAAACAACTTTGCTTAAGAAATGGAATTCTAGGGGGAGCTATCAATTTCAATAGGGCAAAGGAAGTAGAACTGGCTGATTCGGCAAAGAGGATGTGTCTGTATGGTTTTATGAGTTAATGATATTATGGTAGGAGTAGATAATGGCAAAGAGTTAGTAAATTATATAGTGTTCTTAATAGGTATTAAAAAGGGAACGGCAAAGTGTGGATTTAAGATTTTTCCACAGGAATAGTATTGCGTGCAACATAGTTTCTGTTACGCATGTAAACGAGCAAATGTTGTGGATAGATTTAGCGGTTGGAGGAATTAGTATGAGAACTATCTCAGTATATTTAACATGTTAGGATGCAGATGAGGATGAAGTTGACAGGTTTCATGAATCGGTGAGTGACATCATAGTCTGGATCAACTACAAGGATAAGATAGTGCTAGTGGGCGATTTCACTGCGAGAGGTGGAAATAAAACTGGAGGATATGACAAGGTGATTGGTAAGGGTGGGGAAGATATGTAACAGGAAGCTAATAGTAGCAATGGGAAACCTCAACTGGACTTCAGTGCTAATATTCAAGCATATTCAAGAGTAAGGCTATTCACTGCTACACATGAGAGGGAAAGAGAACCAGATCCATAACAGACTATCATAACCGACCTTTTATTCAGGAAATATGTTAGAATGTTCAGGTATTCCAGGGATTTTTGATGACACACACCATTATCTGATCTGTGGCAAACTAAATATCTCAAGTCCTCGGATAGAGAAATTAATAATAATAATAATAATAATAATAATAATAATAATAATAATAATAATAATAATAATAATAATAATAACAATAGCGTATGGCCTCCAGAGGGGCCTGGTGCAGGTCTTTTTCTAGTAGACAGCCTATTAGGCGACCTGCATGTGTGTGAAGATGAGGGCTCTACCTAGGATGATTTCTAATGTTGAATACGCCACACACACCCAGCCCCCAAGCCATTGGAATTAACCAATTAAAGTTAAAATCCCCGACCCGGCCGGGATTCGAACCCGGAACCCTCTGAACCAAAGGCCAGTACGCTGACCATTCAGCCAACGAGTGGGACAGAGAAATTGAAATTCAACCAGCCGACTTCCTCTTTCGTTCCTTTGTCCCAATCGGAATTCTCCCACTGTATTACCTTCTCTTCCTTGGCCTACCACTGCATACCTGTCTCCCATCACAATCAGATTCTCGTCACCTTTTACATATTGTATTAAATCTTCTATCACTTCATATATTCTCACGATTTCCTCATCATCCGCTGAACTAGTAGGCATATAGACCTGCATTATTGGGGTGGGCATTGGTTTGGTGTCTATATTGACGACAATAATTCTTTCACTATGCTGGTCGTAGTAGCTTACCCGCTGCCCTATTTTCTTGCTCATTATTAAACCAACTCCTGCATTACCCCTGTTTGATTTTGTGTTGATAATTCGGTAGTCGCCTGACCAAAAATTCTGTTCTTCCTGCCAACGTACTTCACTTATACCAACTACATCTAACTTTAGTCTATCCATCTCTATTTCAGATTCTCTAACATACCACAACGATTCAAACTAACATTCCACGCTCCAACTCGCAGAATGTCAGTATCCATCTTCCTGAAGATCGCCCCCTCTCGTGTGGTCCCCACCCGTAGATCCGAATGGGGGACTAGTTTACCTACGGAATATTTTTCCCGGGAGGATCAGTACATCATTCATACAGAGAGAGCTGCATGTCCTCGGGAGTTAGTTATGGCTGTAGTGTCCCATTGCTTTCAGCCGTGTAGAAGTATCAATACAGCTAAGCCATGTTGAGTGTTATTAGAAGGCCATATCAGTCAATCACCTAGACTGCCACCCTTGCAGATTCCGAAAGGCTGCTACCCCCCTTTCGATGAACCGTTCCTTTGTCTGGTCTCTCAACAGATACCCATCCGATATGGTTGCACCTGCAGCTCGACTATCTGCTTCATTGGGACACGCAAGCCTCCCCACCGTGGCAAGGTCATATGGTTCGCAGGGGAGGATGTAAATTGTATAATATTGTATTTTAGGAAAAAAGTCTTCTTTTCTTTTTAATTTAAAATCTAGTTTTTGAGAACAATGTATTTTTGTGTATCACTTGCCACCGAGGTAGCAACCTCATTTGCAAATGAAGTATTTTGATTTGATTGATATGACATTACCTGGGCGCTCTGTAAAAATGGCAGAGCGGTTGCGCCTATTAAAAATTCTTAGGATGAACACTGGGAATATACTTGGAAATAATTTCCAAAAAAAGAAAATATTAGAATCACACATTCTCTTCTCATTTTTATTTTTTTCATATTGGTCTATAGAGGGACAGAAAATTCATGGTCAAGACAAAAAATCTGTATAAATCTTTACTTTCTGCGCCTTGATTTGTATTAAAACAAAGGTGCATCAAAGCGAGTTCACAAACTGCGTGATTCTGCCATGATCTAGATTCTCACTGATCATGACTCTTCTGAGAGTTAACACTGCATTAGCTAACAGTTCCCAGGAAATATTTGTATAAACGCAAGAATCTTAACATGCTGCTAAATTTTTAATTATCGTTGCCGTAAGACATATCTGTGTCGGTGTGACGTAAAGCAAATAGCAAAAAAAAAAAAAAAAAAAAAAAAAAAAAATTTTAATGCTGTGTTAACAAACCTGCTTTTGCTGGCTGGATGTAGTGTTTACAGTGCACTATGTCTTCTGGTATGGGCTAGAATAAATTTGTTACTTTCATTGACCTGTCTCAGTGTCATCCTTGGCTTTGACAATATGAAAATGACCGAGGTATGAGCGATGCCAGTAATGCCATTCCTTATGCAGCCAGTCCCTGTTCTGAATGGTGTGAAAATATCGCTCATAGGGTCGGTTGGTGCATGTATTTCAGTGGGCTTGGCAGACTGATATGCAATAGCAACTTCTGGCTCAGTGAAGAAAGCAACGGGAAACTACGTCACTCCTCACTTCCCTAGTATGCCTCTTCAGTGACACCTAGGCTATCTATGACAGCTGGTGGTGGAGCTGTAGAGGATCAAACCAGCCTTCGGGCTGAATACCCAACATACACATGTCAACAAACAGTGCTTTAAGTGTTCTTCTAACTGAGATTGAATGAACTGGGCCTTAGCCTTGCAATGCCCCTAACCCGTGAGGGGTCGCGTCCAGTAGTTTAGACCATTTTTGTCTATTTTGATCAATTCTTCCCTGAACACTGCTTATTATACTTCCTCCCCTTCAGTATCTTTCAGTGGAGTCGTCCACACTCATGCCACGCCATTGTTATCCCTCTCCACTCCTCCAGCGAGTGACAAGCTGGCTATCCATTCTTTCGTTCACACGCGACTCCTCACGTTACCTGGGTCTATTCAACCCTATGCCACTCACTTTTTATTTTATATTTGTTTTTTACTTTGTGTTATCTTGGTGTAATTTTTACTAGAATCAGACATTGGTAATGGATCAAAACAAAGAAGATAGGATTCGTAGGCTTTTAGAAAGCGTTAAAAAGAAGAGAAGCGACAAGAAGAAAACTTCGAGAACCCTGGAGCAATTTGGAGACAGCTTTTTATTGATGAGAGACTTCATGAATCTATTGACGAATTGGCATCTTATGATGAAACGGATAACAATTTAGAAGTAGAAGACAGTAATACAGAATACAAGCAATCTGCTGATGAAGGCGAAGGGTTCGAAATAAAACCTGAACAGGGATAAGGAAAATAAATAGAGTGTCCACTGTCCTCCACACAACAGACGCACAAGTTACCTAAATTTAGTTTGGCGACTACCTTGTGTAAGACTTGGAGTTTAAATGAACTCTTCTTCTGCAGCATGGAGGTTTTTCTTTATTGATGAGATTTTAGACGATATCGTGTAGTTTACTAATCAACGCATACAAAAACTTCGTCCAAACTATACACGAGAAAGGGACGCATGTGATACATTTAGAGATGAAATGAAATGGAAGCATTTATCGGACTACTCTATATGGCGGGTGTTCTCAAGTCATCTAATCAAAACTTACATGATTTGTGGTTAAATGACGGAACAGGAGTTGAATTTTTCCACAACACAATGAATCTACGAAGGATCAAGTTCCTTATCAGAAATATTAAATTCTACGACAGTGCGACAAGAAGAGAACGCAGAATGTATGACAAACTTGCTCCAATCAGGGATGTGTTTGAAAGTGTTGTTCAAAAGTGTGAGACAAACTTTTCACTAAGCGAATACACGACGATAGACAAGATGCTTGAGTCTTTGCGAGGTCGCTGTGCATTTCATCAGTACATAAAAAACAAGCCGGCAAAATATGGTATTGAAATTTTTTCCCCTCACATGTTAAAAAATATTTTATACCAGGAATATGGAAATTTATGCTGGGCCCCAACCTGTTGGCCCATACCAAAAAAAAAACTTCAGGACTGGCTGTATCTAGACTTGTTCAACCCATAAGTGCTTCGCAGCAAACTATGCAACTGACCATACTTGCCAAACTCTTAAGGTAATATAGGCATATTTGTCAGGAATATGGGCACAAGTTATTAAATGATAATTAGAGTAACAGACATGATTGCATTCATTTTGTATTATAACAAGGCAGTTCTATTGAACATGCATATAAGAAAAAAGGGGTAAATGTATATTATAATTAAGCACTGATCATGAACTAATGCTAGCAAGTGAGTTGAACTAATACCATTATTTAGTTATCAACTAGGAATCACTTGTACTGTACTAGAAAATGTAAATAACATAAAAGTGGCCCAAATTGCGTGTAATATAAAAAGAAAAAGTATTAAGCTAACAAAACTAATCACATGAGAGCATTCTGAGTCATAAATATTGACTAAGTTCTATTACTAACACCCGTCACAATAGAATTAATCACCTTCCATCTCCACGCAGTCCTCATGGAACCATTTAGCACATGAACCATAAGACTTAGTCCACTTCTGCCCTTCAATTTCATCATAATAATTCCCCTTATGCCCAGGACAAATACAGGGAACCGTTTTGCTCCTTATGGCTTTACCTTTCGCCGGTATAACTCCTTTAATGGCTCCCACGATAGCCCTACGCTTTCAGCCAGAATTTCTTCACTAGTAATTTCTCTTGCAGAACACTTACGTCTTCCCCAGTTGCTAGTCATCATCTTCTGTCCTGGAACAGGACTAATTTCCTTAAGAAAGTCTTGGTATTGCTCTCACTGGCGAAGAGAAAGGAACAGATGAAGGAAGTTAGGCTGGTCCATGAACGGACATGTTACATTCATTTTTCGACAAATACCACTGCAAAGTTTGTCTAGGCACACTATAAGTTCTAGATGCTTGTAAACGGTTACAATCACCATTTCCTACATCTATACAGCATGCAACATATCCTCTTCATCCCATTTCTGACGGATATCCGCTCGTTCATTTGTATTTTGCATCATCACCTGGAAAAATATATATATAGTTTTTTGAAACAGCTACTTGCTATAGGGTATATTAATCGATTAGCATTAAAAATGTAAATAATGCTGTAAACAAAAAAGAATAATACGTCTCACTCAGAGCGCATCACATAAATAAAATGAAATGTCACTGCCCATTTTTAGACTAATGACACTTTTTAGAAGATGGCATTACTGAGAAAGAACTAACTCAAGCGCATGTCCACTCGCTACAAAATATGCTATACTAACCTTGAAAGCAGCCTGTAATAACATTTCTTGAAAAATAAACTTATTTTTCGCGTAGTGCCTTAACTTATTTAAGTGATTTATTATAACAGCTCAATTTTATAAGAGGAGACTGGTATACTTACCTCAAAACATGTTCTTTTCAGCTTATTATAACACATTAGAAGACAATCTTCAGCACACTGAGCAGCTATGACACTTCAGGATCACCAAACTACCACAGCCCATGCTTCTACTCGCTACCATTGCGTGAAATATGACCAATTGCTTAAATATGCCCATATTACCTTAGTGCCCGTATTTGCCAAGTTTACCCTATACTTCAATTCCATTGGCTGAACATCTTCTCAGCGTCCACAAATTAACACTAGTAGGGACACTCACGAAAAAACAAAAAGGAAATCTCACCTGAATTCCCAAGTACCAAGCTCCGCCCAGGCAATTCAAGTATTTTTGCCTTTAGGGGTAATCTGAGTTTAGTGTCATACAGAGCAAGTAAGAATAACGTAGTCCCACTTTTATCAACTATGCATCATTCGGATGATATAGAACCAGTGTCTGGTGATGCTGAAAAATCAATTATCCTAACCTTTTATAACTCAAGAAAAAGGTGGTGTCGATGTTGTTGACAAGTACAAGTCCTCGTATTCTGTGTCAAGAGCAAGTAACCGCTAGCCACTCGTGGTGTTCTTTACCTTACTGAACATCACAGGAGTGAACTGTTTTAATGTGTACGAACATTCTCGTGGTCGGTTCAAGCTAGAAAGAAGATTGTTCCTGAAGTAGCTTTCAAGAGAACTTTGTGAGAACAATTTAGTTAGGCGTATCATCCACGCAAAATTACCTCATTCACTGAAACGAAACATCAGAAAAATGCTGGAATGGAAAAAATAGAAGCAAAGCCACTTCCCAGGGAAGAAGTTGAAGGACAGGGTCGTTGTATTCATTGTGACTATAAGAAAAATAGAAAATCTTAAACAAAGTGCGAGCACAGCAGCATTACACGTGTCAGGTGTGTCGACAGCTCCGCTCAACCCGACATGTCTACAGATGATATAGATGTTGATTCCCATAGGGAATCTGAAATATTTCTTCCGAATGAGTAAATTTATAATACCAATATCAATTTTCCATTATTGGACATTATAAATTTTCCAGCTAACTCATTCCTGTTTGTCAGCGTATCGCCTCCGTGTGCTAGGCTGGGCTCATCAGTTGGTACCTAGCACACGTACCAAGATCCTGGCTAGTGCATACCGTGGAGGCCACTGCGTAGGCTAATTGTAGCCACTGGCAGTGCCAATGCACTATGAGAGACTTTCTCTCATTATCAAAAATTGATGCCTGCTTGGCCATCAGATGATATAGATGTTGATTCCCATAGTGCATTGGCACTGCCAGTGGCTACAATTAGCCTACGCAGTGGCCTCCACGGTATGCACTAGCCAGCGTCTTGGTAGGTGTGCTAGGTACCAACTGATGAGCCAGCCTAGCACACGGAGGCGAAACCTTGGCAACCTGGAATGAGTTAGCTGGAAAATTTATAATGTCCAATAAAGGACCATTGATATTGGTATTATAAATCTACTCATTCGGAACAAATATTTCAGATTCCCAATGGGAATCAACATCTATATCATCTGATGGCCAAGCAGGCATCAATTTTTGATAATGAGAAAAAAGTCTCCCATAGTGCATTGGGACTGCCAGTGGCTACAATTAGCCTGCGCAGTGGCCTCCACGGTATGCACTAGCCAGCATCTTGGTAGGTGTGCTACGTACCAACTGATGAGCCCAGCCTAGCACACGGGGGCAAAACCCTGGTAACCAGGAATGAGTTAGCCGGAAAATTTATAATGTCCAAAAACGGACCATTGATATTGGTATTATGTCCACAGATACCGATTGATTAGGCACATTTTTGGACTTTTTATGCAGTTCTTCTTACTATGTGAGTTTATAATTATTTATTTGCATTTTCTTCAAAGTAAATGTACCCTGAACTTCTCCACAGTTTGCTGTATACAAGCAGTGCTCACTTTTAATGTCTTAGCAATGCTCTTGTGGAACTGTTACCTAGAAATGGTGACACACTGTTAGAATGAGGAATGTGCACTGTTATCATTCATTGTTGAGTAGAGGGAGAAAGAGCATTGTCTACATGTGTATTAAATTAAACATATTTTTTTAAAGTATTATCCATAAATAGAACTTGAATTTACATTTTCAATTTTATCAGCAAAAGGCAATCTCATTATTATAATTATCATGTTAAAAAGTGTTTGTCTGGATTAAAATAGTATCACTAAACCAAACCCCATGGCACTCCAGCCCTTGAAGGGCCTTGGCCTACCATGCGACCGCTGCTCAGCCCGAAGGCCTGCAGATTACGAGGTGTCGTGTGGTCAGCACGACGTATCCTCTCGGCCGTTATTCTTAGTTTTCTAGACCGGGTTAAATAGTATTACCATATTTTATTGTAACAATAAATAGAGTATTAAGTAATCGTTTGGTGTTTTTTTGATTTCCGGTCGAAACGATCGTACGCGACTCCTGACGTAACACTCGCCACGCGATCCCTCGCGCGTTAAAAACAAGCAGATATAGGAAGTGTGTTCTCATTTAGCACTAAATTAAACAATATTTTAAATAACTTACAAACAGAAATCATTTTCCTCCTTCTCTCACTCACAAGGTAATAAAATACTAAATTCTTCTCATCCAATTAGCAAAGCAATAATCGCGCACATTAATGATCAACCTTGACAACGAACGAGAATGTTAGTTAATGCCATGGCTGACTTATTCTAAATTCTTTTATTTTAAAAAAAAAGTTATAAATAATAAATTATATCAGTCCATACCCTGGTTTATCCATTCTTCCAAATTTTTAGGAACTCCTTGTTATCTAGCGCCAAGACGTCCAAACGCAATGTTTAACCACGGCCAAATGAGCGGGTAATTGTAAAAGCAAGGAAGATAAATCCAGATTGCAGAACTCACTGCCTGCTCGATCTGCATCCGATTGTTGCTTACAAGCAGCTATTGGGTGCGTATCGGGCAGGCAGTGGCATACCTATATCGTTACCAACGAGATATTAAAGGCCGGGAAATACAGCAAAGACCGACTACAATATATAAATGTGCATTGTGTTTGTTTAGCGTAGTCACACAATGACTTTGATCTCTTTTTGCAAAAAAAAAAAAAAAAAAAAAAAGTGGTATCTTTCACAACTCTCACACACAGTTCACATATACACGAATCATACAATTCATGGAATCTTTTATGGATGCAGACTGCATGATGGAAACCATGACAAGCAAACCTGGAGTAGCGTAGGCCTATACTAGTTCAACACTCGGCCAGCTGCATTCCTCGCCTCGCTGCACATCTTGTAAGCAAAGAGAATGCTTGTAAGGAGCGGTAAGGACTCTCGATTTCAGAAATAGCCGTATGAGCGCTAAGCTGTGTTTTGTATGTGCCATGTCAGCATTCAACTAAACTATTAAAATGGAGGTAATAGCCGGCGATTTGAATTTCTATCGCGTACAACCGGTACTTCCTAGCGAATTTGGATTTTTGCCCCGTTCTAATTCCTAGCGTTTGGCGGCAATTGAATTTGTATTTTTAGAGCGACGTACCTCGTAGCGATGCGCGCTAACCTGCCACTTTGATTAGCTTTCTATGCGTCCGATGTGTTTCACTTGATCTATTATTACGTTAATATTATTATTTCGTTAAAAACTGTCTTGAATCTTTCTTTCTTCCTATTCCGCTTACCCTCTAGGCTTGTTTCTTCCCTCGGACTCAGCGAGGGATCCCACCTCAACCGCCTCAAGGGCAGTGTCCTGAAGCGTGAGACATTGGGTTGGGGGATACAAGTGGGGAGAATGACCAGTACCTCGCCCAGGCGGCCTCACCTGCTATGCTGAACAGGGGCCTTGCAGGGGTATGGGAAGATTGGAAGGAATGGACAAGGAAGAGGGAAGGAAGGAAGGAGGGAAGGTACCATCCCGGCATTTGCCTGGAGGAGAATTTGGGAACCACGGAAAACCACTTCCAGGATGGCTGAGGTGGGAATCGAACCCACCTCTACTCAGTTGGCCTCCCGAGGCTCAGTGGACCCTGTTCGAGCCCTAGTAACTCTTTTCAAATTTCGTGGCAGAGCCGGAAACCGAGCCAGGGCTTCCGGGGGTGGCAGCTAATCACACTAACCACTACACCACAGAGGCGGACATTGTCTTGAATTCTGGATGAAATTTTGGATTTACAGTTATTATTCTGAGCTTTACTATTATTACGTTTAACTCTGCTTGGTTTTTGGCACATCGTCTTGAATTCTGGATGAAGTTTGCACGATTTACCCTTCTCTGGTCTTTTAATTAATTATAATTACTGTAATGCTTCATGGTGGGGGTTACTGTAGTCACGTCCTAGTTCGTGAACCGTGGGCAACGGCTGAGTAGCCTAGTAAGTGGTCCTGAGAGTCGGGATACCAGTTGCTATGGAATGGGAGTGGGCATCTTGGATGTATACTGAGTCATGGCCCTCCATGTGCTCGGGCGGCTAGGACTATATAATTCACCGTTGGTCCATAACCCGTTAGAGGAGAGATCCTCACTTGGACTGTGTGCAAGTAGGATAGCATCCTGCTTCATTAATTTTCCGAGCTCAGAACATTTTAAGCAAGCCTCGGACCTATGGGAGTAACGGAGTCCAACTCCCATTTGACAGGCGAGGGACTCCTTGGAAAAACTTGGTGAACGAAATGGAATTCAATGGGGAGCTAGCAATATTAATGGGGCTTACGGAAGAAAGAAAGTAGAACTGGCTGAGTCAGCAAAGAGGATGCATCCGGATGTGCTAGGAGTAAGTGATATTCGGGTAAGGGGAGATAAAGAGGAAGGGGTAGGAGATTATAAAGTGTACTTGATGGGTGTTAGACAGGGAAGGGCAGAGTCTGGGGTAGGGCTTTTTATCAGGAATACAACGCATGCACCATAGCTTCTGTTAGGCACGTAAATGAGCGAATAATATGGGAAGATTTGTCAGTTAGAGGAATTAGGACTAGAATTGTCTCCTTGTATTCAACATGTGAGGGTGCAGATGAGGATAATGTTGACAAGTTTTATGAAGCATTGAGTGACATCGTGGTCAGGGTCAACAGCAAGGATAGAATAGTGCTAATGGGCGATTTCAATGAGAGAGTTGGGAATAAAACTGAAGGATACGAAAGGGTGATTGGTAAATGTGGGGAAGATATGGCAGCTAATGGGAATGGGAAGCATTTGCTGGACTTCTGTGCTAGTATGGGTTTAGCAGTTATGAATACATTCTTCAAGCATAAGGCAATTCACCGCTACACATGGGAGGCTTGGGGTGCCAGATCCATAATAGACTATATCTTAACCGACTTCGAATTCAGGAAATCTGTTAGGAATGTACGAGTTTTCTGAGGATTTTTCAATGATACCCACCAATATCAGATCTGTAGTGAACTCTAGACCTAGGGTAGAGAAAGTGAAATCTGTCTGCAAACTAATAAGGGTAGAAAATCTCCAGGACGATCAAAATTAGATAGAAGTACATGGATATGATTAGTGAGAAATTTCGAACAGTAGACATTATACAGGTTCAGGATATAGAAATTGACTGGGTGGCAAACAGGGACGCTGTAGTAGAAACAGCAAGGGAATACCTAGGAACAACTGTGTGTAAAGATGGGAAAAGGCGAACATCTTGGTAGATTGATGAAGTGAGAGCAGCTTGTAAACGTAAAAAGAAGGATTATCAGAAATGGCTCCAAACAAGGGCCGAGGCAGACAGGGAATTGTACGTACATGAAAGAAACAGAGCGTAACAAATAATTGTTGAATCCAAAAAGAAGTCATGGGAAGATTTTGGTAATAACCTGGAAAGGCTAGGTCAAGCAGAATAGAAACCTTTCTGGACAGTAATAAAGAATCTTAGGAAGGGAGGAAAAAAGGAAATGAACAGTGTTTTGTGTAATTCAGGTGAACTCATAGTAGATCTCATGGAATCACTGGAGAGGTGTAGGGAATATTTTGAACATCCTCTCAACGTATAAGGAAATCATCCTGGTGGTGTTGTGAACAGCCAAGCTCATGGGGAGGAGGAAAATTATGTTGGTGAGATTACGCTTGAGGAAGTGGAAAGGATGGTAAATAAATTCCATTGTCACAAAGCAGCCAGAATAGATTAAATTAGACCTGAAATGGTGAAGTATAGTGGGAAGGCAGGGATGAAATCGCTTCATAGAGTAGTAAGATTAGCATGGAGTGTTGGTAAGATACAATCAGATTGGACAAAATTACAGGCCAGTAAGTTTGACATGCATTGTATGTAAGCTTTGGGAAGGCATTTGTTCTGATTATATTAGACATGTTTGTGAAATTAATAACTGGTTCGATAGAAGGCAATTCGGTTTTAGGAAAGGTTATTCCACTGAAGCTCAACTTGTAGGATTCCAGCAAGATATAGCAGATATCTTGGATTCTGGAGGTCAAATGGACTGTATCGCGATTGACATGTCTAAAGCATTTGATAGGGTGGATCATGGGAGACTACTGGCAAAAATAAGTGCAATTGGACTAGACAAAAGAGTGACTGAATGGGTTGCTATATTTCTAGAAAATAGATCTCAGAGAGTTAGAGTAGGTGAAGCTTTGTCTGACCCTGTAATAGTTGAGAGGGGAGTTCCTCAGGGCAGTGTTATCGGACCTTTATGTTTTCTTATATATATAAATGATATGAGTAAAGGAGTGGAATCGGAGGTAAGGCTTTTTGCGGATGATGTTATTCTCTATAGAGTGATAAATAAGTTACAAGATTGTGAGCAACTGCAACGTGACCTCAAAAATATTGTGAGATGGACAGCAGGCAATGGTATGTTGATAAACGGGGCTAAAAGTCAGGTTGTGAGTTTCACAAATAGGAAAAGTCCTCTGAGTTTTAATTCCTGCATTGATGGGGTGAAAGTTCCTTTTGGAGATCATTGTAAGTATCTAGGTGTTAATATAAGGAAAGATCTTCACTGGGGTAATCACATAAATGGGATTGTAAATAAAGGGTACCGATCTCTGCACATGGTTATGAGAGTGTTTAGGGGTTGTAGTAAGGATGTAAAGGAGAGTGCATATAAGTCTCTGGTAAGACCCCAACTAGAGTATGGTTCCAGTGTATGGGACCCTCACAAGGATTACCTGATTCAAGAACTGGAGAAAATCCAAAGAAAAGCAGCTCGATTTGTTCTGGGTGATTTCCGACAAAAGAGTAGCGTTACAAAAAAGTTGCAATGTTTGGGTTGGGAAGAATTGAGAGAAAGAAGAAGAGCTGCTCGACTAAGTGGTATGTTACAAGTGATGAAAATCATTTTTCGTCCGTATTGAAAGTTTCATAAACTGTATATAGGATAATATCTTTTGTTTATTTCCACCTATTCAATACATTACAAGATGTTGGCATTATAATCATGATTATAATCATCAAACACATTTTTGAATATCTTTAACCAGATTCCTGGTAAAATAACAAGGTTTTTGATAATGACTGAAGATGCCTCACATTAGGAGGCGAAACATGTCTCATCTGAATAATGTTTTAAAGTAAATGCCAACATCTTGTAATGTATTGAATAGGTGGAAATAAACAAAAGATATTATCCTATAAGTGGTATGTTCCGAGCTGTCAGCGGAGAGATGGCGTGGAATGACATTAGTAGACGAATAGGTTTGAATGGCGTTTATAAAAGTAGGAAAGATCACAATATGAAGATAAAGTTGGAATTCAAGAGGACAAACTGGGGCAAATATTCATTTATAGGAAGGGGAGTTAGGGATTGGAAAAACTTACCAAGGGAGATGTTCAATAAATTTCCAATTTCTTTGAAATCATTTCGGAAAAGGCTAGGAAAGCAACAGATAGGGAATCTGCCACCTGGGCGACTGCCCTAAATGCAGATCAGTATTGATTGATTGATTGATTGATTGATTGATTGATTGATTGATTGATTGATTGATTGATTGATTGATTGATTGATTGATTGATTGATTGATTGATTGATTGATTGATTGATTGATTGATTGATTGATTGATTGATTGATTGGACAAAAGCAGTAATTGCACCTATCTACAAGCAAGGAAACAGGAAGGATTGTAACAACTATTGATGTATGTCACTGATTAGTATACCAGGCAAAGTATTCACTGGCATCTTGGAAGGGAGGGTGCGATCAGTCATTAAGAAGAAGCTGGATGAAAACCAGTGTGGTTTCAGACCACAGAGAGGCTGTCAGGGTCAGATTTTCAGTATGTGCCAGGTAATTGAAAAATGCTACAAGAGGAATAGGCAGTTGCATAGATCTAGAGAAAGCATATGACAGGGTACTGAGGGAAAAGATGTTCGCTATGCTGGGGGACTATGGAATTAAGGGTAGATTATTAAAATCAATCAAAGGCATTTATGTTGACAATTGGGCTGCAGTGAGAATTGATGGTAGAATGAGTTCTTGGTTCAGGGTACTTACAGGGGTTAGACCTTTCACCTTTATTATTCGTAGTTTACACGGATCATCTTCTGAAAGGTATAAAATGGCAGGGAGGGATTCAGTTAGGTGGAAATGTAGTAGGCAGTCTGGCCTATGCTGACGACTTGGTCTTAATGGCAGATTGTGCCGAAAGCCTGCAGTCTAATATCTTGGAACTTGAAAATAGGTGCAATGAGTATAGTATGAAAATTATCCTCTTGAAGACTAAATTGATGTCAGTAGGTATGAAATTCAACAGAACTTCAAGTATTTATTCTGTGTGTCCTTCCAGGATGGTAATATAGTAAGTGAGATTGAATCAAGGTGTCATAAAGCTAATGCAGTGAGCTCGCAGTTGCGATCAACGGTATTCTGTAAGAAGGAATTCAGCTCCCAGACGAAACTATCTTTACATCGGTCTGTTTTCAGACCAACTTTGCTTTACCGGAGCAAAAGTTGGGTGGACTCAGGATATCTTATTCATAAGTTAGAAGTAACAGACATGAAAGTAGCAAGAATGATTGCTGGTACAAACTGGTGGGGACAATGGCAGGGGGTACTCGGAATGAGGAGATAAAGGCTAATTTAGGAATGAACTTGATGGATGAAGCTGTACGCATAAATCAGCTTTGGTGGTGGGGTCATGTGAGGCGAATGGAGGAGGATAGGTTACTTAGGAGAATAATGGACTCTGTTATGGAGGGTAAGAGAAGTAGAGGTAGACCAAGACGACGATGATTAGACTCAGTTTCTAATGATTTAAAGATAAGAGGTATAGAAATAAATGAGGCCACAACAATGGTTGCAAATCGAGGATTGTGGCGACATTAAGTAAATTCACAGAGGTTTGCAGACTGAACGCTGGAAGTCATAGGAATCTATATTGATAATGTATATATGAATGTATAATTACTGTAATCAATTTGCACGATATCTTTCACTTGATTCATTATTAAGTTTAACTGCCCTGGATTTTGGTACACTCTCCTGGATCCTGTATGGACTTTGTCGACTTATCAGATCTTTTGCTGTCAGTGTTATATACTACCGGGAAAAAAAATTAGTACACTCGTAGAGTTTTCCAATTTACTCAAGATTTAGTACATATGGAGTACATGAAATAATTACACCTACAGATCAATAGCTCAAGCGGTACTGAGGTACCAGGTTTCGATCCATGCTGAAACCAACCATATTATTATATGGTGTATCATCGTTGGGCGGCAATGCAGACTCTTATTATGGCATCCATTCGATCATACAGATGGCAAATAATGTCTTGGGATACATTATTTCACACCTCTTTGACCTGTTCGCGTAGTTCTGCAAGAGTTGTGGGTTGACAAGTCATATCACAAATTTGATCGATGGGTGACAAGTCCGGAGATTGTGATGGCCAGGGAAGTTTCTGCACATCTTGCAGAGCACGTTGAATTTCACGCTGAGTGTGTGGGCAACCATTACACTGTGGAACAACACATCACATTCTTGTTGCAAGAATGGCAACAACATTCTGCACATACTGAGCGCTGGTCAGCGTTCCCTCCACAGACACCAAAGGTGAACAAGAGTTGTAGCTTATCGCACCCCAGACCAGAAGGCCTGGCAAGGGGCCAGTGTGTCTTGGACAAATGCACTCTCTCACCAGGTATATGTCGCATGCACAAACAGCCATCACTTGCGTGCAGGCAGAATCTGCTTTCATCACTGAAGAACACGGCCTGCCATTCCATTTTCAAAGTGATCCTCTGACGGCACCAGTCAAGCCATGCACATCGATGCTGTGGCATGAGTGGAAGATGGGCTAGAAGTGTGCGTGTCCGTAGTACCACTGCTAGTAACTGATTGGCAACCGTTCGTCTTGACACTTGTGTGTTCACAAAACCTCTTATCTGTGCTGTAATAGCTATATGATCTGCCACTACTGCCCTTACAATACGACGATCATGGGGGGCGTTTGTGCTGTGTGGACACCCAGAACCTCGCCTACGGGTGTGAGAATGTCTATGTGAACATTGCAACCAGCATCTTTGCACAAATGACGCAGCACGTCCAATTTGTATGGCAATTCTCCGAAAGGACAATTCTGCCACTCATAAGGCCACAAATTTACCCTAACAAACTCACTTAGTTGGCTGTAGGAAGCATGAGTGCATCTCCGTGGCATGGCGCCTGTTTGCTTCACAATATTCCCAGTTAAAGGGTACACGCAGATGGCGGTCTGGCAACTGTCACTACGCTGTCTGTTGGTGGACGACATTGATACCATTATCAGTACATCTACTATCCTCCAAGTGACCTCTGCCGTCATCAGATCAAAAGCGATGTCGTCTTTCCAGGTGTACTCATTTCTTTTCCGCCAGTGTATGGGTATTAATTCGAAAAATATTGGGAGACATATGCATTTAGTCCAAGGACAGAAGGAGGAACTCTGCTCTACGCTAATGAATCGCTGTTTGGAATCACTGTATACTGCAAGATTCCATTTCAATGTAGATTTAATAACACATCTTGAGGAACAACATAAAATTCATAGCTCTAAGCAAGATTGATATTTGTTTCCTTCCAAGGTAAGATATTTCTCTCCCTACATACCCTATGTCACTTAAACCTTCAATTACATATTTTGCTCTCTCAGGTTCTGTTATTCATTTATGGTTTAAAATAATTACTATCCATTGGCAATTTAAATGTGTACAGTGGTGCAATGCACTAGTTAATTTACATACATCTTCATTATAGGCTGTTTAGCTTTCAGTCTGCAAACCTCTGCGAACTTACTATACACCTCCACAAACCTCTATTTATAACTACCTCTGTGACCACGTTTAGTTCCATACATCTTATCTTTCAATCATTAGAAAATTAGTCTAACCATCATTGTGTTGGTCTCCCTGTACTTCTCTTATCCTCCATGACCAAGTTCTTTAAAAGGTACGTTGTGATTTCTGTGGCAAACTTAGTCGTTTGAGATTTGAAGTAATCATTTTCTGCTGTAATCCATGGTGTGCTTTGTTTGTGCTTTTATGCAAATTTAAATGTCAGATGTTTGATTGTGATATCATAGTTTAATTGTGGTGACCTTCAACAAGTTGACTGTTTATTATGACATCATAAACATGGCTAGTGTGCCTCAATAGTCTTAGAACTTGGCAAATATTTTCTTTTAATAATCACTCACAAATTGCGAAAAAACATTAATTTTGCACGTAAGATCCCACGTAGGATCCTCCCATAGGTTAAATTTTTTTATGAAACCCCAATTAGCAATGGTCAGCTTTCTTTCCGGACCTGTCCATTATTCTCCTAGGTAATATATTCTCCTCCATTTGGCTCACATGGTCCTACCACCAAAACCGGTTTATGCATACAGCTTCATTAATAGAGTTCATTCCTAACTTTGTCTTTATGTCCTCATTTCGAGTGCCCTGTTGCCATTGTTCCCACCTGTTTCTTTCAGCAATCACGCATGCTACATTCAAGTTTGTTATTTCTAACGCAGCTTTCACTTCCGTAAAGCAGAGTTGGACTGTAAACAGACCATGTAATCCTTTGTGGGTGGGGGACGCAGATGAAGAATACACACATGGTATGCCTTGCTTGCCATAAGAGGCAACTAAAAGGGGCAACCTAGGTGCGGAAGTTGATTGTGGCTCTAGTACCAACCGTGCGAGTTGGCCTTGCGGTTAGGAGCCCGCAGCTGTGAGCTCGCATCCGGGAGATAATGGGTTCGAACCCCACTCTCGGCAACCCTGAAGAATGTTTTCTGTTGTTTTTCATTTTCACACCTGGCAAATGCTGGGGCTGTACCTTAATTAAGGCCATGACCGCTTCCTTCCCATTCCTAGGCCTTTCCTGTCCCATCGACGCCATAAGACCTATTTGTGTCGGTGCGACGTAAAGCAAAATAGCAACAAGAAAAGCTTTTGTACCATGTGTTGTACCTCCTGTGGATGGAAGGGGCTGAATACATCCACAGGTAATCCTCGCCTGTCGTAGAAGGCAACTAAAAGTGTCATGCGGCCATTGGTCACCTCTTTATCTTTTTATATTTTCTTGAGGTTTAGTTGTAGTATGAATTAAAAATTAAATGTGTGTACAGCTTGGGGAGGGGCCTGTTAAATGTGCCGTGCTGCTCAAAAGCACAGGTGGTATCCTAAGAGTCCAGTTGGGTGGGAGTGCCATGTACTCAGCAGTAGTATCCGCTTTACAATGCAGGTCCCTGCACAGCCTAATGCCAGAAGAACTTATTACTTTCCTACATCTATACTTATCTCACTGCATATGCTATGGGGTACATGCTATTGCAAGTGATTTGTGGTAGGGAGTCCTTGTGTTCACAGCCTCAGTCAGCCAGCATTAGGCACTGTTCAACAATGGACCCTGGGGAATACCTGCTACAACCAAGTGGGTATCACCTTGGCAGCTTGGTTCGGCTACAGAGGCCCCAAATTGGAGTGGGTGGCATTCGGGGAGGATGTTTCTTGGCATGGCTTCAAAACATCTCAGGTCTGCCCAGGTTAGTCCGCCACGCAAGTCTTTAACTTGTGATTCTCTCAGGAGGTCAAGCCCTTGGGAACCGATGCAGCTTGAAAGCATGGCATCCAGCTTCCCTAGGTTTCTGCATGCAACCAGTACTGATGGGCAAGATTTCAAGGTGGTGACATCCATTTTGTCCCATAGATACACTGAAGGTGCCTACAGCAAACTGGAAGACTTAAAGAAAATGCACAATGGCAGTTTGCTACTCAAGACTCGCACTCCACTTCAAGCTGATCAGTTGCTCAAGTGTGACCACTTTGGCAAAACCCCTTCAAAGTGAATGAGCACAAAACCTCAAACCTCGTTTGTGGAGTTATCTACCACTGTCATCTTATCTTGAACACTGACAATGAGTTGATCGAAGACATGAAGCACCGTGGTGTGATACACATTCTAACGTCCATTTCTGATACACCTTCTTTTTACATTTACAAGCTGCTCTCACTTTATCATTCCACCATGATATTTGCTTTTCCCCATTTTTACACACAGTTGTTCCTACATGTTCCCTTGCTGTTTCTACTACAGCATCCCTGTATGCCACCCATTTTCTTTCTATACCCTGAACTTACTTACCGTACTGTCTTTTGTTTTGAACTTTTTACTAATCATATTCATGTACTTCTGTCTAAATGCCTCATCCTGCAGATTTTGTACACTTATTCGTCTAAAGACATATTTAAATTTCTCTGTCCCACTCGTTGGCTGAATGGTCAGCGTACTGGCCTTTGGTTCAGAGGGTCCCAGGTTCGATTCCCGGCCGGGCCAGGGATTTTAACCTTAATTGGTTAATTCCAATGGCTTGGGGGCTGGGTGTGTGTGGCGTATTCAACATTAGATATCATCCTAGGTAGGGCCCTCATCTTCACAGGCCGTCTACTAGAAAAAGACCTGCACCAGGCCTCTCCGGAGGCCATGCGCCATTATTATTATTAATTTCTCTATCCTAGGACTAGGACTAGAGGTATTTAGTTTGTTACAGATCAGATAATGGTCTGTATCATCAAAAATCCCTGGAATACCTGAACATCCTAACATATTTCCTGAATAAAACGTCGGTTATGATAGTCTGTTATGGATCTGGTGCTCCTACCCTTACCAATCACCTTGCCATATCCTTCAGTTTTATTTCCACTCTCGCAGTGAAATCGCCCACTAGCACTATCTTATACTTGTAGTTGATCCAGACTATGATGTCACTCACCGATTCATGAAACCTGTCAACTTCATCGTCATCTGCATCCTAACATGGTAGATATACTGAGATATTTCTCATACTAATTCCTCCAACTGCTAAATCTATCCACATCATTTGCTCATTTACATGCGTAACAGAAACTATGTTGCACGCAATACTATTCCTGTAGAAAAATCTTAAACCCACACTCTGCTGTTCCCTTTTTATACCTATTAAGAACACTATATAATTTACTAACTCTTTGTCATTATCTGCCCTTACCATAATATCATTAACTCATAAAACCATACAGATACATCCTCTTTGCCAAATCAGCCAGTTCTACTTTCTTTGCCCTATTGAAATTGATAGCTCCCCATAGAATTCCATTTCTTAAGCAAAGTTGTTTCCAAGGAGTCCTTCACCTGTCAAATAGAAGTTGGACTCTGTTACTCCCACAGGTCTGATGCTTGCTTAATATGTTCTGGGCGCTCTAGGTAACTATTCTGTGAAGCAGGATGCTAACCTTCTTACACATACTCCTGGTGAGAATTTCATCTCTAACAGATTAGAAACCACCAGTGGATTGTAGTCCAGCTAGACACTGGCGTAGCCAAGGGGGGTGCCCAGTGGGGCCGGGCCCCCCCCAAAATGTTTCCTGAAACTAGAGCGAGGATCAGCCGTTGTTTTACATACGATACGAACAACTTAAAACTTACGCCGAAATGACGAATTAACGTAGCGACAAAGAATCTACTAGCAGGGTTCAATACGGCCATTCATAATTCTCCATATTTGTACTGCTTGAATGAAAGGAAGACACTTAGGATTGTGATGCACGGGGATATTTCACTGTAGAGGCCTCAATATTGGGAATGTGTTGACAAATGCCAAAAGATGAGGAAAGGGGCAATTAGCCAGAGATTACTCAGTAGGGGGCCGGAACGTGACCACCGAGATAACGGGGTCCACAGACAGAAACAGTTGAACAACATCGTGTCAGCTTTTGCAGATCAGTTCCAGGAAACTCGGGTTGTACTGTGGTTGAAAGATGTGCTGTGTTTAAGTTGCAGCATTCGGATGACTGTGACAGGATTGTGAGCTGCACGTTAGTTTCTCATTTTGTGCCATATAATAACTTTATTTGTCACTAAGGGCAAAATAATGTGCATCCTCGGTAAGTTATGATTTTTTTAAAATTCTAATATCAAGACAGATCGCAGATGCGTACCTTAGTTCTATAGGTAGGTCTATATATTTTGTCAAAAGCCCGGGGACTGATTGGAATTTCAAATGGCACCATCAAAAGTGCATGTAACTATCTTGTAATTAGCGGACGTGATAACTCAGTTCCAATGGTTCTATCTTCTCATCAAGACGGCCGAGGCTTGAGTCGCAGTCGATGCATGAAACATTTTTAAAATGGGAAGTCACGTTCTATTGATACAGATTCTACTTAAAACACTAGGTCGTGTGCCTTACCTTTCTTTAGTACTTTTGAGTCATAACCGCATCATTTATGATGGTGTATTTTGAGTATCAACCATTCTTCGGGCTTACCTTGTACCTTAAATGGTGAGTGGATGCAGTGGCGTACCCACGAAATAATTTCAGTGGCCAAGTCTAGGCCAGTAGCGTGGATACAACTTTTCCATGAAAGGGGTTGTGAAAAGATGTTTTATTTTGTATTTAGAATTTGCTTTACGTCGCACCGTAGGTCTTATGGCAACGATGGGAAAGTAAAGGGTTAGGAGTGGGAAGGAAGCGGCCGTAGCCTTAATTGTATGTTGTATGTTCAGTCTTCAGCCCTAAGGCTGGTTGGATCCTCAACAGCTCCGCCATCAGCTGTCATTAAGGTGTGAAAATGGGAAACCACGGAAAACCATCTTTAGGGCTGCCGACAGTAGGGTTCGAAGCGGATGCAAGCACACAGCTGTGCGCCCTTAACCGCACGGCCAATTCGCCTGGTGGATATGAAAAGAAAGCCGGTCCTACCGAGTGCAGTGACGGATCTTCTGTAGATATTGATGGTTTTGATTGTTGCCATGTAATTATATCAAACAATCGAAATCATAGCTTCTGTACTCTAAACCGGCTGCATTATTGAAACTGTTCGTAAAATTGATATCGTTCTTCGTTTGTGAGGAAGTAGAATCTTCATTTATTTATTTTTTCTAAATAAAAAAAAAGAACCACTTTGGTACGACGCCCCGTGAAGGTGACTACCTGCCAGGTCGTAGATATTTCGATCACGGGACACTCATGGCCAACTCTATTGCACCCACAAACAAGGCTGTATCTTCCCGATCCCATGCCTTTCTTAACTCTGTCAGTGGCGGGCATCGAATGCAGGATGCCTTAAGTCTAATTCTAAAATAAGGTGACCTGAAAGTAACAAACCGACCCCGCGGTGTAGGGGTAGCTTGCCTGCCTCTTACCGGAGGCCCCGGGTTCGATTCCCGGCCAGGTCAGGGTTTTTACCTGGATCTGAGGACTGGTTCGAGGTACACTCAGCCCACGAGCTTTTAATTGAGGAGCTATCTGACGGTGAGATAACGGCCCCGGTCTAGAAAGCCTAGAATAACGGCGGAGAGGATTTGTCGTGCTGACCACAGGACACCTCATAATTTGCAGGACTTCGGGCTGAACAGCGGTCGCTTGGTAGGCGATGGCCCTTCGGGGCTGTTACGCCATGGAGTTTGGTTTGGAAAAGTGTACAGAGAAGGAAGCGACACCCCTGCAAGGCTCTTTAGCTTCCAGCTAGTTCTTCCGTCCGGTCTCGTGCATTTAGAACAGTTGGAAAACGTACGCCTTAATAAATGCTCTTCATAAAACCTGTGTAAACATACTAACTGAATCTATTTATAATAATAATCACAAACGCCTCCTTTTCATGTGGTTCAGTTGGTTAAGTCGCTGTCCTTCCTGAGTCCGATTTCGCAGGTTCAAATCCCGACTTTGGTCGGTGGCCCTAAAAACGGTGTTGAAATGGCAACAGCTCCATGTCGTTGGTTTCTGGCACGTTAATAAAAATTATACATACGAATATTAGCGTCATAAAACTGTAACTATATTCTGCACCCCAGGCTTGCGAGGGAAACGAATTAACAATTTGCTTTACGTCGCAACGACACTGATAGGCCTTATGGTGACGGTGGGATAGGAAAGGCATAGGAGTGGGATGGAAGCGGCCGTTCCCGTAATTAAGGTACAGCCCCAGCATTTGCCTGGTGTGAAAATGGGAAACCCGGGAAACCATTTTCAGGGCTGCCGACAGAAGGGTTCGAACCCACTGGCTCCCGGATGCAAGCTCACAACTGCACTGCCCCAACCGCTAGGGAAACTAATAGGACAAGGTAAACACTCCCTAGCATATGTTGTGACATATATTTTTCTTTACCAACTAACAAAATATCTATACCCATACCCCTTACATTCTATATTTATTTATTTATTAGTGCCTTTTTTACAGTGGCGAAGTTAGGGCTCGAGGTCCTCTCGTATACTTAAGCACATACTAATCAAAATCTTAAATAAAATACTGAGATACGTAAAACAGTTAAAACTACAAAAATTAATAGTTTTTGTACCGGGCGGTACACCTCCACGCCGCTAATTCAAACCTTGCGCCAGTTGAAACTCCTCTACTGGAGGAAGTCTGAACTTTATCTACTGTGTTAATTTTCAAGTTTCTCAGAGGATGTCACTACTTGGAAATTTTGAAGTTTCTGAACTTTGTCGTTTTCGACGTATTTTTGTTTTGCCTGTAGTAATGAGTGTGGACATTGTCTTCCAGATGGCACTACTGAAGAACTACAATTGTGCACCCTAGTGCGAAGTGAAAGAACTATGTTTTTGGAGAAAATTTGAATTCATAAGTTTGTTCCTTGTTAAATTTCTTTCAGTCATTGTTTAAGTTGGCAGTATTAACCCTTTCTTTCCCCTTGTTTTGAATTTAGCCAATCCCGAATTTCTCAAATTAATTTTCCACCAATAATGTGTTTCTTCTTCAGCTAGTGTAGGGGTTTTCATTATCCACCAATAAAAAGATTGCGGGCGGGTGTTCTCATTCCTGAAACGCCTCGAACTTTCCGCGAGAGTATATAAACTGCTGATTTTAGGGTCTCTGCGCCACTTCAGTAACATCTTTCAGTGTGTAAAGTACATAGCAGGGGGCGGGAAGCGCCTCTTTCGTCGGGCAGCAGTTCAACCATCAGGTAATGGCCGTTTAATAACTTCTTTTCGTGCCAGCTCAGCAGTTTAACTCTCGGGGCAGGTCCGAAGCGTTTTACCATGTAACTTCCCCCTGAAATGTAAAAACTCTTGGTATCTATTCTATCTGTTGAACTATAAATTGGGATAGAGAGTGCTTAACCCTCTCGAGCTCCCACTCATATTGCTTTGAGGTGAACTTATTTTCACAACCGTTTCTTCCTTAATGTAATGTAAATCATTTCCTTCTAAAAGTCACCTCTTTAGTATAGCCCTTGCAGTAACGGCCTAGTGCCAAGTAGGTTTTATATAAAGTGTATTAGGAGTGCAAGAACGCCTCCTCTCAAGTTGGTATTTTTGAGGCCATGTAATTTTCATGTTTCTTTACTTAATAGGCCTCAGTAGGTTGGGTATTTTACCCCTGTGTTTATGTCCTTAGAAGACAACTTGAAGGTGGAGTTTGGTGTGGCCTGTGATAGGCTTAAACTTTGAGAGCGGATCGCTCTTTTAAAATTTGTTTCTGCGTGCCTCTAGGAGGCTTTACTGTGTAATTGGGAGCCAGTGCTCCTGGGCATGATTGGGGTTTTCTGCCCCTCTGTTGTATCTTGTTTTTGGGGTAAAGTTGGGCTAATTGCTCAAGGATTGTGAGTTCGGGGCTCGAAGCCCAAATCCTGTAAATACTGTAATTGTACTTTTGTTGCCTTGCTACTCTGTACCTTCCATTCTCGTTATTACTGGATTTTGAAAAGAAAATATAACCTCGTTGAATTTTACCTTAACTTTAATTTCGTATTTTGAGACCCATTCACCCCTGCACCTTCTTTCACCTCTGCTGTTCCACAGATACCTCGGAACAGTTTTAAAAATACATTTAAATACATTACTAACTAAATTAATATTAAAACTAATTAATATTGAAAAATGCGGCTGCATGGCTAAATGGTTAGCGAGTTGGCCTTTGGTCACAGGGGTCCTGGATTCGATTCCCAGCAGGGTCGGGAATTTTAACCATTATTGGTTAATTTCGCGAGCACGGGGGCGGGGTGTATGTGTCGTCTTCATCACCATTACATTCTCATCCCGACGCGCAGGTCGCCTACAGGTGTCAAATAAAAATACCTGCATCTGGCGAGCCTAACATGTCCTCGGACACTCCTGGCACTAAAAGCCACACGCCATTTCATTTCAATATTAAAAACTCTTAAAAATGACATCCTCAGGCACGCAAACATTCACACTTCAACCATTCAGTCAGCTGTCCTCAGCAGGTAGTCTCGGCAGGTTTAATTTAATTTCGTGTGGCTATTTCTAGCCGAGTGCATCCCTTGTAAGGCAGACCCTCCGATGAGGGTGGGAGGCATCTGACATGTGTAGGTAACTGCGTATTATTGTGGTGGATGATAGTGTTATGTGTGGTGTGTGAGTTTCAGGGTTGTTGGGGACAGCACAGCCATTGGAATTAACCAATGAAGGTTAAAATCCCCGACCCGGCCGGGAATCGAACCCGGGACCCTCTGAACCGAAGGCCAGTACGCTGACCATTCAGCCAACGAGTCGGACGTCTCGGCAGGTGACCTTAAATCTTAATAAAGAGCTAGTTTCTCTGACCTGAGCTGACAGGGAATTCCATAATATGACGCCGATCACCACAAATAATCTATTAATTGTATTTGTGCGGTGCAGTGGAATAGAAAGATAGGATCTAGAAGGTGTATTTAAGTTGTGAAATGATGATAAAAAGGTGAATTTAGAAGAAATATACAGTGGCTGACTTTCAGCTAACACTCCTAAACACCATCGTTAAAGTGTGTAGCTGCCGACGTTTATCAGGCTTCAGCCATGAGACAGCCTGATAGTATGGGGTGGTATGAACATCGTACCCGATGTTGTAAATAAATCTCAGGCAGGAATTCAGTGCTCGTTGAAGTTTAAGTGTTTCTTCTCTCGTCATATCAACTGAAATGAAATGAAATGGCGTATGGCTTTTAGTGCCGGGAGTGTCCGAAGACAAGTTCGGCTCGCCAGGTGCAGGTCTTTCTATTCGACACCCGTAGGTGACCTGCGCGTCGTGATGAGGATGAAATGATGATGAAGACAGCACATACACCCAGCCCCCGTGCCATTGGAATTAACCAATTAAGGTTAAAATCCCCGACCCGGCCGGGAATCGAACCCGGGACCCTCTGAACCGAAGGCTAGTACGCTGACCGTTCAGCCAACGAGTCGGACATATCAACTAATACACCGTAACAGTAATCAAGAATAGGGGGAATGAGTGTCTGTATTAGTTTTGCCTTTAGCTCAAATGGAAATATATCCCTCTGCCGTTTAAGAGGGTGAAGCACTCCAAAAGTCTTTTTTTACGTATTTCTTTCGTGTGACCAGAACAATCAAGTGTTTCATTCATAATTAAGCCAAAATGTTTAACCGGTTTACTATGGGGAATAATGTTCCCATTCAGTAGGATAGGCGCGATTGCGACATTGTTTGAGCAGCTCAGTAATTTCCGTGGTCCAATTATGATTGCCTGAGATTTTGTGGAGTTTAGTATAAGAGAATTTCGTTGTGCATATATACTGAGTTATCAAAGGTCATTGTTAATATCTTGTCTTGCAGTGTCGATATGTTATTTCCTGTCACGGATGGTATGTCATTGATATAAATACAGAAAAGTAAGGGCCCTGGAATACTGCCCTGCGGGGCACCACTAAGTTTCATTTTCCATTTAGAGGCCTTGTCGTTTACTGTTACACGCTGTTGATGGTTACTCAAATAATAACTAAGAAACTTAAGCGCAGCCAGGTCGAAATTTAGCAGTTCCATTTACTTTATCATAGTCGGAATTTCTATAGTGTCAAAGGTGCAACTGAAGTCAAGAATGATAAGTTTAGTGAGCAGTCGTTTGTCTATAGCGTTTCTTCTTACCTTGAAAAGTGCTGTCGCGGTACTGTGACTCTTCTTAAATCCAGATTGCAAAGGGTCCAAAGGAGCATTTTTATTTAGGTATTCCAGAACTTGCTCATATACTAAACGTTCAAAGGCTTTAGAAAGCGCAGGGAGTACGAACACAGGACGAATGTCAGAGAGAGATTGTGGGTCTAAACTCTTTTTTTTTTTTTTTTTTTTTTTTTTTGCGTTACGTCGCACCGACACAGATATGTCTTACGGCGACGATGGAATAGGAAAGGCCTAGGAATTGGAGGGAAGCGGCCGTGGCCTTAATTAAGGTACAGCCCCGGCATTTGCCTGGTGTGAAAATGGGAAACCACGGAAAACCATTTTCAGGGCTGCCGACAGTGGGGCTCGAACCCACTATCTCCCGATTACTGGATACTGGCCGCACTTAAGCGACTACAGCTATCGAGCTCGGTGGTCTAAACTCTTAGGTACCAGTATAATATTCAATATTGTCTCTTTTCCAGACAGTAGGGAAAATTCCGCTTAGTAAACAGTAGTTCAGTATGTGCGTCAGTAGTATAGGCAGGACAGCACCAATAATGTTATGTATAAAAGTAATAGGATTATCATCTACACGCGTGGCCTTTGATTTAATCGAGTACAAAGCCTTTTTAACCTGATTTTCTGTGACACTGTGAAATGTGAATGGTGGATTAGCTGGAGGGGAGAGCGGTGATCCGGTGCAGTTAATTGGGGTAGGTTGAATATTTATTCTACTAGAGTAATCGTTCAGTTCGTCAAGTAGAATGTCAGGAGTTGTCTGGCTCTGTTGATGTTTTCCTATTCCCAGAGCTCTAAATTGGTCACATGCGCGATTGGAATTAAAGTTGTTAGCTAAATTGCGGAAATATGCACATTTTTTATTTCTGATTAACTGCTTTGTGCGATTTCTTAAGATGCGGTAAGATTCGAAGTCTGTGTCATCTAAGGTTTGTTTATAATGTCGAAATAACGAGTCACGGTGGGCCATCATTCTCTTGGTTTCAACATCTAGCCATGGAGAAGGGCGAGAAACCTTTATTCGACGTGTATGTGTGTGTTTCTTTGCCGCATTAATCGTATAAAATGTCACTTCTTTAGGCCTATAGCTTATCACATGACCATCTATATATATAAAATAAGAGTTTTGTCTGTACATTGCTCAGAATTTGAAAAGAATGGTATTTCTGTATCGATCATGTCCACAGTAACAAGAAAATGCAGTTTTTACTTTTTCGTAATTTCTGTCTGTCTGTCTGTCTGTCTGTCTGTCTGTCTGTCTGTCTGTCTGTCTGTCTGTCTGTCTGTCTGTATGTATGTATGTATGTATGTACACGCATCACGAAAAAACGGCTGAAGAGAATTTAATAAAAATCGGTATGTAGAGTCGGGGGGTGAGCCGCTACAATCTAGGCTATAAATTATTTTATTCACGCTGAGTGAAATGGTAGTTTAGGGGAAGGCCTAAAATTAAATTCTCTAATATTTATACACTGACTGACAGTGACAATGCAACACCAAGGAGGAGTGGTTCGAAAGGGATGAAAGTTGGGGAAAAAACATAGACGGCACGGATGAATAATTGATGTTTATTTCAAACCGATATGCAGGTTACACAATGCGCACGGCATCGACTCAGTAGGATGTAGGACCACCGCGAGCGGCGATGCACGCAGAAACACGTTGAGGTACAGAGTCAATAAGAGTGCGGATGGTGTCCTGAGGGATGGTTCTCCATTCTCTGTCAACCATTTGCCACAGTTGGTCGTCCGTACGAGGCTGGGGCAGAGTTTGCAAACGGCGTCCAATGAGATCCCACACGTGTTCGATTGGTGAGAGATCCGGAGAGTACGCTGGCCACGGAAGCATCTGTACACCTCGTAGAGCCTGTTGGGAGATGCGAGCAGTGTGTGGGCGGGCATTATCCTGCTGAAACAGAGCATTGGGCAGCCCCTGAAGGTACGGGAGTGCCACCGGCCGCAGCACATGCTGCACGTAGCGGTGGGCATTTAACGTGCCTTGAATACGCACTAGAGGTGACGTGGAATCATACGAAATAGCGCCCCAAACCATGATGCCGCGTTGTCTAGCGGTAGGGCGCTCCACAGTTACTGCCGGATTTGACCTTTCTCCACGCCGACGCCACACTCGTCTGCGGTGACTATCACTGACAAAACAGAAGCGTGACTCATCGGAGAACACGACGTTCCGCCATTCCCTCATCCAAGTCGCTCTAGCCCGGCACCATGCCAGGCGTGCACGTCTATGCTGTGGAGTCAATGGTAGTCTTCTGAGCGGACGCCGGGAGTGCAGGCCTCCTTCAACCAATCGACGGGAAATTATTCTGGTCGATATTGGAACAGCCAGGGTGTCTTGCACATGCTGAAGAATGGCGGTTGACGTGGCGTGCGGGGCTGCCACCGCTTGGCGGCGGATGCGCCGATCCTCGCGTGCTGACGTCACTCGGGCTGCGCCTGGACCCCTCGCACGTGCCACATGTCCCTGCGCCAACCATCTTCGCCACAGGCGCTGCACCGTGGACACATCCCTATGGGTATCGGCTGCGATTTGACGAAGCGACCAACCTGCCCTTCTCAGCCCGATCACCATACCCCTCGTAAAGTCGTCTGTCTGCTGGAAATGCCTCCGTTGACGGCGGCCTGGCATTCTTAGCTATACACGTGTCCTGTGGCACACGACAACACGTTCTACAATGACTGTCGGCTGAGAAATCACGGTACGAAGAGGGCCATTCGCCAACGCCGTGTCCCATTTATCGTTCACTACGTGCGCAGCACAGCGGCGCATTTCACATCATGAGCATACCTCAGTGACGTCAGTCTACCCTGCAATTGGCATAAAGTTCTGACCACTCCTTCTTGGTGTTGCATTTGCTCTGTCAGTCAGTGTATTATTAGTGGTCATATCGATAAATACTACATAATTAAAGTTATGTAGAATTAAATTTCTGATCATTTACGTCTTATGCATTTTTACCGTACCGGCTATGATAACAGAGATATTCATGAATTTGGATTTTTGTTGCTAAGTCCATATCAACGCCGTGCCCCGACAAAATGGGTAAACAGAATTTAATGAAAATCGGTATATAGAGCCGGAGAAAAAGAAACTACAGATCAAGCTATAAACAATGTTATTCACCCTGGGGGGAAATGGTAGTTTAGGGGAAGGCACCTAAAATTTAATTTTTAAATACCTATGTTCTTGGTCCTATCTAAAAGTACTACATAACAAAAGTTATAGAGAATATAATTTCCGATCATTAATTTTTATTCAGTTCTACCGTACCGACTATGATAAGAGTGGTATTTCGGAACCAGAAAACAATTAATAATGTGACGGCCTACAATATCGAAAGCGCGTAACACAGATCAACAATAACATTACACTGACCGTTGTTTGTTGTAATGTTCTTTGTCTCTTATGCCGACATTCAACTCCGATAGATGGGATTACTGCTGCGTACCGAGTATTACAGCCTAAATGAATATTGACGGGAAATAGCTGAGGAATTAGATAACTTTCTTCTTTAGCATGCCAATCCTCTGGTTCATACATTTTCTGATACTGCTGGTACGTAACACACTGGTTCATCATAGTGTGCCAGCTATTCGATACCTACTCTGACGCGCTGTTTTGAATGAGCAGTGTGCGCACTTAAGTCAGAGGCTCAGTTAGTAGTAGTAGTAGGAGTAGTAGTATGAACTGGTCTGGAATTACAATTTAGACGTTGGTGACTTGCCCGTCGTGCTTCTAGGGCAACGTTAAGAGCTATGCAACGTAATACAATCTTGCTCACAAGGTTTACACTACCTAACCTAGAATTTTGTATAAAATTTAGAATTCCGTAGCGAAGCACGGGTACATCAGCTAGTTATTATAATAAAATTACCGTATTTATATTCTGGCTTGGGGACTTGGTGTTTGTCCCAACATTTTCCTCTTCATATTCAGACAACATACTACACTACCAGGCACCAAAGAAACACCAACAGTGATTACATCCCTCCATATAGGGTTGCGTCGGGAAGAGCATCCGGCCGTAAAACAGGGCCAAATTCACATGTGCGACACAGTTCGCACCCGTGACCCCACAGATGTAGGAAAAACGGAAGAAGATGAAGAAGAAGATGATGATGATGATGAAGATGATGATTACTATTAGCTTCCGGAATCCGCAAGAATCCACCACTCTTACTTGGATCCAAGGACACTAATTTCCTTTTTAGGTATTCTATACCACCTAAACTCTGGAAGTTTGGTCACCTATCAAAATAAATGCCCCCCCCCCCCCCAAACTGAAATCCTGGCTACGTTACTGCAGCTAGAGACCACCAGTGGATTGTATAGTCCTAGCCACTTAAGCATAAGGGAGCCCACGACTCAAAATATGTCCGAGATGTCCACTCCTATTCTATAGAAACTACTATCCTGACTCTCAGCCATGGCCCATAGTTCAAGAACTAGGACGTGACTACTGTAACCTACACCACAAACCATTCCAGATGATTTTATAATGCAAAATTATTGAGCTTGCACATACGTGATAGTTATTTAAACACTTTCTTTTTCAGATTTTGAAGAGTTGCTGAGACAGAAGCAATGAGAAAACAACTCACAGTATTATCGCAGGACAAGAAGAAGAAGGACTGATGGTTCCGAAATTATTAACTATGACTGCAAGCGCTCAGGAAAGTCTTATGAATGTACAGCACCAAGGCAGAGAGCTTCTAAAGCACAGGGATATCCAAAGATCAGTGCAAGTTGCACCAGCCAGTGCAAGGTGACCGTGGGAGAAAAAACAAATGTACTGTTTTGGGCTACTCATTACGGTCATGGGCAGTAAATAAAACATCTCCTACTTACAAAGGCAGAGAGAGAGTGTTTAGCAGGTCAGATGAGTTTATGTCTGCCTGCCAAAACGGTGCTAAATTCTGTTCGGGAAAATGTTGTCTCTGAAGTGAAGAGAACTGACCCTGTAACAAGAATCAACCTGCACAATATAAGAAAAGAGTTCAATTGAAATATTCTTTCAGGGCAACATCATGTAAACGATTTCTGTAGTGTTGACAGTTTTTTGCAATAACCACTGAAACTTGGGGGAGGGGAAATCCTGTGATTTTTTAAAAAAAAATGGGGGATGAATTACATGTGCTGTCAAAGAATGACTTTTGCATTGTGCTTATGAATGAATCACAGAAGCATATGCTAAGAAAATTTTCAAGGAATGTCATCTGTATAGATGGAACACATGGCCTAAAAGGTTATGACTTTGAACTAACAACTGTTTTAGTATTAGATGACTACAACAAAGGTTTCCCTGTATTACTCATGTTTTCTAATCGAAGAGACTGTTACATTTATGAATCACTTTTCATGAAAATTAAGGAAAGAACTGGTTCTCTACATACAAAATCCTTTATGAGTGGCATCACTGAAACATATTACACGGCATGGAAGAGTATCATTGGAGAGCCAGGTCAGAGATTGTTATGTCTATGGCATGTGTTTAAAGCATGGACTGAGAATTCCTCCAAAATTAAAAATGCACAAAAATGCGAAAAGGTCATGACTTCCTTGAAGATTCTTCAGTCTCTTCCTCATCAAAAGGACTTTTCATAGGCACTTGGAAGATTTTTGTGAAGAATGTGCACAAGATCCAGAGACCCAAAACTTTGGTTTGTATTTTGGAAGATGTTATAGAAGTATTCCACAGATGTGGGTAAAATGCTTGAGAATAGGTTGTGATATAAGCACAAACATGCAGCTTTAAGATGTTCATTAAAAATGTGATCTGAGCCACATGCCTTGTTATCTTTAAATGCTGTAATAGTTGATACAACCTCATTAATTGAAAATTCCTCAATTTCAGGGATTATTTGAAAAACTGGCACGAAATAATTAGTAGGTCGTGTGTCTCTCTCTTGAAGCACTGCACTCAAGTGCTTTTCCCAAACTTCCATTGGTAAGTTCCTGGAGAACTTCGGTTGTCTAGGAGCCAGGTAAGGATCTAGACTGGTACGTTCTATAAGTTTCTTTTCTTCTTCCTCTCTATAATTATTTTTGGCTTCTGTTAGTAGTAGTTTGTATGTTCTCCTTTTACTGGCATATGTTTTAAGGAATTTTTTTTTCTCTCTCTCTTCTGGCTGTATGCAATGCTTCCAGTACATCTCTACGACATTTATAGCATTTCTTGGTGAACCAGGGTTGAGATTTCCTGACCACAGGTATTGATGGTAGAGTAGCATTCTGGAGCAGCACTTCTAAATATAATGCAGCCTCATTAAGATTACCCTCTCGTAATAGTTTAAGTATCGTTTGATTATCTTCACCACAGATAAGAGACGGATTACTTTTTCTACTTATTTTTGTACGGTCTTTAACTGTATCAAGCGTACTGGGCCGATTCTCCAGCTGTAAGGAAGTTGCAACTGGTAGGTTTTTTCCGTTGTGCCTCGAGAATAACCTCCTGCTTGATCGGCACAAACTTTGAGTTTATAAACACCAGATCTATTGTGCTAGCACCATTATGAGACATGTAGGTATTCATGTCAGAAGCATTCACAAACCGAAGACTTTCCTCTTCTAAGAAGTCCAAAACGTCTGTTGATTTTCGATGTTCCGTATTAATGCGACAGCATCTCTCTCCACAGCGCAGTAAAACACCCTAAATCCTATATCTAATACCTACCCAACCTCAAACCCTTACCTTCTGTAACATATGGTGGATCGAGTAGCTATAATGTCGCAGACTCCTTCATATCTTCCTTCCTGAGGGTGTTAACTCCGCCTCTAGGTGTAGAGCCGGTCTGAAGCCCGGATAAAGAGAGGAGAGGCACCCACAAAGCATTTAGCATATATAGTTAAGAGTTTTAGATTCATGGTACACACAAGCTTTAATCGATCGATGCTATAGCCCTCGCAGGGGGAGTAGAGTACTGGCTACACTTCTGTAAGAGGGCCTTACAAAACACGCTGCTCTGTAAATAGCAGTTTCTAACATTCTGGCATCCTAATTGGCTAGAAGTACACTATGTAACCCCTACACTCTTCACCCCAGCATACCTTCCAGGCTTTGATCGATCGATGCTAGAGCCCTCGCAGCGGCTTGAAACATATGCTTGGCTTGAAGCGTGCTATGTAACCATAATACCCTGAGGAGGAGGAAGTCTAAGTCTATGAGGATGAGGAGGATACCATCTTCATGGCTGTCGAAATAGGGATCGAAGTCAGCTTCAGATTCGAATATTTGGGAGTGGCATTTACTCTGCTATACCGGTACAGACACTTTTCCAACAATCTCCATTCCATAGGGTGTTAACTCCGCCTCTAGCTGTAGAGCCGGTCTCAAGCCCAGATAATGATAAGAGAGAGACATCCTAAATAAGAGAAAAAATGTTTCCCTTTAGCCATTTAGCCATTTATACCTTTAGCTTTTTATCAATTTTGCCCATTAGCCCTTTAGTCCTTTTGCCACTTAGCCCTTTTGCCCTAGCCCAATACGCGAAATGTCCTAGCACCGTCATGTTTGTGCCATAAGAGCTTATGTATATGCAAGAACCCCTGTGACCACCATCTTGCGCATTAGTCCCTAGGCCGTCTCCTTAATCCCCCCCAGGCTAGTTTTCTATATAGGAGTCTACCCATATATGATAAAACTAATAGGTCATAGATCTGTAGGCTCTGTAGAGTTAGGTCTATAAAAGCCCATGATCCGCAAGAGCCCTTTGTGCACTATTCCCTAGGCCGTCTCCTTATGTCCTATGTCTCCCCTGGGCCAGTTTTCTCCATAAGTGCCCATGTGCAGCCGCCATCTTGCAGAGTATCCCATGGGCCAGCTCCCGGGAGTTAGTCCCATAAGAGTCAATGTAGAGCCGGCATCTTGCCCACTTGTCCCTACACCAGAGTTCTCCGTATCCACCTATTCAGCGCATTTAGTGCCTCCGCCAGCCGAATAAGCCGGGCAGTGTCAGGCATAGGAAGCGCCTTACCGAACGATGTGGGGGCTAAAGCGCGCCAATCATATGCAGTTGGGGCCTGCAGCTGGAGGATCTCCGATGCATCGTCGAGTTCCTGAGATGCCTGGGACTGCCCTTCATCGTCGTCGCGTTGTCGAAGTTACTGAATGTCTTGGCGAAGCGTCTACACGAATCGACCCAACTCTAATTCGAAGTGTTCTACGATTGTCTGGGGAATGTTGTCATTCATATAAACTCTCAGGAGAGGTAATAATATATAGATTGGAACAATAGTAACTTTTCCACTGCATCCTCTCCGCAACCATGTTGACCCGGCGAGTTGGCCGTGCGGTTAGGGGCGCGAGGCTGTGAGCTTGCATCCGGGAGATAGTGCGTTCGAGTCCCACTGTCGGAAGCCCTGAAGATGGTCTTCCGCGGTTTCCCATTTCCACAACAGGTAAATGCTGGGGCTGTGCCTTAATTAAGGCCAGGGCCGCTTCCTTCCAACTCCTAGCCTTTTCCTTCCCCATCGTCGTCATAAGACCTATCTGTGTCGGTGCGACGTAAAGCCACTAACAACAAGCAAAAGCAACCATGTGTTTCAACCAGTTGAGAATTTGAGAGCGTCTACGCTTTTTCATGCGCAGAAGAGGGAACTTCAATTTGGGATTTATTATGTAGCGTAAAAAACAATACAGGATGTTTAAATTTAGCTACTTATAACGTTTTGTTTAGCGACAACCTACGGACGTTTTCCATGAAGTTAGCGATTGAATCCGATTATGAGTTGGCAACACTGCTTGTATGCCTCGTGTAGAGTTATGTTGTGAACGACAATAACAACAATACCCATTACGAAGGAGAGCAAGAGGTCTCAACCGTGTCGTAACACAACCAAGTTCTACGGTGATAAGAGAGAGTAGTTACGGGAGCAGAACTGAGTGCTTTTACCCCGAAACATCTTCAAATATAAACATGAATAAGCCATTCAATAAATTTGATATCAGTAGCTCAGACTTATAAACAAAATATAGAAATCAGAAGGATACATGTTTGGTTACCACCAGTGTCTGCCTGGCTAGTTTTGTTCTGTACTGAACATCTTGTCGGCATGTACAGTACTATATTTACCATGTAATCAACATGTCTTAGAAGCTGAAAAGTCTATTTCAAATAGATCAGAATGTGTAGGCCACTGAATTTCAAACCCTATTCTAATATCGCTACTGCGCTTGGGAAAGGGGAACAGGTAAAATAAAACAAATAAAAAACCCAAAACTTACTTCTGAAACGACAGTGGGAAGCTGGGTGGTTATTATGGCTCCGATGTCAATGCTTTTTTTTTTACCTATCTCTCTCATGTTTCGTCCGCTGTGGGTGGGGGTGGTCTTCAGAGGCGTCCAGAAGGGGGCTCGAGGGGCTCTTAACTTAGGAGCGTGGTTGGTGATCACGGGGAATTTAGCCGATTCCTGGCATTGCTTCTATTTGTGTCACGCTCCTCACTTTCACCTATCCTATTTGAACTCCTTTGGTCAACTCTTGTTCTTTTCCGACCCCAACGGTATTAGGTCGAGAGGCCTAGGAAGTCTTTAATTTTCATGCCCTTGTGACCCATGTCTTCCTTTAACCGATAACTTCATTTTTCGAAGAGTCGTATGTCTTCCACTTACCTTCTGGTTAGTGTTAATCGAGGATGCTTGCCAAGTTGTAGGCCTACTTCCTCTTAAAACAATAATCACCACCACCACTCTCTAATATGTTTACGACTATATACAATGCTAACGGAAAATGAAAACGAAAAAGGAAAAACAGTTCCCAAAAAGGTGATTCTAGGAATCATTAGTGAACAAGGGGAGTGTGTATGTGAGGATCTTCAAAAGGCAGAAATATTCAGTGAGCAGTGTGTAAAGATTGTTGATTACAAGGATAATGTCCAGATAGGGGATATGACTAATGCTAAAGAAGTATTAAAATTGACATATGAAGATGGGTTTCCGTGGTTTCCCATTTTCACACCAGGCAAATGCTGGGGCTGTACCTTAATTAAGGCCACGGTCGCTTCCTTCCAAATCCTAGGCCTTTCCTATCCCATCGTCGCCATAAGACCTATCTGTGTCGGTGCGACGTAAAGCCCCTAGCAAAAAAAATGGCATATGATAACAATGACATTTACAATAAGATACAAAAGTTGAAAACTAGAAAAGCGGCTGGAATTGATCAGATTTCTGGGGATATACTAAATACAATGGGTTGGGAAATAGTACCATATCTGAAGTACTTATTTCATTATTGTTTGCATGAAGGAGCTATACCAAATGAATGGAGAGTTGCTATAATAGCCCCTGTGTATAAAGGAAAGGGTGATAGACATAAAACTGAAAATTTCAGGCCAGTCAGTTTGACATGCGTTGCATGTAAGCTTTGGGAAAGCATTCTTTCTGATTATATTAGACATGTTTGCGAAATTAATAGCCGGTTCGATAGAAGGAAGTTCGGGTTTAGGAGAGGTTATTCCACTGAAGCTCAACTTGTAGGATTCCTGCAAGATATAGCAGACATCTTGGATTCAGGTCAAATGGACTGTATCGCGATTGACCTGTCTAAAGCATTTGATAGGGCGGATCATAGGAACTACTGGCAAAAATGAGTGCAATTGGACTAGACAAAAGAGTGACTGAACGGGTTGTTATATTTCTAGAATATAGAACTCAAAGAATGAGAGTAGGCGACGCTTTATCTGACCCTGTAATAATTAAGAGGGAAATTCCTCAAGGCAGTATTATTGGACCTTCATATTTCCTTATGAATACAAGTTATATGAGTAAAGAAGTGGGATAAGAGGTAAGGCTTTTTGCGGACACTGTTATTCTGTATAGAGTAATAAATAATTTGCAAGATTGTGAGCAAAATGACCTCGATAATGTTGTGAGATGGACAGCAGGCAATGGTATGATGATAAACGGGGAGAAACTAAGGTTGTGAGTTTCACAAATAGGAAAAGTCTTCTCTGATTTAATTACTGCGTTAATGGGGTGATCATTGTAAGTATCTATGTGTTAATATAAGGATAGATCTTCATTGGGGTAATCACATAAATGGGATTTTATATAAAGGGTACAGATCTCTGCACATGGTTATGAGGGTGTTTAGGGGTTGTAGTAAGGATGTAAAGGAGAGGGCATATAAGTCTCTGGTAAGACCCCAACTAGAGTATGGTTCCAGTGTATGGGACCCTTGATTCATTAACTGGAAAAATCCAAAGAAAAGCAGCTCGATTTGTTCTGGGTGATTTCCGACAAAAGAGTACCGTTACAGAAATGTTGCAAAGTTTGAGCCGGGACGATTTGGGAGAAAGAAGACGAGCTGCTCGACTAAGTGTTATGTTCCGAGCTGTCAGCGGAGTGATGGCGTGCAATGACATTTGTAGACGAATAAGTTTGAGTGGCGTCTTTAAAGGTAGGAAAGATCACAATATGAAGATAAAGTTGGAATTCAAGAAGAAAAATTGGGGCAAATATTCGTGTATAGGAAGGGGAGTTAGGGATTGGAATAACTTACCAAGGCAGATGTTCAATAAGTTTCCAATTTCTTTAAAATCATTTAAGGAGAGGCTAGGAAACAACAGATAGGGAATCTGCCACCTAGGCGACTGCTCTAAATGCAGATCAGTAGTGATTGATTGATTGATTGATTGATTGATTGATTGATTGATTGATTGATTGATTGATTGATTGATTGATTGATGGATGGATTGATTGATTGATTGATTGATTGATTGATTGATTGATTGATTGATTGATTGATTGATTGATTGATTGATTGATTGATTGATTGATTGATTGATTGAAGGATTGATTGATTGATTGATTGATTGATTGATTGATTGATTCAGGAAAGGGAGTTTAATGTGACATATTTTTGTATAATAGGCAAATGACATAACTGATGGAAGTACAGTGTCAGAAGAACAAAGAAGAAAGGTAAGGGAGAAGATTGCCTATTAATTTGAAACATATTATTTTGAAACGTTTCTGGCAATGGCAAAGAGCTCAAGCTGGCCAAAATAAGTCGTCCTGTCAGCATGTTCCCTGAGTAACTTTTTAACTTTTTATATTTTCTTGGCATTTAGTACAGTTATTATTGTTTTAAAGGCAACGTGGTAACTTGTTTCAAGTAGCTGGACCGAACACAACAGGCTAGATATTAATATTTCCACAGCACGTGATGTAAAAAGCGACGTGATGATGTCTGCTCCGAGTTTTATGTCATCATACGTACGGTAACGATCGACATTAAATATCATTACGGCTCAGGCGACCAATTCTCCCGTATTTCCCGGGATCTCTCATACTTGATCCTATTTTTTCACGATCTCTCGGCTCCCGTATCTTCCGTCTCTTTGGGTGAATTTCACCCGCATTTTTCGACACGTAAAATCAAACAGTTTCAATCATTTATTTTTTGCGCACGCGGTCAAAGTTTGTTTAAACGTTCGAGAGTAGATGCAATTGATTCTATATCGAGTTTTTTCTATCTCGTTTAGAAATGACCAACCAATGAGTTTAAATCTCCTTGTCTGTTAAACCAATAAACACGTAGGCCTACTTACTTACTTACTTACTTACTTACTTACTTACTTACTTACTTACATTCTTTCGTTCTTTGTGTTGATCAGTTGGTGTTGCTTTGGCTTCAGTGGTTTTACTCAACATCACCTGTGAACCGTATAGAGACAAGAGTTTAAAATACAATAATGGGGAGTGATGACGAAGATAAAACACCACCAAAAAAGAAACAGGAGTATATGTCTGCGTTTCTTTCGAAATGGGTAAGTGTATATTCCTGGATTGGACCTGCACGGTCTAATATTTATAAAGCAGAGTGTTCGATCTGCAAATGCGAGTTTATCATCAGTCATTACACATGGCGGCAAGAACAACTGTATACAGGACTTGAACACTGCAGGTAATAAATTCGTATTATTTATTCTGAAATGCTTAGGCCTATATCTTGTTCTTCAGTGCGTAAATTGTTTGTATTACATGAGTTGGCCTTTCTAAGTTAACTTCTTGTGGTTTCTTGTAGGTCACAAAACGAAGTTAAAGATGTCAGCACTTCGTCTAATATTTCGACTTTCTTCAGTCCTCCCCACCTTAGCAGAGGCCTAAATAATGACGAAGTAAAAACTATGGCTGGTGAACTTTCATTAGTTCACCACAAGAGTATGATACAATCTCAGCTACAGGAGCGTGAACTGTGCGATCAAACTTTTTAAAAATATGTTCAGCGATTCGGATGTCCCCAAATAAATCTCTTGTAGACGCACAAAGGCTGAATTGATGGTTAAAAAAAACGTATTAGCCCCAAGAAGTGCAAATGAAATTTTGGAACTTTTAAATGAGCCCAACATGTGTAGCAAGTTCTTTTCGTTAGCAACAGATCCCTCCAATCACCTGAACAGGAAAATGTTTCCAGTTGTAGTGCGATACTTTTACTCCTTTAGTGGAATCCAAAACAAACCGTTGAATTTCATAGAACAGGCAGAAGAAACTGCAACGGATGTCCATAAGTTATTTTTTAACTCAATTAATCATGAAACTGTTTAGTACCGGTAATGAGAACGGAAATGTCCTTAAAGCCAGTTGTTCTAACCATGTGCTTCATAATGCCATGAAACGTACATGTACTTGTTTAGATTATGTAGATATTGAAGTGTTAGTGTTAAACATTTATAGTCATTTTTCCTGTTCTGCTAAACAAAGGGAAACATTGCACTCATTTTTTTGAATTCATTGACATTGAATGAACTGAAATCCTTAGTCATGAAAGTACTAGATGGTTGTCTCTTACACCTGCCATAGAAAGGCTTTGAAAATATTGGGAGCCTATAAAAGGCTATTTTAAAAGCATAGGTGATTCATACTGTCCAAAAGTTTTGAAACAGTTTTTCAACAATGTATATCCAGAAATAGAGACAACTGTTGAGGATCATAATAATTTCTTTGTGAATATTGAACGTCTTCATACGAGCAGCAAAATATTTGGAGAATTCTGATCTTAGTGTTAAGGAGTCCCATGAAGCAGTACAGTTACTTATTAGAAAAGTTGAACAGAGAATTAAAGATAGATTCTTCAGTAACGGTACTCACAAAATGTTAGCTACTGTTCTCGGTTCAAATTTGAAGTCTACATATTGAACCCGAGTGACTTAGGCCCATAGTCAGTCATGATTTGATTGATAATATAATATATGGTACATTTATTGAAATGCAGAAGTGTAGTTGAAAATATTTCGTTTATGTAATGTCGAAATCAAAACGAAGGAAGGACGACAGACTGGAGCCTGACGGATTAGCTCAACACGACAACTTTTAGCTACTTCACAGCAGGGAATATCATTAGTTGGCGAACAAGGAAATACAGAGTCCACAAATAAGTCTTGGTCAGAAAGAGGAAGGGGGAGAGTCATACAAAGGAAACTCACCACATGAGTAATACCTTGGGATATTTTGGCAGGACGGAAATTCCGGGAGCTCATGGAAAATTACAGCGGCTGCGTGTACATTCGCTAGCCTAAGTTCGAGCAGGTGGAGATTTAAATCACGTGACCACTTGCCGGCCAATCGTAAAAATTTAATTGAAGGCTCAGGGATACCATCTTAAGGAAGGATGGATGAGATATTTTCGTAACTACAAAAGTAATCAGTAATAAATTATTGTGAGTACACGGATGGATGTAATGAATTTATTAGATGTCACGCATGGAAAAATAATCAATAATTATTGGCAAATTAAATAAATTGAAGGCTGGATTTCTTGGAAACCAGACAGCTTGAATCTCATTGGCTGCAAGAAGACCACGTTGTAAGGGACGCTTACGAAGGCGCGAAATGTGAGGAGCTAAATCCACCCGTATCTCCTAAATCTGTGATCACCAGGAGTTCATATTTTATCCAGCAGATATGCTAGCGGAGTGGATTAATTTGCTGTAAATTTTAACTTCCAATTCGGAGTGCAAGTACCGATATTAAAAATCCACCCCCTCCCTCAGGGGTATGACGTCAAGGAATCCGCGGGAAAAAGGCTTCATCCATATATACGGGGCAAGGGATCCTCGCCAGTACACTTGTAGTGAACCTCGGGAGCTGAATTGACGGTCGCAGTACACTTGAAGTGAATCTCGGGAGCTGAATTGACGGTCGCCGATAACTTAGAATTCTACGGGCATACAGTCATTTAATGGCGTGAGCATCCGCCAGTGTTTGTAAAATGTGATCGCGCTTAAGCAACATGAACTGGAAATAATTAACGTAGGACAGTGTTTGTCATTTATGAATATCAGTGATGTAAAGTAATTGCACTGCAAGAGCGTAGTATAAATTATATCACCATAAGTACGTACATAACAGACTGTGTGACGAACAGTACTTTCAGGGAATAGTAGCCTGTACTTTGCTATATCGAACCGATATCATGAACACGTCAAGAATGCCGTATGAGTCGGGCGTATCGCGACGGGCGTAAAAGTTGACACCTCGTCGTACGTGTCCAGGTCCATTGTCGGTAGTTGGACGAAGATTAAATAGTGTAAATATTAAATTCTTGGGTCTAGGATAGTAATTTGTTGTATCCAAGTTAAAGTATTCAGTGTTAACGTTGTAAATGGTGAAGGTTTGTGGAAATTAAGATACGAGTGTAAAATGGTAATGTGCCAGGAAATCTTTTGTGGAACTACGCCATCAAGAATGGAGGAGTAAAACGCAGAGAGGGGCCGGAGGAGCCTCTCATCTGCAAGGCTGTAATGGAATACCGATAACTAAGATGAGTACTAAACTGTAAATAATATTTGGGAAATGTTATCGTGATGGGAAAAATGGGAATAATTTGGTTATACTTGGTTACCTTCTGTAACAAGATGAGTCGCTTAACGACCCCATCCTAAATTTGTAGCACGGACAGTAGTAAATCATAATAATGTAAATAATCGGGTCTTTTATGTATTCAGTTTGTTGGAGATGTAAATTTGTATATATAGTGTAGTACGTTAAGTCATGCATGCATTCATATTTCTTTGTAGTTAATAATTTTCTTTACATTTGATTGTGGTTATGATAGTTAAATAAGACCCGATATGTGTTTTCTGTTTTGTCATTTTAACGAGCTATGTAATGACATGGAAGGAAAATCCAGCTTCGCCATACCAGTTGTGTTTTGTTGTAATTAATATGGTTATATTTTCAAAGTGAAGTTGTTAAATTTGTGAGATGCGATTATAATAATAATATTCAAAGTAAATCATATCTGGAGTGATTTAGTGCCAGAATAAATCGAATTTGTAAAAGGGGTTATGCGTTAATCATATTAAGAGTGGACTACCGTGTAACAGGCGAAATTATTTTTTTTATTAATAATAATAAAAAATAAATAATATAACTTTTTTTGAAGAAGATATTGTTTTTTTTAAATATAATTTGGATATAATAATAATTCATGTGATATTGGAATATTTAGTGCGCAGTGCGTAATAATAAATTTATGTGATCAGGTGTTGAGTTTATTAGGAATCATTTAATGACGGGAGGTCGTTTTTTAATTCGGAATTAAAGTGCGTGGTAATTTAATTTGATCAATTAATAATATTGAAATGTAGATCGGTGCTAATAATCCGTTCATGTTATGAACGTGTGGTTTAAATTACGGTCCAATATTTTTTTACGTATAAATGTCCTGTCTTAAAGTTGCGATTCATTAGCCGGAACACGTAGGACTAATATTCCGAGACCATGATTGTCAAATTTTGGTAAATATAATTTTAAGATGTTACGATTATTTGTGGAGAATGAACTAAGTCGTAGATCAAAATGAGATAGAAAATGTGAAAGGATCTGCAGTCAGATAATAGAAGGTCGTACGATGTCAGAAATGAATAAATAAGTCAGTTGATAATTCTGTGAGGAATAAATAAATGAATCAAGGAATATTGAGATATAGAGGAAAATAAATTCCGTACGAGAGACACTTAGGATATTGATATGAGTGTAAAATGTACGGGCAGTGTCACAGAGAAAGACTGAGTTACATAGCGGGTAGAATTCGAACCCGTGACAGCATGTACGAAATAAATAGACTGCACAGCTATTCGTTGAGATACAACGGATCTAAGGATAATGAGGGTTCAGATTCCACATAAATGGTCGTATATTGTATTCATTGTAATGACGAGCGATGACAATCATGATGTCGTGATAAGAATAATAATAAATATTGCAGATAAAGGATTGGACCGCCTTAATTAAATGAGCGTTGATAAAGATGTTAAACGGGAATCTAAATGATAATATGCAACCGATATAATAATAACAATATAAGGACGATGTTAAATCATTGCGGTCAGATTAATAATAATTGTCATAAAAATAACAGTAATGATGTCGTTGGTTGATCAGTGAAATATTTGTAATTGCGACCGATATCTGTATATATTTTGGCGGAAGTGACCGGTCCATTAATAATAATAACCTCTTGAGTGACGTGAATAATAATAATAAAATCTTGAGTCACATATTCATTAATAATAATAATAATAACCGCGAGAGGGATATACTAATAATAACAGTAATCACCGTTTGTGTTTGCATCCCGCATAATAATGACGATATTAATCAAACGTGACAGTGCCAGGAACCGTTGATAATAATAATAATAATAATAATAATAATAATAATAATAATAATAATAATAATAATAATAATAATAATTTCAAGGATGATAATTTCATGAATATTCTGACGATAGTGGATTGAATTATTTGGTGACAACATCCCTCTATTCGTATGTTTGAATAATGAGGATGATAATATTAGAGTCATTTGTTGCCTCGTTATTGTACGGTTTCCGCATGGGACGATGTTACAGTAATACTTGGCGTGTTTGTTTACTTCGCTCGCGATGCGAGGGGGGCCATTGCCACGGTATTTCCCAACCGCTTCTCGTTATCTCATCTGTGGCAGTAGTCTGCTGAGGCTACTTTGCAACATTTCGAATCACATGTAAATAAAATATAAATGCTAACTCAGTTGTATGGTATCAGCTGGATATCGTAAGATAGGAACTGTCCGTGGAATCCAATTTTCGCAATTCACGAGAAACATTACCCAGTCCGAGTACCGGTCTCGGAAAAATGTATATAGCCGGAGTACGTCATCTTAGTTAAATCGGGAAGCCGACCGTAACATGGGTTATGCTCGGGCTCCCGATAGAAGGAAGCTATGTCTTTGAACAACGGTTCGATTCAAATGGAATCGATCCGGAAATTATACCTCCAAAATGTCATTTTATTTCAGAAGCAACCCAGCAAGATATTGATACCACTTGCGGTATGGCAAGTGATTTGTGTATGTAACATGTGTGGAAATTTAAGTATCGTTGCCAAATGTATCAAAGTTTCATACGTCAGATGGCGTAATAAACCGCTCCTTCTGGCAAATTATTTCAAAGGAAACCACTCTCATAATCTTTTTATTGTAGTTAGATGATGCCCTTTTTAAAGTTAACAGTCACTTCCTAGTCCTATCATGGAGTCCTTAAATTCAGTTTACAATCGAGCCTTCCCTATTTTAATTTTAATTGCTCCGTTCATTCCCGTGTTCTATTATGCCGTTATATTCATATTTGATGACTTAAATAATGAACCGACACCCCTGAGATAAATGCTAGTCTGGGACTCGGGAGGTGGACGGGTGCAAAATGGCTGGCCCAAAGTGGGGCTTTAAGAACGGCAAAGTGGGGCTTTAAGAACGGCAAAGTGGGGCTTTAAGAACGGCAGAGAGGGCCTAACAAAACAAGGGAAGAACTACGAGTCATGTTGGTTGACATCAGTAAAATGATGACCAATTGTAGGACATGTTACAGTTGGGCCAGAAGCAAAATTGCTTGCCCAACGTGTTGCTTTAAGAACGGCAGAGAGGCCAATATCATTGCTAATCAATTGTAAAATGTTTATATTTTTATACTTTTTTTCAAATTTTATATTTTAAAATTTTTGATTTTTATTAATTGATGACCGCATCACGGTCAAGTGTGTGTTCACTTGTAACGTAATATCATGCTAGAGTAAGGTTAGTTTCGAACGGAGCTAGATTTGACTAGTTATTATTATAATCCATTGCTAATCTCTTCAAGTTTGGCAATGATTCAAAACTCAATAAGCTCGAAGATTTGATGTTTCTCTTTTTCCCATATGAAATTTAATATTATTTTGGTAATTCAGGACTCCATTTAAATGTCAGTGGACATGAGATGAATATTATAAGCAGCTGTTTAGGAAGGCTTGAAATGGTAAAAATATTACTGAGCACCAGTTCAAGTTATTATTTAAAAAGAGGTTGAGATGGTATAAATTAAAATTAACGTATTTCAGGGCAGGAGATTTCCAACTTCATCGTTGTTTTTAATGTTGTTGTTGTTATATTGGAGCGGTTTATTGTGAAATCTTAGGCGCAGGCCAGCATTCAAGTTGAATGACCTGCAAATGTAAACAAGTTTTATAGTCATTTTTTTTTTGTTAAATGAAAGTCAGTGTAGGGGTATAATGTCATAGGATAGGGCCTAGACCCAATAGCGTATTCCTTCGTGTGCAGCAAGGTGAGAGGCCGATCGGCCCTTTTGCTTTCTCAAGAAAAGTTATAATGTCTGACGACGGTGGGGAGCGATCCCAGGACATAGTGGTAGAAGGACAGGGAGAGGTGAAAGCTCTCACGTTAGAGGACCTAATACGAAATTTAACTCTGAATGTTGAACAAATGCGGGCCGATAGTGTTTCTGATAAACGGGAGCGCGCAGAGCAAAGGCGGGCTGATAGGATTTCAGATAAACAGGAAATTATTCAACAAATGAAGGTTAATAGTGTTTCATTAGAGAACAAAATAGACCAAGTACAGGCTGCGTGTGAAGTTAATAAAACAGAACTCAAGGCACAAATAGATGCAGTTCAGGCCGCGAGCGTAGCGATGGGACAGGAACTTAGGGACAAATTAACTCAAGTCCAGGAAGCATGTCACTTCGCGAAAGATGAATTAAAAGTGCACATGGATGCGTACATTACCATCGTTAATGAAAAGGTTGACCGCGTTAGAGATGAGGCTCAAATGGAACGCGCAGAAATTAAGGAAAAATTGAACGCTAGTGTCAAGGAACTCGCCGCTCTACGATTAACTGACAGACAAGACATAGAATCACACATAGAGGAAATTCGGGATGAGTGTAGGAAGGAGAATGACATCGTCCGGGGACAAGTAGAAGAAAAATGCGCGCAGATAGCTGGCACCTTGGACAAGCATGACAAGGGCATGAACGAGTTACGTGGGGAAGCCGCACGTACACTTGTGATCGTAACAGGACTGAAAAACAAAGTCGAAGAACTAACTATAAATTTAGAAGACCGTAGCCAGAGAATAACTAAGAGCGAAGACGCAAACTTAGCGTTATTCCAGCGGACGGAAGATCTAATCGAACAGGGCCAATCATTTGCCGACACGGAAGTTCGCCTATTAGAACAATGCAAGGCGTATAATGGGCAAAATTCCGGCATAAAAGAAATGTCAAGTTGTAATCCCGACGGAATGGATGACATACGAAAAGACTTGGAGATGTTGAAGGCTAGGTTGGAACCATCAGCGTCTAGCCAAGATTTTAACCTCCAATATCGCGAATACGAACCCCATGATAACCAGGGGATTCATAAGAAAGGAGGCCTATCCCATGCTGATACACACGGTTTCAAGTTTGAAAACAGAGATGGGTCGTCTACGTCATCAAATGCTATCCCGACATCGGTGGTACACGTCATTAAGATGTCTGATGACAAGCCACCAAAGTTCGATGCCCGTGGGCATATCACCCCGAAAGGTTTCATCCGGGAAATCGCCGGTTATATAAATGAGAATAAGATACCAGTAGAGCGACAACTGCGAACGGTCGAGAAATTCCTAGACGGAGCACCAGCTGTGTGGTTCAGGGCTTTCTTGTATACCTTTGAAGATTTTGAAGGATTTCGGCGGGCTTTTCTCCAAAAGTTCTGGAGTATTCAGGAACAGCAGGAGTTAAGGCTGGAAGTATACTCCAGACGATACTCAACATCTTCACCCACGAAATTTTCTGATTACTTTGTGGCACAATTTCACAAGCTACGGGAGCTTGATAATCCAATGAGCGAAACAGAATTGATTAGCGCCATTGGAAAACAATTGCCATTCGAGGTCCGACGAATGATGATAGCGTCTAATGTCCAGACGGCTGTCGAAGCGGAGGCTTTATTACGTCAATTAGACCTCACAACGCATCATTCGAACCCGAGACAAATTAGGAGCAGGGACCAACAGGTGAACAACATCGAACGGACAATCGAACCGAAGACCACGAGTACGAAGAACCAGGGAACTAGTACTGATCCGGAACCTCGTCGAGCATATAATACGGAGTGGAAGCCGCGACAATGGACGAGACCAAGGAATTTTGCGGAAGGCAACCGGCAAACCAACCAAGGGAACTTTCGAGCCGACAGGGGATACCGTGGATTCCAGAGAAGTAATTATAGGCCGTATCCATCTAGGAGTCAAGGGAACCCGAGATATTACCAGGGAGGATCTCGTCAGGAGAAGGATGACAGATATCAAGAGTCTAGGCGGTATATAGAAGAGCTGAACAAGAGAAAATGGAAGGAGGCGATCCATGATCGAGGCCGTGATGAGGAAGCGACAGGAGCGGAGAGCTTGCAATTCCAAAGAGCAAGGAAAGGGGGCAGCGACCTGAACCCAAATGCACCGACGTTCGATTCGGGACAAGGAAACAAAAGGATGTGACTAGAAGCAGAGGAGGAACGAGAGAAAGCAGATGACGAGCCGGAAGAAGATGAGGTCGAAGAAGAGGATGAAGAAGATGACGGAAGGGAAGAAGAAGTCCAAGTAATCCATACACCAATTGAAGCAAGGCCATGTCCAGAGTGTGGAGAGATAGACAGCGACGTGCAGGAATTTCTAAATACGATCCATCAAATCGAAAGACAGAACGAGGAGTTAAGGTTCAGGAACCAGATGTTGAGAGACGAAATCAATAGCCGTCGCAGAACAGAGGATCCGAGGTCAAATCATGATAGTGATGATATGAACACATCATTAAAAAAAAATCTCATGATGCTCACTAGATTTTTTTTACCTGGGCAAGAGGAAGATGAACCCGAGTGACTTAGGCCCATAGTCAGTCATGATTTGATTGATAATATAATATATGGTACATTTATTGAAATGCAGAAGTGTAGTTGAAAATATTTCGTTTATGTAATGTCGAAATCAGAACGAAGGAAGGACGACAGACTGGAGCCTGACGGATTAGCTCAACACGACAACTTTTAGCTACTTCACAGCAGGGAATATCATTAGTTGGCGAACAAGGAAATACAGAGTCCACAAATAAGTCTTGGTCAGAAAGAGGAAGGGGGAGAGTCATACAAAGGAAACTCACCACATGAGTAATACCTTGGGATATTTTTGGCAGGACGGAAATTCCGGGAGCTCATGGAAAATTACAGCGGCTGCGTGTACATTCGCTAGCCTAAGTTCGAGCAGGTGGAGATTTAAATCACGTGACCGCTTGCCGGCCAATCGTAAAAATTTAATTGAAGGCTCAGGGATACCATCTTAAGGAAGGATGGATGAGATATTTTCGTAACTACAAAAGTAATCAGTAATAAATTATTGTGAGTACACGGATGGATGTAATGAATTTATTAGATGTCACGCATGGAAAAATAATCAATAATTATTGGCAAATTAAATAAATTGAAGGCTGGATTTCTTGGAAACCAGACAGCTTGAATCTCATTGGCTGCAAGAAGACCACGTTGTAGGGGACGCTTACGAAGGCGCGAAATGTGAGGAGCTAAATCCACCCGTATCTCCTAAATCTGTGATCACCAGGAGTTCATATTTTATCCAGCAGATATGCTAGCGGAGTGGATTAATTTGCTGTAAATTTTAACTTCCAATTCGGAGTGCAAGTACCGATATTAAAAATCCACCCCCTCCCTCAGGGGTATGACGTCAAGGAATCCGCGGGAAAAAGGCTTCATCCATATATACGGGGCAAGGGATCCTCGCCAGTACACTTGTAGTGAACCTCGGGAGCTGAATTGACGGCCGCAGTACACTTGAAGTGAATCTCGGGAGCTGAATTGACGGTCGCCGATAACTTAGAATTCTACGGGCATACAGTCATTTAATGGCGTGAGCATCCGCCAGTGTTTGTAAAATGTGATCGCGCTTAAGCAACATGAACTGGAAATAATTAACGTAGGACAGTGTTTGTCATTTATGAATATCAGTGATGTAAAGTAATTGCACTGCAAGAGCGTAGTATAAATTATATCACCATAAGTACGTACATAACAGACTGTGTGACGAACAGTACTTTCAGGGAATAGTAGCCTGTACTTTGCTATATCGAACCGATATCATGAACACGTCAAGAATGCCGTATGAGTCGGGCGTATCGCGACGGGCGTAAAAGTTGACACCTCGTCGTACGTGTCCAGGTCCATTGTCGGTAGTTGGACGAAGATTAAATAGTGTAAATATTAAATTCTTGGGTCTAGGATAGTAATTTGTTGTATCCAAGTTAAAGTATTCAGTGTTAACGTTGTAAATGGTGAAGGTTTGTGGAAATTAAGATACGAGTGTAAAATGGTAATGTGCCAGGAAATCTTTTGTGGAACTACGCCATCAAGAATGGAGGAGTAAAACGCAGAGAGGGGCCGGAGGAGCCTCTCATCTGCAAGGCTGTAATGGAATACCGATAACTAAGATGAGTACTAAACTGTAAATAATATTTGGGAAATGTTATCGTGATGGGAAAAATGGGAATAATTTGGTTATACTTGGTTACCTTCTGTAACAAGATGAGTCGCTTAACGACCCCATCCTAAATTTGTAGCACGGACAGTAGTAAATCATAATAATGTAAATAATCGGGTCTTTTATGTATTCAGTTTGTTGGAGATGTAAATTTGTATATATAGTGTAGTACGTTAAGTCATGCATGCATTCATATTTCTTTGTAGTTAATAATTTTCTTTACATTTGATTGTGGTTATGATAGTTAAATAAGACCCGATATGTGTTTTCTGTTTTGTCATTTTAACCAGCTATGTAATGACATGGAAGGAAAATCCAGCTTCGCCATACCAGTTGTGTTTTGTTGTAATTAATATGGTTATATTTTCAAAGTGAAGTTGTTAAATTTGTGAGATGCGATTATAATAATAATATTCAAAGTAAATCATATCTGGAGTGATTTAGTGCCAGAATAAATCGAATTTGTAAAAGGGGTTATGCGTTAATCATATTAAGAGTGGACTACCGTGTAACAGGCGAAATTATTTTTTTTATTAATAATAATAAAAAATAAATAATATAACTTTTTTTGAAGAAGATATTGTTTTTTAAATATAATTTGGATATAATAATAATTCATGTGATATTGGAATATTTAGTGCGCAGTGCGTAATAATAAATTTATGTGATCAGGTGTTGAGTTTATTAGGAATCATTTAATGACGGGAGGTCGTTTTTTAATTCGGAATTAAAGTGCGTGGTAATTTAATTTGATCAATTAATAATATTGAAATGTAGATCGGTGCTAATAATCCGTTCATGTTATGAACGTGTGGTTTAAATTACGGTCCAATATTTTTTTACGTATAAATGTCGTGTCTTAAAGTTGCGATTCATTAGCCGGAACACGTAGGACTAATATTCCGAGACCATGATTGTCAAATTTTGGTAAATATAATTTTAAGATGTTACGATTATTTGTGGAGAATGAACTAAGTCGTAGATCAAAATGAGATAGAAAATGTGAAAGGATCTGCAGTCAGATAATAGAAGGTCGTACGATGTCAGAAATGAATAAATAAGTCAGTTGATAATTCTGTGAGGAATAAATAAATGAATCAAGGAATATTGAGATATAGAGGAAAATAAATTCCGTACGAGAGACACTTAGGATATTGATATGGGTGTAAAATGTACGGGCAGTGTCACAGAGAAAGACTGAGTTACATAGCGGGTAGAATTCGAACCCGTGACAGCATGTACGAAATAAATAGACTGCACAGCTATTCGTTGAGATACAACGGATCTAAGGATAATGAGGGTTCAGATTCCACATAAATGGTCGTATATTGTATTCATTGTAATGACGAGCGATGACAATCATGATGTCGTGATAAGAATAATAATAAATATTGCAGATATAGGATTGGACCGCCTTAATTAAATGAGCGTTGATAAAAATGTTAAACGGGAATCTAAATGATAATATGCAACCGATATAATAATAACAATGTAAGGACGATGTTAAATCATTGCGGTCAGATTAATAATAATTGTCATAAAAATAACAGTAATGATGTCGTTGGTTGATCAGTGAAATATTTGTAATTGCGACCGATATCTGTATATATTTTGGCGGAAGTGACCGGTCCATTAATAATAATAACCTCTTGAGTGACGTGAATAATAATAATAAAATCTTGAGTCACATATTCATTAATAATAATAATAACCGCGAGAGGGATATACTAATAATAACAGTAATCACCGTTTGTGTTTGCATCCCGCATAATAATGACGATATTAATCAAACGTGACAGTGCCAGGAACCGTTGATAATAATAATAATAATAATAATAATAATAATAATAATAATAATAATAATAATAATAATAATAATTTCAAGGATGATAATTTCATGAATATTCTGACGATAGTGGATTGAATTATTTGGTGACAACATCCCTCTATTCGTATGTTTGAATAATGAGGATGATAATATTAGAGTCATTTGTTGCCTCGTTATTGTACGGTTTCCGCATGGGACGATGTTACAGTAATACTTGGCGTGTTTGTTTACTTCGCTCGCGATGCGAGGGGGGCCATTGCCACGGTATTTCCCAACCGCTTCTCGTTATCTCATCTGTGGCAGTAGTCTGCTGAGGCTACTTTGCAACATTTCGAATCACATGCAAATAAAATATAAATGCTAACTCAGTGGTATGGTATCAGCTGGATATCGTAAGATAGGAACTGTCCGTGGAATCCAATTTTCGCAATTCACGAGAAACATTACCCAGTCCGAGTACCGGTCTCGGAAAAATGTATATAGCCGGAGTACGTCATCTTAGTTAAATCGGGAAGCCGACCGTAACATGGGTTATGCTCGGGCTCCCGATAGAAGGAAGCTATGTCTTTGAACAACGGTTCGATTCAAATGGAATCGATCCGGAAATTATACCTCCAAAATGTCATTTTATTTCAGAAGCAACCCAGCAAGATATTGATACCACTTGCGGTATGGCAAGTGATTTGTGTATGTAACATGTGTGGAAATTTAAGTATCGTTGCCAAATGTATCAAAGTTTCATACGTCAGATGGCGTAATAAACCGCTCCTTCTGGCAAATTATTTCAAAGGAAACCACTCTCATAATCTTTTTATTGTAGTTAGATGATGCATTTTTTAAAGTTAATAGTCACTTCCTAGTCCTATCATGGAGTCCTTAAATTCAGTTTACAATCGAGCCTTCCCTATTTTAATTTTAATTGCTCCGTTCATTCCCGTGTTCTATTATGCCGATATATTCATATTTGATGACTTAAATAATGAACCGACACCCCTGAGATAAATGCTAGTCTGGGACTCGGGAGGTGGACGGGTGCAATATGAAAGCAATTTTCTTGAATTTTATGATTCTTTGAATTTGATGATAGTTTCAAGTGTTTAGTACCACTATGTCTTAAAAGGGAATTAACATAGAATGTGTAACGGTTCATATCCCGTTACAAACATACCTCTGTAATTATTATTATTATTATTGTTACGGAGATATCCGTGGTAGGTAGAGGTGAAAGAAGGTGCGGGTGTGAATGGGTTTCAAGCTACGAAATTAACGTGCAATGTAAAATTAATTTGAAATTTAACTAGGTTATATTTTCTTTTCAAAAACAAGAGATAACAATCATAACAGGTACAGAGTAGCAAAAAATGTAGGTACAATATTACTGGATTCGGGCTCAGTGCCCTTGCTTCATAACTCTTGGGCAATCAGCCCCGCCTTACTCCAAAAGGTTTTAGCCCAAGGGGCAGAAAACCCCATTCATGCCCAGGAGCACTGGCTCCAAACATTACACATAAAGCCTGCACGAGGCATACAGAAACAAATTTCAAAGAGCGATCCGCTCTCAAAATTGTTAGCCTATCACAAGGCCACACCAAACTCTACCTTCAAGCTGTCCTCTAAGGACGTATTCACAGGGGTAAAATACCCAACCTACTGAGGTCTATTACATGAAAAGAAGGTTGATTACATGACCTCTAAAATAACAATTTGAGAGGAGGCGAACTTGCACTCCTAATACACTTTGTTTTTAAAACCTAATCTGGCTCTGGGCCACTAACGCAAGGGCTAATCCCATACTACAGAGGTGACTTAGAGAAGAACACTTTACATTACATAAACGAAGAATAGTTTGAGAAAATAAGTTCACCTCAAAACAATATGAGTGGGAACTCGAGAGGGTTAGCACTCTCTATCCCAATATGTAGTTTAGAAGATAGGATAGGTACCAGTAGTTTTTACATTTTAAAGGAAAGTTACATGGTGGAAGGCTTAGAACCCGCCCCGAGGATTAAACTGCCGACCTAGCAAGATAAGATGTAATTAAGAGGCCATTACCTGGTGTTGAACAGTAGGTGAAGAAAGAGGCGCTTCCCGCCTCCTGCTATGTACTTTACACACAGAAAGATGGAACAGAAGTGGCCTGGAGACCCTAAAATCAGCAGTTTATATCCTCTCGCGGAAGATTCTAGGCGTTAGGGGAAAGAAAACACCCTCCCACAAAATCTTTATTGGTTCGGGAAAAGAAACCCCTACCCAGATGAAGAAGAAACACATTATTGGTGGAAAATTAATTAAGGAAATTCGGGATTGGCTAGATCCCAAAACAAGGGGAACAAGAGGGGTATACAGCCAACTTAAACAATGACAGAAAGAAATTTAACAAAGAACAAACACTTGAAATTAAATTTTCTCCCAAAAAACAGTTCTTTCACTTCACACTAGGGTGCACTATTGTTGATCTTCGATAGTGTCCTCTAGAAGAGAAAGTTCACACTTCTTAATACAAGCAAAACAAAGGTACGTCGAAAATGACACAGTTCAAAAACTCAAAATTTTCCACGTGGTGACATCTTCTGAGAAAGTAGAGAATTAATAGAATAGACAACGTTCAGATTTCCACCAGAAGAGGAATTTCAACTGGCGCAATTTTTAAATAACCGGAGTAGAGGTGTACCGCCCGGTACAGACCTCCCCCCCAAAAGTTCCTCCAAGGGGTAACACAGAAGAACATAAACTTTGTTTCCAAAATAAGGTCCAAGTTTTGATGTTGATATTAAGATTAATTGCGGAAGCATTTATAAGATTTTAGTAATTTGGTTGGTTTCAATTTCAAAATTATGTTGTTGCAGGTGCAGTAAAGTCTTTCTGTTTGTAGTAGTTGAATTTCTGAAGATAAACCTTTATAAAAGTGAAGAAAAGTTTTGCAATGTCCACCCAATATTGCTATTGAATTCCCATGAAGCGGAATTAAGGTTGAACAGGAATGTCTATGTAGTTGATGTAGGCTAAGTTGAATGGCCAGCCCGGCCGTTACAGCTTGCGTCCAAAGGAAGCCGCTCGGACCCCTCAAGTACCCTGAGATACCGCTCGCCCGCACTATGAGGGGAGCAGAGGTGTTGAAACACGCCGCGCCCGCGGTGAACATATACAGGTTGCGGGCAAGTAGCAGGTCTTGCGCCGCACATCAGCCTTGGCCGGGAGGAGAGCTTCGGCTCGCCGGGCACCTGTCGTCTTCGCTGGAGAGGAGGGGGCCCATCCCCCTCCCCAGATGCTGCACGGCGCTTCGCGGCTGCGGGGGCACTGAAACATTAAAACTAGGCGGCAGAATTGTGTTGGACCATCATGTTTCTTTGAGGGCACAGGCATATAGAGAGATTGAGGGGCCAGCGGCGTGCAGATATCCATGGCATTTCATTAAGCCACTGTGTAGAGTGGAGCAGGAGACGGGAGCGTGGTAATGGCCGTGGCAAAGACAGGATGGCAGTTTAATGGGTCAGGGCAGGTTTCACAAAAGGCTTACAAAATATTATAGAAGGGGCAGAATGCCAACAAATTGAAAACTCAAAAAAAAAAAAAATAACCTTCATATTCCTTTCAAAATAATATGAAGCAAGTTAACACAGAAATTACACCGGTTTCACCTGGGACAGGTGAACCCTAAATATCCTCTCGGTGGCTGGATTGCTTACTAACAACGTAACCGGCGTAAGGAAATCGAGAATAACACAAGGCCCATGAAACCTGGGGGCAAGCTTGCCCGCGGGAACAAAATTCTTGACCATAACCTGGTCACCTACCTTCAGAGGGCTGGGTCTCCGTCCACGATCATACCTTTCCCTAACCTTTTCATGAGACACTTTAAGATTGGCTTTAGCCTTCTTCCAAAGATCTTTAATGTTATCCGGATCTATTGTCTCGGGTAGAATGTCATTCAAAGACCAGAGGTTAGAAAGCGGCGAGTTGGGAACAAACTTGAACATCAAAGAAGCTGGAGTAAACTTGTGAGATTCATGAACCGCCGAATTCAAAGCAAAAGCTATCCAATGCAGGGACGTGTCCCACCTGGAAGGATCTTCATGATGATAGGCAATGAGTGCGGACCTGAGATTACGGTTAACCCGTTCAGCCAGAGATGGTTGAGGGTAATAAGCAGAAGTAGTTACATGAGAGATGGACAAGTCAAAACAGAATTTACGAAATAAATTTGATGTAAACGCCTTAGCATTATCAGATACAATATATTGACATGGACCAAAAGAAGCAAAAATAGAATTTAAGCAGGTAATGGTAGACTGAGCGGTAGCCAGCTTAGTCGGAAATAACCAAGAAAATCTAGTAAAACCATCTACACATACAAAGATGAACTTATTAGCATTACCCTTTGACTGGGGGAAGGGTCCTACATAGTCGATATACAGGCGTTCCATGGGGCGCGACGCTTGATGCGAAGACAAAAGGCCTACCTTGGTGGACATGGTAGGTTTACTAAGCAAACAAGATTTACAAGCTTTTACAAGTTCACGGATTTCACCGTCCATACCTTTCCAGATAAACATCTCACGAATCTTTTCACGAGTTTTAAAGATACCCAGATGCCCTCCTAATGGGGTCTCATGATAATACTTGAAGATCATAGGTACCAGAACAGCTGGAACGACAACTTTCATCATCTTGTCATGCCTCGAAGGGCAACATAAAACACCATTCCTCAGAACATAAGGGACAACATGTTCCCCAGAAGAAAGGGTTTCCATTATCGGAGCCAGCGTCGGATCTTCACGTTGGTATTTCTCAATATCTCTAAAAAGCATGGGAGCATCTGTTAAGATGGCATTAACACCAGATAGTATGGACTCGGGAGGTGATGAACTGTCGGCCGGTTCCTGGGTCTCGACGTCGTTAGAAAACATACGGCTGAGTCCATCAGCCACAACATTTTCGGTACCTCTGATATGCCTGACATCGAATTGGAAGGCAGAAATACGGATGGCCCAACGGGCTATACGACCAGTACGACGCGGTCTACCTAAGACCCAGCTTAAGGCTTGATTATCTGTCTCCAAGTCGAATTTAACATGTTCCAGGTAGAGACGGAACTTTTCTAAGGCAAATAAGACTGCCAACCCCTCAAGCTCATAGATAGAATACTTGGCTTCTTGAGCCGACAATGTCCTAGACGCGTAAGCGATGGGTCGCCTCCCTAGTTCAGTCTCTTGAAGAAGGACTGCAGCTACTGCTGACGACGATGCGTCGGTTTGTACAATGAATTTCTTCGAGAAATCAGGCATAGCAAGTACAGGGGCATTACAGAGAGCTAATTTAAGATCTTCGAAAGCGGCTTGTTGAGAAGGTCCCCACTCGAATTTGATGCCTTTCCTACGAAGAAGGTTCAAGGGCGCCGCTCTATTAGCGAAGTTAGGAATAAACTTCATGAAGAAATTCACCATACCAATGAATCTAGCGATACCTTTGATGTCCTTAGGAGGTTTAAAATCACGGATGGCCTGTGTTCTAGAATGATCGACAGCTACCCCATCGGGTGACACAATATGCCCTAGGAATGACATAGAGGGCTTAGCAAAGGCAACCTTGGACAACTTGACAGTTAGCCCAGCCTTACGAAGGCGATTCAGAACTTCTCGCAGATGATCTAGATGTTCTTCAAAAGTCTCGGAAAATACGACGACATCATCCAAGTAGTGATATAAGTACTCAAATTTGATGTCGGAAAAGACCCTATCTAGCAGCCTAGTGAGTACAGCTGCTCCCGTAGGGAGCCCGAAAGGCACGCGGTTGTATTCATATAAATTCCAGTCCGTGGCAAACGCTGTAAGATGTTTAGACTCTTCGGCGAGGGGAATTTGATTATAGGCCTGATTCAAGTCCAAGATGGTGAAGAACTTGGCCTTACGAAACCATGAAAAACAAGAATGGAGGTCAGGAAGGGGCACAGATTGCAACACCACCTTCCGATTGAGAGCCCTGTAATCAATGACAGGCCTGAAGCCTCCTTGGGGTTTCGGGACTAGAAAAATAGGCGAAGAATACGCTGATTTAGAGGGCCTAATAATACCATCCTTCAACATCTGATCGATGATTTCTTTCAGGGCCTTCATTTTAGGTGGAGATAGCCTATATGGTGGAAAACGGACAGGAATCGAATCCGTGACCTCAATTTTGTATTCAATAAGGTCAGTAACACCAAGAGTATCAGAGAACACCTCGGGAAACGACTGACACAGTTTCCGAATACTATCAGCCTGCTCCTCAGGTAGATGTCTAAGGTCTAACAACATCTCATCCTGGGTAGGCGAAATAGATGAACATGATACAGAATTACACTTTAACAAGGGAATTCTACAATTGGACGCAAATTTGAATGTGCACGACCTACTCTGGAGATCGAGCACAAGACCAGTGTGAGAAATGAAGTCCGCTCCCAGTATGATGGGGCAAGACAAGTGCTTAGCCACAAACAGTTTGATTTTCCATGTAAATTTAAAAATACGAATTTTGACCAGTACGGAACCTAGAATTTCTAATGGCGATGAATTAGCCGAAACATATTGAATAGGAGCTGAGACATGGTCAGGTAGTTTACAAACAGATTTCAATTTAGAATACCATTCAGCCGAAATAATCGAACCAACGCTGCCTGAATCTAAGAGAACTGTTATAGGCTCGTTATTTAGCTCAATCTTAAGAAAAGGAACAGGTGCGGGGGTATCCGCCGCAATCCTAAGACATTCTTTAGGGCATTCAAAAGATGAATTTGAAGGCTGATTGTTTTCCGCATTTACAACCTGTTTACTAGGGGCTGAGTCTCGGGAAGATGGATTAGTCGAATCAGCCGATGCCACTAGTCACTTTTTATTATTGGCATAGCTGGAATTTGCACCAGAAGTTGAGCAGGAGGGGGTGCTATTTGAGTTTGGGCAATTCTTGGCGATATGTGAGAAGGCCCCACACTTGAAACAGCCTTGTGATGACCCTGCTCCATTCCTTGTCCCACTTGACTTGATCAGAGGACACTTATTCCGCAGATGGTCAGGCGACCCGCAAGCATAACATTTACGGGGATTGACTGGTCGGCGAGGTGGAGGCCGAGTGTTACTAAAGGAAGGCGGGGGTTCTTTCGCGACACGCAAAGAATCGGCGTATCTAACTCCTTCCGCTGAGACGGCCAATGCTTCAAGTTCCGAGAAAGTTTGCGGGCACGCCGCGAAACACAAATATGACCTATAGGATGGTGAAATACCTTCCACAATAGCTTGTACAATTTGATCCTCAGGGAAGTGAAGAGCAAACACCCTAGTATAAAACTTAATGTCCTGTATGAAATCAGCCAAGTTTTCATCCAAACGCTGTACACGATAATAGTACTTCTGAATAAGGGAGGACCTGGCCCTAGCCGTGATGAAGTTAGCTAGCAAATGGGCATGGAAATCCTCGATAGAAGATTGCTCGGCAATGGCTCTAACTATTTTGTCAGATAGAACACCAATAGCATAAGGATAGATAATTTGCAAAATTTGACATGGGGAAAGAGAAAATACAAGGGCATGATCCTGAAATTCCACTAGAAATCTTAAAAATGAAATTACGTCACTGGTGGTATTAACGGAAAACTTGGATATACCTCTGAGCAACATTGCCAATGGATGAGGCAAGCTGCTAAACCCGGGCGACATAGTAGGTAAAGGTTTCAATGGCAAGGAAGTTAATTCGGCCCGTACATGGTTCAATGTGTTACGGCGTTCGGACTCGTGGTCTGATGGGGCAGAGATAGTTTGAGCAGCAACGGTTATCCTATTGCCTTCTCCCTTAGCAGGTTCTTCCTCACTACTTACATTCACTATGGTGGGCTGATCAGATTTGGGAGGAACTTCCCCAGTTAACAATTGAGTGACTTTACTAGACAATTCAGAGATAGTTTCAAGGAGCGTATTAGCTTGCTTCCTCTGAACGTCATTCACCTTCAGAGACAACAGATCATTAACTCTATTTGAAAAGTGATATAATCTGCCTTGCACACGCTTAATTTGGTTAGGAGACGGATCATTTTCATCAAAAAAGCTGACTACAGATGCTAGCCCAGTAATATTCTCGACGATCGTGGAAAGAGAGTCATCAATTTCTTTCTCTCCCAAATTGGGGATGGAAATGGGCAAATCAAGGGACTCTCTAAGCTTGTTTGTGTCGATTGCAACCGTGCCTCCAGATTGCACATTTCTGATAGTTAACTCGTATATCAACTCCTCTTTGCGCAAATAGTTAAGGAGGAGAACATCGCGAGGGCCGGACATGATGACAGAACAATTTAAAAAAAACTCAAAAAATTCCAGCAACTGAGAAAATTGTTAGAGTTCAAATTAAAGCAATGTTTAGCCGTCAAAAGGGGCTAAATTGAGACCCATTCAACCACGCTCTGCTACCACTTGTTACGGAGATATCCGTGGTAGGTAGAGGTGAAAGAAGGTGCGGGTGTGAATGGGTTTCAAGCTACGAAATTAACGTGCAATGTAAAATTAATTTGAAATTTAACTAGGTTATATTTTCTTTTCAAAAACAAGAGATAACAATCATAACAGGTACAGAGTAGCAAAAAATGTAGGTACAATATTACTGGATTCGGGCTCAGTGCCCTTGCTTCATAACTCTTGGGCAATCAGCCCCGCCTTACTCCAAGAGGTTTTAGCCCAAGGGGCAGAAAACCCCATTCATGCCCAGGAGCACTGGCTCCAAACATTACACATAAAGCCTGCACGAGGCATACAGAAACAAATTTCAAAGAGCGATCCGCTCTCAAAATTGTTAGCCTATCACAAGGCCACACCAAACTCTACCTTCAAGCTGTCCTCTAAGGACGTATTCACAGGGGTAAAATACCCAACCTACTGAGGTCTATTACATGAAAAGAAGGTTGATTACATGACCTCTAAAATAACAATTTGAGAGGAGGCGAACTTGCACTCCTAATACACTTTGTTTTTAAAACCTAATCTGGCTCTGGGCCACTAACGCAAGGGCTAATCCCATACTACAGAGGTGACTTAGAGAAGAACACTTTACATTACATAAACGAAGAATAGTTTGAGAAAATAAGTTCACCTCAAAACAATATGAGTGGGAACTCGAGAGGGTTAGCACTCTCTATCCCAATATGTAGTTTAGAAGATAGGATAGGTACCAGTAGTTTTTACATTTTAAAGGAAAGTTACATGGTGGAAGGCTTAGAACCCGCCCCGAGGATTAAACTGCCGACCTAGCAAGATAAGATGTAATTAAGAGGCCATTACCTGGTGTTGAACAGTAGGTGAAGAAAGAGGCGCTTCCCGCCTCCTGCTATGGACTTTACACACAGAAAGATGGAACAGAAGTGGCCTGGAGACCCTAAAATCAGCAGTTTATATCCTCTCGCGGAAGATTCTAGGCGTTAGGGGAAAGAAAACACCCTCCCACAAAATCTTTATTGGTTCGGGAAAAGAAACCCCTACCCAGATGAAGAAGAAACACATTATTGGTGGAAAATTAATTAAGGAAATTCGGGATTGGCTAGATCCCAAAACAAGGGGAACAAGAGGGGTATACAGCCAACTTAAACAATGACAGAAAGAAATTTAACAAAGAACAAACACTTGAAATTAAATTTTCTCCCAAAAAACAGTTCTTTCACTTCACACTAGGGTGCACTATTGTTGATCTTCGATAGTGTCCTCTAGAAGAGAAAGTTCACACTTCTTAATACAAGCAAAACAAAGGTACGTCGAAAATGACACAGTTCAAAAACTCAAAATTTTCCACGTGGTGACATCTTCTGAGAAAGTAGAGAATTAATAGAATAGACAAAGTTCAGATTTCCACCAGAAGAGGAATTTCAACTGGCGCAATTTTTAAATAACCGGAGTAGAGGTGTACCGCCCGGTACAATTATTATTATTATTATTATTATTATTATTATTATTATTATTATTATTATTATTATTATTATTATTATTATTATGTTAACAATTATTATATTTTTATTCAATTCTATCTTCTGATTTCGCTATGTATTAACTAATTATAGCTTGCTTGATTTCATTTCATTTATTATATACCATATGTATATGTGTGTTAGCATAAAGAGAATGTATACTGCGAGATTTGCTGCTTAATCTAAGATATGTATTTATTTTGTGAAGCAACGTTTAAGATATTGCGTCACATGGTGTAATACTGTCACATTAGTTGTCGAGTCATGCTGAATACCCCGTGCGTCATTGCATTCTGTTAGAAACAGGAGGTGATTCAGGGAGTTTTTACGCTGCCTGAGGCGATTGCAATATATGGTGCGATAATTCGAATCTGGGTTTGTGTGATGTCATGGTCTGATTTACCCATGACGTAGGTGTAAACCATGTGACAATTAGTATCTATAAAAGGAGCTTGCATCCCGTGGCAGTAGTCAGTTGGATGGACAGCCACGATCGGTGGTGATCGTAGTCAGACGGTAGAGATGAGTCATATGGATAGTTAGGCCTCAGTCGGTCAGTCACTTGGATGGAGAAGAAGCAGTTATATGGACGCGGAGTCTTCAGTGAGCAGATGGATTAAATATTCGATTTGTGCTTCCGTTTATGTGTTCGGTCGAGTTCTTGTGTCGGTTCGATGACAGTCGAAGACTGAATCTTCGTATTGCAGACTAACAGTTCAGTGGATTACGTGTAAAATTGATTGTGCAGTGTGGTTATGTATTCAAGCCATGTTATCTCTCGTTTGTGAAACTAAAAGGATACGTCACCAAATTAGTTTTGAGATACTTACAGTTGATGCAACTTCCAAGGAATACGTCATGGTCTGATTTACCCATGACGTAGGTGTAAACCATGTGACAATTAGTATCTATAAAAGGAGCTTGCATCCCATAGCAGTAATCAGTTGGATGGACAGCCTCAATCGGTGGTGACGTTGTGGAGTGTATCCAGTTGAATTGTGTGAATGAAGATGAATTGTATGAAGACATGACATTGTGGAGTGTATCCAGCTGGATTGTGTGAATGAAGATGAATTGTATGAGGAATTTTGTAGTTGTAAGGATGTAAGAACGTGCTGTGTCTTATAGGGTAACGCTAGCCAGAAATGGGTGGCGGTTTTCAGCAACTTAAAATCGAGCAATATAACTTCTGAAAACTTGGGAAAGTTTGTGGACTATATTAGGGAGCATACCAGGTAGTAATGTTCATACAGAGAGAGAGGTACTGTTAAGTGAACCAGTGAGGGATAAATTTCTGGTATAGATTTCAAATGTCCGGTCAAGAGTATTTTAAATTTAATGTCTAGAGCTTCATTCCGTTTTAATTTCAGAGTTTTATATTGTACTTTTATTATCGCAGCAAACCTCACCCTTTCAGTTCAAAATTTAAAGAACATAATTTGTTTAGTATCAAATACAGTTCATTGTTTTGTTTCATGGTAGATCAGGTAAGTTAACCTCAAATTTTAGTTGGGAGACCAAACGTCAATATCCTTTTCCTAGATCCTATATCTTGTGCTGTCAAAGTAAGCTTATTACCCTACACCCTAGAGATATTAAAGATTCTCATCCTATTATTGTTACATCTATTTGTGAGTAATCACAAATGACATACATGACGTTGTGGAATGTATCCAGCTGGATTGTGTGAATGAAGATGAATTGTATGAGGAATTTTGTAGTTGTAAGGATGTAATAACGTGCTGTGTCTTTAGAGGGTATCACTAGCCAGAAATGGGTGGCGGTTTTCAGCAACTTAAAATCGAGCAATATAACTTCTGAAAACTTGGGAAAGTGCGTAGGCTTATGTTATGAGCATACCAGGTATTAATGCTCATACAGAGAGTGTATTTTATTTTATGAATAACAAGAGGGCAGATGTTAGGAATAGGAGCAGTACAAAGCTGATCAAATCAGAACTGCAAGTTGCCATGAACTTTATGTATTCTTGCCAGGGGCGGTGCGTGGTATTGTTGCAGGTTTGCACAACTCCCAATAATTTTACGCTTCATTTGTCGTCTTTTCTTCCTATTTTGCAGTTGAATAAACCTAACATGTACTCTAAAATGTGTTAAAACCAAGCACCTTTTGTCGTTCGATGTACTAATACTTCGTAACGAACCATTAAACTCCGCCGTCTTCAAATCAAACTCAGGGGGTTGACTTTCCTAGGCCAAACTCCCTAGCGCACAGCGCGCCGCTATTTAGTTTTAGCAGGGTCAAGCCTAAGCCTGTATACGATGTATAGCATCAGGTAGCAAGCCCGCCAGTATCGGTCCTAGGGAGTTGCATGAGACCAGCAAGTCCCCTATCGAAAAACAACTCCAAATGTCCCCGTTAGATTGCACCACTCTGCAGAGATGACTTCATCCCTGCTTTCTCTCCACTCGCAACGGTAATTTCTTTTCCACGCCACTAGGGTAAGGGTAAGCTGCACCGCACCATTCACAATGTTACCAACATTGGTACTTCATGGGCAATCATAACCTTTTATTGAATCCCAAAATTTGTTTTGAGGATATACTTTCGGAGGAAACGTTTTCTCATCAGCATAACTTCATGTTATACATTTGCCAACCGTAAAACGAGCTTTGTGCCAACATTGTCACATGTTGGTAAACGGCTGGACTATTGCGACATGGAGTTGTTGGTGTTAATGTAGACGTTATGTTTACATTTATCACGTGCAGGTCTTGGTGTGTTTTCAGGTGATTGAGTGTTTTGGTTCTAGATAATTTTTCTGTGCGTTATTATTAAAACTGATGGATTCTAAATTGTGAGTAACCGGGCGAGTTGGCCGTGCGCGTAGAGGCGCGCGGCTGTGAGCTTGCATCCGGGAGATAGGTGGGTTCGAATCCCACTGTCGACAGCCCTGAAGATGGTTTTCCGTGGTTTCCCATTTTCACACCAGGAAAATGCTGGGGCTGTACCTTAATTAAGGCCACGGCCGCTTCCTTCCAACTCCTAGACCTATCTTATCCCATCGTCGCCATAAGACCTATCTGTGGCGGTGCGACGTAAAGCCCCTAGCAAAAAAAAATTGTGAGTAAGAGTTCGTCACAAAGCTGCCGGTGTTTGTGTAGTTTAGTTTCAACAAATAGTGTATACGGTTTTGGACAAAGTGAAACTACGCCATGAACTATCGTCCACCTATTTAGCACAAGAAAGCAAAGCAAAGTCACCTACGTACAGGCCATGAAGGCCCTTGTAGGAGTGGGAGGTAAAGGCTTCCACCATTGTTAACCTCGGCGCATGATGGGGTAGAGTGGTTAGCTCTACGCCTGGCCACCTTTGCCCCTAGAAATTAACCTGGTACTCATTTTTGGTGTAGGCTGAGTGAACCTCAGGGCCATATGCACCTCCGGAAGTGGAAATCTCGTTTCTTAAATTTTACGACTTCCTGACGGGGATTCGAACCCACGTACTTCCGGGCGAACCGACCACGCCTTTACCGCCTCGGCCAGGCAGCCCCTATTTAGCACAAGAATTCAGATCATTGTCGGGCCCTGTTAGTTTAGCAGAGTTTTTAATAACGAACAACCTAGAGAGGACGTTCACTGAACTGAGTGCTTGAAACTGCTGAAGTTTAATTCTTACAATCCCTATGACGTCTGTCGAAGCAGAAAAATGTTTTTCTACTTTGAATAAAATAAAAACTTCCTTAAGGAACTCTATGACCCAGGAAAGATTGTCGGTCTTGGCGATGCTTTCTATAGAAAGAGATCTGCTGATGGAAATCGCAGACTTCAATCAACGGGTGACTGACAAGTTTGCATCAATGAAATACAGGAGGGCGAATGTTCAATTCAAGTGAGGTAAGAATAACTGTAGTTATACTCTTATTTCCTGTGTTTTAATTGCTGGATATATTTCAATTTTAATATGAATGCAGTTCATTACATACGGATACTAGGGATTCTTGTTATTTCTATTAGATTCTCATTTAAAATTGCAACATTGAAAATTTTGGTGCAACACCCAGCCTCAGATACGACCAGCCGCCACTGATTCTTGCACTGAATTTTTAGAATTTGTAAAAAGTGATGGCAAACTATTGTCTGAAGCAAAATCTGTTGCAAATATATATAGATCTCCTTACAGTGTAAAATGAATTTCTTTTCATTTTGCTGTAAACATTGCATTGCTTCGTTTCTTTTCTCTGTGTGTATGTGTGTGAAATTTTTCCATGTTCTAAATCCCCCCTATTCTTCGTCAAGAATATAGAAATCTCTCTTATTTTCTCAAAAATAGTTGTTTACCCTAATTACGGCCTTCAGTGAAGTTGTATTTAAATCATTGCCCATTTATGTTTTCGCGCAATTTGACGGTGGATGTACCGGCCTCAATCTCTGTTATAATGCTGTACTAGTCAAAATCCTTACTGATTGCGTGGCATCCCTTTGTTATCATGTAAATATCTCTCCAATAACAGTGCCGATGGCTAAGTAGTTGAGTTGTTAGTGAAAGTTGCTAGTCGAGCTAAGTATGTGAACTCATGTTGTGATTTTGCCGTTGAAGTGGTTATGTTGCGTTGGTTGCGCTCCGTAGTTGTTTAACATATAATGTGCAGGCGATTCAGCAAGATGGCGTCCGGCTCCATGGCTAAATGGTTAGCGTGTTGGCCTTTGGCCACAGGAGATCCCGGTTCGATTCCCGGCGGGGTCGTGAATTTTAACCATACTTGGTTGATTTCGCTGACACAGGAGCTGGGTGTATGTGTCGTCTTCATCATCATTTCATCCTCATCACGACGCACAGGTCCCCTATTGGCGTCAATTCAAAAGACCTACACCTGGCGAGCCGAACTTGTCCTCGGACACTCCCGGCACTAAAAGCCAGACGCCATTTTATTTCATTTCAGTTCAAGATGGTGGTTCATTAGTGTGTATATAATTTGTAAATACATCAGTGTACACAACTGACAGCATCTCGTGTGTGCATCTTTGTGATTACGATAATTGGCGACCGCGACAGGATCTGAAAATAATTTCCGGTAGTGAATACGAGTGTAAGCGGAAATCAGAATAAAATGAAAGTGATACTGGAAAATATAACTGTAAAACAACTTCAAGACGAACTCGCAAAATGAAAGCTTCCGACGTACGGCAGTAAGAGATCAATGAAGACACAGCTACAAGAAGACATCATTTAAAGCGATGAGAATCCCAAAAGGTTCTTCATCGAGATGGAAGAACAACCGGACTCGTCATCGGAAGATGAGGTAAATATAACCACAATGTGTTCCAACATAATGAGCATGATACAGACACTCAATAGTAAGATATCCGAATGTAACTCCGCCTTAACAGAACAGATTTCCGAACAAATTTCGAAGGCTAATACAGTTTTAACCGGACAAATATCTCAAGTGTACACGCAGGTTTACAAAGTAGAACAGTGACTAGAATCAAACATTTCAACCGTAGTTGATAAAATTTCGCACATTAATTCTTAAACTAGCGACGTCACTAATCAATTAACGCAGCAGATATCGGTCATGAGGTCAAAACTGGGGCAGGTTGAGCAGATCGATAATAGGGTAAACCAGCTGGAAGGGGACATCTCGAACCTCAAGGAAAAGGTGGAAATCCAGGTTTCCGGCATCAAACAACTGGTTGAGGGGGGAATTTCTGCCGTAGAGTGAACATTTGGAAGCCGTATCTCTGCCGTTGAGGGAAATTTGGGAGTCGTATTTCTGTCATTGAAGGAACGTTAGAAAACCGGATTTCGACCATCAAGGGGAATGTTCAGAATATGAGAGAGACCATCCTTCACGCGGTAGAAGACAGATTAACTCGAATAGGACATATCGCCACACCTTCAACCCCCTCAAACCCAACCGGCAATACAGGACACCTAGACCCGAAGGTGATTAAAGAGAGCCTTCCGAAATTCCACGCGAGACTGGAAGAGAACCCGTCTAATTTCATCGAGGGATCGGTCAGTCTACTAGGAAGGACTAATCTACCGGAGAACATCTTCGTTCAACTCATCACACCGCAGTTAAGGGGGCAAGCCGCTACTTGGTGGAATAACTTGAAGGGCTTGAAATTAAACTGGACTGGCTTCAAGAGGGAATTCCTAGCTAGGTTTAATTCCGAAGGGGTGAAGAGCTGTGTTAAAAGGAAGCTACTGACTGATGCACAACCCACCGGCATGAAAGCTAGCGCTTTCGTCCTCCAGAAGTACCAGCTCTTCAAGCGGCTGCATCCCGAAAGAAACGAGAACGAGATCCTACCAGACATCGTAGAGCTAGTCCACGACAAAGTTAGGCCCCTAGTGAAGGTATCGCAACCGAGATGCTTTGATGGAATGGAATGGCGTATGGCTTTTAGTGCCGGGAGTGTCCGAGGACATGTTCGGCTCGCCAAGTGCAGGTCTTTTGATTTGATGGCCGTAGGCGACCTGCGCGTCGTGATGAGGATGAAATGATGGTGAAGACAACATATATACCCAGCCCCCGTGCCAGCGAAATTAACCAATGATGGTTAAAATTCCCGACCCTACCGGGAATCGAACCCTGTGACCAAAGGTCAGCATGCTAACCATTTAGCCATAGAGCCGGGCGAGATCCTTTGATGATCTGCGTAGCATCATCGCCCAGCTGGAAGAAGGACACAAGAGTAAAGCCACGGACGAGAACATCTCGGTTAGGAAATGCTACCAGTGTGGGAGAACGGGACTCCGGAAGAAGAAATGCCCATATTTGGCGTCGGAAAACTAGGTCCGGCCCATTCTGGATTGAGGGGGGATGGGATCGGGAACAGGAATGCACTTCAAGACCCAACAGACAAGCAGCCCTGGGCAAGTAGGAAAGGTACTGGTCAGATTGTGAGAAGAACAGACAAACCTCGCCCAGCTATCGTCTTGTGAATAGGCAACGATAATTTTTCAGCCATACTCAACAGTCAAGCAAGCCACTCATTCGTAAGTGGGACTGTTGCCAGATTACTACCGCCTATGAAGTCCGATCGTCTGAAACCTTTTATTTTTGCATTAAGGCCATTTAGAATGGGCACTCATTGCCCCTGTTTAAATTGTCATTATTTATAGACGAGTGTGTAACAGAATGTCGAGCAGGAATGAAGCCTTTGAAGTTTATCTAGGGTAATTTTGTAAGAAGCTTGTGCCTCTGAGAGGCTGGACTGTAGTAAATTGTGGAGCTCAGTCTCCTAGAATGTAAGTGAGTGGAGCAATTATGCTCTTACAAAATAGTGTACCTTTAGAACTACAATGCTCATTCCTTGTGGACTATCGTGTCGATAATAATCCCTATTGTACCTGATTTTTGACTTTTTAAGTCATTGTTTCTGTGGGAGCTGACAAGCTCTTCTCTATGTTATTGTTATCATCCAGATTTTCTAACTACCAAGTTTTAAAATAAAATTTCAGAATTTAGTGTTTTAACTTATGCTCTGAGTCCGCCTCTGTGGTGTAGTGGTTAGCGTGATTAGCTGCCACCCCCAGAGGTCCGGGTTCGATTCCCGGCTCTGCCACGAAATTTGAAAAGTGGTACGAGGACTGGAACGGGGTCCACTCAGCCTCGCGAGGTCAACTGAGTAGAGGTGGGTTCGATTCCCACCTCAGCCATCCTGGAAGTGGTTTTCCGTGGTTTCCCACTTCTCCTCCAGGCAAATGCCGGGATAGTACCTAACTTAGGGCCACGGCCGCTTCCTTCCCTCTTCCTTGCCTGTCCCATCCAATTTTCCCATCCCTCCACTAGGCCCCTGTTCAGCATAGCAGGTGAGGCCACCTGGGCGAGTTACTGGTCATTCTCCCCAGTTGTATCCACGACCCAAAGTCTGAATCTCCAGGACACTGCCCTTGAGGCGGTAGAGGTGAGATCCCTCGCTGAGTCCGAGGGAAAAACCGACCCTGGAGGGTAAACAGATTACGAACGAACGAACTTATGCTCTGATATTTTCACCTAACTGTCCACCCATTCACCCCAGCATCTTCTTAAACCTCGGTGAACCACGGAATTACCGTAATAATAATAATAATAATAATAATAATAATAATAATAATAATAATAATAATAATATTTTTTACGTCCCACTAACTACTTTTAAGGTTTTAGGAGACGCCGAGGTGCCGAAGTTTAGTCCTCCAGGAGTTCTTTTACGTGCTAGCACGTACCGGCACGAGGCTGACGTATTTCACCACCACCAAATACCACCGGACTTAGCTAAGATGGAACCTACCAAACTGGGGTCAGAAGGCCAGCGCCTCAGCCGTTTGAGCCACTTAGCCCAGCAGGATAACAAGATAAAGAGAGAGAACGCGATCCAAGTAACTAGAAACCAAGCCTCACTTTACTGTAGCATGGTGGTCGCCATGCACCTATTAATTATTATTTAGGTTGAATATAGCTGAGTAGTTTTTTTATAGTCAGCCTATGTGGTGTAGTTGTTAGTGTGATAAGCTGCCACTCCAGAGTCCCGGGTTCGATTCTCGGCTCTGCCACGAAATTTGAAAAGTGGTACGAGGGCTGGAACGGGGTCCACTCAGCCTCGCGAGGTCAACTGAGTAGAGGTGGGTTCGATTCCCACCTCAGCCAACCTCGAAGTGGGTTTCCGTGGTTTCCCACTTCTCCTAAAGACGCGGATGGTACCTAACCTAAGGCCACGGCGGCTTCCTTCCTTCTTTGCTTCCTTCCGTCTTCCTTGTCTATCCCTTCCAATCTTCCCTTTCCTCCACACGGCCCCCGTTCAGCATAGCAGGTGAGGCCGCCTGGGCGACGTTCTGGTCTTTCTCCCCAGTTGCATTCCCCAGCCCAAAGTCTCACGCTCCAGGACACTGCCATTGACGCATTAGAGGTGGGATCCCTCGCTGGGTAAAACGAACCCTATAGGGTAAACTGAAGAAGAAGAAGAAGAAGAAGAAGAAGAAGAAGTAGTTTGTAATAATAATGTTATTGGCTTAACGTCCCATTAACTAGGCTAATTTTACGGTTTTCGGAGACACCGAGATGCCGGAATTTAGTCCCGCGGGAGTTCTTTTACGTGCCAGTAAACCTGCCGACACGTCTGAGCCACTCAGCCCGGCAGAAGAAGTTTGTTTATAAACCATAACTTTCAGTGTTAACTAGGAAGAGTGAAAAGAATAACTTTGCGTCATCGAATATCATATTTGTTAGCAATTCTGTATGTAATACGTTAGTGCTTAGTTCTTTGACGCTAGTTCTACCGGGAAACTGCCAGGCAAATTATAGCAAGGTGCGCACGTTTATTCCCCACGAAGAAACAGTTGCTGTGAGAGTTGGCTCTCACGACGGATAACATTCCGTTTGAGGACATAATTTGCAGCGAGATAACAACTTATGGTAGGCAGCTCGTAAAATGGCGTGAAATTACAACCATAAGGAAATAGCACTTGTTCACTTCGTTGCTCGCTCTCCTTATTAGAAGGTTATTGAATGTGAGGAGGGAGCCTGGTTGCTAATTGCCGCACCACATACGGCACACGTGCCTTGCTTTGCTTGTGCCCGCGGGCGAGACCTGTGCGACCAGCTGTTACGGAGTGGAAGAGGATTAGGGAGGGGAGGAAAGCAGGAGTTGAAGAACTGTGCAGTGCGGCCAACGACTTCATTCCTACTGAAGAGAGCTGATGTTACAGATGCAGCGGCTGATCTTAACGCTTCCACAGTGAGCATAGCCAACAAACGTCCTTAAAGGTGATCAACAGGTGGAAAATACTGCACCGTGGAATTCATCAAGATTAGAAGTCAATTCCTGTCATGGAGAGGTAAGAGATTTATTCCAAAAATCTTTTCCAGTATCTGGTGTATAGACATTAGTGTTCTGCTTCAGTTCACTTTTATATATTTGAAGAAAAAGCGCATGTGTGATTCAATGCATAAACGCAAACGGGGATTTCCCTTACCCATCCATAAACGTCTTGGCTCTTTCGTTTGCGACTTTATTCAGGTGGGTTATTAACAAGACGTCAGTGTTCTGTTCGACGGCAAAATTCGAATTTTCCCCTCATTTCAGTGCCGCTGGTAAGTATTCTACTGTTGAGCAAATATTGTTGTTAATGGTTCAAAATAAAATTTCTGCGTGGGAATTTGCATTTATTAAAGTGACCAGACGTTCCATTTTGAATGGGACAGTGCCATTTTTCAGCATGCCGATAACTTTTTATAATAATAATAATAATAATAATAATAATAATAATAATAATAATAATAACAATAATAATAACAATAATAATAATAATAACGTTATTGGCTTTACGTCTCATTAACTACCTTTGCGGTTTTCGGAGACGCCGAGTGCCGGAATTTAATCCCACGGGTGTTATTTTACGTGCCAGTAAATATGCCGGCATGAGGCTGACGTATTTGAAGGTGCTCAAGTACGTTAGCCGGTAACTTTTGTCAGGACACCTATTTGTCCCATTTTATTCGAAAAGGCAATTTGTCTTATGTTAAATAAACAAAACAGACAAGTGTTATTTGTTGAGTAATGTAATAATTTTGCCTATGTTTGTAGTCAATAGACAAGCAGGTCTGCGATTTTTTTATTAGTTTTCCGTTAAAAAAGCATATAAAAATATACGCATAGATTTGAACGATGAAGGGGAGGTTGAGTTTGCAAAGCTCTCAGAACTGGTAATGTCCCGTTGTCAGCTTCAGTAAACAGGGTCACGTTGCACTTAATAACAGTACGATGGATTAGATGGCTCGAACGGTTAGGCGTAGACCATACACCGTTGTGCCCTGAGTTGAATGCTGAACGCGGTGGTCGGAGGTATATGTTTTCTATGGGACCTGCGGTACACCCTGAAGCTTTCGTTCAGGCATTGCTCCATATTCATTTGTTCGGGGTGGTGTGACAGGTTTCGCCAACCGTCATCTTCCGATACGCCGGCGTTTGCCGAATTTCATTCTCTGACTGCAAATATTGTTATCTCAATAAGTAGATTTTTATAATTGCTAATTGCTTTACGTCGCACCGACACAGATAGGTCTTATGGCGACGATGGGACAGGGAAGGGCTAGGAGTGGGAAGGAAGCGGCCGTGGCCTTAATTAAGGTACAGCCCCAGCATTTGCCTGGTGTGAAAATGGGAAACCACGGAAAACCATCTTCAGGGCTGCCGACAGTGGGGTTCGAACCTACTATTTCCGGAATACTGGATACTGGCCACACTTAAGCGACTGCAGCTATCGAGCTCGGGTTGTTTTTTTTAAATATATAATTGAATAATGAATTGTTAAAAGAGCGGAAGTCCATTGAACCTAGTTCTGAGAAAACTGAGAAAAAGTGTTCGTATCCTGCGTTACTGCATTATGGAAGCAAAAACCTCTTGTAATACGTTTTGGCACTTCATTTTTTTTTTTTTTTTTTTGTTTTACAACTTGCTTTACGTCGCACCGACACAGATAGGTCTTATGGCGACGATGGGTGAGGAAAGGGTTTGGAGTGGAAAGGGAGCGGCCGTGGCCTTAATTAAGGTGCAGCCCCAGCATTTGTCTGGTGTGAAAATTTGAAACCACGGAAAACCATCTTCAGGGCTGCCGACAGTGGGGTGAACCCACTATCTCCCGAATACTGGATACTGGCAGCACTTAAGCGACTGCACCTATCGAGCTACTTCTGACCGACCTATATAAATCCAAAAATTGAATATTAAGTTCATCTTTTATACATTTTGTTATGTTTAAAGTGCCTTGACTTTTAGCAATTCATTCAGTTTTGCTCATTGGGTTTGCATTTAAAAAGTACTGTTCTTTGAAAATGAGCATTTTCTGGGATATTAAACAAAGTAGTTATTGGTAATTGTAGTGTATAATGCGTTTACATTGTAGAAACACAATCAATCTCTGAAAATTAAAAAGAAATATTTTTGAAACTATGAAGTTTATGTAAGCCAACAAGGGTTTACATTATCGCATACTAAGTTCGACTCGTTGGCTGAACGGTCAGCGTACTGGCCTTCGGTTCAGAGGGTCCCGGGTTCGATTCCCGGCCGGGTCGGGGATTTTAACCTTAATTGGTTAATTCCAATGGCACGGGGGCCGGGTGTATGTGTTGTCTTCATCATCATTTCATCCTCATCACGACGCGCAGGTCGCCTAGGGGAGTCAAATAGAAAGACCTGCACCTGGCGAGCCGAACCCGTCCTGGGATATCCCGGTACTAAAAGCCATACGACATTTCATTTCATCGCATACTAATACTGAAATATCACCAGAAGAGATAGAAAGAAATCAAGAAATATTTACATTAGCCAGTCCTCCTTAATATCAATACAGAACGTTTTTTTAGTGTTACCCTCACTATTCTTTTAAAACTGACCAATAAAACCCTGGATAGTATAATCAGTCTTCATCACCCTCCTCCTCCTAACCATCCACATTGTTCCATTTTAGAATATTTTTATTAAATCGTCTTCCTCCTTATCCTGCGGAATGTGTGGTAGGATCTACTCAATATCCTTCAATTTTTTAGTGTGGATGGGAACAGAACCCTCAGGGTAGGACAAGTTATGTGGAAGCATAATGTCTCCTACACCTGGCTGAATTAGCTTAAATGTGTGTTTCACACAACTCCCAGTGTAGGGAGAAACAACACATCCAGGACTTACTACCTTTTAATGCTCCATGAAAGAACTGATTACCCCGAATAAGCTCGAGATCGTCCCGGATTTAATGCCTTTTAACACTAAAGGATGGGTATAACCCAAAGGAACAGATTCGTATATATATAAATCAAAAGCGCCAAAATGTGGACTTATGCCCTTTTAGCAATTCACGATTCAATGATGCTATTGATATTACGTCCCACCAACTACTTTGACGGTTTTCGGAGACGCTGAAGTGCCGTAATTGTGTACCGCAGAAGTATTTTTACGTGCCGTAAAATTTGCCAACACGAGGATGGCGTATTTGAGCATCTTCAGGTACCACCGGTTTAAGCCGGGATCGAAACCGCAAACATGGGCTTAGAGCGCAGCGTGCTACCGTCTGAGCCACTACGCCATTATTATTACAGTGGGTTGTTTAAAAGGAAGCTTGTGCCTTATCTTGTACTCGGCAGTGGCGACACATTATTGCCATCCCTCCAATAGCCAAGAGCACATCGTCACCTATCAATGAACTGACCATGTGCAATGTTGCTTAACTTCAAATATCTCACTGTATCGAGTGTTTGGTAATAGTCGCTTAGAAGACACATGTTTCAGTGCTACTTCGCACGCGTTATACGTACCGCGTGATATTTGTAAGATCAACGCATTCTTAATGACGAGTCATTGGTTGCATTTATGATAAAGGCCTGCATGGACTAGTAAAATTAGACGTACAGTAACAGAAGCACGTATATTTTAAGAGGGAAGCAAAGCTATATTACTGACAAGTACGTGCAACACGCTGTAGGAGACTTCAACGAATATCAGTTTAACATGTAATAATAATAATAATAATAATAATAATAATAATAATAATAATAATAATGCCGGGCTGAGTGGCTCAGACGGTTGAGGCGCTGACCTTCTGACCCCAACTTGGCAGGTTCGATCCTGGCGCAGTCCGGTGGTATTTAAAGGTGCTCAAATACGTCAGCCTTGTGTCGGTAGATTTAATGGCAAGTAAAAGATCTCCTGTGGGACTAAATTCCGACACATCTTCGTCTCCGAAAAACGTAAAAAGTACTTGGTGCGACTTAAAGCAAATAACATTATTATTACAGTAATAATAATAATAATAATAATAATAATAATAATAATAATAATAATAATAATAATAATAATAATAATTTAATCTGGGAGACAGAGGGTTCGAATCCCACTCTCGGCAGCCCTGAGGATGGTTTTCCGTGGTTTCTTAATTAATTCCACGACCGCTTCCTTCCCACTCCTAGTCCATCCCTATCGCGTCGTCGCCATACGACCTCTTTGCGTCGGTGCGATGTAAAGCAAATTCACAAAAACAAAAAAAGTCTATGTGTATGGAAGAAAGTGACACAGTAACTGGCTTTTCATCGAGGCGGCCTCGGCTCGAATCCCGACCAGTGAGAGTGGGATTTTTGAAATGTTGCATCTCTGTGGTTGGGATTCCACGTAAAACTAAATATCTTGTAACTATGTTCTCAATATCAAGACACGCGTGCTTGCTTTTCCATGTGTTCAACGTCCCTTCATATATTATTGGAATTTCAGAGATGCCAGAGTGCTGGAATTTTGCACACAAAAGTGGGTTCTTTCAATGTACCAAGAAATCCACGGACAAGCATCTTCCATATTGAAACACTCTTAGATGCTAACCGATTACGCCGGGAATCGAGCCGTAACGTTCAGCATGGAAGGCAAACGTCTACATGACCAAGTACGGTACGCTGCCGATCTAAATGAGCAGTCTGGCGTTCTCAGAAACAGCATGATACGTATTATAACAGGTACCGTACCTATTGTTACAGCAGAACAATATTGGACGCGGAAGGATGCGAATGCTACCTTTGAAGAGTAACTACATAGTATCTAACTCAGTATTTAACAGCCTGAAACCACTAATACATATTCAGTTTATTAAGAAACATCGATAAACATGAAATGCTGATTCCACACACCGTAAACAACGTATCTCTACGTCTTGTATATAATTACAATATGTAAAAAGAAGTTCGTCTTTACTAATAGTAGATTTACTATGCAATATTCTTTCCGGTCGCTAAAGCTAAGTGTTACCGAGCGATTTGGCCGTGCGGTTAGAATCACGCAGCTGTGAGCTTGCACCCGGGAGATGGTGGGTGCGAATCCTCAATTCTCTGAAGGAGAATTGAACCCACGTCCTTTGTGGTCAACGCCTTTACTGCCTCGCATAGAATGTTTTGTTCAAATAATTATAATATTTATTTATTTTACAATATGGGAATACGCACAATGTACGTGAAAATATTTTTCAGTTAGTCGAACATACAGTACTGTAATTTATAAAATAACAGGAAAGAAATAAGAATGATATAAAGAACGTTATTGAATACAAAACGACATGTCATCCTCAAGTGGGCATCTTCATATTAAATCATCTCAAGTTAAAACAAAATCAGCTCGGAAATATACACGGACAGTAACGTAGCCTCAGGAAGTCGTAAAATTTAAGAAACGAGATTTCCACTTCCGGAGGTGCAATGGCCCTGAGGTTCACTCAGCCTACACCGAAAATGAGTACCAGGTTAATTCCTGGGGGCAAAGGTGGTCGGGCGTAGAGCTAACCATTCTACCCCATCACATGCCGAGGTTAACAATGGTTAGAATCGCGCAGCTGTAAGCTGGCTTCATAGCCTGTACGGAGGTGACTTTGCTTTGCTTTGCCTTGCTAGTAACGTAGCCAGGATCGGCTGCCAGAGATACCAGAGTGCTGGAATTTTGCACACAAAAGTGGGTTCTTTTAATGTAGCGGGGGTTGGGGGTGGTATAGTTACAACATGATGGTAGAACACAATAAAGGTGTATGCAAGACTTATCATTATAAGGACACACTAATACACGTAAATTACAGATCTGTAATTATGTTTCTGAATATTTATTTAGTTTATTGTTTATTGTCAGTTACTGCTTATTCTCCTTTTTTGAAAATACCATGGGGTGGAGCAGTAGCGGCGATTGGGAATTAAAAGTGGGGGGGGGGGGCAAAAAATGTACAGACAACAAAAAGTACATGGGTTAGTGGGATATAGCGGGGGGGGGGGGGAGGAAGACGGCGTGGTGTATGCATGTAAACTGGGAAAAAAAAACTCCAAAGTGGGAATTATTTATGCTCCCTGAGTTAATTTCCACAGAGAGGTAAATGTTTTACCAACTTAAGTGTGGCAATAATTTGAGATTCTGATTCAATAATAGACTATACAATAAAAATTTCACCAAAGGAACAATATATACATCTATTACTATTAAATAGAAGTACGGCATGATTATGCAATTAAAATCATTTAGTATTTGACTAGGCCTATACACTAAGAAACTAATAGACAGTAAAGAGACTTCTAGACGGACGAATGTGCGCGGCAAGTCGGTGAATCATACCTCAGTGCCCATGATCTTGGCAAAAAATTATACCCCTGGTACCCTTTCTCACAGCATATGCAAAGTCCCCACTACTTGCTGAGGCGCTATGCAAATCAATTAGCCGCGACGAGCGACATTTTGTGCGTATTTCCGCTAATAATTAACGAAAATAAAGTAAATAACTAGCAGTTTCCCGCTGGCTCCGCCCGCAATGTACAAAGTATGGTGTTGTTCGTTACTATCCTCACGGATGTATTTGCAAAGTTTCGAGTTAATGAAATAAAGCACATGATCTGCTGTGGTAATAGAATGTAATATTATGTCAACAAAACACTTGAAAATACATCACACAAAGAAATTGAATTAAACGTTCCTTGGAACAACACTAAGCGCGGAACTGTTAAAAAAGTCCTTCAAAGATCTTCGTCATGGAGACAAATGTACTCATAACTTTTCTCAGAATCTACCAATTTAAGTAGTTATTACCTCAAAAGAAAGCGGTCGATCCACTGAGTGTTTTTAGACCAAAAACAAACTGTGTACCTCAATTAGAACCAAAGATACGATTGCTTCAAAGAGACAAAAAATTTGAAAAATCAAATAATTTGAAGAAGGCAGAAGTTAAGTGATTTATAGTATCTGATAACAAATCTGTAGATGAATACCTTTCAATTAAAAAAGAATGAAGGAAATCGACCGGATAGAATGGCCGGACTGACTGACTTTAGTTTTCATTAAAAAAATTAATATATAGATTAGCTGATAAGAAAACAGGGCTTGTACAAAGTGCTTTTATTTAAAAAAAAATACTCCTACATTCCTAGTTTCAGACGGCTAAAATGGAATAATTTTTTCTCCACAAAGTGGAGAGGCAATGCCCCCCTCGCCCCCCTTTGTCGCCGCTACTGGGGTGGAGGGCTCTAACCACCAATAAAACACACCCCTCCCCCAACCGGCTACGCCCCTGTACACGATTACTGTATACAGGTGTGTTCATGAATTGTAAACTTGTTGCAGTGCTAGTAATGAAAAAGCGTATTAAATATTTACGGGCTGAATGTCGTCACACTGCATATAAATAAAAGCTTCATTTCTCCTTGTCCTGGAGAGGATTGTAGGTTATTAGTGCTAGGTGGGGCACAGTTAGTGGACATACAATAGGAACAAGTACTCCAGCAACCTACACTCCACACTACCTACAGTCTTACTTTTTAATTTATAGGCCGTGTGACAAAGTTGAGCTTAGAGTTCTTTCATCCGCTTTTCTTCACCGGTTCAAACCAAACGTGTACAATACGTGAACATATTCGTATATACAGTAGTATTTGCATGTATCTACAAACTGACTTAATGTTCATTTGCCGGGATTTGAGCAATCTGAAGATGTAGATTTGACTGGAAGAAACATGCCATTTTCGTGTTTAATGGCATACATTGTTTCAGATTTTATCAACAGATAGTGATATACTGAACATATTACTCTCACAAGACTTAATGTGTTATAGACGAAATAATTTCTTCAAGGCCCAATTTTAAACTTTTTTTTTGAGCATTTCTACAAACATTATTAAGTTCTTTTGCCAGTAATTTTAACATATACCGGGCGAGTTGGCCGTGCGCGTAGAGGCGCGCGGCTGTGAGCTTGCATCCGGGAGATAGTAGGTTCGAATCCCACTATCGGCAGCCCTGAAGATGGTTCTCCGTGGTTTCCCATTTTCACACCAGGCAAATGCTGGGGCTGTACCTTAATTAAGGCCACGGCCGCTTCCTTCCAACTCCTAGGCCTTTCCTATCCCATCGTCGCCATAAGACCTATCTGAGTCGGTGCGACGTAAAGCCCCTAGCAAAAAATTTTAACATAATCATATGATTATTTTTAAAACAATTGTTATTTTGTGCATAATTGGAACATTCCTATCAAGTTTTTTTTAAGTTAGTCTATTCTCATTATTTCAGAAGACTAGTGTCAAGTGAAAATCCAAGAATTTTAATGTGGTCTAAAGGTGTTTCACAATTGCCTATATTTCTACTTTTAGCTCAGGGTTTACAAACCACATTTTATTTAATGATTGTGTCCTTATTTTAGTCTTACTTGTATAAATGAATAGCTGGAGGTGACCGAGTCAAACGATCGAAACTAGTCCTATTCGTAAAAAAAAAAAGTATTAAGTGGAATAAAACATCAAGTTACAAACCAAGACTGTAAAATGTGGTCACCTTTTATATTGTATTGATTGCGTTCGACCTCTCTGCCATTTTTTTTAAATCCTGGACTGACGTCTAGAACTTAGTGTCGTGAGTTCAGTGGAGGAACTGTGCGCTATGAGAGGCAGCGGACGTGGTCAAGAAAGCCAAGCAATGCGGATGCGGATGTCGACACACTGACACGTAGCACGCGTAGCACGCCAATTTCATAAACGCAGTACGAGGGATCCGTATCATAACATCGAAGTTTGCACAGTGCAAACGTCCAGCGTTCTATGCAAAGCCCGTGATTCAGCTTTCATACGATACCTAACAATCTTTACGAAACAAAATAAATCATAAACGTCCGCCTCTGTGGTGTAGTGGTTAGTGTGATCAGCTGCCACCCCCGGAGGCCCAGGTTCGATTCCCGGCTCTGCCAAGAAATATGAAAAGTGGTACGAGGGCTGGAACGGGGTCCACTCAGCCTCGGGAGGTCAACTGAGTAGAGGTGGGTTCGAATCCCACCTCAGCCATCCTGGAAGTTGTTTTCCGTGGTTTCCCAATTCTCCTCCAGGCAAATGCCGGGATGGTACCTAACTTACGCCACGGCCGCTTCCTTCCCTCTTCCTTGTCTGTCCCTTCCAATCTTCCCATCCCCCGCAAGGCCCCTCTTCAACATAGCAGGTGAGGCCGCCTGAGCGAAGTACTGATCATCCTCCCCAGTTGTATCCCCGACCCAGAGTCTGAAGCTCCAGGACACTGCTCTTGAGGCGGTAGAGGTGGTATCCCTCGCTGAGTCCGAGCGTAAAACAGACCCTGGAGGGTAAGCAGATTAAGAAAGAAAGAAAGAATAAATCATAAAAGAGGTTTCAGAGAGAGGCGCTTCTTCAGGCGGTCGTTGCCTAAGAGGAAATGTCTTTGTACACTGACTGACAGTGACAATGCAACACCAAAGAGGAGTGGTTCGAAAGGGATGAAAGTTGGGGAAAAAACAGAGACGGCACGGATGAATAATGGATGTTTATTTCAAACCGATATGCAGGTTACACAATGCGCACGGCATCGACTCAGTAGGATGCAGGACCACCGCGAGCGGCGATGCACGCAGAAACACGTCGAGGTACAGAGTCAATAAGAGTGCGGATGGTGTCCTGAGGGATGGTTCTCCATTCTCTGTCAACCATTTGCCACAGTTGGTCGTCCGTACGAGGCTGGGGCAGAGTTTGCAAACGGCGTCCAATGAGATCCCACACGTGTTCGATTGGTGAGAGATCCGGAGAGTACGCTGGCCACGGAAGCATCTGTACACCTCGTAGAGCCTGTTGGGAGATGCGAGCAGTGTGTGGGCGGGCATTATGCTGATGAAACAGAGCATTGGGCAGCCCCTGAAGGTACGGGAGTGCCACCGGCCGCAGCACATGCTGCACGTAGCGGTGGGCATTTAACGTGCCTTGAATACGCACTAGAGGTGACGTGGAATCATACGCAATAGCGCCCCAAACCATGATGCCGCGTTGTCTAGCGGTAGGGCGCTCCACAGTTACTGCCGGATTTGACCTTTCTCCACGCCGACGCCACACTCGTCTGCGGTGACTATCACTGACAGAACAGAAGCGTGACTCATCGGAGAACACGACGTTCCGCCATTCCCTCATCCAAGTCGCTCTAGCCCGGCACCATGCCAGGCGTGCACGTCTATGCTGTGGAGTCAATGGTAGTCTTCTGAGCAGACGCCGGGAGTGCAGGCCTCCTTCAACCAATCGACGGGAAATTGTTCTGGTCGATATTGGAACAGCCAGGGTGTCTTGCACATGCTGAAGAATGGCGGTTGACGTGGCGTGCGGGGCTGCCACCGCTTGGCGGCGGATGCGCCGATCCTCGCGTGCTGACGTCACTCGGGCTGCGCCTGGACCCCTCGCACGTGCCACATGTCCCTGCGCCAACCATCTTCGCCACAGGCGCTGCACCGTGGACACATCCCTATGGGTATCGGCTGCGATTTGACGAAGCGACCAACCTGCCCTTCTCAGCCCGATCACCATACCCCTCGTAAAGTCGTCTGTCTGCTGGAAATGCCTCCGTTGACGGCGGCGTGGCATTCTTAGCTATACACGTGTCCTGTGGCACACGACAACACGTTCTACAATGACTGTCGGCTGAGAAATCACGGCACGAAGTGGGCCATTCGCCAACGCCGTGTCCCATTTATCGTTCGCTACGTGCGCAGCACAGCGGCGCATTTCACATCATGAGCATACCTCAGTGACGTCAGTCTACCCTGCAATTGGCATAAAGTTCTGACCACTCCTTCTTGGTGTTGCATTTGCTCTGTCAGTCAGTGTAATTTTTTAATTTTATCTTGTGCTTCTTGCCGACGTTGCGCGCCTCTGTGGTGTAGTGGTTAGTATGATTAGCTGCCACCCCCGGAGGCCCGGGTTGGATTCCCGGCTCTGCCACGAAATTTGGAATGTGGTACGAGGCCTGTAACGGGGTCCACTCAGCATCGGGAGGTCAACTGAATAGAGGAGGGATCGATTCCCACCTCAGCTATCCTCCAAGTGGTTTTCCGTGGTTCCCCACTTCTCCTCCAGGAAAATGCCGGGATGGTACCTGACTTAAGGTCACGGTTGCTGCCTTCCCTCTTCATTGTCTGTCCCTTCCGATCTTCCCCTCCCCCCACAAGTCCCCTGTTCAGCATAGCAGATAAGGCCGCCTGGGCGAGTTACTGGTCCTTCTCTACAGTTGTATCCCCCAACCCAAAGTTAAAAGCTCCAGGACACTGCCCTTGAGGCGGTAGAGGTGGGATCCCTGGCTGAGTCCGAAGGAAAAACCAACCCTAGAAGGTAAACGGATTAAGAATGAAAGAAAGACTGTTAACATTAGCTGAAAATGGTCCATACAAGGTCTTAAACGTTTCCTAATTTGAGATTATATTGACTATTTTTATAACTAAACTAGCTGTTACCCACGGCTTCGCTCGAGAGGATTTCGTAAGTTGATAAAAATTAATTGTTCCTCGGTACTGCACTAAGACATTATCTGAAAATCCCTGAAGTATAAAAACTCGGCAAAAAATTGCATTTCATTTACGCCAGAACCTCTTTGTAAACCACGTTTGTGGCATTACCAAGCTACTGGCAGAGCTAAATCTAGAACATGCGACATGGAACTCTACACGTGAGAAACAGTCAAAAAAGGGGGTTTCTTTATTTCTAAAGGAGATTACAAATATATTACAAATGTTCACGCCTGTAACATGTTCAGTTTGAGATATACTGTAGATATACGCATTTTAAAAACTGCCCCACTCCTTGGCTGAGAGTTCATCGTTGAGGCCTTCGGTTCACAGAGTTCCGGTTTCGATTCCGGGCTGGGTCGGATATTTTAATCACGTGTGATTAATTCTTCTGGCTCGCGGACAGGTTGTTTGTGTTTGTTCCAACATTCTCCTCTTCATATTCACTCAACACACCACATTACCAACCACAACAGGAATACGCAATAGTAATTGCTTCCCTACACATAGGGTTGGCGTCAGGAAGAGCATCCAGTCGTAAAACAGCGTCAAATCCACATGTGCGACATAGTTCGCACCCGCGACCCTACAGGTGTGGGAAAACCGGTAGAAGAGAAGAAGATACTCATTTTAAAATATCGCCCGCTTTTTAAAAAAAATTCACCCCCTTAAGTGGATTTTCCAGAAAAAGTGCGTTCATTTCTTTTTTAAAAGAGATTCCAAGTACGGCTTGTAACATCTTCCGTTTCTGAGATATATGTATCCTCATATAAAGAATTAAACTCCTTCCTCACTTTTTTTTCAACCCTCACCCCTTAAGTGGATTTTCTGAAAACAAAAATTTGTGTTCTTTTATTTGAAAGGAGATTCCGAATACCAAATTTTGTGTCTGTAACATGTTAGGTTTTTGTGATATATTGTAGATGATCTAGCTGTTGTAAGCATACCTGAGCTGATGTTGCCATGGTTACGGCAGTTTATTTCTTTATCCGATTCCTAGAGCAGGGGTAGTGTGAAGCCAATATCTTAATAACGGTTGGTTTTAGGGCCTTAAAACATGGTTTTCGGGCCCATAGGGCTTACCGAGTTTTGTTCTTTGTGTCAAGGGACTTAAAATGAGCTTCGTCTCATCCTTGTACGACAAATTCGATATTTTGCCTATATTAGCCTAGTAATTTTATATCTCCCCACGTCGGCCCCCTCCTTCGAATTGTTTTGAAAATAAAATATAGCACTCAGGGATAATGCATCTTTCTATTAGTGAAATAATTTTTAGAATCGGTCCAGTAGTTTCTGAGATTAACCATTAAATACAAACAAACTTTAGTATAGATTCGCTGTAAATCATTGAACAGGTGGATGTTTATTTAAACAAAATTTCCTTGTGGAAATTCTGTGTTCTTAAAAAATAAGAGGAAAGAGCTGAATGTCTGACCACACTCCGGTCTTGAACCGCAATCCCGTGCTCTCTGGACAGATGCGTGGTCGACAGCCAACTCAATATCCAAGTGCAGAATGTGAGTCCTTGTTTATCGGCGAAATGAACCCACCCGCCGGGCGAGAGATTTGGATGGAAATCCCGAGGCCGGTGATATTTTCATCTTTGTCCCTCTGTAGAAGGAAGAGTTCTCATTTGGTGGACCTTTTAAGGATAATAAATATTTAGTTTGTGCTTCCCAGAAAAATAATGAATGATAGAATATGAATTTATCCGAGCGGAGAGGTCGCGCGCGTTACTCTGGCTTCCCATTTTCACTTCCGGGCAAATGCCGGGGCAGTAGCTATTCATGGGAACATTACAGAATTACAGAATCATTACAGGATCACATAATGCTTCACATACTATAATTCTCTGAGTTCTATTTTCTAGAATTTCAGCCACCCATTGAACCAGTCTTTTGCCTAGACCAATAACACTCATTTTAAATATTTTATTTAAATTTTGGTCCGCCTCTGTGGTGTAGTGTTTAGTGTGATTAGGTGCCAATCCCGGAGGTCCGGGTTCGATTCCCGGCTCTGCCACGAAATTTGAAAAAGTGGTACGAGGGCTGGAACGGGGTCCACTCAGCCTCGGGAGGTCAACTGAGTAGAGGTTGGTTCGATTCCTACCTCAGCCATTCTGGAAGTGGTTTTCCGTGGTTTCCCACTTCTCATTCAGGCAAATGCGCGGGATGGTACCTAACTTAAGGCGACGGCCGCTTCCTTCCCTCTTCCTTGTCTATCCCTCCCCCCACCTGCGCAAGGCGGTGAGGCCGCCTGAGCGAGGTACTAGTCATCCTCCCCAGTTGTATACCCGACCCAGAGTCTGAAGCTCCAGGACACTGCCCTTGAGGCGGTAGAGGTGGGATCCCTCGCTGAGTCCGAGGAAAAAAAAAAGACCCTGGAGGGTAAACAGATTAAGGAGAAGAAGAAGAAGATGATTTAAATTTTGGCCTTCGGTCTTAACGACCATTTAGCCAGATACAGTGTTGTATATTTCTGATTATTAATTATGAATTGGTCCGCCTCTGTGGTGTAGTGGTTAGTGTGATTAGCTGCCACCCCCGGAGGCCCGAGTTCGATTCCCGGCTCTGCCACGAAATTTGAAAAGTGGTACGAGGGCTGGAACGGGGTCCAGTCCGCCTGCCTCGCGAGGCTAACTCGAGGCCTCCGGGGGTGGCTGCTAATCACACTAACCACTACACCACAGAGGCGGACTCCATTTGCATTACGGAATCTAAAATATTTGCTATATCTTGCCGGAATCCTACAAGTTGAGCCTCATTGGAATAACCTTCCTATACCCAAACTGCCTTCTACCAAATGAGTTAGTAAGTACTTTCACAAACGCGCCTAATATAATCATCATCATCATCATCATCATCATCATCTGTTTACCCTCCAGGTTCGGCTTTTCCCTCGGACTCAGCGAGGGATCCTACCTCGCCCAGGCGGCCTCACCTGCTATGCTGAACAGGGGCCTTGTGGAGGGATGGGAAGATTGGAAGGGATAGACAAGGAAGAGGAAAGGAAGCGGCCGTGGCCTTAAGTTAGGGACCATCCCGGCATTCACCTGGAGGAGAAGTGGGAAACCACGGAAAACCACTTCGAGGATGGCTGAGGTGGGAATTGAACCCACCTCTACTCAGTTGACCTCCCGAGGCTGAGTGGACCCCGTTCCAGCCCTCGTACCACTTTTCAAAATTCGTGGCAGAGCCGGGAATCGAACCCGGACCTCCGGGGGTGGCAGCTAATCACGCTAACCACTACACCACAGAGGCGGACACCTAATATAATTATACTTTCCTTTATTTTCATTTATTTTTCTTTCAGTGCCGGTACGAATTTATAATATAAAAGCATTCCCGACTGTACTTTTGATGAATATTAGTGTTTTGCTCATTTTCAATTTTACGCCGTGCTTGGATCCATTTATGTCATAATTTAAATTACACACCTTCATAGACATATCTAACAACACAGTTTTACAACATGTACTTTTTATGATCCATAAGAAAACATTATCAGTTAATGAAAGAAACAAAACCGCACGATACGTAGGCTATTATTTTATCACTAAATGCTAGGAATTTTAGCGTTTTAGTCTCCAAGCCGCTATGAACTACAGTACTGCACGTACAGTAAATAAAATTAGCTGTAACAGATTCAACTATTTGTATAGTGCATGAAAACATCGGCTCTTATTTCGTTTGCCAGTTGAATTGCTGTTGTTTAGAGGCTTGGAACCATATAGTCATCACCTCCGTACACTCGCGAGTGAGTTATATCTGCCTGCTAAGTCTTTCTGTTATTTCTGTGCTGTTGTGCGTAAGCTTTTCCCCTATTAATTAGGGCTATGTAAAGAAGGACGTAATGGTATCGCATAAAATTCATTCATAGGCCTACATACACATTTAGCTTTGGGCTGATTTAATGCTTCGTCAAGAGTCAAGTTGGAAGCGAGTGTGCCCAGTTCACTAACCCCGGCTCGAACGGTATCGTTTTGTAAACGTAGCAGATCTAATGAAAAATATTACGGTGGAAACGTATGACAATTCTGCAATCTCTCGTACGGTGTAGAGGCTTAGTGGAGTTCCTTAAGAGCTTCATTTAGCGGTTTGCGAAATCCTACTCAAAGGATCCTGCTGGTAAAACATTGAGCGTTCAGTACGCTGTAAACAATATATGTACAGCATGTGTGGGTGAGTCCGCCTCTGTGGTGTAGTGGTTAGCGTGATTAGCTGCCACCCCCGGAGGTCCGGGTTCGATTCCCGGCTCTGCCACGAAAATTTGAAAAGTGGTACGAGGGCTGGAACGGGGTCCACTCAGCCTCGGGAGGTCAACTGAGTAGAGGTGGGTTCGATTCCCACCTCAGCCATCCTCGAAGTGGTTTTCCGTGGTTTTCCACTTCTCCTCCAGGCTAATGCCGGGATGGTCCCTAACTTAAGGCGACGGCCGCTTCCTTCCCTCTTCCTTGTCTATCCCTTCCAATCTTCCCATCCCTCCACAAGGCCCCTGTTCGGCATAGCAGGTGAGGCCGCCTGGGCGAGGTACTGGTCATTCTCCCCAGTTGTATCCCCCGACCAAGAGTCTGAAGCTCCAGGACACTGCCCTTAGGCGGTAGAGGTGGGATCCCTCGCTAAGTCCGAGGGAAAAGCCGAACCTGGAGGGTAAACAGATGATGATGATAATAATAATTTCGTGTGGCTATTTCTAGCCGAGTGCAGCCCTTGTAAGGCAGACCCTCCGATGAGGGTGGGCGGCATCTGCCACATGTACGGAACTGCGTGTTATTGTGGTGGAGGATAGTGTTGTGTGGTGTGTGATTAGCAGGGATGTTGGGGACAGCACAAACACCCAGCCCCCGAGCAATTGGAATTAACCAATGAAGGTTAAAATCCCCGACCCGGCCGGGAATCGAACCCGGGACCCTCTGAACCGAAGGCCAGTACGCTGACCATTCAGCCAACGAGTCGGACATGATGATGATGATGATGATGATGATGATGATGATGATGTGTGGGTGCTCAGCATAAAGGTTGGCTGGATCCTCAACAGCTTCGCCAATAGCTGTGATATATGGTCCAGTCGTAGGCGTTACTAAGTAAGTAAATAAATTCGTGTCCTCATCCCGAGGTGGTGCGACTCTTTTCAGACACAGCCCCAATGGAGGTGAGCTGCATGTACCATTCTAACCGCGTACCAGCTCTCCTGCCATTCTTCATTCGCCGGCACCATCGGGAATCGAACCCGGGTCCCCGAGGGTGGCAGCTAATAGTGCTGACCGTTACGCTACAAAGGTGGACGTAGGCGTTACTGCAGAGGCATAAAATGGAAATGAATAAGACAGATTCCCGTTAATTTCCTCACCGAGCCAGAAATTGCTATTACTTACCAGTCTGCCAAGTTGACGTAAATGCACGCACCAACTGACCATATGAGCAGCGTTTCCACGCCATTCGTAACAGCAAGTGACTACTATAAGAAATAACATAGCTGGCATAGTTCATACCTCATTCATTTTCATACTGTCAAAGCCAAGGATGAGCCTGAGAAGGGTTAATGAGGTAACAAGTTCGTTCTAACCCACAAACACTATCTCTCGGCTGAAACGGCAAACAAATTATTTGTTTAGGTTCATTGTCCTGATAAAATATAAAAGTGAAACAATCAGTCAATTAAACAATCACTACTGATCTGAATGCAGGGCAGTCGCCCAGGTGGCAGATTCCCTATCTGTTGGTTTCCAAGCCTTTTCTTACATGGTTTCAAACAAATCGGAAATTTATTGAACATCTGCTTTGGTAAGTTAGTCCAATCTCTAACTCCCCTTCCTATAAAGAAATATTTGCCCCAATTTGTCCCCTTGAATTCCAACTTTATCTTCATATTGTGATCCTTCCTCATTTTAAAGACGCCACTAAAACTTATTCGTCTACTGATGTCCTCCCACGCCATCTTTCCACTGACAGCTCGGAACATACCACTTAGTCGAGCAGCACGTCTCCTTTCTCCCAAGTCTTCCCAGCCCAAACTTTGCAACATTTTTAACGCTACTCTTTTGTCGGAAATCGCCCAGAACAAATCGAGCTGCATTTCTTTGGATTTTTTCCAGTTCCTGAATCAAGTAATCCTGGTGAGGGTCCCATGCACTGGAACCATACTCTAGTTGGTGTCTAACCAAAGACTTAAATGCCCTCTCCTTTACATCCTTACTACAACCACTAAACACCTTCATAACCATGTGCAGAGATCTGTACCTTTTATTTACAATCCCATTTATGTGATTACCCCAATTAAAACCTTTCCTTATATTAAAACCTAGGTCCATACAGTGATCCCCACAAGGCGCTTTCACCCCTTCAACCCAGTATTTAAAACTGAGAGGATTTTTCCTATTTGTGAAACACACAACCAGACTTTTAACCCCGTTTATCATCATGCCATTGCGTGCTGCCCATCTCACAACATTATCGAGGCCATTTTGCAGTTGCTCACAATCTTGTAACTTCTTTATTAATCTATGCAGAATAACATCATCCGCAAAAAGCCTTATCTCTGATTGCACTTCTTTACTCATATCATTTACACATGCAAGAAAACAAAAAGGTCCGATAATACTGCCGTGAGGAATTCCCCTCTTAATTATTACAGGATCAGATAAAGCTTCGCCTAGTCGAAACCCCTGAAAGCTATTTTCTAGAAATATTGGAACCAATTCAGTCACTCTTTTGTCTAGTCCAGTTGCACTCATTTTTGCCAGTAGTCTCCTATGGTCCACTCTATGAAATGCCTTAGACCGGTCAATCGCGATACAGTCCATTTTACCTCCTGAATCCAGGATATCTGCTATATCTTGCTGGAATCCTACAAGTTGAGCTTCAGTAGAGTAACCTTTCCCAAACCCGAAACCCGAACTGCCTTCTATCTAACCAGTTATTAATTTCCCAAACATGTCTAATATAATCAGAAAGAATGCTCTCCCGAAGCTTACATACAATGCATGTCAAACTGACCGTCCTGTAATTTTCAGCTTTATGTATTTCACTCTTTCCTTTATATACAGGGGCTACTATAGCAACTCTCCATTCATTTGGTACAGCTCCTTCATGCAAACAATGATCAAATAAGTACTTCAGATATGGAAGTATATCCCAACCCATTGTCTTTAGTACATCCCCAGAAATCTTATCAATTCCAGCCGCTTTTCTAGTTTTCAAATTTTGTATCTTATTGCAAATGTCATTGTTATCATATGTAAATTTTAATACTTCTTTAGCATTAGTCTCCTCCTCTATCTGGACAGTATCCTTGTAACCAACAATCTTTACATACTGTTGACTGAATGCTTCTATATTTTGAAGATCCTCACATGCACACTCCCCTTGTTCATTAATGATTCCTGTAATGTCCTTCTTGGAACCTGTTCTGCCTTAAAGTACCTATACATACCCTTCCATTTTTCACTAAACGAGGTATGCCTTCCAATTATGCTTGCCATCATGTTATCCTTAGCTGACTTCTTTGCTAGATTCAATTTCTTTGTAAGTTCCTTCAATTTCTCTTTACATCCACAGCCATTTCTAGCTCTATTTCCTTCCAGTCTGTACCTCCTTCTTAGTCTCTTTATTTCTATGTTATAATAAAGTGGGTCTTTACCATTCCTTACCACCTTTAAAGGTACAAACCTGTTTTAAAATTCCTCAGCGATTGCTTTAAACCCATCCCAGAGTCTGTTTATATTTTTATTTACCGGTACCGTTTTCCACCGATCATACCCTCGTGCCCTTTTTATCAGCCTAATAGTCCTACTTTTAAGACCTTCCTTTCTATCACATTTATTTTTAACTACGACAAAAACAGCTTCGTGATCACTAATACCATCTATTACTTCAGTTTCTCTATACAGCTCATCTGGTTTTACCATCCCTAGTTTCTGTGTACTAGATTTTCATGTTCCTTTTTAAAATATTTAAGAATACATTCTGGTCTATGGTGTCCTCAATGAACTCCAAATTGCCGATCCCACTAGCAGCCATACAACCCCATACCATGAACGAATGAATGTTCACCCAATGACACTTGTTTACCAATTACTTTTGACGAACACTCCTACTTACCTATCTTATAATTTTCGTTTTCTTTCCTTATTCCATACATTTAGTACCCGTTCTGGTTCCCTACTCGAAATTCCACTAAATCGAACGAATTCTTACAATCATTGAAATTAAATGGCGTATGGCTTTTAGTGCCGGAAGTGTCCGAGGACTAGTTCGGCTCGCCAGATGCAGGACTTTCGATCTGACGTCCGTAGGTGTGATCTGTGCATCGTGATGAGGATTAAATGACGGTGAAGACGACACATACACCCAGCCCCTGAGCCAGCGGAATTAACCAATTATGGTTAATATTTCCGACCCTGTCGGGAATCGAACCCGGGATCCATGTGACCAAAAGCCAGCACGCTAACCATTTAGCAATGTAGCCGGACCCTACAATCATTCTTTTATAGTTACTGCATCGAGATTCTGGAATACACACCCAATGGACATTCGGCACTTGACTTCCTCCCGTACATGCCGAAAGTGTTTCCTGGGAACATAAAACTGAGTTGTGTGAGTCAGTGTGTGTATGTTGTGTGAATGGGTTCACTGTTACCTATTATGCACGTCAGTCATTATTATTATTATTATTATTATTATTATTATTATTATTATTATTATTATTATTATTATTATTATTATTATTGCCTTTTTAATTTGTAGCCTGATTGCAATTGTTTATACTCATCATCTTGTTTGGTAATTAGTATGTAATTTTTTTACAGTTGGTTTTACGTCGCACCGAGACACAGATACTGTAGGTCTTATGGCAACGATAGGATAGGAAAGGTCTGGAGTGGGAAGGAAACGGCCATGGCTTTAATTAAGATACAGCCCCAGCATTTGCCTGGTGTGAAAATGGGAAACCACGGAAAACCATCTTCAGGGCTGCCTACAGTGTGGTTCGATCCCACTATCTCCCGGATAAAAGCTCACAGCTCCGCGGCCCTAACCGCATGGCCAACTCGCCCGGTAAATTAGTATGTAGTTTAACAGTTTACATTTCCTGCCGTCAATCATAAGAACATTTTTGTATTTCCATTTCACTTGATTATTTGATGCAGTTATTTATATAGCATTATAGACTATGTATTAAGCATTTAATTTTAATTGTTTTTATCTTGTAATTACAGCATTGTGTATCTGTTCCTAGTATTTCGTTCTTTTAGAATTACACTTTTACTTTTAATTTCTTATTTTTCTTGTTATTTGTTCTCAAATTCAGCATTATAATTGAAAGCGGTTAGGGGTAAGAAAGGACAGTGGGCACTACTTCGCCATAAATGTAAGTTATAAATAAATAAATAAATAAATAAATAAATAAATAAATAAATAAATAAATAAATAATACATTTGCCGGGCCTAGTACAGTGCCATTTCGCCAAAACGGCAGCTTTCTCTAATTCATTTGCTCATCAGTATATATTATCTTTGTAAACATATTTACACAGACATCCCAGTTTTAAGCATTTTTAAAAGCGAACCCACTGCACCGTAATTCGATCCCGATTCGAAGCACTGGTGTCGAAATCTATCCAATTGTGGTGCACGACGATCATTTGCGGTTTTATCAAGGAGAGCGAGTTAATGGGATCAGCTACAAATGTGAACCTTGAGATCTTTAGAATTCATCCAAATATAATTACGATTTCACCGTTTAAAGGCTGCTTTCACCACGATCTCTCTTAGTGAAAGAAGATAACCTAAGCAAATTAGTCTCGCTTTTGCTAGGCTATGCTCTAAGATGAATGGGTTACTTCGAACGTTGTCGTTTGAGTCATTAGTACATAGAATGGCCTGATGCAGCTCTCCATGCCACCCTATCCTGTGCTAACCTTTTCATTTCCTCATACCTGCTGCATCTTGCATCTGCTCTAATCTGCTTGTCAAATTCATACCTTGGTCTACCCCTACCGTTCTTACCTGCTATACTTCACTCAAAAACCAACTGAACAATTCCTGGGTGTCCTATCATTCTATATCTTCTACTGTCCATCTCCATGGCTACATGGTTAGCGTGCTGGCCTTTGGTCCAGAGGGTCCCGGGTTCGATTCCCGGCCGGCTCGGTGATTTTAACCTTCATGGGTTAATTCCAATGGCTCGGGACTGGGTGTTTGTGGTGTCTTCAACATCCCTGCAACTCACACACCACACATAACACTATCCTCCACCACAATAACACGCAGTTACCTACACATGGCAGATGCCGCCAACCCTCATCGGAGGGTCTGCCTTACAAGGGCTGCACTCAGCTAGAAATACCCACAGGAAATTATTATTATTATTATCTCATCTATTCCTAAAATTTAGCCAAATCGATCTCCTCTCACCAATTCAATACAGTATCTTTTCATTCATGATTAATGTTACAAAGTTTGGGCTCGGAAGACTTGGGAGAAAGGAGACGAGCTGCTCGACTAAGCGGTATGTTCCGAGCTGTCAGTGGAGAGATGGCGTGGAATGACATTAGTAGACGAATAAGTTTGAGTAGTGTCTTTAAAAGTAGGAAAGATCACAATATGAAGATAAAGTTGGAATTCAAGAGGACAAATTGGGGCAAATATTCGTTTATAGGAAGGGGAGTTAGGGATTGGAATAACTTACCAAGGGAGATGTTCAATAAATTTCCAATTTCTTTGCAATCATTTAAGAATAGGCTAGGAAAACAACAGATACGGAATCTGCCACCTGGGTGACTGCCCTAAATCCAGATCAGTAGTGATTGATTGATTGATTGATTGATTGATTGATTGATTGATTGATTGATTGATTGATTGATTGATTGATTGATTGTGTCGATGCGACCTAAAGCCACTAGCGGTGAGGCGGTGAAGGCGTACTCGATTAGGAGGCGAGATAGTAATGACATCGTTGCTGGCTTCCAATCAAGATAGCCACGGTTTGAATCTCGACCAATGCATGTCGGAGTTTTGAACTGTTGTGCCAATTCCACGCACAACCATGAACTTCCCTACTTGCGCGCTCGGTTCATCCCGGAAGGACGTGGGTTCTGTTCCGCTTTAGGAAGTCGAGAAATTTAGAAACGAGAGTTCCTCAATTTATTTGGGTAGGCACTTGATGTGGGTCTGGCCCAGTTTTACAGTCGGATGCCCTTCTAGACGCCAGGCCTATGTGGAGGGATGTATCCATCATTGCGTGTTATCTGTGGTGGTACAATGTGCTTTACGTCGCACCGACACAGATAGATTTTATGGCGACGGTGGGACAGGAAAGGCCTAAGAGTGGGAAGGAACGGACGTGGCCTTAATTAAGGTACAGCCCCAGCATTTTCCTGGTGTGAAAATGGGAAACTACGGAAAACCATCTTCAGGACTGCCGACAGTGGGTTTCAAACCCTACAAAGACAGTGCGCTCGTATACACTGTAATTGAATTAACGGGTTCAGTCCGTTTTCTCTTCTCATACATACATTCACCCTTAGAAGTATAGACCATACCCAATGTTGGACGAGTTCAGAGATCACGTGAGATCTAATGTTTTGCTACATCCCAAAGACTCCTCAATATCCACTCCAGACACTCCAACATTCATCACCCTGGATCCCTGGAAGTAATGGAAATAGGGGGTTTCACTCGTCGCAACGACATACTGCCGCAAATAACGCCAAAAACAAACAAATAGAACTAAGCAATTCACCAAAGTGTAGATATGGGACATAGGACCACGGTCCCACCATGGACGTTCCACTTGTGTGCCCCCAGTCTGTGACTGCGTATCACGGCTAAGTTGGGATTGTAGCGAAGCTGCACGGAAAGGAAAGGTTTAAAAACCTGTCATAATAAAGGAGGCCTCAGCTCTTAGCCATTACGAGTTCATAATCTCAGTCCGATTTCCCATTTGATGGCACCTCGTGCGTCGTATACGTATAAAATGGCATCTACTGAAGCTGGTTTATGATCGCCCATGTAATGGGGTTGTGAGCGCAACTCACGTTCAGCCCTGAGCATGGGCGAGTGAGTTCATATTTCACTGCATGTCGTAAGTCCTCAACGATCATTTCATTTACCACTGATCTGCATCTGCATCTGTATAATCATGACAATGAGAGATTCTGAAAATGGTAGCAGATTTGCACTACTTCCTGTATCTTTCCAGTAAAATATTATACTTTTCATTTGTGACTACTCTATTATTCGTTTATAAAGGTGTGAAAAGCAATCTGTAAATTTCAGTGACTTATTGTGTTCGCTGTCTACGGCCTCTCAGTAGAAACGAGCACCCTACATCTTGTTTCGAGCTTAAAAGCTAAAGACGCATGGACTTCGTCTTATGCGCAGGTTTGATAGACAAGACGGAGGGGGAGGGAGGCTTGCTTTAAACTCCATAGCGTCCATCTCAATGGCTGAGTGGCCAGCGTCTTCACCTTTGATCCTCGGGCTCGATTCCCAGTCTGCTCCGAGGATTTTAATCGTAAACTGTCAATTCTCTTGGTTCGGGGACTGGGTATTTGTGCTGTCCCCAACATTCCTGCAACTCGCACAGAACGCTATCGTAACACGCAGTTTCCTCTCCACGGCGGAGACCACCCACCTTCGTCGGAGAGTCTGCCTTACTAGCTAGGCTACCGATAGTCATACGAAATTATTATCATCATCATCAAAATCAGATCAATCAATACTGATCTGCATTTAGGGCACTCGCCCAGGTGGCAGATTCCCTATCTGTTGTTTTCCTAGCCTTTTCTTAAATGATTTCAAAGAAATTGGAAATATATTGAACATCTCCCTTGGTAAGTTATTCCAATCCCTAACTCCCCTTCCTATAAATGAATATTTGCCCCAGTTTGTCCTCTTGAATTCCAACATTATCTTCATATTGTGATCCTTCCTACTTTTAAAGATGCCACTCAAACTTATTCGTCTACTAATGTCATTCCACGCTATCTCTCCGCTGACAACTCGGAACATACCACTTAGTCGAGCACCTCGTCTTCTTTCTCCCAATTCTTCCCAGCCCAAACTTTGCAACATTTTTGTAACGCTACTCTTTTGTCGGAAATCACCCAGACCAAATCGAGCTGCTTTTCTTTGGATTTTTTCCTGTTCTTGAATCAAGTAATCCTGGTGAGGGTCCCATACACTGGAACCATACTCTAGTTGGGGCCTTACCAGAAAATTGTATGCCCTCTCCTTTACATCCTTACTACAACCCCTATACACCCTCATAACCATGTGCAGAGATGTGTACCGTACCCATTATTTACAATCCCATTTATGTGATTACCCCAATGAAGATCTTTCCTTATATTAACACCTAGATAATTACAATGATCCCCAAAAGGAACTTTAACCCCATCAGAGCAGTAATTAAAACTGAGAGGACTTTTCCTATTTGTGAAACTCACAACCTGACTTTTAACCCCGCTTATCAACATACCATTGCCCGCTGTCCATCTCACAACGTTATCGAGGTCACGTTGGAGTTGCTCACAATCTTGTAACTTATTTATCACTCTATAGAGAATAACATCATCCGCAAAAAGCCTTATCATCACCATCATTATATGTCCATAGCCCAATGCTGTGCATACACGAGCTCCTTCCCCGACAGTTTTAGCAACGTAATCATGACTTCAGTCACAAAAGAGTGTGTGCGTAAGGAGGTGTTAGGAATCGGCTGTAGTCTAAGAATAGAAACTGTCCCGGCATTTACTTGGGAGTGAAAATGGGAAACCACGGAAACACATTTTCAGGACAGCCGAAGGTGAGGTCCCCCGAATTAAAAGTTTGGCTCCATAGCCGTAGCGGGTTTCCACGAACGGCCAGTCCGCTCACTACAAAAGCGTATGTTTGAGGTGCCTATTATCAAAAGCAGGCAAATCCATTTATCTGAATGTTCAGCAAATTAAAAAGTCCAAAATAAATAATTATTATCCAGAGTAACATGTAATTAACGTTAAAATGTTAAATTAGCCATTTAGCGTAGAATTTTGTAATATAAATCTTATGGAATGCGGTTTTTCAAATATTTCTTCTTTCTTTCTTTCTTTCTTTCTTTCTTTCTTTCTTTCTTTCTTTCCTTCTTTCTTTCTTAATCCGTTTATTCCAGGGTTGGTTTTCCCCCGAACTCAGCGACGGATCCCATCTGTACCGCCTCATGGGCAGTGCTCTGGAGCATGAGACTTTGGGTCGGGTATACAGCTGAGGAGGATGACCATTACCTCGCCCAGGCTGCCTTAGATGCTATGCTGAACAGGGGCCTTTCAGGGGGATGGAAAGGTCGGAAGGGATAGACAAGGAACCATTCCGGCATTTGCCTGGAGAAGAAGTGAGAAACCACGGAAAACAATTTCGAGGATGGCTGAGGTGTGAATCGAACCCCCCACCCTTTCTCTCTCTCTCTCTTCTACTCAGTAGACCTCACGAGGCTGAGCGGACCCCGTTCCAGCCCTCATACCACTTTTCAAATTTCGTGGCAGAGTCGGGAATCGAACCCGGGCCTCCGGGAGTGGCAGCTAATCACACTAACCACTACTCCACAGAGGCGCCTTTTGAAATATTTAAGAAACAAATTTGAGGAAATTTGGATGTAGCAGGGTTTGATTCTGAAACCGGGATTTACAGGGTTCTGGTACAAAGGAAGGGGAATATTTGAAAATATGTAATACACTAATCACTTTTGATAAAATTAATGGTTACTAGTTTAAAATTAAATCAGCTATCCAAAAACCCCGTTTAACTACCACTTTATAAAGGAAAGCGTCAATTAATTACAACACATTTCAAGAAGCATTATAAAAAGAAAGTTCTTCACACGTTTCTTGCATTTATGCTTCATCTGTGTCTATATTTTCCTCATAAACTACTACGTCTTCTTCATTTTCTTTAGTCTGAAGTCCTAGATCTTCCTGTTTTCCTAAAACATAACAAGACTGAGCAGCTCATTCTTCTCCAAAATGTTTTAGTAGTTATTTTGACACCTCATTCAAACAGAGGAAAATGCCTCTACAGAGTGACGTGTAGAAGGTACGGGAAGACCTGATTGGCTGACAGGGATTTGGCGGACTTTGACACTACAAATGTCACTACAGGTAATGGATTTGGCGGACGTTGAAATTTAGCCTTATATTTGACAACGAATTTTAATGGGATATGTCAAGTTGAGATTCAAAATCATGGTTGCACTGAAATCGTCAGGGTAAAAATTGTCAGTAGCGATGTGTAAATCCATTTTATCAAAAAATGGATTTGGCGGCCTTTGATACTAGGCGCCACATTTCGTAGTATTCAGTGTACGAGGTGATAAGCAGTTGGAACTACAGTATGTCTGTTTCCATCACTTAAAATGCTTGTAACTGCTAGAGAAGTATGTATTTCACACATCATATTAATGTTCGAATTATCCGCTAGTGGTGTTAGGTATAGATCCTAAGCAGACGGTAACATCTGTCCTGTTTGCTTTATCATTACTTACTGTGGCACGACTGCTGAACTTTGTTTCCGAACTATATAAACAATCGCTCCAAGTTTTATTATTAATTACGTTCTCTATTGAAGTAGGAAAACATTACCCTGCGATATGATCTGAGCTATTTTCTATTTAAATGAGGTGTATGAATCTTTTGGGAGTGTTAGATAGCCCTAATTTTATGAATCTGATTTGACTGCTCATTAATCGTCGATATTTTAATTAATTTATGGCCCCCATCGCATCCAAATAAATAATAAATAATTAATTTCAGCAATGCTTATTAGGACTAAGACCTCACAAGCTATTGTGCGCACCTCGTTCAGAAGTCATGAGCCCTCACTGAGGTATCATCTTAAGTATGATCCCGTCTTAACCGAGCTCGATAGCTGCAGTCGCTTAAGTGCGGCCAGTATCCAGTATTCGGGAGATAGTAGGTTCGAACCCCACTGTCGGCAGCCCTGAAAATGGTTTTCCGTGGTTTCCCATTTTCACACCAGGCAAATGCTGGGGCTGTACCTTAATTAAGGCCACGGCCGCTTCCTTCCCACTCCCAGCCCTTCCCTGTCCCATCGTCGCCATAAGACCTATCTGTGTCGGTGCGACGTAAAGAAAAAAAAAGATCCCGTCTCAAAGGCAGTTATTACGGTTACTTCAGAATGCTCCTTTATATTGAGAGAAAAATCTTCTACAGCACAATCAGTGTTGCCAACTTTGCGGATTTTCCGTTAAATTTGGCGGAATTAGAAGACTGTCGGCGGAGAAATATATAACGGAAAGCGGATTTTTTGGCGGAATTCTAGATTTATTATAGCGGAATTTAGCGTTTTATCCATTTTATGTTTTTTTTTAAATTTCTACTCCAATCTGTCTCCGAGCTATTCCATATTTCTTGTCGGGAGCTAGCAGTCACATGAGGAAAACATGTTCTTCGGATTTGATGTTATGAGATCATGGTATCACAAATTTTTAATGCGTGGGGAAACGGTACTTATCTCTTAGTTGACAAATGACGACAGATAAGGAAATTGGTGAGTGTAGCATTTATATTTATGCTGTGAAGGAAGACCAGTCTAATGAACTGGCCTGTTCTGTGTGTGGCCCTTGAGGTAGGGGATTCACCTAGTTTGCACCCGGCACTAAAACGCCTTCACCGGAGACAGTGCGGTTAGGGGCGCGCAGTTGTGACATTGCATCCGGGAGATAGTGGGTTCGAATCCCACTGTCGGCAGCCCTGAGGATGGTTTTCCGTAGTTTCCCATTTTCACACCAGGCAAATGCTGGGGCTGTATCTGAATTAAGGCCACGGTCGCTTTTTTCCAAGTACTAGGCCTTTCCTATCCCATCGTCGCCGTAAGACCTATCTGTGTCGGTGCAACGTAAAGCCACTAGCATAATAATAATAATAATAATAATAATAATAATAATAATAATAATAATAATAATAATAATAATAATAATAATAATAAAGCCTACAAGTTTTAGCTCCCCGCCTCGCAGGCAGGGGGTTAACTTCAGTAAGTTGCTGTGAATAACGTGTTCGTGCCTCGAAAGTGTCTAATTAATGGTGCATTAGGAAGTGTTCGGAGTGTAGCTTATTTTGAATCGTGGTCTTAGGTTTCTAGACAGTTGCACTATATTTCATTACCATGTCTAAACAGAAGGACAAAAAGTATACGCAGAAATTTAGGAAAGAATGGCTAAACCACGAATCGCTGAAAGAGTGGCTAATTGAGGTGCTTGCTGATTCCGGTAGCTCTAATGCACGGTGCAAGTACTGTCAGTGCACTATGAAGCCTAAACTATCGGATTTGCTTTTCCATTCCAAAAGCAAAAACCATCTATTTGCCGCTGAACCATTTTCATACGAGCGACAAATGAAGTTATCATTTAACGTTGTTAGACACAGTAACGAATGCGCGGCAGCTGAAGCAGCATTAGCCGTATTTAATGTAAATCACTGCGCGATAAGATTTGTGGATCACCTTTCTGACCTTACGAAAAAGTATTTTAAGGGAGCGGAACACACGTCGAGTTTGCGTTTACATCGAACAAAGTGCAGTGGTATTATAAAGAATATCCTTTTCCCTCACTTTAAGGACGAACTAAAAACTGACATTGGTGACAGTCATTTCAGTGTTCTTTTAGATGAATCCACTGACATAAGTGTGTCAAAACTGCTCGCCGTGTGTATAGTTTATTTCTCGAAAAAAGCCGCATTATTTCCACTTTTCTGGGAATAGTAGAACTTGAACAGGGTAACGCTATGGCAATTATAGCAGGGCTGAAGTGCGTGCTTTTGGATTTAGGATTAGATACCCAGAAAATGCGAGGAATTGGATCCAACAATGCATCAGTTATGGTATGCGTCAATAACGGCGTGCATAAAAAACTGAAAGAAGAAGTAAGTGTGTCTGTCACTCTGTGCAGTTGGCCGTATCTATGGCTGCGGGGGAGGCTTTACCTAGAAATGTAGAATTCCTGCTGTCAGAGACGTAATCCTGGTTTTCCAAATCGTCATTACGCCAGCTGTCGTGCAAACTTCTGTAAGAATACGATCAATGAATGGACCTGATCCTCTTAAGATTGTTCATAAGGCTAACATGAGATTGGTGTCCATTGACGTGGCAGTCAGTCGCATCCTCTCTCAATGGGTGGAGTTACAGAAACATTTTGAAATAGTTAGGTTGACTGAAAAATGCTATACGGCTGAACTACTCTGCATGTGTACCATGATGTTTACTTGATATTCCTGAAACCTTATCTAGCGGAATGTCAGCATGTAAATCAATCGTTTCAATCGAACTCAGCAGATCCTTCTAGACTGTTGAATGATCTGGTTGTATTGATTACGGGACTGACGAGAAGAATTGTGAAACTCACAGTAGTACCAGGATATAAGGGAGATCTACTGACAGTTGACAAACGACATTACGAAGCCCATAGAATTTACCTCGGACACAAAGTAGAAAGTTTGTTGACAGAACTGAAAAAATGGATGCGAATGATAATCTTCGGGGAAGATGCGAGAATTTTCTGTTATGTCTTGCATCTGAATTGCAACGTCGTCTGACACAAAATGTAAATATTCCTCAGAAAGTGTCACTACCCTCACCATCCAAATGCCTACGGGTTATAAAAGAACCCATCATACCGTTAGCTGAGGAAATGGAAGTGCCTAATTGTGACATAAACAAAAGTGACTGACTTACAGTGCGCAAAATTAACAACGGTGACGTGGAAAAAAATACAAGATATACGGTAGAATTTTGGAATGATGTTGGGTTATACAGAGGCGCATCAGGTTTGAATCTGTTCCTAGAACTTTCTGACTTGGCACTGATGCTGTTAGTCTTGCCGTGGTCGAATGCTGAGGTGGAGAGAGCATTTAGCCAGTTAAACTTGGTGAAAACATCACAAAGTAACGGGTTGTATATTCAAATGATTAATTCCATCCTAAGTGTAAGGGCTGGCTTGAGGCGCATAAAAAAGTGTTGCCACGACTACGATTTACACACAGACATACAGTACTTTGCCAGATTGGAACCATGGCAGCATACCGCAGCACGGACGATCCACGTCCTAGCACGTCATTTGAAATCTTTGACGTGAATGAGGACGACCAATTGACTTTTTAAGAATATTCATCTAATCAATCCCAGTGAAACTCACAGATCAGGTGAGTGCAGACATTTACTTTTATTATTATTATTATTATTATTATTATTATTATTATTATTATTATTATTATTATTATTATTATTATTATTATTATTATTATTATTATTATTTGAGATCGGATTTCGTGGCGGAATTTCAGCGGATTTTTAGTAGTATTTAGCGGATCTTGAAAATATAAGTTGGCAACACTGCAACACATAAGTATGTCACAAAATGTATGAAGATTCTGCGCTCCCTTGACCGTTCATCATATGGTGCTTCAATATGCGTTCTTCAACAGTAGCGGCGATTGGGAATGAGAAGTGGGGGAGAGAACACAATAATTTATAGACAACAAAAGAGCTTTAATTTATTACTATTTATTTATTAGGAAGACAATCCGTCAATAACAGGTAGATAACTAGTAAATTCTAACTGCACATGCCCCATAGGTACACACTGAGCGAGCTGCAAGCTTGCATTCACAGGAAGCTTGAAGATGTTTTCCCGTGGTTTCCAATTTTCACATCGGCCTTTTCCTATCATATCGTCGCCGAAAAACTGCCTGAGTTAGTGTGACGTTAAAACAATAATCGTACAGCCTCAGCTATAGTGTGTGGGCCATCTAGGCTCCTTGCGAGTCAATTTTGTCGCACCGTTTAACTCTACCAGATAGCAGATTAAGTAGGATCTAATTTGGGCGATCTATGGCAGAACCATGTGACCTTGCCGCGGTGGGGAGGCTTGCGTGTCCCAATGATGCAGATAGCCGAGCCGCAGGTGCAACCATATCGGATGGGTATCTGTTGAGAGACCAGACTAACGAATGGTTCATCGAAAGGGGGATAGCAGCCTTTCGATAGTTGCAAGGGCGGCAGTCTAGATGATTGACTGATACGGCCTTGTAATAATACTCAACATGGCTTAGCTGTGTTGATACTGCTACACGGCTGAAAGCAACGGGAAACTACAGCCGTAACTAACTCCCGAGGACATGCAGCTCTCTCTGTATGAATGATATACTGATGATGGCTTCCTCCCGGGTAAAATATTCCGGAGGTAAACTAGTCCCCCATTCGGATCTCCGGGTGGGGACTACACGAGAGGGGGCGATCATCAGGAAGATGGATACTGACATTCTGCGAGTCGGAGCGTGGAATGTTAGAAGTTTGAATCGTTGTGGTAGGTTAGAGAACCTGAAAAGGGAGATGGATAGGCTAAAGTTAGATGTAGTTGGTATAAGTGAAGTACGTTGGCAGGAAGAACAAGATTTTTGGTCAGGCGACTACCGAATTATCAACACAAAATCAAACAGGGGAAATGCAGGAGTTGGTTTAATAATGAATAAGAAAATAGGGCAGCGGGTAAGCTACTACGACCAGCATAGTGAAAGAATTATTGTCGTCAAGATAGACACCAAACCAATGCCCACCACAATAGTACAGGTCTATATGCCTACTAGTTCAGCGGATGATGAAGAAATCGAAAGAATATATGAGGAGATAGAAGATTTAATACAATATGTAAAAGGTGACGAGAATCTAATTGTGATGGGAGACTGGAATGCAGTGGTAGGCCAAGGAAGAGAAGATAATGCAGTAGGAGAATTTGGATTGGGACAAAGGAACGAAAGAGGAAGTCGGCTGGTTGAATTCTGCACTGATCATAATTTAGTCCTTGCCAATACTTGGTTCAAACACCACAAACGACGGCTGTATACGTGGACGAGACCTGGAGACACCGGAAGGTATCAAATAGACTTCATTATGATTAGGCAGAGATTCAGAAACCAGGTGTTGGATTGCAAAACTTTCCCAGGAGCAGACGTGGACTCTGACCATAACTTGTTGGTCATGAAATGCCATCTGAAGTTGAAGAAATTGAAGAAAGGAAAGAATGCAAAAAGATGGGATCTAGACAAGTTGAAAGAAAAGAGTGTGAGGGATTGTTTCAAGGAACATGTTGCACAAGGACTAAATGAAAAGGCTGAAGGAAACACTATAGAGGAAGAGTGGAGAGTCATGAAGAATGAAGTCAGTAGGGCTGCTGAAGAAATGTTAGGAAGGAAGGAAGGAAGGAAGGAAGGAAGGAAAGATCAACTAAGAATCAGTGGATAACTCAGGAGATACTAGACCTGATTGATGAACGACGAAAATACAAGAATGCTAGAAATGAAGAGGGCAGAAAAGAATACAGGCGATTAAAGAATCAAGTGGATAGAAAGTGCAAGGTAGCTAAGGAAGAATGGCTGAAGGAGAAGTGCAAGGATGTCGAAGGCTGTATGGTCCTGGGTAAGGTAGATGCTGCATACAGGAAAATCAAGGAAACCTTTGGAGAAAGGAAATCTAGGTGTATGAATATTAAGAGCTCAGATGGAAAGCCACTTCTAGGGAAAGAAGACAAAGCAGAAAGATGGCAGGAGCATATCCAACAGTTGTATCAAGGTAAAGATGTAAATAATTTGGTTCTGGAACATGAAGAGGCTGTTGATGCTGATGAAATGGGAGACCCAATTTTGAGGTCAGAGTTTGACAGAGCTGTGAGTGACCTCAATAGGAACAAGGCACCTGGAATTGATGACATTCCCTCTGAATTACTGACTGCCTTAGGAGAAACCAGCATGGCAAGGTTATTTCATTTAGTGTGCAAGATGTATGAGACAGGAGAAGTCCCATCCGATTTTCGGAAGAATGTTGTTATACCTATTCCCAAGAAAGCCGGTGCTGACAGGTGTGAAAACTACCGCACCATTAGTTTAGTATCTCATGCCTGCAAAATTTTAACACGTATTATTTACAGAAGAATGGAAAAACAAGTAGAAGCTGAGTTGGGAGAAGATCAATTTGGCTTCAGAAGAAATGTAGGCACACGTGAAGCAATACTGACTTTACGTCTGATCTTAGAGGATCGAATCAAGAAGGACAAGCCCACGTACATGGCATTCGTAGATCTAGAAAAGGCATTCGATAATGTTGATTGGACCAAGCTATTTATGATTCTGAAGGTGATAGGGATCAGATACCGAGAACGAAGAATTATCTACAATCTGTATAAAAATCAGTCTGCAGTGATAAGAATCGAGGGCTTTGAAAAAGAAGCAGCAATCCAGAAAGGAGTGAGGCAAGGCTGCAGTTTGTCCCCTCTCCTTTTCAATGTTTACATAGAACAGGCAGTAAAGGAAATCAAAGAGAAATTTGGAAATGGAATCACAGTCCAAGGAGAGGAAATCAAAACCTTGAGATTTGCCGATGATATTGTTATTTTATCTGAGACTGCAGAAGATCTCGAGAAGTTGCTGAATGGTATGGATGAAGTCTTGGGTAAGGAGTACAAGATGAAAATAAATAAGTCCAAAACAAAAGTAATGGAGTGCAGTCGAACGAAGGCAGGTGATGTAGGAAATATTAGATTAGGAAATGAAGCCTTAAAGGAAGTAGATGAATATTGTTACTTGGGTAGTAAAATAACTAACGATGGCAGAAGTAAGGAGGACATAAAATGCAGACTAGCACAAGCAAGGAAGAGCTTTCTTAAGAAAAGAAATTTGCTCACTTCAAACATTAATATCGGAATTAGAAAGATGTTTTTGAAGACTTTCGTGTGGAGTGTGGCATTGTATGGAAGTGAAACATGGACGATAACTAGCTCAGAAAGAAAGAGAATAGAAGCTTTTGAAATGTGGTGTTACAGAAGAATGCTGAAGGTGAGATGGATAGATCGAATCACGAATGAAGAGATACTGAATCGAATTGGTGAGAGGAGATCGATTTGGCTAAATTTGACGAGAAGAAGAGATAGAATGATAGGACACATCTTAAGACACCCAGGACTTGTTCAGTTGGTTTTTGAAGGAAGTGTAGGTGGTAAGAACGGTAGGGGTAGACCAAGGTATGAATATGACAAGCAGATTAGAGCAGATGTAGGATGCAATAGTTACGTAGAAATGAAAAGGTTAGCTCAGGATAGAGTGGCATGGAGAGCTGCATCAAACCAGTCTATGGACTGATGACTCAAACAACACAATGGCAGAACTGTAATTATTTTGTCGGGTGAACACCAAATATCGAAAGACATGGAGTGCTGAAGTATTTTCTGCCCTTCAAACTTCCGACTACCTCTAAAAAAAAGGCCCATGGCGCAACAGTCCCGAAAGGCTATGGCCTACCAAGCGACCACTGCCCAGCCCGAAGGCATTCAGATTACGAGATGTCGTGTGGTCAGCACTAGAGCCCTGCACGGATGCGAATTTATCCGCGCATATCCGCGATGTTAGTGTCTTGACGGATACAAACTGTTTGGCAGTGCGTATAATTTTTGCTGATAATTTCTAAATAATGTCGTTTCTTGATTTTCACTCAGGTATACTCTTATCTTATGCCTTTGCTGGCGGGACCTAGTGTAGTGCACTATGTCTTCTGGTATGGGCTAGAGCAATCTTGTTACTTTCATTGATCTGTCTCAGCTTTATCCTTGGCTTTGACAAAATGAAAGTGACTGAGGTATGAGTGATGCTAGTAATGCAATTCCTTCTGCAGCCAGTCCCTGCTATGAATGGTGTGAAAATATTGCTCATAGGGTAGGTTGTTGCATGCATTTCAGTGGGCTTGGCAGACTGATATGTAATAGCAACTTCTGGCACGGTGAGGAAAGCAACGGGAAACTACCTCACTCCTCATTTCCGTAGTACGCCTCTTCAGTGATGCCTAGGCCATCTATGACAGCTGATGGCGGAATTGTTGAGGAACCAACCAGCCTTCGGGCTGAGGACTAAACATACATACTCTTATCTTTCCTGATGATTAGGCGACCCTTGTCAGTGGTATGGGAGAATGATGATATATAAAGAGCCTTGAGACTATAAAGCCGTAAATCTGACCTGAGCCTACCTGGCTCGTGCTCGCAATTAATGGAAGGAAGGAACAAAGGTTGGTAGTTGCCGCAAGAGAAATTCCCTCATAAACCTGCGATTGTAGCGGTTCTCGTGTCAGGTCTATTGTATTATGTTAACATATCTGCCAGTTTCAATACCTTTGGTGTAATACACTTTAGTATTTGCAATATCCGCGGATAATTTTCCGCGGATGCGGATAACCATTCGCGGATACGGATGCGGGTGCAGATGAAGGAAGTGCGGATGCGGAGCGGATGCGAATATAATTTTATATACCCGCGTAGGGCTCTAGTCAGCACGACGAATCCTCTCGGCTGTTATTCTTAGCTTTTTAGACCAGGGCTGCCATCTCACCGTCGATAGCTCCTCAATCGTAATCACGTAGGCTGGTTGGACCTCGAACCAGCCCTCAGATCCAGGAAAAATCCCCGACCTGGCCGGGAATCGAAGCCAGGCCCTCCGGATAAGAGGCAGGCATGCGGGGCGGGCCTCCGACTACCTATGCCGGGTTCGAATCTTTGATCTTCAGATCCGGAAGCCGACACTGTGCCACTGATCCACACAGCAAGCTGTTAAAACCACTAGCAGACATACTTCACGCGCCTTCATGAGTGCTTAATGTCCGGCTCCACGGCTAAATGGTTAGCGTGCTGGCCTTTGGTCACAGGGGTCCCGGGTTCGATTCCCGGCAGGGTCGGGAATTTTAACCATAATTGGTTAATTTCGCTGGCACGGGGGCTGGGTGTATGTGTCGTTTTCATCACCATTGCATCCCAATCATGACGCGCAGGTCGCTTATTGGCGTCAATGCAAAAGATCTGCTCCTGGCGAGCCGAACATGTCCTCGGACAGTCCCGGCACTAAAAGCCATACGCCATTTCATTTCAGTGCTTAATTTCTAAAATTTTAGTTGCCGGACCGCATACTCACACACTCTGCCGCCTTTTCAACCATACCATCTCCCCCCGCCCCCGTACTCTGCCCCATAAAAGTCACAAGTTTCGATATTTGAAAACTTGTGATAAAACATAACAGTGAAAAATCATTTTTTACAAAATAATTTTCCGAAATTCGCCTTTCTAAAATATAATTTATTTTAATCAAAGCAATAAACAACGGGTGGTATGTAATATTCTTCAGTCAGATTTTGTCGTAACTTTCATAATAGTGAGTGAAAAAGAAGTCACAAGTTTTATGCATACTGTCAATAAATAAATAAATAAATAAATAAATAAATAAATAAATAAATAAATAATAAGCTTCCAAATGTAACCAGTGGAATGAAAAAATGAAATGGCGTATGGCTTTTAGTGCCGGGACTGTCCGAGGACATGTTCGGCTCGCCAAGTGCAGGTCTTTTGATTTGACTCCCGTAGGCGACTTGCGCGTCGTGATGAGGATGAAATGATGATAAGGACGACACATACACCCAGCCCCCGTGCCAGCGAAATTAACCAATGATGGTTAAAATTCCCGACCCTGCCGGGAATCGAACCCGAGGTCCCTGTGACCAAAGGCCAGCACCCTAACTATTTAGTCACGGAATAAAAAATATCAGATCCGCCTCTGTGGTGTAGTGGTTAGTGTGATTAGCTGCCACACCTAGAGGCCCGGGTTCGATTCCCGGCTCTGCCACGAAATTTGAAAAGTGGTTCGAGGGCTGGAACGAGGTCCACCCAGCCTCGGGAGGTCAAATGAGTGGAGGTGGGTTCGATTCCCACCTCAGCCATCCTGGAAGTGGTTTTCCGTGGTTTCCCCACTTCTCCTCCATGCAAATGCCGGGCTGGTACATAACTTAAGGCCACGGCCGCTTCCTTCCCTCTTCCTTGTCTATCCCTTCCAATCTTCCCATCCCCCCACAAAGCCCCTGTTCAACATAGCAGGTGAGGCCGCCTGGGCGAGGTACTGGTCATTCTCCCCAATTGTATCCCCCGACCCAATGTCTCACGCTCCAGGACACTGCCCTTGAGGCGGAAGAGGTGGGATCCCTCGCTGAGTCCGAGGGAAAAGCCAACCCTGGAGGTTAAACAGATTAAGAAGAAGAATAGAAAATATCCATGACAACTTTATGAACATTTTACTATTTAATCACTACAAAGCCACATATTCGTGTATATTTATTATTAGTGAGTGTCCGACTCGTTCGCTGAATGATCAGCGTACTGCCATTCGGTCCATAGGGTCCCTGATTCGATTCCCGGTCGGGTCGGGGATTTTATTCGCTTCTGATTAATTCTTCTGGCTCGGGGACTGGGTATTTGTGTCCGTCCCAACACTCTCCTCTTCATATTCAGACAACATACTACACTACCCACCACCACAGAAACACGCAATAGTGATTACATCCATCCATATAGGGTTGGCGTCAGGAAGGGCATCTGGCCGTAAAACAGGGTCAAATCCATATGTGCGTCGCAGTTCGCACCCTCGACCCCACAGGTGTGGGAAAAGAGGTAGGAAGAGAAGATTTATTATTAACACTGGAGTGGTCGCATGGGTTTTGTCAATATTAATGGTCGCACCGGGTCTCTCAGACCCATTCTTTCTCAGTGTCTTACTATTAGATTTTTATACTTTACTTCCAATTACAGTATTACAGAACATAATTTTGTTTATTTTAATGCAGTTTACATGACTACAATATTTAGCTATCCCGTTTCTTAACTAAAACGTGTATTTTTATAATTACACTGAAAAACTGAATATTTTCTGTTGACTTTTGAAAGGCAAAATATGGTAACAGTAAAATGTATTTCACATCATTTTTTTCACTTTTTCCTTCATCTACATGCACAAAGCAACACTTTCATACACAGTCTTAATAAAACATATTTATGAGATTTTCACGCTTGAACTATTGGTACAAAAATATGGATTTTTTTAGGTATATGTGAATTATGTGTCAATTCATAAAATAAAAATCAAATTAGTTTTAGAAACACATCCAAGTACAGAGAAACATCACTTTAATCAATTTCTATGCACATTCTGCAGCCAAGTTGTCCAAGTTCTCCGCAAATGAAATTTTGGCACTTGTGGCTGATGAAGGATGTCTTCCTGTCTTTGTTTGTTGAGTAGAAATAATATCTCTTTCCTTTCCTGGGAACTTCTGTGGCAGGTGCTTGCACAGGGTAGTTATACCCAGAATTAGCTTCATCCATTGTTACACGGAAGAAAAAGTGTACTAAGCTAACAATGCGAAGTTTGACAAAAAAGACCAACGTTAAAGAGGTTCAACCTATTCAATACATAAAAGAAAGAAATGTAGTGATTACATTCTTATTTAATAGTAACTATAAATGGGACCGGTTTCGACCCTAGTCCAGGTCATCGTCAGCCGTAAAAACATGTAAAACAATGTATATGAAAAAGAAAAAGAAAAAGATTAAGTGAACTCTGGATCGGTATAAAATGAAACATAAATTAACGATGGGGGTAGAAATTGTGAGTCACTTAAAAGAAAACAGTACGTAATATTAAGAATGGTAGTATGGCACACGCAATGATAGGCGAAGTCTCACAATGTTTATGAATATTGTGTTTATGGGACAGGGAAGGGCGAGTGGGAAGGAAGCGGCCGTGGCCTTAATTAAGGTACAGCCCTAGCATTTGCCTGGTGTGAAAATGGGAAACCACGGAAAACCATCTTCAGGGCTGCCGACAGTGGGGTTCGAACCTACTATCTCCCGAATACTGGATACTGACCGCACTTAAGTGACTGCAGCTATCGAGCTCGGTGTATTAAACTTTAACTGAGCTCAAGCTATAGAAAGAGTTCATGTATCAGCGTGTGGACTATGTTCCAGTAACGTTTTATAGAGCAAACGCCTTAAAAAAAAAAAAAAAAAAAAAAAAAAAGGGACTGTTGACCGGGATGCTCTAGACACATAAAAGAAATATAATTTCAAATGAGAAATACGTTTTATCCTCTGAATCCTTACCAAGAAGACGAATTATGAGGCCCATTCTTGTTTTGTAACTTGTGATTTATGAGTAAATTACGATATTATTGTGTGTTGTAATAATACTTCCTAAGAGCAGTTATACATTCTGAATAAGTCGTATTTGTGAAGTGGAAAACTTCCTAGCCTCTTGAGTCCGTATAATGTATTCGTTAGAGCTTAATGAACCATGTAGCGGAGGAGACAATGCATGTGTTGGAGCAGTTTCTCTTCAATGACTACACCTGCTGCTCGAACCGGCTTGTTCTACTCTTCTTTGTGGTGGGAATGTCGTAGACGGTCGACCACGATCCGGTTTGCAATCTCTAGCATTTGTCTTTGTCTCAAAGTACCGCCATAATATCCAGCCAGTTTGTGGAGAACTCAGTGAAGGAGAAGTCGGTACACCATCAGCAAATAATCGTGCTATAAAACAAAACAAAAAAAAAGCATAATGCAAGGACATGCAAATGAATGTCGTTGTCTTAACGGGAGACACGTCATAAGGAAGTAAATTATTAACGGAGACAGTCTAACGAGTAGAGGCTGTATTCTTAAGACATCCCACATTTTAATCCTGGTCGCTGTCTTACAACAAAGTAGTTGACTTAAACATGTTTCTAACTTCTGTAAATACAACTATACTGTTCTCATCTGCTGTATATAAATAAAGTTATGATTTATGATTTTCCCGAACATAGCCGTTTTCCCGTGATGTCGACACAAAAAGACAATTTGTAATATAAGTGTCTGGCTCCGTGGCTAAGTTGCTAGCGTGCTGGCCTTGTTTAGAGGGGTTCTGGGTTCGATTCCAGGCAGGGTCGGGAATTTTAACCATCATTGGTTAATTTTGCTGGCACGGGGGTTAGGTGTATATCTCGTCTTCATCATTTCATCCTCATCATGATGTGCAGGTCGCCTACAGGAGTCAAATCAAAAGACCTGCACCTGGCGAGCCGAATATGTACGCGGACACTACCTCCACTAAAAGCCATACGCCCTTTTTTTTTTTCTTTTTTTTTTTCTGAAGCCATCTCTTTTCACTTTCGCCTCAGTTAATTTATAGTTGTAACTGTTTCGTACCCCACTGTCGGCAGCCCTGAAGACGGTTTTCCGTGATTTTCTATTTTCACACCGGGCAAATGCTGGGATTATTTCTTATATCAATCAATCAATCTCTACTGATCTGCATTTAGGGCAGTCGCCCTGGTAGCAGATTCCCTATCTGTTGTGTTCGCAGCCTTTTTTCTTAAATGATTACGAGGTATCGAGCACGTCTGATTGACCGACTTGTACCTAGTGATACGTCCGCCTCCGTACCGTAACGGTTAGTGTTATTAGCTGCCGCCCTCGGGGGCCCGGGTTCGATTCCCGGTACTGCCAGAAATTTAAGAATGGCAGTAGGGCTGGTGATTATGATGATGACCAGGCGAGTTGGCCGTGCGCGTAGAGGCGCGCGGCTGTGAGCTTGCATCCGGGAGATAGGGGGTTCGAATCCCACTGTCGGCAGCCCTGAAGATGGTTTTCCGTGGTTTCCCATTTTCACACCAGGCAAATGCTGGGGCTGTACCTTAATTAAGGCCACGGCCGCTTCCTTCCATCTCCTAGGCCATTCCTATCCCATCGTCGCCATAAGACCTATCTGTGTTGGTGCGACGTAAAGCCCCTAGCAAAAAAAAAATGATGATGATGATGATGCTTGTTGTTTAAAGGGGCCTAACATCTAGGTTATCGGCCCCTAATGGTACGAAATGAGACGAAATGTAATGACAAATTAAAAGTCCAACATCCTCCACTGACCAGAATTCAAAACGCAATCACGAAGAATGAATGGATGGATATGAATTTAAAACAATCACTGGATCCGACCCGCAATGCCTCACATTCACAGAAACTGACGTAAAACAATTGTATTACTGACGAAGGGACTGCTTCTATAACACAATACTGAATCCATAATGCTTGTAGTCGAAAGGGGGCCCAAATTCCAGGTCATCGGCCCCTCATAATGGTACTTACCGCTAAGAAAGTAGAACCATTGTATTTGCTATGTTGCGGTACTACCGGTAATCAAAAGTAAAGTAGACTCGCGGTATTCCACGCATTATGGTACTACTCACAGGTAATGAAATTCGCACATGTAACACAGACCTATGGTGTTTCGCACATTGCGGCGCCATTTATAGGCAACGCAAACCTATGGTGTTCATCACATAAGTGTACTAACCACAGGGACTCATACTATCCCGCGGTGTTCCTAATATAGTGGGTACTAATCATAGGCAAGCCTGAACCATGCTGTCGCTCATATAGTGGTACTAATCACAGATACTGTAAAAGCCGACAGCGCAGTCTGTTGCTACTTATCACAAACCTATTTTGTACCTAACAGTGGTACTACGCGCAAGTAAAAGCGACCCATGGTGTTCCCCACGTGGTGGTACTAATTACAAGTAGTCTCATGGTTCTAATTCGATCATCCCTTGGTCGCCCCTATTAGTCACCTCCTACGACAGGCAGCGGATACCGTGGGTGTATTCTTCGTCTCCGTCCCCCACCCACAGAGGGTTGTGTGTTTGGTCCGCGAGAGCTGTTTTATTTCGCTCAAGTCCGCCGGCAAGCCGGTTAGGACCCCTGGGACGCACCATTTGGGAGTATCACCTCTCCCCCCTGGTTCGTGGTAGGAGGGCTGGTATGTGGTTGAAATGGTACATAAAGCTCACCTCCACTGGGGATGTGTCTGAAAAGAGCTGCACCACCTCGGGATGAGGACACGAGTTTGCATTTGTTTTACTTAGTGCTACCAGTATTATTTTATCAACACAGTTTACTGGTGTACTTTATAATGTAGTCTCTAAAAAGTAGCTGGCTATTGTCCGGCTCCATGGCTAAATGGTTAGCGTGCTGGCCTTTGGCCACAGGGGTCTCGGGTTCGACTCCCGGCAGGGTCGGGAATTTTAACCTTAATTGGTTAATTTCGCTGACACGGGGGCTGGGTGTATGTGTCTTCATCATCATTCCATCCTCATCACGACGCGCAGGTCACCTACGGGGTCAAATCAAAAGACCTGCATCTGGCGAGCCGAACTTGTCCTCGGACACTCCCGGCACTAAAAGCCATACGCCATTTCAGCTGGCTATTGTACTGTCATTGCATAGCTTTGAATATGTTATAAATGCATATAACATAATATCATTGGTATACTGATCAGTTTTGTGGCTGTCGGTCGATCTAACTTCTTTCCATAAGAATGTAAATTATTTCATGTGTTCGCAACACTGTCCTGTAGAGTCTTAGCGTTTAGTAACAATTTCTTTGTGTCTGGAAACAAACAACACGCTGTGTAGCAACAAGAAAGATGGATCGTTGGTTGAAAATGGATAGTTTGATTCAAAAATGAAAATCTGAAAACGAAGATAGTGATACTAGGAACTGTAAGCCATCATTGTTGTTGATTGAGGCATCAGTCCATAGACTGGTTTGATGCAACTCTCCATGCAAGCCTATCTTGTGCTAACCTTTTCATTTCTACGTAACTGCTGTATCCTACATCTGCTCTAATCTGCTTGTCATAGTCATACCTTGGTCTACCCCAACCTTTCTTACCACTTACACTTCCTTTAAAAACTAACTGTACAAGTCATGGATGTCTTAAAATGTGTCCTATCATTCTGGCTCTTCTTCCCGTCAGATTTAACCAAGTCGATCTCCTCTCACCAATTCGATTCAGTATCTCTTCATTCGTGATTCGATCTATCCATCTCACCTTCAGCATTCTGTAACACCACATTTCGAAAGCTTCTATTATCCTTCTTTCTGAGCTAGTTATCGTCCATGCTTCAATTCCATACAATGCCACGCTCCAGACGAAAGTCTTCAAAAACGGCCTTCTAATTCCTATAACAATGTTCGAAGTGAGCAAATTTCTTTTCTTAGGAAAGGCCTTCTTTGCTTGTGCTAGTCTGCATTTTATGTCCTCCTTACTTCTGCCATCGTTAGTTATTTTACTACACAAGTGAGTGCCAACAGTGGGGACAGTGGTGATCTGAAAAATCGGGATTAGTCATGATCTAACTTTACAGTATACCCTGTAAACATTTTGCGACTACAGCCCTGTTTAAAACTTTGTTTCTTGAGTTTGAATGCACCCCTTCCTAGTCCCTCAAGCCAGTCTTACATTTCTGACTTAGGCAGGAGTTGAACCTTGCCACCTGAACAAATAGCTGCAGTGCGAACTCGTAGACCACGGAGGCAGATACAGTACATGATGCCTAGAGGCATTATTTTTTCGCACTAATGATATACGCAACAAAAATAATTTGAAGCGATTCTGAGATATCTTAACGAAACATATGATTCTGTTAAAGAAATACTGATTTCGCTTTTGCGAATTACAGCGAATTAAAGCGATAAGGCCAGTCTGAAGCGAAATTTACTTATTTTGCGATAAGTGCGAAACTGCAGCGAAATTCACGGAAAATAACGAGCCGCCTGCCTCTGTGTTGTAGTGGTTAGCGTTATTAGCTGCCACCCCCGGAGGCCCGGGTTCGATTCCCGGCTCCGCCACGAAATTTGAAAAGTGGTACGAGTGCTGGAACGGGGTCCACTCAGCTTCGGGAGGTCAACTGAGTAGAGGTGGGTTCGATGCCCACCTCAGCCATTCTGGAAGTGGTTTTCCGTGGTTTCCCACTTCTCCTCCAGGCAAATGCCGGGATGGTACCTAACTTAAGGCCAAGGCCACTTCCTTTCCTCTTCCTTGTCTATCCCTTCCTATCTTCCCATCCCCCCGCAAGGCCCCTGTTTAGCATAGCAGGTGAGGCCGCCTGGGCGAGGCACTGGCCCTCCTCCCCAGTTGTATCCTACGACTCAAAATCTCACACTCCAGCACACTGCCCTTGAGGCGGTAGAGGTGGGAGGGAAAAGCCAATACTGGAGGGTAAACATATTAAGAAATTTAATTTCGTGTGGCTATTTCAAGCCGAGTGCAGCCCTTGTAAGGCAGATCCTCCGATGAGGGTGGGCGGCATCTGCCATGTGTAGGTAACTGCGTGTTTTTTGTGGTGGAGGGTAGTGTTATGTGTGGAATGTGAGTTGCAGGGATTTTGGGTACAGAACAAACACCCAGCCCCCGGACCATTGGAATTAACCAATGAAGGTTAAAATCCCCGACCCGGCCGGTAATCGAACCCGGGACCCTCTGAACCGAAGGGCAGTACGCTGACCATTTAGCCAACGAGTTGGACAACAGATTAACAAAGGAAGAAAGAAGAAGAAATTGAATTCCAATATTACCTGTGTGAAGAGAAATGGAAACAGAATAAGGAGTTCACAATTCGACGGAAGTACTTGTTCGTTTTAATACGGTATTCTAGGAAATTCTCAAGGGTATGGCCATATTGGGTGAAAGCTATGGCCAAATAGCGTGAAAGGAATGACGAAGGGTTATCAATATTGTTCACAAATAGCTCATAAAGCACATGAACGAGACATTTTGTGAACAATTTTAGAAAAATGATTGCAGTGAAATTCATGTGATGGGTCAAGTCCTATTTCGCGAAATAACGCGAAAACTTGTTTCCTCTTCGCGAAATGGAACATTAATGTGAAAAAAAACCCATGCCTCTAATAATGGCTGTGTCGCCTTTGTGGAACACAAACTGACTTCCTGCTCGCTAGATCTGGCCTTTTTTCGGCAGCCTTGAAGATGGTTTTCCGTGGTTTTCCATTTTCACACCAGGCAAATGCTGGGGTTGTACCTTAATTAAGGTCACGGCCGCTTCCTTCCCACTCCTAAGGCTTTCTTATCCCACCGTCGCCATAAGACCTACCTGTGTCGGTGCGACATAAAACAAAAAGTTCTGGCCTTTTCTCTTGAACTGTTGGATATTTTGGAAAAATTTCTCCAAATGACTGAAATCCACCACCGAACTAATCTTATGATTGTACGGGAGTTGCTCTGTTGAAGATTTGCTTTGAAAGCCACAGCAGACACAGTACCACCTTTGTTTGCCTGCATAATGAGTAACCCACCTCCTTAACGTTCATTCACCACACAGCTCTCCACACACTTCATAAATGTTTACATGTCTCTACAGTGTCCCACCTTTCCATTAACATGCACTTGTCAACCATACTTGGAGCTATGTAGACATGTGGTTTGATGTATTCTCTGATGGACGTCAGCAGCATGCAGACATCGGCAAAATTCTCGGAAATGCAGCCGAACCCAGTGGAGCAATCTATTAGTCGTTGGTCTTCTGTTCCTGCGACAGCAGATTCGATATTTCTGAGATATGTAGGATGTGATGGTGTTTAAATGTGACAAGCCCGTTTTGTTGGCTGCCGACCAGTTTAAGAAAGCTTGCGGGGAGCATATGTTACTACCGTTAGAAGTTAAGACGGTCTTATAAACAAATACCGAGCTCGATAGCTGCAGTCCCTTAGTTGGGGCCAGTATTCAGTATTCGGGCGATAGTGGGTTTGAATCCCACTGTCGGCAGCATTGAAGATGGTTTTTCGTGGTTTCCGCTTTTCACACCAGACAAATGCTAGGGCTGGACCTTAATTAAGGCCACGGCCACTTCCTTCGCACTCATAGCCCTTTCCTGTCCTATTGTCGCCATAAGGCCTATCTGTGTCGGTGCGACGTAAAGCAACTTGTAATATATAGGCCTACATATAATATATGTACAGTACATATATATAATATATACAGTACATATATAACAAATAACATTATTATATTACTAACATTCCTTGAAAAATCAACGGCTTTATTTATGTATTTATTTATTTAATTATTTTTCTCCACGCAGTAAGGAGATTCAGGCCATGTGAAGGCATGTCTTCATGTCTTCAAACGGAACTTCGTTCACTACCCGTGAGTCATCCTATTCGAATTAATATTGTTCCTTAAGAGCCGTCGCATAATCCTATCCGATTTTCATTTACCTGTTATTTATGACGATATTATAGGTGTTAAATCGCACAATAACAAGAAAAACGTGAACCGGGTATTTGACCGATGGAAGGTTGGTAATACTGATAGGTTATTTGAAAAAATTACAATATCTCTCGCCGTTGTCATTTTATGAGCTGCCGAAGTTGGTCAAGCAGATCGCTTCTCGGGCGAATTCAAATGTGCTTTGCGAGGCGGTGTTGGCAAAATCGACCGTTGCTTAATACCGGCTCTGATCTGATATTTTTCGCGATATTTATTTTCAATTTTGCTGTTGCTCTTGTTGTTGTTGTTTGGGCCATCAGTCCATAGACTGGTTTCATGCAATTATCCATGGCGCCCTATCTTGTGGTAGCCTTTTCATTTCTACGTAACTTCTACATTCTACATCCTACATCTCCTTCATAATCTGTTTGTCATATATTCATATCTTGGTCTACCCTTGCCGTTCTTACCACATATTCTGTATGAAAATCCACAGCCTGTTTCCGGTCATTCGACCGGGTCAGGAATGGAATGAATGAATCCCTCAAGTAGCGGCGAGGATAGGCATTGTGCCAGCTGCCGAAGCCTGTCGCACTCCTCTGGGGAATGATTAATGAATGACAGATGAAATGATATTGGAGAGTGTTGCTGGAATGAAATATGACAGGGAAAACCGGAGTACCCGGAGAAAAAGCTGCCCCGCCTCCGCTTTGTCCAGCACAAATTTCACACGGAATGACCGGGATTTGAACCACGGAATCCAGCTGCGCTGCCGCCTGAGCCACGGAGGCTCTGCTACTTCCCTCAAAAACTAAACGAGTAAGTCCTGGGAGCTCTTCCGTTCAAATTTCGCCAAACGGTTCTCCTTTCACCAATTCGATACAGTATCTCTTCATTCGTGATTCGATCTACTTACTCATCTCACCTTCAGCATCCTTCTTTAACACCACATTTCAAAAGCTTCTATTCTCTTTTTTCTTTCTTTTCTTTCTTTCTGAGCAAGTTATCGTTGATATTTCACCTCCATACAATGCCACGCTCCAGACGAAAGTTTTCAAAAATCTTTCTAATTTCCTATGTTCGAAGTGATCAAATTTATGTTGTTAAGAACTTACTTGTTTGTGCTAGTCTGGATTTTATGTCCACCTTACTTGTGCCATCTTTATTTATTTTACCACCCGAGTAACAATATTCATTCACTTATTTTAAGACTTCATTTCCTAATCCAGTATTTCCTGCATCACCTGACTTCGACTGCACTCCATTATTTTTGTTTTAAATTGATTTATTTTCATCTTGTACTCATTCTCCGCAATTGTTCTGCAATAATTTTGGGATGCAGGAAGGGAATATATTATCATTTTTTCACCACAACCTCACAATTTTCCTGGAAATAAGGACATCAATATTTGGCTTTTACGTACATTACGTTTTTATTGTACATCAAATGTTGTGATTCGTACTCTTGTTTACACGTTGATTACAAACTGTCAGTAATGTAAAAGAAACGCGTCACTGATGAGTGATGAACTCCACTTCTTCCGTGTACAGAAACAAAACACCGCCTTACTGCGAATTCCTGAAAAAATGGAATATTGTTAGTGGAAAATGTGACGTGATGGAAATAAATGGTATTAGACTAAATTGATGTCAGTAGGTAAGAAATTCAACATAATTGAATGTCAGATTGGTGATACAAAGCTAGAACAGGTCGATAATTTCAAGTATTTAGGTTGTGTGTTCTCCCAGGATGGTAATATAGTAAGCGAGATTGAATCAAGGTGTTGTAAAGCTAATGCAGTGAGCTCGCAGTTGCGATCAGCAGTATTCTGTAAGAAGGAAGTCAGCTCCCAGACGAAACTATCTTTACATCGGTCTGTTTTCAGACCAACTTTGCTTTACGGGAGCGAAAGCTGGGTGGACTCAGGATACCTTATTCATAAGTTAGAAGTAACAGACATGAAAGTAGCAAGAATGGTTGCTGGTACAAACAGATGGGAACAATGGCAGGAGGGTACTCGGACCGTGGAGATAAAGGCTAATTTAGGAATGAACTCGATGGATGAAGCTATACGCATAAACCGGCTTCGGTGGTGTGGTCATGTGAGGCGAATGGAGGAGAATAGGTTACCTAGGAGAATAATGGACTCTGTTATGGAGGGTAAGATAAGTAGAGGGAGACCAAGACGACGATGGTTAGACTCGGTTTCTAACGATTTAAAGATAAGAGGTATAGAACTAAATGAAGCCACAACACTAGTTGCAAATCGAGGATTGTAGCGACGTTTAGTAAATTCTCAGAGGCTTGCAGACTGAACGCTGAAAGGCATAACAGTCTATAATGATAATGTCTGTATGTATGTATGTATGTAAAATATATTTAAAAGTACGTTTAGGAACTGTTATTCATCGTTAAATATTGAAATCCATGCAGAACAGTGTAATAACATGTCGCGATAAAAAATGAACATGCAAATCCATAACCTGTTTCTAGTCATTCGACAGGGTTAGGGATAGAATGAATGAAGCCCCCATCTAGCGGCGAGGATAGGAATTGTGCCGGCTGCCGAAGCCTGTCGCACTCCTCTGGGGCAATGAATAATGAATGAAAGATGAAATAAAATGATATTGGAGAGTGTTGCTGGAATGAATGATGACAAGGAAAACCGGAGTACTCGGAGAAAATCCTGTCCCGCCTCCGCTTTGTCCAGCACAGATCTCACATGGAGTGTCCGGGATTTTACCACGGAACCCAGCGGTGAGAGGCCTGAGGCACGGAGGCTACTCTGATAAAAAAAAAAAAAAAATCACAATTAAAATGAATAAAGGAACCAACTTCCTAAGTCGCATTTTTCATCCAGATTCAAATGGGGCAGCAAACATTACACACATAGACGTACTATGAGTATTCCTACAGTAAAACGTGTTGTAGTAACAGTGGCGCCGACTTGGGGCGGAGGTGTTTTCTGCTCCCCCAAAATTGATCTTAGGGGGGCATAGTGCCATTTTGCACACAACCCCCCCCCCCATTTTCCTCCTATATGTTACGCCTCCTTAAAACGTGAAGTTTGGTAGTGTTCGGAGGCTGCTAACGCGTTAAATCTGGAGAAGGTAGTAGATGGTTTTATATCAAGAAATGAGATTCGAAACCGGGTATTTCTGCAGAGAACTACATTTCCCAATGGAGACTGTTCAGGTGGTAAATCTGGTGGTAGAGCTTTTCACATTTCGTATCATGAACAGCAATAGTACATTTATTCAGAAAATGTATTTTTGAAGCAAGTTCTACATAATTTTTTACTTGTGATTAATTTTTATACCTTCGTACATGAAACATTCTTTCAAAATACGAATTTCTCAATCAAGTTCTATTTTTCTGTGTACTTGTGAATATTATTGAAAACTGCGTACATGAGACTCGTTCAAAAATGTATTTGAGAAACAACTTCCATTATTGCTCTGCTTTTTTTTCTGTTTTTTAATATTGATATTATATAGGAATGTTTGCACTAATAATTGTTCCTAATTTCGTATGGCTGTGTTCATGTTAATCATGCCTCCCCTCCAATAATTACCCGTAGTATTGTATTGTAAGCGACTTTAACTCGATTAATATGCATACTCTATTCCCTCTATTATGAGATTTCCCATAATACCAGAGATCAGCCACAAATACAAGACAGTATGTGTGTGTGTGAAAACGAGAAATGTTTACGCTGTAACGTCCCGGACAGAAGTATTCGTACACTTGGCTGTGAACGAGGGAACAATATTGACAAACAGGCTGTCTCTCCCACCTGTTGACTGCATGTTACACGAGCTGCATTGAGTAACTGTTGGGATGCATGTGGTTCAAATGGACTGCAATGGAAAGTGAACTACAGTGGAAATGAAGTTGTAATAATCCTCATCTCGATAGCTGCATTCGCTTAAGTGCGTCCAGTACCTAGTATTCGGGAGATAGTTGGGTTCGAACCCCACTGTCGGCAGCCCTGGGTGAAGATGTTTTTCCGCGGTTTCCCATTTTCACACCAGGCTGTACCTTATTAAGGCCACGGCCGATTCCTTCCCACTCCTAACCCTTTCCTGTCCTATCGTTGCCATAAGACCTACCTGTGTCGGTGCGACGTAAAACAACTTGTAAAAAAATTAGCCTCATTAACTCGTGAAGGGAAATCGTATTCCGACATTGCAAACATCGTTGGGAAAATTCGTTAGACTGTGCAGAATATAATTAGACTATGTAATTCGAAGAAATGAACTTGTTAATACAGTACACTAATGTGATGTTAATAACGAGTTGCTCCCCCGCGAGCCCTCAAAACGGCAGCAATACGGCGAGGCATCGACTCTACAAGGTGTTGGAGTCGTTCTGGAGGGATCTGGACCCCCGCATCTTGCACTGCTAACCACAGTTGGTCTTGTGTAGTTGGTGCGGGGTTCATGGAGCGTACACCAGCATCGACATCATCCCATTATGCTCGACTGGATTAAGATCGGGGGATCTGGAGGGCCAATCCATGGTCGTAACTTCAATCGACTGCTCCTGCAACCACCTGCGTGCCATCACAGAACGGTGACATGGCGCATTGTCCTGTTAAAGCATGGCATCTCCATCAGAGTACTCTAGGGCCATAAAGGGATGCAGATGGTCTGAAAGACTATCCACATAACGTGCACCTGGCAGCGCTCCCTGGGACCTAATTGCGATAATGAGAACGCCGCCCAGACCAGAACTGAACCACCTCTCGCCTGGCCACAACCTTGTTGACATGTAGGATACATAGCTTCATGGGGCGTACGCCACACTCTTAAGCGCCCATCAGCTCGAAACAACTGCAACCGGGATTCATCGGATCACACCACACGCCACCACTGTTCTAAGGTCCATTGCCGATGTTAGTGGGCTCATGAACGTCGTTGAGCTCTGTGTCGAGGTGTCAGCAAAGGGACACGAGTTGGCTGTCGGGTGGTGAAGCCTATGCAGTGCAGTTGCCTCCTTACAGTTCTAGTAGAAATGGGTTCCTGACTCCCAACATTCAACTGGGCGGTGATCTGACTCACAGTAGCCATCGAGCGCCCAGTATGGTTCTGTGGAGATGACGTGATGTTCGTTCGTTAAACACCTGTGGTCTTCGCGTTCAGCAGTTTACGGGGGTGGTAACATTCTCTCTGCGATATTGAAGATCCACCCTCGACACTGATGACGTCGGAAACCCGAATTCGCATGTAATCTCCGCAATGCTACGACCCATGCGCCGTGCGCCGATGATCATGCCACGTTCAAAGTCGGTTAACTCGCGACATGGTGTCATCTTCACGACACTGGTATCTGTGACAAACTGCTCAGCTACGCCGCAGCTAGACGTAATGCTCAGGGGTCATATACGGCACGTTTTCTAATGGGACACCCCTCCCCGTGACTTTTGGCCACTCAGTGTATATGACGAGAGAATTGGCTGTCCACAAAAACTGACCACCACGGAAAGGATTTCCCCTTTCGGAAACTTGTCTTTCTACTTCAGTTGTTTCGTTCTTTTTTTTTTTCTTTTTTTTTTTCCTGTCCTGTCTTTGTTCAAGTCTACCATGAAATGTTTTGATGAACGCAAGCTGCCTGCTTCCTTCGTACACCACACGAAATGCATGCGCGAGGTCTCTGCAAGAAATTCATTAAATTGCGTGTCTTAACACGAATGCTTGTTTGATGTCAAAGTCAACATGCCTTACAACGTTTGTTTTCTGACTAAACATCAGAACATATTTATAAATAAATTATGACCAGCATATATTAGCACCTGTTTTTTCATTGCTTGAAACGTAGAATTTACAATAAAGGAATATGGCTATAGCCAGTTGAGCAAGTTTTTTTTTAAGTCGCTGTATATTCGCTGTGGCAGAATGATATGTAATAAATAGCTAGGGCCCGGATATTTTTAAAATGCATAGGCCTATGCGCATATGCAAATGCATATTTTGAACGTTATTGCATATTTTGAACGCTATTGGATATTTTGAACGTCAGTGCGTATTCGATTATCTAAGATTTCTGAACGAAATGAAAAATCTAAAGATATTGTACATCCCTTGGGAACAAGAGAAGCCTTCGCGTATCAAAGAAAGTGCTTTCAGTGTCACAGACGGATAATGGCCCTTTTCACAACAGCTATTTCCTTCTTTCTGACATTCAGTCCATAAGCAACTTTATAAGTGGAATCAGACAGTCTTTGCCAAAGGAATGTTCTAAGCCGTCAGTGCTAGTGTATAAGTATTGCCCAGGTACATCCGTCGAAGTAGAACGATCATTTTCAGCGTATAATTTAATTTTGTCCGCCAACAGAAAATCCTTGATCCCTGAAAACATTGAAAACCTTTTAATAACCCACTGCCATGCATCATTTTGCAAGGAATGAAACATGTTTATCAATTTAACACTGAGTTAAAATTAAATAATGCGTTTGATAAGTGTGTTTTATTTTGTCCGTCTCGTTGGCTGAATGGTCAGCGTACTGCCCTATATGTTACATGGTTCAGAGGGTCCCGGATTCGATTCCCGGCCGGCTCGGGGATTTTAATCGCTTCTGATTAATTCTTCTGGCTCGGGGACTGGGTGTTTGTGTCCGTCCCAACACTCTCTTCTTCATATTCACATAACGCACCACACTACCAACCACCACAGAAACACGCAATAGTGATTACATCCCTCCACATAGTGTTGGTGTCAGAAAGGGCATCTGGCCGTAAAACAGGGCCAAATCCACATGTGCTATGCAGTTCGCACCCGCGACCCCACAGTTGTGGGAAAAGCGGTAGGCAAAGAAGAAGAAGAAGAAGAAGAAGAAGAAGAAGAAGAAGAAGAAGAAGAAGAAGTTATTTTGTTTTATTTTTAGTGCAAATTTTCGTGCATTTTCCAACATTTTTAATGCATATGTGCATGCATATTTTGGGAGATTTTAGTGCATATGAATCCAGGCCCTATAAATAGTACCTTCCGGTTCGCGGATGTTAGCTACGCAAGTTACTTAACTATGATTACCTAGTTGTATTTCCTCTTAAAAGAAAAAAAGTCACTATCACCATATGTCGTTTGTACGTCCCTCAGTGATAGTGGAATTGTTGTAGATCCAATTGCATATATATATTACAATTTGATTTTTGATTTACGTCGCACAGACAGAGATAGGTTTTATGGTGACGATGGGATAGGAAGGGGCCTTGGCCTTAATTAAGGTGCAGCCATGTGCGAAAATGGGAAACCACGGAAAACCATCTTCAGAGCTGCCGATAGTGGAGTTCGAACCCGCTATCTCCCGAATGCAAGCCGGTAGCTGCGTGAACCAAACCGCGCAGTCACTCGCTCAGTCCAATAGATTTGGGATGAAGACTAGACATAACACATTAATTTAATGTATTTTTGATTATGACATATGTGGTCCTTTCATCTCCGTAATAGTTTGTTACCGTGTTATTCTTTGCTTCAGTTCGACTCATTAACAGTGAGAATGCAAGTTGACCAATCGTCTACCGTACATTATATACTGTATTAATGATTGTGTTCGACAGAGTGCTGTGGTGTCTAGGTATTTATAATGATTGGGAGTAGATTATAGGAACTGCCTAGCCGAGGTAAAGGCATCCTCGGTTCACTCGGAAACACGCGGGTTCGAATCCCCGTTAGGAAGTTGAAGAATTACCACTTCTGAAGAGGCACGTGGCTCGGAGGTTCACCCAGCCTACACCACAAATGAGTACCTCCGGGCAAAGGCGGACGGATATAAAACTAACTACTCTATTCTACTGTATTTAGTGCCGAGGTTACGAATAGTGGGAGCTTTTTACTTTCCGTGCCTCTACTGCCTTCATGGCCTGTGCGGAGATTGCTTTGCTTTGCTTTGCTTCTGGGGATAGGTTTGGGAGTGTTGAGTAAGCTGCCGTAGCACTGAAGAAAGCAGTACCGGTAGCTTTGTATTCTTTTGGATCAAAGATTATTGACGTCTACCGAGTTCACACTACTTGACACATAGTTCTACAGGATGTACGATTGCAGAGTAACCAGAGCGCTCAACAGCACGAACAAGCAAGTTCGCACCATGTGGATGTGCTCCAAATTTAATATTCAGTTGGAAAACCTGAGTAAAAACGAAACATGTGTCCAAGATTTTCGCAAAATGTTAGGGTAGTGCTGCTCGTAAGCAATATTTTTATGAAAAATTTATTTTTGTGTTTGACTTATTTTACTTGTGTTTTTGGGTATCCTATTTGCCATAAATGAATAACATTCAGTCAAATTCATTATTCCATTAATGTTCGCCAAGGTTAACCCCAGGGAAAATAATCGTAAAACGCGACGTATTTCTAATCTTTAGCATATATTGGTTGAAAATGACACAGACTAACTGGCACGGTGGTTATATACCACCTTAATCCACCCACAACAAAACACTAAGAAATCAAAATCATTATTATGATATACTGCTAAGTGCATATAGAAGAAATAAACATTCCGTGGACATTTTCATAACAAATACGCATATTGTGTTTCAAAGAGTTTCCGTAGTTGATAGAATTATTATTTCTTTTTAAAAAAATTGTTTTACGTCGCGCCGACACAGGTCTTATGGCGGCGATAGGATAGGAAAGGGTTAGGAGTGGAAAGGAAGTTGCCGTGGCCTTAATTAAGGTACAGCCCCAGCATTTGCCGGGTGTGAAAATGGGAAACCATGGAAAACCATCTGCAGGGCTGCCGACATTGGGACTCGAACCCACTATCTCCTGGATGCAAGCTCACAGCTGCGCACCCCTAACCGCACGGCCACCTCGCCCAGTGGTAGAAATTTTTTATGATGATGATGACTTGTTCTGAGCTGTTTTAAAACGTCATCGCTCCATTTTTATATTCCGCGGATCTTAAAGATGAAGGGAGGGTGCATGTCTGTTCGTCTTCCCGAGGGGAAATTTCGCCCGAGGTGAATGACCGCCTCCGCGTTATGTTTGTTGAGTGAAGTAAGATTTAAGGAGACCTGTGAAACAAGCTTCAGGACAAGGACCTCCCAGATATTGAAGTTACAGAACAATAAGCAAGCAGCTCCCACGTTCGCCACGCTACACAGAACTAATAGCAGGAAGTATCTACAAAGATATGAATGTGTTTCTCAGCCTTTTTCCCCAGGTCATTACGGGAGTTTCTCACACCAGAATTCCAGTAGAAGATCTACACGTATTTATACATTTCTTCTTTTGACTCATAAAGATGATTTATTCTGCTCAATTCTCAAGTGTTCGTAGCCGACCTTAGGTTGGTTATGCCTATTGCTCACGATAAATTTTTCTGTCAAATTTATTGTACAGTAATTTAATTTTATAAAATTTCTGTTGCTCACGGTCAAATTCAAGTTTTATAAAACCTTTGATAAAACTTCTCATAAAATAGTACATGGTCTATTCCGTAAATTTAATTTTACGAAACGAACCAATCAGCGAAGCTGACATCAGGATGATTCTGGCACTACGTCGTGAGAAGATTGTGAAGCTCGATTGTAAACAAACACGTCTTTCTAAAATGGCAGGATCCGGTGGACTAAGGAAGCTGTAAGTGTTTTACTGGACGAATACCAGAAATATCCTTGTTTGTACAAAGTTAAAACGCCACTTTACCGCAACAAAAATGCAAAGGCAGAAAACACAATCGCCGAATTCCTATATGAATGCTAGTCTTCTAACCTCAACTAATTTTCGACCAAGGACAGCAATCCTCTACCTTCTTCTCTTCTTTTGATCCAATCCTGAGTCCAGCATTTCCTGGTATTTCTCTTCTTCCTTTTTACCACTGTACAACATATAATTGCAGCTAAAGCAGCGAGGTTTGCTTTGTTTGTTGGAGCCATACTCTCAAACACACTGTAAGTTGAACAGTTGATTCTTGCTTTAAAAGTTTATCAATAGATGGCAGCACATACACATCTTAGTTCAGAACTGAGTTCATAGATGGGCATCCTGATGCTTCCACGGATTTTATAGAATAATTTTACCGTGAGCAACACAACTTGTTTTCGCCAAATTTTTATAAAATTAATTGTACAACAAATTTTACGAAACATTTTACTGTGAGCAATAGGCATTAGTCCGTCTGCTCCCAAGAAAGATACTGGGTTCGATCCCACCTGAGGTCGGTGACATTAGATTGTGTTTTAATACGACAACTCGTCGTTGGCTTCTGTCATTTTCAAGAATCCCTGCGGGACAAAATATCAACAGTAGACATGATATGGGCTCTTGGGCTTATGCCGTGTCAAGAAAACAAGGTTTTGCAGATAAATTTCCTCCCCGTCTTCAGAAGAATATCTGACTGTTCACGAGGAAGTCTTCTACAATAAGAGTAATAATAAAATGTAGCCAGTCCCTTACGAATGGTGTGAAAGTGTCACTTGAAGGGTCACTTGATGTGTGCATGTCAATGGGCTTAGCAGACTGTATGTAAGAGCAACTTTCGACTCAGCAAAGAAAGCAAAGGGAAAATACACCACTCCTCATTTGCCTTGTACATCTTTTCAGAGATGAAAATCTACAGCCTGTTTCCAGGCATTTGACCGGGTCAGGTATGGAATGAATGAAGCACCCATCTAGCGGTGAGGATAGGAACTGTGCCGGCTGCCAAAGCCTGTCGCACTGGTCTGCGGCAATGATTAATGAATGACAGCTGAAATAAAATGATATTGGAGAGTGTTGCTGGAATGAATTGACAGGGAAAACCGCAGTACCCGGAGAAAAACCTGTCGCGCTGCCGCTTGAGCCACGGAGGCTCTTCTCTTCAGTGAAGCCTAAGGCATATATAGCAGCTGATGACAGAATTGTTGAGGATCTGACCAGCCTTCGGGCTGATTACTAACATGCAATATTTTAATTATTTGTTGCATGGTGTGGGTTACTGTAGTCACATCCTAGTTCATGAACCATGGGCAATGGCTGAGTGGCCTAGTAAGTGGCCCTGAGAGTCTGGATACCAGTTGCTGTGGAATGGGAATGGGTATCTCGGACATATTCTGAGTCATGGGCCTCCTTGTGCTCAGGCAGCTAGGACTATACAATCCACCGGTGGTCCCTAACCTGTTAGAGGAGAGATCCTCACTTGGTCTATGTGTAAGTAGGGTAGCATCCTGCTTCACGAATTTACCGAGCTCAGAACATTTTAAGCAAGCCTCGGACCTATGGGAGTAACAGAGTCCCACTTCCATTTGACAGGCGAGGGACTCCTTGGAAACAAAATGGAATTTGATGGGGAGCTATAAATATTAATGGGGCTTATGAAAGAAAGAAAGAAAGAAAGAAAGTAGAACTGCCTGAGTCATCTAAGAGGATGCATCTGGATATGCTAGGAGTAAATGATATTCGGGTAAGAGGAGACAATCAGGAAGAGATATGAGACTATAAAGTGTACTTGACAGGTGTTAAAAAAGGAAGGGCAGAGTCTGGGGTAGGGCTGTTCATCAGAATACTATTGCACGCAACATACTTTCTGTTAGGCACGTACATGAGCGAATGATGTGGGTAGATTTAGCAGGTGGACGAATTAGGACGAGAATTGTCCCAATGTATTCACCATGTGAGGGTGCAGATGAGGATGAATTTGACAAGTTTTATGGAGCATTGAGTAATATCGTGGTCAGGGTCAACAGCAAGGATAGGATACTGCTAATGGGCGATTTTAATGCGAGAGTTGGAAATAGAACTGAAGGATATGTAAGGGTGATTGGTAAATGTGGGGAAGATATGGAAGCTAATAGGAATGGGAAGTGTTTGTTAGACTTCTGTGCTAGTATGGGTTTAGCAGTTACAAATACATTCTTCAAGCATAAGGCTATTTAACGCTACACATGGCAGGGTAGGGGTACCAGATCCATAATAGACTATATCTTAACCAACTTCGAATTCAGGAAATCTGTTAGGAATGTATGGGTTTTGCGGGGATTTTTCCATGATACAGACCACTATCTGATCTGTAGTGAACTAAGTATCTCTAGGCCTAGGGTAGAGAAAGTGAAATCTGTCTGCAAACAAATAAGGATAGAAAATCTCCAGAATGAGGAAATTAGACAGAAGTACATGGATAGGATTAGTGAGAAGGTCCGAACATTGGACAGTAAGCAGGTTCAGGATGGAGAAACAGAATGTGTGGCGTACAGGGATGCTGTAGTAGAAACAGCAAGGGAATGCCTATGAACAACTGTGTGTAAAGATGGGAAAAAGCGAACATCTTGGTGGAATGATGAAGTGAGAGCAGCTTGTAAACATAAAAAGAAGGATTATCAGAAATGGCTCCAAACAAGGGCTGATGCAGACAGGGAATTGTATGTAGATGAAAGAAACAGAGCGAAACAAATAGTTGTTGAATCCAAAAAGAAGTCAGGCAAAGATTTTAGTAAAGACCTGGAAAGTTTGGGTCAAGCAGCAGGGAAACCTTTCTGGACAGTAATAAAGAATCTTACAAAGGGAGGGAAAAATGAAATGAACAGTGTGTTGGGTAATTCAGGTGAACTCATAATATATCCTAGGAAATCACTGGACAGGTGGAGGGAATAGTTTGAAAATCTGCTCAACGTAAAAGGAAATATTCCTGGTGGTGCCATGAACAACTGAGCTCAGAGGGAGGAGGAAAATGATGTTGGTGAAATTACTCTTGAGGAAGTGGAAAGGATGGTAAATAAACTCCATTCTCATAAAGCAGCAGAAATAGATGAAATTAGACCTGAAATGGTGAAGTATATTGGGAAGGTATGGATGAAATGGCTTCATAGAGTAATAAAATTAGCATGGTGAGTTGGTAAGGTACATTCAGGTTGGACAAAAGCAGTAATTCCACCCATCTATAAGCAAGGGAACAGGAAGGATTTTTTTTTTTTTTTGCTAGGGGCTTTATGTCGCGCCGACACAGATAGGTCTTATGGCGACGATGGGATAGGAAAGACCTAGGAGTTGGAAGGAAGCGGCTGTGGCCTTAATTAAGGTACAGCCCCAGCATTTGCCTGGTGTGAAAATGGGAAACCACGGAAATCCATTTTCAGGGCTGCCGATAGTGGGATTCGAACCTACTATCTCCCGGATGCAAGCTCACAGCCGCGCGCCAGGAAGGATTGCAACAAGTATCGAGGTATCTTATTGATTAGTATACCAGGCAAAGTATTCACTGGCATCTTAGACAGGAGGGTGCGATCAGTCATTGAGAGGAAGTTGGATGAAAACCAGTGTGGTTTCAGACCACAGAGGGGCTGTTAAGATCAGATTTTCAGTATGTGCTGTTGTTGTTTGAGTCATCAGTCCATAGACTGGTTTGATGCAGCTCTCCATGCCACTCTATCCTGCGCTAACCTTTTCATTTCTACGTAACTATTGCATCCTACATCTGCTCTAATCTGCTTGTCATATTCATACCTTGGTCTACCCCTACCGTTCTTACCACCTACACTTCCTTCAAAAACCAACTGAACAAGTCCTGGGTGTCTTAAGATGTGTCCTATCATTCTATCTCTTCTTTTCGTCAAATTTAGCCAAATCGATCTCCTCTCACCAATTCGATTCAGTATCTCTTCATTCGTGATTCGATCTATCCATCTCACCTTCAGCATTCTTCTGTAACACCACATTTCAAAAGCTTCTATTCTCTTTCTTTCTGAGCTAGTTATCGTCCATGTTTCACTTCCATACAATGCCACACTCCACACGAAAGTCTTCAAAAACATCTTTCTAATTCCGATATCAATGTTTGAAGTGAGCAAATTTCTTTTCTTAAGAAAGCTCTTCCTTGCTTGTGCTAGTCTGCATTTTATGTCCTCCTTACTTCTGCCATCGTTAGTTATTTTACTACCCAAGTAACAATATTCATCTACTTCCTTTAAGGCTTCATTTCCTAATCTAATATTTCCTACATCACCTGCCTTCGTTCGACTGCACTCCAGTACTTTTGTTTTGGACTTATTTATTTTCATCTTGTACTCCTTACCCAAGACTTCATCCATACCATTCAGCAACTTCTCGAGATCTTCTGCAGTCTCAGATAAAATAACAATATCATCGGCAAATCTCAAGGTTTTGATTTCCTCTCCTTGGACTGTGATTCCATTTCCAAATTTCTCTTTGATTTCCTTTACTGCCTGTTCTATGTAAACATTGAAAAGGAGAGGGGACAAACTGCAGCCTTGCCTCACTCCTTTCTGGATTGCTGCTTCTTTTTCAAAGCCCTCGATTCTTATCACTGCAGACTGATTTTTATACAGATTGTAGATAATTCTTCGTTCTCGGTATCTGATCCCTATCATCTTCAGAATCATAAATAGCTTGGTCCAATCAACATTATCGAATGCTTTTTCTAGATCTACGAATGCCATGTACGTGGGCTTGTCCTTCTTGATTCGATCCTCTAAGATCAGACGTAAAGTCAGTATTGCTTCACGTGTGCCTACATTTCTTCTGAAGCCAAATTGATCTTCTCCCAACTCAGCTTCAACTTGTTTTTCCATTCTTCTGTAAATAATACGTGTTAAAATTTTGCAGGCATGAGATACTAAACTAATGGTGCGGTAGTTTTCACACCTGTCAGCACCGGCTTTCTTGGGAATAGGTATAACAACATTCTTCCGAAAATCGGATGGGACTTCTCCTGTCTCATACATCTTGCACACTAAATGAAATAACCTTGCCATGCTGGTTTCTCCTAAGGCAGTCAGTAATTCAGAGGGAATGTCATCAATTCCAGGTGCCTTGTTCCTATTGAGGTCACTCAGAGCTCTGTCAAACTCTGACCTCAAAATTGGGTCTCCCATTTCATCAGCATCAACAGCCTCTTCATGTTCCAGAACCAAATTATTTACATCTTTACCTTGATACAACTGTTGGATATGCTCCTGCCATCTTTCTGCTTTGTCTTCTTTCCCTAGAAGTGGCTTTCCATCTGAGCTCTTAATATTCATACACCTGGATTTCCTTTCTCCAAAGGTTTCCTTGATTTTCCTGTATGCAGCATCTACCTTACCCAGGACCATACAGCCTTCGACATCCTTGCACTTCTCCTTCAGCCATTCTTCCTTAGCTACCTTGCACTTTCTATCCACTTGATTCTTTAATCGCCTGTATTCTTTTCTGCCCTGTTCATTTCTAGTATTCTTGTAGTTTCGTCGTTCATCAATCAGGTCTAGTATCTCCTGAGTTATCCACTGATTCTTAGTTGATCTTTTCTTCCTTCCTAACATTTCTTCAGCAGCCCTACTGACTTCATTTTTCATGACTCTCCACTCTTCCTCTATAGTGTTTCCTTCAGCCTTTTCATTTAGTCCTTGTGCAACATGTTCCTTGAAACAATCCCTCACACTCTTTTCTTTCAACTTGTCTAGATCCCATCTTTTTGCATTCTTTCCTTTCTTCAATTTCTTCAACTTCAGATGGCATTTCATGACCAACAAGTTATGGTCAGAGTCCACGTCTGCTCCTGGGAAAGTTTTGCAATCCAACACCTGGTTTCTGAATCTCTGCCTAATCATAATGAAGTCTATTTGATACCTTCCGGTGTCTCCAGGTCTCGTCCACGTATACAGCCATCGTTTGTGGTGTTTGAACCAAGTATTGGCAAGGACTAAATTATGATCAGTGCAGAATTCAACCAGCCGACTTCCTCTTTCGTTCCTTTGTCCCAATCCAAATTCTCCTACTGTATTACCTTCTCTTCCTTGGCCTACCACTGCATTCCAGTCTCCCATCACAATTAGATTCTCGTCACCTTTTACATATTGTATTAAATCTTCTATCTCCTCATATATTCTTTCGATTTCTTCATCATCCGCTGAACTAGTAGGGATATAGACCTGTACTATTGTGGTGGGCATTGGTTTGATGTCTATCTTGACGACAATAATTCTTTCACTATGCTGGTCGTAGTAGCTTACCCGCTGCCCTATTTTCTTATTCATTATTAAACCAACTCCTGCATTTCCCCTGTTTGATTTTGTGTTGATAATTCGGTAGTCGCCTGACCAAAAATCTTGTTCTTCCTGCCAACGTACTTCACTTATACCAACTACATCTAACTTTAGCCTATCCATCTCCCTTTTCAGGTTCTCTAACCTACCACAACGATTCAAACTTCTAACATTCCACGCTCCGACTCGCAGAATGTCAGTATCCATCTTCCTGATGATCGCCCCATCTCGTGTAGTCCCCACCCGGAGATCCGAATGGGGGACTAGTTTACCTCCGGAATATTTTACCCGGGAGGAAGCCATCATCAGTATATCATTCATACAGAGAGAGCTGCATGTCCTCGGGAGTTAGTTACGGCTGTAGTTTCCTGTTGCTTTCAGCCGTGTAGCAGTATCAACACAGCTAAGCCATGTTGAGTATTGTTACAAGGCCGTATCAGTCAATCATCTAGACTGCCGCCCTTGCAACTATCGAAAGGCTGCTACCCCCCTTTCGATGAACCATTCGTTAGTCTGGTCTCTCAACAGATACCCATCCGATATGGTTGCACCTGCGGCTCGGCTATCTGCATCATTGGGACACGCAAGCCTCCCCACCGCGGCAAGGTCACATGGTTCGCAGAGGAGGCAGTATGTGCTAGGTAATTGAAAAATGTTATGAGAGGAATAGACAGTTATGTTTATGTTGCATAGATCTAGAGAAAGCATATGACAGGGTACTGAGGGAAAAGATGTTCGCTATACTGGGGGACTATGGAATTAAGGGTAGTTTATTAAAATCAATCAAAGGCATTTATGTTGACAATTGGCTGCAGTGAGAATTGATGGTAGAATGAGTTCTTGGTTCAGGGTACTTACAGGGGTTTGACAAGGCTGTAATCATTTACCTTTGTTGTTCATAGTCTACATGGATCATCTGCTGAAAGGTATACAGTAGCAGGGAGGGATTCACTTGGGTGGAAATGTAGTAAGCAGTCTGGCCTGTGCTGACGATTTGGTCTTAATGGCAGATTGTGCCGAAAGCCTGCAGTTTAATATCTTGGGTGTTGAAAATAGGTGCAATGAGTATGGTATGAAAATTAGCCTTTTGAAGAATAAATTGATGCCAGTAGGTAAGAAGTCCAAGAAAACTGAATGTCAGCTTGGTGATACAAAGATAGAACAGGTCGATAATTTCAAGTATTTAGTATGTGTGTTCTCCCAGGATGGTAATATACTAAGTGAGATTGAATCAAGCTGCAGTAAAGCTATTGCAGTGAGCTCGCAGTTGTGATCAACAGTATTCTGTAAGAAGGAAGTCAGCTCCCGAACGAAATTATCTTTACATTGGTCTGTTTTCAGACCAAATTTGCTTTACGGGAGCGAAAGCTGGGTGGACTCAGAATATCTTATTCATAAGTTAGAAGTAACAGATATGAAAGTAGCAAGAATGATTGCCGGTACAACCAGATGGGAACAATGGCAGGATGGTACTCGGAATGATGAGATAAAGGCTAAGTTATGAATGAACTCAATGGATGAAGCTGTACGCATAAACCGGCTTTGGTGATGGGGTCATGTGAGGCGAATGGAGGAGGATAGTTTATCTAGGAGAATAATGGACTCTGTTATGGAGGGTAAGAGAAGTAGAGGGAGACCAAGACGATGATGGTTAGACTCAGGTTCTACCGATTTAAAGATAAGAGGTATAGAACTAAATCAGGCCACAGCATTAGTTGCAAATAGAGGATTGTGGCAACATTTAGTAAATCCACAGAGGCTTGCAGACTGAACGCTGAAAGGCATAACAGTCTATAATGATGTATGTAATTATTTATTTTTTTGCTAGTGGTTTAACACCGCACTAATACATCGTAGTTTTCCAGTGATGGAAGGAAGGGAAAGGGCTACGACTGGATAGGTATCGGCTGTGGCTGTGGCTGTGGCCGTAATTAAGGTAAAAATGGGAAACCACTGAAAACCATATTCAGGGCTGCCAACAGTGGGATTCAAATCCACCATCTCCCAAATACAAGCTCACAGCTACACGACACTAAAAGCACGCCCAACTCACTTGACGATAATATCAATAATAATACTCACCCACTCACTCACTCACTCACTCTGTAGGCTTATGAGGGACATGAAGTTACCGTGCCTATCTCGAATTCCTCTTCCATCCTTTTCGATTTTGAGCCCGCTCTTCCCATTTATTAATTTGGAGGGTCTAGCATACCTTGTTGATCTCCTTCTTCCAAGTGCTTTGGGGTCTTCCTGAAGGTCTTTCCCCAGTAAGAGATCCCTTGTATTGGTCTACTGGTGCTCTCTTAACCTGCATCCTCAGTGTGTGTCCAGCCCAGCAGAGTCTGTTGGATTCTATCACACCCATTATAGTGTGTTGTTGCCAAAGGGTGTAAATCTCATAATTAGATCTTTTCTTCCAGCTTTGAGAGATAGGATCGAACCATGGGCCAAATATTTTTCTATAAACTTTATTCTCAAAGACTTGGCAAATGATTGTATTGTAGCTACTCTTTTAAATATATATTTCCCAACCTTCAAAGGCAATCTGTTAAACTCCTCATGATTTGATGATTTGGTCTCTGTATAATAATAATAATAATAATAATAATAATAATAATAATAATAATAATAATAATAATAATAATAATAATAATAATAATTATTATTATTATTCTGCTTCTTAATAGAATATAGGTGAGTCTGGATGAACAAGTAAGGGAATACAAGCAGGGATTAGGAAAGGCAGCTCATGTATCTAAAAAATATTCAATTTGAAGTGAATACTTTGCCACAGAATGTTAAATGGTAAGAAAATTGTGGTGCCGTTTATAACTTTAAACAAGCCTTTGATTCGGTGTACATAGAGTCCTTAGATAAGATTATTAGGGAATTTGGAGTCAAAACCAAATTGGCAAATATAATCAAAGAGACCCTAACAGGCACAACTTCCAAGGTAAAATTCTTCTGGCATCTGTTGCAATCATTTGAAATTCAGACAGGCATGAGGCAACCCCGATGGACTAACCCCACTCCTATTCAACTGCATCCTAGAAAAGATAGTGAAAATATGGAACTCAGAACTTGAACATCAAGGTAAAATCCTAATCTGTCCAGGGAGATAATCAGGAGAGATTATAGTTAACTGCCCGGTCTTTCGCTGACGAATTTGCTATTCTATTGGAAAGTCCAGAGGTCGCAGCCATCCAGATTAACCTCTTGGAAAGAATTGCCAGCCAAACAGGACTGAGGATCTCAGCAGAAAAGACCAAATTCATGACGAACATCAAAATGATTACATGTTATAAACCTCATTTTAGGTCCGTATTGAAAATTTACAGTTCAACAACAATAAAGGTGTTTTAATTTGTTCCACCTATTCAATACTTTTATTTTCACTTATAGTGGTTACATAAATAGACTCTTAGTTAAATGGGACATGTTTCGCCCTCAATTAAGGGCATCTTCAGCCTAAAAACAATCGTCAAGAATACAACTAATATTAAAAGTGGAAGCTAAAAGGTTTAGCCAATTGTTAAAATTCGGAACATAAAAATGTGAAAAATGATACAATATATAAAGATATTAAATGAACTGTTTTTAATCAGAATTTTAATGGAAGAAGTTTTAGTCTCCGACAAGATTATAGTTTAATCATAGACAGTTTTCCATTAGCATCTATAAGTGAAAATAAAAAGTATTGAATAGGTGGAACAAATTAAAACACCTTTATTGTTGTTGAACAACAAAATTCCTGGAAAGAGATATCGGACAGATAGCAAAGGTCAAGAAGTTCAAGAATCTTGGGGAGGCCATACAGGAGAATGGACTAGAAAAAGCTGCCGTGGAAAATTGGATCTCGAAAATGGAGAGAACATATGGCTTGACAAAAAACATCTACAATAAGAAGTGCTTATCCTGAATGACGAAACAGAGCATTACAACACCGTGGTCAAAGTAGAATGTCTGCATGCCAGTGAATGCCTGTCCAGGAACTATAAGCTGGAGAAGCTAGAGTTCTCGGAAAGAAGAATCCTTAGAAAAATTATGGGAGCTGTCCAAACTGAAAGTGGATGGAAATTTTTGAGCAATAAAGAAGTTTTCCAGAAGGTGGAAAGATTCTTGGAGACACAAAGAAAAGTAGACTGGCGTTTCTTGGACATCTGTACAGAATGAACGCAAACAGACTTGCCAAACAGATATTTGAGTACTTCAGGAGAAAAAAAAACCACTACAGCATGGATTAAGGAAACAAAGACAGATATGGAAAGGTTGAATATCTCGGAGGTCCAACTGTTAGAAAGGAGTACATTTAGGAACGCAGTGAAAAATTTGGGAGGGATTCGGGTTGCAGGAAGAACTATGAAGACTGGAAGAGCTTGGACAGATGAACAATGAAAGCAGGCCAGGGAACCCATGAAGGAGAAGTTGTAGTATGATCTTAAGTGGTCCATTTGTTTGTATAAAAAAAAAAAAAAAAAATCATCATCATCATCATACATACAAACAAACAAACAAACATACAGTCCAGCACCTTAGGAGTATGGTCAGCATGGTGGCCTTCAGTTTAGAGTGCCCTGGGTTTGATTTTGGGGATATGAAATGCCTGTAATTAATTCCTCTGGCTTGGGGTTAGGGTTGATTTTTTTGTTCATTTTAATACACAGTACATATTTTCATCTACACACACAGTACACCACTCTACCAACCAACATAAAAACGCACAATAGAGAACACATCCCTTCCTAGAGGGTTGGCATCAGAAAGGTCATCCAGCCGTAAAACTGGCCCAAATCCTTACATAGTGTCACTCCAAGGAATAGGAATAAGGCCAGTACACAGATGCATGCATGCAATATAAACTTCATCATGATCCATATAGCAGTGGCGGTTTCTGGTATAGCGCAATGGAGCAATGAACCTCCAGTTTATATCAAATTGTACTCAACTATGTAATTTTCATAACTCCCTTGTCAATCTTGAAGCTCTTGCTAAGTCCCTCTATCCATAATATACTCGTACTGGCTTTCAATTCATGTGAGCTGCGCAAGGTCTGTGGCTGGATACTTGTCTGGAATGAACCCCCTTGCAAAGGTGATCCCTCCGTCCGTACATAGGCGAAGGGAGTGGCGAGGTGCGGTGGGACGAAAGCCAGCACTAAGGCAAGACCAGGATATCGCAGAAAAGGATCTCTGTTCTTTACGCATGCGCAATAGGCCACTGTCTCAAGACTATAGCTAGCCGTGTTGTTGGGGTTGGGGTATGTGCCTGCCATCTGTTGGCCTTACGGGAATTTCACTAGGCAACAGAATAGTGCACCTAACTAGCGCTAGTGTTGAAAAGCATCGTTATTACCAAAAGTCACATTAAACTGTCAAATTCCAATTAATATCTTGTCCCAAATATATCATTACTTACTAAACACCTATTAATTTGCCTTCTTTGGAATAATTACCTTTTGGAGAGAAACTTAACTCAAAACTCATTGAGGCAAAGAATAGCGGCAAGGTAATACCAATGAAAACTTTTAAATATAGTTATTATACTATTCCCATGACATCGGAACCAGAAAGGTGTTTCTCTACCCTGAAGAGAATAAAGACTTTCTAGCGCAGCACAATGACCGAGGATAGACTTATTGCTCTTGCTATGTTGTCAATTGAAAGGAACTTTGTTCGAGACTCTGCGGACTTCAATGAAGCAGTTATTTCTTATTTTGCATGTGGTAAAACTCGGCATGTAGGCCTACCGTATTTTCTGCTCCTTTCGTATTTGATCAGATTTCTAGAACTTATGTCATCTTAGTTCAGGAGGTTACGGCCTACGATGGAAGAGAAGCTGGCGGAGATGGGGAGAGGAGAGGTTGGGGGGGGGGGGGGAGGCAATTTTTTCTTCTTTTGAACCCCCAGTGATGAAAGTCACGCGCCGCCACTGCCATATAGACAAACATTCACATTAATAAGAAATTATAACCGAGCTCGATAGCTGCAGTCGCTTAAATGCGGCCAGTATCCAGTATTCGGGAGATAGTAGGTTCGAACCCCACTGTCGGCAGTCCTGAAAATGGTTTTCCGTGGTTTCCCATTTTCACACCAGGCAAATGCTGGGGCTGTACCTTAATTAAGGCCATGGCCGCTTCCTTCCCACTCCTAGCCCTTTCCTGTCCCATCGTCGCCATAAGACCTATCTGTGTCGGTGCGACGTAAAACAACTAGCAAAAAAAAAAAAAAGAAATTATAATGTATGTCCACCTATTCAGTACCATTTAATATGATACACCGGGACCAGTTTCGACCCCTTTGTGGGTCATCTTCAGCCATGGACTAAAATTGACAATACATATAGTGTAAATTCAATCAAAATAACACTTTGAAAATATTATGTACATATTACAAATTATTTTACAAAAGAGGCAAAAAATCTCTGTCTATAATGCTATGAAGGTCGATCAAATATAAATGGAATTTTTGTTCCTGAACATCAACTGTTGGTAAGACTGGCCCCATGCTTCTGCTATGCTTAGACGGGACCGTTAGGAGTAAGGAGAGCATGCTGTTAGATATTTCCCGCCGTTTCATCAGTAACATGATGTCGGAGCAACAGGTGCACAACACATAATTATAAAATATCTTGCTCGTGGAGTTACAGCGGCAGAAATTTGCCAGAGAGTGACTGCACAGTTCGGTGATCAAACATTGTCAAGGATGCATGTGTGTAAGGAGTGGTGGAGGAAAGGGGAGGCAGCACCAGTGAAAGCCAAGACTCAACTGTCAGTTGGCAAGATTCTTGCAACCGCTTTTTTTGATCGGCGAGGCATTTTGCTAATCGATTTTTTGTATGAGCAACACACAATCAATGCTGCTTACTAATGCGAGCTGTTGAACAAGGCAAGGGTTGCATATCACCACAAAAGACAAGACCAACCGATTCGACAATGTGCGGCCCCATACTGCAGCTCTGTCTCCAAGGTACAGGAAATCCACTGGACTACACTTGATTATCCTCCTTACAGCCCGGACTTATCGCTCTGTGATTTCAGTTTGTTCAGAGTGCTTAAAGAAGCTCTAGGAGGGCAACGATTTGAAGATGACGAGAGTGTGGAAGACTTCGTGCGCAACTGGCTGGTGAGACGACCCTGTTCTTTTTACAATGAGGCCCATATGCTGGGACAAAAGCATTTCCAAAGCAGGAAACTATGTGGAAAAATAAATTGTAATTGCCTCGTGTTTTTCAATAAATGAATTTAAATAAAAAATAAAATCCCGTTTATATTTGATACCCCTCGTACAAAGGGCACTAGGAAAGTTTTGCAATACGCAAAAATGGTTGGCTGGTCACCCCTGTTATGGTGAGGGATGAAGACCGGTCTAGGAGACAGCAAGGCGCGACCTTCATGCCAGTTGTTACCAAGCAGTGGGATTGAAAGCAAGTTAAGATGTCAGTGTGGTCTAAAGGTGAGTATCGCGCAATTATCCGCTACAATTTTGCTCGTGGATTAACTGTTGACCATTGCCCGGAGGAAATGACTCCCATGCTGGGGAAAGACTGTCCACATCAGACAATTTTCCGCTGGTACAAAGAGTTCCAGAGAGAAAATTTTGGGGTTCAAGACGATCCTCGTTCTGGGCGACCGCCTGAATCAGTGACTGAGGATAACATAGAAGCTGTGAGGAAAATGTTGCAGCAAGAGAGGCGGTTGACATATCGGCAGGTAGAAAAGACCCTCCACATCCCTGCACCAGCTATTCATTCAGTTCTACACGACCATCTCCATGTTAGAAAGGTTTGTTCCCTTTGGGTGCCCCATTCACTTTCAGAGGAACAAAGGGCACATCGAGTGGAATGATGCCGAAAAGTGCTAAAAACAGTTTGAAAATGGGAATTCGCATAACATCAATAGCATCGTTACAGGTGATGAAACTTGGCTTTATTATTACGATGTCCCAACAAAATTCCAGAAGATGAAGGTACTCCTGTGACTGAGCAAAAGTCAAGGTCAGTGAAGAAAAGGATGATTGCAGTATTCTTCACTAAACAGGGCATACTGACTCGGGTTGTGCTAGAAACACAAAGGACAGTTACTGCGAAGTGGTACAGTGAGACTTGTCTGCCTCAGATCATCCAGGCTCTCAAGCAGCTCCGTCCAAGGTCAGTGCTCAACACTTGGCTCTTGCATCACGACAATGCTCCAGCACATAGTGCTAATGTAACAATGGATTTTCTTGCCAAATCAGGGTTGAATGTGCTTGATCACCCTCCATACAGTTCTGATTTTGCCCCATGTGAAATGGCATTCTTCCCAGAAGTGAAGATGAAGCTGAAAGGGTGGCGTTTTGCATCCGACGAGGAGCTTCTGGCAGCAAGGGATCAAGAGTGTGAAAATGTAACTGAAGAAAAGTGGCAGAGTTGGTTCAGTGACTCGTTTTGACGTATGGAGAAGTGTATTGAGTGTGGTGGAAATTATTTTGATAAAGTCTAAAGCGTTCACTCACATTGCAAAACTTTTCTAGTACCATTTGTACAATTAGTGAATCTAAAGTACACTAGTCAAATTTTTTCATGTATGATATTGCCATTGGTATTAATCTAAAATGAACAGTCTTAATAAGAAAACTCTGTACATGTACAATTGAAACATTAAAATTGGAGCTGAACTTTTACACTGGCGCTGAAAATAAAAATAACCATCTTGTGTGCTTAGTTAGTAAAAGTCTGCCTTGCTGAGTAACATTTATCAGTGTGAGTTGTGTCAAATGCAACACTGCTGTATTACTTATTTACTTATTAGGACGGTTCATTTTAGATTTATACCGATGGCAATGTCACACATGACAAAATTTGACTAGTAGACTTTACAACCCTAGATTCACTTATTGTAGTATTATAGACAGAGATTTTTCGTCTCTTTTGTAAAATAATTTGTAATATGTACATAATATTTTTAAAGTATTAATTTGATTGTATTTTTTTTTTTTTTGCTAGTGGCTTTATGTCGCACCGACAAAGACAGGTCTTACGGCGACAATGTGATAGGAAAGGCTAGGAGTTAGAAGGAAGTGGCCGCGGGCTTAATTAATGTACAGCCCCAGCATTTTCCTAGTGTGAAAATGGGAAACCACAGAAAACCATCTTCAGGGCTGCCGACAGTGAGATTTGAACCCACTATCCCCCGGATGCAAGCTCACAGCATTTTTTGATTGTACTTACACTATATATCGTCAATTTTAATCCATGGCTGAAGATGACCCATAATGGGATCAAAAATGGTCCCATTGCATAAGTGATTTGATATTACAATAAATGGTTATGAATAGATGGAGCTTCATTTTAATTTCTTATTAATGTGCATGCATCATGCATACATACTACAGTAGTAGAAAAAAACACAGAGATGAGTCCATATTATATATACTAAACCTTCACTCATCCAGCTGATCCAGGAAGTCGAACAAAAATATATAAAAATGAATAATATAAAAAAGGCCATCTGAACAACAGAGATGTCTAGATGTTCGGTCAAGATACCTTCATAACTAAAAATTGTTGTAATGCTCATTATACTACTATAAAACATACTTGTTTTCACTTTTAATGTAATACAATTATTACAGTAGTATGTGCAGAACCTTTTGTAACCATCTTCTTTTGGAATTGATTATGAAGGAACCTAATGTTGTATTTCTCCTTCTAGATTCTGTGACAACTCATATAGCCAATGCAGAGGCAATTCAGTGTTTGATGATAGATTTTAACTAACAACATAATATATGGCCAGTTTCATCACTCAACCTAACTTCCTGTGAAACATTGAAATATATTGTTTATTAATAATTTTCATTAAATATGGTATATGTTCAATAGCTTTAGATTTTAAGAGGAACCAGAATATCAGTGTTTTGATAAGGGGTTTCTTAGCAAGCCAACCTCATGGTGCAGGGGTAGTGTGTGTGCCTCATACCCACAGGCCTTCAGTTTGATTCCTGGCTCATTTAAGGATTTCTGAGAGCTGGAATGAGGTTCAGTCTAACTCGTAAGATAAACAAAGAGCTGATGAGAATAATAACAATAACATGCAGCCAGTCTCCATTATGAACGGTGTGAAAATGTCGCTCATAGGGTTGGTTGGTGCGTTCAGTTCAGTGGGCTTGGGTTTCGGCCAAGGGTTTTAGGGCAAATGATTTTTCAGGAGGAATTCTGCCCTAGGATGCAACGGGCTCCAAACCTGGATCACGTGAGTGGGAAGCCAGCAACTAAGCCATTGCACTGAAAGCTTGATGGTCTCAGCTGAAACAATTTTGTGTTGAATTATTTTTCAATGTTAGCTCCAGCTTACTACCTTCAGGAATAAATCCAAGCTGTGAAAAGTATAGTCCAGAAAGTCATTCTTTGTGACATTATTAAGCCCAGGATTTCTCCTATTATTACCATTTTATGATGACCAATTACATTATAGATTCTTAGAGATGAAGTTTCCTTGGTCTGTTGAACTACAATTGCGTTTTTCACCTAGCTCAATAGTGTTATTGTTCTATGTATATTTTGGATAAAGACACAAGGTATTTTAAATGTCAGCATCATGTATATGGACCAAAGACACTGTCCTGCCTGGATTAAGAACATGATATAGAACAGATTATACAAGATAAAGACCATAGTTAATAAAAATGGCATGTGGCCTCCAAAGAGTTGACACATATAGGCGACCTGCGTGTCTGTGTGTATGGGGCTCTACCTATGATGAATTCTAATGCTGAAGACAGTACACACACCCAGCCCCCAAGCCATCAGAATTGACCAATGAAGGATAAAATCCCTGTCCCAGCTGGGAATCGAACCCAGGACCTCTGGTCCAAAAGTCAGCACACTAACCATTTAGCCATGGAGCTGGACAAGATCATAGTTACATCTATATCTATACTTCACCACAGTAAGAAAAATCATGGAAGTGTTTGGTCTAGAAAATGCTGCAATGTAAAACATCCATGACTTGAGGGATATCTGAACAATTTAGTATTGAGAGGAACCTTTCCAGTATCAACAAAACTACACAGTAGCAGTACTACAGTCCATTCATACTAATCCAGACTAATTGGAGTAAGGGCCCAGTTTGTATTGGCAAATTTTTCGATTATCCTAAATTACTCCCAAAGTGTAATACTGCGCTGAAGTTACATTATCTCATCTAATAGGCTCACATCATTGCGGTAAATAGAAATAGCTGAACTAGTAAAGAGAAACATTAGTGACTATTTTGCATGTTCCACTATATTTTATTACTTTCTGTGAAACCAAGTATTATAAGACCTGACTGTCTTTGCTGCATTGTATAGGTATAGCATTATTTTGCCTTGGACCCTCATACAGAGCGAATTATCTTATGTTGATTTTGTAAATTAGTATAAATTATGTTCATTCTGAAATGCATTTTTTTCACCTCATTACCATTTTGGGTATTTCTAAATTTTATTCAGATTTAAAAATTTTCCGAAGACCGAGGTTCAGAACAGTGGGACTTTTTTCGAAGTCCGTAACATTTTCAGCTGTCATTTTGACCACAGGAGAATTTTCAAACTTCCCTGTCAAAAGCTTTTTTTGTTTGTTTTTTGTACAATTGGCTTAACATCGCATCGACACAGATAGGTCTTGCGGCGATGAGTCAAAAGTTTTAGGAGATTAAATTTTATTCCTCAACATATTCTGAAATGCAGAAGACTTAATTCTCTTGAATACTGTAATATACGGGGTGGATCTAAGTAATACTGAAAAAAATTCAAGGATGCTCTTCGTGTTATATAAAGAACGATGGTGCTATTGAATTGGCAGAGAAAATTAGGTTACCTTGTTACTTCCGGGCGCGCGATTCAAATTGATGAACCCACTGTATTTGTTGTGCCAGAGCGCAAATCATAGCCTGCTGTTGTCCTTCAGGGAAGGGAGGGGAAGTGGGGCATATGATAGGTGGAGACAGAGATAATGCTCGGTGCGAATGCACAAGTCTCAGGTTTAACTCGTGCAAGATATTGTCCTTTGACTCTTGCAGGCAATGCACACAATTCTTGCAATTACGGCTGCTTAATTAACACACATTAATTAAGACACACATGGCAGTCAAGGAATGCACCCAGTCATTTCTCCTCTTATCTATTGGTCAGAATAACTTTGTTCATTATTTAACAAGCACAAAAGTGCAAAGCTGCCATGAAATGATCATGTGTTCCTTTACTCACAACATTGTAAAGTGAATGAAGTACTGATCGAAAGAAACAATAAGCCCAATGGTTTGATAACAGTAAATCTTCAATATTCCCCTTCCTCACCCCCACCTTCTCACTTCGACCTTCACATAACGTGAAAAGTCCATGGGAGTTAAATCGGCTGAGTGTGGAATCCATTTAACACATTCACTCCTATAGAAGCCTTAAGGCATTTAGGCATTTAAGAGCTGCCTATGAGAAGGACCGGATCCAAGTTAAGGTGTTTAAGGTCGCGTGATGTAAACGTCGTTTCGAATTTAGCGCTAAATTCGTACAAAGTCGTAGTTCGTGTTGAAAACCATAGATGGCATATAAATGAACAGTCCCTCACCCTGACTATCTGCACATTACAGTGCTTTCTTTCTTTCTTTTTCTTTCTTTGAGTAAACACAGACCTAAGCCAGTCATGATATTCTTGTGAGGGTGTGTACTGAAGTGATTTATTGTGTCGCGATAAGTTACAAATGCAGTATTCGAAGTGAGGAAAATGAAGACATACTACTGAATGATGATTCTGGTAATGAACTCATCCCTGATTTCAGTGATAGCAATAGCAATTCAGATGATGATATACCAGACTCTGGGCAAAGTGAAATTCAGCACGTTCAAATAATCAATATGCATCAGTCTTATTGCCCGTCTGCAATCAATTTCACTGGCTGGGTAGGATAAAATGTTGACATCAAAAATAGCAACAAAATTATATCTTTCATCAATTTATTTGTAAATGACGATTTCCTTGAATATATATGCCATCAGACAAACTTCTATGCGGAACAAGTTATTAGTGCAGCACCGCATCCATTCACTAAATATTCTATTTTTCAGGCGTGGAAAGTGGTCGATGTAAATGAGATGAAAAAGTTTATAGGACTAATGTTTGTAACAGGAATAATTCAAAAACCAGATCTGAAAATGTACTGGAAGGAGGACACTATTTTTGGCTCACCGATTTTTCTGAAAACCCTGGCATGAACCTGACTCGAAAACATATCGTCGTTCTTGCACATTAGCGACAACAGTCATTATGAGGAGAATCCTGATAGGCTATACAAAATTAGGCTGATTCTCGAAGGCTTCCAGTTTTGAGTTGTGTACACTCCAGATCAGAAAGTCTCCCTTGATGAAGGAATTTGGCTTAGAGGGGCCGTTTGCGTTTCGGAGTTTACAATCCAGGTAAAATTACCAAGTATGGGATTTTGGTAAGGATGGTGTATGAATCCCCTTCAGGGTACATATGTAAGTTGAAAACCTATGATGCAAGTGGCATGAACATCAGAGACACTATATTTGACTTATTACATTCCTACCTCCGCCAGGGGCATAGAGTGTACATGGACAATTTTTACATAAGTGTAGGCTTAGCCAAGGAACTGCATGAATGAGAAACAGCTGTATATGGGACAATAAGGCAGAATGACTTTGTAAGGAATTCACTGAAAGGCAGAAGAAGTTGAAAACAGGGAAACTGACTTTCGATAGGGACAATGAAGTACTGCTATGTCATGGAAGGACAAAAAAGTATTATTATCATGGTTTCAACAGTACATTCTGCAGAAATGGCTGAAGTTCCGAACAAGTTTGGGGAAATAAAAATGAAAACTGTAAGCATTATTGATTATAATCAGTTTATGCACAGAATGGAAACAGCCGACCAGTATTTGGCAATGAATCTATTCATGCGAAAAACAGTGAAGTGGCCGAAAAAAATGTTTTTCTACATTTTGCAATGTACATTTTTTTAATGCATTCAGGCTTTTGCAAAAATCCAATAACTCAAAAGTAACATTCCTGACATTCATGCAGACAATATGTAGACACTTCTTACAAGACAGCAACATGAAGAACCATCAGAAGCTGTGAATATTTCTGTGTCACCGGTCCCATCTCAGTCTTCAGTAGGTTCGTCAACATCTATGTGTAGTCCACCGGTGCAGTCCCCTAAGCGAACTCTGGCTAATGATACACAATTTTGACTTGATGGGAATATAAAAGAGCATGTACTTCATAAATTCCCAGGTATGAAATCAGACAATTTCCCAATTTGACAGTACAGAGTGTGCGCAAAAAGCAACATCTGGCATGAAACCAAGTGGTTCTGTGGAAAGTGTGGAGTGCCTCTCCATCTAGGGAAATGTCAGACCTGGTACCGTAGCCTCAAGCACTACTAATCATCCTCAGGGTATGTTGAAATTTTCAATATTATATCTATGATTGTTTTCGTACTGTAATATGTAATGTAAAGTAGTGTATTATAGAGACATTGGGATTTTAAAAAGGCTGGGCTGGAGGTTTAAATCACCTGTTGAGGAGCTGGTAGTCAATGTGTTAATTGGCCCACCATGGCCTAACCATCTCCCTGAATAATGATAATTCAAGTGCTGCTTGATAAGGTGAGTGAAATACAGTGCAGAGGCATTACAACACAGCCACATTTGCTGCCGAATACCCAGAGAAACATCATCCAATAATCCAGGAAGTGGTTCTATCAGCCAATATTGATCTGCATTTAGGGCAGTCGCCCAGGTGGCAGATTCACTATCTGTTGTTTTCCTAGTCTTTTCTTAAATGATTTCAAAGAAACAATAAAATTATTGAACATCTCCCTTGGTAAGTTATTCCAATCCCTAACTCCCCTTCCTATAAATGAATATTTACCCCAATTTGTCCTCTTGAATTCCAACTTTATCAGTATAATTTAGATACATCCTGTATATATGTATAGGAAACAGATGGAGAACAGTGACTTACCGTGTAAGCACTTGCAGGGAGGTGCACATAAAATAAACATATAGGTTCAAAATTTTCAGTTGCAGCCTTTGCAGTGGATGTTACTTACTGAGTGTATTTGCAGTACCATGTACCAACATTTTGAAACCAGGTGACTCAGTTTATGTGCCATCTGGTAACTTATATTTTGAAACAAAAGGAAAATGATTTTAATTCCTATGTGGGCATTCATGTCTCCCATTATCACTACTTCTTTATCTTCAATGCACCTCTCCAGTTCCTCTAGACACTCTTCAACATTATCTGTCTGAGGTGCAAATACTTCACTCCACTCTCCAAGCCAAGTCTGATTTTCATGATTCTGTTATTTACGTGGTAGACCTTCTCTATGTACTGTACTATGACTTTTGTGGTATTACCCCACCAAGGGACCATCTGCCCTCCTAAAGAGCCTCATCTGCCCGAAGCCATTGGGCTCTTTAGATTGTACTTGTATCTATTCCCGAGTCCATCTCCACCGTACCGAAGTCCACCTTCTCTGCCGTAGATGCCGTTGAGGTCTTCACTTGTAACGCTGAGCTGGGACCCTTACCAGATGTTACACACTGGGACTCACATAGACAGGGGCATCACTCCCTGGGCACAGCTGCCTCCAACGAGGATACCTGCATATTTTAACATTTTCTATTTTCGTGCGGTCTATTCCATGCAGCATTATGCAGTGGTTGGTTTCGCGTAGGTGATTAATTTTGTTCCAAGCATTATCTGGAATACATCATGGCTTGTTTCAAGTGCTGCCTTACAAAGTTATCACAACTTGTGATTCATTCTGCAGAAGCAGTTCGTTCGACATAGTACAACAGCTTTCGAATCCCGTGTGTGGCTCCATTTCAACGTAGGTTGGTATGGAGTGCAGTTGTTTAGAGGTAAGTGAATTCTCTTTGCTTGTGTTGACTATTAAACGGAAGTTATTACAACCACGATGGCTGTTTTAATGAGTGCATGAAGGTAACTTATCGAAGTAGTTCTGTACTGGCTTTTTGTGTGTGTGAAGTGAGTTTGTGTTTGTAGCAAGTTGGTAAAAGTGGCATGCAGGATATTGTGTTCTCTGCTGGACATAGTCTTAGGAGGATATTGACACCTAAAGTCTTCCTAGGTGTACTTATCCTTTATATTTCCAGTGTAGTGGTAGTGGTGAACAGCGTGTGAATGTGAGTCCATGTAGATTGGCCGATATATAGTGGAAAAGTGAATAGAGTGCAATAAAATTGTGAATAGCGTCTTCATATAGAGACGGAAGTGTTACATGAGTGGTTGGTTTTCTTAATTGGAGGTGGAACTGCTTCGCAAATAACTGAAAATCAGCCAGGATTGAACACAGCACAAGGGAAGCCATATCGTCATCAGTTGACAAAGCAAATGACGGTATAACATTTGAATGTAATTTCCTGATGACACAATTCACTCACTATAAAAATAATTTTTGATATATAAACTAATTTAGAAGCAAGATTTTGCATCAACATTATGTAGCTTTCATCAAGTACAATTGCCTCTAATTGGGGAATTAATTATGATGATAAGAAGAAGAACTGAACCAGTATAGTTAACAATATTTATTCCTGCTGACTTGTTCAGGTAATTTTCTCCAATTCACATGATAAATATGGCACTTTGCATTATTGGTATGCACATACTTCTCAAAATGAACAATTATTACAATTGAGAATCACAGTAGAGACAACAATATCAATTAATAGACAATAAATACACTGAACTTAATACAGTATGATGAATGGTTTGTAAAACCTTATGCAATATGAAAATGAGCAGGGAGCAGGAATGTGGATGGTATGAGGGAGAAAAGAATTGGAATGAATTTGCCTCCACCAATTGCCATGCTTTTGGTGCAAGATGTCCTGTAATGTGTCTGTACAAAACATTATGAAGTTTACTATATATTCAGTCTCCATTTCATTCCAACCTTAAGACAAATATTTACAAGTCATGCATATATAATATATACAAAAGAATATTTCCACATGAAACATCTGAGTCACTTCACACGATCTTCATATTTACAGAAACATGAGAATGATCATACTGACGAAAGTATCAAACATTTACCCTGCCTTTTACTGTAAACTACATGATATATTAAATAATCTATTTATAAAACAAAGTCTTTGAAAAACACTTGCATGGCATTTTAAAATAAGGTTTCGAAAAGGAGGGAATACATCATATTTTTCTAGAAGGTATCTTTCACATCAAATACCATGCACAGTGAATTAGTGTATTTACTATATACAGTCCTCCACATTCCTGAAGGAATATAGGTCCACACCTCATCAACAGAGATTAATACTGGTGGAAACACACAAAACATCTTATTTTTTACCCCTGGCACTAAGTCTGAATGAGCAAGACTTAATAGTTCAAGTATCAAGGACACCCTTCTTTGGAGACATTACATTTCGACACATCAATATTTTTCATGACCAAAATAATCAAACGCAAAGACACACTATCACAGGAATGGTTACTCCCCAGCTTGAAGTACTTTTAAAGTTCCGTGCTCATCTCATGAGTCACTTCTCGTCCATTATTACTAGTTGTTTCGACGTCGTTCTCAAAAGTAGGGCTGCATGTTGTCTCTAGAGCCTCTTCTTCTATTGTCTCCTCTTCACGCCACGCTGGACTTATCACCGCGCTTGCCTAAAACAGCATTTAAATTAATATTGTCAGCAGATGTAAATAAGCAGGGAAACAATTCATTAGAGTGAACTTTCTTTCAAATGAATTGGTTTATAAAGAAAGGGCATCAGTGACATTTGCTTCAAAATTGAGTTAACATTGAATTTCTCATATTGAATGGTCATCACCTCATTTTATAAAGGAAAGGCATCGGTCCGGACTGAAGCCCTCCTTTTTTATGCTACTCAGTTGTAAACCTCTTTTATCAAGAAAGGTCATCAGACCACAAGATTTTAAAAAATCTTTATAATTCAACTACTGATGATAAATTCCTTACATATGTTCAGAGAGATCCTAATATGCATATTTTAGTTTTTTTTTTTTTTTTTTTTTTTTTTTTTGCTAGTTGCTTTACGTCGCACCGACACAGATAGGTCTTATGGCGACGATGGGACAGGAAAGAGCTAGGACTGGGAAGGAAGCGGCTGTGGCCTTAATTAAGATACAGCCCCAGCATTTGCCTGGTGTGAAAATGGGAAACCACGGAAAACCATTTTCAGGGCAGCCGACAGTGGGGTTCGAACCTACTATCTCCCGAATACTGGATACTGGCCGCACTTAAGCGACTGCAGCTATCGAGCTCGGTCATATTTTAGTTAATAGTAACAATTTCTACATTCCTCTTATGATAGTAAAATGTCCAAATAGTTTTTCTTGATTTCCCAACAATTAGCTAAAATGGACTGAAGCCCTTTCTTTATGAATCAATTCAAATATACTAACAGAAACATTTAACTTGTTCATTCTAGTCTGAAATTAAATACTGTATTGACCAATGCTATTACTAGCTTCTTTCAGATTTTACATTAAAGGAAATTAAAAGCTCCCCTGTATGCCAGAAATCATCCTGGAGACTTATGGCTGCTAGTATTGCCCAAAACGCTGACAGCCATAACACTCCAGGGTGATTTCTGGCATATACAAACTTTTAATTTGTTTTAATGTAAAATCTGAAAAATGCTATTTACGATGGTATTGTTCTGAACCATCAAGATGAGGATTTCCATACTGGCAAGATTTCAACAAAACTTTTACCAGAAGTTACCAGGAAGGAGTTATAAACATCAAAAAAGGATAATTACAGGCCAGTCAGCTTGGCATGTGTTGCATATAAGTCCCGGGAAAGCATTCTTTCTGATTATATTAGACTTCTTGATTTATAAATTTCATTTTTCAATATTTGATAGTTACCAATTGTCATAAAAGGAAAAGAAAGTTCCACCTGATCAATACTTTTAATTTACATGTAATGCAGATTATCACATGTCTAGGACCGGTTTCGACCTCTTTAAAAGGTCATGCTCAGCTACATTAGAATCTTATTTGCATTTTCACCTTATGCCTCATAAAGATCTTTATGACATACTCTATTGTTTAACAATATTATTTAAAATATCTTTTATACTCTTGCTAAAAAAAATTAAAACATTACATCATAACTGAAATCTGAAAGCTTATATCTTAATATACACATGCACTTGTAGCGGAATGAATTCGTCTTTAAGCTTATTGAGTGTAAATGTTTACCATAGGCGTTTTGCCTATTCAGTTGAAATAAGCCCCATTTTACAAACGTATAGTCATATTTGAGGGGAACTTTGTTTATATTCGTGAATGTTATAGCAATGAGCTACCAGTAAAATATACTAATTAACTAAAGTTGCGTGTTGATGAAATGTTATATTACATGTTCACATTAAAATATTAAAATATGATAATGTACTTAGTAGACTAAATTGCGTGTTGACCTTCAATAAAATTTTACATATTCACATTAAAATGTTATGAAGTGTGACTAATGTACTTTGTGACACTGAAAGTCTAAAACAGCTGTTGGCCTTAGTTCTTGCATTATATTATGTTGTTGCATTAAAATACTGCACAAATTTGCCTTTTACACAAAACATTAGATATTTGACACATTGTAAGATATGCTATGTATGAATGTCTTTTAAGTCCAAATAGTAAGTGACAGCACTTCCTTATATTTTATAAATGCAAATTCAAATTACAAGCTTTAATATGCAATGCTTATACACTTTGTGTATGACTCAACCACTTTTTAATTGACTTGAACATATTCTGGCCTGTCTGATGTGAGTGTTGTTCTGGAATTTTCTCACTCTGAATGTTGTAAATGTTGGTGGTTCCTTTCCCTTTTTATGAAGTTACCGAGTGCAAAAGCTCTTCCCAAAATTAATAAAGAAAACACACCAATGAGAACCATAATAAATTACAAATCTAGCCCTACATATAATCTTTCCAAATATATTCAAAAATTTCTTAAAAACTATTACTCTTTTCAAGCTAATAAGAGCATACACAACTCAATAGATTTTTGTAACAAAACAAAGAACCTACAGTCAGAACATTATCACTCCATAGCTTCTTATGATATAACTAATATGTATCCAAATATCCCCATTGACAAAACCATAAATATAATTAGAACCAATCTCAAAATACACAGCAAGTTAAGTACTTTGGAAATCGATGAATTCATGATGTTACTCAAATTTGCAGTTAATAACAACTTTTTTAGATTTCACAATACAATTTATCAACAAACAGGTTTACCGATGGGGTTGCCCGCATCTGGCATACTAGCGGATATATACATAGACTACTTAGAATATACTTCAATTTGCAAAACAAACGGAATATTTTTCTGATGCAGATTTGTCGATGACGTGAGGCATAAGGTGAAAATGCAAATAACATTCTAATGTAGCTGAGGATGACCTTGTTAAGGGGTCGAAACTGGTCCTAGACATGTGATAATCTGCATTACATGTAAATAAAAAGTATTGATCAGGTGGAACTTTCTTTTCCTTTTATGACAATTATATTAGACTTGTTTGCAAAATTACTAACTGGTTTGATAGAAGGCACTTAGGGTTTAGGCAAGGTTTTTCCAATGAGACTCAACTTGCAGGATTCCAGCAAGATATAACAGATATTTTAGATCAAGGAGGTCAAATGGAGTATATCCCTATCGACCTATCTAGGGATTTTGATAGGGTATACTACCAATGAAAATGAGGTGCGATCAGACTAGACGAAAGAGTGTTTGAATGGGGGCTAAATTTTCTAGAAAATAGAACACATAGAATTAGAGAGGTGAAGCATTTTTTGATCCTCTAATGATTAAGAGGGGCTCTGCAAGGTAGTATTTTATATATATTATATACATAAATTATACAAGTAAAGAACTGGAATCACAGATAAGGTTTTTCGCAGATAATGTCATAATATGCTGATTTTTTTTTTCTATGGGCTTTATGTCGCACCAACACAGAAAGGTCTTATGGCGATGATGGGATAGGAAAGACCTAGGAGTTGGAAGGAAGTGGCCATGGTCTTAATTAAAGTACATCCCCAGCATTTGCCTGGTGTGAAAATGGGAAACCACGGAAAACCATCTTCAGGGCTGCTGACAGTGGGATTCAAACCATTATCTCCTGGATGCAAGCTCACAGCCACATGCCCCTAACCGCATGGCCAGCTCGCCCGGTATGATGATGTTAATGATGAGGTTTGTTGTTTTAAGGGGCCAAACAACTAGGTCATCAGCCCACATGTTATAATATAGAAGGTGTATCAGAAATTTAAAAAAAACAGGGTTGCTCTTCATGTTATGTTAAGAATGACAGTGCATAGGATTGGCGGAGAAAATGTTTCTCTTTGAGAAAATGAGGTTACTTTGTTACTTCCGGGAGCGCGATTCAAATGGACAAAATTGCCATATTTGCTATGCCAGAGAGCCAGCTGCTGCCTGTTGCTGTGCATCAGATGAGGGAAGGGAAGGGAGGGGAAATGGGAAGTGAGAGACAGAGGTAATGCTCGGTGCGAATGCACAAGTTTTGCATTCGTTTCACATAGAATCTTCCCAGCCCCTGTAGGCAGTGTTCAGTTTGTTCTGCACAAATTGACTATATGTGAACCTCTTAGAAGGAGAAGATGAACTTGTGCCAAGAATACAGTCACAGTCATTCACGACACACCACACATCCTGAACAGAGTCAAAAGGTCACTACTAGACAGTTGCGAACTGTGCATCAAAGTAGGAGGGGGAGATATTGAACATCTACTGTAATCAAACCACTGGTGTATTGTTTCCTCTGTTCAGTATTTCATTCCATTTACAATGCTGTGAGTGAAGAAATACACAATCGTTGGGCGGCAGCGTTGCATCTTCGAGCATGTTAAATAATAAAGAATGTTACTGCAAACGAACAGATTTTTTTTTTTTTTTTTTTTTTTTTGCTAGGGGCTTTACGTCGCACCGACACAGATAGGTCTTTTGGCGACGATGGGATAGGAAAGGCCTAGGAGTTGGAAGGAAGCGGCCGTGGCCTTGATTAAGGTACAGCCCCAGCATTTGCCTGGTGTGAAAATGGGAAACCACGGAAAACCATTTTCAGGGCTGCCGATAGTGGGATTCGAACCTACTATCTCCCGGATGCAAGCTCACAGCCGCGCGCCTCTACGCGCACGGCCAACTCGCCCGGTAAACGAACAGATAAGAGGAGAAACGATGTGGTGCATTCCTTGACTGACAAGTGTGTCTTCATTACAGTGTGGTTTTGTACTGTGTGTGCAGTTACGGCTGTTTAATAAACAAACTGTGGATATTGCCTGTAAGAGGCAAGGACAATCCTGTATGAACTGAACGAGAAAACTTGTGCATACGCTTTGAACATTATCTCTGTCTCCATCACACAACCCATTTCCCTCCCTCCCTTTCTCTTCCCTGAAGCCTGGCAGCGGCTTGTGCTCTGGCGTAGCAAATACGGCGAGTATGTAAATTTAAATCGTGCAACTGGAAGTAACAAATTAACCTCATTTTCTCAAAAAAAGACAAATTTTCTCCGCCAATCCGATCGCACCATCCTTCTTAACATAACATGAAGAACATCCCTGATTTTCTTTTGTTGGTATAGTTCTGATACACTCTGTTCAGAGTAAAGTCACAGGATTGTGTGAGCAACTGCAAGAGGACCTCAACAATGAGTGAGATGGACAGCAGACAATGGTATAATGGTAAATGGTGTGAAAAGTCCAGTTGTAAGTTTCACCAAGAGGAAAAGTTCTCATAGTTTTGATGGAGTGAAAATACCTCACGGGAATCACTAGGAAAGATCAATCAAATTAATGAGCTTATTCCGTAGGCAGCAAAACAAACAACAATGAAATTATATTTATGTACTGGAAAGGAGCAAAGAAGTGTATGAAGATGTGGAGATTGTCCTTTTGTATTTTCATTAATATCCTTCTCTTTTTTTCTCTTGCTTCCTCTTCCTACACTGATATATAATTGTGTTCATTTTGTGTTGCGTGTTCCTTTTCATGTTCGTTTCTGAAACATTATTTAATTGCATTGTGCAGTATGTGTTCAGAATCCGTACCATCACGTTGCACACATTGTTCTTAACATTTCTGAAGATTACTGAAAATATTGACAAGTGAAAGTTGTAGTAAGGACACAAAGACTGACGTTATTTCCTCATGTAATTTGGGAACATGTTATACACTTCCCTATCTATGAAATCAATCAATAAATGAATCACCGCGTAAACTGGGTGTACGGTTAGGGTCGAGTAGATGTGAGGTTGCATTCGGGAGAGGGTGAGTTTGAATCCCACCATCGGCGGCCCTGAAGATCGTTTTCTGTGGTTTCCCATTTTCACACCAGGCAAATGCTGGGGTGTACCTTAATTACGGCCATGGCCGCTTCCACCCTTTTCTCATTGTGGGATTGCTGAAAACCGTCATTAAGTTCAATCAATCAATCAATCAATCAATCAATCAATCAATCAATCAATCAATCAATCAATCAATCAATCAATCAATCAATCAATCAATCAATCAATCAATCAAACAATCAATCAATCAATCACTACTGATCTGCATTTAGGGCAGTCGCCCAGGTGGCAGATTCACTATCTATTGTTTTCCTAGCCTTTTCTTAAATGATCACAAAGAAATTGGAAAATTATTGAACATTTCCCTTGGTAAGTTATTCCAATCCCTAACTTCCCTTCCTATAAACAAATATTTGCCCCAATTTGTCCTCTTGAATTCCAACTTTATCTTCATATTGTGATCTTTCCTACTTTTAAAGACACCACTCAAAATTATTCGTCTACTGATGTCCTCCCACACCATCTCTCCTCTGACAGCTCGGAACATACCATTTAATCAAGCAGCTCGTCTCCTTTCTCCCAAATCTTCCCAGCCCAAACTTTGCAACATTTTTGTAACGCTACTCTTTTGTCGGAAATCACCAAGAACAAATCGAGCTGCTTTTCTTTGGATTTTTTCCAATTCTTGAATCGAGTAATCCTGGTGAGGGTCCCATACACTGGAACCATACTCTAGTTGGGGTCTTACCAGAGACTTATATGCCCTCTCCTTTACATCCTTACTACAACCCCTAAATACCCTCATAACCATGTGCGGAGATCTGTACCCTTTATTAACAATCATATTTATGTGATTACCCCAATGAAGGTCTTTTCTTATATTAACACCTAGGTACTTACAATGATCCCAAAAAAAAGGAACTTTCACCCCCCATCAATGCAGTAATTAAAACTGAGAGGACTTTTCCTATTTGTGAAACTCGCAACCTGACTTTTAACCCCGTTTATCATCATACCATTGTCCACCGTCCATCTCACAACACTATCGAGGTCACCCTGCAGCCGCTCACAATTTTGTAACTTATTTATTACTCTGTGCAGAATAACATAATCTGCAAACAGCCTTATCTCTGATTCCACTTCTTTACACATATCAATGATATATATAAGAAAACATAAAGGTCCAATAATACTGACTTGAGGAATTCCCCTCTTAATTATTACAGGGTCAGATAAAGCTTCACCTACTCTAATTCTCTGAGTTCTATTTTCTAGAAATATAGCCACCCATTCAGTCACTCTTTTCTCTAGTCCAATTGCACTCATTTTTGCCAGTAGTCTTCCATGATCTACCCTATCAAATGCCTTAGATAGGTCAATCGCAATACAGTCCATTTGGCCTCCTGAATCCAGGATATCTGCTATATCTTGCTGAAATCCTACAATCTGAGCTTCAAGTTAGTGTGACGTTAAACCAGTAGAAAAAATAATGAACCAATCAACTGATAAATTACATAGGATTTGGTTTTAAATGGTCCACATATTAAATATAAACACATGTGAATACAACTATACCTTAGTATCAGTTATATCCTCATTTTGTATTTGGTAATAGTTTCTACCTTTTTGGTTATCATCAGCTGTTGCAATCATTGGTACATAAATGCATTGAACACCTGAATCCATCTAAAGACTTATGTCTTATGTCTCCCTCATCGGTAGCTTTAAGGGAACTTCTACCACACAGTGGATCATGTCAATTTGTTACTTGGTCAAGGATATAACTGATACTAAGATATAGTTGTATTCACATGTGTTTGTAATTAATAGGTGGACTACTTAAAACCAAATCATACTTAATCATACAAATAAAACACTTTAAAAACACTCCAAAAAAGTCTGTGTAATGATAGTGACAGTCACGATCAGATCGACAGTCATTATTGCCAACTGTAACAGACTTGATTTAACATCGGTGTGTATAACACACATCATTGATTGAAGCTTGTAACTTGTGGTAGTCACTAAAACTGAGGTGTGTGACCATGAAGGAGGGGGTCCTCTGTAGATAGATCCTTACAAACCAATAAAACTGTTGAGGCAGGTTGTCAATGGATCGTGTATTTGAAACCAGAAACGATGTCCCCCTCATCGGTAGCTTTAAGGGAACTTTTACCACACAGTGGATCATGTCAATTTGTTACTTGGTCAAGGATATAACTGATACTAAGATATAGTTGTATTCACATGTGTTTGTAATTAATAGGTGGACTACTTAAAACCAAATCATACTTAGTTGGTGTCAATAAGGATCAAAAATGAAACTTACACCATATGACAATTGATTAATCACAATTAATCTGTAGTTAGGGCAACTAGGTGGGCCATCTAAATTGTAGACTGATTCCTTCAATATACCCTATACGTAGGCATCTGGGAGCATGAGATCTGGAGAGGAGGAAGGGTGCAGGAAAGAAATTTCATGAGAAATTAGGCAATCTACAAAGTGTTGTTGCAGAAGGGTAAGTGACTCCCATGATGTGGGCTGCAGCTCCATCTTGCTGCACCCATTGTCGTTAGTGGGGTATGTTTCTGATGCAACAAAAACTGCACAAAACCTGCATGAATGGGGATAATAATGAGGTATCTGTAGACTACCTGGTCCGCTGTTTTTGTGTTCTTTGCAGCATCCTTGATAAAATAAGGGTCCAATATTCCATGACCGGACAAAGCCCACCAAATCATAACATGCACACTGTGCAGTTGATTCTATATGATGACCCTGCTTGCGCCTATAGGATTGCCCTACACTGGTTAAGACTACAAGCAATTTGTGAATTCGACAAATTTCAACGTTAAATATTTAAAGTAGGACAAAATTCATAACCTATAATCAACAGTACGCATCAGTTTTGTCAATTTTATGATGAAAACAATAATAATATTCACGCCTAAACTCAGCTGTTTTGAGAGTGTATTAAGATTTCAATTCCATATGGTACAACATGTGAAAAAGTTTACGTCCAGTTGTAACAAAATGTTTTAATGTGTATACAACAAATAATTTTAAGACATTCAGCAATTTAACAGATTGTAAATATATTTATACAGAGACATTGTATTTTAAATATTAGAATAAGGTTTTAAAGTTTCAAACTCAATTTATTTTCAATAAGGCGATCTAATATATAAATGCTTTATATTTAAGAGGTTTTTTAAAGTTTATTATGGATAAGTTTGTTAATGGTAAACCATAAGTGTAAGTTCTAGAACAATTTAACCTTGTAAGAAGATTTATGGCTGAAGACGTTCAAAATATGAACAAAACATGCCCTATGTTTTAACAATTAAGCAATAAAATAAGGATGAGATCCTACTTTTATAATTATGTTTAATTTATTGAATGGTTGGAAATCAAAGTTTTATTGTTCTTCTTTTAACATACTGCACAGTCGAACATCTCGTCTCCTTACTCCCAAGTCTTCCCAGCACAAAGTTTGCAACATTTTAGTATCACTACTCCTTTGTCGGGAATCACACGGAACAAATCGTGCTGCTTCCCTTTGATTTTTTTCTAGTTCTTGTATCAAGTAGTCCTGGTGAGGGTCCCATACACTGGAGCCATACTCTGACTGCGGTCTTAAAAGAGGCTTATACGCCCTTTCCTTTTCATCCCTACCACAACCTGTAAATACTCTCATAACCATGTGAAGAGATCTGTAACCTCTCTTAACTACCTCATTAATATGGTTACCCCAATGAAGATCATTCCTTATATTAAGACCTAGGTACTTACAGTGTTCCCCATGAGGTACTATCACACCATCAACACAATAATTAAAACTGAAAGGACTTTTCCTCTTGGTGAAAGTTACAACTTGACTTTTCATCCCATTTACATTCATAACACTGTCCACTGTCCATCCCACTACATTGTTTAAGTCCCCCTGCAGTCGCTCACAATCCTGCAACTCATTTACTACTCTATACAGGATAATGTCATCCGCAACTCATATCATATCATATATATAAGAAACATAAAGGTCCAATAATACTTCCTTGAGTAATTCCCCTCCTAATCATCACAGGATCAGATAACACTTCACCTACTCTAATTCTCCGAGTTCTCTTTTCTAGAAATGTAACTACCTATTCAACCACTCTTTTGTCTAGTCCAATTGCCCTCGTTTTTGTCAGTAATCTCCCATGATCTACCCTATCAAAAGCCTTGGGAAGGTCAACAGCGATACAGTCCATTTGACCTCCTGAATCTAAAATATATGCTATATCTTGCTGGAATTCTACAAGTCGAGCTTCAGTGGAAAACACTTCCTAAACCCTAACTGTCTTCTATCAAACCAGTTTGTAGTTTTGCAAACGTGTCTAATATAATCAGAAGGAATGTTTTACTGGAGCTTACAAACTACACATGTCAAGCTGACTGGCCTGTAATTTTCTGCTTTATGTTTGTCACCCTTTCCCTTGTACACTTGGGGTTACCATTGGAACTCTCCGTTCATTTGGTATAGCTCCTTCTTGGGCATCTACAACCATGTTTCAATGAATTTTGTGGAGTAAATATCAAATGTGTCACCAGAGATCTTTTACATGCCGACAACATACAACATGGAGTGTTGAAAGGACCTTTTTCTGCCCTTCCAAAATCTGACTACCTATGCCAGGTTTGAATCTGCTATCTTGGGACCTGGAGGCCGACCCTTAACCACTGACTCACAGAGAGAGCTAGTTGGACAGTAAATCAGGTGAACTCATTGTAGATCATAGGGAATCACTAGACAGACAGAAGGAATATTTTGAAAACCTTCTTAACGTAAAGGAAATCTTTCTCTGGAAGTCACAAACAACAGAGTTCACTGGGAAAGCAATGATGGCAGTGAAATTAGGCTTGAGGAAGTGGAAAGGATAGTAAATAAACTACATTGTCATAAAGCAGCAGGAATATATTAAATTTGACCTGAAATGACAAAATATAGTGGGGAGACAGGAATGAAATTACTTCAGAGTAATAAAATTAGCATGAAATGTTGGTAAGGTACCTTCTAATTGGACAAAAGCAGTAATTGCACTTATCTATAAGCAAGAGAAAAGGAAGGATTGGAACAACTATCAAGGTATTTCATTGATCAGTATACCAGGCAAGATGGTCACTGGTATTTAGAAAAACATGGTGCGATCAATGGTTGAGAGTAAGTTGGGTGAAAACCAATATGGTTTCAGAATGCAGAGGAACTGTCAGGATCAATTTTCAGTATGCACCAAGTAAGTGAAAAATGCTATGGGAGGAATAGACAGTTATGCTAATATTTCATAGATCTAGAGAAGGGATATGACAGAGTATCAAGGGAAAAGATGTTAGCCGTACTGACCTATTATGGGATTAAGAGCAGATTATTACAGGCAATTGACAACTGGGCTACAGTGAGAATTGATGGTAGAATGAGTTCTTGGTTCAAGGTAGTTACACAGGTTAGACAAGGCTGTAATCTTTCACTTTTGTTGTTCATAGATTATATATGTAGTTTACAAGTATGGACTGGTTGGAACCTCAACAGTTCCACCTTCAGCAGTCATAGATGTTCTAAGCATCACTGAAGAAGTGTACTAAGAAAATGAGGAATGGGGTAGTTTCCTATTGTTTTCTCCGCCAGGCCAGAACTTATTATATTTTCTTTTTTTGTTAGTGGCTTTATGTTGCACCAACACAGATAGGTCTTATCGCAACAATGGCATAGGAAAGGCCTAAGAGTTGGAAGGAAGCGACCGTGGCCTTAATTAAGGTACAGCCCCAGCATTTGCCTGGTGTGAAAATGGGAAACCATGGAAAACCATCTTCAGGGCTGCTGACAGTGGGATTCAAACTCTCTATCTCCCAGATGCAAGCTCACAGCCACGCACCCCTAACCGCACGGCCAACTCGCCCGGTTTATTACATATCAATCCACCAAGCCCACTTAAATGAATGCACCAACTGACCTTATGAGCAACATTTTTACACCATTCATGAGGAAATGGCATTACTAGCATCACTCACACCTCAGTCGCTTTTATATTGTTAAAGCTAAAGATAAGACAAGGACAGGTCAATGAAAGTTACAAATTTGTTCTAACCCACATCAGAATGCACTAGGTCTTGCCAGCAAAGGCGCTAGAGTAAATAGTTTCCTGTCTAGAGTGGACGGTTATGAGGGTATTTAGGGGTTGTAGTAAGAATGTAAAGTAGAGGGCATATAAGTCACTGGTAACACCCCAGTTACAGTAGGGATCCAGTGTACAGGACTCTTGCCAGGATTACTTGATTTGAGAACTGGAGATGCAGAGGAAAGAATCACAATTTGTTCTGGGTGATTTCAGAAAAATGAGTAGTGTTACATAAATGTTACAACTTTCGGGCTGGGAAGATTTGGGAGTAAGGAGGCAAGCTGCTCAACTAAGCAGTATATTCTGGGCTGTCAGTGGAGTGCTGGCGTTGAATGACATTAGTAGGCGAATATGCTTGAGTGGAGTTTTTAAAAGTAAGTAAGATCGACATATGAAGATAAAGTTGGAATTCAAGAGGACTAATTGGGGCAAGTATTCATTCACAGGAAGAGGAATTAGGGAAGAATCAAGTGACAAATCAGGACATTTTCAGAAAAACAGGAACATGTATTCGAACATATAATAGGAATTAATCCTGTGAGGTGAGTTTGGATGGCTTTTTCTCGGTTCTTTTCACATGTATTAGAATTACTTTTCTACTGTGTCAGTGTTATTAATCTCAGATTGTATATGATCAAGGTTAGGGCATCTCTTGCTTAAGCGACATGCAGTTCTCAGGGCACTAGGGGAACAGTGAGAAATGGGTGACCAGTAACCAACATTAAGATAGGAATAGTAATCTTATGACCCAGACAGGAAAGGCGGATGAAGTAGTAGATATCACGGAGAGGGAGAAGGTGGAAATGATGGGGCTGAGTAAAGTGAAATGGAAAGATAATGGAAGGAAGAAATTGAGGAAAGGATACACGTTATACTGAAGTGGTGGCGAAGAGGCAATAAATGGAGTGGGAGTAATCAATCATTTCGAAGCAATTGGAGGAGTATGTTGATGTGGTAGAATGTGTGTGTGACAGAATAATGAAGATTAGACTAAAGATGAAAAACGAAGTGATGGACTTCATACAAGTGTATGCACCACAGACAGGAAACAGGGAAGAAGATATTGAAGGATTCTTGGAGAAAGTAGAAAGAGAAATTATAGGTGTGGAAGTGGTTATTATGGGAGATCTGAATGCACAGGTCAGAAACGAGAGACAAGGAAAGGAAGAAGTCATTGGATCATATGGATATGGGAAAAAGAATCGTGATGGAGAGGAACTAGTGGACTTCTGTGAAAGGAATGGACTTATAGTGGGGAATACATGGTTTCAAAAGGAAAACAGCAGGCAAATTATGAGATATGGGTGGGGTGACAGAAGAACAAAATCAGTAATTGACTACTTTTTGGTGGAAAGGACAAATCGCAGAAAGTTGATGGATGAGACAGCTTTACCAGGAGAAGCATTTGATAGGGAACATAGAGCTGTGGTGGCAAAATTACGGTTGAGAAAAATGGAGAAGCTAAAAGAGATAAGAGAAAGCAAAATAAAAATATGGAGATTGAAAGACAAAAATGTACAGGAAAATTCTCAGGAGAGATTGAAACAACAAATCCCAGTTACTGAAGTGGAAAATGTAGAAGAGGAGTGGGCCAATTTCAAAAAAGGCATTTGTAAGTGCAGCAGAGAGTGCTTGTGGCAGGACATCTAAAAGAGTGAAAGAAAAGGAGCCACCATGGTGGAATGAGGAAGTGAGGAAAGTGGCAAAAGAAAAGAAGACAGCCTGGCAAGAATGGAACTGAGATCAAACAGAAGAAAGGAAAAGGAAGTATCTCAAAAGCAAACAGAGATGTAAGATGGTGGTAGGAGAAGAAAAGAAGAAGAGTTGGGAAGAATTTACACAAAAAATAGAAGTGGATGTACGTGGCAGTATGGACTTGTAAGTAAGAGGACAGAAAATGTTATCACAAAGCTAGTGAAAAAGGAAGATGGGGAATTGTTAACACACCCAGAAGAGATAAAGAGAAGATGGAAGGAGTATTTTGATAAGTTACTGAATGTGAACAACTGTACACGGAAGATAGGAGCAATACAACAATGCTGGAGGTGGCATTAGCGGTACAAAAGATGAAGATGGAAAAAGCAACAGGGATGGATGAAATCAGTGTGGAAACAATACAGGTTGCTGGACCTGTTGGTATGCAATGGTTGTACCAACTACTAATGTGTACATGGAAACACAAATGTGTACCAGAAGACTGGGAAAAAGGGATAATAATACCAGTGTTTAAGAAAGGGGACAAGAAAGTCTGCGGTAACTATAGAGGAATCACACTTATATCGCAGGTAGTTAAAATACTGGAAAGGATATTAGAAAGAAGAATGAGAAGAAAGATTAAGGAGAGTTACAAGAGGAACAATATGGCTTCAGGTGTGGAAGATCTACAATGGACCCAATCTTTAGCATGGTACAGCTGATGGAAAAGAACTGGGAATATGGAAAGAATCTGGCCATGACTTACATAGATATAGAAAAGACATATGATGGTGTCATCAGAGAGAAAGTTTGGGAAACCATGGTTGAAAAGAGACTTGGGAAATTCACCTCTCTGGTGATGGAAGGATCGATCGATCAATCAATCAATCAATCAATCAATCAATCATAATTGATCTGCATTTAGGGCAGTCACCCAGATGACAGATTCCCTATCAATTGTTTACCTCATATTTACATTTATTTGTAATTGTTTGCCTAGATTTTTCTTAAATATTTTCAACAAACTTGGAAATTTTTCGAACATTTCCCTTGATAATTTATTCCAATCCCTTACATCTCATCTTATAAATTAATATTTGCTCCAATCTGTCCTCTTGAATTCCAACATTATCTTCATATTATGATCTTTCCCACTTTTAAAAGCTCCACTCAAGCTTATTCTTCTACTTACGTTATTCCACGCAAACTCACCACTGACAGCTCAAAACATACCACATAGTCAAGCATCTTGTCTCCTTACTCCCAAGTCTTCCCAGCCCAAAGTTTGCAACATTCTAGTACACTATTCCTTGTTGGGTTGGGTTGGGTTGGGTTGGGTTGGGTTGGGTTGGGTTGGGTTGGGTTGGGTTTGAATCACAGGATGGGCATATTTTCACTATTTTACCTTAAATTACATCAATACAGTTCAAGGATAACTTATTTTTGTACTTCATAGATATCCAAAACAATGCCAACTAGAAACTGAATACAAAATTATTACATCCATAAAAGCACAGCAAATAACACATAAAATTTCAAACAAACATTTTACATTGAAAAACACTACTTATCAAGTTCTGATGTCTTCATTCCTGGATGATGTTGTTTGCCAACCTCTCATGGTTCAAGATAAAATTTGGATTAAATAACAGAGTACTTACCAGCACCAAAAATCATTATGATTTTACACATATGTAAAACAAAATGTTATTTATTTATAAAGGATGAAAAAGAGATAAATATATACACCTAAAAAAATGGAATATTTTGGGATTGGATATGTTGTATGGTAGGACATGTGTAGTCCTGTTGTAAGAGGTACCCAAAGTGCAGTGCAAAAAATATGGTAAAGGTACTGAGAGATCAATGATGTGACTGACAAGCTGAGGGAAGGGTAACTGAGGACAACAATGCCATGTCAAGATCGGTATATTCGTGTAACAGTGCATAGGAGACCAACGTCGACTGCTCAACAAAATTGTGAGATGACATCTTGAGGGCAACTGGAGTCCATGTATCTGCACACACTATATTGCAGTTGGCTGCATACTGCCCAATGAAGGTCTTTTTAATGCATTCCACTAGAGAATTGTCATCAAACTGAGAGAGGATGGGCCATCCAACATCTTAACTGGGGTTTGGATGAATGGCGTGATGTCATGTTTGCAGATTAAATCTGGATATCACTTAAGCCAGATACACAATGAGAAAGGGTGCGGAGACATAAAAGGATGTGACGGAAAGTAGCAGGTTGTTCAAGGGGTGCGTGCATTTGGAGGTGGTGGTATAAAGTGCCGGGCTGGGGTTGTGCATGGTCGTCATACACCTCTGAGTATAGATAAGAAATGTGTTTTTCCACCATTCAATACACAATTTATTTTAATATATTAAGCTAGTACCGGTTTCGGCCCTTTAACGGCCATCATCAGCTAGTACATGTTTTGTTTAGCCATTAGACAATACACAAGTTGTTATATTAGGCATCCGGATGTCTAATGGGGGATGGAAATGTATATAATAGCATATAATTAAAATATCAGTGGTTAGGGTAAAAAGTTACAAATAGAGTATGAGTATGTAAAACATATTAAAAAAACACACAGGCCACAATATACAACATTTAAAAAAGTTTCAACACATTAAAATGGTGCGTATGGGTAGACACTTGTTAAAATCTTCAGTTCATGCTATATAGATTCCATTCTTCTGTCCTCTGTACAGTTACTTCTAAGTTATGTTGATTATATTGCGTAAGGTAATCTTCAAGGACATTTTGAAACTAGTGTATGTCTTATTGGTGTGGGCCTTTGTCGTGATGAAATTTTGTTGTGTTATATATCCCAACTTGTGATATACTATGGCAGGTTTCAATATAGCAAACAGCAGGTCTCGAGCTTGTATTTAGAAGTGGTCGGTGGTAACACCTCTCTCGTCTATGTTTGTTCTTGTAGTCTGTAAAGATAAAGTGATGTGAGTATGCCGGTAGTGTGTGTATGAAGGAATGCCTAGTGTGTGTATGGATAGAGTACTTACTATGGTTGTTGTGGAGGTCTTGTGCCGATGTGTTTGAAGGCTTGTTGTGTTCTGCTGCGAGTGCGTCTGGGGCTCATATTAGCTGTGGAGGGGAATGTAGGTGGAGGGGAAGTAGGAGTGGCTGTTGGAGAAGTAGGGGCGGGGTCAGGCTTGTGATTCGTTGGTTTGTTAGAGCGTGTGTTTACTATTTTGAGATAATCATTCTTTAATGTCGGAATGGCTTTGTCAAAAATGATGCTGGTTTTTTCATTAATATCATTAATGTTATGATTGGGGTTGGCGTATTGGTCTAAAGAAATGTAGAAATCTTCGGTTATGTTGAGCAGGGGGCCCTTGGAGTTTATATTAAGTATCGTCATGTCGTTATTGATGTTTGTGAAACTATGCTTGGATTCTTCTACATGTTGGCCTATTGATGAGAAATGGTTATGTTTTACTGCATTTATATGTTCATTGTAGCGGATGGTGAAGTTTCTGCCTGTACGTCCTATGTAACTTATGTCACAGTTGTTACATTTGATACGGTAGACACCTGATTGGTTGTATTTATTGTTATTATTGACTGTTTTAGTGTTATGTATAATGTTGGTACTATTGTGTGTGGTTTTGAATACTGTTTTAATGTTGTGCTTCTTGAAAATATTAGTTATAGTATATATGTGGGTGTTGTTGAAGGTAAATAGGGCATAGTCTTTTTTGGGTTTGGCTGTTTTTGCTAATTTAGTTTTAGGTTGTGATTTTATTTTGTGAATGATTTTGTTAACCATTTCTTTGCTGTATCCGTTGTGTTTAGCTATGTCGTGGATTAACTTCAATTCATTATTTTGGTCTTCTGTTGTCATTGGGATGTTAAAGGCTCTATAAATCATACTATAATAGGCTGCTCTTTTATGTGTATTGGGATGAATGGAGTCATTTTTTATGGTATTTGAGGTGTGTGTGGGTTTCCTGTAGATCTTGTAAGATAGGTGGTTGTCGTGTCTGGTTATTGTTAAGTCTAGGTAATTTAGTGTACGGTTGTTTTCGGTTTCTTTGGTGAATTTAATTTGGGGATCTAGAGTGTTAAGCTTGTCTAGTATAGTTTGTGCGTCAGTGGATCTATTATCTAACACTACGAAGACATCGTCAACAAATCTGCACCAAAAATGTATGTTATCTATTTCTTTGATTGACGTGTGTTCTAAGTTATCTATATATATTTCTGCTAATATTCCGGAGGCAGGAGACCCCATAGGTAGGCCTTGTTGCTGATAAATGGTATCGTGAAATCTGAAATAGTTATTGTTTATGGCGAATTCAAGTAAGTTTATGAATTCGTTTATTTCTAAGGTGCTCAAGTTGCTATTGTTTTTTAGGTTAGATTCTATTATTTTGATTGTTTGTTTAACAGGAATGTTAGGGTACATATTTATTATGTCAAATGAAGCAAGGGTATGGTGTTGTTCGATCTTTAGCTCTTTGGTTCTGTTGCAGAAATCTATTGAGTTTAGTATTGTTTTGTTTGCTAAAAATGTATAGTGCTTTTTTAAAAATTTTTGGATGAATTGCGATAATTTGTAGGTTGGACTGGCTCTATAGTTTATAATAGGTCTCATAGGTACGTCGTCTTTATGTATTTTTGGGTAGGCTTTCGCAGTCGGTAATTGGGGGTTCATTGTTATGAGTTTAGCAGATTCAGTTTCGGTGAGAAGAAAATGTGTGTTTTTAAGTAAAATTTTTAAATTCCTTTGTATGTTGTTGGTTGGATCTCGGCGTTTAATGGAAAAAGTATTATCTTGGAAACATTTTTTAGTCTTTGCTATGTATTCATTTTTATCCATAATGACCGTAGTGTTGCCTTTGTCGGCCTTCGTTACTAGTAGATTGTTTTGTTTTATTTTATTTTTAAGTTTGTTTAAGTTCGATCTATTGGTAGTATTCGTGTTTGGGTTATTATTGTGGATGCTATTGATGTATTGCGGAATCTTTCTACTGATTTCGTGTCTTACTTCGTCTCGTATGTCATATGGGATCTTTTGTAAAGCAAGTTCTGTTTCGGTAATGGTAGTTATAATATTCTGGTAGGATGATGCATTACCCCAGTTGTGTTTGGGTCCCCTGTTCAATATATCCGTTTCTACGTCGTCAAATACGGTTTGCGTAAGATTTTTTATAGACGGATGGAATTTATGTTGGGAATTCTTGTTAGGAAGAGAGGGATCTTTGTTTTGGATTATGGTTAGTGACTTTGGTTTACTTTGTTGTTGTTTCAGTGTTTCCAGTTTTTTGTTTAGTGTGTTTTGTTTCTTTATGGCTAAGTCTTCTATTTTTTCTCTGGAAATTCGTTGAAAATAATTCCAATAGCTGTGTGGGAGTTCATGGGATGCTTTCAGGTGTGTTGAGTAAAGTTCATTATTAAGGTGTTGTTTCTTCCGATATAGGAATTTTATTTCTTCTTTTAACCAAATTTCATTAGTCCTGTTTTGTGTTTTGCGTGTCTGAGCAGTTCGTCTGTGTTTATTATTGTATTTCTGGAGAAATTTCGGTGTTAAGTTGTTTGAAAGGCATTCCTTCAAAAAGGCAATGCTTTTGGTTGTGTTCATTAGTTTAATTTTCAAGTTCTGATATTTAAATGCCTTACGTTTTGCCTGGTTGGCTTCCGTATTATTATTTATAAATTTCATTTTCCGTATTGACAGACTCAAAGTATAGATAAGAAATGTGTTTTTCCACCATTCAATACACAATTTATTTTAAGCTGATTTGTTGACGATGTCTTCGTAGTGTTAGATAATAGATCCACTGACGCACAAACTATACTAGACAAGCTTAACACTCTAGATCCCCAAATTAAATTCACCAAAGAAACCGAAAACAACCGTACACTAAATTACCTAGACTTAACAATAACCAGACACGACAACCACCTATCTTACAAGATCTACAGGAAACCCACACACACCTCAAATACCATAAAAAATGACTCCATTCATCCCAATACACATAAAAGAGCAGCCTATTATAGTATGATTTATAGAGCCTTTAACATCCCAATGACAACAGAAGACCAAAATAATGAATTGAAGTTAATCCACGACATAGCTAAACACAACGGATACAGCAAAGAAATGGTTAACAAAATCATTCACAAAATAAAATCACAACCTAAAACTAAATTAGCAAAAACAGCCAAACCCAAAAAAGACTATGCCCTATTTACCTTCAACAACACCCACATATATACTATAACTAATATTTTCAAGAAGCACAACATTAAAACAGTATTCAAAACCACACACAATAGTACCAACATTATACATAACACTAAAACAGTCAATAATAACAATAAATACAACCAATCAGGTGTCTGCCGTATCAAATGTAACAACTGTGACATAAGTTACATAGGACGTACAGGCAGAAACTTCACCATCCGCTACAATGAACATATAAATGCAGTAAAACATAACCATTTCTCATCAATAGGCCAACATGTAGAAGAATCCAAGCATAGTTTCACAAACATCAATAACGACATGACGATACTTAATATAAACTCCAAGAGCCCCCTGCTCAACATAACCGAAGATTTCTACATTTCTTTAGACCAATACGCCAACCCCAATCATAACATTAATGATATTAATGAAAAAACCAGCATCATTTTTGACAAAGCCATTCCGACATTAAAGAATGATTATCTCAAAATAGTAAACACACGCTCTAACAAACCAACGAATCACAAGCCTGACCCCGCCCCTACTTCTCCAACAGCCACTCCTACTTCCCCTCCACCTACATTCCCCTCCACAGCTAATATGAGCCCCAGACGCACTCGCAGCAGAACACAACAAGCCTTCAAACACATCGGCACAAGACCTCCACAACAACCATAGTAAGTACTCTATCCATACACACACTAGGCATTCCTTCATACACACACTACCGGCATACTCACATCACTTTATCTTTACAGACTACAAGAACAAACATAGACGAGAGAGGTGTTACCACCGACCACTTCTAAATACAAGCTCGAGACCTGCTGTTTGCTATATTGAAACCTGCCATAGTATATCACAAGTTGGGATATATAACACAACAAAATTTCATCACGACAAAGGCCCACACCAATAAGACATACACTAGTTTCAAAATGTCCTTGAAGATTACCTTACGCAATATAATCAACATAACTTAGAAGTAACTGTACAGAGGACAGAAGAATGGAATCTATATAGCATGAACTGAAGATTTTAACAAGTGTCTACCCATACGCACCATTTTAATGTGTTGAAACTTTTTTAAATGTTGTATATTGTGGCCTGTGTGTTTTTTTTAATATGTTTTACATACTCATACTCTATTTGTAACTTTTTACCCTAACCACTGATATTTTAATTATATGCTATTATATACATTTCCATCCCCCATTAGACATCCGGATGCCTAATATAACAACTTGTGTATTGTCTAATGGCTAAACAAAACATGTACTAGCTGATGATGGCCGTTAAAGGGCCGAAACCGGTACTAGCTTAATATATTAAAATAAATTGTGTATTGAATGGTGGAAAAACACATTTCTTATCTATACTTTGAGTCTGTCAATACGGAAAATGAAATTTATAAATAATAATACACCTCTGATGCCAATTCAAGAGACGTTAACTGCCTAGCAGTATATCGGTGAAATTTTTGATCATTTGTACGACCCTTTTAGGGATGAATATGGTACTGAATTCATTTTTGTTGATGACAATGCTCATCTTAACTGAGGTGCATCAGTAAGGAACTTCATGAGAGAGATTGTATCAACCACACAAATTGGCCAGCTAATTCACTGGACATGAACTGCGATGAATACACATGAGAGAGGTTAAAAACAGCTGATTTTGATCATCCACAACCTTCTCAGGCACTCCCAGACTTCATTAGAGTTGGCCAGATGGAACGGGACCTTCTTCCTCAAGATGACGTCAATGTGCTGATTGCAAGCATGCCACAGTGTGTCAGAGACCTGAAGAATGCCACAGGAGCCTATACATGGTACTAAGGCAAAATGAAGAATATAAAGCCTTTACTTTTAAAAACACCCACAAATTATAACCTTTTCATTATCTATACAGGGTGGTCGGGAACAACGTGGACCGGGTATGGGTATATGAGCGTTAGAGAGCTGGTCATACTGATAAATAATTTGAAAAAATTTCAATATCTCATGCCGCTGTAACTTTATCAGCGGCTGAATTTAGCCAATGAGATCACTTCGCGGGCAAATTCAAATTGGCTTTGCGAGGCGCTGTTGCTAAATTTGCATGTGGCTTAAGACTGGGTTTTAAAACGGTGTAGTCTAGACTAACAATAATAGCTGTTTAGCTCCCACTGTAGATGGCCCCCAGATAGCAAGATCACAGGTTCAAAGAAGGTAAAGGTGGTCTTATTTCTGAAGGAGAGAAAAATGTCCATTTGGCACTCCTTATTGCATGATGCTGGGGCGAAAAACTTGATGAAATTTCAACGGGATACAATACCAAATTTCACTTCACTGGAGTACTTTTTAACATTCGCCCTGAGGTCTTGTTAAGTTGACCCATAATTTATGTATCTCTGGTAACACATGTGGTTTTCTACTCAACAAAATTAACACTCAACAATTACAGGTAGGTGTCGAATAGAGCTCTGGTTTCACTACCAGCTGGTAGAGTAAAACAGAACATTAAAATTGACATGAATGCAACCTAAATGGCATTAAATAAAATATCTGCTTCTTAGTGGAGACTATAACACCAGTCATTACAACTGGAACAAGATATCCTCATATCTTCTTAACTAGCTGGAATTATTCATTATAACAGCCATTTAGCAAAATAACTCTACTTTAGTAATATGAGTAGGCCTGAAAGACTCAGACATGGTTCTTAATTAATTTATTAAGGATTTAACAGCAGGTCGAGTCCCAGTGCAAGCAACGAACAAGGTTTTATAATGGCATTATGTTGGGAAATTACTGTTTCAGGATAAACACCTAACAGCATAATACTCTATGAATGCTTAGTATACATCAAAAATGAAAATGAAATATCAGGTTTCACATCTACTGATGAAGTTCATTTTACTCCCAGCAACTGCTTTTAAGCACCAGCATGCTGCTTACACAGAAAAAATGTTATTAATAGCCAAAGGTATATGAATGGGGTTTTAGTTTTTAGTAAATTGCCTCTTATTACCAAGTGATTTCAGAATCATACCTAAATTTAGCAGAGTAAATAGAGAGATGGATAATCTGCCTTCTCAATACTATGTATTAAAAATGTATTTACATTTACATTTTAGAATATATAGAAAATGTTTTGAGAAATATGTTAATTCTCTTCTTCAGCTTTTTTGGTTCAGATTCATATATCACATTAAGACCTAATGAAACGGGGACCCCCATTAAAGAAAACTAACAGTGTGACGTGTACAATATGACATATTAAAAATTGATGAATAATGGCATGGAAGTAAGGTCCATCTTGTCATCTCCATATAAACATGACACTAGGGGTATGTCTGTGTAGATAAAATGTTGAGCACTGTTGTGATATGATGTCAAATGTGTCCTTAATCAATGGGGGTCCCCCTGTTTCATTAGGTCTTAATGTAATATATGAATTTTAACCTATATAGCTGAAGAAGAGAATTAACATTTAATACATAGTATTGACTAAGCAGATTATCCATCTCTCTATTTACTGTGATTAAGTCAATATGGACCCATTACTGGCCATTATGGTCAAGATTATTAGTAATAAATTTTGCAGTTCTATAAAGGTTAGCTAGTGTATTTATAACAGTAAGAATAACAGACTTTTATTTATCTTTTGTATTGTATGTATGTGTGTATTTAATTAAATTTGCTGTTGCAAATAATTATTGATTTACTTTAAAGTAATGCATTAATAATAGTGAAGATACTTCTTAAAATCCATATTGTGTTGTACTTCAACCCCAAGCTTGTCTCACATTAACAGTACTGAAGTTTCACTTCTTGAAGTACAAAACTAAATTCAACTACTATCTTATTTGAGAGTACAGAAGTGATAAATAATGCTCATTTTTCCTGTGGTTTTTTAAAGGTTTTCTTGTTCCTGAATATTGCAGTAATTAAGACAATTTAGTTTGATGATACAATTCATGGGTTATTTTGACATGCAAATATTGTCTTTTAATGCATGATGTGGATAATATGTAATAATTTAATCTTTATCAAACTGAGAACTTACATTACCACACTGCACACAATTCATACGTCACTACCCATGGAGAGTGCAAGGAGAGTGGACTGAGAAAGACTATAAAAAATATTCAATAAGACCTATGCAAAATTAAAATATCAGTTCATCGGGCGAGTTGGCCATGCGCGTAGAGGCGCACGGCTGTGAGCTTGCATCCGAGAGATAGTAGGTTCGAATCCCACTATCGGCAGCCCTGAAAGTGGTTTTCCGTAGTTTCCCATTTTCACACCAGGCAAATGCTGGGGCTGTACCTTAATTAAGGCCACGGCCGCTTCCTTCCATCTCCTATGCCTTTCCTATCCCATTGTCACCATAAGACCTATCTGTGTCGGTGCGACGTAAAGCCCCTAGCAAAAAAAAAAAAAAAAAAATCCAGTTCAATTTCACAGATCCAGTACATCCACTGATCTCTATACATGGATCGCTGATGGCAGCTCTCCGCTGCAGGAGAAAGTACGCCAAGTTGAGCGCACGGTCCGCCATGTTGGTGTACCCATCCTAGAGCTCTCCTTAGGGGGAAGCAATGATAATATAATCAATTTTAAATCACAATTAATGGCGCACTGGAATAATTAAAAATATAGGGACATGTTCACTCAAAGCATAAGGACGTTGGGAACACCGGCATGTCATTCCGAGATCAGTAAATCTCCAGGATAGCAATAAAAATGAGTGTATAATAACGGCCGACAAATATTAACATAAGTGCTGAATACATGCAGTTAGCGATCGGTAATACAATACGAGTGAAAGCAGTTTCTGGAAACATTGCTGTAAATTTTATACATGTATGCCATGAAATTATGCATTCTTAAGGGGAGGTATGACTGAATTTTTTGAATTATGAGCCAAAAACTCGGGTTTTCTTTTTATTCATACAAAAATAACCCTATCCTTGCTCTACCAGAAAATGTTTTTATTTTAATAATTCCGGCTTGTTTAAAGTTTGTAGAAGGCATTTAATATGAGCCCGCAAGACATTTAAAAGCCCAGGACCGCACCTACTTCTCCTGTAACGGCATAATGATAGTTTACTGTGTGTTTTTCGCTGGATATTCAAGTGTTTCGCGGCGTATTTGCCGTAGAAGTACACTTCGGCATGCTGACAGTCACTTGTTTACTACGTAATCAATACAATTACGTTATGTTAGGAAATACTGTAATTTGAACTGACGGAGAGAATGTTGTACCTCTTCCAAATAGTGCTCAATTTATATCTGCCACACACTTATACTTTTGATAGTTTAAATATATTATGTATTTGTATTATTTACATTTAGGAATTCATATCTGTGTGAATCGTAGTAGCACAGGCATGGCTCCCTTGTTTGTTTATATTTTACTAACATGCAGAAGTAATATGTGGTTTCAATTTAGCGAGTGAAATATCTAAACTAGTGATTTTTCATTGGTGTATTTCTTCTTAATTCCTTTGTAAATGCATGGGGTATTGCAATAAAACAGCACAGAACACCCGTGGAACTACAATCAGAAGACCTGGCATCACTGAACGAGTATAAACAAAGCAAGCGCGCTCCTCGTTGTCTACTGCACCGTGCGCTCGCTGCCATCTTACTACGCCAGTCATCTTCTATTCGGCTTACTGCTACCCAAGCTACCAGCCATCCAGGTATAGAGATCAGTGAGTACATCCCATGTTTGGATGGAGAATATTTTTAGAAACTTCTCTGTAAGTTCAAACATTCAAAGAACCAAAATTATATTGAACAGAGACCCTAATTGTACATTTGTATAAAAAGTGTGTCTGAATAAACTTTTGACTGACAATGATTAATATTAGCATATATGAAATCAAGTGGTGAGTGTTAGAGGCCATACTTATAAAAGCCAACAACAAAATCATGAAGCCATATAAATATTCCATTTTATGCAACTACTACTACAAAAATAACAACTTAAATAAATATTAGCAAATCATAGAAACATGCACAATGGTTTTCAACCTTCTGCTACAGCAAACAAAAAGATTTAAAGAAAAAGGCTAAGCTTTTCTGAAACAAATCCCAAATTTGTCAGTCAAGTAGTCAAGCATTGCAAGTAGTGCAGTCTGCATGCAGAGAAGCAAAAGGAGATGTCCACAGTCTGTCACATATGAGCTCTGTCTTTGTTCCTTTATGCTAAGACAGGTTGAAAACCACTGTTTCATGTTGCGACAGGTCCTGATACTCACTGGTACGTGCTTTGGATGATGGGTGAGAGTATTAGCTCTAAGCTGGCCGAGCGAGAAAGCCGCTGGATCAGTCCCGGGTTGTCCCCTCCCTGGCCTCGTCTGGGTCTTGGGTCCGAACCTCCTGTCTGCATCACAACATTCTTAGCTCCAAAAAAATCTCGACACTTGTTTCTATGAGGCTCAATGTTCAGTGTGTTCCCTTACTGTCAGAGCAAAGTTAGGTCACTGTAATGTCCATTGTCGTCTTCTTCTTCTTGTCATTTGGCACATGAGATACACACAACAATCTTACAACATATCAACAGTCTGGTCGTACTTGTCATTCACAGCAAATAATATTAGTCTGCATTCATACAATTATTTACATCTAAATGTTTCTACATATACAAAGCATTGCAGAGAAATCAAGATGCGGGGATTCACTCAAGCATCAGCAGCAAAGCCATGTGAAACATACCAAGCTAGGTTAACGATTAGAAGAGAAAAAGGAAAGGAAGCAAAAGCCAACATTCAATGACAGATATGAGCATGAGTCAGTTTTTGTGGCACATGTTTTCTTGTTAGCCGTCAGGTAAGGAATACAGGCACTAATATAATAACCTAGGATATCCTCAGAAATAACCACCAAGAGAGCACTAAATAACTATTATATTGACCTTGCTGAAAGAAACCATGTGAACTTCCTGGATGCCAACTTGCAAAACATTGAACATGCTGAAAGAAGCCTTGTCTATCACTACACAAGTTCAAATAAATATTTTATATATATTAACAGAAATCTAGGAACCTTAGATGCATCTACCTTTTGCCTTGGAAGAGGAGACATATATAAAAGTTACAATAATCCAATGCTCTATGTTTATTATATGTAGAATAATATACAGGAAATTTAGTTAAATTATAGTTGATTTTGAAGTCATTATCTGATCATATTCAATGCCTCCTTTGTTATGTTGTCAGTCTTGTATGTACAGTGTAATCAGTGATGGAAAAAGTACTTGGTCTGAATTACAGTTATCTAAGAAATATTTTACACAATTATAATTACAAATTACTTCAACAAGTAATCAGTAAAATTACAACACTTTTTTTTTTTTGAATGGAAATTCTAAGTTCCCATGGAGGGAATTACATATTTTTTCACCAATAGAGCATATAAAAAATCAGATAAAAAATTAGATGTATGGCTTTTCAGACGTTTGCTCTATTAACCAGCGTTTTGTTTTAGGTCTGCAGTTATCAGACTGTGCCTCTTAAATAGGCTTCTGATAAGTTCACCTGCATACACCCCAGTGTCAGTGGGTAGGGTCTGTCACATCCCACTCTGATGAGTCTAGTGTCAGACCCAAGACGAAACGCTGGTTAATAGAGCAAACGCCTGAAAAGCCATACATCTAATTTTTGATCTGATATTTTTTCCCACCAAAATTTAAGTGGAAAATTATATTAATTCGTTTTTGTATACTTTTTAGCATAGAAATATTAAGTGGCCAACATCACTAAGTGAGACTAAATATATTTTGGAACTTCCAAAATGATTGCTTCCAAACAAAGTTTGCATTTCACATTCATGTTCTCATTATTGAAACACCCACTATGGTAATTCAAAGTATTTATTCAAAAGAGGAATGGAAATTCCATAACTCCCTCACTGTCACAAGTCGACTCCTGTTCCATCATCGTCCACATACAAACTCTCTAAGTCATAGCACACGATTGTCTAAATCTCAACTGGTATTCACAATAATCTGAGAGTAAATCAGCGAGTACGCATCATGTCCTTGGTGCAAGACATTGCGTGTGCTGGATCTAAAGTTTTGATGTGATGTACATCGATTATTAGAATGTAACAATATTACAATTTTATTACAAGACGTAAGTTATGAGTAAGAATGATATTTTGTGAAAAGCAACAATTATTACAACAAAAATTACTAAAAAAAGTATTTGTTACATCTAATTCGATACTTTTTCTCAGTTACTTCCCAACACTGAGTATATTATAGAGCAGTAAAATTCCACCATGTGTTCTACACAATCGTTTTCAACTGGGACGAAGACGCTATGTTAAAGAAAGCAGAATATATATAAAGAACTGAGCCTTATAGAATTGTATTGTACATTAGCAGACTGACTCATATTCTGGAGTGTTTGTATAAATAAAATGCTAACATTTTAATTACTTTTACTTGAGTTTGAAATATGACCAGTAACTGGCATTTCATGCTTTACATTTCAGTTGTAGTCTGGTTCCGTAGCTAACAACGTGCTGGCCTTTGGCCACAGGGGTCTTGGGTTCGATTCCTGGCAGGATCGGGAATTTTGACCTAATTGGTTAATTTCGCTGGCACGGGGGCTGAGTGTATGTGTTGTCTTCTTCATAATTTCATCCTCATCTCACGATACGCAGGTTGCCTACAGTGTCAATTCAAAAGACCTGCACCTGGCAAGCCGAACATGCCACCCGACACTCCCGGTGCTAAAAGCCATATGCCATTTCATTTAATTTCATTTCAGTTGTTGACTTCTGATATCTGAGCATCTTCTCATCAAAGAAGATGGAAGAAATCTAATTAAAATTTGCTTAATGATCTTGTCTATTTCAAAATTTGTTAATCAAAAACCTATTCTGGAGTGCTTTGACAATGAATTTTGCATTTTCAGGATGGGTCCTCATGGATTAATCTCAATGTGTTGAGGAAGTTCTTTGTCAACCATTTTCAAAAAAAAAAAAAAAAAAAAAAAGCAGCTACTCTTATGAGGGCTAGAAGTAAAGATTGGGAAAGGACATGAAATATTTTATTATGAACAGGTAAAGCAAGTCTTCATTTCATAAATTCTTTTAAGATTAATGAAAAGAATGAGTGCAGTTAGAAATTTCTTTGATAGTATGTTTTATGTTACACTACCAGAGTGATCATATGTCGCACAACTCTGGGATATGCTGTATCAAAGATAAAGTATCTTTCTTCCCATTGTGATTGTATTGAATAGGTGGTAATTAACAAAATTATAAGAATTTGTATCACAAGTAGATCTTCAATACGAACAAAGAAGATGAAATTTATAACCTGCAACATACCACTTAGTCGAGCAGCTCGTCTTCTTTCTCCCAATTCTTCCCAGCCCAAACTTTGCAACATTTTTGTAACGCTACTCTTTTGTCGGAAATCACCCAGAACAAATCGGGCTGCCTTTCTTTGGATTTTTTCCAGTTCTTGAATCAAGTAATCCTGGTGAGGGCCCCATACACTGGAACCATACTCTAGTTGGGGTCTTACCAGAGACTTGTATGCCCTCTCCTTTACATCCTTACTACAACCCCTAAACACCCTCATAACCATGTGAAGAGATCTGTACCCTTTATTTACAATCCCATTTATGTGATTACCCCAATGAAGATCTTTCCTTATATTAACACATAGATACTTACAATGATCCCCAAAAGGAACTTTCACCCCAACAACGCAGTAATTATAACTGAGAGGACTTTTCCTATTTGTGAAACTCACGACCTGACTTTTAACTCCGTTTATCATAATACCATTGCCCTCTGTCCATCACACAACATTATCAAGGTCACGTTGCTGTTGCTCACAATCTTGTAACTTATTTATCACTCTATACAGAATAACATCATCTGCAAAAAGCCTTACCTCTGATTCCACTTCTTTACTCATATCATTTATATATATGAGGAAACATAAAGGTCCAATAATGCTGCCTTGAGGAATTCCCCTCTTAAATATTACAGGGTCAGATTAAGCTTCGCCTACTCTAATTCTCTGAGATCTATTTTCTAGAAATGTAGCAACCCATTCAGTCACTCTTTTGTCTAGTCCAATTGCATTCATATTTGCCAGAAGTCTCCCATGATCCACCCTATCAAATGCTTTAGACAGGTCAATCGCGATACAGTCCATTTGAGCTCCTGAATCGTAGATATCTGCTATATCTTGCTGGAATCCTACAAGTTGAGCTTCAGTGGAATAACCTTTCCTAAAACCGAACTGCCTTCTATCAAACCAGTTATTAATTTTGCAAACATGTCTAATATAATCAGAAAGAATTTCTTCCCAAAGCTTACATATAATGCACGTCAAACTTACTGGCCTGTAATTTTCAGCCATTCATCTGGTATAGCTCCTTCGACCAAACAGTAATCAAATAAGTACTTCAGATATGGTACTATATCCCAACCTATTATTATTATTATTATTATTATTATTATTATTATTATTATTATTATTATTATTATTATTACATAAAATTATACCATAATGAATTTTATTTACCTCTATAAACATGGCCCTTCCATTATTGTCATATATTTCCTCATTTTTATTTACCAAACATAAAGTGTTCTAACTAATCAAATCCCAAATTGATAGTAAGAGCGTATATTGATGGTTGCATTCTCAATGATTGCAGATGACAAGAGCCTTAAGCTGTGTACAATCTTCAAGCATTGCCACTTCAGTATGCACCTTGCTTCTCCACAGGACACAGTCCACTTGTAGGACCTTGCAACAATCACTAAGTGATGTAAGTATGACTTTGGTTTCAGTTCGCTAACATGGGCATACAAATAAGTTAACAGTACACAAAAATTGAGGACAGATGGATTGAAGGAAATGGCTATGAAAATATTCTAGCATATTCAAAGATTTTTAACTTAAAATGATATTTTCAATGTCTGATCTAACGTTTGAAATTTTCAAACAAAGTAGTATTTTGGCTAGCTTTTTATGAACTGCCATGTATGAGTGCATAGAGATCTTGATATGATCATTACTTTCTTTAAATATCACCACATGTAGTAATCACAAAACATTAACATATTTGGAGAACATTATGGCCACAAATTTTGTTAACCATTTGTTCTTCAAGGAAGACATCATGGACTTGAGGCATCGATCCCTGAGAAGTAATGTATGACATGTTGTCTTATCCTGCTGGAAGAAGAAGCTGTGCTTTTTCCTCTTGTGTAAATTGAGCACAAAATTCTACAAAAATGTTCATATAGTCTTCTGAGTTGATGATAAAAGCCCTAACTATCTATGTACAATCCATGAAGGCTCTGGGAAGAGTGAGAAACAAAGACATCCTGTATTCATAACCTCACCATTAATGAATGAGAGCCTGCCTTTGCCCCAAAGAATGAACTCTTCAGAAATAGAAGTATAGTTTCTAAGTTGTTTAGACTGCCCACAGGGAACAGAACCCACATCTTCCAGGCGAACCTGATGCTTTCACAACTTTGGCCAGGCAGCCTTATAGTTGATAAAGGAGTAAACATTTATCAGGTCAGAGAGATACATCCTCGACACAGCATACCAAATCATTTCTGGGTCATGGAGTGCTGCTCATGCACAAGGCGATTTGCTGCAGTCTTGTCTTTGCAAATTTATGTGGCTGGAGTAAAAAGGTCACAGCCGACTCATTGGCTGAATGGTCAGCATACTGCCCTCCAATTCAGAGGGTCCTGGATTTGATTCCTGGCCGAGTTGGGAATTTTAATCCATTCTGATTAATTCTTCTGGTTTGGTGAGTGGATGTTTGTGTCTCTCCAAATACTCTCCTCTTCACATTCAGACAATCCATCACACGACCAACCACCACAGAAACACACAATAGTGTTTAAAATACATCCCTCCATATAGGGTCAACATCAGGAACGGCATCCAGCCGTAACATGGCCAAATCCACATGTGCAACGCAGTTCCCACCCGCGACCCCATAGGTGTGGGAAAAGCAGAAGAAGAATGAGGTTACACTTCAAGACAGGTCAGGGTTTTATTTCCTCTGGCTCAAGCAGCTTTATGCGTGTGCCATATTCGGCATAAGAATTCATTCAAAGTAGAGCCGATCCTCACAAACATGCAGATTGCCCATGGGCATCAGGTTGGAAGACCTGCACCAAGCCTCTCTGGAGGCCATATATCAATCACCCATTATGCACTGAGCCAGCCCTGTGGTGTAGGGGTAGCATGCCTGTCTCTTACCCAGAAACCCTGGGTTCGATTACCAGCAAGGTCAGGGATTTTTTTTCCTGGATCTGCAGGCTAGTTCAAGGTCACTCAGGCCTACTTGATTACAATCAAGGAGCTATCTGATGGTGAGATGGCAGCCCCGGTCAAGGAAGCGAAGAATAAAGGCCGAGAAAATTCATTGTGCTGACCACATAACACCTCATAATCTGAAGCCCTTCGGGCTGAGCAGCTGTCGCTTAATAGGACATGGCCCTTCGGGGCTGTTGCGCCATGGTGTTCGGTTTGGCATTATGCACTGAAAAGCACGGAACTGACCTGCGCTGATGTTATTCAGAAGCACCAGGATCTATCCTGAGCAGTTCAGCAATTTTAATTCTTGACTGAGGGCCAGAATAGGTTTCATGCAGCCTCTTGAGTCAAACTGAGGAGCTTTTGATATGAGAGGCAGCAGATCTTGGTCATTGAAAGCCAAACAATGCATCTGCAGATGTCTTCACACTGAGGATGCAGCACTCTTATCTGCAGAGCACTGTTAATTGGATCTTAACTGTTGATTGTTGATGTTGATCTTGATATTGAGGCAAGTTCATTGTTTATGTTGACTCGCTCATTATAATACAATAATAGTACCTGAGAGCTAACAGGCATTGCAACAGGTCCAAATATTATAGTTGCACATAAAGATGGGAAGAAAACCCTCCATGGCTCAGGCAGCAGCGCGCCAGCCTCTCACTGCTGGATACCGTAGTTCAAATCCCGGTTACTCCATGTGAGATTTGTGTTGGTCAAAGCAGAGGCAGGACAGTTTTTCTCTGGGTACTCCAGTTTTCCCTGCCAATCTTTCATTCCAGCAACACACTCCATTAACATTTCATTTCATCTGTCAGTCATTCATCATTGTCCCAGAGGAATGCAACAGGCTTCGGCAGCCGGCACATTTTCTATCCTCGCCGCTAGATGGGGGCTTTATTCATTCCATTCCTGACCCGCTCAAATGACTGGAAACACACTGTGGATTTTCATAAAGATGGGGAGAAAGCCATTTTCTTTTGAGCCAGTCAGTATCACTGTAATTTCTGTTATGGATGCAAATAGTGATTGGCCTTTTGCATTACCAGTATTATTCAGACAAGGGTTTGGTATAATATTTCTTGAACAAATAAGTTTAATACATAAATTGGGTAATGAAAGTGGTTATAACTTTTTCTATGAAGCAAATTTTGAGTCCAATATCATGTCACACTTCATTTCAACAAATATAAATGTATATATTTGGAGATCTATTAAAGTGCTGACACCCCTAATGTAATTTTGACTGAGAGAGCTGGCCGTGTGGTTAGGATTGCGCATCTGAACTTGCACACAGGAGATGGTGCTTTCGAATCCCTCTGTTGACAGTCCTGAAAATGGTTTTCTGCAGTTTTGCTATTTTCACACCAGGCAAATGTTGGGGCTGTACTTTAATTAAAGCACTACCACTCAGCCAAGGAGATGGGCTATTTCATTATATGATATTTCGTGCAGTTTAGTTCTTGTTTCAAGCCACAGTCAAGAATATATTTGTAATACAGTATGTGAGTGCCTGAAGAGGGCTTGCTCAAAGTGATCTCCAATGCATTTCACTGAGATGTAAATCTTTATTGTTCCATGTTCCTAAGTGGTGAAGGCGAGATAAGTCAAATGGATTGTGTCATGGTTGACCTGTCTAGTGCATTTGATATGGTGGATCATGGGAGACTACTGGCAAAAATGAGTACAATTGGACTAGACAAAAGTGACTGAATGGGTTGCTATATTTGTAGAAAATAGATCTCAGAAAATTAGAGTAGGCAAAGCTTTATCTGACCTTCTAATAATTAAGAGGGGAACTACTCAAGGCAGTATTATTGGACCTTTATGTTTTCTTATATATATAAATGATAAGAGTAAAGAAGTGGAATCAGAGGTAAGGCATTTTGCAGATGCTGTTATTCTGTATAGAGTAATAAATAAGTTACAAGACTGTGAGCAACTGCAAAATGACCTCAATAATGTTGTGAGATGGACAGTAGGCAATGGTATGATGATAAACGGGGTTAAAAGGCAGGTTGTGAGCTTCACAAATAAGAAAAGTCCTCTCAGTTTTAATTACTGCATTGATGGGATGAATGTTCCTTATGGGGATCACTGTAACTACCTAGGTGTTAATATAAGGAAAAATCTTCTTTGGGGGTGTCACATAAATGGGATTGTAACTAAAGGGTACAGATCTCTTCACATGGTTATGAGGGTGTTTAGGGGTTGTAGTAAGGATGTAAAGGAGAGGACATATAAGTCTCTGGTAAGACCCCAACTAGAGTATGGTTCCAGTGTATGGGACCCTCACCAGGATTACTTGATTCAAGAACTGGGAAAAATACAAAGAAAAGCAGTTCGATTTATTTTTCCAAGTTGCTTTACGTTGCACCGACTCAGATAGGTCTTATGGCGATGATGGGACAGGAAGGGGCTTGGAGTGGGAAGGAAGTGGCCATGGCTTTAATTAAGGTACAGGCCCACCATTTGCTTGGTGTGAAAATAGAAAACCATATTTAGGGCTGCCGACAGTGGGATTCGAACTCACTATTCCCCGAATGCTGAATACTGGCTGCACTTAAGCGACTGCAGCTATCGAGCTCGGTGCTCGATTTATTCTGGGCGATTTCCAATAAAAGAGTAGCGTTACAAAAATGTTGCAAAGTTTGGGCTGGGAAGACTTGGGAGAAAGAAGACGAGCTGCTTGACTAAGTGGTATCTTCGGAGCTGTCAGTGGAAAGATGGTGCTGAATGACATTAGTGGACGAATAAGTTTGAGCGGTATCTTTAAAAGTAGGAAAGATCACAATATCAAGACAAAATCGGAATTCAAGAGGACAAATTTGGGCAAATATTCATTTATAGGAAGGGCAGTTTGGGATTGGAATAACTTTTTTTTTTGCTAGTTGCTTTACGTTGCACCAACACCAGATAGGTCTTATGGCGACGTGGAATAACTTACCAAGGAAGATGTTCAATAAATTTCCAATTTCTTTGAAATCATTTAAGAAAAGGCTAGGAAAACAACAGATAGGGAATCTGCCACCTGGGCGACTGCCCTAAATGCAGATCAGGATTGACTGATTTATTGACTGATTGATTGACTAATTGATTGATTGATTGATTGATTGATTGATTGATTGATTGATTGATTGATTGATTGATTGATTGATTGATTGATTGATTGATTGACTGACTGTTATAGTACGTTCAATAGATATTTATTTTTGCTCTTCGATAAAGCCTCAGAATATCTGATAACCTGTGTCACTATGGTATTTGCACTGATGTGAAGAGAGAACAGCCATGGCCTGAACGTTGAGTGCTTTCCTAGTATATGAGTGGAGTTTAAGAGGAGTGGTTGGAAATGGGATTTGAACCCGATTCTCTCAGATCTTCAAACCAGTCTTAAATTCATGTTTGAGCCAGAAATCAAACTGTGACCTGCAAGGCAGGAGATTGCTATGCTAACCCTTACCCCATGGCAGCAATCACTGACAATGCAATGGATGTAATAATAATAATATGCAATTGTTTTATTAAAGGGGTCACTGAAAACTATTCAAGATGTCTCCCAGAAACTGCAGGGTGGCGAGTGTAATTTCATAACAGACATGTTTCAAGGAAATTTAATCCTAATATTATTGTACATGAGAAATTCAACAAAATGTTTTGTACATCGTTTTCTTATTATTTTTTATCGAAATAGCATTTCATTTGGTCAATCTATACTATGAATATAAATATGTGAGATAGGTCCAGGATTAAAGTTTTTTTTCATTCCACCAGAAAGAAAAAACCCACAATGTTTCAAAGTAAATTCAATGATAAAGGAATAAGTGTGATGTTGAGTTCATACTTTCAATCCAAAATTCTTATTAGACTTTCTATAAATTTCAATTATAGCCTTTGTTTTAATTCATAATTTTGAATTGATTGACTGATTTCTTTCACAGTGAATACACTTCCAGTCATGATACTCTTCAAAATACTAAGTTGAAGAAGTTACCTTCAGTACTACAGTGCACATCCCTGAAGCTACGACTGCTCTACAGGTAAGAAACAAACGGAAAGGAAGTTATTATTATTATTTTTTCTTTTTGCAAGTTGCTCTACGTCGCACCGAGTCAGATAGGTCTTATGGCAACGACGGGACAGGAAAGGGCTAGAGGGCTAAGAGTGGGAAGGAATCAGCCGTGGCCTTAATTAAGGTACAGCCCCAGCCTTTGCCTGACGTGAAAATGGGAAACCACGGAAAACCATCTTCAGGGCTGCCGACAGTGGGGTTCGAACTCACTATCTCCTGAATACTAGACACTGGCCGCACTCAAGCGACTGCAGCTATCGAGCTTGGCGAAAAGGAAGTTAGAAGGTTGTATTTTATGTATAATAATATGCTGCTCCTCAAATTCTGAATGTGTATTCCTCATTGCCATTTGCACCTTTCCTAAATCAGACTATAGGACGGGGCCTCTCAGGGTGCATTGTGTGGCGAAAGGTGCAAAAGGTGACTTCGCCAGGTTGACCAGAGTGCAGATGCCCACTCCTCGATTTTAAGCAATAGCGTTGTTTCTCTCTTCCCCTACGCGTGTCTCGCTCTCTCCACCTGTGTCCCCCTTCCTCACTTGCTCTGCAGCGCTCCACCATCCCAGCAGAGTTGAACCGAGCTTAGCCGAGTCGCCCTGAGACAAAACGTTGGTCCAAACTGAGCAAATTCGAACCAGTGCACAGTGCACAGAACCTATGTGCCTCAGTTTGCACGCGTGAGATTTTCGGCGTTTGAGAGGTCCTGGTATAGGAGTTCTAATTTTCTAAATTTTATAAATTTTGTTAGAGACAACTTTATCTAAATTCTTCGTTGACCTGCTGTTGTCTCCTTAATCCAGAGTATAACAGTTGGGGTTCTGGAAGTGTAATTTTCCAAAAGGCATGTTAGGCCATGTGAAGTGATGGCTGCTTGTGTTAAATAAGAAGCATCATTATGTCCAAAGAAACCATATAACATATGTAAATGTGAAATTAATCAATAATTTTTTGAGTTGTTATCGTTCCCAAGAGGTTTGGTCATTTCTTACCAGGAGTATGCATAAGTTTTTGCCAGTTTATTTGGTATAGAAAACATGAAATTTTCTAGGGAAATTCATTTTTTGTTTATTCCATATATTGGCCATCGTCTTCTACACACTTCGCGCATCTTTCAGGTACCGTGCCAGAAAAACTGCTTGTGTTTTGCGGCAAACCATTTGTCGAGCCATTTTTCCAACTTCACGAAATTGCTTAAGTGCTGCTCTGCGAGCGCGTGCCCTATTGAAGCGAAGAGGTGATAGTCAGATGGCACCAGGTCGGGGAAGTACGGCGGATGCGGAAGGATGTCCCATCGAAGTGATTTCAAGGTGTCTTTCACTAGTTTTGCTGTGTGAGACATTGTTGTGTAACAAAATCACTTTGCCATGTCTTCTGGCCCATTCTAGTCATCTTTCGGTCAATGCGTGATTTAAATGAATCATTTGTTGGGGATAGCATTGTGTTTAACGGTTTTGCCGGGCTTCAAGAGTTCAGAATACACAATACCGTCTGGTCCTACCAGACCCAAAGCATGGTCTTGCTGAAGCGATTTGGCCTTGGTGTTGAAGGACCAGCTTCGCCAGGTGACAGCCTCGATTTTCTCCGCTTTGCGTTTTTGAAATAAGTCCATTTTTTGTCACCCGTTACAATAAGTACAGAAATGATTTTCCTTCCTGGCATTGAAGCAGCATTTCACAAGTGCTTTATGATTTTCCATTTGCCATTCATTCAAATCGTGTGGGATCTTCCCCATTGCTCGTAAATGTCTGCTGATTGTTTCTTGTAACACTTTTAATGCTTGTGCCAATTGCTGTTGAGTTTCAGTTGAGTCATCATCCAGTAATGCCTGCAATTGCTCTTCTTCACATTTCTGTGGTCTAACAGAGCGCGCACTGTCTTTCACATTGAATTGTCGAAACCATGTCTTACATGTTCTAATCGATGAAGCATGTTTATTATATGTTTCTACCAACAAATGATGACTTTCCACAGCCTTTTCCTTTTGATTAAATATGAAAAGCAAATGTTCTTTTTCAGGCACAAACGTTGACATGACTACTGAATGATACAATGTAGATGCTAGTGTTTGGGGGACTCAACTTGTGTGTGCTGGTAGGTTAATGTCAGAGGAACAAACTGATGTAGGCCTATGTGTCAAATTCATACGCTGCGTACTGTTCACTGGCGCCATCTCTTAGTGAAACCAGAAAAGATTTATGCATACACCTGGTATAAGCACATATGTTCTACCTGAACATACAGCCACCATTTTGCTATGATATTCAATAATTTTTCTAGAAACTAGATGAGGCTGTTGGCATCAGCCCATTCATATTCCAAATTACTTATACTGTTCATAACAGTAATTCATTGCTGGTGAAATTGGTGAAGAACTTGGATTTTCTTCTTTTATGACAAGGAGGAACTTAGTTTATAAAAGTATTATTCAGGAATGGATATATTTCCTTCTAAAAATTCTTTATCCATATTTTTGGCTTTAGAGAAAACTTGGAGAGTATTCAGCTACAAAATATTCAACAATTGATAGCTGTCTTCAGACACCCTTCCCTGAAATACAACATGATCTGTGACTATGTAGATGGTTTATCAAAATGCTTTCTGTATCTTCCACAATACCATCGCCTTCTTATTCCCAATTACCTGGGGTCGGCACTTGGTACGGATTTAGCCTAATTTTATGGCCGGATGCCTTTCCTGATGCCAACCCTATGTGGAGAGCTATACCGTATTCACTATTGCTTGTTTCTATAGTGGTTTGTACTGTAAATAAAAATGTGTTTTAAGATGAACACAAACATGAAGCACATGGTTAGTGTAATGACATCCTCAGCTGTACAACTTAGCTTTCATGACAAATTGTTATACATACTTAAATTTATATAACTTTTTGTAATTATTTTCTTTTTTTCTCTGTTCCTTTAGTGCTTTCTTTTAGTGTTGAGTTTTGTAATTTAGTAAGATGGAATCACCATAAATAAATTCTTTTTCTCCTCCTTTTTTTACATTTATTAATTCAAATATGTATTTTTCAGTGTTGATGCCTGGCACAGGAACTCATGATGTTTTGAGTCTGCTACCAACATTGAGGTTGGAAAGGCAGTTTTGTTCACTAAGATGACCACTCAAATTAGCTTGAAAGCAGGCCAAGAAGGTAATTCATTTATCATTATCAGATAGTAGTGAAATCGGTATATAATTCAAATGTATAAATGCCTCTTTAAAACTCATAGATATTCAATGAAACATTAAATTCAATATTTATTTTTAACAATCTATACTTTTAGTAACAGTCAGTACCAATTACTTATCTTATTAAATAGTTCTCATTCATTCCCTGATTAGTTGCATAAATAAATAAGTTTACAGATGTGAAAATCTGAATAGCATGTCTTCCCATCTTTTTTTTTTTTCCTTGGTTGGGAAGGTTGGTCAGGTACTTGTGCATGTTCCACCTAGCTAACAAGAGGCCAAGTATAAAGCTCATCTTCATGTCTTTGGTTATTGTTCTCAACATAAATTAAACATAAAATTTAACCCAGTTATATTATTTTAGCATTACTGACCTGAATACCTATCAAGAGTTTTATAATGTAATTGTCTTCAAGTAGAGTTCATTATAAAACAGTACAGCTCATATAGGTGGGTGTAATAAATGAGATCAAAATACTTACGCTGGCACAGAATTAACATTACTCGTCAAACACTTTGTGTACCATTTACTGCTGCTCGATAGCTTACAAATAGTTGAATCAGGTACTATTTTACAAGGAGGTCATTCCCATGCAGGATGCATGAAACACATTCAGTGCAACATATGCCACATTAGATAAAGATCTCAAACTCAATACTCACATTGAACCTGTTGGATTCTCTGAGTGTGTTGGTAGCCTGCTGGAAATAAAGCGGCCCTCTTCTGCTGCTCATACTGCCAGTGTTAGACCCTGCTGATGGAGTGGAAGGGGCCCCAGACAACCAAGCCATGCCACCAGAAGCTCCCACATAGCCCACTGAAGAGTTATCATCCCAATGCCTATTTACAGCCATAGAGGAGGGAGCAGAAAACACTGATGAAGAAAGCTTCATGGAACTGAAGGGAAATGGGCGTGAACTTTGAGAAGCATTTGCAGAATTTTTGTTATGATGGTGATGTTGATAAGAGTATCTAGCACCATTTGGACCACTTTTACTCACTAAGGAGGGTGGTGCAGCTTGCACCGTTGTCGTCATCGACAGTTTCATAGTCTGTGCATACTGCGGACTCTCACTCGATCTAAAAGAAAAAATAAACCGACCATATTCCTAAATGACCAGGTTTAATTACACTATGAGGAGTAACACTAATTTAATCACAAATTAACAATCCTGGCCATTAAAGTTCAAACTGTCTAAGAAATGTTGTGAACAACTGAGGAAAAAATGGAAACTTAAAATCAGCATAAGCAATTCCACTCCATGTAAAATATTAGAAGTTGGTTGAGGAGTAGGTGTATAAGGATCCTAGGAACATCTTAATGTTGAAAGATTCAACAACAACGACAACAACAACAACAACAACAACAACAACAATAATAATAATAATAATAATAATAATAATAATAATAATAATAATAATAATAATAATAATAATAATACCAACAACAACAACAACAACAACAACAACAACAAAACACTTGTGGAATATTTTTGAGTTACATGTTTGACAAATGCAAGTCACATCAGTTACCTTCACTATTACAGTTAGTACCAATAACTCTTAATTAATATCATATTATGTGCACTATGATTCCTGTACAAGCAGGCACCTCAAGTATTTCCTGACTAACTGAAGCTAGCAGTATGTGGTTTCCACCTAGGTGAATCACAATGAGGAGTATATGAAGCAATGTGCAATATATGTCTGTGTTATAAAACGTACCTAGGCAGCAATGCTAAGTTGCTTGTTTTAACACCTTCGCTCCTGCAGAGGAGTATGGTCGTTTAGGCATGCCGTCTTCTGTGGCTCGTAGAAGAGTAAAGTTGTTTAGTGCTCGTTCAGTGTAGCGCACTTCGATGTGCATATGTTTTCACAGACCAAAAGAGTTCTACCTAGAAGTTTCTTTTTTTTTTTTTTTTTTTTTTTTCAGTCGATGACTCCAATGTCCTCTTTTGTTGATACTGTACAACCCTCCCTTTGTGCTCTTTTGCTCATTGTTTAGAAACCAATTTTGGCACTTCTCAAACTGACTGAAATTGCAAGTGACAGTGGAGTACATTTTGTAGTAATAAGAGTGATTCTGGAAGAAGAAATATGTGGACATGATATAGGCTTTTGGGCTTATGCGGTGTCAACAAAATAAGGTGAAATTCTTATGTCTATAAGCACGGGCTGTGAAAGCATCAATGGCAACAAGAAATATGTGATATTTTGCACAATAATGATAATGACAAACAGAGGAAGGGACGTCCACTTATTCAATACCATTTGATTAAATACCAAATATCTTTATTAGACTACATATAAGGGACTAGTTTAGACCCTGTAAACTGGGTCATCTTCAGCCTTATTTACCAGTTAGAAAAACATATAAAATCTTATATAACAAAGGCACCAATATTCCACTGAAATATATATGAAACTTATTAACAAATGGTGTTCATTAGCACTTATGTGTCATAGTTAAAAAATAGTTATTTATACTTATGTCCTTGGTTGTAAGAGTAACTTGTCTTCTTTGAAAGTGTATTCTTAAGGTAAAACTATATGAATACACATTCACAATTAAAAGAGGTCATTAAGTTAATATAATACATTAAAATCTTCTTCCAGTAATGAATTATGTCTGTTGATACGGTAATATTTTCATCATGGTGTTGATGTATGCTATATAACCTGTAAGTGGTAGTTACGTGTCTATAATTCATCGCTGTTCGGGCAAAAGGTGATACCTCACAATGCTCTTCCTATCCATTATTTGCCTTAAGACTGGTCACGCTTCCCAGCCACATATGGATATACAGTCCATCAGAACAATTTTCGTTGTGTTCATTTTTGTATACTAACGTGTAAAGAAAAATGAACCTTAAGTACATTATACTGTAGGAGTGTGTAAATATGTCATGCAGACATACATTCCTAGAGTGGGGTATGGTAAAGTACCTTTTCCTTTACACGTAGGCATAGTAAAATGAACACAACAAACGTTGTTCTGAAGGACTAAATATCCATATGTGGCTAGGAGTCATGATCAGTATTAAGGAGAGTAGTGGATAGGAGGAGCATTGGGAGATATGACCTTTTGCCCGAACAGTGGCGAATTATGTTAAGTAGCTAGGTACAACACTATCAATATAGTTACGATGTTCAACTAAGGGTCATTCACAATTTGAATGTTGAGTAGTTTTTTCTACTTTTCTTTTTTCTTTCTCATTCTAGATATTCACTCTATACCAAATTGTTTGATCACTCAACTCGATCGGAAGTCTACCTAGTGTGATTATGTGCAGAGTTAAAGTGCTGGAAGGGTGAATCGCAATCGGGACAGGAACAATGACCCAGTTTCCTTTCTGTCATGCATCGGCTCCAATATTTGATGTACGTGCGGGTGTAAATATAAACAGTAAAGATAACAATGTTATGTCTTTTGTAAATATATGAACTCAGCAGTCAAGTAGGTGGCTTTTTAAAAATGGCTGGGCACCAGCAGTGGAGAGCTGCTCAGGCAGCTGGTAGTAAAAGTGTTAAATGTAACTAATACCCATTTTGGTTACATAAAGAGTTGGTTGTAGGCAGCCACATTCAATGATGGGATTATTTCCACAGATAGATGTGTAGTAATGGTGAAGAGAAGTAATGAAGAGTGTAAATTCTAAATGACCTTACGGGCATCACATTTGAAAATGTGCACGCTACCTACTACTGCTGACTGATGGTGCAGAGAGCATCATCCATCACCATCCATATTTCAATCCATCACTGTTTTTGAATGATAACTTTTTCTTTTCCACAAGCTGCATGTTTTGATGACACATTTAACTATATTTGACCCTGAGGCAATTTCTAGGTTTTGACTGATTAAGCAGATAGTAGAGAAAAATTAGAGGTTATTGATAGGGATTCAAAGCTTCACAATTTCATGTCGAATACTGAATAATTAAATAACAGCAATAACAACAACAACAACAACAACTTGTACATAGTTTACATAACAGCGTGCATACATTAGTCTCAGTTACCCTTTGTCAGCATTTTCTGTAAAGAATGTCTCCTGTAGGACAAATTTGGGGAATGAGGAAAGCAGAGTAGCATTGTTATTGGATTCTCACCAATGTTCGAATCCTGGCCAATGTACATGGGATTTTTTAAAAGACCTGTCTCAAAACTGGAGGTACCGAGCTCGATAGCTGCAGTTGCTTAAGTGCGGCCGGTGTCCAGTATCTGGGAGATAGTGGGTTCGAACCCCACTGTTGGCAGCCCTGAAAATGGTTTTCCGTGGTTTCCCATTTTCATACCAGGCAAGTGCTGGGGCTGTACCTTACTTAAGGCCACGGCCACTTCCTTTCAACTCCTGGTTCTCTCCTGTCCCATTGTTGCCATAAGACCTCTCTGTGCTGGTGCAACGTAAAGCAATCCCAACGTAAAGCAATCCCATAGTTTCAATCATGCTATCGACAGATTTAAAACTAGAGGCTAGTATGCATTGGTTGATTTGGGAACAGAAACATAACACTTCAATAAGTTTTGATTGTGCTGGGCTGAGTAGCTCAGATGGTAGAGCGTAGGCCTTCTGAGCCCAATGTGGCAGGTTCTATCCTGGCTCAGTCCAGTAGTATTTGAAGGTGCTCTTGTCAGTAGATTTACTGGCACATAAAAGAACTCCTGCAGGACCAAATTCCAGACCTTCGCATTTCTGAAAACCGTAAAAGTAATTAGTGAGCTGTAAAATCAATATGATTATTATTAACTTTGATCAATGCTTTCATGGCCCAGAATAACAGATGTAATAACAATTTGAGGTAGCTGCCTAAGTGGATTAATGGTAGTGTCTTAACTCATGATCCCATTCTCACGGGTTCAATTTTGAATTTTGAAGGGCAGTCTAAAATTTTGCCACTCCATACCATTGTTGGCATGTTAAATATCTCATTGTTGCCCAAAATAATTAAATGAACTCAGCCATAGTGTCCTTCCTGTAGAATTCTGTTTTTGTTGCTGGATAACAGCACAATCAGAATATTAAATTCAGTAGGCACCTGGATAGCACCAATTAAGAACTTGGTAGCAGAGACCTTTTTTTTACTTTTCCTGTTTTCATAATGTATCATTTCGTCTGCTCAGCACCAATTTCACAATTGTCAGCCTTCCTGGCTTTCCAGTACTCCTTCATTTTGGTGGAGAATCCAGTTATTTGCTTTGAGATGACTTAAGCTATTAAAAACTATTTAAAATAGTATATGCTTGGTCCACCTCGTCAATACACTTTTATAATTGAAAATCATTTATTCAGACATGTTTCAGGAGCATAGTACATTCCCTTCATCAGTGAAGTCCAATCAAAGAATTAAACAATATAACTCTTTCTTTTGTTTAGTCCAAATTTAAAGAAGTATTATATCATAATTCACATTAATGAAACATTAAACAAACATTAGTGATATATTAGGAAAATTATCATTACATAACATTTTAATATTTAGATGATGTTGAATGAGAATACCTAAATAAATTTAAGATCTTGAAGTTTTATCTTTTTCTTCTTTTTCTTTCCTTCCACAGTTAGTCATCACTTTTGTTGACCTCAAGAAAGCACATGACAGTATCCATCATGAGTTGTTACTTAAAATCCTCAAGGAATTTAGATTACACCAGAAACTTTTCAACCTTATTGGAATTACCATTCTCTTCTTTTCCTACCACTTTTTCCCACACCTGTGGGGTCGCGGGTGCAAACTGTGCTGCACATATGGATTTGGCTCTGTTTTACGGCCGGATGCCCTTCCTGACCCAGCCCTATTTGGAGGGATGTAATCACTATTGCGTGTTTCTGTGGTGGTTGGTAGTGTGGTATGTTATCTGAATATGAAGAGGAGAGTGTTGGGACGGGCACAAACACCCAGTCCCCGAGGGGCTACAAGAATTAATCAGAAGCAATTAAAATCCCCGATCTGGCCGGGAAATGAACCCGGGACCCTCTGAAGCGAAGGCCAGTACGTTGACCATTCAGCCAACAAGTCGGACTGGAATTACCATTAAGAACACTAAATCAAAAGTTAAATTCAGAGGAGAGTTGTCTGAATCATTTGAATTCCGGACTGGATTTTGACAGGGTGACAGTCTCCCACCATTACTATTTAACTGCACACTGGAGAAAATCATACAAGAGTGGATTAAGAAATGCCAACCAAACAGCAAGATTGGCAAAAATATCAACTCAACTGTCTGGCATTTGCAGATAACCTTGCACTGCTCACAAATATTTTGGAAGAGGCTAAACACCAAATTGAAGAACTCGAAAAAATAGCAGCAAACGTTGGACTACAAATCTCATTTGAAAATATGGAAATGATGCCATCCTTCAACATTGAAACATCAACTATCACACTGAATAACAACAAACAAATTAAGAGTGTAAATAAATTCAAGTATCTTGGGGAGATTCTTCTTCTTCTTCTTCTTCTTCTTCTTCTTCTTCTTCTTCTTCTTCTTCTTCGCAAATGAGTCACTTAGGACCAAGCCAAATCAATACTTTCTAGCCTTCCTGTTGTCCCAGTATTTCTTCATGTGCAACGATTGGATCTGTTTTCGTTGCTCTGACCACGTATGTTGTGTAGTCTTCTCTTCTTCCTCGAAACCCCGTGTGTGAGTGATTTTGCCTGATTTCCTTCCAGTCAAGTAGGTTTGGTGATCCTAATACCTTCAGGTCTTTTTCTGTAAGCTTGTACCAATTCGGTCTAGTAGCCATGTATTTTGTGCGTTAGTCTGTTCGGGTCCATTCTTTCTAAGTGTCCAATGAATTGAATTCTTTGCATTCACATTGCATCTGTGATTTTGGGATTTTAAAAATATATTTCTGTCTTAGGCTTTGGATAATTTACACCGTCTTTGGTTCTTGGCCCAAGGATTTTTCTCATTTTACGTTCTTTCACTTTTATTTGGTGTTTTAGTGTTTTTTGTAGGAGATCGCGTGTCTCTGAAGCATAGAGTGCTTCAGGTTTGATTACAGTTGTACAATGTCAGATTTTGCTGTTCCAGGAGAGGCTTTTTTTGTTGTATATATTTTTTGTTAACTGAAAAGTAATCTCCATTTTATGGAGGCTCGATTCAATTGATTACTTTTCGTTACAGTTTGCTGTAATCCACTTGCCTAAATACTTAAATTCATTTACTCTAAAGATATTTTTATTGCCAATTAGAAGTTCATTTGATGCGATTTTGATGTCGGTCATAAATTTTATTTTTTTCAAATGAGATTTGTAATCCAATTTTCTCTGCTTGTTCTTGTAGTAGTTCAAGTTGTTTTTTGTGCATCAGAGATATCTTGGGCAATTGGTGTCATGTCATCAGCAAATGCTAAGCAGTCTAATTTTATGCCTTTCAGTTTTGGCCCCAGTCGGTGGGTCGGTGCACCAGCTTTTCCCCATTTCCGTACAACTTTCTCAAGCGCACAATTGAAAAGCAACGGGGATAGTCCATCGCCTTGTTGTCTCCTGTGTCTATTTGAAATTCTGTGCTCAATTCTCCCATAAACTTCACCTTGGATTTGGTTTCTGTGAGTGTTTCTTTGATAATGTTTGTTGTTTTCTGATCAAGTCCAAATTCTGCTAATACTTGAAAAAGTTATTTTCTATCTGTACTACCGTATGCTTTTCTGAAGTAAACGAATGTGACAACATAATTCTTATTTGATGAACTGTGGAAACACATAATCATCCTTTTCTGAATCCACCTTGATATTCGCCGATTTCTGGATCCTGTATCACTTGGCCAGCCTACAAGAAGAAATCTCTCTTGATAAACGCAAAATTCTAACACTACAACTCCGTTGTTAAACCTGAAGCAACCTCTGCTAGTGAAACACTATTCAATTTGAACACCAAATCAACGACAGATATATTACAGAAGACAGAAAGAAGAATCCTTAGAACAATCATAAACATAAAACACCAAGTAGATGGACAATGGCAATTATTACCTAATGAAGTTGTATACCAGGAAACTGAGTCAATAATAGACACAATGCAGAAAAGAAGGGTTGCATTTTTCTGCCACATGTCAAGACTACCAGAAACCAGGGTAATGAAACATCTTTTCAACTACTTTTGGAAAAGTAAAACCAAGAATAACTGGTTGAAAGAAGTCCAAGATGATTTAGATGAGTTAGGCTTGACAATGGAGCCAATTGAAGACAAGAAGAGAAGAGGATCCTGAGAAACAGAGACTTGAGACTTAAACTAAAAACTTTTATACACAAACAGTACACCATAACTGATGAAGAAAGGGCAGCCAGGTTGGAAAGAAAGAAGTTCTGGGAGCAGAAGAAGAAACATAAGCCAAATTTGTAGCTAATACTCTTAAGACTTAAATGTATATGGATTGATTAAAGTGCTCTAATGTGGGTGTAAAATAATTTAAAAACAAAAGGATCAAACGCTAGTTTATACAGCAGGTTCTCATCTGTACTTGTTTCATTCAAACTTGATTCGAAGTGATTTTTTTAAGCAAGATAAATTTCTAAACTTTCTAAAAGTTTCATGAATTTTCCCTTTTTAGCCAAATATGCCATTTCTTCTTTTCACGCCTTCAGGAAAATCCTTTATCCCGTGAATCCACGTACTGAATTTACTTCTTTCTTGAGCCAGTTGGATCCTCCTTCACTGCAGTTGGTGCTGTTTTAACATTTCATAAATACCTTGCACTAGTTTCTGAGAAGTAAACCACAGCTGCTCTACCCTCATTCATGCGCTTATGCAACCAATGTCATTCAGGGGTGGCTCACCAGGTGAAGGGAGTGAAGGGCCTCTTCAACACTAACATACTCTGGCATGTATTTTAATTTTCAATTTGCAAGCTCATCCCCATTCTTTCTGTACATGATTGCAATGCTCCTCAAATCATTGTTGGAACTATTTCAGGCAGAAATAAACAAAAGCTATTTGTTGCCTTGTCCTCTTTCTATTTCACTCTATACCTGGATTGTGGATGGGAAAGAACAACTGCCCTCCAGGAGCCTCTCCCCCTCTCATGACTTACAACAGTGAGTTGCTGTGGTAACCATGATGTCATATTCCCTCAAGTATGTTGCATTTGGAAAGTCTTAGAACTGAAGAGACAATTTCACAAACTCCATCCTTGGAAGGCCCAGCAAAATTCTTTAGGCAAAGGGAACACCCTCCTCCCACAACTTGCCTTTCTTATTCTTGGTTCAACTGCTGGCCAATTCCATTGAATCTTTAGTATTGTGTGGGTGTTCTTCAGAGACAAATATTGTAGTGAGACATTATTATAGTGTGCTGTACGTAATTCGTAAGTGGTATGCAATAGGATATTATGAATCCAATTAACGATATAATGTATGTTTTGCTAGAAATACCATTTTCCAGATGGAAAGATGAAGACAGAAAAGGTGTTTTGATCCACTGAATGGCCTACAATGCCCTTGATAATTAACATGCAAAAGGAAAAGGATGGTTTGGTTTACCAAATTTTCTTGACTTGGTCTTGTTTACTTTTTAGCAACAATTAAATGTCTGGAACAAGGATGAATTTTCACATTTAAAGAACATAATGCAAGCTTTACATTAGCATAAGAATTCTGCTCAACACTTTGTTTCTTGTTTAGTTTAATCAGTTTACTGAAAATGATCATCTAAATAGACTTCTGTTTCGGCGCATGACTGATGCTGTAGTGTATTTAAGTGAACGAGAACTAGTAATTCGGGAACATGAAGAGTGTGTTTCTTCAGTAAATAGTGACTATTTTAAAAAGCTCCTGGCATTATTGATATTAAAGAACCCTTTAGAAACCCAGAAATACCAGGCTGAGTAGCTCAGACAGTTGAGGCACTGGCCTTCTGATCCCAACTTGACAGGTTCGATCCTGGCTCAGTCCGGTGGTATTTGAAGGTGCTCAAATATGTCAGCCTCGTGTCGGTAGATTTACTGGCAAGTAAAAGAGCTCCGGTGGAACTAAATCCCAGCACCTCGGCGTCTCCAAAAACCATAAAAGTAGTTAGTCAGACGTTAAGCCAATAACATTATTATTATTAGAAACTGAGAATTATTATTATAAAGTTAGTAGTATATTTAGTGGGGATTCAAAAGTAATACAGAGTGCATATCATGATACATACAAAGGTTGGAACTTTAATAGGGGCAACACTACTGTAGAGACGTCATGCAACGGAACCTGACAGCGCATGTTAGTTACATACCTATATTACCTCAGAGCACATGGACCCTCCCTTCACACATCACGCACATGAAAACTGGTAAAACTGGTGAAAGGACCAGAGCCTTGTGTCAGCTGATGGTCTAGGGCAGTGTTGTCACAATGTTGTTGTTTTTTTTTTTGCTATGGGCTTTACATCGCTCCGACACAGATAGGTCTTATGGCGATGATATCCCAATGTTTACGAAACAGGAACAACAGAGTTGGATAAAGATTAAATGTGCCAGAGGTCGTACAGCACGACAGTATCATCAAGGTCTCCAAGAGGCTTGCAGGGAATCTGCATTGCCTTACAGAAGAGTGGCACTGTGGGTAAAAGCCCTCAATGAGGGACGCCAAAATGTGGCAGACATGTGTTGCCCAGGTTGTCCTAGTGTCAGTAAAGAAGAAGTGCATGTTGTTTCGGCATTACTGGACACTGATCAACACCATGCAGTTTGTGAGCTGGTCTGAGACACCGGATTAGTGCATACAACTGTGCTTCACATTCTGAAGGAATGCCTGGACATGAGAAAAATTGCATCACAATGGGTTCCGCGTGATTTGATGGAAATACAGAAATCTTTAAGATACAATGCTGCTCGTAACTGCCTGGAGCGCTATGAGCCTGAAGGAGAGACTTTCTTATGCTGTATTGTTATGCTGGATGAAACATGGGCCAAATTGCACGAGCCACATCTGAAATGCCAATCAAATGAATGATGTCATTACAGGTCACCACAAAGATTGAAATTTTGTCAGAATCCCAGCAGTGTGAAAGTAATGGTTGTTCTCTTGTATGACTGTGATGGTGTCATCTTAATGCATTATGTTCCTCCACAGCAGACCGTCAATGAGCAGAGTTACTGTTCATTTTTGGAGCACAACTTGTGACCAGTTTTGAGAAAGAAGTAGCAACACTTTCTGCAGAACCCACCTATCATTTTGCATGACAATGCTCAGCCACATGCAGCACAAGCTGTGGGTGATTCGTTCAGTCAATGGGGCTGGGAATTCGTGTACCATCCACCATAATCCTGGACTTAAGCCCTAGTGACTTTGACTTGATTTCTAAGATGAAGGAACCACTTCATGGCATTCGCTTCAAAACTGTTCCAGAGATTTGTCAGGCAGTAGACCACTCCAATTGAAGTATCAACACAACAGGTTCTGCTAATGGTATTCTACGACTTCTACATCGCTGGCAATGGGTTGTAAACAGTGCTGGTGACTACTTTGAAGGACAGTAAAACTAGGTAACATGTATCTCTATGTATTAGTTGAAATTAAATAGTTGCCACTACTATTAAAGTTCCAACCCTCGTATAAAACAATGTGATAAGCGAAATCCATAGTGCTTGATTTTCTTCTGTTCAGATCAATGATACCAGAGAAGTCTGTCAGAAACTGATGTTTTATCATATTGAGACTCCTTTGCTTTAGAAGGAATTCTTGTTGTTGAATGTTTTTCTTGAGTTCTATGATGTTAGTGCTGATCAAACCTCTGAGGCTCTTTGTAAACTTCCAGATGGGCTTTTGGGGGAATTTGACTACAACAAGAAATTGATACGACAATACTACAACAGAGCAAGTGTTATGTCAGGTCACTACAACAGTGTCCGGCTCCATGACTAAATGGTTAGCGTGCTGGCCTTTGGCCACAGGGGTTCCGGGTTCGATTCCCGGTAGGGTCGGGAATTTTAACCATCGTTGGTTAATTTCCCTGGCACAGGGGCTGGGTGTATGTGTTGTCTTCATCATCATTTTATCCTCATCATGACGCGCAGGTCGCCTACAGGCGTCAAATCAAAAGACCTGTACCTGGCGAGCCGAACCCGCCCTGGGATCTCCCGGCACTAAAAGCCATATGCCATTTCATTTCATTTACTACAATGGTCTCCAGAAAAAGATAAAAGACAAGGCATCTCAATCTCTGTTTGTTCTTTGTCCAGCTCATTGCTTAAACTTAGTATTGCGGCAAAGTCTACGCTGTATTTACAAATGCTGTATATTTTATGCAAGTGTCAGTGGAGTTCCGTTTTTTTTTTTTTTTCATCATTCGGCAGAAACAACTCTCGTAATATACTCGCTCTCAGCTTGACATGTTCCAAACCTAGCAGAAATTAGCTGGTACCGGGCGAGTTGTGCCGTGCGGTTAGGAGCGCGCAGCTGTGAGCTTGCATCCGGGAGATAGTGGGTTCGAACCCTACTGTCGGCAGCCCTGAAGATGGTTTTCCGTGGTTTTCCATTTTCACACCAGGCAAATGCTAGGGCTGTACCTTAATTAAGGCCACAGCCGCTTCCTTCCCATCCGTAGGCCTTTTCTATCCCATCATCGCCATAAGACCTATCTGTGTCGGTGCGACGTAAAACAAATAGCAAAAAAAAAAACTTGCTGGTGTTCTAATTCTAAATTGCTGCATGTAATTCTAGAAGAAAGGGATAAGTTAAACCTCGTATTTTAAATAATAAAATCGGGCAATAAAATCTGTTCAACTTGGTAAAGGTTTTCTAAATAAAATGAATAGTTCCAAATTTGCTTTCCTGGCCATTGCATTTGATGATATTTTTTTCTCTCTAACAGACTTTTTATATGATGCTCTGTGGAAGAAATCACTGGTTATAGTGTATTGAAGGTAAGAAGTACAGATGGCCCACTGAACAGCAAGAGAAGTGACCATTATTTCTTGGAGTTGTTCAAGAAAGCTCAAAAAAATTACCAACATTAATCAGAGAAGAGAGTACGGTAACTTGACTGAGAGTGAAATTGTTCAAAATTTCAACATTTTGGATACTATTTCAACAGAAATAGAAGTCAGATTTCTTTTTTTTTTTGCTAGGGGCTTTACGTCGCACCGACACAGATAGGTCTTATGGCGACGATGGGATAGGAAAGGCCTATGAGTTGGAAGGAAGCGGCCGTGGCCTTAACTAAGGTACAGCCCCAGCATTTGCCTGGTCTGAAAATGGGAAACCACGGAAAACCATCTTCAGGGCTGCCGATAGTGGGATTCGAACCTACTATCTCCCGGATGCAAGCTCACAGCCGCGCACCTCTACGTGCTCGGCCAACTCGCCCGGTGAAGTCAGATTTCAAGACTGCAAAAGTTTGCAGTTTCTTGCCTTAGTCGACACCATAAAATTTGACATTACTAAAAAGAATTTCCTTTAACTGCATTTTAAAATCTACTGTATTGCTACCCAAACATTTTAAACAAGGTTAACTACAGTATCTAAAAAAAAAAAAAAAAAAAAAAATTAAATCTTCTGTATGCTGATAAGAAGTACTGATCGATTTCTATAACTGAGTATTGTAAATTATGTATGTTTATCCCTTAGTGCCTTTTCCTGTTTGGGTGTTTTAAACTATGTCACAAACATAAAAATGTGTTTGAGGAAACGTGTACATTATTTTCTTTAATCTTAATGATTCCTTCAATCAGTGTTTCAGTGGAGAGAACTTCTGATTGCTTAGACAGAATTAAGTCATTCACAAGAAACACTATGTCACAAGAAAGGCTCACGGTGTTAGTATCTCCATCCAGAAAGAACTTCTCTGTTAAGTGATCAAGAAACACCAGTTTTACGAGGACATCACAGATGGTTTTACTCTTCGCAAGGACAGGAGGATTGATATATTGTATAAGCAATAGGTGAGTTTTGCATGCTGGAAAATGTATTTGTATGTGTAGTTTGAGGAACAATAATGGCTGTAATCTAGGGGAGCATATCAGCTTTTGATTATGGTTAGAATGGTCTTGGGTTTGATTCTGACAATTTTTGTGAAATTTTCCTAACATACTGTCTTGAAATGGTGCCCATTCAGTCTTGTGTTGCCAGTTCAGATGATATGGAAGTGTGGCATTCTTGGATACGCTAACTGACATACGTGGTATTAAGTGCCATCAGACTGGAGCTAACGATTATGTTTTTGACATAATAATAATAATAATAATAATAATAATAATAATAATAATAATAATAATAATAATAATAATAATAATAATAATAAAACGCATGGTGCAACAGCCCCAAGGGCCATGGCCTACCAAATGACCACTGCTCAGCCCGAAGGTCTGCAGATTACAAGGTGTCATGTGGTCGGCACGACGAATCCTCTCGGCCGCTATTCGTGGCTTTCTAGACCGGGGCCAACATCTCACCATCGGATGGCTCTTCAATTGTAATCGCATAGGCTGACTGGACGTCGAACCAACCCTCAGATCCACGTAAAAATGCCTGCCCTGGCTGGGAATTGAACCTGGAGCCTCCAGCTAAGAGGCAGATATGTTACCTCCTACACTGCAGGGCCAGCTAGTAATAATAATAATAATAATAATAATAATAATAATAATAATAATAATAATAAAGGCTGAAATAGTTTAGCTTCTTTGGAAATTTATTTTATTTTCCTGTGTTATGAACACATTGTTAACTTTAAGACATACCTTCACCTACTTGACAGGGCGGAAGCCACCACTGGTGTCATTATCTAATGCTTTTTCAACCAGTTCCTTTGCTAGTTCCATTCTTGCTTACCAGAGACATTTCAAATAAAAGAGCGTTCCATAAACTTCAATCGGAAGGAAGAAAGCTGGTGCTTTAAACAGATTCTAGATGCCAGTACTCAGAAATGGGAGCAGTTTGACCCCAGTATCATACCTTTAGAATTCTGAACTGCACTGTGAATGCTTGCACCTCCATCTATTTAAGGCGAGGTAAATTCCTATTGACCATCAGACTATTTTGACAGTTCTGCTGTCAATTACAACATCCCCTTATTATCTTAGTAAATTTGTTGAGGGATGCCTTCTAATTTTCACTATTTTCTTACTTCTTGTATAATAGTTAGTAAAGCTTGGAGCGGAAAGTTAAGAAGAAAACTGGCTCACCAGGCAAAGATGTGAGAAACTGACACATTATAATAACGTTATTTTATATCCCATTAACTACTTTTTCTGCTTTCAGAGATGCCAAGGTGCCAGAAACTTTTTGTCCAGCAGGAGTTCTTTTAAGTACTGGTAAATCTACTCACATGCAACTGGCGTATTTGAGTACCCAAATACCACCAGATTGAGCTGGGGTAAAACCCACTACTTTAGGCCACCTGAATTACAATTATACAGTAGAATGGGTTGAGAAAAAAAAGGACCAATATTCAACCTGACATAACCAGTTGTCAAAGCAGAAGAATGAAGAGTCTTGTGTTAGGTGGTAAGTGCTCCACAGACAATGGAAGAGACACCGTCATTTTGCTTGTGGTTAAATGTCTTGGAGCAGTGAGAATGATATGAAAATTAGCATTTCCGATATTAAAGTGATGTTGATTAGGAAGAAACCTTAGAGAATTGAATGTCAGATGGGAGAAAAAGTTGGAGCAAGTGGATCATTTAGGACAGTATCGACCAACTGGCTGACGTGAAACGTTGGAGAGCCCTGTGACGTAAGAGCGCAGAGTGGTCAGGCGCTTAGATCGTAGAGTGGGACGACGGGAGAGCCTTGCTTTGTAGTAGGCACGTGCTGTGCCGTACATAGTGGTACAGTACTCCTCACCGACTAGAATTAAATATTCCTTCATGAATTCATCGTCAGTGAACGGTTTAAGTTTCTTTGCAATTAAATATGAAATTTTTAAACTCCATCAAATTGTTGACTCACTGATCAAATGCTCGACAGGGTTATTAAATTTATCTCTCAGTTCTGCAATCACACGTAGCCATTCTTTGCCTTGATACTGATCATAATTTGTAGCGTGACATGAACTGTACTGATGTTGTAAATTATATCTTTTTACATACTGTGGATCTTTTCTACAAACTAAAGATTTAGCTGTAGCATTCCTATTATTTTCAACAAACAAATATAGATCATCCCATAAAGATAAAAAGATTGGAGGCATAGATAGCTTGTTGCACTGTGATGTGCTCGGTTCATCCATGCTTACGTAGTGTACTGTACCACTACTAACACCACTATGTACAGCAAAGCATGTGCCTACTGCAAAGCGAGGCAGTCCCTTCGTCCCACCCTGCGCTCTTACGTCACACAGGCTCTCCGACCTCACGTATCAGCCAGTTGGTGGACGCTGATTTAGGATGTGTATTCTCCCAGGATTATAGTATAGTAAGTGAAATCGAATCAAGGTGTAACAAAGCTCGTAAAATGATCTGCAGTATTCTATAAGAAAGAAATGAGCTCTTGGACAAAATTATCTTAACATCACTCTGTCTTCAGCCTGATTTTCTGTGCAGGAGTGACAGCTGGGTGGTCTCAGGACATTTTATTCATAAACTGGAAGTAATAGACATGAAAATAGCAAGAATGATTGCTTGCACAAGAAGGTGGGTACTTGCAGTGTTGAGATTAAGGCTAAATTTGGAATGATATATTCCAGGGATGGCGAAACTATGACACGCGTGCCACTAGGTGATACGCAAATACGACTTCTGTGGCACGTCAGATAACATACTAACATATTTTATAATGTTCTTAACATGTAATAAATACGTATAAAATGTAGCAACATAGCATATTTTAACATTACACTTTAATAAAGAAGTATGTCTCAATTAATTCTATGGCTTTTACAGATTTTATTAGGTTAAAGCAAAAGTGTTATTCTTAAAATTTACCTGTTTAAAATAATGTAATTTTCAATGTTGTTTCAGTTGAGAAGATTTGTATATAATGCAATCTAATACCTAAATCAAGTCAAATGAGGGCTTTCATGATAATTTTAAAGGAAAATAACCGGTGGCACACTAGAGAGTAAAAAGTAATACACAAGACCTTAACTAACAAATGTTTGCCATCCCTGGTATAAGCAGATGAAGCTTTGCGTATGGACTGGCTTCCATCGTAGGTGATGTGAGGTGAATAGAGGATAGATTAACTAGGAGAAAAACAGACTCGGCCATAGAGGGTAAGAGAAGCAGGAGAACGCGACCATGGTTAGACTCAGTTTTAATTATTTAAAAGTAAGAAGAGTGGAACCAAACAAGACTACAGATCTAGTTACTAAGAGAGAATTATGGAGGCACCTAATTGATTGACAGAGGCTTGCAGACTGAATGCTGGAAAAGTGTAGCAGTCTATAATGAAGATGTACGTGCAATTAATGTCACACTTAACACATACAGGTTTCCAGTGACAGTAGAATGGGATTGCAATTTAAGAATCTCATATTTGTTCCGTATTGACTTTACAGTAAAGAAAATAGGTAATTTTTAAAGAATACAATTTACTTTGTCACACCGACACTTAGGACTTATGGGCCATGATGGGATAGGAAAGGGCTAGCAGTGCGAAGGAGGCAACTGGGGCCTTAATTGAGGTACAGCCCCAGCAATTGCCTGGTATGAAAATGGGAAACCATCAGAAACCATTTTCATGGCTGCCGATAGTGGGATTTGAACCCACTATTTCTCTAATTCAAGCTGACAGCTACATGAGCCAAACCACGCAACCACTTGCTTGGTACAGACCTCTTCATGTAATTATGAGGCTGTAGTAAGAATGTGAAGGAGAAGGCATATAAGTTTCTGGCAAGACCTCAATTAGAATATGGTTCCAGTGTACAGAGCCCACACCAGTATTAATAGAAACGAGAACTGGAAAATATCGAAAGGAAAGCAGCACAATTCGTTCAGGGTAATGTCCAAAAATGAAAATGTTCCAAACATTGTGCTGGGAAGACCTGGAAGTAAAAAGACAAACTGCTTGACTAAACAATATGTTCTGAGCTGTCAGTGGAGAGATGGCGTGGAATGACAATGGTAGACAAATAAGTTCCAGTGCAGCTCTTAAAGGTAGGAAATATCATAATATGAAGATAAAGTTAGTATTCAAGGGGACAAACTGGGGCAAATATTCATTTATAGGAAGAGGAATTAGGGATTGGAATAATTCATCAGGGGAAATGTTCGATAAATTTCCAAGTATTCTGAAATCAACTTTAAAAACTAAGTAAGCAATTGATACGAAGTCTGCCTCTTGGGCGATAGCCCTAAATGCAGATCAATGATGATTGATTGATTGGACTGACTGATGTTTGATTCAAGGGGATGTATTAACTTTTCGTGAGGGTATTCTTAGATGTGAGCTTCAGCATTGATAAACTTCACTTCTCGGTGATTCCTTTCTAAGTTATCATTATCTCTAAACCTTAACCTCTCCTCTCTTCTCCTCTCCTCTCCTCTCATCTCTTTTCTAAAGTCCCTACCCATATCCTTCTCTGTACCTCACATTTTCAATAACTCCCCTATCATCTCACACGGCACGGATACAAGTTCAAACTGTTTGTTATGGTAAGGTACAAAAAAACTTAGTAATATTTATTTACTATCCCCATCACATTTAGATCTGCTGCCTTGCAGATGAAACAAGGGACTACTAAGGGCTAAGGAAGTTCATGCTGACAGATAAAACCTCGACTCTGTAAGGCATAGCAAGTCAGCAGAAGAGGGCTTCCTTTTAACAATAATAGAACAAGCCTTGTGAAGAGGCTCGTTCATTCCCATATCTGACCTTCTGGAGTGGAAAATCGATGATGATGATGATGATGATGATGATGATGATGATGATGACCTCCAATCAATCAATCAATCAATCAATCAATGATCTGCATTTAGGGCACTCGCCCAGCTGGCAGATTCCCTATCTGTTGTTTTCCTAGCCTTTTCCTAAATGATTTCAAAGAAATTGGAAATTTATTGAACGTCTCCCTTGGTAAGTTATTCCAATCCCTAACTCCCCCTCCTATAAATGAATATTTGCCCCAGTTCTTCTCTACAATATGGCTACTCTTTGCTTCCTTGTCCAGTAAATTGCTCTTATTTTTATTCTTTGCTCTTTGATAATGATTAGCTTTATATTTTTTATACCATACTTGTATTTTTCTCCCCTTAAGACACAAGAATAGAGGGAGTAGAAACAGTGTCTAGTGCATATCAGAACTCAATGAACTTCACTCCGTGTATGGCAGTAATATGAAGAGCATTCAATATATTATGCAACACAATTTATTTCTTGGATAATTTTGGCTTAAAAAATTGGAATTTTGTTTGGGACATCTTTGAATATTCCTGCTTCATCTCGTAGAGTTTCATTAATTTCCGACATGTGGCTGTGCTATGACTAACCTTCAAAATGGCATCTGTAGCGGAGATGTGTACCAAACAGAGAGCAGTTATTGAGTTTCTTTTGGTGGTAAACTACAGTATCACAGATATTCATAGGTGCTTGCAGAATGTCTGTGGAGACCTGGCAGTGGACAAAAGCATGGTGAGTCATTGGGTGAGGAATGTTTCATCATCACTGTGAAGGGACTCTGAAGGGGTTATTCTGTTCGATGTCATCCCTCGTGGTGAAACGATCAACCCTGAAGTGTATTGTGCTACTTTAAGGAAACTGAATAACTTCAGCATGTTCGTAGCCACAAAAATGCAAATTAACTTCTCCTTCTCCACAACACTGCAAGGCCTCATACAAGTCCGCGCACCCGACAGGAGCTCACAAAACTTCAGTGGACTGTTCTTCCTCATCCACCCTACAGCCCGGATCTCACACCTTCTGACATCCATCTGTTTGGCCAAATGAAGAATGCACTCCACAGGAAGCACTATGTGGATGATGCAGCACGACGTTGGCTCCGACATCGACCAGTCGAACGGTACCATGCACGCATACAGGCCCTCACATTACAGTGGCGTAAGGTCGTAGCATTGAGTGGAGATTATGTTGAAAAATAGGGTATTGTAGCAAAAGGATTGGGGAATAACATGATGTATTTGAATCCTCAATAAAACCAACCTGTGTTTAGAAAAAAAGTGTGTTGCATTTATATATTGAACTCCCTTAGTGCCAAGCAAACAGGCTATGTTGTTCGAGGTGTATAGCTGTCAGCTTGCATTCTGGGGATAGTGGATTCGAACCCCACTGTCGGCAGTCTTGAAGTTGGTTTTCTGTGGCTGGGCCACGGTCACTTCCTTCCCAGTCCTAGTCCTGGCCTATCCCACATTCGCCATAAGACCTCTCTGAGTCGGTGCAACGTAAAACAAATAGCAAAAACAATTCTATACTTATATCCAGTGCTTGAGTTGGGGTGGGATGTGACAGGGTGGCATCCTGTTACTTTTAAAAACACATTCAAAGCATCTTGCTACTTTCTGATAGTGACAATACCATCCCAGAACATTTTAACATAATTTGTTTGTTTCAATACTTATTAAGGAATTTATTTACATGAATGCTTAACAGTCAGCAGAAAAATAAAGAAAATACATTTCAAATATACATGCCTTCATGGCATCAGATATCACAAATTATTCAGCCAGTCAGGCAAATTACAAAGCAAAATGGCTCAAATCACTCAAAATCAGTTTTAGTCGAGAAAAGTGGAGACTTCATTAAGATAAGTTTGAAATTTAAAGTTTTTGAGGATTTAAACAGAATTTAAACAGAATTTAAACATAAATGTTTATACATTTCTAAATATTTTTGAGTGTGATTTGATAGAATCTGATGATGTTCTTTCAAGAATGGAACATTTCATTCTATTTTAATTAAGTTGTTTCTATTTCAGGTATAATTGTTCCCATATGTTTTCTTTTTCAGGAAGTTTATAAATTCATTCATTCAAAAATTTGTTTTGGCAGACTGAAGAGCTAACAGTTATAAATTAACTGAGTCGAGACTGGAAAGAAATGGCTTCAGAACTCCATAGTCACATCAGTAAGGTCCATATATTATACAAATATGTAACTTTTATTATATAATAAAGGAATACATGAATATTAAAAATATATTACCAGTTACATACAAATGATTATTATTATTATTATGAGAAATTCTTTCTAGGAAAAAATACTCATGCTGCCCAGGTTAGAATGATGTATTCTGGGATGTGACAGTTCTACATACTCACCTAGTTCCACTGTATGAGGTATAGTCCTGAGACTCGGCACTTAGTCCAGAATCAGAGTGGTCATGTGCTATACTATTGATGTTAGTAATTTGGGAATGTGGTAAGTGTCCATTTAGTTTCCCCAGTAACGTATTGGGGTTGTCGTAGAGAGCGGAACTAAATGCACGAGGTCCAGAGGCAGACGTAGGATGACTGTTGATACCGGATGAGGTCATACGAGACAAACTGCCCGACGAGTAGTCCACAGCGTTATGAGCAGCAGAGAGTCTGATGAGTAAAATGTAAACAATTGTATTGAAAATTCACGATTTAAGATTGTAATACAAATAAGAGTAGATTACCTCCAACTGGTTCACTTTCCCAGAGAGATATTTAGAGCTTTAATGTTACTAAATACAGAGTTCAGATTCCAACAACCTTGGATAGTAAAGACAACAGACACAATAAAAACTAAAACCACATCCACTACTTACATGCAATATGGGAAGAATATGTTGTTCAAGAGGTCACAAATGTTCCCACTCACACAATATTCAGAACAAGTGCTGCTTCACTAGCAACATTGTGGATGTTGTCAAACTAGACTTCTAAATAACACATACTTTTTTGTCATTTTACATCTTAATTATGATGTCCAACTGCATTCAGCAAATAAAAAAATGAAAGCATAAACATTTGATAATAAAAAAGCTCTTATAAACTTACATAACAAGATAATAATATAATATTGATGGGCACTTTTATCATGTCTTCTCATTAGCATGTATAAGAATTGCACCTTAAAAATTTAATGTGGCTATTACAGCTGGGTGCAACCCTTATTTCAGGGAAGGTAGTATCTGCCACAGAAAGCAAACAGCATATGAGACAGTCATTTAGAAATTATACTGTAAGTTGGAAAATATCATATTAATGTACTACTATAAAATTCAGATCACTCTATCCCAGGAAAGTAAGGGAAATGAAAGGATTTAGAGCAGATGGGGAAAGAGAGTGCAATCCAATGTACAGAGTTGGTAAGTAATTGAATAAAAGTAATCACATTATTTGTAACAAGAAATGTTTAAAGTAATTTTTATTTGTAATCAGTAACTTTTAACAAAATGTAATTTTTACACATCATTTGGTTCTTGAAATAAAATTGTAATCATTACTTTCTGGTAGTGGCATCGTGTGCTTAAAATGTGTGGGTGACATCATTCATTTGACTGATGCTTTAATGCAGGCTCGTAGGCTAATGTCCATGTCTCATCAATGGTGACAATACGCTGCAGAAATGCATCTTGTTGTTGTGGTATCTGTCCAGGTGGATGCCAGCCAGTTCATACTGGTGCCATTTCTATACGTCGGTGAGTAGATGTGGAACACAATGCGATGTAATTTTCCTAATTTTACGACATTTTGTTGATAAGTGCCCCACCTTTAATGACTGAGACCAACCTCTACGGATAATTCCCAGACTGTCCATCGATGGTCTATGGAAACAAGACCACTCACGATATCAATCTCATCTTGAGGAATGGGCGGCTGACCTGTGCTGTGCAAATCCGCAGTCTCATTCTGACAGACACGAGATGCCTTGACCCATCGTGTAACCATCCTATACGGTAATGCATTCTTGCCCATTATACAGTTGCTTCATGTAATCCTCAATAACATTCTGATGCATTTTTGCCACGGGCAAGCGTGATTTTAATCCATGAACGTTGATCACCTTTTGAAAACATGCTTTAGAGCAATGAAATCGACACTCTTCACTTCAACACCGCACAGCAACAACACTCCCGACTGGATGCCCATCAAATGCACACTACACATCGATAACAGAGCTATCTGACCGCTCCCATATCCTATTTGTGCATGCCCAATCTCTTATAAGTTACTGGACTACGTTGCCATCCACTTTATTTACAGCCATCATATTTCACAACTCCATAACACAGAAATTTTAGGAATTACAATTAATATTTTGTAACTGGAAATGTTTAGAAATGCTATGTTGTCCAAGCTTACTGGAAATATTCTAAAATTATTATAGGAAAGTGAACGTGGTAATTAGTCCTCTGATTGCCTATAATACACATAAAAACAAAGCAAAGTCATCTCCACATATAATTATAGGAGGCATATAGTAGTAGAAGATAAACGCTTCACTATCTGTAAACCTTAGCACTTAGTGGGACAGCGTGCTTAGCTCTATGCACAGTTGCCCCTGTCACCAGGAATTAACCTGGTACACATTTCTGGTGTAGGCTGAATGAACCCCAGGATCATGTGCCCCTCCACAGTGGAACTCTTGCTTCTAAATTTCTTAACCATCCCTGGCATGGAGTCCAGTTTTTTCCTTCTTTCTTTCATTCTTTCAAAATAAGCAGTGGTGTTCTATTAGAACCATACATAGTGAAATATATGTAATTTTGTGTCCAATGATGGTCTAATAATAAATTTAAAATTTAAATATAATTCTTCTTTCTTTGATTTTCAGATGATATTACACACCAAGGTCCAACAGCAGATATAGAAAAGGAAAGATGTGATTATTGATTCATACAGCTGATGTCTTTAGAGAAGGTGGTAAAGGATTATGAAGGCATCATCTACATTTACCATAACACAGGCTACCTGCAGGTATCTCTGTGGAGGGAGAGAAGTTTGCCATTGATGCACATAAAAAACATGGCCTGTATAAATAAGGTTTTAGAGAAGAATTGGAAGAGAGGCTTGGAGTTAATATCTTATATCATGACATGAGTGTTTGAATTAACTCCCATTAGTGTCTCAAAACTAGTTTTTGAACTAGCAAAGGATAGAAATAAAAGGGCAGAAAAATGATGCCTGGCTGAAGTCTGAAAGAGAAGTGCTGAAATTTGTCTTTGTTATTCTAAAGCTACATCTGCAGTCTGTGTGGAATCTTCAGTAAGCTACAGAAACAAAGACATTATTCTTTGCTAATATGAAAAATATACTTTGAAATTATCAAATTCACAGTATCAAAGAGATAGTCCTCATAAAAATGCATGAATATCTTCTTCAAAAATTGATTCAAGAGGCAAAAGGATAGTTTGTTACCACACATGCTGAATGAGAACTCATGGTGACAGCTGCCTATAGAAGTAACATTGGAGAATATATTGTATTATACTTGAAATAATATTTGTAAGGAAGAATGGAATGACTGTGAACTCCACAGCCCATAACTGGACAAGAGATGAATGAAAACCTACAACCTGTTTTCCAGTCAATCACCGGGTCAGGAATGGGATGAATGAAGTCCCCAACTTGCGGCGAGGATAGCAATTGTGCCGGCTGCCGAGGACTGTCGCACTCCTCTGGGGCAATGATTAATGACTGACAGATGAAACGAAATTATATTGGAGAGTGTTTCTGGAATGAAAGATGACAGGAAAAACCAGAGTACCCAGAGAAAAACCTCTCCTACCTCTGCTTTGTCCAGCACAAATCTCACATGGAGTGACCGGGATTTGAAACACGGTATCCAGCGGTGAGAGGCCGGCGCGCTGCCGCCTGAGCCATGGAGGTTCCCCATAACTGGACATGCATTATATAAAATTGAACATATGAGATCAAAAGAATGCTGTACCTTAAATTGCTGTAGTACTGAAGTATTTATTTACGTTGAATGACACAGCAGTCAAATAAGCTTTCATTCAAGGTTTGGAATTTTTCAAATATTTTGGAGATATTATGCTTTATTAGTCTCAATCAATATAGTCAGTGTGCTCCACACACACATGGTTGACGGCATCAGACAACAGATAGGATATCTGCCACCAGGGCGAGTGCCCTAAATACAGATCAGTAGTGATTGATTGATTGTGATATTTCCTTATTTATCATTAAAAACCTTTTATAATCACTTAATAATTTGGAGGCTCAAAACACTATGTGCTACTCTTAAAAAACAAGAAGAGAAGTTGTGCAGTTTGAGAATACAACGGAAATCTTTGATAACCCACTCAGATCTTTTTAACAGAACATCCTTCAACAGCCCAATCATACATGTACATCTTTGAAGATGGCAGTCGTATTTGTTCTAGAGATTATCACACCAGCTGTGAGAGCCCATTCCAGAATACTTTGAGATTGTTGGAGGCGATTTGTGGTGAATGAAAGAAGAGAAGAATATTAATGAATTAGAAATTAAAAGTGATTTTGAGTGGCACCCTGTCTGTAATATAGCATCGCTGCTGGATTAATTTACCTCGGTGTACAAACTGAAATCTAGAAAAAATACCTAAAATTATATACAAGATGAAAAATAATAATACAAGATGTGTCTAAAAGGTACGGTGAATGAGCCAATATCGCAATGGCAACATGTGCTAACATTGTGTGCATGTGCATGTGAATAGAGACACATCCCGAGAAGCACCACATAGCGCTGAACACACAGAGCTGAAGCAGATTAGTCTGCCATGGCAAGTTGAAAGATTGGGGCTGCCAAATGGATGGGACATTCAATTTCTGAAGCTGGAGAGACATTCATTATCCCTCATTTCATGGTGTTGGCTATGTTCTGGAACTCCCTCATGAAGCCATTCAGTTTCAATTGTAGTCAGTGCAGTACCTGACCATCATTGTATAATGACCATGAACAGCACCATCTAGCTAGATACAGATTGTGAGCAACTGCGAAAAGACCTCAACATTGTTGTGAGATGGACAGCAGGTAACGGCATGATGATAAATGGGGTTAAAAGTCGGGTTGCGAGTTTCACTAATAGGAAAAGTCCTCTCAGGTTTAATTACTGTGTTGGTGGGGTGAATGATCCTTATGGGGATCCTGTAAGTACCTAGGTGTTAATATAAGGAGAGAGATTCATTGGGGTAATCACGTAAGCGGTATTGTAAGTAAAGGGTACAAAAAGTAAATTTAAAAAAGTAAACTCGTGACATCGTCCTGAGGTGGTGCAGCTATTTTCAGGCACACCCCCAATGGAGGTGAGCTGCATATGCCATTTCAACTACATACCAGCCCTCCTGCCATTCATAAATTTCTGGCAGTACCGGGAATCGAACCCAGGCCTCCAAGGACGGCAGCTAATAACACTAACCTTTACGCTACAGAGGTGGACATAAAGGGTACATGGTTATGAGGGTATTTAGAGGTTGTACACTAGTGTCCAAAAGTTAAGCATAATCACTAAACAAGGCCATACCGCCTAATAGGAATGTCAGGCGGATTGCTGAACAAACGGAAGCTGAATCACACACCATATATTACACAACTTGTCCAAAAAACAGTGTCAGAAAGGCTCTGATAGCTAAGGTACACTTTTGTCAACAACTAACAAATCTTGGCAATGTCCTCCCACACAAAATATGCTGTTAATAGGGTGTATGGTTACCCCTAACAGCCACACATGCTTCACAGTGACATGGCATGCTCTCTATCAGATGGTCCAAGAGCTCTTGTGGCAGTCGATCCCATTTCTCCGAAAGGGCAATGCAAAGGTCTTGGAGGGTCCTTGGTGGAGGATGACAGGATGCAATTCGCCTCCCCAATGCATCTCAGGCATGTTCTATAGGATTCAGATCTGCAGACCTCGCTGGCCAGTCCATGCAATGAATGTCTTCCCCAGCTAGAAATTCATCCATCAGAGCAGCGCAGTGCGGTCGGGCATTATCATCCATTAAGAGGAAGTCTGCATCAACCACACCTCTGAAGAGTTGAACATTTGGTCTCAGTACCTCATCCCTGTATCTCTGAGCGTTAACAGTGTTCCTCGGACCACCCATGAAGATGTGCGTGTCCATACGGCCATTCAACATGATGCCGCCCCACATCATGACACCACCACCACCACCATACTGGTCCCATTCCACGATGTTCCTGTGGTTGTATCGGCTACCTGGTTCTCTCCAGATTAATATGCGACGGGAATCGTTCTGCAAACTGAAGCAGGATTCATCTATGAAAAGCACATGCCTCCATTCATTCATGGTCCTGTTTTGATGTTGACGGCTCCAAAGTAAACGGGTCCATCTCTGTGCTGGAGTGAACGGGACGCACACCACTGGACGTCTGGCAAACAGCCCTACTATTCTCAGCCTCCGGTACACAGTTTGCTGGGAAACGACAACCCCTGAGACGGCTGCAAGCTCTGCCGACAACTGTCTTGCAGGTGCACTCCGATTTCTTCGGGCGGTTAAGGCAAGATATCGTTCCTGCTGTGGGGTGGTTACCCTTGGTTGACCTGGTACTGGCCTAAGACTAACATCTCGTGTGTCTCAAAATAGTCTCCAAAGCTTGGAAATGACACTTTGTGGCACATTCAAGGATACGGCGACTTCGATCCGTGTCTGGCCTACTTCCAGGTGGGCGAGTATTCTAGCCTGCAAAACGGGGTCCAAATGGTGTCGTCGTGACATTATTTTGTCACCTTCACCACGAGGCTACACTCTGCACACTATAACAGGGCAAACACGACTGAGGGAATATAGGGCAGACACTGGCTGTGTTTACCTTGCGGTTACGCCGCTAGTCAAAGCAGGAAACTCTCATTTCCTATACAGAGCGAACACGTAAGGTTGGTAAGTGCATATGTCATGCAATTTGCGGTCTATCCTGTTGCCCTGCTTACTCGTAACTTATGCTCAACTTTTGGACACTAGTGTAGTACGGAGGTAAAAGAGAGGGCATATAAGTCTCTGGTAAAACCCCAACTAGAGTATGTTTCCAGTCTTCCTTAAGAAGAAGAAGAAGAAGAAGAAGAAGAAGAAGAAGAAGAAGAAGAAGAAATTAACAAAGAAGTAGAAGAAGAAGTGATGAAAAGTGGAAAACAAAGAATCCAAAGAAAAGCAACTCAGTTTGTTCTGGGTCATTTCCGATAAAAGAGTAGCATTACGAAAATGTTGCAAAGTTTGGGCTCAGAAGACTTGGGTGAAAGGAGATGCGCTGCTTGACTAAGTGGTATGTCTTGCAGGTGCACTCCGATTTCTTTGGGCGGTTAAGGCCAGATATCGTTCCTGCTGTGGGGTGGTTACCCTTGGCGTGGAATGACATTAGTAGACGAATAAGCCTGAGTGGTGATTTGATGTTTTTAAAAGTAGGAAAGATCATAATATGAAGATAAAGTTGGAATTCTAGAGGACAAATTGGGGCAAATATTTGTTTATAGGAAGAGGAATTAAGAATTGGAATTATTTACCAAGGAAGATGCTTGATAAATTTTCCAATTATTTGCAATTATTTAAGGAAAAAATAGGTAAAAAACAGATAGGGAATCTGCCACCTGGGTGACTGCCCTAAATGCAGATCAGTGGTGATTGATTGAAGGAGGTACCAGAGGCATACTGAGATCAGTGCACTGATCCTCAGTCTTAATAGAACATCAGAATATCTTTATTAACAGTACAACACCGGTCACAGAACCTCACCTAGACTAGTGAGGAACCTGGAAACCTGTAAACACATGTTATGGTCTGATAAGTCAAGATATAACTTGTTTCGGGCTGATGGTAAAGTTTGAATTTGGTGTAAAACAGTGAGGTTGCAATTTACAAATTTCATTATATAGGTCCGTATCGATGCAGCTTAATTAAGAACTAATTTTTGGTTTAATGATCCACCCAATTAATACCCTTCACAGTACAATACACTTAATAACATAAAATTATTTTTGAGACGCTATGGCTGAAGAAGTCTTAAATAAAAGATTAAACATGTACCAAAGAATGCATAAAATATTTTAAGATTAAATGTATTCTCACTTGTAAAGTGAAGGGTATTGATTGGGTGGATCATTAAACCAAATAGTATTTCTTAATTAAACAGTGAGGTATCGATCCCAGTTGTCAGAAGCATACTGTGCAGGTTGGTGGTGGTTCTGTACTGTTGTGGGATGTGTTTACATGGAACGTCATTGAACACTAACCTCCACAAAGTCCTCCTTGATAACCAAATGCATTATCTAATTGGACCTATCTTAATACGGGGAGAATTCTGGAGAGTTTCAACAAATGACATGACCATCATATTTGCCCAAGTTAAGCATTTACGGGAATTGGTGGACAGTCTCTTTCAAACCTAAGATCCTGCACCTACATACTACAAAGCAAGTTGGCTGTGCGGTTAAGGATGCGCAGCTGTGTGCTTATATTCAGGAGGTAATGGGATTGATTCCCACTGTCGACAGTCCTGAAGTGGGTTTCCTATTTTCACACCAGATAGAAGTACATAAGCATTACATTGACATGTCAAAAACACTGGGAAGCCTATTTTACACACATAGAGCCCTCTGTTTCAGAGAAACGTTGTAATTCTTGGTAGGATGAATGTCACAAAAGAAGAGAAGACCTCAGGAAAGTTGTAAAGTTGGATGGCTTCCCACAATTCCCTAGTATGTAGGATTTTCTCAATTGGCTTTATGTCGCACCAACACAGATAGGTCTTATGGCGACTATGGGATGGGAAAGGGCTAGGAGTGGGAAGGAACCATCCATGGCCTTAATAAAGGCATAAGCATTTGCCAGGTGTGAAAGTGGGAAACCACGGAGAACCATTTTCAGGGCTGTCGACAGTGTGGTTCGAACCCACTATCTCCGAAATGCAAGCTCAGAGCCGGGTGACCCTAAAAGCACGGCCAACTTGTTCAGTGAATCAGTAAAAAATGTGAGAGCTAAAGTATCAAATTTACGTTGCCTAGTTTTGATTCTATGTACTTTTATGCTAACAGATATTCTTACCTTTCTTTCTTGAAACCATCGAGAGCCAAGGAAATTTAATTACATCATCTGTGTCATCCTGCACTTTGCTGGGTAAAACATTTTGCCATTTGCAGTGAGAAACGTGTATTTGTCTGGTGAGTGCACTTCATTAGAGACTTGTAAATGTAATAGTTGTGTCATAATTTCCTCACATTCTTCTTTCTTTACATCATTCACTACCCTATCTATCAATGAGTCCTATGCAATTGTTTGGTTTCATTTCTTGCTACTGCTCAAAGCATTGTAAGAAGACTGCAAGGGATGTGTTCTTTTAAATATCCTCAGTTAATTTGATAGGAGAAAAAAGATGTTTCTATAATCATTCTACCGAACAGCTCTTATATGCGTTTGCCTTTCCTATATTTTTATCTTGACATTGCTTTGGTATTCCCCATTGTTTTAGCTGATCTATTTTGGAGCAACACTTTCATTGTTTATAAAATACACTAATGCAGTTATGTGTTTTCACATTTTTTTGTACCTGCAGGACAGGAGCATTCACTGCTAGAGACATCACGATTGAGTTACCTTATCCTACAAAATTATGTATAACAACTTATGAAAACATAGCAAATATGCATTAAGTAATCCTTACTAAATAAACTTTATAAATTGTTACCTAACTACACCATGCCTATCTCAAGTTTCATGATATAAGGCAGCAATGTGACAGACATTTGTTGGGTGACACTTCCTGCGAGATATTCAAAACCATTCGAAGTTAACTCTCTTCAACGTCATTCACATGGCCACTTACAATACGGGTCTTTTCCTTTATTTTATTCCTTCTTTTATTTGCATGATGATTCACTTTGATCTCCAAATTAAAACTTTTAAACTCACCACTTATTTGAATGTCACACATGTTGTACTGAGACTCTCGCAATATCCCTCACGTCTTGTTTCAGTATGGGCTAATAGTGTGGCATTTTGAGCAGCCTGTATGGTGCCTATATTGGCCAGAATTCTTGTGAAGACATGATACATGATACACACATGATACATAGACACTGACGGCCTGCATTTGATGCTCTTTCTTTTACCTATCTCCATAGTGGTGCTGCTAAGATGAGTACCATGAGAGAACCACAAATCAAAGTTAATAGATTCACTCCCAGCCATCCACTCATGCTCTAGGATAATGTAGGAGGGTACAAAATATGAAGTCCCAAGGCACCTGTACCAAAGATAACTGTTGTGTCTGTTAGGTCATCAGCCCAGAGGCTGGTTGGATCCTCAAATAGCATCACCAAAGGCTATGCAGTTATAGGGAAACCACAAAAACCAATGGCAGTACCAAAATGAGGCGTACTAGGCAAGATGAGGAGTGAGGTAGTTTGCCATTGCTTTCCTCACTGGGCCAGACAGTACTATTGTAGCACAACTAACCCTATGAGCAACACCTTTTATGACACTCAGACACACTGGTTGTGCTCTGAATGTCATTAATCAGCACCACCCATATCCCAGCAGCTTCCATACTGTCACAGCCATGGATGAGACTGGGACTTCAGTGGAAGCTACACTTTGCTCTGGCCTGTGCCAAGAGATGGATGCAAAAGTACTGTAACCATCAAGAAATGACAGCAGGCATAGATAACTGTTAACTCCATATAATTATAGATACAATAGATATTTGAATACAATAGATATTTCAATAACACAGCCTATCAGATATGGTATTTGCTATACCGATGGCCATAAAATGGAAATAACATTGAATTATGTATTAATAATCTTCTAGCCCAAGATAAAGTCCATGTACATCAAAAATGCATTGGACTTGGTTTCTGAAGTTGAGGTTGAAGTACTAGTTGATACATGATGATGACTGAGTATGAGTGCATTACCCAGCACGAGACAATGGATCCCCCTTGCCAGTAGGTTACAACTCAGTCAGTGGTAGTAGTATCCACGTATTCACATGGGATGAAATATGACCCCTGGTAGGTTAAATCTGCCAACGACCCTCACTGGTGATTGTTACAGGAACTGTCCGATCATGTCCATCCTGCACAAAATCTTTTCCTGTAGCAAGACAATCCACTGGCCCATTGTCCCTGAATTGTGGCCAATTGGTTCAACGAACACTCCACAAAAATAAGGATGCTCGCTTAGTCCCTGAGCAATCCTGTTGAATGCATCTGAGATGATATCGAGAGGAATCTGTGCTTCCTGGACCTTGCTCCGATCAGTCTTCATGCGTTGTGGAAGGTTGTGTAGTGGTCATGCATCAGTATGGCTCCCTAATGCCTTCAATACCTTGTGGAGTCCATGTCATGACTAGGGAGCGGATTTTTATGTGCTAAAAATGTGGAAAATATTTATTTTTTATGTGCTGAAAAACTTTAAAATATGTGATAAAAAATTGAAATTATTTTCCTTTAAATATCACATAACTACTTGCGCTCAAGAAGTAAATAAGTATAATGTTTTGTATTAGAATATGGTGCTACCAAACGTGCTCCTTAAGGCAAAATGGTGTCTGTGTATGGAAACGTGCTGTATGGTATATTAATTTTTGATATGCCAGAGTAGATATTATGAATGGTTATTTGTTTAAAGGTAAAGTTTTGTCTATATATGGCAAAAGCAACCTATTATCTTTGAGAAAATAGTACCAGTTCGTACTCACTCATCACACGCTGGAATATTAGTTGCTAGAAGTAGTCTCAGAATTGCAGTGAACAACAAAGGTCATCTCCAAATTGTTCATCACAAATGCATGCCGATTATCTCTAAAGAACTCCTTATACTGCGAAAACAATCGCTCCACATCACAGGAAGTCAGGCGAGCATAGTTAAAGAGAGGAATGTCACCAACAATAACGCCATCAATTTCGCCAACATGAGCACCCTCTAATACATTAGAAATTTGGCACATTGTTTGAAATCCTCTGTTTTTCCTGAACAAATTTTGATATTTGACCTTTAACAGTCCCTGTACCTGCGAAGCCGGGAATGAATCTAATTTATTTTCAACAGCGCGCACTTCCTTCACTGTTTCGGACAACAGGTTAGTGGATTTTTCAAGTATGTCTATAATTTTACACAAGAATCTTAGATTGGAAGATATAAACGCCAAATCATTTTTCAAAAAGCTGTCTTTTAGTATCTCTTGAAGAATCTCAATTGACGACGCGTCGTTTTTATCTAGCACATTCACAACGGATGCAAAACTTTCGAAATTGTCTGCGTAGTATACCACAGCGCTAAGCCAGGTACCCCACCGCGTAACAATAGGCAGAGGAGGAAGCACAAGATCCGGGTTTTTCTCATTAAAGAGATCGATTCTTGAGGGTGCTTTTACAAAGACTTTTTTTCCATTAGACACTAATTTATCCAGTTGAGGATACTGAGCCCGCACAGTTTCACATAACCTGTGTAGAGCATGAACAACTCAAGTTACGTGTATAATTTTCGGAAAGCTCACAGAAAGGCCTCCGTCTGCCTTTTTCATGTAAGCTGCACTGTCAGTAAGGAAAAGCAATACATGATCGTATTTTATACCTTTTGGCCAAAGTAAGTGCATGGCTTCATTGAATAACCTAGCTACAGTGACATGGTTTGCAGCAAGCATTTCTTTACACGCTAGCAAATAGGAATGTTCGCAGGCAGTTTTGTCATTCTTGAACACACCAACTACAACATTTCCTACTTTTCTGCCACTTGAATCAGTGGTTTCGTCAATGCTCACCCACAGTTTATCGCTATCACATACTGCCCGAATTCTCTGTAAAGTTTCTTCGTAACATTTTGGGAGATAGATTTTCCTTAATGTGGATTCGTCTGAAGGCTCAAAATTAATGTACTTTGTTAGGAAATTTCTCAGTCCCGGATTATTTATTTTAGCAAGAGGAATGTCGGCGCAAACAAATGCTCTGCATACATCTAAATAATACTGGGAATATTTAGATCACCGCCGTCTCGATCCTCCTATAGTAGGTGATTTAGATGGGCCTGCATTTGAAGTAGCTGGTTCAGCTATTAGTAATTGTCGCAAACGCACACGCGAAGCAGCCGCAGTATGCTTATTTCCAGACAAATGCTGGATTACTTGAGAACGTTGATTTGCACGTACTGTTTTACCACACAGTTGGCAAAATAATACTTTGCCATCGATAATGAAAATGCTTTTAAATTTCACTACATATTGTTGAAGACGCGACCTTGTACTCGACTTCTCTTTTGGCATTACTTTACAGGTTACGACACACGCATTTACGGTGAATCACTGTTTCAATAAAAATAGCAGCGGACAATGAAGGAAATATTTCTTATAAATCCATACAAAATCACGCGACCACGGGAATGATATATGGACCCGAACAGCTAACCTTACTCTTAGGAGTGATGAAATTCCACTACCTAATGGTGGGGCAATATTCTTCCGAGTCTCCCATGTCGTAACGGAATTACGTCACCTTATCTCTCCGTGATTGCCTTTCACTGATATTCTATAAACAAAACCCGAGAGGGCTGACTCATAAAGAGTTGGAATGACATCATGCAAGGAAACATCTTGTGCAGCAAATCAAATCGCTGTCTAAATGTAACGACGTAGCCAGTGACCAGAAAGTTTTAGATCTTATGGAGGGAAGTCCATAAAAAGCCGAAACATTCAGATACATTATGTTAAATACACTGTTAAAAACAATACCGTAATCGTAAAATGAAAATATGAGCATTGTTTTATAACACAGAAGCATTTTAAATTTTATTGTCAACAAATATTGCCAATTTATGTCCTTATTATAGATTTTCTTAAAATATGTATTTACATTTTAAAAATGTGAAAATATGTGTTTTTATGTGAAATAAGATTCAGTTTTTACACTTGGGGATGCACAATAGGAATAATGAACTTCGTAACTTGCGTTAAAACTTACGCAAAAAAATTATGTAATTACATAAAAATCCACTCCCTAGTCATGACACATCACTAACATTATCACGGTGAAAGTGGGTACTACATGTTACTAACGAGATATCTCTAATTCAATTGCTCACAAGTGTACAATAGAATGAGTGAAAGAAATATTTAATGTCAATAGTAACTGAGCAGCACAAATACCAGCCAAATGCCAACAAATACACTCAGTTGCAAAAAAAAGTGTACCATGATGGAGTTGTAATTTTGCTGCAAAACTTGCCATGCAGTTACATCTTAAGTAGACAGTCAAATGATTGGCATAGTGACGTGTTTAGTTGAATGGTTTTACCACATACTGCCACTCTTGGCCTATATAAAGGCTTGCAGAGACTACTCATACAGAGTGGAATGCTGCTTCCGGTTGTGGACATGCCTCTACAACTTAATAAAAGACATTTGGCCCAGTTATCAGAGTTTGAGAGAGGGCATATTATCAAAAGGTCCAAAGCTAGATGCCGTCACTTGTCACATAAGCCATTCTGAACAGACTGTTAGGGCACGTTGGGACCAGTGGATGCGGGAGGGCATGCATACGTAACAGATGGACTCAGAACACCCTCGACTGACCACAAGGAGAGGAGAGCATATGATACTCTTGACAAGAACAAACATATCAACTGTTAGTGCCTGCAGGCCCCCACCTAATCAATACTTGTTTGATTAGGTGGAATTCTTCTCCTCTTTGCATTTGTGTGAATCATCAATACGGATATGAAGTTCATAAATTACGGCCCCCATGTCTGCCGGAACCATTTCCAGGCACTTAGCTGAAGGAAATTTCATCTATTACATTCTATTACATGTTCTGCCGTTGACAATAACCCACTGTCGTCCCCGTTTACTTTGGTGTCGTGAACGACAAACCTTGTCAGGTATGGACTGACACCAAGATTTTTTAGTGACAAATCGAGGTTCTCTTAGTTCACTGACAACGGCCGCGTTCATGTCTGGGGGCCTCATAGTGAGCACCTCAATCGTATATGATAGTCGGCCACCCCTAGTAGTGATACAAGGGACATTGGCAGCATATCAATATGTGCAGGGCATCCTGCCCTTCATGACATGGCTTCCAAGAAAGATTTTGCAGCAGGATAAAGTTCGGCTGCACAAACCACAGGTATCACAGGAATGCCTCTGCAATATCATCACATTTCCGTGGCCTGCCCAGTCGCCCATCAAACATGTCTGAGACCACTGGGGTGCCATCTTCAACAGCCTTGGAGTTAGCACGATCTAGAGAACCAGTTGCAGCAAATGTGGAGAGATATGCCATAGGTTACCATACAAAACCTGCCCACTTGTATCACATCTTGTATCTGAGGTAGAGGCAGATCCACACAATATTTGAATCTCACTTAAACTATTCAGTTTTATGCAATAAAACAACAATTTTTCTCTCCTTACAGAAGAATGCATGGATGCATAAGTTTTAAACAACACATCTGCAAAGTACCACACTTTTGATATCATCAATGATTGTAGTGTTTGAAAATATCTTCACAGGATGATCCAAGGACATAGTACCCCACTTCCCACAATAAATTATCCTTTTGTTCTGATACCATAATCACTTAAATCAGTGTTATAATCAACCATATTAAGTTTCATGCAATTCTGACAATTCCTACTTGGGGCACTTTTTTTTCTTCTTGTTTTTGGCAAATGAGTGTATGATACCAGACTTTCTGAGACGGCTCGAGATTTGGAGCACATGTTGAATGAGAATGAAAGAATCATTGTGAGATAAACACAAGTATAAAACAATGGAAATGGAATGTAGATGAATAATGCAGTGTGGCATGAAATATCAGATTGACAAATTAGCTTATATATTAAGATATGAAATAACATTGGACTGTACGAGCAAGGAGGATTTTCTAAAAAGAGAAACATTAACTTATCTCAAACCTAGTATATTTATTAGAAGTTGTTTCTGAAGTTGTTAATCTGGAATACAGTAATGTATGGATGTGAAAGACCCAGTGAACTTTTTTATAAGGGTGACAGAATGTGGGGATAAGTAGACTGGATCAGAAATTAAGAATTTCTGAAACGATTTGAGAAGAAGGGAACAATTTGGTAAATGCCAATTGAAGTTTTCTCATTCACAGATCAAAACATCACCTATACAGCCTGTTGTTGTTGTTTGGGTCATCAGTCCATATACTGGTTTGATGCAGCCCTCCATGCTACCCTATCCTGTGCTAATCTTTTCATTTCTACATAACTACTACATCCTACATCTTCTCTAACCTGTTTTTCATATTCATGCCTTGGTCTACCCCTACCATTCTTACGGACTACACTTCCCTCAAAAACCAACTAAACAAGTTCTGGATGTTTTAAGGCATGCCCTATCATTCTATCTCTTCATCTGGTCAAATTTAGCCAAACTGTTCTCCTTGCATTCTTCTGCAACACCTTAGTTTAAAAGTGCATACTCTCTTTCTTTCTGACCAAGTTATTGTCTGTGTTACATTTTTATAAAATGCCATGCTCCTGATGAATATCTTAAAAAATATCAGTCTAATGTTTATATCAATGTTAAGGTGAACAAATTTGTTTTCTTAAAAATAAAAAGGCCTTCCTTGCTTGGGCTAGTCTGCATCTTTTGTCCTCCATACTTCTGCCATCGTTGTTATTCTACTAACCAAGTAACAGTATTAATCTACTTCCATTAAGACTTCATTTCCTAACCTAATATTTCCTGTATCACCTGAGTTTGCTGAACTGCACTCCATTAATTTTGTTTTAGATTTCTTTATTTTCATCTTGTACTCCTTTTCCAAGACTGTGCCCATATTGTTCAGCAATTTCTCCAGATTTTCTGCAGACTTAGATAATATAATAATATCATCAGCATATCTCAGAATTTTGATTTTGTCTCCTTGGATTGAGATTTGTTTTCCAAATTACTCTTTGATTTCTTTTACCACATGCTCTATATAACCCAAATGCTAATTCTAACACTGTGATTCTTTTAATTTGAAAACTGTTAACAAGACGATGAAATAAATTGATGTGGCATATCTTTGGTCACCCAAAACCTGGTCACTATGTTGTGTTTGGAAATATACAGATTTATCTGGAAGGTGTATGAATGAACTGTGTGAGCACAGTAAACTGGGACTGCAAAGAAAAGAAGTTGAGGAGTAAAAGAACATCCACTAGACAAGAGTTGCAGAGTTTTCAGGACAGAAGACATGGTCAAAGTTATGTTCCATGATGTGAAATGAGGTTTTTTCATGTTTTAACTTAATTTTTCATGGCCAGGAGTACTACACATGATAGGTCTTTTTGGGTTTGTCTTGAGAAACTATACAAAATGCAAGAAAACTTGATGTTTTAGGAAGATCAGGCTTCTTATGAGGAAGAAAACCAAGGTTAATATGAAACATCAAGTAGAGTAGACTGGTAACTTTGCTATTTTTTAGGCTGTATTTGTAGTTTAAACTAAGTTCCATTCTTCACTTTCTTTTTGCAAATAAATAGTTACACCTCCCCTGCGAACCCTGTGACCTTGCTGTAGTGGGAAGGCTTGCATGTCCCAATGTAGATAGCCGAGCCGCAGGGTGCAATCATATCAGATGGGTATCTGTTGAGAGACCAGACTTTCGAATGGTTCATCAAAAGGGGGGGAGGGTAGCAGTCTTTTGGAAGTTGCAAGGGTGGCAGTCTGGATAATTGACTGATATGACCTTGTAATAATACTCAACATGGCTTAGCTGTGTTGATACTGCTACACGGCTGAAAGCAACCGGAAACTACAGCCATTAGTTTAGTATCTCATGACTGCAAAATTTTAACACACATTACTTACAGAAGGATGGAAAAATAAGTTGAAACATAGTTGGAAAAATGATCAATTTGGCTTCAGAAGAAATGTAGGAACACGTGAAGCAATCCTGATGTGACGTCTGATCTTTTAGAGGACTGACTTAAGAAGGACAAGCCCATGCACATGGTGTTCATAGATCTTGCAAAGGCATTTGATAATGTTGATTGGACCAAGCTATCTGAGATTTTCTTTTTTTACAAGTTGCTTTACGTCGCACTCGCGCCGACACAGATAGGCCTTACGGCGACGATGGGACAGGAAAGGGCTAGGAGTGGGAAGGAAGCGGCTGTGGCCTTAATTAAACTACAGCCCCACCATTTGAGTTTCTGAAGGTTATCGGGATCAGCTACCAAGAACGAAGAATTATCTATAATCCGTATAAAAATCAGTCTGCAGTGATAACAATGGATAGCTTTGAAAAAGAAGCATCAATCCAAAAAGGAGCGAGGCAAGGTTGCAGTTTGTCCATGCTCCTTTTCAATGTTCATATAGAACAGGGAGTAAAGGAAAGCAAACAGGAATTTGGAAAGGTAATCACAATCCACGGAGAGGAAATCAAAACCCTGAGATTTGCTGATGATATTGTTATTTTATCTGAGACTGTAGAAGATCTAGAGAAATTGCTGAATGGTATGGACAGAGTCTTGGGCAGGGGCGGCCGTACCTTATGTGCTGACCGAGCTCGATAGCTGCAGTCGCTTAAGTGTGGCCAGTATCCAGTATTCGGGAGATAGTGATTCGAATCCCACTGTCAGCAGCCCTGAAGATGGTTTTCCGTGGTTTCCCATTTTCACACCAGGCAAATGCTGGGGCTGTACCTTAATTAAGGCCACGGCCGCTTCCTTCCCACTCCTAGCCCTTCCCTGTCCCATCGTCGCCATAAGACCTATCTGTGTCAATGCGACGTAAAGCAAGTAGCAAAAAAAAAAAAAAAACCTCATGTGCTGAAGTGCTGCAGCACATTGCCTAATTGAAAAATAAATTACTTTAAAAATATTATCTGCATTCAAATACAGTGCATTGAAAAATACATCAGCTAAAGAATAGGAAATGATTCAACTCCCCTCACAACCAGATAACTAGCTGTGCGCTCTACGCCGCGTGGCTGTGCTGGGCTGTGCGATCACAGCTCAGGCAGAATTTCTAAGCCTTTTTCCAGAAATCAGGAACTCTGCCTTTTTGCGCATGTGTGCCCAACTTTTCTGATAGGCTGTGGAAACAACAGCCAAGACCGCCAAGACATCACTTCACAGCGATTCTTCGTTCGACCACAGAGAGTCAGCTCTTGCATTACGACCGAAATGAGAAAGTGGCAGGTGTCACCCTCTTGACTCAGCGGTTGTATTTAAGAGGGGATCACCCAAAACAAACGGGAAAACAAAATATTGTAGAGGAAGCCATCAGCTGTTCCTGCCAGGTCTCTTAATACCAAAGATGATAGAATACTCCCGACTTGCCTATTCCATAGCCACCTTTGTAAATCGATGAACTATAAAAATTGTACTTTTTATGTTGTCAAAATAAGGACATGATATTGTGATTTTCTTTAATAAAAATGTCTAATTTATAAATGTCACTATAAAAACATAACATGTAATTTTGCATTACGAACTTGCTGGTTTTATTTCAATGATTTTAGTAACATTGGGAAGTTCTGTTCTTGTGCGCTCACACCAAGTGTTTGAGTTCATGAATATTTTGCCATTGCAGGTGTTATTGTGCATTTAATTATATAGTAATGTATTTTTTTATGAGGAATGTGTATATGTGTTGGGGTTGTTTGCGTGTTTGTTGTGTGGAAAACTCTGTGGCGAGCCTCTTGAAAACCGCATTCTGGTATGTTTCTCAATATTTTTATTTTTTGGAACTGATTTCCTACACCAGCCGCCACTGATCTTGGGTAAGGAGTAAAAGATAAAAATAAATAAGTCCAAAACAAAAGTAATGGAGTGCAGTTGAACAAAGTCAGGTAATGAAGTAAATATTAGATAGGAAAATGAAGTCTTAATGGAAATAGATGAATACTGTTACTTGGGTAGTAAAATAACTAACGATGGCAGAAGTAAGGAGGAGATAAAATGTAGACCACCACAAGCAAAGAAGGCCTTTCTTAAGAAAAGAAATTTGTTCATTTCGAACTTTGATGTAGGAATTAGAAAGATGTTTTTGAAGACTTTCATCTTGAGTGTGCCATTGTATGGAAGTGAAACATGGTCGATAACTTGTTCAGAAAGAAAGAGAATAGAAGCTTCTGAAATGTGGTGTTACAGAAGAATGCTGAAGATGAGATGGATAGATCAAATCATGAATGAAGAGATACTGAGTCAAATTGGTGAGAGGAGATCGTTGTGGCCAAATCTGATGGCAAGAAGAGATGGAATGACAGGACACATCTTAAGACACCAAGGACGTGTTCAGTTGGGTTTTGAGGGAAGTGCAGGTGGTAAGAATGGTAGGGATGCGCCAGGGTATGAATATGACAAGCAGATCAGAGCAGATGTAGAACGCAGCAGTTAAGTAGAAATGAACATTTTAGCACATAATAGGGTGACATGGAGGGCTGCATCAAATCAGTCTATGGACTGATGACTCAAACAACAACAACAACAACAACAAGTAATTACAGTTAAATACAAAGTTATTTTATTAAAAATGGAATAGAAAGCTTAATTCAAAGTACTAACAACACTCAATTTTTATTTAACCCTGGATTACTAAGCATTCGTCCGTCGGACAACGCGCACGGATATTAGTAGCTGCCCCTTCCCCCTAGTGCAAAGATATTTGCTTCACTTTCTCTGTAGCTCACTTTGTGTGAGTTCTGACCTTGTAGAGAACAGTTGTGTCACCGTACGTTGCTTCATTCCTTCTCTACGGGGATCCCGTCGTGTGAGGTATGAATGCTTAGTGACGTTACTTTTATTTTATATGTAGTTGAGCAGTTATTTATTTATTTATTTATTTATTTATTTATTTATTTATTTATTTATTTATTTATTTATTTATTTATTTATTCGTTTACTCTGCATATTCTAAAAATAAACTATAGCTTATTGCACACTGTGACAATGAGTACTTCCATTATTAACATCGGAATATATAATTTCATTGTTACGATCTCATTAGCTGGATAATTGGTTTACCTCTGTCCCCCTGGCTGAAGACCTTTTGAAACCACCATACTCTCTGACAGTTGTAGGAACAATAAGAAAGAATAAACACGAGATACCTCCTGAGCTCCTTGAAGTGAAGAAGCTAAAAATCGGCACGTCGATGTTTTGTTTTGATGGACCAAAAACTCTTGTATCGTAAAAACCAAAGCAGGGAAAAGTCATTGTTCTGCTATCCACTACTCACAAGGACATAGAAATAAGGGATAACAGTGGCAAACCTGCAGCAATTGAATTTTATAACGAAAGAAAAGGTGCAACAGACTCTTTCGTACAAATGTGTTGCAGCATGAACTGCAGTAGAAAGACCCAGCGCTGGCCTCTGTGTGTATTCTTCACTATGATCAATATGGATATATTTTGTTCTGCCACAACATCCTCCGAAAAGGAGAAAGCCTATCTCGAGAAGGGCATTCGCGCAGCAGTTAAGCGGTGACCTGATTAGATCTCACCTCCAGCTCCACGTTACACAACCAACTTTGCAGCGGTCATTACGTGATATGATCTCAGAGATTCTCAATGAAAATCATATAGTACACAGGCCAGACCAAGCACAACTTGGCAAAAGGAACATATGTGCATTTTGTCCCTTAAAGCTACGAAGAATGACACGGTTTTATTGTACTGTTTGCTATCGAGCCATGTGCGGTGACTACCGATCAACAATGTATGCTGAGTGTTGAAATGACATGAGTTTGTGGAAAATAGAAAAATCTGTCTGTACAAAGAATATATTACATGCCACGTTAGTTATTAAGTTTTAAATAAAGTAATTGTAAGAGTTATGGAAGGTTCTTTTTCCGTAGTCTCGTAGACGAATGCTTAGTGATAACATACTTCATAGAAGAGCTTAGTAATCTAGGGTTAATTGCAAATATATTTTCTTCTATTTTCAAAAGGTTCCCAAACTAGGTTATGTTCTACAATACTTCATTACTGTTTGCAAATTAGCAATTTGATAATATGAACAACAAAAATCTATTATACAGTACCCTGAAGGTTAAAAATTCAAAAAAGTTGTTGCGCATGTGTTAAGGCATATTAATCAAAAGTGTGATTCTTTAAAACAACTCAGATCCCATTCTCAAGAAAGTAATGTTTACAATACATGAATTGCACGTGCGCTCAGAGAGCACAGCACTGTTCACATTGACACGGCAAGTGTTGTGAGATTCTCAAGATTTTTGCTGTCGACCTAGAGAGTATCAACCAAGAAGAATTTCCATCCCTACCTATTAGTATCCAACATTAGCTAGATGAAAACTTCATTGAAGTTGACCTGGACACAGAGTTTCAATCATATGGCTCCCATATTAACCAGATGGGCAGAATTTTCTATCAAGAGGTATCTGAAAGCACTAGTGCGCCGAGTCAAAGTTATCACTAAAATCATCAGCACACAAGAGAAGAGGATGAATGCTAGGTCATACTATTTTGCTCATCTTGAATTATGTAGATTATGAGAACCACAACATGAAGACCATAATCTGTATCTTGATATGGCCCATGTCTGAGTGGAGATACAAAGTGGATGCTGCCACTAGGAAGAAAAAACGATGATGAACGTGATGATTCACAACACAGACCAAGTGTCATGCAGACAACAATGGTTAACAGGCTGCACTAGGTTGTATTGTTTCCAACTTAGACACAAGAATATAATTTGGCGTTGCATTGATCCAAGATATGGTCAACATGTAGAAAAGCAGTCAGGGTTAAGCAGCAAATGATGACAGGCATCACTTGCAATCTCTGAATGAAAGACCACTTCAAATCCAAGACTTGTTGCATTACTGTCCATCCTGTGTGAAACATTAGCTGACTACGAAAGAGACAGAATGTCAACTAAGCACCACGTTGACAAAGATACTCAGGCTCAGCCAACATCATTAGGTTGGATCATGTTCCCATCAAAGGCACAAGAAATCAATTTGGTAATGAACTGATCCAGGAGAAAGCCAATTACAATGGTTGTGAACAGAATTGATACAATTGCAAAGATGGGTACACGTTAGAAGTCATTGGAAAGAGACCCGAGGGTTGACCTAAGTAATGATGGGCAGATACACTATGCTATGATATGAAGAGTATAAATGTTTAACGTGATATGGCCCATGACCAAATCAAATGGAGATGGTGAAGTTATGTAGTGAACCCTGCCACTTGATGAGTGAAATGCTCATGGATAAAAAGGAGTTCTTACTGGACCCCTAATTTAATTTTTTAATGGCACCAGTTAAGGATTCTCCGAATATCTTTTATTGTATTTGTTAGTTGTTGCATTACATTTCTTGGGCAACATTATTTTTGTAAATTATCAGATTCTCAAGTGCAGTTTGTTATTATTAAAATGTTTTCATATTTTTACAAATGTTCATTTAACCTGAGTGACTGAATGTCCACATAATTATTATACTTGTCCAAATAAAGTTTGAATCTGATCTCCTGCTACTATTTACTGCTTTATTTCAATGTTTACGAGTGTCAGTTCCTTTCCAGTTTCTTTACACTTTCAGTGATTGGTTCAAGAACATGCACTGAACTTCTTAGAGAGAAAATAATAAATTAGAGGCATATTTGGTTTGAACTAGAATATCCAGGAGGAATTGTCCATTGACAGTGACCATCATAGGGAAAGAATAACCTACAATTCTTTTTGCTAGTGGTTTTACGTCGCACCGACTCAGATAGGTTTTATGGCGACGATGGGATAGGAAAGGCCTAGGAGTTGGAAGGAAGCGGCCGTGGCATTAAATAAGGTACAGCCCCAGCATTTGCCTGGTGTGAAAATGGGAAACCACGGAAAACCATCTTCAGGGCTGCCGACAGTGGGATTCAAAACTACCATTTCTGAAGTAAATCTCTCCACAGAAGTAGTTTACAGATTATTCATATTGGTCAAAATAATGAATTATAGATACAAATATTTAGGCTGGTGGGAGGTGATGTACTCACAACAAAACATCCACTACTACTTAAGAGAAGCAGCCATTGGTTGACTGGCCAAGGACCAAGATGGCTGTTATATTAACATAACAATTACCTACTTTGAAGGATACAATGTACACCATATTGTCAATGTGTTTATACTTGATAAAAGTATGAAGTGACCACTGAGGTAAGTATTCTGAAGAAAATAAAATTGTGTCAATGGATCTAGTGGTAACATTTTAAGGTAAAATATAGCAGTTTTAAGGTGATTTGATAGTGACTGCTGCTTCAAGGGGAAAACAACAAAGATTACCAGCCCCTACAGCAGATTTAGTGCCAAATATGTAGCTCACCCGAACAGATCCCAACAGCCATGATTGTAACAACACTTATTTGAGGTATTATCTCCTTTCAAAATAAGAGATTTTGCAGCACTGATTAATTGTATAATCTCTTTTAGAGATAAAATATTTTGGCTGAAATAGGTAAGCTTATACTTTTATATACTTGAAAGTAAGTTTGCTCCATACTGGATCCAGATATACCGAGCTCAATAGCTGCAGTCGCTTAAGTGCGGCCAGTATCCAGTATTCGGGAGATAGTAGGTTCGAACCCCACTATCGGCAGCCCTGAAGATGGTTTTCCGTGGTTTCCCATTTTCACACCAGGCAAATGCTGCGGTTGTACCTTAATTAAGGCCACGGCCGCTTCCTTCCCACTCCTAGCCCTTTCCTGTCCCATCGTCGCCGTAAGACCTATCTGTGTCGGTGCGACGTAAAACAACTAGCAAGAAGAAGAATTGGATCCAGATATACTAAAGGCAGTGGGTTGGGATATAGAACCATATCTGAAGTACTTATTTGATTACTCTTTGCATGAAGAAGCTATACCAAATGAATGTACATTTGCTATAGTAGCCCCTGTGTGCAAAGGAAAGGATGATAAACATAAATCAGATAATTACAGGCCAGTCAGCTTGACGTGTTGCATGTAAGCTCTGGGAAAGCATTCTTTTTTATTATATCAGACATGTTTGTGAAATTTGGATTAAGAATGTTTGGATTAAGGAAAAGTTATTCCACTGACATTCAACTTGTAGGATTCCAATACGATATAGCAGATATATTAGATTCAGAAGGTCAAATGATCTGTATCACTATTGACCTATCCAAGGCTTTTGGTAGGGTATCTCATGGGAGACTACTAACAAAATTGATAGCAATGGGAGTCGACAAGAGCGACAGAATGGGTGGTTACATTTCTAGAAAATAGAACTCGGAGAATTAGAGTGGGTGAAGCATTAATTAATCCTGTAATCATTAAGAGAGGAATCCCTCAACGCAGTATCAATGGACCTTTGTTTTCTTATATACAAATAAATGATACGAGCCAAGAACTAAAATTAGGGATAAGGCTTTTATATATCAATCAATCCCTACTTATCTGCATTTAGGGCAAATGCCCAGGTGGCAGATTCCCTATCTGTTGTTTTCCTAGCCTTTTCTGAAATGACTGCAAAGAAATTGGAAATTTATTGAACATCTCCCTTGGTAAGTTATTCCAATCTCTAACTCCCCTTTCTATAGATGATGTTATACTGTATAGAGTAATAAGTAAGTTACGAGATTGAGAGTGACTGCTAAAAGACCTCGACAATGTTGTGAGATGGACAGCAGGAGAATTATATGGTGGTAAACGAAGTGAAAAGTCATGTTGTAAGTTTCACCAATAGGAGCAGTCCTGTCAGTTTTAATTACTGTTTTGCAGGGGTAAAATGAAATGCCATGTGACTTTTAGCACTGGGAGTGTCCGAGGACATGTTCGGCTCGCCAGATGCAGGACTTTTGATATTATGCCCATAGGCAACCTGCGCATTGTGATGATGAAGACGACATGTACACCCAGCCCACGTGCCAGCAGAAATAACCAGATGGTTAAAATTCCAGACCCTTCCGGGACCCCTGTGTCCAAAGGCCATACGCTAACCATTTAGTCCTGATGACAGTACCTCATGGGGATCACTGTAAGTACCTAGGTGTTAATATAAGGAAAGACTTTCACTGCAGTAATCACATGAATGGGAATGTAAATAAAGGTTACAGATATCTTCAATGGTTGTACAGTATTTAGCAATTGTTGTAAGGATGAAAATGAGAAGACATTTAAGTCGCTGGTAAGATGACAATTAGAGTATTGTTCCAGTGTATGGTGTTCTCACCAGGATTACTTTATTTGAGAACTGGAAAAAACCAAAGAAAATCAGCTTGATATGTTCTGGGTGATTTCCAACAAAAGAATAATGTTTCAAAACTGTTGCAGACTTTGGGTTGGGAGGCTTGGGGGAAAGGAGACGAGTTACTTGACTAAGCAGTATGTTCCACGCTGTCAGTGGGGAGGTGGCGTGGAGTGACATTAGTAGAAAAATAACATTGAGTGGTATCTTTAAAAGTAGGAAAGATCACAATATGAAGATAAAGTTGGAATTCAAGAGGACAAATTTGGACAAATATTCATTTATAGGAGTTAGGAATTGGAATGATTTACAAATGGAGATGTTCAATAAATTTCCTACTTCTTTGAAATTATTTAAGAAAAGACTTAGTAAACAACAGATAGAGAATCAGTCACCTGAGCAAATGCCCTAAATGCAGATCAGTGGTGATTGATTGATTGCTTGAATTACAGAGAAAGAAATATGATGGAGCAAAGAACGCCACAGTCATACCAGTGGTATCATGGTTTCTAAGAGGAGATGAAACTAGTAGTGATTAATTTTATAAGGGCGACTTATGAAACAAGAGCAGGAACAATTAACCATGTTTCAGACTCCAATACATATATTATAAACTGATATCATTGATGTTATATATTTACATACGTACTAGCCCTATGCATGCCTTTTAAAATGTATATTACAGTATATGATAAAACATAGCATGCCTTAGCTGGCAAGACCCAGTGTTGACAGTGCACTATATCTTCTGCTATGGGCTAGAGAATTTTGTTACTTTCATTGATCTGTCTCAGTCTTATCCTTGGCTTTGACAATATGAAAGTGACTGAGGAGTGAGCGATGCTAATAATACCATCCCTTATGCAGCCAGTCCCTGCTATGAATGGTGTGAAAATGTTGCTCATAGGGTCAGTTAGTGCACGCATTTCAGTGAGCTTGGCAGACTGATATGCAATAGCAATGTCTAAGTGAGGAAAACAATGGGAAACGACCTTATTCCTCATTTCCCTAGTCCGTCTCTTCAGTGATGCCTACGCCATCTATGACAGCTAACGTTGGAGCTATTGGGAACCAACCAGCATTTGGGTTGAAGACAGAACATACCAAAAGAAAAGCTAATTTTAATAGTAGGGACCCTTAATGCCATCAGTCACTGATCTGCATTTTCTTTTTCAAGGTTCAAACATGGAACACCAAAACAATGCACCTTGAGTCTTACCAAGATTACTATTAGATAAGAAAAACTGTACAGCAGTGGTAGGCAGAAAGTTTAAAAATGGGGGAGACCAAGGCATGAAGATGAATTTTAATAAACCTAACAATGTGAAAAGTGTGGATGCTCAAATTAAATTAATTTATTAACACAAAAAGAACATTTTAAGCAAGCCTCGGACCTACACAAGTAACGGAGTCACACTTTCATTTGACAGGTGAGGAACTCCTTGGAAACAACTCGGCGAACGAAATGGAATTCGATGGGGAGCTATCAATATTAATGGGGTTTATGGAAGAAAGAATGTAGAACTGGCTGAGTCAGCAAAGAGGATGCATCTGGATGTACTAGGAGTAAGTGATATTCGGGTAAGGGGAGATAATGAGGAAGAGACAGGCGATTATAAATTGTACTTGATGAGTGTTAAAAAGGGAAGGGCAGAGTATGGGGTAGGCCTGTTTATTAGGAATACTAATGCATGCAACATAGTTTCTGTTAGGCATGTAAATGAGTGAATGACGTGGGTAGATTTGGCATTTGGAGGAATTAGGATGAGAATTGTCTCAGTGTATTCACCATGTGAGGGTGCAGATGAGGATGAAGTTGACAAGTTTTATGAAGCATTGAGTGACATCGTAGTCAGGGTCAACAGGAAGGATAGGATAGTGTCAATGGACGATTTCAAAGTGATAGTTGGAAATAGAACTGAAGGATACAAAAGGGTGATTGGTAAATGTGGGGATGATATGGGAATGGGAAGAGTTTGCTGGACATGGGAGGCTAGGGGTACCAGATCCATAATAGACTATATCTTAACCGACTTTGAATTCAGAAAGTCTGTTAGGAATGTACGGGTTATTTGAGGATTTTTCTATGATACAGACCACTATCTGATCTGTAGTTGACTAAGTATCTCTGGGCCTAGGATAGAGAAAGTAAAATCTGTCCGCAAACAAATAAGGGTAGAAAATAGCCAGGACGAGGAAATTAGAAGTACATGGTTATGATTACTGAGAAGTTTCGAACAGTGGGCAGTAAGCAGGTTCAGGATATAGAAAGAGAATGGGTGGCATACGGGGATGCTGTAGTAGAAACAGCAAGGGAATGCCTACGAACAACTATGTGTAAAGTGGGAAAAAGCGAACATCTTGGTGGAATGATGAAGTGAGAGCAGCTTGCAAATGTATTAAAAGAAGGCTTATCAGAAATGGCTCCAAACAAGGGCCGATGCAGACAGGGAATTGTACGTAGATGAAAGAAACAGAGTGAAACAAATAGTAGTTGAATCCAAAAAGAAATTGTGGGAAGATTTTGGTAACAACCTGGAAAGGCTACATCAAGCAGCAGGGAAACCTTTCTGGACAGTAATAAAAAATCTTTGGAAGGGAGGCAAAAAGGAAATGAACAGTGTTATGAGTAATTCAGGTAAACTTGTACTAGATCCCAGGGAATCGCTGGACAGGTGGAGGGAATATTTTGAAAATCTTTTCAACGTAAAAGGAAATCTTCCTGGTGGTGTTGCGAACAACCAAGCTCATTGGGAGGAAGAAAATGGTATTGGTTAAATTTTGCTTGAGGAAGTGGAAAGGATGGTAAATAAACTCCATTCTCATAAAGCAGCAGGAATAGATGAAATTAGACCTGAAATGGTGAAGTATAGTGGGAAGGCAGGGATGAAATGGCTTCGTAGGGTTGTAAGATTTGCATGGAGTTTTGGTAAGGTACCTTCAGATTGGACAAAAGCAATAATTGGACCTATCTATAAGCAAGGGAACAGGAAGGATTGCAACAACTATCAAGGTATCTCATTGATTAGTATACCAGGCAAAGTATTCACTGGCATCTTGGAAGGGAGGGTGCGATCAATGGTTGAGAGGAAGTGGGATGAAAACCAGTGTGGTTTCAGACCACAGAGGGGCTGTCAGTATCAGATATTCAGTATGTGCCACATAATTGAAAAATGTTATGAGAGGAATAGACAGTTGTCTTTGTGTTTCATAGATCTAGAGAAAACACATGACAGGGTATCAAGGGAAAAGATGCTCGCCATAATGGGGGACTATGGAATTAAGGATAGATTATTAAAATCAATCAAAAGCATTTATATTGACAATTGGGCTGCAGTGAGAATTGATGGTAGAATGAGTTCTTGGTTCAAGGTACTTACAGGGGTTAGACAAGGCTGTAATCTTTCACCTTTGCCGTTCATATTTTACATGGATCATCTGCTGAAAGGTATACAGTGGCAGGGAGGGATTCAGTTAGGTGGAAATGTAGTAAGCAGTCTGGTCTATGCTGACGACTTGGCCTTAATGGCAGATTGTGCTGAAAGCCTGCAGTCTAATATCTTGGAATTTGAAAATAGGTGCAATGAGTATGGTATGAAAATTAGCCTCTCGAAGATTAAATTGATGTCAGTAGGTAAGAAATTCAATAGAACTGAATGTCAGATTGGTGATACAAGGCTGAAACAGGTAGATAATTTTAAGTATTTAGGTTGTGTGTTCTCCCAGGATGGTAATATAGTAAGCGAGATTGAATCAAGGTGTAGTAAAGCTAATGCAGTGAGCTCGCAGTTGCGATCAACAGTGTTCTGTAAGAAGGAAGTCAGCTCCCGGACGAAACTATCTTTACATCGGTCTGTTTTCTGACTAACTTTGCTTTGCGGGAGCGAAAGCTGGGTGGACTCAGGATATCTTATTCATAAGTTAGACGTAACAGACATGAAAGTAGCCTGAATTATTGCTGGTACAAACAGGTGGGAACAATGGCAGGAGGGTAGTCAGAACGAGGAGATAAAGGCTAAGTTAGGAATGAACTCAATGGTTGAAGCTGTACGCATAAACCGGCTTTGGTGGTGGGGTATGTGAGACAAATGGAGGAGGATAGGTTACCTAGGAGAATAATGGACTCTCTTATGGAGGATAAGAGAAGTAGAGGAAGACCAAGACAACAATGGTTAGACTCAGTTTCTAACTATTTAAAGATAAATGGTATAGAAGTAAATGAAGCTACACCACTAGTCTCAAATAGAGGATTGTGGCGATGTTTAGTAAATTCACAGAGGCTTGCAGACTGAATGCTGAGAGGCATAACGGTCTATAATGATAATATATGTAATGTATGTATATAAAATTGCTTCATAGACTAACAGGATTGATGATGATGCTTGTTGTTTTAAGGGGCCTAACATCGAAGGTCATCGGCCCCACTAACAGGATTAACATGGAATTTGAGTAAGGTACCTTCTTATTGGACAAAGGCTATTAATGTAGCCATCTGTGAGGAAAGGAACAGGAGGGACTTCAACAAATGTCTGATCTGTATACCAGACTAGGCATTTACAGAAATTTTAGGGAACAAGATTAAATCAATGGTAGAGAGTAAATCGGATGAAAACTAGAACAATTTCCATCCACAGAATTGAAAATGCTACAAGAGGAATAGATAGTTATGCTTATGTTCTGATGTTCTGTATATCTAGAGAAGGCATGACAGAGTACCAAGAGAAAAATTGTTTTTGGACATACCCAGCGATTATAGGATTAAGAGTAGGTTATTACAGCCAGTCACAGGCATTTATCTTGACATTTGGGTCACAGTGAGAATTGATGGTAGAATGAGTTTAGGATTCAAAGTAGTTACAGGTGTTCATACTTGTTTCAGCTGAGCTGATTTCTAGAAGATTCCTTGAGTGCTGGTATTTCAGTGCTTCACCTGGTCTTTTGAGTGGTGCAATCTTCAAATTGGAGGAAAGCTGAGAGTTTGCACAGGACATGTGATTGTGATGAGTGTTTTTTCATATCTGTACTTGTCTTAACATTGAATTTCATGCTTGCTTCATTTTATCTATATTCATGTCGTGCCTTAATTTTGATTTTGACTGATGATGGTCTCTGGTAAGACCGAAACTAGCTTCAACAAATATATGTAACTTTTTTAAGGTTACAACAAACAGTATTGAATAGGTGGAAACTTTTAGCTTTGATTTTACACTATATGCCTGCTGTAATCTTTCATTCTATTGTTCATGGTTAGGGATGAGAATTTTAGGCAGAAAAAAGTTAGAATGCAAATGTATTCGAACAAGGCGCAAGTGTCTTCTACCCGCACAATGGTTCTGCAGTGAGATTTGTATAAATGTTACCGATCTGAACTATCAAAACCCCTAAAATTTATGCAACTCACCGACACAACTGTAGAGCGGCTAGATTATACTTCTGCCGCGTTCTAATACGTTTGCGTTCTAACTTATTCGAGCCTATATTTCCCATCTCTATTCATGGTATGTGTGGATCCTTCAGTCTCTTCTTATTCTGTTTACCCTCCAGTGTTGGGTCCCTCGGACTCAGCAAGGGATCCCACCTCTACCGCCTCAAGGGCAGTGTCCTGGAACGTGAGATATTCGGTCGGGGGTTACAACTGGGGAGAATGACCAGTACCTCACCCAGGTGGCTTCACCTCCTATGCTGAACAGGGGCCTTGTGGGGGATAGGAAGATTGGAAGGGACAAACGAGGAAGAGGGAAGGAAGCGGCCGTGGCCTTAAGTTAGGCACCATCCCGGCATTTGCCTGGAAGGGAAGTGGGGAAACCACGGAAAACCACTTTGAGGATGGCTGAGGTGGGAATCGAACCCACCTCGACTCAGTTGACCTCCCGAGGCTGAGTGGACCCCGTTCCGACCCTAGTACCACTTTTCAAATTTCGTGGCAGAGCCGGGAATCAAACGCGGGCCCCCGAGGGGTGGCAGCTAATCATGCTAACCACTACACCACAGAGGCGGACGTGGATCCTTTAGTGAAAGGTATAAAATGACAGAGAGGGATTCATTTGGATGGAAATGCAGTAGGTAGTTTGTCCTAAGCCAGTGATCTGGTCTAAATAACAGACTGTACTGAAAACCTGGACCTTGAAAATAGGTGCAGGAGTATGATATGAAAATCAGCACTTCCAAGATTAAAGTGATCAGTTAGAAAGAAACCTAAGAGGAATGAATTTCAAGTACTGAAGATGTAAATTCTCCCAGAATGTAGTAAGTGAAATAGAATCAAGGTGTAACACGGCTACTGCAGTGAGCTTGCAGCTGCAATCAACGATATTCTGCACAAAGGAAGTGAGTTCCGAGACAAAATTATCTTCACATCAGTCTGTTTTCAGACTGACTTTTCGGTACAACACTAGGTGGATTCAAGATTCTTATTCTTCTTGCTTACATTACAAAATTAGCAGTTAATTTCTACATCACAATTACTTTCAAACTGAGTGGTGCTCATTACAAGTTTCATTTCATTTATTCATTCATTCATTCAAATCATCAATCAGTCAGTCACTAATGACTTGCATTTAGGGCTGTTGCCCAGGCAGCAGATTCCCTATCAGTGATTTACCTAGTCTTCTCTCTTCAATGTTTCACATCATATAGAATTCCTTCTTTGAGAGTAATGTTGACAACAGACACAAGTCCTGGGAGACAGTCGCTGAAGGTGACCAAATATAATTGGTTGATAACACTTCAACAAGTTGAAGACTTATCATTCATAGTTCAGTTTCATTCAGTTCATAAGCAAATTCACAGATTGGCTGAAATATTACTCTGGCCATAAATTGGGGAGTTTTACAAAATTGGGTATAAGACATGCATCAGAACTGAACAGAATAAACCAAAGCCAGAGAACAATTGTTTCACTTAATATTTAAAGACTAACTTAAATCAGAGCACTGAGTAGGGAACAGGATCTCTAAGGGTTTCTTTTACTTATCACATGCACTTGCTCTTCTACTGTAATTCATCAAGCCAAAGAGGGACAGACATAGATCTCCCAAAGTAATGCTGTTCTCATGCTCTTCCAACAACTACAAGGGTAGTATTTAACAGGATAAGAGATAAGCACAACTAGACGTGAAGAATGTTAGATCTAATGACAAACAGTACTGCTTTAAATTATGTTTATTAAATAAAATTTGCTACAATATATTTCACAAATTATGAGATCAGGAATTCCAAAACAAAATGAGAATTCTCCTCTTCTTGCTACAACATATGAAATATTGTCCATTATCAACAAACACATTCTATTTCCAGACTCATAAACTAAATTCTACACCACATTAAAGTTGAGTAGCCAGTAAAGTTTGATGAGGTAAGATGCTTCTACCAGCAGAAAAACAGTTTATAATATAAACTGCAATGAGTGTCTCTTCCCACTCTACACAAACACATTCAGTTCAAGGAAAAATAAAGAAAATTTGAATTAAGAGAAATTATTTCTTGACTTCATATACCTTAGCACTCCAATTATTTAAAAATAAAAAGTTGAAAGAATATTTGAATCAGGAAACACTACCATACACTGAAGTTTGTAGAAAATAGTTCTTTTATTCTCATGTTCTACCATATAGAGTATGATTAGTTATGTCTCTCCTTACTTTTGTCTAGTCCACTCAGGTAAGTGAATGGCAGAGGAAATAAATTAGTATTGATATATATTCCAGCTGATGGACTGTGCGAAGTACCATTCTAGTCTACAATAAAATAAAATAAAAAGTAATTTGGTTTATATCCAACCAATTGCATAACACTTATTGCCAACTAGTGAGTGACCATTGAAACTATCATGAGTGGTAATGTGACTGATAGTGTAGGTGTGTATGTTGTGAAATGGCACAGAAATTCATTCATTATTGGAAAGGGCTGGCCCTTTTTACATGCTCATTTTTTCCACACACATAGTGAACAGTGTCGGGAGAATAAGTTAACACTCAGGGTGACTGCTGCAAAAGCTATTGTGGCTTTTTACCATAGAACAGAATCCCTTGGTGAAACACTCGCCCACAGAAAGCATCAGGAAGGGACGGCTCAGAGGATAGTATTACCCATACTGCTTTGGGAGGTTCACCGATTTTCATACCAAGAAAATCCACCAATCCAGTGGGGTAAGTTGATGATATGCAAGGTTGAAAAAAAATCGAAAGTGAATCCATTGTGACATCTACCTATCGAACAGACATCCCACAATTGTATGTAGCGGGCTTAAACCAGGTACAAACCCGTACAAACAAGGCCTCGAGTCATATTGCCAGAATAGGTCTGCATTTTAATCAGCAAATGGAATAGGAATTAGGAATTTGTGCAATTCCATTTCAGAACATTCCTATGAAGAGCCATGATGACAGTCCTATGGATATCTACTCATTTGGACTGTTGAAAAGACGTTTCCAACATCGCCATCATGCACCCTAGATGATCTATGAAAAGCTTGCAAGGAGGAATGGGACAGAATTTCCATACTCGTGCTCCACCAGAGTTTGCTTCAATGGAAGCTTTGATGCTGGGGGTCCAATAGAGCATGACCCGTGGTGGCGGTGAAGTTATCTCGTAAAGTGGGTACCCTTGCAAATTGGTCAGATATAAACAGAACGATCTTCTATATGTGACAGTTCATGTGCTTTTTGAGTTTCTGTGCAAGTATTTTCCATGCACTAAGAAAGTGTAGTTCATATGTTTATTGATTTCTGTATTATGATGGCTTTCAATTGCAATATTAAGTGAAACTTGTTTGTCTATCCTTAGTCCCATTTCCTGATGTGGGGTCGGGGATGAGGTGAGATGTAATTATATGGCATGTTTTTACAGCCGAGTGCCATTCTTGATGCCAACCTCAGTTGACGAGGTAATGAAGAAGAAATGAATGATAATTAATGAAACTGCGTAAAGAAGTGAAAGAAATTCTATGGTACTACAAAATGAAACTTCTGGTCAGTAATATTATCGCAGATCAGACAGTAACACACACACATTTCTTTACATAATATTTAATGAGAAGGACAAAACCATATGCATAGGAAAAAACTACAGGTTTTACCTACTTCTCATCACATGAACAAAGTCTCCCAAGATGTTTCTCCCATTGTGACACCAAGTTGAATCTGCCTTTTTCACAGAACTCCATTCACAGGAAGTATTATCTGCCTGTGCAAAACCAATTTCAGTTTTTCATCTGAACCGAAGCATTAATTTCCTAGGAATTTCTTCAGTGGTCTGAATAGGTGAAAGTCGAGATGGTGTAAGGTCTGAACTATGCAATGAATGATTGAATACCTCCTAGCCATACTTCTCAATTCCTGCATGAAGAGAAGCAGCAACACGGAGGGTGAATAATGTCACTCCTTTTGCAGACTAGGTGACCTTGAATTTCCTCGGCAGTGGGAAATCCAAATGTTTCCACACCAACCTAGCCCGCTTCTGTTTCATGCATTAAGAGGTATGCCCAGGATTAATCACCTGTCACCACACGTTCCAGAAATTCATAGCTTTCATCAGCATAATGCATCATTCTCTGACCCTTCTGGCAGGTCCTTGGCTCCCAGCGCATACTGAGTTTAAGAAATCCCAATCTATCATGCACAATATCATATGCTGTGTTGTATAAAATGCTGAATTGTGCCAAGCAACTGGTGATCATTTTGAATTGCTGCCTCAATGCCTCTGACAGTGGGTGATGTTGAAACAGTCACAGGTCAGCTGAAGTATAGTTCATCGGCAAGGTTTACTAGCTCCTCTTTAAAGAATCTGCTCCATCTGGAGTTGATGTTGCTATCCAGACAAACAACAACAAGCACTTCGAACATTTTTCTGTGAATTTCACTCTATGTTCTATCTTTTGCTCACAAAAAGTGCACCAACACCTTGCTCCTCCACATGTGGACGATGCTAGCACTAGTTACTGCTCACCTCACTCCACCATGGCATTACTTGTTCAAGCCACTGCTGTCTGTAGCACAAGATTCAAACTTAATATCTGCCGTTTTGGACATTTGGACCCAAATAGTTTTCAGTAAAAGAAATACTGTACAGTAATTTCTGATCTCTCCTTGTACTATTCAGAAATCACCAATATCGTCTTTATACAGGTACATCCAAGTACAGTAATTATTTACATCCATACCACCGGTGTGTGGAGAATAGTCACAGAATTTTATAATGCTAACATAATTTTATGGAATGCATGGAGATACAACGAATAATAACCAAATTTTGAGATGTACTGGATACTCCCCTAGCAATATCTCTGAAACATAACTGCTGAAATTATATGCAATAAAAGTGTGCCTGTGACACAAGCTCCTTAAACACAATCAAATGGTGTCAATTTTGATTCAAGCAAAAATTCTGCCATGTGGCATTTCTGTAGCACACTTGAGTTCAACTGGATTATAAAATCATTTCACTGCTGAAGTTACACCCTGCAGGAATCCACATATTGGTTAATTTGGGCTGCACTGGTTTCTTATGATAAGAAGTTTGTTCTGATGTGCAGCTTTCTGGATAATGCTTCAGGATTCTACTCAAATATTGCATCAGTTAGAAATAAATGATTCAAAGAATGGCATACAGTATGATTGGCAGATGTCATAGTGCAAGAATGGAAGGCCAAGAACAAACTTTGTATCCAGTGGTCTAGAATGCTGGAATTTTGGACCATCCTAGTTCACATATAGCACAGGTTGCATACTAAAGTTTACTAGTGACTTAGTTTTATATAAATTTGATTATTAAAATTGTAGATTTCCATAAATATACCAACAATAGTCTTTGAAATAGATGCTATATTGGCTTTATGTCCCACCAACTACTTTTACGGTTTTCAGAGAAGCTCAACAAGATGTAATATAGATGTTGATTCCCTTAGGGAATCTGAAATATTTTTCCCAAATGAGTAAATTTATAATACCAATAATATTGTTCCGTTATTGGACACAAAGTCTCTCATAGTGCATTGGCACTGCCGGTGGCTTCAAGTAGCCTACGCAGTGGTCTCCACGGTATGCACTGCACTAGCCATATGTCTTGGTAGGTGTGCTAGGTACCAACTGACGAGCCAACCCTAGCACACAGGGGTGAAACGCTGGCAACCAGGAATGAGTTAGCTGGAAAATTTATAATGTCCAATAACGGATCATTTATATTGGTATTACAACGAGATGTGGCCGAGAATTTCAGGTTTAAAGGAATTACCTCAACATTGGAGGGAGTGTAAGAAAAGCTTGTGAAATAAATCAGATTTTGTCTAAATTTGAAGTCGCCCTTCTTTCATGTAATATTTTATATACACTGACTGACAGAGCAAATGCAACACCAAGAAGGAGTGGTCAGAACTTTATGCCAATTGCAGGGTAGACTGACGTCACTGAGGTATGCTCATGATGTGAAATGCGCCGCTGTGCTGCGCACGTAGCGAACGATAAATGGGACACGGCGTTGGCGAATGGCCCACTTCGCACCGTGATTTCTCAGCCGACAGTCATTGTAGAACGTGTTGTCGCGTGCCACAGGACACGTGTATAGCTAAGAATGCCAGGCCGCTGTCAACGGAGGCATTTCCAGCAGACAGACGACTTTACGAGGGGTATGGTGATCAGGCTGAGAAGGGCAGGTTGGTCGCTTCGTCAAATCGCAGCCCGAGTGACGTCAGCACGCGAGGATCGGCGCATCCGCCACCAAGCGGTGGCAGCCCCGCATGCCACGTCAACCCCCATTCTTCAGCATGTGCAAGACACCCTGGCTGTTCCAATATCGACCAGAACAATTTCCCGTCGATTGGTTGAAGGAGGCCTGCACTCCCGGCGTCCGCTCAGAAGACTACCATTGACTCCACAGCATAGACGTGCACGCCTGGCATGGTGCCGGGCTAGAGCGACTTGGATGAGGGAATGGCGGAACGTCGTGTTCTCCGATGAGTCACGCTTCTGTTCTGTCAGTGATAGTCACCGCAGACGAGTGTGGCATCGGCGTGGAGAAAGGTCAAATCCGGCAGTAACTGTGGAGCGCCCTACCGCTAGACAACGCAGCATCATGGTTTGGGGCGCTATTGCGTATGATTCCACGTCACTTCTAGTGCGTATTCAAGGCACGTTAAATGCCCACCGCTACGTGCAGCATGTGCTGCGGCCGGTGGCACTCCCGTACCTTCAGGGGCTGCCCAATGCTCTGTTTCAGCAGGATAATGCCCGCCCACACACTGCTCGCATCTCCCAACAGGCTCTACGAGGTGTACAGATGCTTCCGTGGCCAGCGTACTCTCCGGATCTCTCACCAATCGAACACGTGTGGGATCTCATTGGACGCCGTTTGCAAACTCTGCCCCAGCCTCGTACGGACGACCAACTGTGGCAAATGGTTGACAGAGAATGGAGAACCATCCCTCAGGACACCATCCGCACTCTTATTGACTCTGTACCTCGACGTGTTTCTGCGTGCATCGCCGCTCGCGGTGGTCCTACATCCTACTGAGTCGATGCCGTGCGCATTGTGTAACCTGCATATCGGTTTGAAATAAACATCAATTATTTGTCCGTGCCGTCTCTGTTTTTTCCCCAACTTTCATCCCTTTCGAACCACTCCTTCTTGGTGTTGCATTTGCTCTGTCAGTCACTGTATTATATTAATTTATTCGTATACTGGTTTCATTTGCAAGTAGATATTCTTTGAATAATTTCACTTTTGGAATTCCAATATGCAGAAGATGAAATATTACATTAAAATAATACGTTTCCTTAGTCCACCTCAAATATCAGACACTTCATTCCTATACAAGGTCTCATATAAACCCAGACCGTCCAGCGATGTTTTTACTCTCCAAGACTCAAGTACTAGTACGGGAGGTGCGCGCATACCTCTTGACCTTGCAAGGAGCATACACATGTTTGACCTAGCAGTCACCATTCATGATCTCGGCTGTTAACAGGATGAGACAGTTATTTCTGTAAGTAAAAGTTACTGTAAATACAGGTCGGCACGACGGGTGTGCGATGCATTTGTTCAGTAATTTCCTGGTGAAGTGCCACATTCACGAGCACAGATTCACATAATTGTAAATTGCTCAATAAAAAACATGCATGCTCATGAGCAATTGGAGAACAATATGATCTGCCTGCTCTGGTCTCCAAAAGCTATTCAATTTGTAAAGGATAGAAAGTAGTTGCATCAGTAATTCAAATACGATTTAAGGTATGTGACCATTACCACCATCAGCAGTAACCTTTTAAATTACTGTATCACTTTGTTGAAGTTATCTGTGATATACTGGTGCAAGAAATATAAATATTTTCAATGGCGTTCAGTGTTGTTGGGTTATTTTCCTTTGAAGTCTGAGTGACTGCTGACATTGATATATTTGTTGGGGTTTTCATCTGGTTTGTTAGGATTTCTGACTGCTTCGGCTGAACTTCAAGCATTAGCGCAAGTTTGTTCAACAGCATTACGCTTATGGAATCTATGGATGATAATACTTGGGAATCACGCTTCAAACCACATGCTCAAGCTTCACATTGCACATACAAGATAAAACTGCAGCAGCAACCAAAGCCATGTATGAAATATCAAAGCTCCAGCATATATCAATAGATACCGCAATGACTCTATTCAAACTTAAGGCGAAAATCGACTGCTCCAAACTTGAGAAGATTGGAAAATATAAAAGCTAGATTTCTGAAACGAATTCTTCTCGTTTCAAAATATACAGAAAACTGAATCACATATGCAATGGCTAATTAATCATTTTTCTCGGAGGACATTAAGTTTATATTCAGACTCCCGGATACTGTTGCATCGCAAGTAATCAGCTTCGTTTTCTGTATCAAATTCTAATCACAGAGACTTACAAAAATTGAAAATCTTCCAGCTTTTTGATACTTTTTATTTGCTTTTTAGCAAATTAATTAATTATAAACAGTACATGTTTTGTTCTTATTTGGGAACATCTTCAGCTGTTGTATACTGTAGCTTAGGTGAATCACTGAGTTTTTGAGTACATTATTTTCAGGTACCTTGTTCCTCTTAAAAACTACAACAACTATTCAAATGAATAGATATAGTTTTTTAAGTAGGCTAACTATGTATTCATCCTGTCTCATTTCACCACCCCATTGTTTTATCATTTTAATTCAATTTATATTCAAATAGTTTCTAAGAGGAACAAGGTACCTGAAAATAATGTACTCAAAAACTCAGTGATTCACCTAAGCTATACAACAGCTGAAGATGTTCTCAAATAACGAAACATGTACTGTTTATAATTAATTAATTTGCTAAAAAGCAAATAAAAAGTATCAAAAATGTGGAAGATTTTCAATTTTTGTAAGTCTCTACTGTTGCATCGATCGAGGTACTAGAAGAAACACGACAAAAAGCACAACAAATACCAGCAAAGTTCTTCAACATGGAAGTAGCAAAGACTAGTGTCTGGAGAGGGCCTAACTACAAATTACACCACATATACACGTACCGAGCTCAATAGCGGCAGTCGCTTAAGTGCGGCCAGTATCCAGTAATCGGGAGATAGTGGGTTCGAGCCCCACTGTCGGCAGCCCTTAAGATGGTTTTCTGTGGTTTCCCATTTTCATACCAGGAAAATGCCGGGGCTGTACCTTAATTAAGGCCACGGCCGCTTCCTTCCAATTCCTAAGCCTTTCCTATCCCATCGTCGCCATAAGACATATCTGTTGGTGCGACGTAAAGCAAATAGCAAAAAAACATATACACGTGTTTTGGCATACATGGGTTCATGGGAATATATGTCTGACGAATGGATTTCACATCACGAGTGATGACTGTGTCTGCCGACGTTGTGATGTGCCCTGTACTTGTTATCACATAATGACCTGTTCCAAAAGAATACAATCTCTCAGTCCATTTGCTAAAGACTGGTGAAAGAATTGTGAATGATGTACACGATCCGCTATATCTATGGATATTACATTCAGTATGTAATGCTACGAGTATGATAAAGATGTTGATTCCCATAGGGAACCTGAAATATTTGTTCTAAATAAGTAAATTTATAATACCAATACTATACAATTCCCCATGTAAGTTAATATGGACCTTTTTAAACTCTGTATAATGTAGTATCTATGTAACATTTAGTACAAAATCAGGATCCTGATTAATTAATTATTAAGAGGTACGAGATAAAGGCTGATGATGCCCAGCTAGTGGGCGAAACATGTCCCAATAATGATATTATGACAAGATATAAATCTTAATTAAAAGAACTTTACTTTGTATTGAATAGGTGGATTTTAATAAATACCCATGATATTGGACTTAACGTAAAATTCAATACGGACCAACAATGAGAATGATTACATGTAACAAGCGGTATGTTCCGAGCTGTCAGTGGAGAGATGGCGTGGAATGACATTAGTAGATGAATACGTTTGAGTGGTGTTTTTAAAAGTAGGAAAGATCACAATATGAAGATAAAGTTGGAATTCAAGACGACAAATTGGGGAAAATATTAGTTTATAGGAAGGGGAATTAGGGATTGAAATAACTTACCAAGGGACATGTTCAATAAATTTCCAATTTCTTTGAAATCATTTAAGAAAAGGCTAGGAAAACAACACATAGGGAATCTGCCACCTAGGTGACTGCCTTAAATGCAGATCAGTAGTGATTGATTGATTGATTGATTGATTGATTTACTTTTGCATTTCTTTTGTTGTGTATTGAAATTAGTACTTCTCAAATCTGCATTATGTAGGCAGTTCCTTTTTTTCTTTCTTTTTTCTTTGTGTGTAAATATTCATATTTTTGTCTTAAACATTAGTGTTATTTGTAATTCTTAGTATTTCAAGTTTATCATTTTGATAGTATTAATAAGTAATAATATGTGTGTGGTTAAGTGTAAGAAAGGGCCAGAAGCCCTAACTTTGCCACAGATAATAAAGGCTTTATCAATCTATCTATATTGTATAGATTTAACATTGTATTATATATGCACATTGTGCTTAATAAATATTAAATAAAATAAATATATATGTTGTGATGTTTTGTAATAAATATTTATATTTATTAATTTACATATAAAGGATGGTAATTTTGAATCCAGAACAGTACAAAATTGCACAGAACTGGTGATATAAGTAAATTATAATTTTAAGAATCCTTACTGATTGACATCACTACAGACAAAGTTTTATGCATTGTTCATACTAGTACATTTGTGACTTATCATTTGTGACTGCTCATATATGCCATGCCACAAGTGAGGGCTTTTTTCTGAACTTGATGTTTTACATTGACAACAGATTGGTAGATTTAGTTGAAGTGTAAGTATACTGGAAATAAGTAACAAACATATCTTTATTCTATTGACAATGTTCAACTACATGGTCAGTGAAGAAGCCTTATGTAGCAGTAAAATATATAAGACTTACAAATTAATAGTAAATGCACAAATATAAGAAAGCTGTCAAAATATTGTCCAACTTTACATGGATATTTAATAATATCTCATCAAGTGGAGTTACAGCTGGGTCGGTCATCGGACTACAAACCAGTGTGCTGCATTTGTACTGTCACCAAGAGCATAGATTACTAGAGTGGGGGTAATCTTCTCTGGCAATGATGCAATATGCATGCGATCAAAATCAGTGAGTCAATGGCTGCCTTGTAAGGAGACTCGTTTATGGGAGTTGAAAGTTTGTTTATTGTGCATGTTAACTGCAGACTGATTTTTTTTTTTTTGCTAGTGGCTTTATGTCGCACCGACACAGATAGTTTTTATGGCGACAATGGGACAGGAAAGGCCTAAGAGTTGGAAGGAAGCGGCCGTGGCCTTAATTAAGGTACAGCCCCAGCATTTGCCTGGTGTAAAAATGGGAAACCATGGAAAACCATCTTCAGGGATGCCAACAGTGGGGTTTGAACCCACTAGCTCCAGGATGCAAGCTCACAGCCGCGCGCCCGTAATCGCACGGCCAACTCGCCCGGTAATTGCAGATTGATATATGGATCAGTTTATATAGGAAAGATACAGTGATCCATATTTCAATGACACTGAACAACAATAATTTACAAATTATATCCCTGTGTTAACACAGTCAGCTTGTCAAACACCAGGACAATTTGAAGAAACTTAAGTCTTTATCACTTGAAAGAACTTGTCTTGCAATGTTCACTACTTAAGATGAAAGAGTTTGATGAATAATTTCACACACACACACACACACACACACACACACACACACACACACACACACACACACACACACACACATGCACGCACACACGCACGCGCGCACACAGAGAGAGAGAGAGGGGGGGGGGATTTGGGTTCAACCTCCCAAGACAGTAATAATTTCTACTCCTCTACTTTCAATTTTTAAGAGAGTTTCAGATCACACAACAATTCATGCTGTAAGCAACAGCACACGTTCAGGCAGTCTAAGATTCTCTCCAGAGAAACTCAGGGTGACACTGGTCATTGTTAGGAAATTTTTACTCAAAAATTTCTTTGAAGCCTTTCATAACAGAACACAATCTGTACAAAGAGCTGCAAAACTGTAAATGATGAAATTATAAAAAGTGACAGTTACCCAAGAACTATCTTATGGTGATCCTCAACATAGGCTGAGACATGCAAGATCATGTCCAATAACGTACATAAGTAAGAAATAAATCTCACTTTATTTTCTCCTTGGGCAAGTCTTGGTTCCACACTCATAGTCTTGTGAATTCATAAAGAAACAATATCTGAAGGTTGGAAAATTACCACCCTTACAACATGCCCTTCGAAAAGTGGTAGATGGTACTCTACGAGTATGAAAGAATCATCAATATGATTCAGGGTAAGCCTCTACCTTTAGAGATTTAACGGAAAGGGAGTGCAAGTTTGCCTTTATTCAGCAGGGCTCTGCCGCAGCTCACTTGCTCATTTATGATGAGTTTCTAAGAACAAAGATATTAGTAAGGATGTATTGGCCTTCCCCTCATTCCTCTTATCGCGTCCATGCAATGTTTAACTCTATATGTAGAGCCATACATAGGGCGGCAAACTGGGGAGTTTTTCAGGGCAACACGGTTTAGGGAGCACCATATTACTAGAATCTCGCAGGAAATGTTAAGCAAAGTTAAACGAACAGAGTCCAGAGTCACCTCTTGCTGAATCGTAAATTGTAAATGTGCTACATCACTAATATGCATGATAGGTGGAATACTGACTGATGTATTGTATTACTTTATTGTTGAATGTTATTCAAAGTTATGTATCCATATGAAGTTCGAATTGGTTCTGGTGGCAACTTTGATTTAACGTTCTTTGTGACGGTAATTTTGTAGGCCTATTGGACTCCTTAGACATGATATACGTACATATAATATTATATTAATAGCACAAAGTGACATTGTTTAGCTAGTAGACTTGATATCCTTGCAAGTATGTTTCAAGTAGAGGAAGCAGCTTGTGATATAAATGAGGCCCTGCTGTTCTGGTTTCTAACAAAATCTATAAGTAAAGTGAGGTAGATTTATGTTTATAATTTATAATCTCCCTTAATAATAATAATAATAATAATAATAATAATAATAATAATAATAATAATAATAATAATAATAATAATAATAATAATAATAATATTTTTAGTGTAAGTAGCAAAATGAAAATAGATAGGAATAAAGTAACAACACATTTAAAAATTCAATGTAATACTGTTCTGTGCACCTTTATTTAAAGGAGGTGTCAAAGCTTGCCCAGGAGTGTAAGGATACCTAAATGTGGGCTTGTATGTGTACAAATTTAAAACGGATTTTATTTCAAAAATCATTAAAGAAAATGTTTGTTTGTTGGCATCACTATCCTAAAAAATTGAAACGAGCACCACTAATCTAATAGCCTGAATGCTACACCCAGATCTGTAGTTCAATGACTCATCATGTTCTTCAAATACAATTTTATGTACAATAAATTTACAGATTTTTTACTAGGTATTAAATCCACTTTCACAGTGCTGCAAAACTCTAGGTGATAATCTCTGATTTTTCATACAAATTCTGTATAAAATACAATGTGAATTGTACATGAAATTATTCAGCATAATGTATGCAGACATTCATAAATATTCTGAGAGAATCTGAGCTGCACTGCCTGAACTATTTCAAGAAATGTCAATAAAGAACTCCTCCAATGGCCTATAAAAATATATCAAATTTCAATTTTACACCTTATTTTGCAATTTGCTTTACGTTGCACCGACACAGATAGGTTTTATAGCGAGGATGAGACAAGAAAGTGCTAGGAGTGGGAAGAAGCGGCTGTGGTCTTAAGGAACAGCCCCAACATTTGCCTGGTGTGAAAATGGAAAACCACGGAAAACCATCTTTAGGGCTGCCGACAGTGGGTTTTGAACCCACGATCTCCTGGATGCAAGCTCACAGCTGCACACCCCTGATCACAAGGCCAACTCACCCGGTACACCTTATTACATCTCCTATCATCTGTATGGTACTGTACTCTACTCTAATGTTCGAATGCTATGGCACCTCCCTCTGTATGAGGAAGTCAACTCCTCTATCAAACCAAACCACACCCCATGGCACTACAGCCCTTGAAGGGCCTTGGCCTACCAAGCGACTGCTGCTCAGCCTGAAGGCCTGCAGATTATGAGGTGTCATGTGGTCAGCACGACAAAACCTCCCGGCAGTTATTCTTGGCTTTCTAGACTGGGGCTGCTATCTCACCATCAGATAGATCCTCAATTCTTATCACGTAGGCTGAGTGGACCTCGAACCAGCTTTCAGGTCCAGGTAGAAGTCCCTGACCTGGCTGGGAATCAAACCCAGGGCCTCTGGGTAAGAGGCAGGCACGCTACCCCTACACCATGGGGCCGGCACCAACTCCTCAATCAGTGAATGATAATGTAATACCGTAGTTCCAAAGCCAATCCATTCTCAACAGCGAGTCCCATTAGATTCAATTGGTTTAGTAGCTCTTCAGTGACTGCAACACTAAAGGTCTGTACACAGAGAGATACTGAACAAAACACAGCTGTTTATGATGCTGAGTTGCTGGTTACATGCACCCATAAATATGAGCAAAAAATGTCTTAAGTCATATAAAGCTTTGTTTCCAGTCAAAAACCTTAAACTAGAAGTGCTTTTGCTTTCGAACCAGGTATTTTCTCTAAATGTACAAGTCACTTTCTGTGATAATGAGAATTCTCTATTTTATCCTAAGATGGATTATTGAAATCAAGGCTAATTAGCTTTTATTTTTCTAAAATGATTTCCTGATGTAACAGAAAATTCAGCCTCACCTACAGAACCTGTAAAATTCTTATGCCCGATTGCAGAAAAACCAATCAAAATTTGACTAGAGTTTGATTGCTAATCATTGTAGGTTTGATTGACAATCATTCAATAGACAGATGCACATACCTAACCTACAACAACATACTGTTTAACTGCAGTACACAGACAAGAATCAGCTATTCACCTGAGACATTAAACAGAGTTGTAGGTTAGGAGAATCTATGTTTGTATAGAATGCCAAAGGTAAACATGGCAAACAGGTACAGACTTTGCATACTGGAAGAAACAGGTATGGCAGAGAGAATTCACTACTGGTCATCTATGAATATTTGACATCACCATCAGCACACAGAAAGTGGAATAATTAGTGTGTTGACCCTCAGTGACAGAGCAAAGAAATTGGTGGAATATCATCATCATCAGCATCATTTCTTGCAATCCAGCTCCAGCTGGGTTGGGGCATTTGTGCTACTTCTCTACTTTCCTCTCCTTCCATTATTCTTCTTCTGTAATTCTGTTCCATTCTTGGTTCCTTCTTATACTGGTCTTGATCAAGTCTCTGGGTCTCCCTCTTGCTCTCTTCCCTGAAATTTAGCTTTCACCATCTGTTTTGGAATCCTTCCCTCCTCCAGTCTCTCTCTTTTTTTTTTTTTTTGTTAATTGCTTTACGTCGCACCGACACAGTTAGGTCTTATGGCAACGATGGGATAGGAAAGGCTTAGGAATGGGAAGGATGCGGCTGTGGCCTTAATTAAGGTACAGTCCCAGCATTCGCCTGGTGTGAAAATGGGAAACCATGGAAAGCCATCTTCAGGGCTGCCGACAGTGGGGTTCGAACCCAATATCTCCCGGATGCAAGCTCACAGCTACGCGCTCCTAACCGCACGGCCAACTCGCCCGGTCCTCCATTCTCTTCATAGTCCAAACCATCTTAATCTCACCATCTCACTTCTGCTATTCAACTACTCTACTCCAATTTCCTTCCTGACATCTTCATTTCTTATGCTGTATTTCCTACCACACTTCTTAGGAAATCATTTTGCTGGCTTGAATTTTACTCTCCTCTCTTCTAGTCAATGCTGAGGTCTCTGCTGCTTATATCAATATGAGTTATATCTTGTTCTTCACTTCCTTCTTACCCTTCCCTGGTACCTTCTTTGTCCAAACTAGATTCTGTACATTCTGGTACAATGCATTTGCCTGTTGCACTCTTCTGCTAAACTCTATAACCAGCCTTGCATTTTGGATTAGGTATTTGAAGCTGTCCACAATTTCAAGATTCTAATCTCCAATATTTATTATTCTTTTCTCTACTCTCTCATCTCTTCTTATCACCATTTTCTTGCTCTTCTCCACACTGTATTTCACCATTTTCTCATTCAGTATGTCCAGTTGTTCTTGTGGTTCCTTAGTGTCCAAGGGTAACTGGGGGACTCTAGATGTGTTAGTGAGCTACTGTTTATTAGTATTTAAAAATGGAATCTAACTGACACACTATTCATGTTCCGTTATTGCTAGATGTTGTTATTACCTTAGGTAACGGGTAGGGAGCCTCACTAGAGGCAGCTCTAATCTCAGGGAATGGCAGCCCTGCCTGTATGAGTCCCAGGGCACAGTGTGTACCACCTGGTGTGGGTCCCAGCTCAAGGTAACGAGTGGAGACTTCAAAGGCACTGAAGGCGGAGAATGCGGGCGTCAGTACGGCAGAGTTGGTAGAAGTTATGAAAAGTTTCAAATACAGTAGTTGTGAAGTGTAAACACAGAAGATGGGAAGATAACAGAGGGGATGGGAAAGAGAATGCTACAAGCAAATGGCTTTCACCAGAGTGTGAGTGTTATAACGTGGAACCAAGAAGTTCCAAGGAAATGCAAAGAAGTTCTGTATTTACCCTATAACTTACTAATATTGACATATGCAACAGGTACAAGGACAACAAAAAACTAGATGAGAGCATAGTTCAGGCAGCCAAGATGAAATTCCTAGGAGGTATCATAAGGAAGATAAAAAAGGACAGAATCAGTAATGAGGAGATTAGAAAGAGGGCAGCATAAAAACAAGCACACTGAAATGGTATGGACACATGAAGCAAATGGGAAAATACCGTGTTCAAAAGAAAGTATGGTATTTACAGAAAAACCAACAGGAAAGAGACCACAAGGAAGGCCTCAAAAGAGGTATACAGTGAAGTAGAGTATAGAGTAGAATAGACTATAAATATTGAAAGCAAGAAAAGAGTAGTGGAGAGGCTGGCAATGATGGAGGTCCTTGATTCATAACCAGACCTAGGGTGCGGGGGGGGAGAGAGAACTGGAAACAGGAAGAAAAGAAAAATAAGACCTGTTATTGAATATAACACTGTGCTGCAGTGCACCACTAGTAACACCTCATCCAGTCGGGTGTTGCCGTGATTTACTCACTTGTCTGTAGTTACCCCTGGTTGGGGGGGTTTGAGCTTTGATTCACCCAAGGAAACGTTGAAAGCTATTGGCACAGCCGGGTTTAGGCATGAGTGATGGGAGTCTCGCCATAACGCCATCCTGCTCATCACATGCTATCTTACATTTCCTACTCAAAAAATGTTCGTACCCCTTTGGCCTGCTATACCATTTACTGGACACCCTGCACATGTCTGTGAAAGAATCATTGCTTTCTAATTCATAAACATTTAGATGAAACACAAATAATAAAGGCGTGCCATGCATCCTTAGAAGTTGACCATTACATCAAAAATATTTTTCTTAATATTATTATTTTGAAATCTGCACTAAAAGGAAAGTTTTGCACCACCACCCTGTCACGTGTACTCATAATGCTGTGAAAATCCTTATACTTATCCCTCATAGGCAACTCTCGTGCAAGGAAACAGGGCTGCAAGTGTTGCCAACTCTTGAATAATTTAATCTGGGCTCTAGTGCACTCTTATGCACCAAGGATTGGAAGTACATGTCGAATTGGATAATAATAATAATAATAATAATAATAATAATAATAATAATAATAATAATAATAATAATAATAATAATAATAATTTTGTGTGGCTATTTCTAGCCGAGTGCAGCCCTTGTAAGGCAGACCCTCGGATGAGGGTGGGCAGCATCTGCCATGTTTAGGTAACTGCATGTTATTGTGGTGGAGGATAGTGTTATGTGTGGTACGTGAGTTGCAGGGATGTTGGGAACAGCACAAAAACGCAGCCCCCGGGCCATTGGAATTAACCAATGAAGATTAAAATCCCAACCCAGCCAGGAATCGAACCTGGGACCCTCTGAACTGAAGGCCAGTATGCTGACCATTCAGCCAACAAGTCGGACAAAACTCGTGTCCTCATCTTGAGGTGATGCAGCTCTTTTCAGGCACACCCCCAATGGGGACGAGCCGCATGTACCACTTGAACTACATACTAGCCCTCCTGCCATTCTTAAATTTCTGGCAGCACAGGGAACTAACCATTACGCTACGAGGCGGACGTCGAAATGGAAGATCCCACCAGAATGTCAACATGTCTCATAGGATGATCACTTCATTTGACCAAACCCGTATTGCGACTCCATAAGCAACGGCTGTTTGTTTGGAAAATAGCCTACGTGATCGAGGTGAACCATACTGTTGTCATGACAATTTGGAATTGCTCCCAATACACCAGAAGTATGGAGGATTTGCCTCGTACCAGACAGCAACAGTCAATAACAGCCACTCAGCACCAATACTGTCAGATTTGGGCCCTTGGGAACCCTGGTAATAATGCAACGCAGCAGCGCAAGGACTCTTGGAGGCCACTGGCACGACTGTTACACCACAAATTATCTCCAATCGCCTTCATGATGCGAATTATTATGCTAGGCATCCCTGGTGATCACCAGTACTCACCCCGTAGGACCATGCTGCCCGGTAAGGGTGAGCAAGTGAGGACGAGGATGAGTGTAGAATTGCCCTCATCCTTAATATTCATCAATGTCATCTTTGGAAACAGTCTGGAAATACCAAACACCTCTGTTGCCCTGCCCTGTGGGTCCAGCAGAGGGGAGGGTCCATTATAGTTTGTGTTGGAGAAATGTATGGCTGCCGGATGTCGCTCATTAATGTTGAATGCAACCTGCGGGCAAAGGCGTATCGGGACACCATCATCGAACCATTTATGCTGGCTTTCCATCAACACATTGATAACGGGTTCCACCTAAAGAACGACAGTGCCAGAGTGCACCATGCGCGCCTGGTAACTGACTACCTCCAGACGGGAATTAAGGAATTTAATTGGAATCTGCCTTGTTAATATTAAACATACTATAATATAATGAACCCATTCATTTCACAAGGAAGATTCCAAATAAATTCCGTAATTCGCTGTAAGTAGCCCAGACAACACAGACAAATATAGGCCATTAATATGGTCAAGTTTATAGATACCTCCAGGAGGTCGGGATCACTCAGATTGAGTGGCCCGCATGCTCCCTAATCTAAATCCCATGGAGCATGCTTGGAATCAATTGAAATGGGCTATCTGGTGCCGCAGGAAACCTCCACATACACTGGCAGATATCCGTAGGAATGCCGTCGAGGAATGGGACAGGCTAGACAGAGGACGCCTAAATGAATCGGCACGCCTTGAAGGGTGCAAGCCTGCATCAATGCCAGAGGAGATGTGACTTGGTATTAGAGATTTGGATTGGTTTACAAGAGGGCAGCTTTCTGAAAGAAGAGTTTTATTTTCGGTTTGGTATGTTTGTGTTCCCATTACATTATGTTTCTTTGCTTTACAATGTGTCGAATAGCACATACCTATCTCTAAAAGATCATATGGATTACTGTCCAACAAAAACCAGGATGGTGCAGACTATTTTTAATTTTTTTTTATGTGTATATGCCTTCATGATGAAGTTTTCTGAATCAAAATTCCCTAGGAAATTGCTACTAATGAGGTCACAAAATGAAGCACATACTAGCTGGAGAACAATAAATGTAGTAGAGGTGTGCCTATATGAGAGAAGGGACGATTTCCAGAACTCAAAAGTATTTAATGACGAGACATTATAGGTAGGTATTGGTTCAATACAAATTGCACATTACAGTTCTGTGTCTGTAATAAAATGCTTGCCAAAAATACAGTTTTAGGAAAGCACTGCGAGTTATGCCATAAGAAATTCCTTGTAACATTCTCTCTCATTTATCAAACTGTTGATAAGTTGGAATCCTTCAACAAAAGAGATGAATTCCTAATAATAATAATAATAATAATAATAATAATAATAATAATAATAATAATAATAATAATAATAATAATAATTTATTATACATAGCATATATCTCAGTCTTAGCATTCTATAAACGTACAAAATTAGTATAACTTACAATGTTACCATAATTTGTTGATTTCAGAGATTCAGTATATTTATTAAAACAGATATGATATCCATGGCTTCCTAACAAAGCGTAATCCTGTTCTCCTCCACCCACATACCCCTACCACAGAGAACTTCATAGTTAATTGTGAAATGATGCCATTTATTTCAGACTGTATCTGCTGATTTTATGAATTTCTACATGACAAAATAAATAAAATTGTCCCTGAAGTTTACTACATATTAAATGAAAGTCCAGTCTCCACAATTACAATATTATGACTTCATTAATAGAACCACTAATTATCACACACTGGATTTTGTACAGCCATCAACACTTTCATCATCACAGTGCAAGGGTTAGTCAATTCTGTTCTGTGAAATCTGCTTAGCTTGATGAATGATGTATCCCAGACAATTTAACATAAGTAACTGATATCACTGCAGTTGAAGAATAAAGATATATTTTGCAGCTCACAATCAATTTAAGAGACAATTTTTAAGGGAAATTACAAGAATGCTAGGGGTGGAAATATCTTCAACATATGCAGGAAGTATAAATGCTTGCTGAGGTTTGAAATCAGAAAAGCAGTAACATAGTTGCTCATCATTTCTCAGTCATTTTCTTCTGAAGGTTGTCAAAAGCTGAGTAATGCTGGTAGTCTGAATTAAACTTGACAGTCTTGAGTAACGCTGAAATTAGAATGAGCATGGTATAGTACAATAGACATCGAGATGGTATAAGAATATCTGGTTATTACCTTCATTGTTGAGGTGTGCAGAACCTGTCATGATTAGTATATTTCCGGCCTCCCTAAAACGTAATTAGCTGAAACTATTAGTTTAAAGAAGAAGCCTAGAAAACCACAGAAAATGTGAACCTCATTATCATGAAACTATATTAAAAATAGTTAGCTGTGATGACTTAAAACCTCTCCCTTGTAACTCAGTCTGGGATTCAACCAGCACAATACCTTCACTTCCCCATCACTCCCATACTGCACACCTATCATCATGCAGGGTTATCAGATCCTCATGTCCAACTCACCTGAACCCTCAACCTCTTCCACCTCCATGCTCTATTACATGCTCGTGTCCATGCTGTAAGACACTGTCATCCACCTTCACCAAAATTATCATAGAAGTTCAGTAAAACATTAGAGGTATCTGGGAGCAACGAAGAATATTCACCTCTAACTCTTCTAGATAATCACAGAAAGTTGCTTGAATAATTGCAGATTAATTCAAAATAATCCTCTAGCCTACATCAGAGTGATTACCATTCACTTCTTTCCCTAGAAACATGGAGGAATGCCACTAACATTTCCGGTTGTTCATATTTGTTTAGGAGTCTCCTGCCAGGGTAGGACGTCTACATTCAACTCTGTGTAGGAACAGTCACTTCCTGTACTATACATATGCTAATAACATCTCATGAACCTTTCTTGAACTGCTGGAGGAATCTATGAAAGTTAACAAAGCACGATGGACAGAGAACATTATTCCTCATCTGTCTTTCTGATAACTGTGACCTGATCCCACTAAGGTACACAGTCATATCCCTGGAAAGTAGTCATATTCTAGGATGATAAATCTTCATTACAAGGTTATTTCTTATGCTTGAATAAACCTTAAAAGCTTTTGCCTTCCTCATTTCTATGACCTGGACATCCAACAGAATTATAAACACTCAGGTAGAAATGCTAACAGACAACAGCATACTGCAAGTGACTTGCCAGATTAAGCACATGGTGAGAACATGGGGAGTGCTGGCCCCATGGTCTAGGGTAGCAAATGTGTCTCTTAATGGGAGGCCCTGGGTTTGATTCCTGGCAGGTCTGGGATTTTTAGCAGAATCTGTGGGCTGGTTAGACGTCCACTCAGCCTGTGCAAGAACAATTGAGAAGGTAACTGTCTCAATCTAGAAAGCCAAGAATAATGGCAGAGATATCTTCGCATTGTCAACTCATCACCTCATAATCTTGGGCTGAGCAACGATAACAGTTGTCTGGTAGTATGAGGGTCATCAGGGCTGCAGTGCCAGGAAGAGCTGGTCATGTAGTTGTAAGGTGGCATTCAGGGGATCATAGGTTCAAAACCTGTTTACAGCAGCCATGAGGGCAGTTTCTATAATCCCCCATATTCACATCAGGCAAATACCAGTGCTGTACTTTAATTAAGAGCACTAGCACTACCTTCCCTCAACTTTTACACCCCAGTATCACAAAAAAATAGCATGAGTTTGTACAACATTAAATATTAAAGAGAAAAAGAAATCTCTCTGACACTATCAAGGTTGTGCTGAAAATTCTGGACCATGTAATGTGTGTATTCTCAACTGTGTTGTTAACCAGCAGGTCAATGATTTCTGCTTGTTTCACAACTTCTTTTCAAAAATGAATTAATATACCTGAAGTGAATTCTAATTAGCTATGAAATTTTTTTTCTGGCTACTTGTTTAATGTTGCACTAACACATCAAAGATTTTCGGCGACAGAAGAATGGGAAATATCTAAGATTGAGAAGGTAGTGGCCATGGCCTTAATTAAGGTACAGCCCCAGCATTTACCTGGTATGAAAATGGGAGACTAAGGAAAATCATCTTGAGGACTGTAGAAGGTGAGATTCGAACCCGCTATCTCTCAAATGCAAGCTTACAGCTACGCAACCCTAACTCGCTTGGTGCTATGAATTGTTGTTTGGTTTCTTCTCATCACAAGATTACAAACACTTTTGAAAACTAACTGCATCAGGCTTCAATTTCATAATCTAAAAGAAAGAAGGCTGAAACCTAGCCAACTATGCTATTTGGTCAGTCATATTCACCAATAGTCATCCATCAACAGGTTTCACAGATTTCCTCATTTTGATACGATTTTCCAAAACTTCAATTTTTTCTGGCAAAATTTCTTGTTTTCTGACCAGATTTCTTAGAACATAACTCATAATGGAAGACGATGAAGAATTACGGCATGAAGGACAAGACTGTACTAACGAGCTAACTTGGTGGAGTTTGGTATTAAATGGCAATGGTATTGAGTTTAACAAGATTATGAACTTCAGACAGCCTACATGTTTCAGACAGTTTGAAGACCAATGCGCAGACCATCTGTGCATCTGTCAGTTTGTATGCTTATAACAGGAAACTACTGGACGTAATTGAAACAAACTTTATATAGAGAGTGTACCAACTGAAGAATACTTTGAGGTACATATCATTTCAAGTTCCCAGAATTGTACTGTTTTTTTTTTTTTACAAGAATAAAGATGCCTATTATTCATTTTGGAAAATATGGACGAGATGAAGGAATGTATTCTGGTTTCATTAACTACGGTAGTTTTGCGTTTTTCTCATTACCCTGTTAGCAACACCATCTGATATGCACATGGAGTCTTTTAATGCAGAGAGTTTAGTCATAAAAGTAAGAATGTCAGCCATGAAATGTTCGAGATTAACTGATCTGAAATCCTGTTTCAAAATTAAATTTTTTATCTGTAGATTATATTTCTTGGTGCAATTTCCATTCATGGGGTACCAAGGAGGAATCCAATCAAAAAAATTATTTTTAATAAATATTGTCAGGGAATTTAAGTGAAGATAGTAGCAAAGAGAGAACTTCTTAATACTACACATACTCTTTCCAATCACTGAACTTCCATTTTTATATTCCAACATCAGGTAAAATTATCAAACACCCCAATAAGTGGAGGTGGTGATTATTGTTTTAAGAGGAAGTACAACTAGGCAACCATCCTCTATAAACCCCAGTAACTGAATATGGTTTAATTTGAGCATAGCAGGTTGTCAAAGCATTGAACTCATAAAGTTTCATTTCTTTCTTGGCCTGAAAGACACCCAAGTCAGTTACAAAATGAAGGAACATTAACATGGGCCAACTAATCCTAGTCTGATGTTGTGCAGCCTGAATCAGAATAGACAAGATAGATAATTCATTTTTTTAAATTAAAAGATACTTGGAAGTTAATGTTCTCACAAGAAATGAAATATTTATGAAAATATTTAAAAAATAAATCATATTTCACGTTGTTTACCCTTCCTCTGGAATGTAGTATATTAGCTCTTTATACACTAATTTCCTACAACATATGTAGATTTCAATCATAATCCAAGGCATATTTGATGGTTTGTACACTGAAGAAGAGACTAACTAAAAAAAAAACCTTTATTGATTCAGTTGGTTCAACAATGAACTAACGAAGGATCTCACCTCACCTTTTCTAGCTGAAGTGACCAATCTAAACACCCAAACATTTAGATGTCCCAAAAGTCTTTCTTGGGATACCGGATTAATTTTGTGAAGACTAGAACATCTGGTCACACTGGCCTAAGTAAATAAAACTATTTATTATTGATTATACTACAGCCAAGTGCCACAGAAATAAGCAGATATTTTGGTGTTCATAATAAATTAATCAGCATTGGCTTCAAAACTTTCTCTGTCTCTGTTAGCAGCAATTATATGCATCTCAGTTTCATTGGACATGATTCATTTGTGTTTGAAATCCAAAAGATCATCTATGAGAGACCTGTAGGAAACACTGTTAAAATTTCAAATGTGTTCAACATCTGTAGGTAACACTGCGGACAGATATTTTAGCAATCATCTTGTGCTGATATCTTCAACGATCAGCGTAAGTGACCAGATTCTGAAACGGAAAAACCGGGACGCCTTTTTGGGCATGGCATTTATTTCAGCTCTGCCCAATAAAAAGGACATTTCAAATTACTATACTTACATAACATAATAATTACAACACCTCAAGTATATTTTTCAGACTCTTGGATATGTTTCAGGAGCTTCTGTATTTTTGTGACAGTCATAAAATTCTGAACATGTCCAACTGATGTGTGTTTTAAGAATTAGTAACCTATACAGTTTCTACAAGATGACTTTTTTCTTCATACCAGTACATATTCATAAGAATAAAGAGGTGCTCAACAGATACAGTTGTTCCAGAAACACACTGCACTAACTCGGACATTTTGAGAATATTTTAAATATTTTCTGAAAACATATTTTCTTTTAGCCATATTAACTTGTTCCTTAAAATAAGCAAACTTCACTAACAACTGGACACAAAGTTAAAATCAGAAATGACAACTTGGCGTTTGGCGACGAAGAACCCAAGAGCAAAATGCAAACATCTGTTACCGGTAGTTATGGAATTCCAGCCTAAATGTTCCTGTGTGTTGCCAATTTTGGTCATGAAATTTAAGAATGTTGAAGCTACAATAGTCTCTCTGGTTAATAATTCACTCTCCAGGTGCAATGATAAAGTGTCGCTATCTGACAGCTTATAGCTTCACAAGAATTTTTTTCTAGCTGAAGTGGCCAATCTAAACACCCAGACATTCAGATGTCCCAAAAGTCTTTCTTGGGATATCGGGATAATTTTGTGAAAACTAGAACATCTGGTCACCCTGGCCTAAGTAAATAAAACTATTTATTACTGATTGTACTACAGCCAAGTGCCACAGAAATAAGCAGATATTTTGGTGTTCATAATAAATTAATCAGTGAAATCACAAGAGATAGTTAGATGAGAATGAAAGCTGAAGTAGTGCTAATATTAAATAAAATTTGATACAACACACTCGTTTTGAAATGCACACCTGAAAAGGACATATTTTGTGTGTCTGTTAATTTCCCCACACAGCTTTGTGGTCCGTATTTAAGTACTTGAGCATAATTTATCTGATAATAACAAGTTAGCAATTTTGTATTATATTTATAATATTGAGAGTGCATGAAATCACACCCTAAGCTATACATTAAATACTATTTTACTGAATGTGTCTGTGTAATCTGGGATGAAAGAAAATCACTGTAAAGAGAAATAAGAGAAAAACAATCATGGCATAAAACAAAGGTGCATGAAAGTGTAACATGGAATGTTAAAAAATGGCAAGAGTTTAAAAAAATGTAAACTCTGAGAAACAACTGCAAAGATACTGTTAAAAGAATACAGCACAAAATGAATTTATGCATTAGAAATACTGCCAGTAATCTTAAAATTGATAACTGTAGCTGTTTCATAGCAAGTATTGTAAAGTGGGGTCACTTTGAACACCTTAAAATTTTTTTTTGTAAATTATACCAAAACTTTTCAAGATATTGACAATAAACTTTTCAGGAAGTTGCAAGAGGTGTTATTGAATATGACAAAGCAAATTATATATTTTTAACAACCTCTTTTTTTTTTTTTTTTTTTTTTTTTTTCTTTTTACTGTTCAAAGTCACCCCACAGTTGGGGCTCACTCTGAACACAGAAATATTTGCCTATTCTGTGCAAGTCATACCATTTAATATTAAATGACCCCTCTACCATATGAAAGAGCGTAGTATTTTGTATATATAAAAGTAGTTTTGAAAGTAACTTATTTACAATATTTGAGAATTATTTACGAGTTTCCTTCAACAAACTGAATATATTTTATACGATTATGGCAAAATTTTGCTAATAATGGAAATTGGTAGCTAGCCTAATTACAAAATAAGAGAATTATTTAAAAACAGCCCTTTCAAAGTCTTTCAAAGCAATTGCAATGGCTTTAATCAAGCTAATGGAATAACAGATCACTGATCAGCTGATTTGTCTGTGTTGAAGAACACGAAACCGCTGTTCAAAGTTGCTCCTCAGAAGAAAGATCATATTTTTTTGTGTCACCAAAGAATACAAACATGTTATGCTTTCTATAAATGTCCATTCAGGTATTTACCTTGTTCTCAAAGGCTCTTTTAGAATTCTGAAACCTAAAACGCTTCTAATACTAGGCAAATGTATTTGAGGTTTGGAATGAACTTATATTTCCCAAAATTTATTTTATTTTCTGGACTTGGTATACAACGTGATTTCATATAGAATGTTACATCATCTGAAAGTATCGATTATTGGTGATTTTTAATGCTTGCGGCCTTTAGTTCCCTATTTACAAGGTAGAGTACAGAACTGAATTTTGATAAACACTGAATTACTGTTCAAAGTCACCTAGCCATTCAAAGTGACCTCACTTTATGGTACTCATTTTATATTATCATACTTCTAGTGCAGTATTGTCTTGTCTCAAGTATGGATCTAAAGATTTCACTTTCATGCAGTTCTGTGCCATGCAAACAATGATTGAACAATCTTTTAGGTATATAATATTCAATGATTTCCAACAGCATGCAACAGTTAATTTCCATGCACCATGATTCTAAAGGTGCAAGTTGCTTGTGTGAGATGGAGAACCTGATTATACAGACATTCTTAAATGACAGAAATCTATACTTCGTACCGAGAATGTCAGTTTACTAGGCAAGGATCAGAACATAATGGCAAGATAACTAAAATTTATCCATTTGCACATCTAAAAGTCCAGAAACTGAACATAACACTTTGTTCTAGCAGAAAAGTTTTCCATACAATATTTCATTAGTGTTTCATAACCAGGTGAAATACTCACCTTTATGGATCAATAGTAAAGTGTCAGTCCCTAGATCCTAAGATCATAGGTTCAAACCCAGTAGAGGTGGTAGGAATTTTGAAAGGACAAATAAAGGCCATTCAGCAAAGCATGTTGTATGATGTTGGCATGTAAAGACACATTCGGTGTTTACCCAACAAAATCATTTACAGCTCAGTAATAGTTTGCCCAATAGTGTTCCAGTTTCTCGACATTTGGTAGAACAAAATGGAATGTTGAAATCAACTCGTACATAGCATAAATGTCATAAAATCAAAATGCCTATATACAGTAGCTGAGGCCACATATTTTTTTAATATTTTTTTTTTTATAAGCTTATCTCAGCCATTTTTGGGGTTGCTGGATACACTCACATGGCTTTTGAGATGAAAATCTCAACCGAGGATCAACCAGAATTTGAACCTCAGCCTTCTGAGTGTGAATCCAGCAGCTAAGCCACAGAGCTAATCAGACTGACATAATTATTACTTTTTAAAATTTTTGTTTACATTCAAATTGAACTGGACTATGGAATATGGACTGTGTGTTAACAACCAATCTCATTTTCAGTGTCTAGGAGGTCTTGTTTGTTTGCTGGCTTTGAAGTCCTGCCAGGGAGCCCAACAAGCAGTGCTTTCTTTTGCTCTTCTTGTAAAGGCCCTCTCCATCTTCTGAGTTCTGACACCACCATAAAGCCAGGATGAATTTTAACAATTCTCCTAAAATGATCCTGGTCATTGATTTTATCCTCCACAATGCTTTTATCTCACAGGTCTTTCATGCACTCTTGGGACCATCTTTCTTGGATTCAGACAAATCCAAATTTTCTTTGAGAGCCGATTATCATCATCATCATCATCATCATCATTATTATTATTACTATTATTTACCAGAATGAAATAAAAGTTACAATATCCTGAAGGTAGACATGAATTGAAAAACAGAATGCAGTATACAAGCCTACCAGAACAATTATTTTCCAGTCTTCTATGCTATGCATTTCTTTTTTCAGTACTAGTTGCAAAATATCTTCGATCATCCGATTTCTAATAGATGGTATTAAAAAGTCAGGTATTCCCCATCTTGCAAAAGCAACTTGACAGTGGAAATCATGCATATTGGAGCAGAAGTGAAAGATGGAAGACAGCATTACACCAAATCTCTTTTAGAAAATCACGAACAATGTACTCTGAGACATCGAGCATGCAAGTAACATATCTTACTTTTACTGGTAACCAAGTAGTACAATGTCCTAAAGTAACTTATCCGGCAAAACAGCATTTGCAGCAGATACGTTACTTCACATGTGATGATTTATAATTAAAGAATATTCACTCTCCACTAATATGAAATATGACAATTAATTCTTTAGTTACAAATCATCTAACATAAAATATTCTCCATGTGTTAAGAACTTCCAACAGTGAACAAATGATACAGAAAAAATTCCATTCATACAGAAAAAATATATTAAAAAGGTGATAAAATATATAAATTGGTTTCCCTTTGGTGTCACTTCTCATTAAATAATAAACAAAATCATTAATGCATACAGATTTGGTATTTTGTTCTGATTCATATCTTCAAGAGGAACTTTGCTTTAGGGGATATGCAAGTACTAAATTAAATTAAATAATTCAACTCAAAGAATCCCCTACTAACAGCATAGGATTAGAGTTCAGGATCTTGGAGTTTGTTCTGTTGACTTTCTGGAACTAATCATGAAGAATATCGTAAGTGGTGTAAAGACATTTTTCATGAGACCATAATCACCAAATCACAGACAAATATTGAAAATTTAATTTCAATTCCTATTATTAAAAATACTGTCAATAAAGAGAGGATAAAAAAACCTGGAATATAAGTAAGGCATGGCTATAGTTCAAAAGTTTTTGCAGTAAGTTACTGTTACAATGACTGAAATCAGGTGATGAATTCTACACATTCGAACTATTTAATAAATGAAAAATGATTAATATTCAGTGATTAATATTATCAACCTATTTTAAAACAATTATCTCAAATTTGGAAATGCCCTATAGTGAATGATGCACTGATCTGTTTCATCAACTTTTAAATTTGTTGCTAAATGATCCCTCAGTAGTAAAGATTTGTCTCATGTTGTTATTCTGACCCCTCTTGTTAATTATCAATTTCAACACTAAAGATGCTTTAGAGGTAGACTTTCTACATCAGATGTGTTGCATGTTCAAATCCAGAAATTAGCATTCAGAATTTTAAAATTAGTGTTTTGCAACAATAAAGCTTTTGAAGCATGTGCCTTTCTAATCACATTCCAATTGAATGATGTCTATCTTACATTTCTGACAGGGCTGGAAATGGAACTCGGACCTCTGAGGATGGCAGCTAATAACACTATAACAATTACTTTATGGATGTGGACACAGTCAAGAAGAAGATAGAATAGAAATTTGGCACATATCTCACAGTGGCTCACAATCAGTGCTGTCTCCAACTGTCCCATTGGAACTGAGACCAGGTCTCCTTTCACTGAAAGTACGACTTCATACTAGTGGGTAGACAAGTTGCAGTAAAGTGTGTGCCTTTGATTCAGAGTAATAAAATAGCGAGACTTGCTTTCCGACATGCATTTTCTGACGAACGGTCATTCTGACGATCACATCCAATCAAGTTATGTGGGTGGTTCCAGTGCATGCGTACTCTTCATCAGCTGATGCAAGAACTAGTCGAAACAAGTTTGCAGCTGAAATGAGTTTAATTTTTATGCATATTCGTACGAACTCACACCATGTGTAGTGAAGAAAAAACTAAAGTCTTTGCGGGACAAAAAAAGATTTATTTCTTTGAAAAGGTGGGAAGAAATAACTAAAGAAATGGATGTGCATGTTAAGCAGGGTACACTCCCAATATTTTTACTGACATAGTATCCATGATATTAGGAGTACATTGAACTGCATACCAAGTAATTACTAACAAATATTATTTTGAAACTGTATCTCACTAGCAGGACTGACAAAATAAGTACTGTGGAATGTCGATTCTCTGTTTTTAGAGGGACCACAGAAAAAAATACATACAACACGGGAAAACGGAACATCCAGGAATGAATGAATCATCAACAATATGGTTAAACATCACAAAAATGAAATAAGTATAATCTTACAAACACTCCTAAACCAAACTACAGACCCAATGGGCCTTCGCTAACCAAGCGACCGCTGCTCAGCCCGAAGGCCTGCAGATCACGAGGTGACGTATTGTCAGTGTGACGAATCCTCTCGGCCGTTTTGCCTGGATCTCTAGATTGGGTTCGCCACATCACCATTCGATAGCTCCTCAATTAAAGGTAATCGTAGGCTCTGAGTGGACCTGAAACCAGCCCTCATATCCAGGTAAAAGTGCCTGACCTGCCCGAGAATCGAACCCGGGCCCTCCAGGTGAGAGGCAAGCAAGTTAGACCGTGGGGCTGGATGCAAACGTTAATTACCATTACACGAGTTAAAAATCTCGAAACTTTACATTCAATTTTACCGGAGAAACTTCGTCAGTTTCTCGTGAAAACTTCTTTCATTTCAGCAACTATGATCAGCCAAACTCTTCGAAAAATCTAATAATGCCAAGCCAAACAACAGTCGACCACAAGTAGTTTTTTATTCTCTAATCTAATCAAATAAAGCACATTAGATACAAAAACGCTCAACATAATGGCGAAATCTCTTTTTTAAATCTTCTATTGTAATTTGGTCACCTGTATACTGTCCATAATCAGTTTCTGGAAATCTTTTACCGCGCAAATCAGGCCTACATCAGCTTTTAAAGGTTTGAGAATATGGTTTCGAATGTAAGCATTGATTCTCAAAAGTTCCTCAATGCATTATATTTAATTCTGCCCATCATAAATCACAATCAAATTGGAAATAGAAAAAAATATCATCAAAACTTCAGAAATTACGTTTTTTTGTGACCTTGAGCTCAAATGGAAAGCGCACTCACTGAACAAGTCAGTACAAGTGGAAAATTATGCAAACTATTAAAATGTAATGCACGCAAATAAAACAACTGCGGTTTTTATAACATTTTAACACAGAAACGTAAAATTCCGTCTTATATTAAGACCAAAACAATAACAGGCAATCCCAAGCTCTCCCATGGCATTATACATGTAAGCTGCAACATCTGTTCTGGTCTCGATAACATAATTGTATACGATAATATTAAAATACTAGACTTGTGTTAAGAAGCAGACCCGGCCAACAGCTGGAAACTGCAGATGATGATGATGACTTGTGTTACGAAAGAGCAGTTTTGATTCCTGCCTCAAAGCCTAGGGAAGTGCTGAAAACCTGTTCACTGATACAATTGAAAAAAGTAAAAGAAATAAACATCTAACGCTGGACATAATGTAGACGTTTTACAAGTACGAAGATTTGACAAAACCCGTTCCGTCTTCAAGTAGAGCTGTCGAAATGCGCTCTGTCTCCTTCCAATTGTTGTAGCCACTGTCTGCTTTATGATTTCCGAGGATTCACTAAACAATACTACCGGAATGTGATGGTCCCTCATGCAAGTTCACCACCGATCGCTTTTCCAGTACAGTATCAGTACTTGCTCTCATTATTGTAATGACGGGGCGTTAACACCAAGATCCAGAAGTATGCCGTAGCCGTCCTTTTGTGAGATACAGTTTCTTGAAAAACACTTGATCGAGGATTTAGCATTGATGGGACTGAAATTTCTGGATGGTTGATCCAGGAAATAATTTTTTCAAGGAGCGGATAATGGAGGATTTTTACAATGTGATTTAATTAGGATGCACGCGGGACCACGCAATTTGGATGAAAAATCAGAGAAAACATAGTTTCCAGGAATATAATCGAGGTTTTACTGTAATAACCTTCATCATAATATTAATTCAGTATAAGCACCAATCTAATGAAACATTCGGATGTTATAGTGAGAAAACTTGTTCGTCAGAAGATCCAATTAAGTAATCAAGCATAGATAATACTGTTTGAAAACTAGTGGAGTAACTTGTAGAGCACATTTCTTTAGGTGCAATATTTGTTAGTAGAAATACAAAGTTCAACAATTATCATGATCAACATTAAGATCTTAACCTAGAAAGCAGCACAGCATGGAATATTATGTAAGATACTATTAATATTCTCTAGTCTATTCTAATTACATGATGAAACTGAAATGAACAACCTAATGAACATCGCTGGTAAACTTTGGTAAAGGTTTATCTGTCACTTTCCTCAACACAGAGACAATGAACAATTTCCTACTGAAGGATCATATCAAACAGACCAAGGGGAAAAAAAGAAAAAGAAAAGATAAACCTTAAAGCTTTCTTCAAAAGTTATTTGGAAAACCGCGTAAAATTTAAATTTTACTTTGGTAAAAAACACCACTTGTCATTGGCTTTTTTTTCTCCAACTGTTTCATTCGCGTTCCTTTCAATCTCCATGTACAATAAGCCAATGAAACAGGAAATTACATTATTTAGCTTTACACATAAGAAAGCATCTATAGGATAACCATAATACATTTCTCTTATCATATAAAGAAACCAGGTGGGGGGACTTCCTCATACCTTGGTAAATGACTGTTGGTACTGTTGACGGCATTGCTGTTAATGTTCCGAGATCTGAGGGAACCGGCTGGGCTATGGCTGCTAGAGCTTGAAGCACAATCCTTAGTAAGAAAATCTGGAAGTCCATTACCATTTGGTTGCCCTAAGTCTGCACTTCCCGTTAGATTTCCAAGAGAATTTGTTTTGTGAGTGTTGGAAATCTCAGAAGACGACGTGTTCTGGTTCTGTGGCGGAGAGTAAGGAGGTGGGGGACTGTCTCCACTACTGGGAGGTTGACACCTCTCGTCCTGTGTGGAGCAACTGAAAACAGAACAAGCACTGACACTGAAAGCACTCAAATAGAGAGTATCATTTGATTACTTTAATAATAATATAACTCTGTCATTATTCCTGCACCCGGGTAGAGTCAAGGGTACAATGTGTCTTGCACATGTACAATTGGCCCCAGTTTTATGACTGGATGCCCTTCCTGATACCACTTCCTTGCAGAAGAATGTATCCAAATATTTATTTATTCATGAACATAAATAAACATAACCACTTGACAAATTATGTTTCCAAATTCTCCCAATTCTTTTAATTTGGAATTTTATTCACGAATGTTAAAAAAAGTGGTTGAGTGTAGTGAGATGGCACCTCACTGGCCATTCAGGCTACCACAGCTCTTCTGCAAAGGAATGCCATTGGCAAGATCAAAGAAAAGTCTCATTTCCTAATGAATGCTCACAGGAGAACTGTTGGGAGAAACCACACAGATTTCAATGAAACTTCAGCGGAACTATTAACTGAACTTGTTGCTGTTGGTCATCAGTCCACAGACCAGTTTGATGCAGCTCTCCATGCCACTCTATCCCCTCCTAACCTATTTCTACGTAGCTGCTACGTACTACATCTGTTCTAATTTGCTTGTCATATTCATACCTTTATCTACTCCTACCATTCTTACTGTCTTCACTTCTCTCAGAAACAAACTGAACAAATCCTGCGCGTCTTAAGATGTGTCTAATCATTACATTTCTTCTTCTGGTCAAATTTAGCGAAGTCAATCTCCTCTCACTAATTCGATTCAGTCTCTCTTCATTCATCTACCCATCTCACCTTCACCATTCTTCTGTGATGTCACATTTCAATTTTTTTTTTTTTTCCTGAGCTAGTTATCGCCCACGTTTTATTTCCATACAGTGCCACACTCCAGACAAAAGTCTTCAAAAATCTAATTACTATATCAAAGTTTGAAGTGAGCAAATTTCTTTTCTTAAGAAAGACCTCCCTTTGTTGTGCTAGTTACCATGTTATGTCCTCCGTACTTTCGCCATCGTTAGTTATTTTCCTATCCAAGTAACAATATTCATCTACTCCTTTTAAGACTTCACTTCCTGCATTATCTGACTTAATGCAACCGCACTCCGTTACTTTTGTTTTGGACTTATTAATCTTCATCTTGTATGCCTTCTCCAAGACTCTGTCCCTACCATTCAGCAATTTCTCCAGATCTTCTACAGACTCAGATAAAATAATATCATCAGCAAATCTCTCATTGTAATTCCTTTTTCCAAATTCCTCTTTGATTTCCTTTATTGACTCTTCTATAAAAACATTGAAAACGAGAGGGAACAACCTGGAGCCTTGCCTCACTCTTTTCTTAGTCACGCACGCATGCACGCACGCACACGCACACGCACACACAAAATTAATATACACTGAGTTGCCAAAAGTTATGGGAAGACATTGAATGTGATGTTAATAACGAGTCGCTCTGCTGCGAGCCTCAAAACAGCAGCAATACGGTGAGGCATCGACTCTGCAAGGTGTTGGAATCTTACTGGAGGGACGTGGACTCTCGCATCTTGCACTGCTACCCACAATTGGTCTTGTGTAGTTGGTGCGATGTTCATGGAACGTACACCAGCAACGACAGCATCCCATAAATGCTCGATTGGATTAAGATCGGGGGATCTGGAGGGCCAATCCGTGGTCGTAACTTCACTGGAGTGCTCCTCCATCCACCTGCATGCCACCACAGAGCGGTGACATGGTGCATGCAGGCGGACAATGACGCCTAATTGCAACCATGAGAACGCCGCCCAGACCAGAACTATGCCACCTTCCGCCTGGATACAACCTTATTGACACGCAGGATCAATAGCTTCATGGGGCATACGCCACAGTCTCATGCACCAATCAGCTCGATACAACTGGAACCGGGATTCATCGGACCATATCACACATCACCACTGTTCCATGGTCCATTGCCGATGTTCGCGGGCCCATGCACGTCGTTGAGCTCTGTGTCGAGGAGTCAGCAAAGGGACATGAGTTGATCGTTGGCTGGTGAAGCCTATGCATTACAGTTACCTCCTTACAGTCCTGGTAGAAATGGGTTTCTGACTCCCAACGTTCAACTGGGCAGTGATCTGACTCACAGTAGCCCGTCAAGTGCCCAGTATTGTTCTCCGGATGCAACGTGATGTCTGTTTGTTAAACACCTGTGGTCTTCCCGTGCGGCAGTTTACGTGAGTGGTAACATTCTCTCTACGATATCAAAGACCTCGACACTGTTGACCTCGGAAACCCGAATTCGCATTTAAATTCCACAACGCTATGACCCATGCATAGTGCGCTGATGATCACCCCACGTTCAAAGTCAGTTAACTCGCGATGTGTTGCCATCTTCACAACACTGATGTCTGTAACAGAACGCTCAGCTACGCCGCAGCTAGCCACAATACTCAGGGGCCAATCATAGCACATTTTCTAATGGGACACCCCTTCCTGTGACTTTTGGCCACTCAGTGTACAAACAATTAATATATTTTATTAGCACCAATGAGGAACTTCTGGATTCCTCTTCAGAATCACTCATGTCATCATGCTGTGGACAGCCTATATAACAATGGCAGGTGTGCAGCGATGTTCTGATGCATTAATGGATCGTCCTAACAAGTTTTATTGCAGTCAATATCTTTGATACATAATATTCCATTTAAAACAGCAGCAAAAATTACTATCTTTTAAGTTTATAAATATTATTCTATGGTAGAACTATCTTCATTAAATTTACGATGTTTTACTTGATAATCTTACCAAGTTTCATTGCAATTGAAGAGCCCAGTACAAGAACCAGACAGCTCCAAAATATAAACATTTTCAGGAGACGCAAAAAATTCATAAGAAAAGTGTAGAGCCTGCTTTCCCCAAAACCAAGACATCCTTTACCTTGGTACTTGCATTGACACTGCACGACAGTCCATTGCTGTTGTATTCAACGTATCTATATTTTGACACTGTCAACGTTGCAGGCACGATAATCTTGTGGCAAATATATTCTCTCTCGCTTTCGGTTTTCCTTCTCGATTACATCATAGGTCCAGTCGCAGGGAAGGAAGCTATGATGTCATCACTTATCTCTCTTTGTAAGAAATGATCAATGCTAATTGCCTCATTTTGACCCTTCCTACCAATAGTTTCATCGTACATATAACAGAATGATTTGCCTGTCTTTCCAGAGTGTATACAAAAGTTATACAATCACAATTGCCCCTTATAAAATATGTGTCCACTCGAACATTGAAGTACAACCACCACAAGAAACAGTTAAAACAACTCCGACAGCTCCTTTTACACTCCTACTACGCACCAAATCACTGCACCGGTAAAGTTTTTGCACCAGCAGATTGAGCTTGTTTTTACGATAGCTTACGGCAAAAAAAAATGAAATTGACCAAAAAGTGGAGCTGTCTGGTTCTTGAGCCGAGCTCTTCAATTGCTCAGGTCCAACCCACACAGTTCTCTTATCATTAGAGAAACAAACATGTATCTCAAAATTGGTGTGTTATAGGTAGGTTTGCCTGGTGTCCTGTATTTGAATGTGTGAAGTACTGTCCTGCTTTAACGACATATGAGACGCCCTTTTCTCGCATATTTTAACAACTCACCTCTGCCATGGTTAAAACTATCTACAACACAGTAGTATTTACCACTCCTGCATTCCAGTTCATTATTCTTCATCTTGCGAGTCTGCACTATGATCGGAACGAGTAGCAGGCAAGTGAGCCCAAGTTCGGGACTCGCAGGAATGAGACGCAGAAATATCTGGTTTACTCCAAACAACAATTAACAACACCCTGTATTCTTTCACTTCCAAATTCTTTTGGCAGAAATTGTTAAAGCTGGTAGTTTTTGTTGTGCTGTGGTGGGGTGAGAGTAAGAGATTTCATACAAGTGTTGTTATAACGTGTGATTAAGGGAGGTTCAGCACTATTGAAAAAGGCTACAATTGAAGAAAAATAAGGTAGAAATTACTGTAATAAAGTTTATGCCTACAATGTAATTATACTTAGCACAGTAAAATTTATGTTTTTATATGAATTGTGACATCACTTGAAGTTTTCATATATGTGTTATTACTTAATGTTCTGAAGGGGAAGCAGTGGTTGGTATGATATAAGGAACAAAATGTCCTTAAGAGACATGTATGGTAAGTACAGAATATAATAAACAGTATCTTCTTTCACTTACCTCTTAGTTCTTCGAGGGGATCGCTGCCTTCGTTTACAAGATGGGGAGAGTTTTACACGCATTGCCTTGGTGTTAGTTTCTACAACTTTGTATGGGATTTCTCTCAGCTGGGCTTCACTCATTCCCTCTGTGTCAATGAGATCAAACTCAAGATGTTTCTTGAGCTCGTCAGGTAGCCGGGGTTTGCTTTCTGATGGCGAGCGGGATCTCGACCTTATTGACAGAATAACATGACTTTTTGAGTATTCACTCCCCAGACATACCTTGACTAGAAAAATGAGTGGATCACTTAATCCTTCATTTTTTAAATTTAATTTTCTAAAAAACTTGTTTTAAAGACTTTCTATTTTAGTTATTTCCAAAACTGTGTTTCATTCTGCCTTTCAAACAGCGGTCATACTACTGAGTAAATTCATTGCTCGTCTGTTCAAATTAAATTATCTTCAACTACCCCTTGTCTAATTGTCCTCTCACTAGCATTTATGTTCCTTACAGTTTGGAGATATTTCCTGCTTCCAGCTGCTGATGAAAAGCAATGATGCAAGAGATATAGAGGGCAAAGAATTTGTTATTAAGACATCCTACAACACGATCAGGGCCTTCTGTCAACAGTAATACTGTATGGAACATTGGGCAATTTTGACTGAGGTTTAAATAGCATTCGATGTCAAAGCTGCACCCATTCTATAAACAACTCTTACAACATCTCCACAGATTAAAAGTAACATTAACTTCAGAAATGAGATTAAAAACTGTGTAACCTTTGGTAAAACTGCATATTAACCTTGAACAGACATTTCAACCATGTTGTAAAACTGAAAATATTTTAATGGCAGACTGAAGTATAAAACTGATTGTGCAGATGTAAAAATGAATTTCACAGGACAAAATTTATTTTTAATCTCTCCCATTAATGAGTATAGATAAAACATCCACAAATAAAGTATGAGAATGTTTAGGGAAGAGTGTAACATAAGTGATTAAGTGATCCACCATTTTTTTACCACCATGGTGTATGGGTATGAAGCAAATGTATGTTTCAAGAATTAGAAATAAATTATGCACATGATTCCGGCTAAAGGTACATCTCATTTGTACAAAAAGAGAAAGTCTTATTGTTGCATACCTATGTTTCTGCTTCTGTTTACGCTTATGGTGATATGAGAGTTCCGATTCTGTTTCCATTCCACTGTTCATGTACCCAGAGCGCCTGTTAGAAACAACCATGGCTTGATGGATACCTGTACTCCCTTCTGCCTGTTTGCGTTGTACTTCCTTCCACTGAGCCTCTGAGTCAACAAGCTCATAGTGACTGCCATGCCTAAGTACAATACATATATGACACATAATGCTGTATAATCAGGAATACCTACACCGTCAGTTGTTATGCCAGTCAAACAACTAGATACACTTTATCTAAGGAAATGTTGTACCTAAGACTAATTTTAATTAAATTTCTAATGAAATTGTTATATCTAATAAATCATTTCAGACTGGCATAGCAATAGAATTTGCAAATGATGTACAGAATTTTCTAGATGAGGAGTAGAAATTTAAACTTTAATGTTGAGTTGAAGTGAAAATAGTTGTTCCTCTCAAGGCTGTTCAGAAAATATTTAAAGCAATTATAAACCTCAACATAATGCTTTTAAGTATTACTTCAAGGAGAAAAATAAATAAACAGACTAAAGAGTAAAAAGGTACTGATAAAATGGCAGTAAGAGAAGTCAAAATTATTGAAGAAGTTAGGAGAACATTAAAAAAAATTGAAATTTGGTTCAACCTATTGCCACAAAACCAAGGAGATTTCTCTTATGATTCTCAGTAGCATCAAAGATCATCAGACCATAACATAAATTTAAATAAATACACAGACAGTCACAAACCGGTGTTTGCTGGATCCTTTATGACGGTGTCGATGATGCTGATCTTGGTCACTTCCTGAATCACGCTTTGCACCATGGGAACGATGCCGATGCCGGCGGTGACCGTGTGATTTTCCTGAACACTTGGATAATTCACTTTCGTTGTCAGATCCTTTCCGACTACGATGATGTCGGTGCCTGTAAATGAACAATTATGAACTGTATCCCAGTAGATAAATACAATGAAGCATACCAATATAGGAGGCATTTGGCTATTATACAGCTTTTATTACCACTGCTCATCATTTCCCTTCTATTTCAACACATGCCAACAATATGACATTTTGTGGGCAGATTTTGTCATGTACACAGGCATTATTTCCTACAGGATAAGAGGGGATGCAAGGTTTTGGTAAGAGGGGTAGTTTCTCTGCCAAACTTTACTCACCAATATTAGCAGGTATAGATAATAAATAAATTTGAAATAAAATGAATAGCCAGATAGTTCTAGAAATTTCTATGGTTTGCAGTTTCATCCCAAGATATCTCTAGGCAGCCTGACTTCTTTTGGTAATACAGGTACCAATATAAATGGTCCGTTATTGGACATGGTATGAAACACTGATGTTCCCACTTTGGATGAACCGGGTTCGGGAGATGAACTTGAGGATGATCCGGATGATGAAGAAAGTCTTATTAAAAACTGTTCATCATCGACATCGTCCTGTAATTCGTCTGCTTTCCACAAATCTCTTTCATTTTTCTTTACTTCGTTCATGTAATTTGCCCAATTGTCCACCTTAATATTCTTATACACAACGGTTATTAAATTTTCCATATCATTTTTCTTGAATGATACGTTATGATACCGGATGTAGTTTTTCACCTGGGACCACACCATCTCAATAGGGTTTAACTCGCAGAGATAAGGAGGGAGATGTAGAATCTGCCGACCTGTCGCTTTTGCCATTTCATCTATTCTCTGCTTATCATACAGGGCCTATGCTGAGAAGCGATATGCAACAATTCTCGCTTGAGCATCCCGCCCTCAAAAGATATTCGTTTTTTACGTAAACACTGTACGATGTCATCTTTTTGACAAGAAGCCACCGGCAAAGGTTCCAACTTACGGGAATAATGAGCGGCATTATCCAGCGCGATCACGGCACCTTCAGGAGTGTTCGGCAACAGCTGTTCCGAAAACCACTTCTCATAAATTTCACCAGTCATTTCCTTGTGGGTGTCCGCCGTGTTTTTATGGCATAAAAATGTTAGTTCAGTATTTGGAACAAAACGATGTTCATTACCCGCGTGGACTAAGGCGAATTGCGGTCCTCGGCTTTTCGGTGGCATAAGTCCCGAACTCACCCCTTCTATGGTGGCCTGCCATGCACTTTTCACTGTCGTATCCTTCCATTCTTTTGTCACTGTCTGTCCAATATTTACCCACGATTCATCTGTGTAAATTATAGCTTTATTTTGTGCCCTCAAACGTTTTATCTCCCTGAGATATCTGTGCCTCCAATTAATTTCATCGGTTTCAATGAAAGCTGCTTTATTAGCCCGTCTTAAATAACGGAAGCCTATATCATGTAAGAAGCGATACAAAGTAGTTTTGGAAAATCGAAAATGCTATGGATGACAAATGACAAGGAGAAAGAGAGTGAGACAGTTTTTAACATTTTGATTATATTTTATAAATGGCATACAGAATAGGGCCTAACCTTGAACTGCTGATAGTGTTCTTGGCATACTACTTTATCTCACAGTTTCTGAGACGGTTTAATAATAATAATAAGAAGAAGAAGAAGTAGTTTAAGAATTTGTGTAGAAAAACAAATTTAGGAGAAATATAAAACATGCTCCAGAATTTCTAATAAAAGAAATTGGTCAAATAAGGAAAGTAAAGAAAATCAGATATTTGGGAGAAACAATTTAAGAAAATGGTTTGAAAAATACTGCTACAGAAGAAAGGATACACAAGATGCAAAGAGCATACGGTATAACTAGGAATATCTACAACAAAAAGTGTTTATCTAAAAATGTCAAAATACAACACTACAATACAGTAGTCAAACCGGAATGGCTATACACGAGTGAAAGTCTAGTACTGAATAAATTAGTAATGGAAGGAAAATTTATATAGAAAATACTAAGTCCACTATGAACTACACAACTCTTTAAATCAGGAAGTAATGATGAAATATACCAGAATATAGAAAACATAACAGAAACAATGCAGAAGAGGCAATTGATACTTTTTGGACATTTATTCAGAATGGATGACAACAGGTTAACCAAACAAATCTTCAAATATCTTTGGAACAAGAAGTCAACAACAACCTGGATTCATGAAGTCAAGAAAGATTCATAAAGAAACAATATAAGAGAAGAAGCATCAACAGAGAGAGAGATTTTTAGAAAGTGTTAAAAACTGAAGGATTCCGAGGTCGGGAGGGAGAGAAAACAGGCCCAAATGGTCCAAGCAGAGGAAAAGGAGACATAGTGAGCAGATGAAGGAGTACTGGGGGAAGAAGAAGGAACAACAAAGGATGAAGCATTGAAATTATCACGTGGTCCCTAGAAGACCCTAATCGAAAAAGTAATACATGCCTCCCAACTTCACAGGTTATATGCAGATTTGGCAGCACAAAGTAGTCTGTAGTCAGGCATCTGAAGTACATATTACATTAAAACTGGTTACACTATAAAAATTAATTACCTTTTGCACGATCGAGAATCGTTGGAACTCTGACTCTCCACACTGGAAGAGCGACGAGTGAGACGACTCAGAAACTGACTGTTGTTGCCTGCGGATCGAACTGATCGGGGACTGGAGCCGGTGTACAGACCTCGCACGTGTGGTTGTGTCCACGGCGCGCTGTGTGTACTGCGTGGTGAGTCTGCTCGTCCATGTGATGGCAGCACAGCAGGAATGCTACATGTAGATCGGTACAGACTGCTTACACTGAGTGAAGAAAAAAAAAACCCAGAATATTAGAATGTAACACAAAATGAGAAGGATTGTCATAAGATGAGACTGGCACAGGAAATAATTTCAAGATCTTTCAAAAGAAGCATAGACTTATTTGTGTGTAAGAGAAATTATTTTTTATTATTACATGATAGGCTCATTCACTGAGTAACTAGTGAAATTGACTGAGGCAACCTTTTCAGTTTTGGTATTGGTCCAATGATTAATTCATTAACCATAGTAACCAAAACCTTGCCTCTGAGAAACTAGCTGCTTGTTGTTCAAAGTGGCCTAACATCTAGGTCATCAGCCCAAACTAGCTGGAACCACCTTTTCAGTTCATCACAAATATCTTGATCAATGATAAAACTAATTTTCAAATCCTTTGTTTTCATCCCAGCAAACTACTAACCACACTATCAGAGATCTGAGCAGTACAGTCAAAAATCACAGATCTCCTAGTCTAAACTGTAGTCTCTCTATTGTTTCTTCTGAGGATTTTGTGAAAGCCTTGCTTCACCTTGGCAATGCAAACTACCATCCTCATGATCTGTATCGATGTGACATACAACTAAGAGAAATAAAACAATGATTCCACCTAATCGATACCATTTATTTTTTAAAAACTTTAATACGTTTTGTCTAGTGACTAGACATCAGCTATGTCATGTTTAGGCGCAATAATTCAAGAAATAAGGACAAACAGTATTCATCTTTTCTTAATCCTAAAAAGACATTTAAAAACCTTAAAAATAATTTAGTTCAAACTAAACGAATGTGTTGTGCAAAGGGGGAAGTGGATGGGTGAAGCTATCAAGTTTCGGTATAAAATTTTTTAACAGTTAAAATGGCTTATAGCTAAAATACTTTTGGTGACATACTTAATATTATTTTGAAAGTTAAATAGTCCTTATGTTAGTGTGAGTCTCTGGTGTTTGGGAAATGTGATTACCCGTTGTTATCTTCTTATGACACTGGATCTTGTTTGAAAAAATGTTCAAGAAATTTTCAAACAAGATCCAACTTTCTTCACCTATCTCCTGCTAGTAATAATGTATTATGAATAAATAATTTCACAATGCTCCACCCCTAATACCCAATTCAGCACTCTCTCTCCAGGTTACAGTGCTAGCTTTAGGATGAAGGTATCAACCTGCTCTCCTCCAACCAATAAGAAAGATCATCCCTACCTCTGCCCCTCTCCAAGGAACTGTTAGCTAAGCTCTAAACCACTCCTCTCCCAGGATCACAGATCTGTTATAGTGAGAGGTGATGACAGATGTTTCTTTGGCAGTGCAGATAAGTACAAAAATATTTCATTATACGGTGTTGGTCGTTTCCCATACAATCATTCTTTGCTCGAGTATGGTTCGTATTATCACCTACTCCATATCATTGACAAATTTACACTATGTAAACTATACTGTAAGCAGACCCGGCAAACAGCTGTAAAATGCAGATGATGATGATGATGAAACTATACTGTACATATATGCACATAATTTAAGTGATTTGATAGAATCTGAGGATGTTCTTGTAGAATGAAACATGCCATTCTTTGTATATAATATGTGATTTTTACAGGTTTGCTTATAGCATTTTAATTTGCATTTGAAATTGTTGTGTGTCAGACAGACTGGAAAGTTTTTAAAATTATATCTTTGCAAAGTATCAAATGAACACATCACTGATTTCTTTCATTTCTTTCCTCTTTCTATTCTTCATTTTTATTTAAAATTATCTCTTTTCTGGTTGATTTGTTAAATTCAGATACAAGATCATTGTAAAAATGTGATTTCTGTATTTTATTTTAAAACTTATTTTACTCATAGATTTATCAGATGTATAATTATAAATAATGTTCAATGCTTTATGACAGAACTGTATTGTTGAATTGTCAAAAGAATTAATGATCTGATTTTATCTGATCTGATATTTGTTTATTTAATTTAGCATATGACAAAACAGCATGTTATAAAAGAACACGTGAATTTATTTACAAATTCAGACTTACTGCAGACTACTCACATAATCAACACCTCATTGACAATACTTCAAATAAGCTTATCTCTACAAAATGTTATGTATGCTTCAACTAAACAACAAAATGAACAGGGTCGTACTTACGAGTGGACTGACTGTGGTATCGATACAGCCTTCATCTCTGTTGGTGGAATATTTTCATTATTTACAGCCTCTTCTACATTTGGTACTGTGAAAGAGAAAAATTAAACAGTGAATTTGTGTTATTTAGTGGATTATGTTTCAGAGAAACTAGTTATTGATACTTAACAGTGTTGAAAACAGTGAACACTTGTGCTGGACAGCTTCTCAATTATACTCCTGAGGCTGAGAGGACACCATCCCAATAACAATAAGATGGGGACTGAAGAACTTGAATGAAGCAGAAATTAAACCTCGAAATTCTGAGTAAGAGGCAGAGACACCATCCTTACACCGTGGTTTATAACATTTATGTTACATAAGATTCTTAGGACATTCTTTCTATAGCTATCATACATCAGAATATGAAAACAAAAATAATACATTTCTGATCGACAGTTGGTTTTAAATAACATACATACATCTTCATTATAGACTGTTATGCCTTTCAGCGTTCAGTCTGCAAGCCTCTGTGATTTTACTAAACACCGCCACAATCCTCTACTTGTATCTAGTTCTGTGGCCTCGTCTAACCATCGTTGTCTTGGTCTCCCTCTACTTCTCCTACCCTCCATAAGAGAGTCCATTATTCTCCTAGGTAAACTATCCTCCTCCATTCATTTCACATGACCCAACCACCGAGCTGGTTTATGCGTACAGCTTCATCCATTGAGTTCATCCCCAACTTAGCCTTTACTTCCTCATTCTGAGTACCCTCCTGTCATTGTTCCCACCCGTTTGTACCAGCAATCATTCTCGCCACTTTCATGTCTGTTACTTCTAACTTATGATTAAGATATCCTGAATCCACTCAGTTTTCACTCCCATAAAGCAAAGTTGGTCTGAAAACAGACCGATGAAGAGATAGTTTCATCCGGGAGCTGACTTCCCTCTTACAGAATACTGTTGATCGGAACTGTGAGCTCACTGCATTAGCTTTATTGCACCTTGATTCAGTCTCACATTACCATATTACCATCCTCGGAGAACACACAACCTAAATACTTGAAATTATCAACACGTTCCAACTTTGTATCACCCATCTGACATTCAGTTCTCTTGGATGACATTCAGTTCTCTTGGATTTCTTACCTACTGACATCAATTTAGTCTTGGAAAGACTTATTTTTATACCATACTCATTGCACTTCTTTTCAAGTTCCAAGATATTACACTGCAGGCTTTTAGCACAATCTCCCATTAAAACCAAGTCATCAGCATAGGCCAGACTGCTTACTACATTTCCATCTAATTGAATCCCTCCCTGCCACTTTATATCTTTCAGCAAATGACCCATGTAAACTAATAAACAAATGAGCTCGATAGCTGCAGTCGCTTAAGCACGGCCAGTATCCAGTATTTGAGAGATAGTGGGTTCGAACTGCACTATCAGCAGTCTTGAAGATGGTTTTCTGTGGTCTCCCATTTTTACACCAGGCAAATGCTTGGACTGTGCCTTATTAAGGCTACATCCACTTCCTTTCCACTCCTAGCCCTTTCCTGTTCTATTGTCACCATAAGACCTATCTGTGTCTGTGTGACGTAAAAGGACTTGTAAAAAATTATTTAAAAACTATGAAGAACAAAGGTGAAAGATATAGCCCTGTCCAACCACTGTAAGTACCTTGAACGAAGAACTCACTCTACCATCAATTCTCACTTCAGCCCAATTGTCAACATAATTGCCTTTGATTTCTTTTAATAATCTACCCTTAATACCATAGTCCCCAAGTATGGTGAACATCTTTTCTCTCGGTACTCGGTCATAAGCCTTCTCTAGATCTACGAAACAAACATTGAAACCTTTATTCGATTTCCTCTCATCACAGACTGCTCATAGTGTTAGGAGCATTTCAAATTTTGAAATAATTTAGATGTTATTGTAATGGAAAATATTATTCCAACTTAGATTAATTTTGTACATCTTGAAACTGTCTACCAAAACTTTTGGAATTGTTCCCTTGCACCAATCATGAGGCCCCTAAACATGAAATTCCCAATGATGCAGAAACAGTCCTTCATGAGTTCTACAGTGTTATTAGTTATCCAGCCAGCACCATGATTGTACATAGAGAGTCATGGGAAATGTGGTTCCACTGCCAAGCACCAGCCCTAAACTGAATAATCTTCCTCAGCCCTAAACTGAATAATCTTCCTGTAAGTGTTAAATGATACAAAGACAGTGAACAACCAGAAATGTATGACTTGGAGTGATGAATCATGCTAAAACAGCTGGCACTCCGACAGAAGGTTCTGAATATCAGCAGGTTTCGTTTCAATGGTGACATTAGAAAAAGGTGCCATTATAGTGTGGTTTTCTTTAAATAGCCTTGGGCCTCTCAGAATAATGCACAGAAATCAAAATGTGGAAGGGTACAACGACTGTTTAAGGCAGAAGACCAGTTTGGTGATGATAATTGTTTTAGTGTGACGATGATTGAGCATATATAGCAGTGTAAACATGCAATACGCTACAGCCTACAGGTTCTCTCTTTTAAACTCAGACTATCCAGTGGCATTTCTACTCTCCAAGACCCAACCAGCCGTATGGGAGGCGCGTGCATAGTTCTTGACCTTGCAAGGAGCCTGCACGTCTTCGACCTAGCATCAGTAGCCAGTCTGAATCTCAGCTGTTAACATGGTGAGACAGTTAACATTGCAACACAATATTTTCGTATGTAAAAGTTATTTTAAGTACGAGTCGGCTCGACGGGAACGCAATGTATTTATTCAGCAATTTCCCGGAGAAATGCCACCTTCATGAGGACAGATTCACATAATTGTAAATAAATTTGAAACCGGTTTCATCTTAATGGTCGTGTGAACAGTCATAACCCTCGCTATTGGTGTGCAGAAATGCTAATGGTGTTTATGAAGTCCCTTATTATGAAGGATGACACTTCTAGTATCTTTTATAAGGTAAGATTTCATATAAGATTGTATACACGGTTAAAGCAGAGCGGCTGCGCGTAATGTAAGTTGGGCTGAGGCAGCTGCTGTAGCGCAGAGTACAAACACCATGCTCAATAAAAAACATGTGAGCACATGAATAGTTTTAACAAAGGAAAAGCTAGATGACATTGGTGCAAATCTTGAACGGTCATCAAATAAATCACTCACAAAATTAACACAACAAGTAGGGGTTTTGGTTTCTTCTACACGCTGAGCTACAAAGCTGTTATACGTCAAACCGTACAGGTTTCCATTGGCCCATTGTTTAAAACCTGCTGATCCAGCCACAAGAGTGAGATATTCTGAGCGGTATCTTGCATCATTGAACGATCGTTTATTCGACCCACAGCTTGTGTTCTTTTCGGATGAGGCCTGGTCTCATCTTAATGGTCATGTGAACAGTCATAACACACGCTATTGGTGTGCAGAAAATCCTAATGGTGTTCATGAAGTCCCTCATTATGAAGGATGACACTTCCAGCATCTTTTATAAGGTAAGATTTCCTATAAGATTGTATACACGGTTAAAGCAGGGTGGCTGCGTGTGATGTAAGTTGGGCTGAGGTAGCTGCTGTAGCGCAGAGTACAAACAATGTGTGGAGCTTCTGCCACCCTTTCAGAGTCAACATCTTTCTCACCAACTTATGCTCATTACAGCTTGAAAGCCTAATTTGGCGAACATAGTTTGTACTGAAAGGCATTTCACAATTATAAATTTGGAATGTTAAACTAGTAGTATTTCTTGAAATATTTTCTTTCCATGAAATTGATTTAATGTACTGATCTAATTTGTTAAGGCGACATTCCGGAGATAAAAAGATATTTTAACCTAACACATGGATTTTCACAAAACTTTGTGGGAATGTCACCTACATAAAAGTAGAGGTATCACGAACATTTCTTTTGTATACAATTAATAGTTTTCCAAAATATTTTTTCTAAAATTTTTAATTCCATTTTCTTCATGAAATTTAATTAACATGTTAATGTAAATTTGTAATTAGGTAGATAATACTTCTTTTAAAAGCACTATGTATCAATTTTTCTGAACAAAATTTATATAAGGAGATATATCATATTAAAGTTTGTGTAATTTTTATGTTCTAAAATTTTGGACTTAAAAATCCCTACTACTTGAAAAAATTCTGCAATTAAAAATTCCATATGCAGGTCTGAATATAGCTGTGATACACATACAATACAAATTTTATTACATTTGGCAGAATATTATGGGAGAAAAATTAAAATTACAATAGGCAAACAAAGCATTATTACAGTGATAAACTGTTTGAATTCAGCGGAATAACTTCGTGACAAGAAAAAAGAAACTCAATCCTTTCAATCTCAGTCATTAAAAAATTTCACCAAAATGACCAAAATATTGATTTTTATCTCCGGAGTGTTGTTGTAAAATGATACTGCTGTTGGTGAACCGCTTATCTATTATGGCAAATATGTCACGCACAAATCTGCATCAAAAGAATATGTTATCAAATTTGTTGATTTTAGAGTGTTCGAGGTGATCTAGGTAGGTTTCCGCTAATATCGCTGAGGCCGGCGACCCCATTGGGAGTCCATGCTCTTGATAGATAGTGTCATGGAAGCTGAAATAGTTATTATTAAGAGCAAATTTTAATATATTTATAAATTCTTCTATTTCCATAAGGACTAAGCTCGGTAGCTGCAGTTACTTAAGTGCAGCCAACATCCAGTATTCGGGTGGTAGCAACCCCACTGTCAGCAGCCCAGAAGGTGGTTTTCTGTAGTTTCCCATTTTCACACCATGCAAATGCTGTGGCTGTACCTTAATTAAAACCATGGCTGTTTCCTTCTCACTCTTAGCCCTTGCCTGTCCCATTGCTGCCATAAGACCTATCTGTGTCGGTGTGATGTAAAACAAAGTGTAAAGAAAATAATCTCTAAGGCTTAGTTTTCCTTGTTTTTTAAATTAAATCTAACAGAGACGAATTTATATCAGCATGTTTGATGTAACCTATTTGGGAAATTCTATATTATATAAAGTTGTACATGGAAGACTCAAGTGGTCCAATGTGGCCAATAATAATAATAATAATAATAATAATAATAATAATAATAATAATAATAATAATAATAATAATAGTACCGGTTGGTACACCTCTACGCCGCACATTTGAATTTTCCGCCTTTAAGTATTCCTCTACAGGAGAAACTCTGAACTTTAACAACTGTATCAACTTATAAGTTTTCTCAGAAGATGGCACTACCATAAATTTTGTGATTACAAAGTTGTCAGTACTGTGCGGAGTTCAACTTGTTTTGTTTTCCATTAATCAAGAAGTGTGGACATTCTCTTATAGATGTCTCTACTAAAAAACTATGATCTTGCACCCTGGTGCGAAGTGAAGGAACTTTTCTTGAAGATATTTTGTACTCATAAGTTTTCCTATAACTAAATTTTGTTCTTTTATTTGTGGGTTGGCAATATAAATCTTTTCTTTCCACCAGTTTTGAACTTAGCCAATCCAGAATTTCTGTAATTAATTTTTGACCAATCGTGTCCTTCTTCTTCAATTTTGATGTGTAACTTTTAGCCAGCCAATAAAGTGAGTGGGTGTGTCTTAATTATTCATGAAAGGTCTCGAATCTTCCCCGAGTGTATAAATACTGCTGATTTTCACGGCTCCTGGCCACTCGAACAACATCTAGCCTAGTGTATGGAAGTATAGCAGGAGGCGGGAAGCGCCTCTTTCATCCGGCAGCAGCTCTTCACCAAGGTAATGGCCACTTAACTTCTTTATTTCTCGCTAGCTCAGCAGTCTAAACCGCGGGGAAGGTCCGAAACCTTTACTATGTAACCTCTCTTGTAACATGTAATTTGCCGTCGCTTTTGTAAAACTTCACATATCTTTAACTGTAAAACGGGGATAGAGAGTGCTTTACCCTCTTGAGCTCCCCTTCATTTTTGGTTTGAGGTGACTACGTTTTGTAACTGTTTCTTCCCTTCTGTAATGTCTTAAAGTTTTCTCACACAAGTCACCTCCCTAGCTTGGGAATAGCCCCTGTGTCATCAGCCTACTGCCTCTTAGGTTTTAAAAATGTGTATTTAGGAGTGCTAATTCACACCTCCTTTCCTTTCTTGCATTTAGGGCCATTTAAATTAACCTAATATTTTTCTTTTAAGGCCCTGTAGGCTGGGTACGAGATACCCCTGTTTAATTCTTGTAAGTTTTGCCTTGATGGCAAGTGATTGTAAAGTCTGGTATTACCCTTATAAGCTTGAAAAATTGAGAGCGGGTTAGCTCTTTTATTTGTGGTAAAAGTGCCTCTAGGAGGCCTGACATGTTTTTTGGAGCTTATGCTCCTTGAATGAAGGGGTTTTCTGCCCTTTGAACAAATGAGTGTACCTTGGTAAAGTTGGGCTAGTAGCTCAAGGATTGTGTAATTGGGGCTCGAAGCCCAGAACTTGTAAAGACCCCGAAACTTGGGCTTTCATTTGTAATATTATACCTTGTATCTGATTAGTGGATAGTGGGTGAGTTGTTGTTATCTGTTTAAATTCTATGTAAAATTTGTTAAGTTTTTCTACTTATAAAAATATAACCTTTATTGACATTTTAATTCATCTTCCGGCTTTGTAGTTAGACCCATTCCAGCTCGCACCTTCTTTCACCTCTGCCTTCCACGGGTAACTCCGTAGTAGTAATAATAATAATAATAATAATAATAATAATAGTAATAGTAATAATAATAATAATAATAATAATAATAATAATAATAATAATAATAATAATAATAATAATAATAATAATAATAATAATATAAAGTTGTAACTTTATAGTTAGAATAGTTAGAATATGCACACAAGATACACAAAGTTTTATATAATCAATTATTGGGAGTGAAAGGCAGAAAAGTGCAATGCATGTGTGCACACTTGCAGCAGACAGATTTCTGTTACCTCTCACAAAGACTTAAAACCTAATTTACAAGTCATCAACTCCTGACTTACCATCCTGTGCACCTTCTACTATACGACGTTGATATCTTCGACTTGGTGTTCGTGTGAACTGAGGTGGACTGCGAAGTCGCATTTGAGCATCACGTTGAGCTTGCTTCTCAGTTCTTCCACTGAAAAGATATAAATATTTCAGGAAGTAAACATCAACGTTTCAAACAGAATATTGAGTTGAATGATCAGTTTTTACTTAATAATTATTTCTTCATTTTTAGAACCAATTTTCTTTACAGGATAAGCTTTCACACAGGGTTCAGGAGTGCAAAACCCAGACTGCAATAAATGTAACATGAAATCTGAAAATGTTAACTGCACTAAGTAAGGAATCTAATCATTCATCCCTGGATACAGGGCCACAATCAATCTAAGACAGCACCCTCTTTCTTCTCCCATGTTTTCAGAATTCAACATTTATCTTTTCAGACTTATGTCGAGTCCTCAGCCCGAAGGTTGGTCGGATACCCAACAGCTCCAACATCACCTGTCATAAACAATAAAGAGGTGTGTTCGAGAAACAAGGAGTCAGATAGTTTCCCATTGCTATCCTCATTGAGCCAAATGGTGTTACTCTCCAGCAGCCTGCCATACCCACTGAAATGCATGTCCACCTCCACAGTGTAATGGTTAGCGCAATTAGTTCCCATGCTGGAGGTTTGAGTTTGATTCCTGGTACTACCAGAAATTTAAGATTGTCAGAACGGTTGATATATGGTCAAAAAGGTACAAGAAGCTCACATGAAAAAGAGCTTCACCACCACCAAATTGTCTAACTCCATGGCATGCTGGTCTTTGGTCCAAGGCGGCACGGGTTCGATTCCTGGCTGGGAACTGGTAGCTGAAGATAGATCGACAGGTGTGTGGCTATCACATCCACCGCTGTCGATATATCATCAGGTCTACTTTGCCGGCAAATACCGCTAGAAGTTGTGAATTTGTCTGTTAGATGGCAGCATCCATCAGGCATGCTTTCTCCTTTGAATCTGGAATGTTTTGGCATCCAATACATCCATTTAAGTGAGAGATATTTGGAACAAATGAAGGTCGTAATTCATACTAGCTTTGAACCATGTTTTGTTCTTGTTGTCACTTGCTTTTGTTGTTAACTACTTGGTTATTAACATATGATGGCTAAATTTTCGGGGTTAAATGATGAAGATATTGTTATGGAATTAAATGCATCTGTAAATTCAAGTGATGAGTCTGATCTAGATTATAGTTGTTTAGGATGGAGTGATGGACGTAATGAACTAGGCCAAGAGTAGAGGTGTACTACTGTAGGTTAAAATGCATGCCAGCTAGTTATGCTGTCATTTCACTTTTTAATAGATAATCAGTAAAGTATTAGCACCATCCATTTAAAATTTGCATGCATATTATCAAAATTAATTTCTCTAAAAAGTGTATATTATCAAAAGTTTCAGAAAATGTGATTGTTTTCATTTTTCTTTGATGGGAAAATACAATATAATTTTGATAAAAAATATTGTGCATTTAAAGGGGTGGAATTAAAAATATTATTAAATTGAGGGTAAATGCAAACCAATTCTCAAAACATCAGTTCATTATGAACGTTTTGGTGTATTACAAAGGCAGGCACAATTTGGCTCAATGAGTAGTGCTACATCTCAAGCAGGTAAAGGAGCAGAGTATGTGCTCTGGCGAACTGCTTGCAACTGCTTGCATGGCTCTCAGTTACAACTAGTGAGGGGGGAGGGAATCTAAACAGATTTAAATTTTTTACAGTTTTATTGTGCCTGATGTCTCATTCTGTTCAGTGTGTTAGATAATGTTGAGGGGAAAAAAATACTTTCTTTTGTATACAAATGCCTTGTGCTAAGTAAATATGTTTAAATATATTCATTTCATTAGGTTATGTGTAGGAAACAACATTAATTATTTTGACATATGATAACTAAATACTTCTTGGACTACTAACTGTACTCATAGAACTGCAGGCCTATATAAAAGCTTGTTTAGGAAATCAGCATAAACAATGAATGACAAACGAACTGTACCTTTCCTTTTATTCTTGGATACACAGTATAAAATGATGATGATGATGATGATGATGATAATTGTTTGTCCAACCCTTGTCCCGTTTCTCTACGGGGTCGGATATGAGGCAAGATGAATCTGTCATGGCAGGTTTTTAAGACCAGATGCCCTTCTTGATGTCAACCTCATCAGAGGAGTTAATGAGATGATAAAATGAATGACAAGATATATAATAATAATAAATTTTATTGCGTATAGGAATGCATAGTGAGATAAATATTACATCTGAAACATTCCTCACTTTTACTTTCTCACAAGCAGAATTTAATTTAACATTCATATTTTCCTTAACTAATATACAGGATGCCAGGAAATGTTCTACACAGTGCCTACGTGCTGCTGCGCGAGGTGGCATCAGCAGTTAAGCTGGCAGCACAGCTGGTTGTCGCTTGTATCAAAACAAAACAAAACAAACAAACAAACAACAAACAGTAAACATCAACCTTTGTACTCACCACATCAATTCATAACAGATGCTGGAAGTGTTATCCTTGTGTTCGAAGACAGACTTCAACACGTCTACACATATTGTCGAAGACTTTCACTAAAGTTTCTTGCATAATGGACTGCACATACTCAATCGTTTTTCATCTGTTAAAAGCGTAGGCCTGCCTGTTCCCGGTACATCGTGAACTGAGCCGGTCACACGAAATTTACTGATCAAATCCCGAACAGTATCCCGGTTTGGACACTTTGAATTAGGAAACCGTGCCTGAAATTTTAGTTTTACATTTTCTGTATATCGATCACCTTTGCAAAAAACGTATTCCAACAAAAAAAGCTCTCTCTTCAGTAGTAAACATTACCGCTTGTACCCTGTTGCTCTATTCCAATAATCTACCTGAACACTCGCTTAATGTAATACACACTTACAATTTTGACAGCCCACAGCTCACACGTGGGGCCTTTCCTGCACTTCTATCCTGTCGACCTTGGCCTGTCGTTGAGTGAGCGTGACAGATATGACACCGTGCTGCCAACTAAACTGCTGATGCTACCTCACACAACAGCACGTAGGCACTGCGGAGAACATTTCCTGGCGTCCGTAATTATTTGGAATGTGATATATGACAGTAGGAAGGGAGAGAATGAAACCAGGTGCCGGCACATAGCCTACTTCTGTCAAATAGCATCAACGAGCCTGCTCAAGGCTTAATGTCCCCATCCAATGGATGAATGGATATGCCCTCACTCCATATGAGCCCTGTGGAGAGGCTTGGAATTTAATCCGGGCTTTTGGCATGCAATCTAGTGATTACCCTCTACCCTGCTGGCCAACATTCTGATGGTGAACATTTTTTCGACCAATGGGACTCGAACCAGCTAACCACAGTGTCAGACCGTTTAGACTTCAACACCTTAACGATCATGGCCACCAGGCGGGTTATGATTATGATGATAATAATAATAATACCTTTATATAATACTGTACAGATACAACATGACAAATTCTGATTTTAAGAAAATGATGAGAATGTTGTACCCTGTTCTATTCTACTGGGGTTAAAGAAAGAGGACGCAGTAGACTTTCTATAATAGTCTAAAAGGCATTGTTTAATTTCTATTTTAATAATTCCCTCTGTCTTCAAATCTCAGGGTAGTTATCTTTAAAATATTTCAGCTTGACACATCAATATGACTAAAGAAGAACTAAATTTTAAATTTTGTGACTAGTCAAGTCACTTACCTATACCTGAATCTAGAGCCCAATGCGAAGATATCAGGGGTTGTAGGAGAAACTTGAACCAGACGGAAGAAGGCGTGGTGTTCCACACAACACTTCCACAGATGTTTGCAAGCTGGCTTGGATGGTGTTTCAAAACCATATGTATTTTCATCATTCTGGGGGGGAAAAAGAAAGGAATGCATAGTGAGATAAACATTACATCTGAAACATTCCTCATTTTTACTTTCTCTCAAGCAGAATTTAATTTAACATTCATATTTTCCTTAACTACTACATTATTTGGAACTAAAATTTAAATCAGACATTACTACAAAAACACTGTATCTTGAATGATAATGAATCATCATCCCTCATTAAGGTGGCTTTGAGAATTGTTTCACAAGCTGTAGCATTACAACTGTTGTGTTCTTAGAAAAGTTCAACATAAAGATATAAAAAAAGCACAAGAAAACCTAGAGGTATGTGCCAGTATTTCTAAGGCCAACTCTATGGTAACTAACAGGATCAGCTTCTGAATGAACCACTAGCTTAAAAATGTCCAGCAACATATCAGCAGTGCTTGCAGTGCCAGGGAGATGTTCTGCCACTTCTCAGACATCAGTCAGCTAGAAACTTTGGGACATTGTTGGAATCATGCTCAAGAGACGAGGTACTTATTCATATAAAACTTCCAGAAAGTAAGGTCAGCACTGGTCGTGGATCTAAATAATTGAAATTGATAACTGTATACGGTACATCCTTTGAAGCAGTGAGAGCCGGTTTGTAAAGAAATTTTAATATCTACAGGTACCGGGCGAGTTGGCCGTGTGGTTAGGGGAGCGCAGCTGTGAGCTTGCATCCGAGAGATACTGGGTTTGAACCCCACCAACGGCAGTCCTGAAGGTGGTTTTCCGTGGTTTCCCATTTTCTCACCAGGCAAATGCTGGGGCTGTACCTTAATTAAGGCCACAGTTGCTTCCTTGTCTTTCCTAGCTCTTTCCTGTCCCATTGTCGCCATAAGACCTATCTGTGTCGGTGCGACGTAAAGCAAACTGCAACAAAATCTACTGGTGGGGAGAAAAGGAGGGAAATAAAATGAATGGGGCAGAAAGGAGGACCAATTCTTTTTAAGAGTAAGAGGTTTAATATGAAACAGAGACATGGTAACGAAGGAAAGCGACAAAGGTAGGATACATAACATCGTTAGGAGTACGACTGGAGTGACAAGATTCAACAGATGGAGGAACAGAAGAGTGGGAGAGGTAGTGAAAGAGGGACCCATAACAGCCAGAAAAGATAAAGATTACAGTGGTATGGGCAAATGTAGAGAACGAATGATGAAAGATTGCCAAAAAGGATGTCTGATATGAGAATGAAATGAGACAGGTGGCTGTAAAGAATTAAGGAGGTTGTAGAGGCCAGAGGACTTGAATGGAGAAAGATATGTTCCCAACAGACCCAGCCAAAGGCTGGAAACTGTTCTGTAGCATAGCCATGATCGGCCGATGGGCAGGGGGTTATAGTTACAAAATGCTGATAGAACATAACGAAAGTGCATGTGTGGTGTGCACATGCATGTTTTGTCATTATAAGGACACTGATACAAGTGAATTATGTTAATATTCAGATTGCAGTACACTACAAAATTTTACACTAAATTACAGAACAAGAACAATACGATCAAGGTCAATAGTTTTACAGCAAATTGTATGTTCAGTTTACAATCTAATATCCAATTTTTGAGGCGTCTTAGAAAATAGATTCAACAGATCTGTTGGTTTCACAATATATGTCTCTGTTTGTTTGGTTTATTGTTTATTGTCAGCTTCTGATGATTTTCTTTTTGAAAAGTAACCCCCTTCTCGGTATGCCCCTGAAACTGTTGAAGAAGAAGAAGAAGAAGAATATACAGTATGGTATCTCAAAGTGCCATCATTTTCAATCAAAACACACAATGTATAGTTATCTGCTCTGCATAGTTCAAAGAAATAAAAACATGTCATTATTAAATGAGCTTCACATTCTGTAAATGAATATAGCATTCCATACGAATGTTAACGTATTGTTAAATGTGAGGTAATGAAGTGGAAAAATATATTTGACTAACATCAGCTTAGCTATGGACATAGATATTCTCACAGCTTCCAGACTGAGTTATTGTTATTTTTAATGTTTCTTTTCGGAGTTGTTTTGCTTTTATCACTTTATTTTACCTATATTGCTTTCTCTGTCAAAAGAATAAGTGAGAATGGCTTGATGTAGCTGTATCTTGCATTTAGTTATGCAAAAAAAATCTGTTTCAGGACAACTGTCAGCAGCTGACTTCTATACTTACGTTCTTATCACACACACGAAGCATGAAGTATCTGCCCTTGAAGTAGATTTTCGTTATTCGAGGCCTGAAACAAATAAAAAACTTCTCTTAACAAATGCAGTAAATGTATCAATGATATAAAATCTGTACATTCTTGTTCTAGATTGTTACAAGGAACACCCACTCTTCATCAACATCAGCATAGAAATACATCCATTATAATAGATCATTTGTTTACCATTATGAAGAGCCTCCGTGGCTCAGGCGGCAGCGCATCGGTCTCTCACCACTGGGTCCCATGGATCAAATCCCAGTCACTCAATGTGAGATTTGTGCTGGATAAAGCGGAGGCTAGACAGGTTTTTCTCTGGGTACTCTGCTTTTCCCTGTCATCTTTCATTCCAGCAACACTCTCCACTATAATTTCATTCCATCTGTCAGCCATTAATCATTGCCCCAGAGGAGTGCTACAGGCCTTGGCAGCCGGCACAATCCCTATCCTCGCCACAAGAAGGAGCTTCATTCATTCCATCCCTGACCTGGTCATTGACTGGAAAGGTTGTAGGTTTTCATTTCCATTTACCATTATGAGGACACAAGAGAGTTGCCTGCATGGTACGGGCCGCATAGCTGTGAACTTGCATTCTAGAGATATTGGGTTCGAATCCCACTATCGGTAGGTAGTTCTGATGATGATTGTCTGTGGTTTTCCATTTTCACACAAGACAAGTGCTGGGACTGTCCATTAGCCTAATTGAGGCCCAGTCCTACCCCTAAGCTACCCCATCGTAGCCAAAATCCCATCTGACAAATGCGAGTTGTCTGTGTGGTTCCGGTAAGACTCCGGTCAATTCCTTCCCTGCCCTGAGCTATCCTATCGCCACCTAAAGCCTGCCCATGTCAGTGCAACATAAAACTAATAGCAAGTCTGACAAGTGACCGAGTGCGACTAGCAAAAGAAACAACCTTCCATGAGTGCTACCTAACTGTGGTTTAGTGTGAACTTCAAAGTTGTGTTCATGGTGCAACATTTACGTTTGATGTTAATTTACACATTGTGTTGTACCACTACAAATGTTCTGTTGCGATTCTAAAACGAAGGAGATGAAACAGAGAGCGGCATCAGAATTCGAACCCAAATTTCTCACTCTCTGGACCGGTGCGTTAACTTGGCATTAATCGCTCCCACTATCCAAGAACATCTACAACAGTATCAGACGTTAATACAAAATCAACATGGCCGACGCATGGGTTTAATGTAAACAAGCCTGTGATACATAAACATAACCTTCTGATTATCATATTGAATTGCTAAGGTGTCAAATATAATGAACAGAATACTTTACTTTAATTAAATAGACTAATACTATCTAGAAATAGCCTATATTTAGATAAGCAATATGTGGAAAATTCAAAATATAAATATATTCTATGAACTATTGTAGTCCAGGAAATAGGTAATATATGATTGCATTGTAAACTAATAGTCCTGGGGGAATATCTGATGTGTTTGAAAGCGTGGCAGTTTTAATTCAGTCAATCAATAAATCAATAAATCACCAATGATCTGAATTTAGGGCCGTCGTCCAAGTGGCAGATTACGTATCAATTTTTTACGTAGTCTTTTCTTAAATGATTTCAAAGAAGTTGAAAATTTATCAAATTGGTGTAGATATAGTAGGGGGCACCCTTGGTAAATTATTCCAGACTGTAATTCTTCTTCCTATAAATCAATACTTGTTTTAGAAATACATTTATTTGAATGACCTTTCTATTACGGTACCATATGCTTTGAAATATAATAGCCTACTTCATTCAAGAAATTTATTAGAAACACAACCTTGTCACGAATTTCAATTCTCTCATAACAATGATTCTGATAATGATTCACCAAACTGCTATACGACATCTGTTTCACTTCAGATAATCAGTAGGACAATCGATTTGAAGTTTTCTGGTGGCATATGCATTTTCGTATAAAGCACTTTAACACCCAAATAGTTGGCCACATAAATAATAATAATAATAATAATAATAATAATAATAATAATAATAATAATAATAATAATAATAATAATAATAATAATGCTTTTTGCTTTATGTGCCACTAACTACTGTTACGGTTTTCAGAGATGGCGAGGTGCCGGAATTTAGTCCCGCGGGAGTTCTTTTATGTGCCAGTAAACATACTGACACGAGGCTGACGTATTTGAGCACCTTCAAATACCACTGGACTGAGCCAGGATCGAACCTGCCACATTGGGGTCGGAAGGCCAGCGCCTCAACGGTCTGAGCGACTCAGCCCGGAGGCCACATAAATACTTACTGTATAGGTGACAGTATATTAGTTGACACCTTATCCAGTAATTTAACGAAGAGAATATAATCTTAATTTACAGACAAATTAAATGGCTTTATCACTTTTTATAACCTCAAAAGGTATAGCAATTCATCAAGTACACAGAAAACCTCTTTATTCACGAATTTATCCTCAAATGTTTTAATGGACCCTAATAAATTATCTGTAACTACGAATTTATCACCATGCATTAAGTACTGTACACTTTAGTGAGTGCATCAGCTGTAATATGAATTACACCCGGGCACACAATACGATCGACACGTCCTAATATTATATCCTTGATATCTTTGCCTAACGTCCTAATATATCAAAATAGTTTTGAAACCGAATTTCAATAAATACAAATGACGTTTCCTAATGAAAACAAACCAATAGAAAAAATTAAACTGATGCTTCACGCATGCTCATGTTTACATTTGAACAAACCGATCCTGGCGCCATTTTAGCCAATATCGATAGCTGCATTAAGGTCTGATCGTTGCCTACGAGATATAAGTCGGTCTTGGTCTTGGCATTGCATACTTAAGGTGGTATGTACCAGGGGCGTATTCTCCTTGAATGCAAGGCATTCATTGCATGCGTTATGATAACACAAAGGACTGTCTGATGTACGATTTTAGGTTGTTTCAAGTCAAATATTAACGATTTCATCTCTCAGAAGTTCAAAAGGTCCGCCCAACTGTACTAGTTCCGTTGCTTGACTACGTGTGGTGCTGGTGTAGTCTCGCCGTCTATTCCACTCTAGAAAGAAAGAGACAGCAAATGGAGGAGTTAAGGATGTAAGGCATTCAATCTTAAAATTGCATTCGGTGGCAGACATAGTTCTGAAACCCTCTGAATGATGTCGCTGCAATTGAAACTTCGTCAGAATTTGTCACCCCATACCCGTGCTACCCTCTGCCATCTGTTAGCAACTTGGAGAAAGTCGGCATGTATAAGTTTACAGCGAACGGGACCCACAGATTACCCCCCAGCAAGAACCCAACGTGACGAAACTGACCAATGCCACTGGGGTGACTTACCTCCAGTGCTTGAGTTGTGACTAACTACTGAGTTAATTCATTGTATGTTTTGCTGATTAGCGAGTTCATTCTGTGTGTGCTATTCCTGTGCTATTATTTTTATGGGGATACTTATATCTCAAAACTGAAGGTAATAGATGTGAACATTGGTGTTTGGGATCTCTCTTAAACATAAAGAAATATGCCTTCCTTTAATTTCTTTTTATTGGGGGGAGGGGGTAAATAAACTTAACGGTGGTGGGGTGTTCATAATGTACTTATAAGGAGCCTCCATTGCTCAGGCGGCAGCGCGCCGGAATCTCACAGCTGGATTCCGTGGTTCAAATCCCGGTCACTCCATGTGACATTCGTGCTGGACAAAACGGTGGCGGGACAGGTTTTTCTCCGGATACTCCGGTTTTCCTTGTCATCATTTATTCCAGCAACACTGTCCAATATCATTTCATTTCATTTGTCATTCATTAATCATTGCCCCAGAGGAATGCGGCAGGCTTCGGCAACCGGCACAATTCCTATTGTCGCCGCTAGATGGGGGCTTTATTCATTCCATTCCTGACCCTGTCGAATGACTGGAAACAGGCTGTAGATTTTCGATGTACTTATTCTGATCATAAACCGATCATTTTTAATCTTTCCTGGGTTCGTTTTCAAGAGTCACCTTTTCCTTCGGAGAACGTTCTTAGATTACAGTAGATTCTCTCTGGCATATAAATAAAAATGTAAACACATTTGAAATAAACGATAGGAATGAGATTGACCGTCCAATTGTTCACCTCTATAATAAGGCCACTAATGCACGGAAGTATGTCATTCGTATCGCCAGAAATCCCGCACACTTGCCTAGGCGCGACAATGGTGCTGGTCACATTGTCAACAAATGTAATTTACCGCCAAGTAGCGGTCTTCCATCTTGCTGTGGGGTCCAGAACATCTATAATAATAATAATAATAATAATAATAATAATAATAATAATAATAATAATAATAATAATAATAATAATAGTAATAAACGTTCTGGACCGTCGTCAAATGTAGCGCGTAGTGTGAGCTTGGTACGAGAGAAATGAACGAGCATTTTCTCAGGAACTTGTAACTTGTCACTACTATTGTGCGAAACTAGGCCCCTCAGTTAATACCTTAATTATTTGGCGATATTACCTATAGCATTCTTACGTACAAACGTAATTATGTATCAGAACCTCCGATTGAATGTCAAGCGCGTAGTGTGAACTTGGTACCGGAGAAATGAACGAGCATTTTCACGGGAATTTATAACTTGTCACTATTATCGTGAGAAACTAGGACCCTCAGATTATACCTTTATTATATTATTGGACGATATTACAGATAGCATTCTTACGTACAAACATTGAATGACAAACGCGTAGTGTGAACTTCATACGGGAGGAATGAACGACCATTTTTTCACAGGAATTTATAACTTGTCGCTATTATTGCGCGAAACTACGCTCCTCCTTTTTTTTAAATGCTATTTGTTCGGGGCGTCGACCTACTTGCCCCTACTTGCACCATACGTGAGGAAACCTGCATGTATTATGTAAACGGCGGAAGTGTAAAGTGTTGAATGTGAGGAAAGGAACATTAAGGATGACACAAACACCCAGTCCCCAGGCCAGGGATATTAATAATTTACAATAAAACACCCTAGCCCGGCCGGGAATCGAAACCGGGGCCGCCGGGTAATAAGCGGACGCGTTGCCACCTACACCGCGGGGCCGGAGCTTACGAATTATTTGTGCCATGTTTTACAGCATAGCACTTACAGACTTCAACCGCTTGAACTCCTCCGTTCACTCCTAAATAATCATCCCATACTTCTGCACGTCTTTTGGGTTTTTTACATATGTCCAGAAATTAAAAGTGAATTCAAATTTAACTTGAAACTACTGTATTCTAGCGCCAATATAATGGGAATATTTCCATAATAATGACAATAATAATAATTAACGAAGTGTACTGTGTAAGTTCTGCACTGGTAGGGCCTGCACTTCTCTGAGAAACAACGGAACCTATTTAGATATATTGTTTGTTGTATCTACAGGGTTTATAACTACAGGTATATGGGATATGTATTATATGTCGATATAATTACATTTTCTTGATAACAAATGAGAGGATGCATTAATTATTCTGAATGACTATACGTTCTTTGTTAAGGGGTATTGTATGTAATATCGGCGATATAGATCAATTTTCGTGTATGTAGGTAACGATTTGTATAGGGCGCGTACATTCATGGACGTAAGTTTGAAATTACAGCCCACTACGTCCTTACACTCGGAGCTACTGCTGCGAATAGGCGGCGGCCCTCCGGTTAACCTCCAGAGCTCCGTAACTGCTTTGCCTCCGTCGGTAGTACCGGAGATCACCAGAGGAGCGCTGTAATCGTATTATCCGATTCAATCAACAGGAGGACTGCCTCCTCTTCACAGCGCTACTTTGAAATCAGTACTCAGTTATTCGAATGCGGTTCATGATGGCTCCACCGAGCTCGATAGCTGCAGTCACTTAAGTGCGGCCAGTATCCAGTAATCGGAAGATAGTGGGTTCGAGCCCCACTGTCGGCAGCCCTGAAGATGGTTTTCCGTGGTTTCCCATTTTCGTACCAGGGAAATGCCGGGGCTGTACCTTAATTAAGGCCACGGCCGCTCCCTTCCAATTCCTAGGCCTTTCCTATCCCATCGTCGCCATAAGACATATCTGTGTGGGTGCGACGTAAAGCAAATAGAAAAAAAAAGCATGATGGCTCCTTTCGCAGCCATCCTGCCTGTGTGTTTTAAACCAAGGGTTCCTTACTCTACATGGAGCCCACCAAATGTTGAAATGGAACTTTACTTCTTGTCACGACATTATCTTCATAATCCTAGGCTCGTGAAGCAGATGATGTCTGCATTGCTCCTCACACATAAAATGAAGCATCAGCTTTAGGATCATAGAAAGTTGTTTTCTTCCAGGGCATTAAGACGTGATCGCATTTGACAAGCGTCGACGTTTCATTTACCGCACTCAACAGCAGGCATTGTCAAGACACTCGCACAGTCTAAGAACTTGGAAGACCACCTTTCTATTCAATGTTGGTCATAAAAGCGTACATAAGTACAATAGGATATTTCCCGTTACTAATATAAGGGAGAATATCTATTGTACTAAAGCGGAGCCTACACAATCTGTCTTGCTTGACGTGAAGACTGGAGTTAAAACGCATCCACCTCCAGTCGAGCTCCAGCGTTTATTGGCTCAACTTGAGTTTTCTTTCTACATTTGTTTTTTGTTCCAGTTTGCTTAATTTATCGTACATCCATTTGATTTTTTAACTTTTGTAAATTCTTTGTTTCGTAGGGCGAAAATAGGTTGTTTTATTGAACTTCAGATCAAGCGGCCTCCACTTCATTGTGAGAGTTTTATTTGTTATCTTTTTTCTTTACGCTGTGCGTGTATTTCTTTCCACAAGCATGGACTACTTCCCCATACAGTTTAAAATTCCTTTTAACATTGCCTAAATCGGCAATTTCGACAAACACAAAAATGAATAGAAACAAACGAAAAGATTCAAGTATAAAATGTTCGATGGAGCGGCCTACAGTACACTGGAGCTCATAAATACAATACTGTAATAATGAGACTGGGAACGTCAAGTAAGATGGAAGCGCATGGTACTTCATACTGTACGTGCTCCCCAAATCAAACAAAGCACATCTCTATCTCTTCTTCTAGTCAAATTTAGCCAAATCAATCTCTTCTCACCAATCCGATCCAGTATCTCATCATTTGCGATTCGATCAATCCACCTCACCTTCAGCATTCTTCTGTAACACCACATTTCAAAAGCTACTATTCTCTTTCTTTCTGAGCTCATTATCATCCATGTTTCACTTCCATACAATGCCACACTCCTTACGAAAGTCTTCGAAAACATCTTTCGAATTCCTAAATCAGTGTTCAAAGTGGGCAAATTTCTTTTCCTAAGAAAGGTCTTTCTTGCTTGTGCTAGTCTGCATTTTACGTACTCCTTACTTCTGCCTTTGTTAAGCTATTTTACTACCCAAGTAACAATATCCATCTACTTCTTTTAAGACTTCATTTCCTAATCTAATATTTCCTGCATCACCTGACTTCGTTCGACTGCTCTGCACTACTTTTGTTTTGGACTTATTTCTTTTCATCTTGTACTCCTTCCCCAAGACACTGTCCATACCATTTGGCAATTTCTACAGATCTTTTGCATTCTCAGAAGAAATAACAATATCATCGGTAAATCTCAGGGTTTTGATTTCCCCTCCATGAATTGTGATTCCCTTTACAAATTCCTCTTTGATTTCCTTTACCGCCTGTTTTATATAAAGACTGAAACAGAGGGGATTCAAACTGCAGCCTTGCCTCACTCCTTTCTGGATTGCTGCTTCTTTTTCAAAAGACAGAAGTTATATATTAATCGTCTTGGCATTCGCACGATCAGTTTCACTTGATTACTTTTACTCAACCGATAAGACGTACGTTCACAATTAAGTATTTATTTATTTTCCACCTAGTCGATACAATGATTGCTTAAGGCAACTTTTAATGGTCAAAAGTGGTACATGTTTTGTATATTATCAACATCTTCAGCCACATAACACTGTTTAGATGAAAAATATATAAAATTGACAAAGTAATGCTTTAGATGAAGTGTCCTTAAAATTAACATAAGATTGACAAGATTAAAACAAACAAATAACTCAAGAGAAAATATATAAATTATTTCTACAATAGAAAGCAGTCGTCAAGGAAACACTTGTACAATATTCCATAGAGAAATTGTCCTAATAAATATTCTTTTCTTAATAATTCATGAAAAAAGATCAATTTATAAATTAAAAATTATACAATTTATAAGTAATTATCGAAATGAAGAAATCCTGATATCACAGTGCGGCTCTTATTATTAATGTAGATGAAAATATAAATACTTAATTGTGAATCTATTGAAGTGCGATACGGACCATGAAGCTGATTTTATGTAAGACGTACGTTATCATGGATTGTGTAGACCCTTTTTAAGATAATGATTAAACATCACTTAAGACAGTACGGTACAGCAAATGTTTAGCTGGAGTAGAAAGTAAAGCAAAATAATGTTTCCTATATTACACAACAAAATTAACTAACAGCAATTTTATAAATAAAACTAGTCTGTATAATGCCTACCAGTAATAGTTGCCAACTTTATTCTTGTTACGAAGAACGATGATTCCACTCGGCGTAAGGCCTAAGAAGTACTCTACGTTGTCTTCACCCTGAAAAAGAAGGATTCACGCATAAGGAAGATGTAAGGAGTAGATGTAGACCACATCTAAGGAAATAATTCAGTAAATAGGTAGAATCAGCCATAATATTGAAAATTCTTAAATATTACAGGACTCACATTTTCATATCAAATAATGGAACACATTGCAATATTTAATTTATAATACATTAATTTTATACTCCTCTTAAACAAGAAAATATTTAACACAAGTAATTTTTCAATACGGAATGTTATGAATATCAAGTATTGTTCTAAAACCTCAGTGAATCTATTTATCGTCCCCTATTCTCATAAAGTGCTGTTGATTCATTCTGATTCTACCATCACTTCAGACGTTTAATTTTGTTCCTCGGTTCCTGAACAGTACTTCTTAGCTAAATTATTCTCATCCACTGAGCCCCGCCAACTACTTCGAATCATACCGACAGGTTCTAACTTGATCAGATACTCTCCTCCTTCCAGTGTTCCTACTTTGCTCACATTCAACATCATCCGCACAACACCTACCTTAATAATAATAATAATAATAATAATTTTAATAATAATAATAATAATAATAATAATAATAATAATAATAATAATAATAATAATAATAATAATAATAATAATAATAATAATAATCCTAGGCTCACTCACTATGTCTCCAAACGCCGGTGCCTCTGGACAGCGTCTCCTGGTGCGAAAGAGCGGCAGCTCTCTTGCTAAAGTGGTCTGCTCCACGTGTGAGAATATCTAACCCAGGTGGTAAATGAAATGGCATCTGGCTTTTAATGCCGGGAGTGTCCTAGGACATGGTCGGCTCGCCACGTGCAGGTCTTTTGATTTGACTCCCGTAGGCGATCTGCGCGTCGTGATGAGGATGAAATGATGGTGAAGACGAAACATACAACCAGCCCCGTGCCGTCGAAATTAACCAATGAAGGTTAAAATTCCCGACCCTGCCGGGACCCCTGTGACCAAAGTCCAGCACGCTAACCATTTAGCCATGCAGCCGGACAACCCAGGTGGTTACAATCCGTGACTGAAGTGTTTATATCAGTGGCAACTGGTTGGCCAAAATTGGTGGAAAACAAAACAATAGGTCGAGATTTACACAACTGCTGCAATAAGGTTAATTGTAAAAATAACATGTTTATGATTAAGAATTCGAACACTTCTGTGTGAATACAGCATTATTACAGTATTAAGTATCTGAAAAATGAGAACTAAAAGTGGGGACAAAAATCTTGGCATTTCATACTGTAATTGTTGATATGTTAAAACCAACAGTTGCACACTTTGTGTCAACCAGACAAAATAAGTCAGCCTTAGAAACTGTTCAGTACACAGGTCAACAAAGTGACATCCATTTAGAAGGTGTACAACCCGATATTATTATTATTATTATATTATTATTATTATTATTATTATTATTGCGTTCCGGCCTTCTAAGGACCACGTTACAATTTCAATTGTTCCTCCTTAGTTGTTCTTTCCTTTTCTTCCAGTATTCTTTCATTGTTTCACTGTGTTTCTTTTTCCTGTCTTCAGTCCACTTTGTGCCTGTTTTCCTTTCCTTCTTCCCTTGGAATCCTTCCATTTGTAAGACTTTCTTCCTAAAAATCTTTCTTTCCAATAATTCTTCTTCTCGTATGTTGTTCCTTTCCAGGTCTTTCTTGACTTCTTGAATCCAGGTGGTAGTTGATTTCTTTTCCCAAAGGTACTTGAAGATTCGTTTAGTTAGTCTATTGTCATCCATTCTGTAAATGTGTCCAAGAAATAGCAATCTCCTTTTTCTTATTGTTTCTGATATGTTTTCTACGTTCTGGTAAATTTCATTGTTACTTCTTAATTTCCAAAACTCTGCAATTCTTAGAGGACCTAATATTTTCCTTATAATTCTTCTTTCTAATATTTCTAATTTATCAAGCTTGTAGTTCAGTGCTAGACATTCGCTGGCATAAAGGCATTCTGGTTTCACTACTGTCTTGTAGTGCTTTATTTTAAGTTTTCTTGATAAGCACTTTTTGTTGTAAGTATTCTTAGTTATACCGTATGCTCTTTCCATCTTTTGTATCCTCTCCTCTATAGCAGATTTTTCTAAACCATTTTCTTGAATTGTCTCGCCCAAATATTCGAATTTCTTTACCTTTTCTATTTGGCCAATATCCGTTACTAAAAACTTTGGGGCACTCTTTATATTCGTCAAAAATTTTGTTTTCTCGGCAGAGATTCTCAAGCCTGTCATGTTGGCTGTCTTTTCAAGGAGATTGACTTGCATTGCTGCATCTGTAAGGCTTTCTGAAAGTATGGAAAAGTCATCTGCAAATGCTAGGGAATTTATTGGCAACACCTTTGTTCTTCTTCCCCAGCATGAGTGGCAATATTTTAGATTCTCTCAGTTTTTCATTCCAAATTCTTACAATTTTCTCCATGACACAATTGAAAAGGAGTGGAGATAGACCATCGCCCTGCCTGACACCTGTATTTATTTTGAAAGGTCGAGATACTTCACCCATAAATTTTACTTTCGAGATAGTGTCTGTAAGTGTTTCACGAATTAGGTTTGCCAATTTAGTTTTAACTCCAAATTCACGGATTACTTTATCTAGGGTTTCCCTATCAACAAAGTCAAAAGCTTTTTTAAAGTCAATAAATGTTACAACTATGTCTTTGGAGTTTATTAATCTGTGTCGAATTATAGATTTCAGGTTGAAAATCTGTTCGGAGCAAGATCTTCCTTCTCTAAATCCACCTTGATATTCACCCAATTGACTGTCCAGTGTCGATTTTACTCTATTTAGTAGTATTGTTGAGAATATCTTGTAAGCAACTGGCAAGAGAGATATACCTCTGTAGTTGTTGACATCTTGCTTGTTACCCTTCTTGTGTAATGGGTGTATTAGAGCCACTTTCCAATCCTCTGGGATCTTTTCTGTTTCCCAAATTTCTTCAAAGATTATTTGCAGATCTTCTATAATTTTTGGTTCAGCCCATTTTAAAAGTTCAGCTGTTATGGAGTCTTCCCCACTAGCTTTGTTATTTTTAAGATTTTTTTTATTGCTTCCTTTATTGGTATTTAATTTCTAGATTGTAAACCTGCCACACTGGCAGTGATATTATGATCTCTAGATTTCCCAAATGTGGTGCCTAAATTCTCGTCCTTCTGTAGATAAACGCTTTGCGTCCTGAACACTGAACTGCGAAGACTGTGTGATCTGTACCGTCGGAGAGTATGTTGCCCTTCTAAGCATTAGGCGAGTTTTGGCCTAGGAGTAGCTACACTACTCTTGAAAATTTGCTAGGAAATACCAGATCTTTTACAAATGCAGGTTCGGTTTTGTTACTGTTAGGGGCCTGCGGTTTTCGTTTTTTGTTTTATGGTAATCGGTGTTATTCGTAAACCATTTCTTGTTTTGTTTTTTCAAGAATTTCGCATTATTTTTAAACGAATGCAGTTGCATTTTGAAGGGGGTTTGCGTATTTTTTCCAGGTTTTTGATGATACCATGGCACATTCAAAATATTTTGAGATTTTTAGAGTTAATTTTGCATGTAAATTCAGTTAATTATTGAAGGCCAATTATAAGTTTTAAATGAGTACACGGGAGTGCTCAAGTTTTAGTGTGAGTCAAAGAAAGCCCCAGGGCACTGCCTGGCGACAGTATTAAGGCTGAGCCCAAGCGGATCAGCGGAAATATTAATAGATTACGCCCCTTCAGCTACTATGTTCAAAGAGACGCTTGAGTGGCGAAATTTTGTCCTGAAAATTAGTTCTTAACGTAATATTAGATTTTCTGATATTGGTATATTTACATACTCCGAAATGCCAACCAACTGTACCGCTTAGACAGTCGGGAAGAAAGCGGTCGTGGTATATGATAAGTGGCATCCCAGTGGCATTCTCACCGAAGCTGTGTTACCTGAGAATTTTACAGATCTCCAAATATGTTTAAAATTCGTGACAGAGACATGAATCGAACCTAGATAGATATGTTTGGTAACTTGAAGTCTCTAAAATATCATGTCCCAGCACTTGCGTAGACTAACTATATTCAATAGAACAACAAAGTTCGATTGGGGGCTGATAATTATGTAGTCTTAACCCCTAAAATGAAAACCAAAACAACAGATAGGGAATCTGCCACCTGGGCGACTGCCCTAAATGCACATCAGTATTGATTGAACCACCACACCTACAAAAATCGATTGTATCAAACAATTAGTATCTACTGATCTTTATATTTTAGCCACAAATCCTCAACAAATCCCTCGTACGGAGGAAGTCCTACTCTTTCCTCACAGAATTCTGAAAATACTGTACTGTTTACACTCAAACATCAGTCACTACTTACGTTAGGTTGGTAAAAACCAAAACAAACTCACCAAGACAGGATGAAGATCTACACCATACATTTCCAGCCATTTCACCTTCTCCAGGTAGTTGAGTTCAGCCATGGCTGGAAGTTGCCCCCTACAACATTCAAATATTATGAATAACATAAAAAAAAACAGTTGTAGCTATTTTGAATACGTGTCTTTAGTGTTATTTACAAATATACCAAACAAAATAACGTTCTCTGCACATGATAATCAGGGTATTCAGGGGTTATAGCAAGGATGCAAAGAAGTGGGCATATAAGTCTGTGGTAAAACACCAACTAGAATATGGTTCCAGTGTATGGGACCCTCACCAGGATGACTTGACTTGAGAACTGGAAAAAAAATCCAAAGAAAAGCAGCTCGATTTGTTCCGGAAGATTTCCGACAAAAGAGTAACTTTACGAAAATGTTGCAAGTTTGGGCTGAGAAGACTTGAGAGAAAGGAGACGAGCTGCTCGACTACGTGGTATGTTCCGAGCTGTCAGTCGAGGGATGGCGTGGAATGACATTAGTAAACGAATCAGATTAAAATTACGACATTAACACTAATTGTATTATTATTCTTACCGGTATTGTTTTATCTATTTACTTATTTTACAATTTGCTTTACGTCGCACCGACATTATTATTATTATTATTATTATTATTATTATTATTATTATTATTATTATTATTATTATTATTATTATTATTATTATTATTATTATTATTACTTTGAAAAGAGAAAGCTCTCCCGAAAACAACAATATATAATGTGTGTACGACGGTACCCATGCATTTGTCAGCTAACCTTACGTTTCTGAAAGGAAGATTTTGTGATCCGTAGATAAACATTTCTCAGGAACCACAGGAGCTAGAGCAATCTAACTCAATACACTTCCCAAAGATACCAGGAATGCTTGCAAAAAAAAAAAAAAAAAAAAAAAAAAAGAGAGAGAGAGAGAAACACCTAAAATATACCTAATATGGCACAAACCACCTCCAAATTTCTGAAGGGAATTTTCTTTTTTTCTTTTTTTTTTTTTGAAAGAGTATTTTCATAGGGTGAACTAGGTTTTGGAAACACTTTTAGATCTTTCTTGTAAGTGTTAGTGTTTTTAACTACAGTAGCACAAAAGTAATCATGACTCAAAGTTGCTGTAGATGTTGAATGGTGACTTGCCGCTATTTGCATCTCTATTGATGAACCAAGGTAGACATACAGATATTAAGCATGTGTTTTTCCCTAGTTGATGTTAAAAGGTAAGCAAAATTTGGTAGTCTCGGAACGAATAGTTTCTTAAATATTAAAATACAAATTGGGTCTAAATCACGTATCATATAACCAATAGGCATTTTATAGTTGGCATTTTTGAAAAATATATGTAAATGTGGTAGAGGTGACTCACATTAGTCCTTTATGCAGCTCGGCTATCCTGGACTCCAGTTCCACAGTCTGGTTCGAGAGGAAGCGGAACTCCGACACGTAGCCCGGAGAATGTCGACGAGAGTCGTAGTCTCCCAGCTCGGCTGTAGGCAAACACAGAGTCCATTTAGTATTCATTCACTCTGTTCTTCTTATCATTATCACCTATTCACTTATTTATCGTAACTTCTACAGAAAATATGGATGGTAAAGAGTAATGAGGCATGCTCCACTCTTGTAAGAACATGTTACGTAAACACAACTTACAAACTACAGTAAGTATCAAGATCTTCAATATGTACAACCTCTGCCTAGCTTATGCAGTACACTGAAAATGAAAAATTAAAGTTTGAGGGGAAAGAAAAGGAAGACGGCAAATAAAATCTAAGCAACTTTCTTAATAAAAGGAACACCAAAAATGTGTGCAAAAGTTTAAATATCTTGGTGTGTGGATGCAATCAAACGGGCTAGATACAGTGTCCCTAGCGGCCAGAGCAAGAAATAAATAAATAAATAAATAAATAAATAAATAAATAAATAAATAAATAAATAAATAAATAACTAATGCGAAAAGACTGCCGTCAATATTTTAAGACGAATAAATTGCTTTGAACCCGTTACTGCGAAACATAAATTTAAATACAATTTTTAATTCAATGTAAAAATAAGTGCTGCCCAAAATTATTCCTTTTGCTCGTGCATATGATTTTAACATCCATACTAAACGAAACAAGAGCGGTGCAACCACTCAATCTTATCTTTGAGCGGAGTTAACAGCTCAGCCAAGAAAATGGGTTTAATAAACAGGGAAGAAGCAAGGCGCACATGAATGCGTAAAATGAGGACTCCGAACTCACTGTACGGCATTAACACAAACTTAATGACCAACCAATCAAATCAAGAACCGTACCCAATCTGGAGGGTGGCGACTTCGTCAGTGCCCCCAAGCTAGGCCAAAATCCAATGACTACGCATCATGAGCTGGAGTTTACTTTCAGTGGGGTGGACAGATCCTTTCCGCTCTCTTCTAGCCAACAGTACATGACTAGCTAAGCAAGTGGTGACCACGCCCAGTGTTGTTTAACTTCGGAGATATCACAGAATCTGGCTAACTTAATGAACTTATGATCATTTCTTCTTCTTGGCCTTTTTCCCTACTCATTAGGGTCGGCATTTCATGTCACTTTCGCGACCGGATGCACATCCCGACGCCAACCTTATGTTAAAGGATGTATTCACTATACCGTGTTTCTGTGGTGCTTGGTAGTGTGGTGTATTGTATACAAATATCAAGTCTCAGAGACACAGGAATTAACCACAAACAGTTAAAATATTCGGTCCGGCCAAGAATCCAACCCGCGGCCCACTGAATCAAAGGGCAGTACGTTGATGGTGTTGTGTGCCGTGTATGAGTTGGAGAAATGATGGAGCAACACAAGCACCCAGTCTCCGAGCCAAGGGAATTAATAGTTTAAGATTAAAATCCCTCGACCCGGTCGGGAATCGAACCCGGGACTCCAAATATCGAAAGCTAAGACCCTAACCATTCAGTCATGGATCCAAACAATTATAAGATGTTACGGTCAAATTGTGAGCTAGATCAAACATAAACAGTGCTTTCCTTGGGGACGGCCACATGGGATCGTCTTCGTCGAAATATTTCCATTTCTGTCTTATTTCAAATGTGAAAATTATGTCTGTACGTCACTATTCATTGTACGGATCCATGGTTGAATGGTCAGGATAGTGACCTTTGATTCAGAAGGCTCCAGGTTCTATAACCGGCCGGGTGGGGGTTCAAATATTAAATGGTTAATTTCCTTGGCTCGGGGAATGGGTATTTGTTCTGTCCCCAACATTCTTGCAACTCATACAAGACTATTTTTTTTTACAATTTTCTTTACGTCACACCGACACAGATAGGTTTTATGGTGACGATGAGATACGAAAAGCCTAGGAGTGAGAAGGAAGCGGTCGTAGCCTTAATTAAAGAACAGCCCCAGCATATTCCTGGTGTGAAAATTCGAAACCACGGAAAACCACCTTCAGGGCTGCTGACAGTGGAGTTCGAACCCACTATCTCCCGGATGCAAGCTTACAGCTGCGCACTCCTAACCGCACTCCAACACTATCCTCCAATAATAATAATAATAATAATAATAATAATAATAATAATAATAATAATAATCATGTTATTTGCTTTAGCCTACGTCCCACTAACTAATTTTTACGATTTTCGGAGACGCCGACGTGCCGGAATTTAGTCGCGCAGGAGTGCTTTTACGTGCCAGTAAATCTACCAACACGAGGCTGACGTATTTGAGCACCTTCAAATACCACCGGACTGAGCCAGGATTAAACCTGCCAAGTTGGGGTCAGAAAGCGAGCGACTCAACCGTCTGAGCCACTCAGTCCGGCGCTATCCTCCACTACAATAACATTCAGTTTCCTATATAAGGCAGACGCAGCGTACTCTCCTTACAAGGATTGCACAAGACTAGCAATAAAAGTAGAGCAAAGTCATCTCCGTACAGGTCATGAAGGTCCTTGGGGAGGTGGAAGGTAAAGGCTTCCACTATCCGTAACCTCGGCACTTAGTGGGGTAGAGTGGTTAGCTCTACGCCCGGCCGCCTTTGCCCCTAAGAATTAACCTAGTACTCATATTTGGTGTAAGCTGAGTAAAGCATATGCACCTGCGGAAGTGGAAATCTCGTTTCTTAAATTTTTCGACTTCCTGACGGGGAATCAAGTCCACGTCTTTCCGGGTGAACCGAGCACGCCTTTTCCGCCTCGGCCACGCAGCCCCTAGGCTAGCAATAGCCACATGAAATTATTAAATTATTATGTCATTACCGTATTTTTTTTTTCAACTAGAGCAATGGGAGAAAGTGTGACGTTGCCAAGAAGTTACGCTTAACTAATGGTGGAATGTAGAGGCACTATACAGGTGAGGCTACAACGTAATAATAATGGGTTTGGGCTGTACAGAAGTGAGAAAACTTTTGAAAAATGCATTAATAAATGAAGGACAGTTTTGGACGGCCTTCTGAAAGAACTCATCTGGCTAGTCAATTAATATCGATATTTTCCCACGGATTAGTGATCATTCATCCGTAACATTACATATTCAATGGGATTCACTTCCACTGAATATACAGAGGAGACCAAACCGGTTTCTGGAACTATCAGGTACAGGAATTTCCCAATTGGCCTCCTAATTCGTCTCCTGCTGAGTGCAATTTTAGAGAATTTATATAATAGTCATTAAAACAGTAGTCTGAATAATGTAACAAGCCAACTGGCACAACCAATGCAAATCCCTATCCTGTGTTTTCCGTGATACTTAACCAATGGCCACGACAGCCTAACTCCAAATCCTGGTCCATGAAATAGGCCTGCCCCACTTAAGTCTAGAGCTGCGTTTACACTAGCGAAACTCCCTCGCGAAAGTCTCTCGGGTGAAACTTACTCGCTTCGAGTGAAATTTCGCACTACCCAAAACAGAGCGCAATTCAGAGCGAAAAATTGCGCGAGTGGGGCGAGCCGCCTTCGACAAGCCTGAACGCTTCTGTTCTTGTTTTGCAGCCAACATGGAAACTTGATTTGTCCCTCCAGCCGCTGCAGCCGCGTTTTCCATCATATCAATGTCATTTTTTATCAAGAAAGGGAAGAAGAAAAATCGGCGCCCTCGACGATGGTGGAGCAAACAATTCTTCCTTGGAAGAAGCCAATATGGAGACAGCCTTATGAGAGAAATGGTACAGGAACCCATTGATGATACAATTAAGAAATTCGTCCGCATGAGTACCCAAGATTTTGAACAACTCGTTTCACTGATCAGTCAAAAAGTTGAAAAGCAAGACACAACATTCAGAGAAGCAGTAACAGTGAGAGAAAGATTGGCTGTCACACTGCGTTTCTTAGTAACTGGTGATTCGTACACAAGTTTGCAGTATTTATTTAAAATATCGAAGTGCACAATATCAAAAATCGTCCCAGAATTTTGTGATGCGTTGATTAAAACACTTCAGGATTATGTGAAGGTAGGGATAATAATTAATCGCATTTAAAACAGTAAATCGACTCGGTATTACATATTTATTTAAAAAAGTCAAATGAATAAATAGGAATGCTAATAATTAAAAATCACACAATATTCATTCAATTTAGAAATACATTTCGTATCCAAACCGCAACCTTTTAAAAAATAACGTTTGATATATTTGTTAATTGTTGTGGATCAATACAAAAAATGGGTGAAAATGTAAAATAAAGATAAAATAATGGAAGGAAAATAAATCAGGAACCAAGTAAAATTAGTCACAAGCGCAATAGCCTATGTAAATATGACGAATCCAAATGTTCAGGGCTTGTGCCTTCTGAATGTGGTGTTATCTGGCCACTAGTGGAAGTTCATTTACAATGACCCAAGAATGCTTCAAAATAGGTACCGGTAGGTTCAATAAAGTAATGAAATGACAATTTTGCATTATAAACCAATAGTAATAGCTTATCTGATCCAGTGACTCTGCTCTTATTTTCTTTCGATCTTTCACTACGATATGATCCCAGTAGCGCTTTCATTTTTGCTTTCACTGTAGAGATAGGAAAGTTTAGTTGAGAACTAATTTCCTTCCACGCATCTTCTCTTTTATTGCGATTGAAATAGTTTTTGTTTTTCGGATTCCACATAAAATCTCAATTTTTGTAGAGCTCGATGAGCTGCAAGCACTGTTCTTGATTCATCCCTCGCGCAACTACGGGGACCACGTTTACACCGAGAGAAATTCGATGAGCGAAACCCTTTGATGCGCGGACAAAAACCGACTGACCTCCGGTTCGCAGCGAGGGCCCTCACTCCGCAATTACTCAGGGGTGAGGGAGCGTCTACACTAGGCGTAATTCCCTCGCGAAATTATTTCGCGAGGAAATTGCGCTTAGTGTAAACGCAGCTTAATGACTGCAGCCGACTGAAAGAAGGGCCAGTGTTATCTCCTCAATTGTCGGCAAGATTGTGTCCAGCGCCGAACACAGGCTGAAGCGAGGCCACGGAGATCGTATACAGTATATATGACACTACAATTAAAAGGGTAAATGAAATGGCGTATGGCTTTTAGTGCCGGGCGTGTCCGAGGACATGTTAGGCTCACCAGGTGCAGGTCTTTCGGTTTGACTCCCGTAGGCGACCTGCGCGTCATAATGAGGATGAAATGATGATGAAGACAATACATACACCCAGCCCCCGTGCCAGAGAAATTAACCAATGGTTAAAATTCTCGACCCTGCCGGGAATCGAACCCGGGACCCCTGTGACCAAAGGCCAGCACGCTAACCATTTAGCCATGGAGCCGGACATTAAAAGGGTAGTTCAATTGAAACAAGTAACTGAGAGGGAAGCCAAGCGATGGCAACACTGCATGATGTTGTGTTTATAGTAACAGCTCAGAACGTGGTCTGTAGAGGAAAATGTTGAAGCAAATACAGTAGAGACAATACGCGACACTTACGGATTTAGCCTTATTAAAATGGGAGAAAATTCGGCGGTGGCGCTCCTAGTGACTTGACCTGAAAAGTCGCGCTAAATTCAAATATCAATGGAAATGCATATACGAAAATGGATAAATAAATTACGTCTAGAAAGAAAGTATTATTGAGATACTAACTTCGAAGGCGCTAAAGCAATTCTGGATAAATGAACGAAGAATTATTTAAAAGGTTATGATTTAAAGACTGAAATTAGACATATAAACAAGATGGGAAATGGACTGCTGTGAAATGGCTTGATCTTTCATTTATGCGTTACTTTTCTTGCTTTAGCATTCCTGTCTGAACTTTTACGGTTAGATTCGTCTTTTTTCTCATTTAAAAAACATTGTATCATCACATTAAGACACTTGTCAATAAAAATATAGGCACGTTCCTTACACACATGATGTAATGAACTAACATTTAAACGCTGGACAATTTTCCTTTTAACATGAAGCCTACTAACAGAAAGAGAATCTGTAAAATCCCGGCTTTAATCTGAGAAGAGGGATAAAAGAAAGACAAGTATGAAAATGTTGTCGATAGTGATGCTTTAAGGAATATTTACGTACTGTACAATTAGAGTAAAAATGTAACATACCCTTGGCTGTATAGTCGAGGATATTTAAAGTCGCTGGCCTGGAAATGATCTGAACATATCTTATAATTCTTATATAAGCGTAACGTCCCTTCTTTCTAGTACACCTTATCCAAATCACTTCTGTGACATTTCAAAATCCACAGATCACACCTACAACAACACATCGGTATTGAAGGTTAACTGCTGCACTATATAATAAAATATGCGTATTATATTTTAAGCCAGTTAAAATATGGGTCGAGAAGGTCAGAAGATTATGAAGTACTATAAAAATCGCTTTGTCACTGGAAGAATATATATGCAGACACAATATTACTTACATTTTCACGAGGCTAGCGAAAGAAAGACCGCGCTTTCTTCTCTACATCATAGTTACTGCAGCCAAACACAGCACATACCCTTCCCCTCACGTTGAGAGGAGATATTAAGGAATGACACACGCTACTATTTAATTATGTCAACTCACTGAAAACGCATAAATAACATCAAAAACTTCACACACAAACACACGTGCTCTTATGACAGAATCAGTAGTTCTCAGGTCTACCCGCTAGAGAGAGCTCTAATAGCTGTCCCTCGATATCTCGCTGAGTGTCGCGTATTGTCTCTACTGTATTTGGTTGAAGTAACATTTGAATTAAATGGTTACGTTCAAACGGGCACAAGGAGACATGATTAAATTATTATGCTTTGACCGGAAAAATTACCATGAAGTATGCTTGTGCTCCACGGTAACGCACACCACACGCTGCCAACGCAACAACAGAACACTGTCGAGACATGTAATTCAAAATTGTACAAATGTAATGGTCATTATGTTTGTAAAAACCTCACTATTGCTGAAAAAACAGTGTAAATTATAACAATTATCAATTATAACATATAACGTGTAACACTGTAACAACTCAAATAATACTGAAACACCATTGTAATGTCCGGCTCCATGGCTAAATCGTTAGCGTGCTTGCCTTTGGTCACAGGGATCCCGGGTTCGATTCCCGGCAGGGTTGGGAATTTTAACCATAATTGTTTAATTTCGCTGGCACGGGGACTAGGGTATGCATCGTCTTCATCATCATTTCATCCTCATCACGACGCGCAGGTCGCCTACTTCCGTCAAATCGAAAAACCTGGCGAGCCGAACTTGTCCTCGGACACTCCCGGCACTAAAAGCCATACGCCATTTCATTTCATTTACCATTGTAATAACCTATACCACACACTGTAAACAAGCACTTGTAAATGTAACTCAAGAAAATCACAACTACACGGTATAAGCAGAAATGAAATGTAAACAGAACATTGTCAAAACATATACTGTAATTCAAAAATGTATAAACTTCATTGCGGAGGATATACAGTAGGTAAGCTTGTTCATCGTTGGGAAATGTGCCTAAACTTTGGGGGTGATTATCTGTAGACTCTCTAAAAAGTATCGTCTGAATACTCTCATTATGACATCGTATTTGTATTTGTCGTCGTATTTGTTGTCCGATACAGGTAGTGTGAGTTTCTAGACATCAGACTGTTCCAAATGAACAACCATTATTATTATTATTATTATTATTATTATTATTATTATTATTATTATTATAACATAATATGTACAATTAACATATTACACGGCGGAGAAAGTAGCCAGACAAGGAAATAATAATGATGATACTGTTATTGGCTTTACGTTCCATTAACTACTTCGACGGTTTACGGAGACATCGGGGTGCCGGAATTTTGTCCCGCGGGAGTTGTTTAAGTCCGCCTCTGTGGTGTACTCGTTAGTGTGATTCGCTGCCACCCCCGGAGGCCCAGGTTCGATTCCCGGCTCTGCCACGAAATTTGAAAAGTGGTACGAGGGCTGGAACGAGGTCCACTCAGCATCGGGAGGTCAACTGAGTAGAAGTGGGTTCGATTCCCACCTCAGCCATCCTCGAAGTGGTTTTCCGTGGTTTCCCACTTCTCCTCCAGGCAAATGCCGGGATGGTACCTAACTTAAGGCCACGGCCGCTTCCTTCCCTCTTCCTTGTCTATCCCTTCTAACCTCCCATCCCCCCGCAAGGCCCCTGTTCAACATAGCAGGTGAGGCCGCCTGGGCGAGGTATTGGTTATCCTCCCCAGTTGTATCCCCAACCCAGAGTCTGAAGCTCCAGGACACCGCCCTTGAGGCGGTAGAGGTGGGATCCCTCGCTGAGTCCGAGGGAGAAACCAACCCTGGAGGGTAAGCAGATTAAGAAGAAGAAGGAGTTGTTTAAAATAATAGTGATAATAATAGTAATAATAATATTATTGAATTTATGTCCCACTAACTATTTTTACGGTTTTCAGAAACGCCGAGTTGCCGGAAGTGTGTCTCGCAGAGTTCTTTAACGTGCCAGTAAAGTTATCGATAGGAGGCTATCGTATTTGAGCACCTTCAAATACCAGGAGACTGAGACAGACAAGAAAAATTTGCTTTTTAAGCTCAGTTGAGTACTAATAGTGGGAATCAGACCAGGATCGAACCTGCCAAGTTGAGCCCAGATGGCCAGCGCTCTACCGTCTGAGCTACTCACCGACGATCTTTAACGTGCCAGTAAGTTTACCGCTGACGTATATGAGCACCTTAAAATACCAGCGGACTGAACCAGAGAAGGAAAAATTGCTTTTTAAGCTTAGCTGACTACTGACTTGCGGAGAAAAGAAGATGCGGGAACCAAGTCTCCAAAATTTCTTTATGTACCAGCAAACGAAGTGACACAGTACCGCAGCATTTAAAAAATGCCATACGTCTAAGTCAGGGCTAAGATACGTCAGCGTTTTAACCGTCCACGCCTCACACAGAATGGTAAGTTGTTTACAATGTAACTGGCCATAGAGATGTTTGTTTAATAGATATACACAGTGGTCGGGATCGACCAAGCAAACACAGCAGGATGTATAAGCTAACTAGTTTAGCTGTTAAACATCCGACCAATAAATGTGGGGTTTTTGAAACGAAAGGTCACGTCCTTGTTGTTAGGATTCCGTGTAAAGCTGCTGGAGCTTCCGTAGCTACGATCGCCACATCAACAGTTATGTAAAATTATAGATTTGCATTATTTGTTGTTTTTGTTGTTGTTACCGCACTAGTACGAGTAGGTTTTCGGTGACGATTGGATAGGAAGGGCAACGGTGGGAAACTGACAGCCGTGGTAATTAATTAAGGTACATTCTCAATAGTTACCTGTACTGAAAATTGAAAAATCATAGAAAACCATTCTTCAAAGCTGCGATGATGGGATTCGAACCCACTATCCAGGAATAAAATCTTACAGCTACATGACCCAAACTGCGAAGCCAACTCAGCTGATGACGTAACAAAAAAGCACAATTAATAGAGAAAGTTACATTATGTGTCAACTTCCTTTCATCTTGGCCAAATGGAATACTGAAGGACTTGAGAATTTCAAAGCCAGCTGCAGCACTTCCTCATACGTCGATTTTTCTTTTTGCACGTCACGACGTCATAAGTCGTATTTGTGTCAATTTCGGATCGACAGTGTTCGAACCCCACTGCCGGCAGTCCTGAAGATGGTTTACCGTGGTTTCCCACTTTCACATCAGGCTGTACCATAGTTAAGGCCAATATAGCTTCCTTTCCACTTCTAGTCCTTTCCTATCCCGTCGTTGCTTTAAGACCTGTCTCTCTGTGTCGGTGCGACGTAAAAAATGGAAAGGAAGTGGCCAAAGCCCCGACAGTGGAGTTCGAACTCCGCACCCCCAATACAAGTTTACATCTACATGCCACGTACCGCCAACTTGCACGGTTTATTATTATTATTATTATTATTATTATTATTATTATTATTATTATTATTTATTGGACAACTCCATCGTTTAGAGGTAGTGTGTTTGCGTCTTACCTGGAGTCCCTGGATTCAATCTCAGGCTCGGTCACGGATTATAAAGGCGTTCACTCAGCCTAGTAAGTTCAACCGAGGAGCTGGTGGTTTATGAGAGGCAGTGGATCCGGTCAAGAAAACCAAATTATTGTTTTACGTCCAGTTCACTACGTCTTTAAGTTTTGGAGACGCAGAGGTGCCGGAATTTTGTCCCACAGAAGTTCTTTTAGGTGCCAGTAAAACTACTGACACGAGGCTGATGTATCTGAGCACCTTCAAATACCATCGGACTGAGCCAGGATCGAACCTGTCAAGTTCGGTTCAGAAAGCCAGCGCCTCAACCGTCTGAGCCACTCAGCCCGGCGAAGGCTTTCGGGCCTACACGTTTATATACAGGAGACAAAGAATTAATATAACATAATATTTTAGTTTCTATTATAAACGATACTGTACTACTGTAAGTAAAATAGGTCTACTGGGCGAGTTGGCCGTGCGGTTAGGGGCGCGCAGTTGTGAGCTTGCATCCGGGAGATAGTGCGTTCGAATCCCACTGTCGGCAGCCCTGAAATTGCTTTTCCGAGGTTTCCTATTTTTACACCAAGCAAATATTGGGGCTGTAGGTTAATTAAGGCCACAGCCACTTCCTTTCCACTCCTAAGCCTTTCCTATCCCATCGTCGCCATAAGACCTATTTGTGTCGGTGCGAAATAAAGCAAATTATATATAGTAAAATAGGTCTGTAGAGCGTAAAATTTTTCTCATGTCGTCAAAATATCATTTTCGGTATAGAGCCTTTAATGTAATATTTAAAAAATGAACGCTCGGTATATTTCTACAGTGCATACGCAAGGTCATTCTACGTCATCAAGAGCTAAGTGTTCCGAGGTACCCAGCTATTTTTGAGCAATTAATAATGACACTGCAGCTGATTTTACGGAAATATGGTTATTGGCAATATATTTACATATACTTATTGATGAGTCATCAAAGTTTCACTGAACTCTGTCTGGTCTATCCTTGTCCGCCCGACAGGAAGCCAACACTCCAACACTAGCAGGCCATCTGGCTGGGCAGCAGCCATCCAGACAGGCCAAGATCCTTCATGACTTTTTCCTTGCAAGGCACTGGCGCATATGTGGGAACTCTCTATAGTTTATGAGCGCGACCTCGCGCGCCACCACGATATCCCTCATGTTCTGCAACATTTACAGCCCCCTACGGCGCGTAGTAGCCTTGGCCTTCCTTCTACAGCAGCAGTTAATGAAATGCGTTCATTACATTGCCCTGAATCATTTTATTTTTATATAAAAAAGCCATCACTCAATAAAATACGAGGAGTTTATGGTCGGTAATGTTTGCTTGCCTTCGCTTATAAGCTGCTCGGTACTTAGTGAGACATATGTTGACAGGTACGAAGATCATTCTACCAGATAAAAACTTTAACTTAGAATATATAGTATGTGATTTATCAAATTTCATGAAAAGGGAAAGTAAACGCTAACCAACTACGCAACAGAAATAATAATAATAATAATAATAATAATAATAATAATAATAATAATAATAATAATAATAATAATAATAATATTTCGAGCTCGATACTTGCCTTATTTACCCATAGGTGAGAGAATATCGTTTTCAAGTTGTCAGTCTTTTCTTAATCTATATATATAAAATAACTTGTCCTGACTGACTGACTGACTGACTGACTGACTGACTGATTCATCATCGCCGAGCCAAAACTACTGGACATAAAGAAATTAAATTTTGGGGATATATTCATATTAAGATGTAAGTGCTCGCTAAGAGAGGATTTTTGGATATTCCGTCGCAAAGGGGGTAAAAAAGGGGGTTGAAATTTCAAAATGAGTGTATCTATATCTCAAAACTTTAAAAGTTTACAGGTGTAAAAATTGGTATTTAGAATCTTCTTTAAAAATAAGGAAACACGTATTTTTTTGTTTTCAGAAAATCCCAATTGGAGGGGTAAAAAAGGGTGAGGAAGGGGTTGAATCCCTTCAATCAGGATACCGGTACTTACATCTCAGAAACTGAAGATGTTACAGACCTGAAAATTGGTACTTTTGATCTGTTTTAAAAAAGAAACACGTATTTTTTTGTTTTCGGAAAATCCAATTAAGGGGCGGATGAAAAGGGGGGTGAATTTATAAAATGAGTGCACCTATATCTCAAAACTTTTAATGTTTACAGATGTAAAAATTGGTATTTAGAATCTTCATTAAAAATAAAGAAAAACGTATATTTTTGTTTTCGGGAAATCCCAATAGGAGGGGTGGAAAGGTGTGAAAAAGGGGTTGAATGCCTTTAATGAGGATACTTATATCTCAGAAACTGAAGATATTACAGACCTGAAATTTGCTGTTTGGGATCTCCTTTAAAAATAAAGAAACACGTATTTTTTGATTTTTGAAAAATCCAATTAATGGTGGGGGGTTGGAAAGGGGGTGAATTTTAGAAATGAGTGTATCTATATCTCAAAACTTTTAAGTTTATAGATGTAAAAATTGGTATTTAGAATCTCCTTTAAAAATAAAGAAACACGTATTTTGTTCTTTTCGATAATCCCAAAAGGAAGGGTGGAAAAGGGTGAAAAATGGTTGAATGCCTTTAATGAAGCTACTTATATTTCAGAACCTGAAGATATTACAGACCTGAAAGTTTGTATTTGGGATCTACTTTAAAAATAAAGAAACACGCATTTTTTCGTTTTTGGAAAATCCAAATAATGGGGGGGGGGGGGGTGAAAAGGGGGGTGAATTTTTGACATGAGTGTGTCTACATCTTAAAACTTTAAACGTTTACAGATGTAAAAATTGGTATTTAGAATCTCCTTTAAAAATAAAGGAACATGTATTTTTTTGTTTTCTGTAAATCCGAAAATGGGTGAATAATGGGTTGAATGCCTTTAATGAGGATACATATATCTCAGAAACTGAAGATATTACAGAACTGAAAATTTGTATATGGGAACTCTTTTAAAAATAAACAAACACGTATTTTTATTTGTTTTCGGAAAATCCAATTAATGGCGGTTAAAGAGGAGTGACAAATTGGGGTGAATTTTTTGAAAGACTATATCTACAGAATATCTGTGAAACGTAAAATGTTACAGACGTAAAACGTGGGCGTTTGGAATCTCCTGTAAATGTAAAGAAACATAGGTGATTTGTTTTTGGAAACTCCACTTAAGGGGAACTAAAAAAGGGTGAAATTTTAAAATGAGAATTCCTACAGTATATCTCAAAAACTTAACATGTTACAGAAGAGAAAAATGGTATTTTTATCTCTATTAAAAACAAAGAAACGTGTATTTTTATTTTTTGGAAATACCACTTGGGTGGATTGGAGGGGGGGTAAAAGTGACTGAAAATGGTGTTGAATTACTTTAATTAGGCTACTGATATCTCTAAAATGAAGATGTTACAGACTTGAAATTTGATATTTGGAATCTGCTTTAAAAGTAAGGTAACACGTATTCTCGGAAAATCCAATGAAGTTGGGAGGGGGGTTAAAAACTGAAAAATTAATTGACTTAATTGTATGAGAGAGAATACGTACATCTAATAAAAACTAAAGTTGTTACAGACGTGAAAATAGGTATTTTTATCTCCTTTAAAACAAGGAAATACGCGTTTTCGGGGGGAAACCATCTTGGGGAGCGGGGAGTGGAAAGGAGTTGAATTCCTTTCATGAGAACACATAAATCAAAAACTGAAGAAGTTAGAGTCGTGATAATTGGTATTTAGAAGATCCTTTATTATTAAAGAAACAAGTATTTTTGCCGGAAAATTCTCTTGGTTGGGGGAGGGGGGGAGTGTGAAAGGAAGTGAAAAAAGTGAATTATTTTTATGGGCATACTTATATCTCAAAACCGAAGGTAATAGACGCGAACATTGGTGTTTGGAATCTCCTTTAAACATAAAGAAACACGCCTTCTTTTAATTTTTTTGGGGGGGGGACGGGGGTAAATAAACTTAACGGCGGTGGGGTGTAAAAGGAGGTGAGACCAATTGTTTTACTGTTCACAGTGTACTTATAAGGAGCCTCCGCTGCTCAGGCGGCAGCGCGCCGGCCTCACAGCTGGGTTCCGTGGTTCAAATCCCGGTCACTCCACGTGACACTCGTGCTGGACAAAACGGAGGCAGGGCAGGTTTTTCTCCGGATACTCCGGTTTTCCCTGTCATCATTCATTCCAGCAACACTGTCCAATATTTCATTTCATTTGTCATTCATCGATCATTGCCCCAGACGAGTGCTTCGCTAGCCGCCACAATTCCTATTGTCGCCGCTATATGGGGTTTTATTCATTCCATTCCTGACCCTATCGAATGACTGGAAACAGGCTGTAGATTTTCGATGTACTTATTCTGGTCATAAACCGATCATTTTTAATCTTTCCTGGGTTCGTTTTCAAAAGCCATTTTTTCTTCGGAGAATGTTCTTAGATTACAGTAGATTCTCCTGGCATATAAATAAATATTTAAACACCCTTGAAATAAACGATAGGAATGAGATTGACCGTCCAATTGTTCACCTCTATAATAAGGTCTTAATGCACGGAAGTATATCATTCGTATCGCCAGAAATCCCTTACACTTGCCTACGCGCGACAGTGGTGCTGGTCACATTGTCAACCACGGCAATGGCAGCAGATGTAATTTACCGCCAAGTAGCGGTCTTGCATCTTGCTATGGGGTGCAGAACATCTATAATAATAATAATAATAATAATAATAATAATAATAATAATAATAATAATAATAATAATAATAATAATAATAATAATAATAATAATAATAATCTGGACCGTCGTCAAATGTGCGGACCGCGCTGGAAACGGGTCCTGGACGGGTAATGACTAAGAATACAGTCCGGCCGCGGGTTCAGTACCTCCAAGGCACCCAAGACCACACCACGCCGGATCTCCTGAAGGATTTGATCCATATTAAAAATGCTTATGGAAAAAGATGGGGATCGAGCTCGATAGCTGCAGTCGCTTAAGTGCGGCCAGTATCCAGTAATCGGGAGATAGTGGGTTCGAGCCCCACTGTCGGCAGCCCTGAAGATAGTTTTCCGTGGTTTCCCATTTTCACACCAGGCAAATGCCTGGGCTGTACCTTAATTAAGGCCACGGCCGCTTCCATCCACTTCCTAGGCATTTCCTATCCGATCGTCGCCAAAGACCTATCTGTGTCGGTGCGACGTAAAACAAATAACAAAGAAAAAAAGAAAAAGATGGCAAAGATTTAGGGACCCAGCTGATCGGGTGGAATACCTGGACCTAGCCCGGGAACCATGACATCGATTGCTGGAAAGAAAGATTGAAAAATGGGAGGAAACTTCCCGTAATCTATTAGAAAACGAGTCGGATCGCGAATTTTGGCGGATTCTCTCAGAAAAAGGGTCTGATCGCGAATTTCGGCGGATTATATATAAAACGTTAAGCATTCAATTATAAATTTCAGTATAATACCGTAGCGAAGCACGGGTATCTTGCTAGTTGAAACATAAGACAATATAGACTATAATAAATAGGGCATTATTATTTGACTCTGTTTGTTAGTTTCTCGTATTCCAGGTAACACCTAGGACCAGAAATGAAACTAGACCCTGCTGCAAGTCGGTGGTGGAAGACAGGAGAAGGAAGAAAAAGGGGAAAATCGAGCATTTATTTATCATTAGTAGTAGTAGTTGTAATAATAATAATAATAGTGGTGATAATAGTAGTAGGCATAATGAAATCAACGGCATTGAATTCAACGAGTAATAAAAATGACGTACACACCACTCACTTTGAGGAACTTCTGAATACGTTACTGTTGGGCACAAGTCAACCAACCGCTAATCTACTGCTACGCGTAACAAGTGGGGGACTTTTTCACTAAGACCTAAATCCACTGTTGTTATACAACGCTGTGGTCTGAACCGCTGTTCATAGATATTGTAAGCAATTTCTCGTCGCGGTAATTTCCGACACACACATATACCCCACATACATATGCCTAGATTATTTTAAATAGGAGCTGCCTGGCCGATGCGGTAAAGGCGTGCTCGGAACGACGTGGGTTCGAATCCCCGTCAGGAAGTCGTACAATTTCAGAAACGAGATTTCCACTTCCAGAGGTACACGTGGCCCTGAGGTTCACTCAGCCTACACCAAAAATGAGTACCGGCTTAATCCCTTGGGGCAAAGGCGGCCGGGCGTAGAGCTAAACTCTCTACCCCATCAAGTGCCGAGGTTACGGATAGCGGAAGCCTTTACCTTCCACATCTCCAAGGGCCTTCATGGCCTGTGGTCTGAACCGCTGTTCATAGATGTTGTAAGCAATATCTCGTCGCGGTAATTTCAGACACACATATATACTTAGTCCCGGTCTAGAAAGCCAAGAATAACGGCCGAGAGGATTCGTCGTGCTGACCACACGACACCTAATAATCTGCAGGCTTTCGGGCTGAGCAGCGGTCGCTTGGTAGGCCAAGGCCCTTCAAGGGCGTAGTGCCATGGGGTTTGGTTTGGTTTGGTTCATATATACTTAGTATGCCTCTTCAGTGACAACCTAGGCGGAGCTGCATTTTTGCTTTTACTTTATTTTAAACTAGCGAATGTACCCGTGCTTCGCTACGGTATTCTACATTGTATTCGAATATCGAAGTAAATAGTGAACATGCAGTAAATAAGATTGTTTTAAAATTGCATGTCTCTTAGCGTTATCCGAGAAAGAGCATGGGGAGGTCCCCGTACGTTGTTTCCAATGTAAAGTGTTTGTTAAGGATTTGTGATATAACGGCAGGCTCACTTGCCTACTGCCATTCACAATCGAGTTGGGAAGTTTACATTATAATTGCAGGCCCCATTGCCTACTACGCGGACAGAATCGATTTGGGGAGTTTTCGTTAAAATGGCAGCCCCCTTTCCTACTTCCAGACAGATTACAGTTGAGGAGTTTTTATTATAATGGCAGGCAATTACCCTACTATCACTCGAAATTGAGTTGTGCAGTTATCATTATAATGACAGGCCCATTTTCCTACTTCCAGCCAGCTTACTGCCAGTCACACCAAGTTGGTGAGTTTCCATCAAAATAGCAGGCCACTATGCCTAATGCCAGTCACATTTTAGATGAGGACATTTCTTTATAATGGCGGGCACCCTTGCCTACTGCCAAACACAATCGGGTAGGGGAGTTTTAAACAAAACTGCATGCCCACTTGCCTTCTGCAAGTCAAATCGAGAAGTGAATTATTCATTACAATTGTAGGCCTTCCTTACTAATGACAGTTACACAGGAGTTGGAGAAGGAACCCTTTCATACTGCCAGTCTAAAAAGTCGGTGTGGGAGTACTGATTACAATAGCAGACCCACCCTTTCTCAATCGCTACAAATCGACATCAGTGAATATATATAGATCGACATACGAAAGTATATGCGTGTTTACAATACTGAAGACCTTCATATACAGATTAACTGCTACAAAACGTACGTCATATCGACAAAGGATTATACCAAAAGACAGGCCGGATTTAGTGGCCTAAATGGCTGGTCCTATGATATGTCATCTATTCTTGGGTCAGATTGAGTTAGAAACATGGAACAGGGTAACGTTTTTGTAAGATTATCTCACATTACATTACTTTTCGGATAATTATGTGACAGCTACATACATAGCATTTGGCTCACATATGGCTACTGGGTGGGCCAATTTTCGTGAAGAGTTTGATGATTCTGTATTTCATATATGTAATCGAAAGTATGAATTATGCATGTGAAAATTCCAAATTGACTTAACATCGATTAATAGAGAAAAATCAAACGTAAAAGGGATACAGATACGGCAAAATGTCATAAGACCAAGGTTGTAGATCATTCCAAATTGAACGGAGATTGTGCAATCTGTTATGTGATAGTAATTTCCGAAGGTCTGCACCATAATTAAAATTGCCTGCATATTTCGATATTCTTCGGGGATAAAAAGTGAAAAATTTAATGATCTTGGATGTTTTCCGTTCTTTACAGGCTAAAACGTATAATTTTGTCAAATTTCAATTATCTTCTTTTCCTTCTGGCAGATTATGCCGCAATCTTGATTTTGGGCGAGGCGGGTAAAAATTAGGACTTTCAGGAAACTAAACCAAAAATTATGCAGATGGTCATTATTAGCCCTTAAACGGAAAGCTGTACGTAAATTTCGCCAATATAGTCAGTGTAGAGGCACATAGTCGTTACGATTTGATTTATATAGATAAGGAATCTGCTCCATGTAAAACACCTTTTGGGCTATGTCCGCTGGACTTAACCTGCAAAACTGACCATTCATGATATCTCCCTTATTAATCCTCCCGACGAAAAAATGCACATTAAAAAAAAAATTTAGAGGTGGTATTCCATCACGTTTGGTCGATTTTCCAGTCAGGTTGGTCTTGTTGTGTATGTATTGTGGGAGAGTAAAATCACCATTTCGGTTCCCTATAAACCACCAGTCCATTCCGTAATATGAAATGTTATTTACCTTTTTTTTTTTTTTGCTAGTTGTTTTACGCCGCACCGACACAGATAGGTCTTACGGCGACGATGGGACAGGAAAGGGCTAGGAGTGGGAAGGAAGCGGCCGTGGCCTTAATTAAGGTACAGCCCCAGCATTTGCCTGGTGTGAAAATGGGAAACCACGGAAAACCATTTTCAGGGCTGCCGACAGTGTGGTTCGAACCTACTATCTCCCGAATACTGGATACTGGCCGCACTTAAGCGACTGCAGCTATCGAGCTCGGTTTATTTACGTTTAAAACCTACCTTTGGACAGGTGGATGCTACTGTAAATATACATTTTGGTTCGAATGTCTTCAGTAGTTTTCAAGTTGTAAGGAATACGCTTTACACGCACCCGCTCGTGAGCTAAGTCCGATGGGACTTGTACAGAAAAACGGTCCGTTAATGATATCTCCCTTATTAATCCACGTATCGAAATGATGCACATGAGAAAAAAGGTTTAGAAATTAATTTCTACAAAGGTAGGTGGATTCCCATTAAGTTTGGTTGTGTATATTTTGTGGAAGTGCAAAATTACTGTTTCGATTTCGTATAAACCCCCAGTCAGTTCAGGGATTTAGAAACAATATTTGCCCTAAAACCTATCAAGGGCAGGTGTATTCTAAATATGAGTCTTGGTGGAAATACATCCTGTAGTTTGTAGCACTCGCGTACATACGGCGTAATTAAGGAAGAAAATAATGCAGTTGAGAAAGTTGAAAGTGATAGAAAATGGATTATAACTGAGGACAGCCGGATAACGACACATGTGTAAATGCCAAGTGAATGTATTGGAAAATTAAATGCCCCTCAATAAATTATGCTAGTGTGATTAATGGATATAATAAAGCGGTAACAGAGGAGAAATTTAGGTCCAGTGATCCTTATGTAAACGAATAATAAGAAGATGACTAATGGTGTTATTACTTAATCTATTCGAGGGTGGTTATAACATCCAACGATTCCGCCAATATCCCGCAGATAGGCCGATTGACGCCTCTCTTGCCTTCTACCCAAGGAACAACCACGAATTTAAAAGCATGATGAGGAAAATGGCAATACGTTACTTGCCTGCTGGCATGCAGTCAGAGACGTTGCCATGGTAATCTGTAGGTTCGTTGTCGGTCTGTCGGTCACTCAATGCAGAGCATGATACCAGCGGAAAATTGTAAATTTCTCCGTCATGTGAAGAGTAAGGTAAATTATGAGCATAACGAAAGTTGTTTATAATGAAGAGACGTTTCACCTACGGTAAACGAAGTTTACAGAAAATCAATAGTATAAGAGAAAATGGAGGAAAACCATTCTGGTTTTCCTATAACCCCCCGTCTATTCAAAGATTTTAAAATAATATGCATATCGAAACCTTCCCTGGGATGAGTGTACTCTAGATATGAAGTTTGGTTGAGATCAATCCGGCCGTTTCGACGTGATGGTGGAAAAACCATTCTGATTTTCCTATAAACCCCCCGTGTACTCAAAGATTTTAAAATGATATGCATATCGAAACCTTCCCCGGGATGAGTATACTCTAAATATGATGTTTGGTTGAGATCTATCCAGCCGTTTCGAAGTGATGGTGGAAAAACCATTCTGGTTTTCCTATAAACCCCCGGTCTATTCAAAGATTTTAAAATAATATGCATATCAAAACCTTCCCCGAGATGAGTATACTCTAGATATGAAGTTTAGTTGAGATCTATCCAGCCGTTTCAACGTGATGGTGGAAAAACCATTCTGGTTTTCCTATAAACCCCCCGAGTATTGAAAGATTTTAAAATGATATGCATATCGAAACCATCCCTGGGATGAGTTTACTCTAAATATGAAGTTTGGTTGAGATCTATCCAGCCGTTTCGACGTGATGGTGGAACAGACAAACAAACAAACAGACAAACAGACAAACAAACAGACACGAAACGTAAAAACCACCGATTCGGTCTTGAGTTGACCTAAAACGGATAAATATCTGAAAAATTGGCAAAACAAAAGAAATTTCAGACAGCGGACCCCCTACAATTTTATTTATATAGATTCTATTACACTTTTGTACTAAAGTCTTCAGAAGTGAACGTGGATACACCACACTCAGCATAGCCACTGTGAGCGTCGAGTTTTAAACCTCTGATCTCTGAACCACGTACGGTAGCTTCTTAGTTCTATCACTGAGCATGAGTTAGTGTGCTTCTTCTTTCAGCAAACGTTCGGTAGCTTGCAAGCCTCTCTCTTTCCACGAAAGCACGAAGTAACTCGAGCTACCCACGGCGCCGTAGCTGGCAGGCGGTTTCTCTCACGTGCTCATAGATGGCAGGCATGTGCTAACATTTTAGAACCATACCAGTGCTGCCACGTTAGCTACATTGCAGCTCAAACTCAACTCGCTTGATGCCCGACTCCTGAGTCAATGGGTATGTGATCGATTCTCTTTACATTACAGTCGTTCGGAATTCAGGGTGTTTAGCTGCGAGAGACCTACGTCGCTAATATATTACATATTGCAGGGAGGGGTGGGGTAACCCTTTTGATTTGACAGCTGTGACACCCTACGCTTCCTTGGATGTGTAAAAATGTCTTCATTACAAGATGTTCTCTACTTGTAGTATTCGCTCATTAATAGTATTAATTGACGTAATGCCCGACATCTTCGCTGAATGTTAAGCGTAAGGCCTTCGGTTCAGAGGGACCTGGGTGGATTCTCGACTGAGCCAGGGATGTTAGTTGTCTCAGGTTAATTCCTTTAGTTAATAATACTCTTTCCTTTTTTTCTTAATCTGTTTACCCTCCAGGGTTTGTTTTCCCTCGGTCTGAGCGAGGGATTCCACCTCTACCACCTCAAGGGCAGTGTCCTGGAGCATGAGACTTTGGGTCAGGGGATACAACTGGGGAAGGAGGACCAGTACCTCGCCCAGGCGGCCTTACCTGCTATGCTGAACAGGGGCGTTGTGGAGGATAGGAGAATTGGAAGGGATAGATAAGGAAGAGGGAAGGAAGCAGCCGTTGTGTTAAGTTTGGTACCGTCCCGGCATTTGCCTGGAGGAGAAGTGGGAAACCACGGAAAACCACTTCCAGGATGGCTGACGTGAGGACCGAACACCCCTCTACTCAGCTGACCTCCCGAGGCTAAGTGGACCCCGTTCCAGAACTCGTACCACTTTTCAAATTTCGTGGCAGAGCCGGGAATCGAACCCGTGCGTCTGGGGGTGGCAGCTAATCACGCTAACCACTAGACATGCATACAAACTGCACCCTTTTAAGGTGAGACTAGATCAGATGGGTGCAATACATACATACATACATACATACATACATATATACATACATACATACATACATACATACATACATACGTATCCATTATAGACTGTTTCTGCCATTTGGGGTGCGCGATAGCCTAGTGCATTGTCACTGACCTCAATAGGGGGGACGCGGTTCGAATCCCTACTAATGCAAGTGGGTTTTTAAAATAAAAAGGCACATTCTTGCGGATCGGATTCTATGTGAAATTGGAGTTACCGTGGCTATAATCAATATCAACAATCACGTAATTCTGTTTCTTGTTCATGACTTTCTGCGTTCAATGTGCAATGTACTGTGCGGCTCTACAATCTCCTATTTGCAGCTAGCACTGTGTCGTCTGGTATTTCTATTCCTCTTACCTTGAAACAATTAAAAATTAAGTCTAACAATCATCTCCTCACTCTGCTTGCTCTACCGCACATGGCCGAGTTCGTTATTCGCCTAGATGAATCATTCGCTTCATACTCGATTCACAGCTTCATCCAACGTGCTTTTTCCTCACTTCAATTTTTTGGAGAATATCCTCTTCTTCTTATTTTTACCCTCCAGGGACGGTTTTTCCCTCGGACCCAGCGAGGGATCCCACCTCTACCGCCTCAAGGGCAGTGTCCTGGAGTTCAGGGATACAACTGGGGAGAATGACCAGTACCTCACCCAGGCGGCCTCACCTGCTATGCTGAACAGGGGCCTCGCGTGGGGATGGGAAGATTGGAAGGGATAGACAAGGAAGAGGGCAGGAAATGGCCGTGGGCTAAAGTTAGGTACCATCCCGTCATTTGCCTGGAGGAGAAGTGGGAAACCACGGGAAACCACTGAGAGTATGGCTGAGGTGAGGATCGAACCCACCTCTACTCAGTTGACCTCCCGAGGCTGAGCGGACCCCGTTCCAGCCCTCGTACCACTTTTCAAATTTCGTGGCAGAGCCGGGAATCGAACCCGGGCCTCCGGGGGTGGCAGCTAATCACACTAACCACTACACCACAGAGGCGGCGAAGAATACCTTCATAATATTATTTCCACATTCTTGTGTCAAAAATAATTGGATCGATTTTGAAAGGTCACATGTCCGTTATTGTAGTTATGGCTCTGCTGGCCAGACCTAGTGTTTACGGTGCACTGTGTCCTTTGGGGTACGCTAGAACAATTTTTTTACTTTCACTGACCTGTCTCAGTCTTATCCTTGGCTTTGAAAACGTGAAAGTGACCGACGTATGAGCGATGCTAGTACTGCCATTCCTCTGCAGCCAGTCGCTGTTATGAATGGCGTGAAAATGCTGCTCATATGGTCGGCTGATGCGGGTATTTCAACGTGCTTGGCAGACTGAGTTGTAATAGCAACTTCTGGCTCGGTAGGTAAAATAATTTGAAACTACTTCACTCCTTATTTTCCTAGTACGCCTTTTCAGTGACGCCTGGGCCACCTATGACGGCTGATGGCTGTTGAGGTCCAAACAAGCCTCCGGGCTGAGCACACAACATACATTACAGGAGAAGCAACAAAATGTACTGTAATCAGATATTTGTTATTCGACGTTATTCGACGACAGAGGCGTAAAGTTACATTTGCATGCATAAACTAATAGTAACATCACCAAAACTTAATCGTAAAACAGGATGTGAAACATACTTGAATGAATTTTTTTGTTCTTACATGCGTTTTAGCTAAGGCAGTATGTCTTATTTCTGCTAGATTTCTTACTGCGTTAAGCATCACAGGCAGATTCTAAAAATGAAATGAAATGGCGCATGGCTTTTAGTGCCGGGAATTTCCGAGGACACGTTCGGCTCGCCAGATGCAGGTCTTTTGATTTGACTCCCGTAGGCGACCTGCGCGTCGTGATGAGGATGAAATGATGATGAAGACGACAAACACACCCAGTCCCCGTGCCAGAAAAATTAACCCATTAAGGTTAAAATTCCCGACCCTGTCGGGAATCGAACCAGGGCCCCCTGTGACCAAAGGCCAGCACGCTAACCATTTAGCCATAGAGCCGGACATTCTAAAAATAAAAACAGTATTTTCCAGTGAGGGGAACAAAGCTTTCTCCCCTGTGATAGGACTTTTGGAACAATCAAATGTTTTCTCAGAAAGATAGACAGAACAGTATACTCGGTGCATCGCTCAGTGAAGCAGTTGTTAGCACACGTTATAGCTTAATGAACACATTATTGAGTCTATTTTGTTAAGCAACAATAAAAAATGTATATAACTGACGTAACAAACACACTTTAATGACGCTGAACTAACCTGGAAGGGGATCCCGCTTCTTTCTTGACAATATGGAGTCCTTTGAATTTGTATACTCGTTTCCGGTAAGCCTTGGCATTTCTATTTCCTCCGGTTTGTAATTTTCTGTGTTTCTAATTAATTTCTTACGTTTAGGCCTACTGATATTATTGTTACGGTTTTCTTCACAAGGCAATGGTTCTGTTTCACTATTTGTCATTTTGTAACTGCTGTAAACAAACAATGAAATCATGGGGTTTCATATTGTACATCACGCAAAGAATGATGGAAGAAGAATAGAGTTTGTTACTGACAGGTCACATGTGATGGATTCGTGCCCGGAAACTTTTTACGCTGCCACACTTGGAAGAATGCACATATATATGCCTTTTCTTCAGCAAACTGTGCTCCATACTAAGACGAATATGATGGTGGTCATTACTCGATTTTTCAAACAAGTGGACATGTGACTTTTCAATAATAACCGATCCAATTACTCTGGCTATCTTCAGGCCAGTTACCTCCAGCTTATTGATAATATATCCCGAGCCACTCAAAATTCACTCCCATCCAGCAAAGTCGGTCTGAGAACACGCAGCAATGGCTTTGTTACATTTTTTGGACACAAATGAATCGGACCCTGTGTGTACAAAGCCGGAATAGTTATTTTCAAACGGGGATATTCATCAGTAGGAAGGTCCGTGGCCAGATTTCAAAATAAAACCTTGTGTAACAGGAAATGGTTATAATAAAATAGGTCCTAATTTTTCCAGCCAACCATGTTCGTATTCAAGGATATTCAGAGAAAGGTTTCGGGCATTCGATTTACTAGCCTGTGTGACAAGGAATCAAATGAAATATAATACGAATTAGCTAAATGAGTATCGTGGTTGGTTGACCCGCGACCCCACAAATGTGGGAAAAGCGGTAGAAGAATAAGAAGAAGAAGAAGAAGAAGAAGAAGAAGAAGAAGTATTGAGGTTGGTTAGGCGCTTGCCTTCAATGCTCGAAGTTACGGGACTATACAGTGGCGTACAGTCGCTTATCGTTTAAGAGTGCTTTACGGGCTAAATTCTGTCACACTAGCGTCTCTTAGAACAGACTGCATTTCCAGAGAGCCAGCTGAGTGGCTCAGACGGTTGAAGCGCTGGCCTTCTGACCCCCAACATGGCAGGTTCAGTCCGGTGGTATTTGAAGGGGCTCAAATACGTCAGCTTCGTGTAGGTAAATTTACTGGCACGTAAAATAACTCCTGCGGGACTAAATTCCGATACCTCGGCATCTTCGAAAGCAGTAAAAGTAGTTAGTAGGACGCAAAGGAAATAACATTATTGTACCGGAGGTACACCTTCCCCGGCCAGTTGAACTGCGCGCCATCTGTCTAAACAAACATGAACTGGTGTACTACAACATACTTTGATATTCATTTGTTAAATGTCTCTATCATCGTTTTAATTGCTCTCTCTCGCGGAACGAACTCTAATTACTGTATAAAGGAATGTTTATTTTGGCGGTTGGCAAACCTTAGGTTTTGAGGATTGTTTTGTTGATGTATCCAAGATGTCAAAACTTCAGCTGGTTCCTTCTTCAATAGTAATCAACCTATCCGAAAATTGTAAATATTTTCTCTGGCCAATTACAATTATGGGTGTGTACAGGAATCCAGACAATCAGTAAAGAGTTCTGGAAGCTTCCCCTCAAAAATACTATAAAAGCTGGGCGCTTTAGGGCCGTATTGTCTGAATTGTTCCAGTGTGAGCAGGGTGTATTGACGTGAACCAGGAGGCAGGGGCGCGGGCGGCATTGGGAAGGCCCAACAACTCAAGGTAATGGCAGAATTTTCATAGCTATGTGATAGCTCCTGCGCATAGTTTGAGGGGAAGTTTCAAGCTCTTTTATTCGTGTACTCCGAAAACAGTAAAAGTATGGACGTAAAACAAATATCATTATTCATTTATTCATGTAAACTAAATTTGGTGGTTTAAACACAGTCTAATATATACAGTCGCGAAGCTCTAATAAGACAGCTGGAGTGACACTAGCACCTCTAGCGGCGAGGTACAGGCAACTTGCTAGCAGACAACAGAGAACAAATTACCACTACAGTATAAACTGGTCATAACTTCTGAACCATTCATACAAATAATGTCCTGACAAGGTTATTGTCATCCTTATGAAATAGTGGAGGAGGTCAAACAATTTATTTCGATGAGGAGTTCGAGGATAATATCGAAATATGTATTTAATCTTAAGGAGTTATGTTTTTTTTACCGCGGACTATAACATAAAATCGCTTCTAGAGGGCAACCGGTTCGAAATAGGTATATACCATCGCGGGCTTTTTTTTGGAAGAGGTTTCTATTGATGGTTATGAATTTCATGTTTTTGGTCCGTATTGAACTGATGCTCTACATTTCTTACGCTTACACTTGGGGTTTATCGTTGGCAGGTCAGGCAGCGTAAGCCAAGAAAGCAAGTGACGAGTATGGTAGAGCGCTGCGCTGGCCTTCTTAGCCCAACTTGGCAGTTTCGATGTCGGTCGGTCGGTCGCTTGCTTTCTTGGCTTACGCTGCGTGAACCGTCAACGATAGACCCCAAGTGTAAGCGTAAGAAATGTAGAGCATAGAAACCTCTACCAAAAAAGTCCTATTTCGAACCGGTTGCCCTCTAGAAGCGATTTTATATTATAGTCCGCGGTAAAGAAAAAAATTCCTATAGATTAAATAAATTTTTCGATATTATCCTCCAACTCCTCATCAAAATAAATTGTTTGATCCCCTCCACTATTTCATAAGGATGACAATAACCTTGTCAGGACATTATTTGTATGAATGGTTCAGAAGTTATGACCAGTTTAGACTGTAGTGGTAATTCGTTCCCTGTTGTCTGCTAGCAAGTTGCCTCTACCTCGCTGCTTGGAGAGCTTTAGTCGCATCGGGTAAAAAATATCATCGGAGCTTCGCGACTGTATATATTAGACTGTGGTTTAAATGTAGAATGTTCTGCAAGTATGAAATATGTAATGTAAGGGAACAAAGAGTGAATACCCTCTGGGCGTTCCCATTCAACTTGGAATGGGGTGACTAAAAGTTCCTAACGTCTAAATTTCTGTAATCATATTTGGCTTTAATTTTTCTTATTTAGTCACTCCGGTGTAGAATAGGTTTAGCCTCTGTGTCATTTAGGGTTTTAACTGTTTCTATAAGGAGGGCACGTGTTTCGCCTCCTAGCCTTTTGTTTATGGTCAGTCACGTTCAACCTTTTCTTTTTACACTAAGGCCACTTATTATGGACAATTGTGCCCTTGAACATTTATTGGTGTGTGTAGAGCTTTTTGGGGTTAGTGCCCTTTAGGAACAGTGAAACATATAACTGTTGTACAATAGATAAGCCCACTTCGGGGCAACGGTATGTAAATACTTTAATTGAGGACAACCGATAGGTTGTAAGTGTGCCATGAGAAAATTAATGCCTCTGCGAGGTTGGAACACAGACTCCTACGAAGTGTACTTTCCTGGAGCTCTTCTAGTTCTTATAAAATATTGTACCTGGCAATAGGACTAATACTCTTACTCTTTAACTCTTTAACAATTGTAAATTTTGTACCTGATTTTCGGACTTTTAATGCACTGTTATTGCTGGAGATGACGCGTTCATTAATATTGTTGCTTTTCATTCAGATTTTCTATTTATCAAATTTTAAACTAGAAAAAAGAGGAAAGAAATAAAATTTCAAAATCTGTTGTGTTAAGTTCTGCTCTAGTTAATTCCTTGTCCACCCATTCACCCCAGGCACTTTTTATCCCTCTGCTTCTTCTTCTTTATCTGTTTAACCTCCAGGGTCGGTTTTTCCCTCGGACTCAGCGAGGGATCCCACCTCTACTGCCTCAAGGGCAGTGTCCTGGAGCTTCAGACTCTGGGTCGGGGATACAACTGGGGAGGATGACCAGTACCTCGCCCAGGCGACCTCACTTGCTATGCTGAACAGGGGCCTTGCGGGGGGATGGGAAGATTGGAAGGAATAGACAAGGAGGAGGGAAGGAAGCGGCTGTGGCCTTAAGTTAGGTACCATCCCGGCATTTTCCTGGAGGAGAAGTGGGAAACCACGGAAAACCACATCCAGGATGGCTGAGGTGGGAATCGAACCCACCTCTACTCAGTTGACCTCCCGAGGCTGACTGGACCCCATTCCAACTCTCGTACCACTTTTTGAATTTCGTGGCAGAGCCGGGAATCGAACCCGGGCCTCCTGGGGGGGGGGCAGCTAACCACAGTAACCACTACACCACAGAATTATTATTATTCATTTGCAGGGACGTTGAACAAATAGTTTCTTAACAAATCGTAATACATTTGTACCCCAAGGAGTGCACTGTTCCATATTCACCTTCTGACATGTCCGGCTCCATGGCTAAATTGTTAGCATGCTGGCCTTTGGTTTAAGGGGGTACCGGGTTCGATTCCCGGTCGGGATGGAGATTTTAACTTTCATTAGTTAATTCCTATGGCCCTGGGGCTGGACGTCTGTGATGTTTTCAGCATTAGGGCCCTATCATCACAGACGTGCAGGACGCCTATACGGCGTCAACTCGAAAGACCTGCACCAGGCCTCTCCGGAGGCCACACGCCTATGTAAAAATGTACCTTCTGACGTGTGAACGTTGACTTCACACAGCTATTCTAGTGGGTGTGCTTGCCAGCCTCCTCAAAATTGTAGTACAGTGTGCATCACGACGTCAGACATACACACGGTATTAGACAATGACCTATTAAAGATGAGGAAACTGAAAGCCAAAGCCAAGCACTTCAGGATGTTAGCAACGTCTACTAGTTTTGTTTCATGAATTAACTTCTTTTGATACGGATACAAGATTTCTAGTCTATGGTAAGTCCAAATTCCTGTTCACCATCCCCAATTTCTGCAGCAGTGGGAGGAGTTTCGAAGTCAAGGTGGCTGCGATGAAGACTGTAGTGTAGCTATGTCCGGGAACAAAGCCGTAAACGTCAAAGAGAAGTATGTGTTGGGAGTGGCATACGACGTCTGCTGCACTAGACTAGCCAGGGTACTCAATCGTTCTCCATTACCAGAGGAAGTACAATAGCAAATATTAAGTTATAGGCAATTTCAAACTTTTCTCCTTCACACTTCGTCACTGATTTTCAAAACTTCCCGCTAACATACGAGATGTTGAAATCATCAAATTACACTGTGCAAAATCATATACCTTTGAGGAGTTATATTATTCGGAATCTATACCACCACAGCATGGAATAGTAGATCTTTTTTACAACTTGCTCTACATCGCACCGACACAGATAGGTCTTATGGCGTCGATGGGAGTGGGAAGGTATCGGCCGTGGCCTTAATTAAGGTACAGCCCCAGCATTTGCCTGGTGTCAAAATGGGAAAGCACGGAAAACCATCTTCAGGGCTGCCAACAGTGGGGCCCGAAACCAATATCTCCCTGATGCAAACTCACAGCTGCGCGCTCCTAACCGCACGGCCAACTCGTCCGGTGGAATATGAGATCCACCAGGTAGCGGATTACTAAGATATGAGTTGCTGCAGAGAGATTCGCACCTTGGTAGTGAGAGTGTCCATTCTGAAATCACGACTGATATGTAGGCTAGTGAGTTATAAGCCACACGCTACTACAGACATATTCCCTGCAAGCTCGCAATACACGTTCGAAAGTGTAAAAAGGAACCATCGCCGCCTTGGTCTCCCTCTACTTCTCTTCACCTCCACGACCGATTCCATTATTCTCCAAGGTAACCTACCCTGCTCCAGTCGCTACACATAGGCCCACCACCGAATCGTATAATGTGTACAGCTTCATTTTCTTTCTAATAAATTAGGAGTAGAAGCGGTGATAGTGTGAGTACCTATCTACCCATCGTCGCCTTGATCTCCCTCTACTTCTCTTACTCTCCATGACAGAGTCCATTACTCTCCTAGGTCACCTACCCTACTCCAATCGCCATACATAAGTCCACCACCGAATCCGCATAATGTGTATAGCTTCATCCATCGAGTTCATTCCTAACTTAACCTTTACGTCCTCATTCGGAGTACCCTCCTGCCTATGTTCTCACGTATTTTTCTCACTACTTTCATTACTTATTTCAAACGTATAGGTAGGATACCCTGAGTACCCCAGCTTTCATTCCCGTACAGCAAAGTTGATCTGAAAACAGACCGATGAGAAGATAGTTTCATCCGAGAGGTCACTTCTTTCTTACAGACTACAGTTGATCACAACTGCGAGCTTACTGTAATAGCTTTGCTACATCTTGACTGAATTTCACGATCATCCTGAGAGAATACGCATCCCTAATATTATGATCACCAAAATAAATTTCCAGTAAACATTTTGTAAAACACTATTTCATGGCAACGGGTTTTAAAATTTCATTTCAGCGAACACAAGTGATATAGGAACAAATCATGTCCGTTTGTTATGCAGATCATTAATTGATTGATTGACTGAAGATTAGATTTTTAATATTTTTACCCTATTCGTGAAATGCTGCAAGAGCAAATGTTTCGCAGATGTAGAGGAAAAAGTATGGCAGAGTATCCAAGTTTAAGGTGTTGATCACAGAGTACTAATTGTAGCTATACTGTCTGTCCGTCTCTTTGGTGAATGGTCAGTGCAGTGGCCTTTGGTACATAGGGCCCCGAGTTCGATCCCCGGATAAGCCGGGGATTTAAGCCGTGACTGGTTAATTCCTCTGGCTTGGGGAATGGATGTTGGTGTTCGTCTCTCTTCATCTACATACGTCACACTAACCACCACAGAAACACGCAACAGTGAATACGTTTATCCACATAGGGTTGGCGTCAGGAAAAGCATCCCGCCAAAGTGGGAAAAAGGCCAGGAAGAAGAACAATAATTGTAGTACATCATTCCGTGAAAGAACCGCATTTCAGAAAGAAAAAAACCCTCTGGTAGTCGGGCGCTTCGAAAATCTATAGAAATTGAAAGGACATTAAAGCGGTATAATAATAATAATAATAATAATAATAATAATAATAATAATAATAATAATAATAATAATAATAATAATAATGATCTATTGTAACATTTGCCTGGGACAGATTGAGAAACTATTCCTAGGATAACCAGATGTGCGATTATTTTTTTGCTAGTGGCTTTACGTCGCACCGACACAGATAGATCTTACGGCGACGATGGGATAGGAAAGGCCTAGGAGTTGGAAGGAAGCGGCCGTGGCCTTAATTAAGTTACAGCCCCAGTATTTGCCTGGTGTGAAAATGGGAAACTGCGGGTTCAGTGCTGCCGACAATGGGATTCGAACCCACTATCTCCCGGATGTGCGATTTTACTCTATTTTCTGCTTAGTTGTATAGTTTAGGCTAACTACGCCGTGTTCCAGATCACTAAATCAGTCTTAGATTGTTGGCAATACCAAAAATCGAACCCAGGTCAAGCGGGCGGGAATTTGCTATGCGAGGCAATCACGACCAAGAAGAAATTATCATCCCAACATTTATCTTCTTTCTTCTTCTTTTTCTACCGCTTATCCCACACCTGTAGGGTCGCGGGTGCGAACTGTGTCGCACATGTGGATTTGGCCCTGTTTTACGGCCGGATGCCCTTCCTGATGCCAACCCTATATGAAGGGATGTAATCACTATTGCGTGTTTCTGTGGTGGTTGGTAGTGTAGTGTGTTGTGTGAATATGAAGAGGAAAGTGTTGGGACAAACACAAACACCCAGTCCCCGGGCTAGAAGAATTAATCAGAGACGATTAAAATCCCCGACCCGGCCGGGAATCGAACCCGGGACCCTCTGAATCGAAGGCCTCAACGCTGACCATTCAGCCAATGAATCGGACCATCTCAACATTTATCAAGAGCTGTAAATAGAAACCAATTTTTCAACGACCACACTTGGGCTATGCTGGCTTGATCGGTCCCGACAGAAGAGTGTAGTTCAACATCATACGAATGTCGGTAATGGGAGTGGATATTTTGAAGTGAAAAAAAGGTAGGAAAGTATGTTCCTAATAGCATTACATAAACTCTGAGATGAAAACAAGTATAATGGCAATTTAGTTAAACTTTACTTTCCCTTTCTAAAACAACATTTCTTGCTAATAACATACGAGTAGAAACAGTGACAGTGCAAGTACCTGTCTGCCGGCTTAACATCACTATTAACCTTTTTACTGGACCGGCAAGAATGCCCGAGTTCTTTTAATAGAAATTTTATTCCTTTAATGTCCCTCCGGTTGTTATAAGAGGCGCCATTTAGCCGGGTTTCAGTTCTGAAGTTCCTCGTGCCAGGAGTCAACCACACGGAGTTGTAATTCAACACCCTCAAATGTTACCCACCACAGCCGAGATCATACCCGGGCAAGCTTCGTGCGGTTAGAGTTAGGACGAAGTTTTCTGCTTAATGTTCTACCGGAGTACCGGAAAGTTGCCCTCAAAATGGGATCTTTAACTTGTCAGTAAATCCACCGACATAGGTTCTTTGTATTCAAGATTTTTAAAAATTTATTTGCTTTACGTCGCATCGACACAGATAGGTTTTATGGCGACGATGGGGTAGGAATCGGCTAGGGAGTGGGAAGGAAGCGGCCGTGGCCTTAATTAAGGTACAGCCCCAGTATGTGCCTGGTGTGAAAATGGTAAACCACGGAAAATCATCTTCAGAACTGCCGACAGTGGGGTTCGAATCCACTATCTCCCGAATGCAAGCTCACAGCTGCGCGACCTTAAACGCACGGCCTACTTGATCGGTATTAAACGAATAAATATGTTTATCGGTTATTCACGTATTATTTCTCATTTACCGGGATCTCCTCTTGCAGCCAAGCAGTTAAATTCACTCCAAGATGCCGGAAGAGTATGTTATTTCAATCCCCAGGGAACATACCCAAGTTCCACACAATCACGCAACTTGACCAGTTGTGCTCTCTGAAGCAGGAAACTACGAGTCCAGGGCCATCCCACCCAGCCAATACACAAAGTAAGATAAGAAGAGCAGATTTGGATAGTTGAACCCTTTCAGTAGATTTTCTAACATGTTTAAGAACTACTACTCGGGACAACATTCTGACATTCCGGCGTCTCTTAAAAGATCTAGGGGCGCTTATTATTATTATTATTATTATTATCTTCGAAATAAGTACTCCGTCAATTTGGCGGATGCGATCCCGGCTCAGTCCGTTGCTATTTGAAAGGTGCTCAAATACGCCGATCTCGCGTTGGAAGATAGATCAAAAAGTAGAACAACTGCAAGACAAAATTCCAGGACCTCAGCGTCTCCGAAAACAGGAGAAGTGAGGCGTAAACCAATAACATCAATATTTCATTATTTTATTCGCGCTCGGGCTGAGTGGCTCAGACGGTTGAAGCACTGGCCTTCAGACCCCAACTTGGAAGGTTCGATCCTGGCTCAGTCCAGCGGTATTTGAAGGTGTTCAAATACGTCAGCCTCGTGTCGGTAGATTTACTGGCACGTTAGAAATCTCCTGCGGAACTAAATCGCGGCAACTCGGCGTCTCCGAAAACCGTAAAAGTAGTTAGTGTGACGTAAAGCCGATAACATTTTTTTGCTAGTGGCTTTACGCCTCACCGACACAGATATGTCTTATGGCGACGATGGTATAGGAAAGGCCTAGGAGTTGGAAGGAAGCGGCCGTGGCTTTAATTAAGGTACAGACCCAGCATTTGCATGGTGTGAAAATGGGAAACCACGGAAACTATCTTCAGGGCTGACGACAATGGGATTCGTACCCACTATCTCCCGGATGCAAGCTCACAGCCGCGCGACTCTAAGGGCACGGACAACTCGACCGGTAACATTATTATTATTATTATTATTATTATTATTATTATTATTATTATTATTATTCCCGTTTGTTTGTACCAATAAATATTCTTGTTATTCTCATCATCATCATCATCATCATCATCATGAGGGAGCATGACAACCCAAAATTGATGACTAATGTATGTCTTTTGATCAGTTTTCAGGTTTTTATGCTCGATACTTCTGTCGTCATCACCTGGCCTGCATTTGAGATTCTGTACTTTTACTTATTGTTTTAGCCAACGGCCGTAGCCGTGTTGAAACACCGGATCCCGTGAGATCTCCGATGTTAAGCAACATTCGGCGTGGTCAGGAGTTGGATGGGTTGCCACGCGCTGTTGGTGGGGGTTATGGGAATGGAGGAGCGGAAAGGAACTAGCCACCCTACCGCACGTAAACTCCGGCTCAGGAACACCTCTGCGGAGGTTCGGACCTGCCTCTGGGCAGAATAACCCTTATCTACCTTATTGTTTTCTACTCTGCTACATCTCCTTACAATGGACTTACTTCCTCTAACCAGAGTTCAGACTTACTTTGCAATATACTCGAAGCCAGTGGCCCAACGCTTTTCAGAGCTTCCCTGATTGCTCAAAAATGCCCTCACTGCCGCCAGGGTGATGCCCGTTTTACTGTCCTGCAACTGAAGAAGCTCGACTATTTACTTTATTACATGACTGGACTAGCTTTACAGCAGAAGCTGTAATAATAATAATAATAATGTTATTTGCTTAACTAACTACTTTTTCGGTTTTCGGAGACGCCGAGGTGCCGGAATTTAGTCCCGCAGGAGTTCTTTTACGTGCCAGTAAATCTACCGACACGAGGCTGACGTATTTGAGCACCTTCAAATACCACCAGACTGAGCCAGGATCGAACCTGCCAAGTTGGGGTCAGAAGGGCCAGCCCCTCAACCGTCTGAGCCACTCAGCCCGGCTAGCAAAAGCTGTTTCTATTTACGCAGTTTTAGCATACAGTCCAAGCGTCAAACCTTCAAAAGTTGTTATAATTACCGAGTCTCTCAGCTAATACTCTACGAACTTAAACTGTGGAAATTCAGGTACACTATCATGGATACCTTATAGTTCTATATGTGTTGACTATATGTATTGCAAGTGTAAATTTACTCCTTTTTCTTCCTTTGTTCCAAATGAATTTGTATCAGACTGTTTCTTTTACCTAGAGCCAATAAAAGCAAAGAAAAATCTTGCTACTCGCATGTCTGTTACCACCAGCCTATGAATGATGTCCACCCAACTTGGAGATCCTACACTTACCTACCACATACAAATTAACGGTCCATCAAATCCAAATCGTTCAGAGAATTCGCCAACTTTTACGTCAATATCGAGGTGTACATCCCTAGGATACCCAGCCATAGAGTGGACTGGAACTCGACGTAAGCAGAAAACAATACGGTTGACGGAAATTGTCAGTTAATTCCATGCACGAACTTAGCAACTCTCTCCTCGTAGCAGAAGCAAAGGGGTGGAGTCATCTTGTAAGAACGATTCTCTGAGGCGTCCGTCAGTCAACGCAAAACAGGCAGGAGACAATACTGTTCTAGTGGCTCTAGAGGACTTAGGGCCATTTCGCGGCTCTGACGAAGGGCTAATTCCCCCAGATTCTCTTTGCTTGCCTGCAGCCCAATTGTCTTTTCACCTGCCAAACCAAGCCTAACCAATTTAGATCAATGGTCTTGTCACCAGCCGGACCTAATCAGCACAGACAGTGGTCTTGTCACTAGCCTAGTTCCTATGTTGGCAGCCTCTGTGACGTCGTGTAAGCCGTGCCATGTTATTCTAAGTTGCCGCGTTCGTACGCGTGCTCAAGGGACGGTTTTGAGACAGTTGTCGATTTCATGCGGACCAGAGCAGATAAAAGTTGCATCCCCTTGGTTTTCCAAACGGAGCGGAGGTTCAACCACTTAAGTTTTGCAAGCCCTCTCTACCTCACAGGAGACCTAGACTCGCTTTACTGTTCCTGTCTCCCAAGCAACCGCTGATCTCACTCACATCTTCTTCTCGTGTCAACTTTATCATGTGTATCGACAAAAATTAATAACCACTTTACTTAAACTCAAAACTAAAACGCCCACTTCACATAAATTGTCTTTTATCCTCCCTGCAACCAGAGGTATATGGAGCATTTTATTTACAAGTTGTTTTACGCCACACCGACACAAATATGTTTTATGGCGACTATGGAAAAGGCTAGGAGTGGGAAGGAAGCGGCCAAGGCCTTAATTAAGGTAGGCCTATAGCCCCAGCATTTGCATGGTGTGAAAATGGGAAACCACCGAAAACCGCCTTCATGGCTGCCGACAGTAGGATTCGAACTCACTATCACCCCTAACCGCACGGCCAACTCGCCAGGTATATGAACCAATTGCCACGTTCATAGAAGGCATACGAATATAAGGTATGAAGTGCTACAGTACTTGCAAAAAATCAGTTTACCAACAGCAGTTGCAGTGCTTATAGTTTTTTTAGTGATGGTGTGTGTGTGTGTGTGTGTGTGTGTGTGTGTGTGTGTGTGTGTGTGTGTGTGTGTGTGTGTGTGTGTGAATATAACCTATGAACTTAAACTGTGGAAATTCAAGTACACTATCATGGATACCTTATAGTTCTATATGTGTTGACTATATATATTGCAAGTGCAAATTTACTCCTTTTTCTTCCTTTGTTCCAAATGAATTTGTAGCAGACTGTTTCTTTTACCTAGAGCCAATAAAAGCAAAGAAAAATCTTGTTACTCGCATGTCTGTTACCACCAGCCTATGAATGATGTCCACCCAACTTTCAATCCCCTACAGTGGAATCGGCCTGAAGATAGAGAAGTGTATGAATAAATAAACTATATCTGTGAACTCGCTAACTTTATCATCATCATCATCATCTGTTTACCCTCCAGGGTCGGCTTTTCCCTCGGACACAGCGAGGGATCCTACCTCTACCGCCTCAAGGGCAGTGTCCCGGAGCTTCAGACTCTTGGTCGGGGATACAACTGGGGAGAATGACCAGTACCTCGCCCAGGCGGCCTCACCTGCTATGCTGAACAGGGGCCTTGTGGAGGGATGGGAAGATTGGAAGGGATAGACAAGGAAGAGGGAAGGAAGCGGCCGTGGCCTTATGGTAGGTACCATCCCGGCATTCGCCTGGAGGAGAAGTGGGAAACCACGGAAAACCACTTCCAGGATGGCTGAGGTGGGAATCGAACCCACCTCTACTCAGTTGACCTCACGAGGCTGAGTGGACCCCGTTCCAGCCCTCATACCACTTTTCAAATTTCGTGGCAGAGCCGGGAATCGAACCCGGGCCTCCGGGGGTGGCAGCTAATCACGCTAACCACTACACCACAGAGGCGGACGCTAACTTTATCACAACGTTGAATTCGGTATCTCTCACTGCACTATCATCCCAAGAGAAAAGTACATGTAGACTAATATCCACTGGCACCTTCTTAGGTGTTATACAATGTAAGTGTATGGCATAGTAAAAAGAGTCTTGACAGACGATAAAATGGACAAAAGGAGCAATTATGTACCTGTACTTCGAGGAAAAGACAAAAAAGTAGGAAATCGAGTTCATATTATCTAATTCTTTTTCAAAACGGCATATCCTGTTACCATAGTATATGGAGGTCTACAGACACGAAAAATCTCGTAATAAGTACGGTACAGCTCTTTCAAATATTGTTTCAATAAATGTAGCATTCAAGAACCTAAAAAGTGTGATATAATGCTTCAAAAGTGCCCAGGGTGTAAAGTCCTGAGTACTCATTTCCTCACAGAGGATTGTTAGGGCTTTGTTTACTTTCTAAAAATGATATTCGGGTGAACTTGTGAGTGACATGCATGTATCAAAACCTTTTGCAAGACTTAATTGCCGGCGTGCTTGGCCTTGGAGCGCGACTCATATTGCCAGGTGGGATGAATCACCCGAGTGTGTGTGCGTGTGTGTGTGTGTGTTTTATGAGCACTCCTCTTGACGCGCGGGAAGAGGGGAGCCAGCCTTGACTCAAGCGGCACACACTGAATATTGTATTCTGAAGGAACAGAATCGCAACTTCGCCATCTGAACTCAACTCGTCTGACATACACAACCCTCCTGTCGAAGTAGGTGTGTGTGGGTGGTGAGAGAGAGGGGGGGGGGGGGGGGGGCTGAAGAGCTTTGCTCCCTGCAGTTTGTAGTCGTAGTGATTGTTGTGCTGAGGACAAAACAACTGCTTCATCAGCCCTATGACTGTAGTGTCTGACCTATTACAAAGATGTGTCGAGATAATAATAATAATAATAATAATAATAATAATAATAATAATAATAATAATAATAATAATAATAATAATAATAATAATAATAATAATAATAATAATTCCTCTTCCGCTTTTCCAACATCCTGGTGGGGTCGCCGGTCCCAAGTGTATCCAACATATGGGCATGGCCCAATTTCACAGCCGGATGTCCTTCCTGACGCCAGCCCTATATGGAGGGATGTATTCCCTATTGCGTGTTTCTGTGGTGGTTGGTAGTGTAATGTGTTGTGTTGTGTTGTGTGTTTAAGAAGAGGAGTGTATTGGCGACAAGCACACACGCCCAGTCTCCGAGGTCAGAGAAATTAACCAGACGCAGTTAAAATCTCCGACCCGGCCGGGAATCGAACCCGAGATCCCCTGAATGAAAGGCATCGACGTTGACCATTGAGCATTCAGCTAAGCCAAAACAGTTAAGCATATACCAGATTTTGTTGTGTTGAAGAGGAACCGATATATTGGTCAATGTGAAATTCAGAATAGAAAATGCAACGAAAATGTACACTTCTCGGTAACTGTGGACACAGTATGAAAAGAAAAACGCTCAGTATTTAATTAACCCACACCAATTAAAGAACTTCCTCAGTCACAAATTAAATAATTCAAACTATAACAGTCAACCCAGACTGTCAACCATCACGCAAAGACGAAGTGCGTCGGATCATTGTCCTCTTAAAAAATAATAAAGCCCCTAGCGAGGACTAATTTGTGTCAGAGGTGTGGAAGAAGGCTGATGTGGCTTCGATTGAGACATTACCGAAGATATTTGAAGAGATATGGCAAACCAGTAAGGTACATGATGACTGGAAATCAGCCCTCATCCACTCCCTCCATACAAATAATCTAAAACAAATATTAACAACTACAGAGCGATCTCGCTTTTATCTATAACCTATAAGATTCTTTTAAAGCTCTCCTTTTACGAGCTGAAACACAAATTGATCCACAGCGTGGTGAATATCCTGGAGGATCAGGAAGGAGCGATCATGCACTGAAGAGATCCTTAACGTAAAAACTATAATTGCATTTGCCAACTTAAGGAAAAATAGACCTAGTGATAATTTTCATAGACTTCTAGAAACCTGAGAACCGATCGACAGGAAGCCATTGATAAACGTACTGGAAGAGTTTGGGCTAGACAATAAGACTAGAAACGTCAACAAAGATACCCTGACGAACGCCATATCAAAGGTGAAGTTTCTAGGTGACATTTAAGAACCCTTTGACAACAAAACTGGAGTCCGACAAGGGCATGGTTTATCACCAATCCTTTCTAAGTGTGTCCTAGAAAGGGTCATCGGGGAATGGAGAAAAGCCTTCGAAGGAAAGGAAGTCCAGAGTGGACTCAGTTTTAGGAGATCTAAAATTAGACCATGTAGATTGCCTGGCACAAAGCGGAGGCGGGACAGGTTTTTCTCCGGGTACTCCGGTTTCCCCTGTTATATTTCATTCCAGCAACACTCTCCAATATCATTTCATTTCATCTGCCATTCATTAACCATTGCCCCAGAGGAGTGCGACAGGCTTCGGCAGCCGGCATAATTCCTATCCCCGCCGCTAGATGGGGCTTCATTCATTCCATTCCTGATCCGGTCGAATGACTGAAAACAGGCTGTGAATTTTTCTAGATTGCCTTGCTTTTGCAGACGATCTTGCAATCCTAGCACCGTCCATTGAAGCAGCCGAGCAACAGACTGAGGAACGTTATCATCAGGCAGGCAAAAGAGGACTCAAAGTCTCAATTGAAAAAAACAAAATTATGGCTAATATTCAGGACAGTCCGTTTAAGATAAAGAAAACCACAGGGCGATGTTCGAAAGGTTGAAGCTACCAATTTTTGGGAGAGTGGCTAAATATGAGGTATAATGAAAAACAAGTTGTGGAGACGAGTCTAATTGAAATGAAGACAGCCTACATGAAGACTCTTGAGACATACAATAAGAGAGCACTCTCATGGGGAGCTAAGATCTGACACTACAAGACAGTTGCAATACCAGAAGTTTTATACGCGTCAGAAACACTGAGCTTGAGAAAAATCCTCAAAACAAGAACTGGAGAAACTAAAACGAAGAACAGGGAGAAAGATATTAAGACCTGTTACAAAGGAAGGAACATGGAAGCTCAAAAATATGAAGAAGAGCATAACAAGGTAAACAATGTAACAGACGTCATCAGGAAAAGGAGGCTGACTTTCTTCGGTCGCGTGATCGTATGGCTGACAGCAGGCTGACGAAACAGATCCAAACACAAGTTTGGTTCAGTGGCAAACCTAGATGGCACCAAGCAGTGGCTGATGATTTGAGGTTGAGCGAAATAACAGAACAAGATGTCCTACACAAACACATCTTTAAACAAACAAAATCCAGGATTGGAGGGTACCTGAAGATGAGGTCAAGCCAGCGAAACGACTTCCCTGGTCAGAGGACAGAAGAAATGTTATATTAAGAGAATGAAGGACATGTGGGCAAGGATACGTAAACAACGTTGGAAACATAAATAAATGTGTTCCAGTGAAGCCGTAACGATGTTTTCGAAGCCTGAAGCACTTTTGAATGCGACGGGGCAAGCTCAGTAACAAATCAGTGAGCATTTCTTTCCCACTCCTCGATGGAAAGGATCTGAATCGTTAGTGGCGGATGTTGGCGGTTGGAAATTTTTGTTTCAAGAAAGGCCCACGCATGCTTTACGCAGTCTATGTCCGCGGAAGACGCTGGCCACATTTCATTGCGGATCCCACGTCCCGCCAGATAACCATTTACAGTTGTTGCACATTGTAGACGAACGTTACCGTCCTGTAGAGTAAACCCATCTCCTACGGTCCCTGCAAAACCATTTACTATGTGTCGGAGAATGTTGTATTCGTACACCGCGACCGTCATGATTCCCTGAATGTGAACAAGTGGTGTACGGCGGCCGAACATGATATGTGCCCAGAATAGTGCTGAACCTCCAAACTGTTGGTGACGTTCTACTCAAATTGATTCATTGTAGCGTTCGCATCTTGTTCTCAGTATGCGCAGAGAGTTGTCATCAGGGTGTAAACCAATTCGCACTTCATCAGTGAACAACGTTCTGGACCATTGATCTCGTGTCCAAGTCTGAGTACATATCACCATTCCTCATCAGTCAGAACTTCACGATAGTCAGTATTTACTGATCTCTACTCTGCTTGTGTCAGTTCAGTTCACCTAGAGCCACCGGCGAGTGCAGACGTACGGAGTGGAGGGTCCCTGGAGTGGGAGAAGGTAGTGTAAGTGCGGAGTGTTGGAAGTCAGCGAGGTGCTTACAGGCAATGATTGGTACAGAGCAGTACAGGGCGAGCATAGGTGGTTGGGAGGGAAGGAAGAAGAAAGAAGAAGTGAAGACAAGAAGATGTAGAATAGAACTGGATAAAATAGGATACTTTATACTTTCTGCAGCGGTGATTTTGATATTGCTTTGGATCGGGGGAGTAGAACTGAACCCAGGTCCGACTTCCAGAGGAAATATGAGCTGGGAGGACATGGAAACAATCAGAAAAATCGTAAAAGAGGTGGTAGCAGAGACATGTCCCTTCGAACAAATCAAGAACATGATCAAGGAACAAACGAGGGAGTTTGAAAAAATGAAGGGGTGGTTTCAGGAAAAGATAGAAGACACAGCTTCACAGGTGAGAAGAAATGGTGAAGAAGTTTCAGCATTAAGAGAGGAGATAGGGAGATTGGAAGAGGAGATATCGAAACTGAAAGTTGACGTAGTTGTTAACACCCGAAGTCGCAGAAATAAATGCTTATTTATATATGGAGTGCAAGAGGGTAAGAAGGAAGATAAGACGAGTATAATTTATAAAGTAGTGGACATAATTCAGGGTAAAATGAAAATAAATTTCAGTGAAGTGGACATTGATGATGTGACAAGAGTGGGAAGATTTAGAGGTAATAGGCCTATCAAAGTGCAATTATTTTCCACATTGATGGCTGATACAGTGGTGCGTAATGCAGGTAACGTGCAAGGAGAAAAAATATGGATAAGGAGGGACATAGGAGCTGAAGAGTGGAGGAATGAAAAAACTCTTAAAAAACACATGATACGAGCTAGGCAGCAAGGGTTGAATGCAGTCATCAGAGGACAGGAATTAGTGGTGACAGGCAACAGATGGAGGAGAATATGGTCGGTGAATAGACTGATGGACCTAGAACGGAGGATGAAACAAGATGAGGAGGCTAAGAGAAGTGTAGTGAATAACGGGGATGACAAACGAGTGGAAGATAGTAGGCAAGTGAAAGATAACGAGGGTAGAAGTGTAATTATAGGAAGTAGTACTGAAAAGTGCCAAGAGAGACAGAGCGAGGTGCTAAGTGGAAGTATGAACAACGGTAAGGAAAGAGCAGTGGACGGACAATGCAGGAGAGAGGCTGAAGAACAAAGGGGTGATGGGGGAAAGGAGAGTGAGCAACAAGAAGCTGAGAGAGCTGAGTGTAGTGGTGTAGTTAGACAAGACCAGGGTATAAAAGTAAGGCCAGAGTTAACCCGTGAGTACCTCGTACAGAATATGAGTAGGAGCGCAGGGAGAGATAGAAGATATACGGACATGATGAGAGCTATGAAAAGTAATGAGGGTTTTGTTACAAGAAGTAAAAAACAATAATATAGCGAGTAAGTAAGTAATTAAGGGCGTGGAGGCTGAAATGTTGTGATGGAGAAGTGGTATATAAGTTATGATATGTTATAGGGTTGAAATGTGGTGTTGGAGAAGTGGTGGTATAAAATGGTGGATGGCAGTTTGTTGATATTTGGAGCTGATGGTTTGGTATTATGTGTATTGTATTGGTGTCTGGTATAAATGCTGAGTGATGGCAGACGAGTGTGTGTTAGGGCTGAAATGTATTGGTGTCTGGTATAAATGCTGAGTGATGGCAGACGAGTGTGTGTTAGGGCTGAAATGTGGTGTTGGAAGTAGAGGTGGTATATGTTGAAATGTGGTGTTGGAAAGGTATGGAGATGTAGTAATGTAACTTGGCTATTTGTAAATTTTGGTTTGGTAGAAGATGGAGTTTTCAGTAGGTAATTATGACGGGTAATAGGATGAGTATGAGTGTATGGTAAATTGAGTATGCTGAAGCATGAAGGTTGCATGACGAGTGAGTACGTGTGAGTGATAACAAGCAGAAAGTTGCAACACCAGCAGTGGAATGTAAATATAGACCCGGCTAAGGAGGTCTGGTCTATAACTGTAGCGTTAGGTCTTATTGTTTTATTGTTCATCTGATTTTGTATATGGGGGAGAGGGGTGGCTTAGGTTGGACTACGTTTATTAATTTTATTAGTTATTGATGTTTTAAGTGTGAATTTAGAATTAGACAGGGGAGTAGCTGGACGTGGCATGAAGAGATGGAGGATGACTGCCGTGGTGACCTAACTTTTGAGGTCACGCTTCCGGAGTATCTGACAGGCTTCATGGCACGGCCAAGGTGTACAGTAGCAGTATTTAGTATTTATTTATTTATTATTATTATGAACATGTACTCGGGGCTGAACGCCTGTTATGTTCATTAATAAATACAGTAATACAATACTCTGCTTGTGGAATACTTGGACTTCCGCTAAATGGTGGATAACGAAGGTTGTTCAATTAACTTTGCATACCTAGGAGGAATAAGTAGGATACGGGCAATTTCAACGATATGGGCAACGTTTAAGGATGAATGATATGTTCAAATTCTAATGTGTATGGGTAAAGGGTGAATAAATAGTCGAAAGGAGTACATATTGAAAATTTTAAATTTATAAAAGCTATGGCCTTGAGTTAGTACTTTCATTATGGCTCTCCAGCAATTTTCCGGTCTAAAAAAAAACAAGAGTAACGGCCGAGAGGATTCATCATGCTGACCACACGACACCTCGTAATCTGCAGGCCTTCAGGCTGAGCAGCGGTCTTTTGGTGGGCCATGGCCCTTCGGGGCTGTTGCGCCATGGGTATTTTGGTATTTTACCCTGCAATTTGTTTGAAGTGAATGCGCAAAAACCAGTGGGAAAGAACATACACTCAGACTTTTATTATTATTATTATTATTATTATTATTATTATTATTATTATTATTATTATTATTATTATTATTATTATGTGCTTTACGCCAGAGTCTCCGTGACTCAAGCGGCAGCGCGCCGGCCTCTCGCCGCTGGATTCCGTGGTTCAAATCCCGGTCACTCCATGTGAGATTTGTGCTGGAGAGGCGGGACAGGGTTTTCTCCGGATACTCCGGTTTTCCCGATCATATTTCATTCCAGCAACACTCTCCAATATCATTTAATTTCATCTGTTATTCATTAATCATTGCCCCAGAGGACTGCGACAGGCTTCGGCAGCCGGCACAAATCCTATCCTCGCCGCTAGATGGGGGCTTCATTCATTCCCTTCCTGACTCGGTGGAATGACTGGAAACAGGCTGTGGATTTTCATTTTCATTTTCTTTACGTCGCACCGACATAGATAGATCTTATGGCGACGATGGGATAGGAAAGGCGTAGGAGTGGGATGGAAGCGGCAGCCCCAACATTTGCCTGGTGTGAAAATGGGAAACCACCGAAAACCATCTTCAGGGCTGCTGACAGTGGGGTTTGAACCCACTATCTCCCGGATGCAAGCTCACAGCTGCGCGCCCCTAACTGCACGGCCAACTCGCTCGGTACTCTCAGACTAACAACAGCCCGAAAACGAATCACGCTGCTTAAGTTTAGCAGTCGCGGTCGCTTTCTAGATGTATAATTACAGATAAATATTTTTCATCATTAATGCTGTATAGTACTACATTAAAACATGCATCCATTATCCGATTTAGTATCTATAATTCATTAATTTGTTTAAATTAAATCTTGGTGTCTCGATCTCACCTGTCGACACAGCAGGCACAGCAAGTCGTATGTGGTATGTACCAGTTGACCTTCTGGCCACTCATTGTTACTGGGGTTCATATCGGGTGCGCGGAGCATGCTATAATATGATCCATCAAGTCAGCATTTTTTTCCTTTACATCAAGCCCATGCTGATTTCTTAAACGTTCTTTTAAAATTAACCTTCAATTTCGTACCAATACTTGTCACCATCACTGTTTCAGTTGCTGTCTAATACAGCGTTGTCAGAACCAGCCACTGGTGGCTTTCGCACTCGTTTTGTCACAAGTCTATGCCCATAGCTCGCACCACGCCAGCGAGTGGAGGTTGACACTGCATGAATTTCTAAACATGGGTGATAGCATTTATTTCTGTGTTTCAGTTTCACGCACAACAGAGGATGTTGTTTACGATTTTTCTTCTTATTATTACGTGTAAGTACAGTACACTTATGAAATGGAAGTGATCAGCGTTTATTTTTGTGTTTCATTTGCCCGTGCTAAGGAGAATGTAATTCGCTCTGTTATTATTCCCGGCCTAGAAAGCTAAGAATAACGGCCGAAGGGATTCATCTCGCTGAGCACCATGACCACTCAAGGAAGGATCCCACCTCTACCGCCTCAAGGGCTGTGTCCTGGAGTGTGAGACTTTGGGTCGGGGGACACAATTGGGGAGGAGGACCAGTACCTCACCCAGGCGGCCTCACCTGCTATGCTGAACAGGGGTCTTGTGGGGGGATGGGAAGATCGGAAGACATAGACAAGGAAGAGGGGGGAAGCGGCCGTGGTCTTAAGTTAGGTACCATCCCGGCATTTGCCTGGAGGAGAAGTGAGAAACCACAGAAAACCACTTCGAGGATGGCTGAGGAGGGAATCGAAACCACCTCTACTCAGTTGACCTCCCGAGGCTAAGTGAATCCCGTTCCAGCCCTCGTACCATTTTCATATTTCGTGTCAGAGCCGGGAATCGAACCCGGGCCTCCGCGGATGGCAGCTAATCACACTAACCACTGCACCACCGAGGCGGGCATTATTATTATTATTATTATTATTATTATTATTATTATTATTATTATTATTATTATTATTATTATTATTTACAATTGGCTTACGTCGCACCTACACGGATAGGGCTTATGGCTACGATGGGATAGGAAAGGGCTAGTAGTGGGAAGGAAGCAGTCGTGGCCCTAATTAAGGTACAGCCCCAGCATTTGCCTGGTGTGAAATTGGTAAAACATCTTCAGGGCTGTCAACAGCGGGGCTCAAAACCACTATCTCCCGAATCTAAACTTACAGCTGCGCGCCCTTAACCGCACGGCCAACTCGCTCGGTTTATATATTACATTTTTTTTAAAGCGAATGGACCACCAAGGATCACGCTACAACCTCATATCTTTCTCCTCGTGCGGAGTTTTCTCTGCGTCCAATACTCCTTAATGCGTTCGCTGGCCTGCTTCCGTTGTTCATCTGTCCAGGCTCTTCCGGTCTTCTGCGGCTTGAACACCTTCCAAATTCTTCAGTGTGTGCCTAAACGTATTCCTTTCTAACAGCTGGTCTTCCAAGATGTTTAACCTTTCTATATCCTTCTTCGTTTCCTTAATCCATGCTGTACTGGTCTTTTTTCTCCAGAAGTAATCAAATATGTGTTTGGTAAGTCTGTTTGCGTTCATTCTGTACAGATGACCAAGAAACGCCAGCCTCCTTTTCTTCACGGTCTCTGAGATTCTTTCCACCTTCTAGTAAACTTCTTTGTTGCTCCGAAGTTTCCATCCGCTTTCAGTTTGGACAGCTTCCATAATTTTTCTGAGGATTCTCCTTTCCAAGACCTTTAGCTTCTCCAGCTTGTAGTTCGTGGACAGACATTCACTGGCATACAAGGCATTCTGTTTTGACCACGGTGTTGTGATGTTTTAATTTGGAATTCCAGGATAAGCACTTCTTATTGTAGATGTTTTTTGTCAAGCCGTATGCTCTCTCCGATCTTCCACTGCAGCTTTTCTAGTCCATTCTCCTGTGTCGTCTCACTAAGGTACTTGAACTTCTTGAACCTTTCTATCCGTCCTATCTCTGTTTCCAGGAATTTTGGTCCATCTTTGATGTTCGTCATGAATTTGGTCTTTTCTGCTGAGATCCTCAGTCCTATTTGGCTGGCGATTCTTTCAAAGAGGTTAATCTGTATGATTGCGACTTCTGGACTTTCTGACAGTATAGCAAAGTCGTCAGCAAAAGCCAATCTCTCCTGATTTTCTCTATAGACAGATCGGTATTATCCCTTGATATTCAAGTTCTGAGTTCCATATTCTCACTATCTTTTCTAGGACACAGTTGAATAGGAGTGGGGATGGTGCATCCCCTTGCCTCATGCCTGTCTTGATTTCAAATGATTGTGAGAGATGCCCGAAGAATTTTACCTTGGAGGTTGTGCCTGTTAGTGTCTCTTTGATTATATTTGCCAGTTTGGTTTTGACTCCAAATTCCCTAATGATCTTATCCAAAGTCTCTCTTTCCACCGAATCGAAGGCTTTTTTGAAGTCTATAAATGACACCACAATTTTCTTACCACTTAAGATTCTGTGGCGGAGTATTGACTTCAGGTTGAATATTTGTTCGATACAGGAGCGGCCTTTCCTAAACCCTGCTTGGTATTCCCCTAGTTGTTGGTCCAGATTAGCCTCTGTTCTATTAAGAAGCAGTTTTGAGAGGATTTTATAGGCGATCGGGAGGATGGACACCTCCCTATATTTGTTGACATCCTGTTTGTCCCCTTTCTTACGCAGAGGATGGATACGTGCTGTTTTCCGTTCTTCTGGGATTGTCTCCTTCTCCCGGATTTCCTTGATGATTTGGTGAAGATCATCTGAGGTTTCCTGTTCTGCCCATTTCAACATTTCTGCCCTTATTGAGTCCTCTCCACTTGCCCTGTTGTTTCTGAGGTTTTCAAGGGCTTCCTTGACTTCTTCCTTTATTGGTGATTCGTCATCTTCTGTGTTCTCTGGTATGTCTGGTAATTCTAGTTTGGAGTTTGGGGAAGGACAATTCAAGAGAGTATGGAAGTACCTGGCTAATATCTCAGTTTTCTTGGTTGTTCAGTCCGATTTTACCCTGTTCGTTTCTGAAGCTCAAACTTGGCGCTTGGCATCCTTTGAGTTATTATTATTATTATTATTATTATTATTATTATTATTATTATTATTATTATTATTAAAAATAAGTACATCATATGCCTAAATATAACAAATACTAAGTTTTGTATTTTATTTCGTTCTCGTACGATTGCATTTAATGAATAAAAACAGTTCGAAGGGAGAAACGTTTTATATCAATCAATCAATCAATCAATCAATCAATCAATCAATCAATCAATCAATCAATCAATCAATACTGATCTGCATTTAGGGCAGTCGCCAAGGTGGCAGATTTCCTATTTGTTGTTTTCCTAGCCTTTTCTTAAATGTTTTCAAAGAAATTGGAAATTTATTGAACATCTCCCTTGGTAAGTTATTCCAATCCCCAACTCCCCTTCCTATAAATGAATATTTGCCCCGATTTGTCCTCTTGAATTCCAACTTTATCTTCATATTGTGATCTTTCCTACTTTTAAAGACGCCACTCAAACTTATTCGTCTACTAATGTCTACATTGTTTGAGGTAGGCCTATCTTCCTTCCTGTCTTCCGCGAGAATCCTAATTATCTCCCTCAAACTCTCCATCTCCTCCCTCATACCTCTCATTGCCTCGCCACACCCACAGTCCCTACACTTGCACTCCTTAGCCATTCTTTATGGAAAAAATCAAAATAAAAGGAAAAATAAAATAACTTACGCGCAAAATAAATGAACGGAGGGATAGTACCGTACTCAAAGATCGCACGACAATAAGGTTATTGATATATGACTACACTACAATACTACTTAGTCGAACTCAATTTTTATCCTACAACACCTGTTAATTACTGAATACTGAAGGGAATACAGAATAATTACACAAATCTGAACTGCAATTAAGCCTATCCTAATTACAACAGCAGAGTTTTAGTAAAAGAGTTTCTACAGACACCTCTAGTATACCGGTACTACACAAATATTTTACAATAATAAAATTAGCACGCTAAATTCTAATAAGATATTACTCGTATTACTACTGTACAATACACTACAATATGTTTAAACTACGTTCAGACGTATCCTAATTACAATACTGGTAGCGTATGTCACTACTAAGTACAAACAGAAGTGAAAGTTGCAAGTTTGAAATTTGCAAGAACTGCTGTACTCAAAGATTACGAACAAAGCCAAATGCTTAGACAGCTTATTAGTAGTACTATGCTCTAATGCATTCACACGAAAGATACACACGAACATAGCAGGCAAGATACGGTACTATCTAAATATACTGTATCTACACTACAATTCTCAGTTGAAATGTGGTTATATGAATTTTTTTTGCTAGGGGCTTTACGTCGCACCGACACAGATAGGTCTTATGCCGACGATGGGATAGGAAAGGCCTAGGAGTTGGAAGGAAGCGGCCGTGGCCTTAATTAAGGTACAGCCCCAGCATTTGCCTGGTGTGAAAATGGGAAACCACGGAAAACCATCTTCAGGACTGCCGATAGTGGGATTCGAACCTACTATCTCCCGGATGCAAGCTCACAGTCGCGCGCCTCTACGCGCACGGCCAACTCGCCCGGTTATATGAATTTTTACCGCTGGTGGATTACTATTATTTTCCCTACTACGCTGGACGGAGAATAAAAGTGTCCTTAGAATCTGAAAAATAAGAGATTGTCTACAATAATTTCTGTCAAAACTACGCCGGGGGTTGAATTGCAATATTATTGGTATATAGGAATTTGATTATTAACTTTTACTCGATTAATAAACGAAGGTGGAAAGTACAATGTATGGAACTAAGACTACAAATTATCGGAATATAGTAATCAGCTGATTTTGTGTTTATTTACACAACTACCCTGTGCATGTAGCAACAATCGTCAACAATTCTAATAGAATCTTCAACAATCCAAAAACTGTTAAGTACCGTAATTATCCAGTGAAATTACCGTGTATTCTCTTTAACTTCTTTTTATCGAAGTTTACAGGCGAATCGTGTTATTTAATTTAATAAATTATTGCTTTCGTGATAGTTTGAACGGATATCTATACGAAATATCGGAAATGTTGCGGCAGAATTTACAGTGAGTTACAACTCCTTATGATAATCTGCCTTTGTTAGTATTATACCAACGAACCTACATATATTTAAACATATTGTTTTAAAAGTTAATTACCTAAAGTATTTCCTAAACCTAAAATTCGAACAAGGTACACCTAGCTAGCCTAACTTAACCTAGAAAACGTAAACTACTGCACACGAAATGAATTACTTGTTATATTACTTGTTGAATTACTTGATATATTCGGATATAGCCATGTGGTCGCCAACATAAAGCGTACCGGAGCCTGCTGCACTGCTATGCTTCGTCTCTACACGCTATACTCTGAACTTTCTCACTTACACTGTGTGAGTTCTGGTGGCATTTGTGCTTGCCTTAACTAGTCTTGTACATCTTGCATTGTGCCTTCCTTTCTGTTCGTTGGAGGTTGAAAAACTGAATGCGAACGAACTCATTCTGTTCACAAGACATAGTGAGATCAGTAAGTTATTCTTTTCGTACTCATTTGGTATTTTCCTTCGTAGTCCCATGTTCGAATTCATAATGACTTATTGTCAGGAGACTTCAGAGAAAGGATCGGCTCATGAGACAATTATTGCATATGCGATTAGTTTAGCAGCCTCTTTCTTTAATGAATTCAAAAATATCACGGAGTCCAAGGGCATGAAGTTGTCGCGTTCAGTTACCCATTAATGCTACCGACCTGAGAGGGGATCGAACTAGCTATCTTGGAAACAGAAGGTCAATGACTAATCAACTGCGTCACAAAGGTCGTCTGAGATAGGTGAGGTGGTGCTGTTGGAAGGCCGGGAAATCGGAAATAGGTCTCATCACCGCAAGTAACAGCCTGCTCGTCAAAACCTGTCCATGAGGCCGTACCAACACTGACACTCGAGGAATATTATTCGTGTCGTCTCAAAACTCACGAGTCCCAAAACTCACGAATTTCAGGAAGAGGATTAGTAAGAGTTTCTCTACCTGGATCAGTCTCAAAACTTACGAGCAGGGCCTGTTCTTTTTTTGAATGGATAAGTGTCCACCCTATTAGTGATTGGATAATGGATAATTTAAATAATCGGATGGAAAATCAAATCAAATAATCGAATGAGTTTCAAATATCATTCAGTTATATCGCGCAGAATAATTTGATGCTGCATGAATACATTTTTCGGCTTAAGTGTGTCGGGTAGCTAATCGATTGAAGTAAGTGAACAGATAAACGCTTACGAAAAATAGAAATACGCCTTTTTCCAAATGAATCTCCAAATGTTGAAATTAAATTTAGCCGGGCTGAGTGGCTCAGACGGTTAAGGCGCTGGCCTCCTGACCCCAACTTGGCAGGTTCGATCCTGGCTCAGTCCGGTGGTATTTGAAGGTGCTCAAATACGTCAGCCTCGTGTCGGTAGATTTACTGGCACGTAAAAGAACTCCTGTGGGACTAAATTCCGGCACCTCGGCGTCTCCGGAAACCGTAAAAGAGTAGTTAGTGGGACGTAAAACAAATAACATTAGATTAGATTAGAAATTAAATTTGTGGATTAACTGTCTTGATCTCTAATATCTCTAAATAAAATCCCTTATTCAAGTAAATGCCGCCTTCTGGCAGCATAATGGAAAAAAGCCCCAGTACTTCCAACTGACAGTTTCTTTTAACTAACAGCGGGAAATATACCTACTTTAATTTTATGTCGTCCGGCTGCATGCATAAATGGTTAGCAGGCTGGCCTTTGGTCCAAGGGGTCCAGGGGATCCAGGGGGTCCAGGGGGTCCAGGGTTCGGTTTCCGATCGGGTGGGAGATTTTATCTTTCATTAGTTAATTCCTATGGCTCGGGGACTGGGTGTTGGTGCCGTCTTCAGCATTAGACTTCATCTTAAGTAGGGCCTCATCCTCACAGACATGCAGGTCGCTTATACGGGGTCAACACTAAAGACCTGCACCAGACCTCTCCGGATGCCACGTATCATTATTATAAATTTATGTGAAACGGAAAAAAATACATTATATTAGCTTTAAGACAACAGAAAAATATTTAAAAATAATGATAATAATACACTTCGGCCTCTTTCATTCACTAACCATTATTTTTCCCCTGTGGGTTGGGGTGGCAGAATAACATTCACAGTATCCCCTGCCTGTCGTAAGAGGCTACTAAAAGGGGGCCCAGGGGCTCTTAAATTATTTAAGAAAAGACTAGATAAAAAACTGATAGGTATCTGCTACCTGGGTGACTGCCCTAAGTCGGTGGATAAACATGGATTGAAGGAAAGCGTGAGTCACCGCGCACCTCATCTCTCCTGCAGTCATCGCAAGCACCAGCTGTCCGGATGGTTGTGTCCCATTTGCGATCGCAGCAAAATTTGTCACATTTGCGATCACTTCCATTACAGTGGAAAAAAAGAATGTGGAGAAAGACCAGTTCGTGTCCCATTTGCGATCACTGTAAAATTATCAGAAGCCTATCAGTGTTTCCCGACGTCCATGCAGGAGGGGGACTGCTATTTAGGGCGTATTCCACATAACCGTGTGATAAGAATTCTCCCAACCCGTCCCCTCTCACTTGAACGTTTTTTAAGGTAATATTAGTCTATAGTTTTCAACATAATAATTCCAGCTGTAGACATCCATCCTTGATGTGAACTCATTAGAATTTTTACTTTAGCTACCAGTTTGTCGTCGTGAGTTTTGATAATATCTGTTACCAATTATAGCCCGTGAGTTATGGGACTCGTACGTTTTGAGACGTAACCATATTATTAATGTTATTGGTCTTACGTCTCACAGACTGATTTTACGGGTTTTGGAGACACCGAAGTGTTGGAAATTTGTCCCACAGGATTTCTTTACGTGCCGGTAAATCTCCCAATGCGAGCTGGCGTGTTTGATCCTTTCAGATACCAGCGGACTATCCCGGTGTCAAATCTATGTGGTCTGACACCGTGGTTAGCCGGTTCGAATCCCGTTCGTGGAAGAAAAACACGATCATAATATTGGCCGCAGGGTTGGAGTGGTGGTGGTGGTATACAATTTCTAATAACTAGATTACGTGCCAAACGTCTGGATTCAATCCCAGAGCTCTCCGCAGTGTTCAAATGGGGTGATCGAGGAAAATGTTCGATAATTTCCAAGTTCTTCGAAAGAAAAGGCTAGGTCAACAACTGATAGGGAATCTGCCACCTGGGCGAAAGCTCTAAATGCAGATCATTGATGATTGATTAATTGCTTCATTGATTGATAACGCTGTTGATGATGATTCGTCCGTCGGACGGCGACGGTAAGCCTTGAGAAGATCCCGTTCGTCGCTATGCGCCGACATCGGGTTTCACCCTCTCCCTACCTCATCATCATCCTCCTCATCATGAGGTCGTGACCTGCAAGGGGAGAAGAACATGTCCTCGGACACTCCTTGCACTAAAAGCCATACAATAAATAAAATATAAAATAAATAATTAAACCACCGGACTGAGCCGGTATCGAATCCACCCATCTGGGCTCAGAAAGTCAGCACTTCTACTGCCTGAGCCATTCTGTCCGCCCCGAGAACTGCAGCTGTGAACCAAAAATTCATTACGTACGCCTATAAGGAATGTGTACATAATAAAAAGACAATTTTAATTCTGGCAAGGTGCCACAAGTCCCTCTCTCTAGTAATTGAATTCTTCAGCCACAAACTACATTGTAAGACACAAGGTCGAAATGAACTAATTACTCTTATCCTCACTATACCGTTAACTGTTCAGCCGAAAGATACAGCTATTTTTGACATACAATTAACTATCTTGTATGGGTCCGCTAAACTAATCGAATGAGTCTATCCTTCTCTCAAGTCTCCTGACATTCATTTATAATTAATTCGAGCATGGGACAATGAAGAAAGATGTCAAAAGAGTGAAAGAAAAAATGGGACAACCTCAGTGGCGCAGTCGGTTAATCGGTGTCCTTCAGTTCTCAAGATGGTATGTTTATTCCCAGCTCAGAGTGCTGACACAGGTTTTTGAAATTCGAAAACTCTCTGTCACTCGCTTCCGACACATGAAGGAACTCCTGCAGGACAAAACTGAAGACATCCCGGCACCTCCATAGCAACTGCAACGTCGTTACACAAACTAAATTATTGTTATTAAGATATTTACGCTAATAAACATTTCTACTGTGTTATCTACAGGAATTCTTCTCTATCTTTTTCCACCTATTCTGTATCGGTACTAATGAGGTTTAAGCCCAGTGGTACGTCTTTCGGGGCGTCAACCCTATATTTTGGTGGGATATATTCAACATTGTACCAAGTGGTTTGGATCCCATAGCTATCAGCTTACATTCGAGAGATAGTGGGTTCGAACCCCACTGTCGACAGCCCTGAAGATGGTTTTGGGTGGTTTTCCATTTTCACACCAGGCAAATGCTGGGGCTGTAGCTTAATTAAGGCCACGGCCACTTCCTTCCCACTCCTAGCCTTTCCTGACCCATCGTCAACATAAGATATATCTATCTATCTATCAAATCTATGTGGTCTGACACCGTGGTTAGCCGGTTCGAATCCTGTTCGTGGAAGAAGAACACGATCAGAGTATTGGCCGGCTGGGTTGGAGTGGTGGTGGTATACAATTTCTACAATTTTCTGTGTCGGTGCGACGCAAAAGCAAATCGTATACAATTAATTATTGCATTATTATGTATCTGCTATGTGGTAATAAATAATCACCGTACGGTTAAGGTCGCGTAGCTGTGAGCTTGCATTCGGGAGATGGTGGGTTATCCACTACCGTCGGCAGCCCTGAGGGTGGTATTCGGTGGATTTCCGAGGTTTCCCATTTTCACACCAGGCAAATGCTGAGGCTCTACCTTAATTAAGGCCACGGCCGCTTCCTTCCCACTCCTAGCTCTTTCCTATCCTTGCGTCACCAAAAACCTTCAATGTGTTGGTGCGACTTAATATCACTAGCAAAAATATTTTTGAAAAAAGAATCATCGCACCCGAAAATTACGCGAAGAAATGTTTAATTACTTATTCAGAAAAATTAATCCTCATGAAAATACGAGTAAAATTACTTAGGAGCCCCCCTCTACTTAGGAATTTTTTAATAACTGATACTCTAGTTTTCTTTCCAGTTTACCTTCCACTTAGAAACCAACCTTCATGTCTTTAAGTAATTTTACTCGTATTTTCACGAGGATTAATTTTTCAGAATAAGTAATTAAACATTTCTTCGCGTAATTTTCGGGTGCGATGATTCTTTTTTAAAAATATTTTTGCTAGTGATATTAAGTCGCACCAACACATTGAAGGTTTTTGGTTTTACAAAAGCGAAAAAAAAATGAAACTGATGGTGGTATTCGTCGGTACAGATAAAAGGACGATTATTTCCAAGAGCCATTTTACTCGGAAGACTCTTGGGGAGTCGCGAGAGATATTTCATGGTCAAAGGTCCAGGAAGTTGCAGGGCACTGTCTCCCTGTGGTGCAATCAAAGCAGTGATACGTGAGCACTCCGTCAGAACTTACTATTTAATGAGCCCAGGAGCGTAAACTGGAGGTTTGTGGTCCTTCTCTCTCTTTCTTTCAAGGCTTTGCAATTGGCCATCGCCGTGACCTCCTGTCTCTAGAGGTTAGCAGCGTTCCCTCTTTCAATTCGGCATCCATAACCTTTGCCCTACTATCCCTTCTTACGTCACCGGCATCACCATTATCATTATACTAACCATAGCGTAGCTGGCTTGGCGATTTCCTCTTTATGATCAAGTTAACGGGATTGAATACCGACGTAGTCAGTTGGCATTTAAGAATGCTTAAATACGCCAGTTAAGTTACTATTGCACAAAGAATTACTTCTGAGAGAAAAATTCATATTCTAAATTCCAGCAGGGAAACTTGAGATGGTGGGTTCGAACCGCACAGTCGGCATCCCTGAAGATAATTTTCCGTGGTTTCCTATTTTCACACCAGGCAAATGCTGGGGATGTACCTTAATAAAGGCCACGGTCTCTTCCTTCCAACTTCTAGCCCTTTCCTCTCCCATCCTCGCTATAAGATCTATTTGTGTCTGTGCGACGTAAAGCCAATCGTAAAAAAAAAAGAAGTTCGGACATCGAAGTTGACAGCGAGTATTCTGAATGTGGTTTACCAATAATTGTTCACACTGTGTTTTATTTCAAGTCTTATCGACATCTATTCTAGTCGTTAAAGAAAGCAATAGTCCAAATAGGCACAGCCCATTAAAGAACATCAGAGCATCGACGATGCCAGGAGTAATGATTCAGTCAGATGACCTGCAGATCTTAAGGAGTCGGCCGTCAACTCCTCAGTCGTATTGTTTGGTTTCTCTCAGTTGATTCGTTGTCTATAATATAATATAGCTCCTCAATGGACATTGTGGGTTTGAGAGCTCAAGACCTTACAGAAGCCGGGAATCGAATATCTGCACAACGGAACTGGCAACTAGTCAAGTCTTGGACTCATGCAATTTCAACTATAACAGTATATTATGCAAGAAGCCTAGAATGGCATTTATTACCCGCTTCGCTCGTGTCATAATTTTCTTTACTACAGTTACAGGCAAGATGCATAAAACTGTTTTTGTTCGACCATAAATAAATGTCCAAGTTTTGAGTTCTTACATCTGTATGTATGTACTTTCATCTTCCATTTTTTTCCATCCCATACCCTGAAAGGGAACGGCGGGCCAATTGGAGGGTAATACCCTCTCTCTGGTCAGGTGATGTGTGGTGATTTGCGGTGCAGTGAAGGACGAAGGAGAAGGGATCAGCCGTGGCCTATAAATAGGTACTGTCCCCCATTTGTCTGGAAGTAAGAATGAGAAACCACGGAAAATCATCTTCAGGGCTGCCGACAGTGGGGTTTCAACCCACTATCTCCCGAATGCAGGCGTACGGCTGCGTGCCCCCAACCGCACGGCTAATTCGCTCGACTCCAAAGGACGTGTTGCGATGATCTGAGGTGCGGTGAAGGATGGTAAGGGAGCGACTGTGGCCTATAAGAGAAACTGTCCCAGCATTTCCCTTGAGGTGAGAATGGGAAACCACACAAAATATTCTCAGGACAACAAACAGTGGATTTGAACCCACTCCCCTCCAGAATGTAGAGTTGCACGATAGGGGTCTGCTCCGTGATTCTCCTTCGAATTGCGGGGGGGGGGGGGGCTGTTAAAGTTTTCATTCCTTACCCGGACAGCGTACCGCGGGCCTCCTGGACGGTAACGCCGTAATCGGTCCGCGCGGTTTTGATCGGCCATGTGATTTGCGGAGAATGGAAGGTGGGTGTGACCGTGGCCTAAAATAAGAACTGTCCCGCAATTCGCCTTAGTGCAGGAGAAAGGAAAACCACGGAAAAACCATGCTCGGGCCAACTGACCGTGGGGACCACACCATCCGTTTCCCGAATGTCGAGCTGCAAGGCTAGTAAAACTAGTCCCTGTTAAGCCGAAGCCTATTTTAATAGGTGTCTTCCAATCGTTATTTCATACTCCAAGTGCAACGCCGTGTTTTATACCATCTACAAGCACTTTGATAAAATTTAGAAAACAAACACTTCTTTCACGGAATACCTCGAAACAAGATGTACATCATTGAAATGAAAATACTGATATTCACGAAACACCTATAACAGTTTTATCAGAAATAGGCAAATGGTCCAGCATAGTGGAACATTGCTTTTTGGAAATATACAGATCCACACTCGTCAGGTCTCTACTATTGCGACGGATGGTAAGCAGTGACCTGGAGTATCTCCGAGTAGTTCAACACATGGCCTGCACGGAGCTTTAACTTCAAAGTGAAACACATCATATGTACTCACTTTATAATAATGTTAAAATTAACATGAACAGAATTGATTTTATTTTAAATACAGGTTGTTGATTGTGCAATTTGTGAAATTAATCTGGGCAATGACATGTTTGTTGGGTTAATGTTTATTTGAATGCCTTGTTTAACACTTTCGGATTGTTCCGCATAAGATGTTAATCAACATCGGATAAGGTTAATTGGAAAACGATAGCCGCAATAACAACAGTACTTTAATGTATGTCATTATGATACATTTACGTCAAGTGTAATCAGCGTTTTATAGAATGGTCGAACAAAAACATCATTACAGTCCTCACTCATAACGTCCGGGTTCTTCGCTAAATGGTCGTCGAACTGCCCTTCAGTTCAAGTCCCGACTGAGTAGGGTATTTTAACTGTATGTGGTTACTGCCTGATGTCATTTCTTGATGGAGACAGTACTTTTTCATCCATCCTTTGCCACAGGCCAGAGCAAAGTGTAGCTTCCACCGAAGTCCCAGACTAATCCATGACTGTGACCATATGGAAGCTGCTGGGGTATGGGTAGTGCTGAGTAATGACATTCGGAGCACAATCAGTGTGTCCGAGTGTTACGAACCCTGTGAGCAACACAGGGTTAGTCGTGCTGCAATAGCAACCTCTGACCCAGTGAGGAAGCAACCTACCTCACCCCTCAACGTGCCTTGTACACCTCATTTTGGTGCTGCCATTGGTTTTTGTGGTTTCCCTATAACGCATAGCCTTCTGTGGTGCTATTTGAGGATCCAACCAGCCTCTGGGCTGATGACCAGACAGACAGACAGACAGACAGACAGACAGACAGACAGACAGACAGACAGACAGACAGACAGACAGACAGACAGACAGACAGACAGACTCGGGGACTGGTGGTGATGGTGATTATTGTTTTCAGAGGAAGTACGACTAGCCCACCATCCTATAGATAACACTCATCAGAGAGAAAAAAATGGAAGGGATCCGACACTTCGAGAAATGAAGGTAACGGCCAAGGAAAGATGAGGACCAAAAAGAGCGTGAAAATGAAAGACTTCCTAGGCCCTGTTTGCTTTAATACCGTCGGGGTCGGAAAAGAAGAAAAGCTGACCAAGGGAGGTCGGATAGGATAGATGAAAGTGAGGAGCATGGCACAAGTACGTGGGAGTTATGCCAGGACTCAGCAAAGGGCCCCGCCGTCGCCAAACCATGCTCCAAAGTTCAGAGCCCCTGGGGCCCATTTTAGTTGCCTCTTACAACAAGCAGGGGATACCGTGGACGTTATTCTACCACCCCCACTCATAGGGGGTTCGGGGACTGGGTATTTGTGTCTGTCGCAATAAGCGGCTCTTCATTTACACATAACAATTCAAGACTAGCAAATGGCACAGAAACATGCAATAGTGAAGATATCCCACCACAAAGGATAGTTGTCAGGATGGGAATCCGACCGTAAAACTGGGGCATTTCAATATCAACAGCATATTGTACATTTTATTCAAGACGTGATCCATTCACAGGAGCAAAACGAAGATTATTCCTAGAAACACATTCCCAATACACTGACTGACAGAGCAAATGCAACACCAAGAAGGAGTGGTTAGAACTTTATGCCAACTGCAGGGTAGACTGACGTCACTGAGGTATGCTCATGATGTGAAATGCGCCGCTGTGCTGCGCACGTAGCGAACGATAAATGGGACACGGCGTTAGCGAATGGCCCACTTCATACCGTGATTTCTCAGCCGACAGTCATTGTAGAACGTGTTGTCGTGTGCCACAGGACTCGTGTATAGCTAAGAATGCCAGGCCGCCGTCAACGGAGGCATTTCCAGCAGACAGACGACTTTACGAGGGGTATGGTGATCGGGCTGAGAAGGGCAGGTTGGTCGCTTCGTCAAATCGCAGCCGATACCCATAGGGATGTGTCCACGGTGCAGCGCCTGTGGCAAAGATGGTTGGCGCAGGGACATGTGGCACGTGCGAGGGGTCCAGGCGCAGCCCGAGTGACGTCAGCACGCGAGGATCGGCGCATCCGACGTCAAGCGGTGGCAGCCCCGCACGCCACGTCAACCGCCATTCTTCAGCATGTGCAAGACACCCTGGCTGTTCCAATATCGACCAGAACAATTTCCCGTCGATTGGTTGAAGGAGGCCTGCACTCCCGGCGTCCGCTCAGAAGACTACCATTGACTCCACAGCATAGACGTGCACGCCTGGCATGGTGCCGGGCTAGAGCGACTTGGATGAGGGAATGGCGGAACGTCGTGTTCTCCGATGAGTCACGCTTCTGTTCTGTCAGTGATAGTCACCGCAGACGAGTGTGGCGTCGGCGTGGAGAAAGGTCAAATCTGGCAGTAACTGTGGAGCGCCCTACCGCTAGACAACGCGGCATCATGGTTTGGGGCGCTATTGCGTATGATTCCACGTCACCTCTAGTGCGTATTCAAGGCACGTTAAATGCCCACCGCTACGTGCAGCATGTGCTGCGGCCGGTGGCACTCCCGTACCTTCAGGGGCTGCCCAATGCTCTGTTTCAGCAGGATAATGCCCGCCCACACACTGCTCGCATCTCGTAACAGGCTCTACGAGGTGTACAGATGCTTCCGTGGCCAGCGTACTCTCCGGATCTCTCACCAATCGAACACGTGTGGGATCTCATTGGACGCCGTTTGCAAACTCTGCCCCAGCCTCGTACGGACGACCAACTGTGGCAAATGGTTGACAGAGAATGGAGAACCATCCCTCAGGACACCATTCGCACTCTTATTGACTCTGTACCTCGACGTGTTTCTGCGTGCATCGCCGCTCGCGGTGGTCCTACATCCTACTGAGTCGATGCCGTGCGCATCGTGTAACCTGCATATCGGTTTGAAATAAACATCAATTATTCGTCCGTGCCGTCTCTGTTTTTTCCCCAACTTTCATCCCTTTCGAACCACTCCTTCTTGGTGTTGCATTTGCTCTGTCAGTCAGTGTATATTCATCAATTTCTGATGTAGTGTTTTTGGTAAGGATTAGAACAAGTCTATTACTTTCTTCGATCTGTCTCAGTCTCATCTTTGGTTTTGGCAATAAAAAGTGGCCAAGGTGCGAAGGGTGCAAGAGGGAGCAGCAGGCGTCTGTGTTTGTATGAAACTGTCGCTTGTTGAGTCAAGTGATGTATAGATTACGCAGACTGATACGTACAGGAAACTACAGTATGTCCCTTCTCAGTTTCCCTTCTATGACAGATTGTAGTAGAACCCGTAGAGATCCAACCGCCTTTCGGTCTCAGGACTCCGAGAGAGAGAGAGAAAGAAATACACATTTAGCACTAAACCATAGCAAAATGATTTTATTTTATTAATTCACCGTCACAGTAGGGTACGTCTGTCTTTTTAGCCGTGAGTGAGCGAAGTTGGAGAGGAACGCATGTTATCGACAATAATAATAATAATAATAATAATAATAATAATAATAATAATAATAATAATAATAATAATAATAATAATAATAATAATAGGCCTAATAAAAATCATTTTACCGGGCGAGCTGGCCGTGAGGTCAGGGGCACGCGGCTGTGAGCTTGCATCCGGGAGATAGTGGGTTCGAATCCCACTGTTGGCAGCCCTGAAGATGGTTTTCAGTGGTTTCCCATTTTCACACCAGGCAAATGCTGGGGCTGTACCTTACTTAAGGCCACGGCCGCTTCCTTCCCACTCCTAGCCCTTTCCTCTCCCAACGTTGCCATAAGACCTAGATGTGTCGGTGCGACGTAAATCAACTAGCAAAAAAAAAAAAGTGCTTATGATGTCATATACAACATTTTTCAAACAAAATCCAGTGTCATAAGATAACAACTCATCACTTCCCACAATATCTGAGACTCGCGCTATCATAAGGACTACTTATCTTTTAAAACTTTTTTTTTTTTAGCTATAACGCCATTCTAAGCGTTATTTTTGTTTAAAACCATAATTTGATAGTTTCACCCATTCCTCCCCCACCCCTCTTCGAGCTAAGTTAATATTTTTAAGGTTTTAAGGTTTTTAAGGTTTTCAAATGTCTTTTAGGATTAAGGAGAGATGAATATGTCCTTCTTGTAGGCCTAATTATTAGATTACACCTAAGCAAGACATAGCTGATGATGTCCAGTCCCTAGTCGGAACATGTACTACAGTTTTTAGTTTACCAAAGGCAAATCAACAGTATCGATTAGGTGGAATCATTGCTTTATTTCTCTCAATTCTATGCGTATATGTCACAATCTCTTGTTAGATAATGTACAGGTCCTTCACCCAGCCAGGTGGAGATGGAGATGCTTACAGCTAACTCCGGAGAGTCATGAGGCGTGAACAAAGGCATCTGATCTTAACCCCTCAGGTTCATAGATACCTTGTAAAGGAGAAGATGAACTGAGAAATGAAAACAGTCTCCTGCCGTAACATGACCCCAACTCACCGCCCCATTTGACTTGCGCAAAAATCCTTCCTCCGTGTTCGGTATCAAATGAAATGTGAGATGGAGGGGCTGGTTCGTTAACACGGCGTACGAGCCAGATACAGGAAGTTGACCATTAACTTGAACAGAACAGGTTCTGTAGGTAGGGCGGGTGTAATCCACACACGTGATAGCAATGATATAAGTGTGTGCTGACAAAAAGAGAGACAGAAGGACTTATTAAAATAAAAGACTTCAGGACATCTAGCATCCACCCTCAAGTGACCTCAGAGACAGGGAAAGGAACTTCATAACATTAAGTAGGCTCATTTGTTAAAATGATATATAATACCTCGTTAAAGTTCAACTTACACTTTTATAACGGTAAAATGAAACACGTTTCTTTTTTCCTTTTTGTTTTGAATACCGTCAAAGGTAAAAGAGTCAAGGTTCGATAACTCAGATAAAACTTTTCGAAAAACAATTAATTGTCTGTCTCTGTGGTGTAGTGGTTAGTGTGATTAGCTGCCACCCCCGAAAAGACCGGGTTCGATTCCCGGCTCTGCCACGAAATTTGAAAAGTGGTACGAGGGCTGGAACGGGGTCCACTCGGCCTCTGGATGTTAACTGATTAGAGAGGGGGGGGGGGGTTCGATTCCCTCCTCAGTCATCCTCGAAGTGGTTTTCTGTAGTTTCCCACTTCTCCTTTAGGCAAATGCCAGGATGGTACCTAACATAACGCCACCGCCGCTTCCTTCTCTATTTCTTTCAAACTTCCCACCCCCTACAAGGCCCCTGTTCAGCATAGAAGGAGAGACAGCCTGGACGAGGTACTGGTCCTCCTTCCCAGTTCCATCCCCCGACTCAAAGTCTCACGCTCCAGGACACAGCCCTTGAGGCGGTAGAGGTGGGATCCCTCGTTGAGTCCGAGGGATAAACCAACCCTGGGGGGTAAACAGATTAAGAAATAAAGAAATAAATATAATAATAATAATAATAATAATAATAATCGTGACAGTTCAATACAATTGTTGCAAGCTTCTTATCATGATGTTTCGAATCCTACTCCTCCACTTCCATGTCCTAGTGGGCCCAACAGAAGAAGCAACAACAAAGAATCCAAGTTGCTACACGCTAAATTTTTCGAAATAGAAAGTCATGTTGCGGTAGTTTCCGTGATTTATGGCCTTAAAATATAAAGTCGCATATGCCAGAACATTATTATTATTATTATTATTATTATTATTATTATTATTATTATTATTATTATTATTATTAAGCAGATCTACATTTACATTGTCATCATGTTACTTTGTCAATACCTTGGACCAATATAATACGAGAGGCCGCATATCAAAGGAAGGGAATTGTATTCGAGTACTCGTTTATGAGAATCTCCGTTATTGCAAGTTTCACTCGGCCACATTTGAGTGACTCAATATTCCGGTATTTTGTTCTTTTTATCCTTCCAGCCGTCACGTTTCCCACACCCTTATGGGTTTGCGGGTGCGGTCTGCATCGCAGTGCACTTGACCTCTTTTATTGGTATTGGATGTCCTTTACGACGCCAATCCTATGTAGAGCGTGTTTCTGTGGTAGTTAGCAGTGTGATATGTTGTGGGTATATAAAGAAGTGTGTATTGAGACAAACACAAACACTCAGTCCACGAATCAGAGGAATTAATCTGACGTAGTTAACATACCTGACTTGGCCAGTTATCGAACTTGGAACCCTCTGAACTGAAGTTTACTACGCTAACCATTCAGCTAGTGAGCCGACATTCAAGGTTCCTGTATCGTTCTTTATTTTTATTCTCAGACCAGAGGTATACATTTTAATTTATTTTTTTAATATTTGTTTTACGTCGCACCGACACAGATAGGTCTTATGGCGACGTTGGGATATGAAAGGGCTAGGAGCGAGAAGGAAGCAGCCGTAGCCTTAATTAAGGTAGAGCCCCAGCATTTACCTGGTGTGAAAATGTGAAACCACGGAAAACCATCTTCAGGGCTGCCGACACTGTGGTTCGCACCCACTATCTCCCGGGTGCAAGCTCACAGCTGCGCGCCCCTAACCGCACGGCCAACTCGCCCGGTAAATAATAATAATTTAAGTCATTTTATATATTAACAAGGAAAACGTGAGAAGCTGTCTTTAATGGTGCATCGGATGTAGCATGTTCAATTTTTACCGGGCGAGTTGGCCGTGCGTGTAGAGGCGCGCGGCTGTGAGCTTGCATCCGGGAGATAGTAGGTTCGAATCCCACTATCGACAGCCCTGAGAATGGTTTTCCGTGTTTTCCCATTTTCACACCAGGCAAATGCTAGGGTTGTACATTAATTAAGGCCACGGCCGCTTCCTTCCAACTCCTAGGCCTTTCCTATCCCATCGTCGCCATAAGACCTATCTGTGTCGGTGCGACGTAAAGCCCCTAGCAAAAAAAATATTCAATTTTAATTAAATGATTAAAAATGAGACATCAAAATTGTCGATGGCATTTAAAATTGTTCATTGGCGGAAACCTGCATCACTGGCTTCGCGCCCAGTAAAGAACACCTGCAGGACAAAATTCTAATACTTGGGCATCTGCTACGACCAACAGTTATTAAGATGGACGTTAAACAAATATGTAACGTTATTTCTATTACCTTCCTCGCTGCAAGAACACGTAGAGTTAGTTTAGCCTTCTCGCAGTTCACGTCTGTGAGGACGGGGAATCCTAATACTGAAGACGGCACACACCCAGCCCCCGAGTAAGGTTAAATAAACAATATACTGACCAGGATTATTTTAAAAAGAATAAACTCCCTCACGAAACAAAACTGGTGTCAGGCTTCATCTTTAAGAAGACATTAAGAAATTACCCAGCTAACAAGGTATTGTACTCTTTAGGTGAATTTTGACTATTTGCAAATATTTTATGTATGCAAAAAATTAATTTCCCAGAAGGAAACGGTAATTAAATTTCATCGATTGCAAATGTATGCACGCTTATAGTGTGCTATGTAAACATATGCTTTTTGTATCTATCTAATTCTGAATTAAATACAGGTAACAGAAATAAAGTATATTTTGAAATTTAAATTCGAATGTCTTGTAATGCTTACATCAATTCGGGTTTGGAATACTTGCACGGAGTGACATTTGTACGGTGTGACACTTGCACGGAGCTCTTCATTCTGTCTAATAGTATTTGATGAGTCAGAAGTACGATGGTGACATTTGCACGGAGTGACACTAGCACGGAGTCTCGATTTTCATACACTCCGGTATAAAAAGACACGTTCAGTACATCTCATAGCAGATCTGGCGTACGTCTCCGGTATAAACTGTTGAAATCATACTCTCTGTTCCCCTCGCATTCTTTTGCATTTACTACACTTTTTGTCACTTTATTCGCTGCTTCATCCGGAATACAAATACGACTTGCCTCGCCTAAAACTATACTAAATGTTCTTGTTATTCTTCTTTTACGTTTACTTTTGTTGAAATCTACGCACCGCCAATAAGTCAGTTGATTTTTATTGGTATAGTCCACAATATACTAATGTCCGCTGTAAATCAACAAAGGCTTCCCTTTGGTGGTCTTGGTGAACTCCATAACTGCAGAACAACTATCGTATTAAGTGCAGCAGTGAATAGGGAACATGCATGATCCGGGGTTTTAATTAAAAATATGCTAATCTGATTCAAAATTTCATGCAGAATTCAAAAATGTGATCAGAATGTACAAATAGTAACTCCAAACATGATAAAAATCTACGAAAATGTCACGTCACGCAAGTACGCGATCTCATTGGTCTGACGTCATCGTACAGGTTGACTGAATTAGCAGACGAAATAACACATAGTGTGCTGTGAGAAGCAGGATACACTTCGCGTATTTCTACTTTATGTTAGTGTCTGGTATGGTTAAATTCGAGGTCTATACATTGGATAATAATCTGAGTGGTATATTTTAGACTTAAAATGAATCCTGCGCAGACAGTGAGGCAGAAAACTTATAAATGGTGTAGAGTTCCGAATTGCACATCGCATACCATACCAAACAAATTGTTTATAAATGTTCCAAAGACGCTAAAACTAGGCAAAAATGGATTTTGGCGAGCCGGAGAAATGCTGGTGATATATCGGAAAAGTCTACAGTTTATTTTTTTTTTGAAGATTTTAACGTAAGATGAATTTGTTTGAATTTTCAAATCACTTTTCCATGTCAGCTGTTCTAGTGGTAAAACTTTAAATTTTAATGTATTATGCTTTATTTAAATGCTTCAATTACATCTTGGAATATGAAAGGAATAAACAGTGCATTAAATAATGCTGATTATTAAAGTATCCTCCAAACCTAACCTATGTTTTGGGTGATCCATGTCAAGATAATAAATCAAAGGGGTTATGAACCATTTTTGACAGCTCTAATTCTACCAATATATCTTGGCATGGGACAGTTATGTATGTCTTTATTCAAGAGCTTAATTGGTAAAGAAATTTAGGCTATATCTAAATACTCTATAATGTAACAAAGAATAGGCGTGTACATCATGAAAGGAAACAACGTGAATTTAACAAACGTATAACTCTACACAAAACCAATGCTTGTCTGTTGGGGGTCTTATAAGTTAACAATGCTCAGTTATAATAATTATCATAATATTAATGAAATAAATAACATAATTGCACACAGGTGAAAATAGTGATGTAGGTGTTTAAAATATTATCGTACTTAGCCAAAGTTTTAGGTTATACAAGCCAAGTCAATAAACCGAAGGGTAAAAATACAGCGCGAGTTGGCCGTGCGGTTAGGAGCGCACAGCTGTGAGCTCGCATCCGGGAGATAGTGGGTTTTGAACCCCACTGCCGGCAGCCCTGAAGATGGTTTTGCGTGGTTTCCCATTTTCACACCAGGCAAATGCTGAGGCTGTACCTAAGGCCACGGCCGCTTTGTTCCCATTCCTAGGCCTTTCCTGTCCCATCGTCGCCATAAGACCTATATGTGACGGTGTGACGTAAAGCAAACAGCAAAAATAAATAAATAAATAAATAAATAAATAAATAAATAAATAAATAAATAAATAAATAAATAAATAAAAGTCAGTCACAGCACCCAAAGACATTCCTGTATTGAGCGACTAAAATGTCACCAGGACACTTTTCTTTCCTGATATGCTCAGCTTGTTAAAAGCCAAATGTAATTATTGTCTTCACGGCCCGCTAACTACTTCTACGATTTTTGGGAGACGCCGATGTGCAGGAATTTAGTCCTGCAGGAGTTCTTTTTACGTGCCAGTAAATCTACCGACACGAGGCTGACGTATTTGAGCACCTTCAACTACCACCGGACTGAACCAGGATCGAACCTGCCAAGTTGGGGTCAGAAGGTCAGCACCTCAACCGTCTGAACCACTCAGCCCGACTTGTGAAAACTAGATGAAGCCATATTTATCTTTATCATGTTTAATTTTTTTCCCTCCACAAAGATATTTAATTCTCTTTCATGGGCCCCGGAAGTGGTTAGGCCAGTTGTCCCAACTATAAATATTTTTTTGGGGGGGGGAATGATAGATTATAGCCCTATAGTACTATGATCTTTCTTTCTTTCTTTCTTTCTTTCTTAATCAGTTTATCCTTCAGGGTTGGTTTTCTCTCGGACTCAGCGAGGGATTTCACCTCTACCACTTCAAGGACAGTGTCCTGGAACGTGAGACTTTGAGTATGGTGATTTAACTGATGAGGAGGGCCATTACCTCGCCCAGGCGGCCTCACCTGTTATGCTCAACAGGGGCCTTGTTGGAGGATGTGAGGATCGGAAGGGATAGACAAGGAAGAGGGAAGGAAACGGCCGTGGCCTTAGGTGCCTGGAGGAGAAGTAGGAAAATACGAAAAACCACTTCGAGGATGGCTGAGGTGGGATTCGAAACCGTTCTACTCAGTTGACTTCCCGAGGCTGAGTAGAGCCCGTTCCAGCCCTCGTACTATTTTTTCAACTTTCGTGGCAGAGCCGGGAATCGAAACCGGGCCTCCGGGAGTGACACACATTAACCACTACACCACAGAAGCGGACTAGTACTATAATGCTACCTATATGTTTATGTTAGTGCTGAAATCCGATTTCTTACTTTACTAATGCTGAAAGCCCGAAAATGTAATGTTATTCTTTAATAGGGGAATCAGTCTAGAAGGAAATGTTGAAAGTGATGTGATATCTGTCCAGGTTCGTTGTTATCCTAATACTATGGGTTACAGTACATTGCACGTATATAAAAGACGCCACTTACAAACTTGCTTGTTATCCGCGAATTTCTGCGGCCACAAAAGTCATATTTTTCAAGAATGATGACATCTACACATGGTAGATTGTCTGACTGTGCTTTTTTGAACGTTTCTTCTGTCATTTCGAAATTATTCGCGATCATGAATAATAAACAATCGGCTTTTAGCAACGGCTGATGCACAACGGCTGGTAGAGCTCCATGCGGTACTGGATCGTGACGTCACAGCGCGCCGCTTACGTCAGAGGCCGTTTCACTCGCCTTGCGGAAAGGCACTATTAAATATTTTTTAAATCGTAGAAAACAAGGCAACATACCACAATGTAATACGTTTACGTACTATTTCATTGGTGTACTTTTCAAAAAAAAATATTTTTGAAAATGATGCATGTTCCCAATTCTCTCTATATCTATCTATCAGGCGGGCCTTCCCCTCCCCTTCTTCCGCATTCCAACCCTCATGGTCCTCCCTCAAGTGTCACTGTTTGACTTACCCATGCTTAGTAATTTCTTGGAATGTTTGGCATTCCGTGCAAATGTCGACGCATTCCATTTCCGTGCAAGTGTCTTAACTTCCATAAATACTTTAGGTGAATTTTGGATTATAAAAAAACATGGTTACGTCAATTTAACATGTGATGTACAGTATACACCTCAGCACAGTTCTTGTGACATATCCACTTCTGATAAATATAGGTACCGGAAATAAAGTATACTTTGAATTTGAATCTATCTTTTTATTTAATTTCCAATGATGTAGTCATGAAGACGCGTGTCTTCGAAGTACTTGCACACTTCCAAAAGATGAGGGTCAGATAATCCATGTTTTGCCCGTTAAAGCAACACTCTTTCAAATGATGTTAACATTATAGTTTAATGATGGAGATGGGTGACATTGAGTATATCACGGCTCATGATCGATGAGTTGCCACGGCTGGCCGTTGGCCAACAGCAAGCGCATCCGGCCAGGTATCTCCTTCCTGCCACTGCCAATGACCTGGCAGCACAGACGTCCTCTCAAGACTCGGCGCCGACAGCTCGCGGCATTCAAAATTATATTCGCTAAAACCAGAGTACCGGCGAATGTACAGTATTAACTTGAAATCATCATATGGTAATTACTGTTATCGGTACCATGGGCGGGACTGTACTCTCCCGTTGTTATGTCGAGATGATGATCATCAGCAACTTTCTTCCCTTAATCTCTACGCATATGGCCAGACAAGTAGCATTTAGACTGCACACAGAATACCATTAATATTATTGTTATTTATCTATTAATCTTCTTCCTTTCTTAATCCGTTTACCCTCCAGAGTTGATTTTTCCCTCTGACACAGCGAGGGATATCACCTCTACCGCCTCAAAGGCAGTGTCCTGGAGCGTGAGACTTTGGGTCGGGGGGATACAACTGGATAGGAAGACCACTACCTCGCCTAGGCGGCCTCACCTACTATGCTGAACAGGGGCCTTGTGGCGGGAATGGGAAGGTCGGAAGGGATAGACAAGGAAGAGGTGGGAATCAATCCCCCACATCAACCCAGCTGAACTCCCGAGGCTGAATAGATCCCGTTTCAGTCCTCGTACCACGTTTCAATTTTTCGTGCAGAGACGGGAATCGAACCCGGGCCTCTGGGTGTGGCAGCTAATCACTCTAACCACTACACCACAAAGATAGAATGGTCACAAAAATTCACTCCAATCCAAATCGAAAACGAAATCCATTCAGGACGATCACATGTGAAACCATTTTTGAAGTGTGGTTTAATAGACTCTGATGATGTTCTTTCAAGAACGAATCAAGTCATTCTATTTTAATTAACTTGTTTATTTCAAGAATCATACTGTTAGCACATGTTTACTTTTTCAGGTAGTTCATAAATTTATTACTCAAAATTGATTTCGGCAGACTGAAGAACATAACACTTATAAAGAAAAAGTTGGTTAAAAATGGGAAACCACGGAAAACCATCTTCAGGGCTGCCGATAGTGGGGCTCGAGCTCAACATCTCCAGAGTGCAAGTTAACAGCTATACCGCCCGAATCGTGCAGCCAACTTAATCGATCATTCTTCAAACACTGTCCAGTCTATGTCTAGAACGAAATATAATCAACTTTCCTATGTAGATACCGGTACTGTAAGTGTTTCAGATGGTTTTACTTATACAATATAGTTCTCTTCGAAGACAAAAGCGTGTGTCTCAAGACAAGATCATTAAGGTATCGTAATTCTAATTAATGATTTCCTATATAGTCGGGAAGCTGGATATTGGCAATAAAATGCCTGACGTACTCGGAAAAAAAAAGATTCAAGCTCTCGTTCTTTCTCGTTTCCTGAACCCACCTGGGCTGTTACGTCTCGTTATTGCCTCGTTTACATTAATCAACCCTAAAACCACTTTAATAACAATTTCCTAACGATCGTTTCCAGCAATTAGAATAACGACCGTGATATCTGCGACCACCAGTCCAGCAGCCAGGTAAACAACTTTCTCTAAAAATGAAAATAAATAGTGTTTTGGGTGTTCCACTAAGATGTTAACTAATTCAACTTCGGAGTGCTATCCCATGAGGTCGGTTTTAAACTGAAGGTCATGGAATACCATTTAAAGAATGAATTCATGCACCAATGCCAGTAGATTTTTGTCAGGTGTAAGGAGATGGCAGGTGGTGATAGCCGAATGGCAATGTCTCTGCCTTCCCACCGAGGCGGCCTTGATTCGAACCTTGGTCAATGCATGTGGGATTTTTGAAAAGAAAAATAGTGTCACTGAGATTCTCATTTCACGTAAATCAGAGGTCCAGTGGCTATGATCACTATATCAACAGCCATGTAAAAGAACTACAAGCAAGTGGAAATACTATGAGCATATTTCTTTTCACAATGAAACCAAAGTCTACAAGCAATTTATAGGAAAAAATGTGATAAACCTGGGTCATTAAAATTACACTTCATGTCCTATTTTCCAGATTCACTTAAAAACAAAATCAAGTAGCCTGTAACCATTAACCATTCAAGCACTCAATTATCATTTTTTAAAATAGCACTCTTAAAGACTTCAATTGGTAGCAATCCTTGGAGTTACAGTGGAACCTCGATAATTCGCTACCTTTTATTTCGAGTTATCGAAATTTCGAGATACAGAGAATACCGATTTTGAGCATAATTGAACATAATTCAATCATATGTATCTACGGGCTTATACTCAGTACATTATTCTTAACAGTATTTAAAGGGCTGTGAGCTTGCATCCGGGAGATAGTAGGTTCGAATCCCACTATCGGCAGCCCTGAAGATGGTTTTCCGTGGTTTCCCATTTTCACACCAGGCAAATGCTGGGGCTGTACCTTAATTAAGGCCACGGCCGCTTCCTTCCGGCTCCTAGGCCTTTCCTATCCCATCGTCGCCATAAGACCTATCTGTGTCGGTGCGACGTAAAGCCCCTAGCAAAAAAAAAAAAAAAAGTATTTAAAGGTATACAAACAAACTCTATTTTGCGGCTTCACTTTAATTATAATCCTTATTATAGTAAAGTTTTAGAAGACAGGATACAGTGCATACAGTAGTGAAACAAGAAAAATACCTCCGTTAACATTTTCGGAAAACATCTGTTAGTCTTTTCTGTTTGTTACTGTTAACCATTTCTCCCTTCACGTTGAAATTTCTCGTCAACACCACGCAGCCGAGATTCGTAAATGGAGCTTGTAATCCACGACTTCCGGGGTTGCTTTCGCACGTGACCGGTAATTAATTCACACCCGAGAAACAGCGAGGCTTCGCCGATTTTCCGATCATTAGAAGTTTTTGTTTTTCGGTTCCCGTCATATTAGCTCCCGGCATCACCGTAAACCTTTCTTTACTTGTTAACTGTTCTTCACAAACCACAAATACCGTATTGCACAGTTAATGTTGCACAAACTTGGAGTTAAAGAGTATTTTTTGCTTCAAGGGAAGAAATGTTTCCTTCGAGAAATCGAGAAATTCGTGTAACCGAATTTCGAGTAATAAAGAAATAAATACACGCGAACAATAGAAAAAACGGCCGGGAAATATAAGTTACTTCGAGATACTGAAAATTCGAATAATTGGGGTTCGAGATATCGAGGCTCGACCGAATAATAATAATAATAATAATAATAATAATAATAATAATAATAATAATAATAATAATATAATCATGGAATTTTTAACGACGGTTGTAACTGCTAACGATCATGACAGTCGGAATTTTGGCTCACATGTGTTCTTTAACATACTGGAAGCCAATGACATAGCCTACATTCATAGTATTTAACACCCTTAAGTCCGACTCGTTGACTGAACGGTCAGCGTACCGGCCTTCGGTTCAGAGGGTCCCGGGTTCGATTCCCGGCCGGGTCGGGGATTTTAACCTTAATTGGTTAATTCCAATGGCACGGGGGCTGGGTGTATGTGTTGGCTTCGTCATCATTTCATCCTCATCACGACGCGCATGTTGCCTATTGGCGTCAAATAGAGAGACCTGCACCTGGCGAGCCGAACCCTTCCTGGGATATCCCGGCACTAAAAGCCATACGACATTTCATTTTTTTCAACACCCTTAAATAAATACACCAAATGTCCGGCTCTTAGGCTGATTTGGCAGCGTCGAGTACTTCGGTTCTAGAGTCCTGGGTTCGATTCCCAGTCGGACCGGAATTTCATCTGCGTCTGGTTAATTCCTCTGACCCGGGGACTGGGTGTTTGTGATAGTACATAGGACTATAGGGCCTTCTCCTTCGTGAAGTGTATGGAAGGGCCGAACTCCCTATATAAGGCAGGTCGCACGTGCTTCAGTGGTTCAGTTTGGGTTCAGTTCCCCTAGGGATTGAAAGAGTTCAGTGGGTGTAGCTGTGGAGCACTGGAGTGTTAGTAGATAAATCCTAGAGTAAACCTACCAGTTGTGTGTTTCATTTCAATGTTTGACTGTCTGGGTGTGCGTTATGACACACACAGGAAAATAGCTAAACAGAATTTTTCGAAATTCAGTATTCATAGCCACGTTGTTCACTAGGCTATATGCTATTTATTCATTTATTCATTTTTTACTGTTAGTTTAACGTCGCACTAACACATGGATGGGAAATGGCAAGGATTAGGAAGGTAGTGGCCGTGGATTCAATTAAGGTGCCTGGTGTGAAAATGGGAAGCCATTGAAAACCATCCGCAGGTATGCCGACCGTGGGATTCCAACCAACCATTTCCTGAATCCAAGTAGATAGCTACGAAACCTCAACCGCACGGCCAACCCATTCGGTGTATATATATATATATAATTTAATCAGTATACAGTGGCGTAATAATATTAAGGAGACCTAAGCCATTAATATTAGCTATATCGAAAACTGTACATAATAAAAGTCGCGCAAAATATATCATCGTTTAATCTCTTACGTCTCATACACTTTTATTATGGTAACGGAGAAATTAATGATTTTTTAAAAATATGTTTTTTTCGCCAAGTCCATCAACTACGAGTGGTGCTAATAGAAATATCGTTCAGTCCTCATGATAACGACTTGACTTGAAATCGTGGTTTTTTTAATAATATGAAAAGCCGCGTAGTAATCAGTCTCTATTTATCACGAATGTAATGAAAATGACTGTCAGAAAGAGAAATAAATTTTAAGGAACGATTACTTAAACAATCAAAGAGAATGGAATCATAAAGAGGGAAATGTAAGACTCACCAAACCTCAGACGCCCTAATGTGGCCAAATGAAATGGCTTCCAGTGTCCTGAAGCCCCCAAATCTTATCAACAATAACAATGCACTTAGATGACAGTACTGCTGCAACTATACAGGAAGTTAACTAAAAGAAATGCTCTTAAGAGCAGAAATCCTCGTCCAGAAACATACAACTTCCATTTTTCAGATCGTTAGCAAGTATTTTTGACAGGAAACATGAAATCTAACATACAATAGGGAAACTGTCACCTGGGTGACAGCACTAAATGCAGATCAATGTTAAATGAATGAATGCGAGAGAAAAATACAGTCGAACCTCGATATCTCGAACGTCCATTACTCGAATTTTCAGTATCTCGAAGTAACTTAAATTTCCACGCCGTTTGTCCTATTCTTCATTTTTATTTATTTCTCTATTAGTCGAAATTCGGTTACACGAATTTCTCGATTTCTCGAAGCAAACATTTCCACCCTTGAAACAAAAAATACTCTGCTACTCGAATTTTGCGCAACTTTAACTGTGCTATACGGCATGTGTGGTTTGTGAGGAACAGTTAACAAGTAGAGAAAGGGTTACAGCGATGCTGGGAGATAATATGACGGGAACCGAAAAACTAAAACTTCTAATGATCGGAAAAACAAAGAAGCCTCGCTGATTCTCGGGTGTGAATTAATTACGGTCACGTACTAAAGCAACCCCCGAAGTCGTGGATGACAAGCTTCATTTATGAATCTCGGCTGTGTGGTATTCACGAGAAGTTTCAACGTGAAGGGAGGAAAGGTTAACGGTAAAAAACAGAAAGGACTAACGGATGTTTTCCGAAAGTGTTAACGGAGGTATGTTTCTTGTTTCACTACTGTATGTACTGTATTCCTTCTTCTAAAAGTGACTACAATACGGGTTATAATTTGAGTGATGCCGTGACATACAGTTCGTTTGTATATGTTTAATCTGTTAAGAATAATGTATTCGGTATAAGCCTGTAGATACATATGATTTAATGAAAATGAAATGGTGTTTGGATTTTAGTGCCGGGATGTGTCCGAGGACTTCGGCTCGCCAGGTGCAGGTCTTTTGATTTGACGCCTGCAGGCGATCTGTGCGTCGTGATGTGGATGAAATTATGATGAAGACGACAAATACACCCAGTCCCCGTGCCAGGTGAGTTAACCAATTATGGTTAAAATTCTCGACCCTGCCGGGAATCAAACCCGGGACCCCTGTGAACAAAGGCCAGCACGCTAACCATTTAGCCATGGAGCCGGACATATGATTCAATAATGTGCTATACATGCTGAAAAACGGCATTCTCTATATCTCGAAATTTCGATAACTCGAAATAAAATGTAGCTCCCGAGGTGATTCGAGATATCGAGGTTCCACTGTAAACAAGGGAAAAACGATAAGGGTCTGTAACAAAGTGACATATATAAGAGGATACACACTACAACCTTACGTTAAGAGTGGGAGGGATTACATGTTTCGACTGTCGAGTTATAATCTCCACACCCACGGAAAAATAATTCCAACATTGTTTATAAAATAACTCGGCATATTACAATCTGCTTAGGAATGGGGGTTATGTTATGTAGAATTTCTGTTCCTGGCGCTCATCATTTCTGTGCAACTTACTTTCTCTCACTCTCTTTTTAAATTTTATTTATTTTATATTTTATAAGTACGCATTTGTGAGTTTTAACGAGAGCTATGCATCCTTTATTCTGCTCCATGCTGGTAATGCATGGATTTCAAGTGACTCCGGATTCACAACGTTTGTCTTGTGCCTTCAAACAGCCCACTTGGCGATATCTGCTCTAGAGACTGGAGTTCGCTGATAATTACAAGTCTCTATAAGATATGAGAAACGTCAAGTCAGATGCGCCCTCGTTCTACAAAATGGAAATACCACAGCACAAGGGTTGCTTCATTCGTTTATACTAACATTTATGAAATAATTCCATTAAATCTGCTTTATGAAATTTGTCAACATATTCATAAAGTTAAATGTTGCTTAGTAAAAATAATCATCATCATCAAAGGCCTAGGGCTTAAGAGATGGTATTTTCAACAACCATTTCCTCGAGAATTTATGGAACAATTGGAGAAAACTGACGTTCAAGATATCTGCCGAAAGTTGCCCTTGCCCCATAACGAATCACTCAATTCAGCTTCTAAGCTTCAAAGTTCTCCTTGGCAACAAAAAGAAAATCACCGAGGCCACCACAGCTCAATCGGAGGACTGTGGATTCAGTTACCAGTTAGCCATGTTTATTCAGTACTTAACACTTCTTCGGCATGTGCTATATGAACTCGACACGACTCCTTAAACTGAAAGTACAATGTGGTCGTGAAAGTTAAATATTCAGCAATAGTAGTCTATGGTTTGTAAGTGTTCCTTGAAATTCTGGACTTTTGCTAACGTTACTATACCGCGAAAGTTTAGCAGAACCCATAAACTTGGAGACGCCACTTTATTTGGCGTACCCTTGTCATGTATTGCTCCAGTACACTGCAAGCCACACGATTACCTTCTCCTTTCTTAGCATTTGTCCCGTTACATAGGAGCTGCCTTACTACCGTACGTCTGTTCCATAGGGCTCCGCTGTGGACGTCTTCCAGGATCGAGTTGGGGTGCTCTTTTAGACACAGAAGCGTCCTCTTTTCTCATAACGTGACCGTCTGGCCAGGATTACCTACTACGGGATAGAGTAGGCCGTACTGCTAGTGACTCAGCGCCGAGTATTTGGCGGCGGTAAATAATCCGACTTTCCAAAGGTACTATTTCGTTGAAAGTGCCTAATGTCGCATTTGGCAGTCTCCTACTCTTTCCACTGCCGCGTCTAGACTTCCAGAACCAGTCACAGCAGTCATCCGTCACGTCCAGGAGGCGTTCGACCACAGTGTTCGTCGCGAAGTTGTGAACATTTCAAAATAACTTTTCACTTATTGTGATGATGAAATACCTAACTTATAGAGAATGTGCAGAAGTATAGTGTGCTTTTTGATCACGAACACGGGTTACTTTTGGAATTCAAATAGAAAAAATTAACACATGGGGAAACATTGTAGATGCTGTTGGGAAACATGGTAAGTTTAAATCTTTAAATTACAAATATTACAGCATGTTATTTCTTATTTGCCAAATAATATGAGTTTTGAAACCCATACGTTCGTTTTTTTAACAGTAACGTAAAAATAAATAATGACCTTTGGAATACATTGAGGAACCTTCTAAACATACCTTCATCGTTTCGCAAGTCATTTCCGATCAGGGTAACAAAGAATCTCTGACTTTTCCTGATTCTAAACACTCCACTAATGACAGATATCGACGAGAGGCGTATAATTTCTTCTTCCTCCTCATTCTCCAACAAGAACGATATAAATATATATAAATCCTTCTTCGGAAATATTACACTTTGTTTATTCTCCCAAACTTTGTATGAACATGATTTTTTACACTCTCGAACAGCAATCGACAGCTGCGGAAGACAGTTACTTTTGGCCAACCGCTGCGACGGGCAGTTTCAACGAAGTACCCTAGCAGTCACTCCCAACCGTTACTCTTGGCCAACTACTGCGACGGGCAGTTTCAGCTAAGTACCCTAGCAGTCACTGCCAACCGTTACTTTTGGCCAACTACTGCGACGGGCAGTTTCAGCTAAGTACCCTAGCAGTCACTGCCAACCGTTACTTTTGGCCAACCACTGCGACGGGCAGTTTCAGCGAAATGCCCTAGCAGTCACTCCCAACCGTTACTCTTGGCCAACTACTGCGACGGGCAGTTTCAGCTAAGTACCCTAGCAGTCACTGCCAACCGTTACTTTTGGCCAACCACTGCGACGGGCAGTTTCAGCGAAATGCCCTAGCAGTCACTCCCAACCGTTACTTTTAGCCAACCACTGCGACGGGCAGTTTCAGCGAAATGCCCTAGCAGTCACTGCCAACCGTTACTTTTAGCCAACCACTGCGACGGGCAGTTTCAGCGAAATGCCCTAGCAGTCACTGCCAACCGTAACGTTTGGCCAACCGCTGCGACGGGCAGTTTCAGCGAAATAGTACCTTGAACGGGCCAACGGCTTCTGGCACATGGGCTCCTTTAAGTGGGTGCTTGTTCCCCAGTGGAGAAATGCCACTGGAATTCAGTATGCAGCGTCTGTTCTCGAGATTAGGGGCGGCCTCATTGAAACCTGAGAGTAGGTTGGAACTGTCCTCGACGGCAGACGAAGTGACATGTCGGTTGAGTTACTTCATCGCAGCATCTACAGTTATGTCTCATCAGAATTTGGATCACGCCACATGTGTAGTGGTAGCAGAGAGCAGTGTTCACCGATTTGAATGACCTCCGCAGAGCACAATCTGAAATCCACCAAAGTCTTTCTGGATGAATTGGTCCGGTGGGTGAAATCTGGTGCGATTCAGTCAACTTCCACTGCCCAACTGCTCGAGATCTTGCAAGAGGAATGGCGGCGTATTCGAACTGAGGTCCTGTAGATCTTAATCGAGAGCATGCCTGAGTGGGTGGCTGTAAGTGTGGATTCACAATGTTCTGACGGAACAAAGACCTCCAGACAAACATTTTAGATCAGTGTCCAATTACTTTTTTGTGGACAGTGAATATGGTTATTGATCAAGATATTCCAACCCTAATACGAATTAGAAGGGGAAGTTTAAAAATACAGTAAAATCAATAGACAACTAAGACAAAAAACCAGCCATATGATTTAGGGAAGTCAATTTTAAGGAAATCTACCTGATACTGAGCGTCATGTGACGTAAGTATCCTGATAATGCCGTAGTAATCTATCGATTATCCCAGTAAAAATCAGGTTCACAGCACCTGCTATTATCGTATAGGCAGAGTTCACAAGTATATTAGACTTCTCAGAAAATTATTTCAATAAATGTAGCAAATCTCTGCCACTAGGAATGACTCGGATTTCCTAGTGCCGATCCCAAGCCCGGTAAAGGAGGAGGGTCAATGGCTGGTTGTTGAGCCTTGGGGGTTGCACTGATGTCGAGTAAGTGCTGCCATTAAAACTCAAGAAATGCTTTAGTTGACAGTCCATCTGTTAATGTAACCAGCAAATCCTACCCCTCATGAGAATGGGTGAGGGCGAGTACCTGGCGCCTTAAAACTGGGTCCTTTGGGCCGATGACCTTCGATGTTAGGCCCCTTAAAACAACAATCATCATCATCATCATCAAAACTGGGTCCCTCGGCTAAGGTATGGTAACCCCGACAGAGGAGTCCCTGGTCCTCCAGGTTGGGGGTTGTGCGAAGGGCTGGTAACTCTTCCACTTAAAAACTTACCTCACTCGTAAATCTCAGATTAATAACTGGACGGATTCTGTGATGACGATAAAGGCAAGATCAAAGGACAAACGATTTGGAATTAGAGATACATTAAAGCTGGGAACTTGGAACGTGAGAGGCATAAAAGGCAAAGAAGAAGAACTGGATAGAGAGCTGGCTAAGAAAGAAATCTTTGTTACTGTAATTACTGAGACAAAAAAGAAATTACAAGGGACAAAAGAAATTGATAAATACACTATGATTTATAGCGGAGTTACACAGGATAAAAGAGCTGCAGCAAGAGTCGCAATATTAATAGACAGGAAGTGGAAAAACAAAATAGAAAGCTACACCATTATAAATGAGAGGATTTTAGTTCTGAGGTTGAAAGTAGAGAGAGAGAAAAATTAACCATGGTAGCCGTGTATGCTCCTGAAGAAAACAAACAGGAAGAATCTGAACAGTTTTATGAAGTTCTTCAATCAGTGTTTGATAACATATGTAAAAGTGACTTCGTTGTTCTGGATGGTGATCTCAGTGCTCGAGTAGGGAACAAACCAATTGCAGAAATAGTGGGAAATAAAGGTGAACCAATTTTAAATAAAAATGGTACGGTAAATTGATAGAATTTGCACCCTATAATCAATTAAAAATTACTAACACCTTCTTTGAGAAGAAAGACATACATGCATTTACATGGACTGCAAGAGGACAACGATCAATTATTGACTATATAATGGTCAATAAAAAGTTAGGCCCAGATGTAATAGATGTCAGAGTACACAGAGGCAGCGATGTATTCACAGATCATTATCTGGTCATTGCAAAAACCAGAATTCTTGCTAAATGGAGGAAAAGGCTGAATAGAAATATACACATAAACCAAGAAATCTATAAGGTATATTTACTACAGGATAATGGAATAAAATACTTATATCAAGATCGGCTGCAACAGTATTTAGTTCAGATTCCGACAAGTACTGATATTAACAAAGAATGGGAAATCATAACCTCAGCAATTCAGAGAGCAGCAGATGAAGCCATTGAAATGAAGAAGAAATTTAGGAGAAGAACTGGGCTTAAAATATGGAATAAAGAAATTTCAGAAGCTGTCAAGCAAAAACAAATATTATACTTGAAAATGATACAGCATCGCACCCCACAAAATGAGAAAGAATATAAAAACAGGAGGAACAAGGTCAAGTCACTAACAAGAAAACTCAAGCAAGAATCATGGGATAGGTTAATAAACTCAATAGAAGATGATATCCATGATAGGCAAGAGATGGCGTATAAGTTAATGAAGCACCTCAACAGTGATGAAAGAGAAACTGCTAATACAAATGTAATCGAAGAAGAATCATGGATACAACGCTACAAAGAATTATGGCATAACGGAGAGTATGGAGAGAATCAGGAAGATCAAGATGTACAGTAGATAACGACGTTGAAGGAATTGATCTAATAGATATAGAAGAACTTGATACTGTTCTGAAATCCTTCAAAAATAGAAAAGCGCCAAGGTTAGACAATATAAATATGGAGTTGTTCAAATATGGTGGGATCATTCTTAAATTTAGATTGTTACATTTAATTAATCTTTGTTGGAAAATAAGAAATATACCCGAAGAATGGAGGAAACCTAAAATAATATCACTTTTGAAGAAAGGAAATCGAAGTTTTTGCAGTAACCATCGAGGAATAAGTTTATTAAATGTTGGCTATAAAATTTATGCTAAAATAATAAACAATAGACTTAAAATCATTGCACACAATCTCTTATTGGAAGAACAATGTGGATTTAGAAAGGGCAGACCCTGTACAGATAATATATTTAGCCTCAGACAGATACTGGAGAAGAGAATTTAACTTGAATACTTATGTCGCTTTTGTCGACTATGAAAAGGCTATTGATAGGGTAGATAGAGAACAGTTACGGAATATAATGGTAAAAATGGATACCCTAAACATCTTATTCAAGTTATCCAAAGTCTGTACAAAAGGACGAGAATTGTGTTAGATCTAGGATACAAACTAACGGAAGAAATATTAATTAATCACGGGGTACGTCAGGGATGCAGCCTCTCTCCAACACTATTCAATATACTAGGTTCGAGTCATAAGTCATGGCAACTATTTTTTTCTCACGAACAGGAGACAACACGGAAAATATAAGATATGCATTTGGAAATATAGGGCATGTACTTATGCAGAGTGCCTGAAGACAAATTCTGACTTAGGAGATTCTCGTAGGAAAGTGACAGAACGCAGGCCATTGGTAAACATTGTTGTATTATGATTTAGACAGCAAATACACAAGACTACGTACAAAGGACAGGTCTCCACTGGTCACAGACCTTCGAAATAATCACCCAAGGTTTCCACCGTGCGTTGCCAGCGGTGGGGTCAGGCGCTGAATACCGTTCGCTGCGTGTGTATCGCTAACGTGTGACACCTCTCTCCGAAATGCTGTTACGTCTCCACCCACCTCGCCACTGTTCTATAAGGCATGGTATACACACCTAACGCTTCCCGCAGCTCTGCATGGCATTGGCGTGCGTTTCTGCCGCGGAGAACTGCTATTTTAACATACGATCGTTGCTCCTGCTTGTTGACTTCCATTTTGTGACGCTCTCACTCACACACTGAACTTGGGGGCATGCTTAGACCCACACTGTTGTTTACATACACCATCTAGTGGTATCATACGCAAGTACATACCGTACGTTTCCAAATGCATATCTTAGAATTTCCGTGTTGTCTCCTGTTCGCGAAAAAAAATTAGTTGCCATGACTTATGACTTGACTTACGCATATACAGATGACGCAATCAGAAATTGGAAACGAATTGTGCACTCTGGAATAAAATTGAACACAGACACATACATAAATACTATGCTCTATGCAGATGATAAATTTATCCTGCAGGATGATGGAGATAAACTCCAGAAATCAATACATCAGTTAAACACCATTTGTAAAAGATATAATCTTCGGCTATCCAGAACGAAAACCAAAGTTATGGCATGGCAAGGGAAGTATCCTATCAGAGCGAAGATAGTAATTGACAATCAACCAGTAGAACAAGTCACAAGTTTTAAGTACCTTAGTTGTGAAATATCTTTTAATGATGATGACGAGATGAAGAAGAAGCTCCATCGATTTCAACAAATGTGTGGGACAATTCACCGAACACTGAAAGGAAAAGTAAGAGAAGATACTCAACTTAAATTCTATAAGACTATGGTTGTACCAACTTTGTTATATGGAAGCGAGACATGGGTGGATAAAACAAGCTATAGGAACTGAAACGAGATTCCTAAGATCAGTGAAAGGATACTCCCTGAAAGATAAAATACAAAATGAAGAGATAAGACAACAATTAAATACATTCTCAGTGAATGAAAGAATCTTCCAAAACAGAATAGGATGGATAACATCAGAATCCCAAAAGTTACCCTGGAATACCATTCTACGGGAAGAAGAGATATTGGCCGTCGTATGAAGAGATGGAATGAAATCTGAGGTCGAAGCAAAGCAAAGCAAAGCAAAGCAAAGCAAAGCAAAGCAAGCAAGCAAGCAAGCAAGCAAGCAAGCGTAGCAACACTTGTCCAACGGGAGACACAAGTGTCCTTTCTCCACCATGGGGGTTTCTGAAGCGGAGAACTGGCACTGCATTTCCGTTTTATGGATAAACTTGGAAAAACTGATGAAAATAACATTTTATTTGGAAAATCTCGCCGACAAAATGAATTCCCTTCATGAGATACAATTATATGTATGTTTCACGTGTCACCGCACACTGTCATAGTACTTTACTATGTATATGTCTAATTGTCAGCTTGAAGATTAGATTTTGTAATCGTAATCAGAGTCGTGAGTGCATCCCTGAAGTAGCCTACACGAGAATTAACAGATCGAACAGCAAACAGACTATCTACAAGTATAGACCAGGAACTAACAGTGATTCGGCTTAACAAGATTTCTGTTATTTCATAAAAGTGTCTGAAATCCAATTCTCAACCAAACTGTTGGAATTCTCTCTTCTCGTTACCAATATAATCGCAGTTCTTTGGAAGGCCATGAAAGATGGAAACGTCATTACTTAATCCGTAAGAAAATCTGTGTTTGTTAGGAACAGCCTGCACACTCACAAGACTTAGGAAACAAACTGTACAAAGATCCTCGGCTGAGGTATAGACCTTCTGGTTATCCTGTTCCTCTTCAACAAAACTGAAAACGCAATACTCACATTGTACTACGTATGCTCCCAACTCAGCTGCCAGGTCGAAATTAACTGGAAGTCGACCTTGTAAGATATCTTGCTTCACTTGAAGGAAAAACTGGTACCTGTAATAAGAGATTGTACATTGAAAGATCAAAGAGGAAGCTACAATAAGTGTATCTAGCAAAAACCGGAAATTAATATACATATACACCAGAAATAATGGAGTAAATTATATTTCAAAAATACAGTTATGTACATTGCAAACCTTTCACTTCAAAAATCGTCTGGTAGAGAGCAGTACTTTCCACGAAGCATGATATTACTCCTCACTCCTTAATATTTTGAGTTGAAGGTGTGAAATATAACTCTCTGTGCAGATTTGTCCTGCATGGTTTACTCTAATCTATTTACATACAATTCTGATGTCTGTTCTGGTGTGTGTATTTGTAATTTTCGGTACTATCCCAGCATTCGTTCAGAAATGAAAAAGTAAGTATAGGTTCTAGGTTGGTCTCGCTAGAACGAGTTCATCCCGTTCCAGCTCCTAAATTAGGATTTATATCTCCGTGTTAAGGCCAGGAATCGAACCCGAGCCAACCGAGCGGGACGCTGATATACTATAATATTAATTTCCAGTTTTCTTGTCATGGAAATGAAAAGACATGTAAAACAATGAATTTATCCTGTAGCTCTCCTAGTCCTAGTGGTCTACCTTCCTCATACAGACGATACTCGCGCCTTGTGTTTTGGATATATATGTATATTTTTTTTGCTAGTGGTTTAACGTCGAACTAACACATCGAAGCTTATCGGCGGTCTCTTCTGGTGTGTGTATTTGTAATTTTCGGTACCATCCCAGCATTCGTTCAGAAATGAAAAAGTAAGTATAGGTTCTAGGTTGGTCTCGCGAGAACGAGTTCATCCGGTTCCAGCCCCTACATTAGGATTTATATCTCCGTGTTAAGGCCAGGAATCGAACCCGAGCCAACCGAGCGGGACGCTGATATACTATAATATTAATTTCCGGTTTTCTTGTCATGGAAATGAAAAGACATGTAAAACAATGAATTTATCCTGTAGCTCTCCTAGTCCTAGTGGTCTACCTTCCTCATATAGACGATACTCGCGCCTTGTGTTTTGGATATATATATATATATTTTTTTTTGATAGTGGTTTAACGTCGAACTAACACATCGAAGCTTATCGGCGGTGCAAGGATGGCAAAGGGCAGCCGTGGCCTTAATTAAGGTTCATCCCCAGCATTTGCCTGGTGTGAAACTGGAAAACCATCTTCACGGCTGCCGACGGTGGGATCCGAACCCAGCATCTCCCAAATGCAAGCTTATAGCTACGCGACCCTAACCACACGGCCAACTCGCACGGTTGTTTTGGAAAATGGCATATCGATACGAAAAAGTAATGTTTGGGGCGATTGTGTTAGGGGATGCACGATTTGTCCAAATGTGTGTAAAATATTGTGGAGTAAAATAATACATTCAAAGAATGGCACCTCCCTTAATAAACACGAGTTTTCCTCCCCCCCCGGCGATGGTCAGATATCAGAGGCCAAGGGTGTCTCCAATACACACTTACTGTGTTCTTTCTGTCCGGCTCCATGGCTAAATGGTTAACGTGCTGGCATTTGGTCACAGGGGTCCCGGGTTCGATTCCCGGCAGGGTCTGGAATTTTAACCACAGTTGGTTAATTCCCCTGGCACGGGGACTGGGTGTATGTGTCGTCTTTATCATCACCTCATTACGACGCGCAGATCGCCTACGGTCTGGCGAGCCGAAATCCTCGGACACATCCCGGCACTAAAAGCCATACGCCATTTTTTGTGTTCTTTCTGTTTATTTAATAAGACGCTCGTTCTGATGACGTCATGCTGCTTATTCGTTTTCTCCTTGATTGCGGGTTTGAAATATCTATAGTATCCGCTATTTATTGGATAGGGGGGCAAGTTTATTGCACCGCTGCAGATCAGTCGCTATGACTTTCTCCCTTTTACACCTACATCGCTATGTGTGTCTCTGACTTACTCCTGCTTGATCAGACAGCCGTCTAGTTCTGCCAATGTGTTCCCTTTCTACGTCTACTCTCATAGCGTTTCCTCCATAGTGTTTACATTTTTCTATCAGGTTTCCGTCAGTGCGAAAAACAATGCTGGATAAGACAACCGGAAATAATAATAATAGATATATGAATTCGTCCGCCTACAGTGGTGTAGTGCTTAGCGTGATTAGCTGCCACCCCCGGAGGCCCGGGTTCGATTCCCCGCTCTGCCACGAAATTTGAAAAGTGGTACGAGGTCTGTAACGGGGTCAGCCCCGGGAGGTCAACTGAGTAGCGGTGGGTTCGATTTCCACCTCAGCCATCCTCGAAGTGGTTTTCCGTGGTTTCCCACTTCTCTTCCAGGCAAATGCCGGGATGGTGCCTAACTTAAGGCCACGGCCGCTTCCTTCCCTTTTCCTTGTCTATCCCTTCCAATCTTCCGATCCCCCCGCGAGGCCCCTGTTCAGCATAGCAGGTGAGGCCGCCTGGGCGAGGTACTGGTCATCCTCCCCAGTTGTATCCCCCGACCCAGAGTCGGCAGCTCCAGGACACTGCCCTTGAGGCAGTAGAGGTGGGATCCCTCGCTGAGTCCGAGGGAAAAACTGACTCTTGAGGGTAAACAGATAAAGAAGAAGAAAGTAGAGGAAGAAGATAAATTCGCCAACTTCGCTCACCGGCAACATCTTCGTTGTAAACGTGTCTTTTGGAAGTCTAAATTTCTAATGTCTACAAAGTAAAGTCGTTTAAAGGCGACATTATCAACGAGATTGTATTTTCAAATGTGAACTGGATCGACAGCTAGTTTCATTTCTTTTGTGTCCCAAATCTACACGGCGTACTTGCACGTTTATCAATTTGTATTGCGAGAATCCCAATGTATGTCCAACCCTTGTCCCGTTTCTCTACGAGGTCGGGTATGTTTGTTTTTTTTCTAGTTGCTTAACGTCGCACCGACACAGATAGGTCTTATGGCGAAGATGGGACAGGGAAGGGCTAGGAGTGGGAAGGAAGCGGCCGTGGCCTTAATTAAGGTACAGCCCCAGCATTTGCCTGGTGTGAAAATGGGAAACCACGGAAAACCATTTTCAGGGCTGCCGACAGTGGGGTTCGAACCTACTATCTCCCGAATACTGGATACTGGCCGCACTTAAGCAACTGCAGCTATCGAGCTCGGTGAGGTCGGGTATGAAGGGAAATGAATCTTCGTGGCGCGTTTTTACTACGGGATGACCTTCCTGACGTCAACCTCATCAGAGAAGTTAAGCAGATGATATATCACGTGATATATGACCAAGGAAGTACAGGAGAGGGCGTAAGACATGAAGATCACAGCGTACGGCTGCCACGGTGTAGGGGGCAACGCGTCCACCTGTCACCCGGCGGTACCGGGTTCGATTACCGGTTTTTAATTGTAAATGATTAATATCCCTGGTCTGAGGACTGGGTGTTTGTGTCGACCTTAACGTTCAACCCTCTACACTATCATATGGTGCAAGTAGGGGCAAAAGATTATAGGTCGAAGGCCCGAACATATATCATTAAAAAAAATTGGGATCCTCACCAGGATTACTTGATACGAGAACCGGAAAAATTCAAAGGAAAGCAGCGCGATTTGTTCTGGGGGATTTTAGACAAAGGTGTACCGTTACGAAAATGTTGCAAACATTGGACGTGGTATGCTTCGAACTGTCACTGGTGCGTTGGCGTGGAATGACATAAGTAGAAGAATAAGCTTGAATGGAGCTTTTGAAAGTAGGAAAGATCATAATATGAAGATCAAGTTGGAATTCAAGGGGACCGATTGGGGCAAATATTCCTTTATAGGACGAGGAGTAAGGGACTGGAATTAATTATCAAGGGAAATGTTCGATAAATTTCCAAGTTCCTTTAACATATTCAAAATATTCAAGAAAAAGCTAGGTAAACAATTGGTAGAGAATATGCCACCTTGGCGACCGCCCTAAATGCAGATCATTGATTGATTGATTGATTGATTGATTGATTGATTGATTGATTGATTGATGGTTGGAAAGGAGAGATTCGGGTCCACCCAGTGCTCGCTACCCTTTTTTACCGCCAACCAGAACGACTTGTTAGCACAGTCACTTGTTGGAATACACTAACGATATTAATGGGGGTCAGTTATCGTAGTTCCCTTATTTAGTTTAGTTTCTCTGTATATCAGAAGTACTATACTACTCGGTCCATTAATAGCTTAGGTAAGAAGGTAAGCACGGAGAGAAGTCGCATTATTTATTTTTAATATTGTTATTACCAACTTGCTCTTAATTAGACACATTATCTTATGGTTTAATGGACAAACATGTTAGTTCCTTGCATCATTCTCGGTAAATATCATGCGTTACGAAGCCGTGGTAAAACTCTTACCGTGGTATTGTCATTAACCTGTTGCACCATTGCTAATCCTTGGTTTCGAAATTGCGGTTCCTGGACTCTGGTTTTTCTCGCTATTCTCCACCTCGGAAGTAATTGAAAGTGCTATTCTTTAGGCAGTGATACTTTCGAAAGTCATGTCTCTAATTTATCCAGCTGTTTACATTTTGTCTGGAATCGTCAGCTGCCTTCATTTCTAGGACGAATACAATTTAAATTGCTGTACACTTGTCTAAACAAGTTTTATAATCATTTTTCTCCTTGCCAGCTTCATTGTAGTCATTTATATATCTTCTATTACAGCCCTTCATTACATAAACGAATTCATTTTGTTTCCTTAGGTTAGTTTAGGTCCGCCTCTGTGGTGTAGTGGTTAGCGTGATTAGCTGCCACTCCTCGAGACCCGGGTTCTATTCCCGGCTCTGCTACGAAATTTGAAAAGTGGTACGAGGGCTGGAACGGGGTCCACTCAACCTCGGGAGGTCAAATGAGTAGAGGCGGGTTTGAATCCCACCTCAGCCATTCTCGAAGTGGCTTTTCGTGGTTTCCCACTTTTCTAGGCAAAATGCCGGGGTGGTACGTAACTTAAGGCCACGGCCGCTTCCTTCCCACTTCCTTGTCTATCCCTTCCAATCTTCCCATCCTCCCACAAGGCCTCTGTTCAGCATAGAAGGTGAAGCAGCCTGGCGAGGTACTGGTCCTTCTCCCCGGTTTTATCCCCAACCCAATGTCTCACGTTCCAGGACACTGCCCTCGAGGCAGCAGAGGTGGGATCCCTCGCTAAGTCCGAGGGAAAAACCAACCCTGGAGGGTAAACAGATTATGAAGAATAAGAAGAAGGTTAGGTTATCAGTTTCATCCGATATGGAAAATGATCGAGGACGCCAAATTTTAGTGCATTTGAAACTGAAAATGCTCACTTAGATTACTTCTTGGCGAAACTGGATTATTTCTATAAGTTGGGAACTCGAGTTGGTCACCTATTAATTGTAACAAGGCGGCCAACAGTCTTTTTCTCTCTGTTCATCATCCCCAAGATATTGTAGATACACGATATGTGGTGACAAATCCATCTCGGCACTTTGGATTGCACGCGGTGTGCGACTATATCACCCACTCATGACCGGTAAACTTTTAAATCGGATTACGACACTTTTGATGTACGTAATATACAACTTACTCGTGAGGTGTAGCGTACGTAGGCCTTACAGCTTCGGTTAGCTGCTTAACCGCTCGCTCACGGCCGGTTAACTTTAAACAGCGGTAAAACACCACAAATTTCAAAACCGGACTTGACGCAACAGAAACTTAACCATGGTAAGCTATCCATTTTACCACGGTTAAGTCGTAACCGGACATTAGCATAACATAAATGGTTTCGTCTTTGAACTTGAAGCAATAAATACAAACGCGAATAGTTGTATTTTAGTAAAATTAGGCCTACGTCGACGGCTTGACCAGCGGAATAATGGCTCAGCCTGTAAGAGAGATGGACAGTATCAGATACTGTACCTCTAAACTGAGGTTCGAAACCCAGCTTCTACTTCTTTTTGTGTGCTCACCTCGAGGAATCCGAGGACATGAGTTAACTCTACGTTATTATAAATATTGTTTGAGCATACTAATAGCGTGAGATCTCCAAAGTTAAGCAGCATTAGATGTGGTTAGCACTCAGAAGGATAGACCACGTACCGGTAACTTGTGAAGGGGTAGAAGGGTACTGTCCACTCTAACCGAAATAAATAAATAAATAAATAAATAAATAAATAAATAAATAAATAAATAAATAAATAAATAAATAAATAAATAAATAAATAAATAATAATAATAATGTTATTGGCTTTACGTCCCACTAACTACTTTTACAGGTTTCGGAAACGCCGAGGTGCCGGAAGTTTGTCCCGCAGGAGTTCTTTCACGTTCCAGTAAATCTACCGACACGAGGCTGACGTATTTGAGCACCTTCAAATACCACGGGACTGAGCTAGGATCGAACCTGCCAAGTTGGGGTCAGAAGGCCAGCGCCTCAACTGTATGAGTCACTCAGCCCGGCCCTACCCGAAGTAAACTCTGTCTCTGATCAAGATTTCTCTGGCTTAGGTTGGGGCGGCACAGACTACCGCTGATCGTCGATGTTCAGGTCTGGATGCGATACTACGATTTTACCAGTCGAGCTGTCACTGTGGACTAGGAGAGTGGTCAAACTGCTTCACCGCTATCTCGTTTGAAAGGCGCGCAAGCTGGCCGGTTCTCACCGACGGGGAAATGTAGGGAAATAATGTTTTCACAATAAACCCGCCTCCTTGGCTGAATGGTCAGCGTTTTAGCATTCGGTAGTTGGAGTCCCGGGTTCGATTCCCGGTCAGGTCGAAGAATGTTAATCGTAAACGGTTGGCTGGAGGGTGGGAAGGGCGGACTCTGTCTTTGTGCTGTCCTCAACATTGCTGCAACTAGCACACCTTGCACAGCACTATCCTCCACCACAAGAACACGTAGTTTTCCACATAAAGCAAACGCCGCCCAACTTCATCGGAGGGTCATCCTTACAAGAGATGCACCACGCTACCAGTAACCACAAGAGATTATTATAATTCACAATAGATGTCCTTGAATGTGATTCCGATGTCGTTGAAGATAAAGCGTCTTCCTCCATCAATTACATCCGAACAACTAGAGTTGAATGAGTTCTCGTTAAACTAGCCTGGGGATATGAATGGAGGATTTCCGGATTTGCCGGTACGTAAAATAACACTCGTCCGAGTGAGTTGGCCCTGCAGTTAGGGGCGCGCAGCAGTGAGCTTGCATTCGAGAGATAGTGGGTTCGAACCCCACTGTCTGCAGCCCTGAAGATGATTTACCATGGTTTCCCATTTTCACACCAGGAAAACTGTGTACCTTAATCAAGGTCACGGCCGCTTCCTTCCCATCCCTAGCTCTTCCCCACCCCATAGTCGCCAGAAGACATATCTGTGTCGGTGCGATGTAAAGCAACTGCTAAATAACACCCGCAGGACAAGATTTCGGCACTTCGGCCTTTCCGAAAACCGTAAATGTAAAATAAATATAATTCTTCTCCTTTCTTTGTTATGCCCGTTTTCAGAGCGCATTGGAACTTGTTAGCTTGAAGGTGGTTTTCCTTTCTTCTTCTCTTCCCAAAATCTCTTCATGAACTCGCTATGCTGTTTCTTGCGTTCTTCCGTCCATTGTTTCCCTGGGGCTCTTTTAGGCTTTTCGATGAACGTCTGCTTAGCAACCAGATTATTATTATTATTATTATTATTATTATTATTATTATTATTATTATTATTATTATTATTATTATTATTATTCCATGTCCTTGTACTCGTTTTAGTGCAAGCTGAGCGCACCTGAGGGTCGTATGCATTTCTGAAAATGAAATCTCGTTTCTACATTTTTGGACTTCTTAACGGGGAATCGAACCAACAACCTTCCAGCTGAGCCGTGCACACATTTATTACCTCGGCTACACAACCCCAACTGTGTTTTCATGTCGGTCATGATTTTTTCCCATTTGCTTTACGTCGCATCCATATGGATAGGCCTTATGGCGACGTGGTATAGGAAAGGAATATGAGTGGGAAGGAAGCAACCGTGGTCTTAATTACGGTACAGCCCCAGCATTTGCCTAGTGTGAAAATGGGTAACCACGGAGAAACATCTTCAGGGCTGCCGACAGTGAGATTCGAACCCACTATCTGCCGAATATAAACTGGCAACTACGTGACCCAAACCAAGCAGTTATGGTTAACGCCGTGGCTCACCTGTTGGCTATCCGGACGGCCGATGTTCGACTTCTGGTGGATGTCGTCTTGAAATTTTCACCAGAAAAATCATGTGGCATGGGGAAGGGCATCCGGGCTAAAACATTTGGATCTTCATTGGGATAATCTCTTAAATGGGATTGTAAATAAAGCGTACAGGTCTCTGCACATTGTTATGAGGGTGTTCAGGGGTTGTAGTAAGGATGTAAAGGAGAGGGCATACAAGTCTCTGGTAAATGTAAAGGAGAGGGCATACAAGTCTCTGTTAAGACCACAACTAGAGTATGGTTCCAGCGTATGGGACCCTCACCAGGATTACTTGATTCGAGTACTGGAAAAAATCCAAAGAAAAGCAGCTCGATTTGTTCTGGGTGATTTCCGACAAAAGAGTAGCGTTACAAAAATGTTGCAAAAATTTGGGCTGGGAAGACTTGGGAAAAAGAAGACGAGCTGCTCGACTAAGTGGATTGTTCCGAGCTGTCAGCGGAGAAATGGCGTAGACGAGTAAGTTTGAGTGGTGTCTTTAAAAGTAGGAAACATCACAATGAAGATAATGTTGGAATTCAAGAGGACAAATTGGGGCAAATATTCGTTTGTAGGAAGGGGAGTTACCAATAAATTTCCAATTTCCTTGAAATCATTTAACAAAAGGCAGCAAAACAACAGATAGGGAATCTGCCACCTGGGCGACCGTCCTAAATGCAGATCAGTAGTGACTTAAATTAAATTAGCACCGCTGTGGTGTACCAGATATAAGTTAAGGCCTCAGGCACAGAACACAATGCGCCTCTGGATCGAACATGATATGAACGAGTCTACAGTATTTGCGTTGCTCATCTCAGATCATTTCACGCTTCAGGAGCAGCTCACTGGATGAACAAAAGAGTGAAGCCTATGCGGCAACGCTGTCTATTAACTTCTCGCTCTGCATGTTGCGTGCTCACTAGCAATAAGAGCCACGGAGGCCTCTGGATTACCGCGACGAAGGACCTCCCCGTGGGCAGCATTTCTCCACCTGGGAAACAGGCAACTAAATATATCGATCTAGCAGAACCTCTGTTCTTTAGATGTATTCAAATTAGATCGCTGAGCCTGAAGCACTGTTTAGGAGACTCCATGAAACATTATAATATTGATAATACGCTCTAAACATGATCACGAGAAAGAGAGAATGAAATACAGTACTTTGTTAACGTGAACACGTTTTCGCTATAAAAGGTCTCTGAATTTGTTTCTCTTTTGATAAACTGTTAATACAATTCGATTTATTTGTCTATTGACGTAGAATGTTGGGGATGGATTCGATTCCGACACAGTTTGCTGGTATTTGGAGGTGATCAATTATGCCAGCTTTGTGTCGTTAGATTTACGGTCAAGTAAAAGAAATCCTGCGGGACAAAATTCCGGCACCTTGGCGTCTCTGAAAACCGTAAAGGTAGTTAGTGGGACATAAAACCAATAATGACATGAAAATCCACAGCCTGTTTGCAGTCATTCGATCGAGTCGGGAATAGAATGAATGAAGCCCCATCTAGCGGCGAGGACAGGAATTGTGTCGGCTGCCGAAGCTTGTCGCACTCCTCTGGGGCAATGATTAATGAATGACAGATGAAATGAAATGATATTGAATAGCGTTGCTGGAATGAAAGATGACAGGGAAAACCGGAGTACCCGGAGAAAAACCTGTTCCGCCTCCGCTTTGTCCAGCACAAATCTCACATGGAGTGACCAGGATTTGAACCACGGAATCCAGCGGAGAGAGGCCGGCGCACTGCCGCCTCAGCTACGGAGGCTCATAAAACCAATAATATTATTAGGATTTCGGTTCCCGGCTTGTGCAAGACAGCTGTGAGCCTGAAGCAAGAAGAGAGTCGTCACATTAACCAGGCCAGTTCCTGAGCAGCAGTCGTCTTGGCAGGCCTAAATCTCTCTTGGGGATTGATTTAGTTTGTGAATGTGGTGCTGTCTATAGCAGAAGTCAAGAAGGTGCCTTCCACTTCTGGACACGAGTACCAGGTCAATTTGAGGGGACAAATGCGGCCGTCATCCAATCACATCTGAGGTTAGAAATGTAATGTTCCCCTCTGTCTCAATGGTTGCACGGAGATGGATTCACTTTTTTTAGTTTAATTCAGTCAGTTCGTGTTCCAATAAAGACTAGTGTCATTGCAATGGCTGTAACCAAAAAAAAGTGTCTACTTAATATTTCGTTGGAAGTGGTGTTAAAAACGCTATTAAGAGAACATAAGTGAGGAATAAGAAAAAGTCTTTAATTTTAATGATGTTCTAGTTGATAAATCAATGTGCGTGTTACGTACATAATCAATCTAGTGTACCTGTGTTAATACAGTGTCGGCAAGGGCGTAATTGTAATTTTAGGGAATTAGGACAGTTGGCCCGTGGCTATGCCAGGATTTTTCAGAGATTGATTAGAGCAATAAGATCTGGATGAACACTACAAATTATTGAGACCGGCATTGAACATCGTCGTTGCCGGGACAAAACCTCCTATGTGATCATATTTTTGGAGATATACTGACCCGCAGCACATACATTGTGAAGAGCGAGAATGCCTTGACAATATTGCACACGAGATGCCAGAACCTTACCGGCCAAAGTTATTTTATTTATTTACAATCTCTTTTACGTCGCACCGACACAGATAGGTCTTATGGCGACGATGGGATAGGAAAGAGCTAGGAGTGGGAAGGAAGCGGCTGTAGCCTTAATTAAGGTACAGCCCCAGCATTTGCCTGGTGTGAAAATGGGAAACCACGGAAAACCATCTTCAGCGCTGCCGATAGTGGGATTCGAACCCATTATCTCCAGGATGCAAGTTCACAGCTGCGCGCTCCTAAACGACGGCCAACGTTCTAAGCTAAAATATTTCACATACGAGGCTTTTCCCGGCAGCGACGACATTCTAGGTTATTCGTTCTGTCATGAAGCGTGGAAATGAGTTGTAAATGTGGTAGTTTTTCGAATCTTAAAATAACTATAAAAACACTCGTCAAAACTATTCATCACTATGGAAATGAGCGAAATGCAATATTTTATTTTATGGAGGTTTAATGAGTGCCGATTGTTTTTGCAAATGCTTCAACGTGGCACTAACACATACAGAATATTGGCCTGTGAAAAAATGTGATGCTGGATAAACTAGTGTATTACTGTATGATACACTTATAGACAGTTTCAGGTTTGAAACGGCCAACTGATATTGAAGATGCCAATACGATTAAGATGAAAAGATACAAAATTCTCTCATTTTAATACACTTCTTTCGTATTACAGTGAATTCTAGGATGGTTCATTTTGGGTTATGGTCGGACGTATTTTCTTTCAAAGTCTGGATGCCTTGCCTGACTCCACGTGACTTTTCAGCTAATAATTCTATGCAAGGTATCCACTGGGATTCGAGTTTCGGTCACAGAGATGGAAATTAGCAGCTATGTTAATCACGCTCTCATTTCATTTTTCATGAGAAACTGGAAAACTGTTGGCAGTCCTGAAGATGCTTTTCCGTAGTTTCCCATATTCACACCAGGCAAATGCTCGGACTGTACCTTAATTAAGGCTATGGCAGCTTCCTTCCTAACCCATAAGATCTCTGTGCGTCGGTACGACGTAAAGGAAATTCCAAAATTAAAACCTACAGAAAATATCTTTTCCTCTGGAGTCAGAATGAGCGTAACAATTATGTCAATGCACTCAAGAACTTGTGGACACAAATTAAGTGAGAAGCCTGTCTAAAATTTATAAGACCAGATGTTGATAGGAAGCAGAATTACTCATTCTTTCAAATGGACGCTTTTAGTTTCAATTCCAAGAATGTTATGGCATAAATAGGAACCTATTAAACCTTACTCTAATAAATTATCAGGTCAATCGCGAAGTTATAACGAAAATGCCGACTGGTGAGGCCTTTCACACAGCTCGGAGGTGATGACAAATGGATGATTATGGAGTGTTACTGAAATTAAATTCAATCACCACTGATCTGCATTTAGGGCAGTTGGCCAGGTGGCAGATTCCCTATCTGATTTTACCAACTCTTTTCTTTAATAATTGCAAAGAATCTGGAAATGTATTGAACACCTCCCTTGGTAAATTATTTCAATCCCTAACTCCTCATCCTGTAAAAGAATATTCTCCCCAATTTATTATCTTGAATTCCAACTTTATGTTCATATTGCGATCCTTCCTACTTTTAAAAACACCATTCACACTTATTCGTCTACTAATCTAATTCCACGCCATCTCTCCACCGACAGCTCGGAACATACCACTTAGTCCAGCAGCTCGTCTCCTTTCTGCCAAGTCTTCCCAGTCCAAACTTTGCAACATTTTCGTAACGCTACTCTTTTGTCGGAAATCACCCAGAACAAATCGAGCTGCTTTCCTTTGGATTTTTTCCAGTTCTTGAATCAAGTAATCCTGGTGAGGGTCCTATACACTGGAACCATACTCTAGTTGGGGTCTTACCAGACACGTATATGCTCTCTCCTTTACATCCTTACAACAACAACTAAATACCCTCATAACCATGTGCAGAGGTCCTTATTTAAATTGCCGTTTATGTGATTACCCCAATGAAGATCTTTCCTTATATTAACACCTACGTACTTACAGTGATCCCCATAAGGAACGTTCAACCCATGAGCACAATAATTAAACCTGAGAGGACTTTTCCTACTCACAACCTGACTTTTAAGCCCGTTTATTATCACACCATTACCTGCTGTCCATCTCACAACATTGCTGAGGTCTTTAATGAACATGAAGGCTACAGCTGCTCCACTTCCTCTTTGTCCAGCACAAATTAACAAGATTTGAACCTGGAACAGAGGGATGAAATATCGACGTTGAATTGTCTGAGCTACAGTCGGTCCTCGTTACGTGATGTTACCAAATAAATTGAAGTTGACATACTATTAAGCTTTACATTCATTTAATTTCGTTAGACTATTAATAGCTTGGTGCGCCCTTGTAAGTCAGACCCTCAGACGAGGGTGGGCGACATCTGCCGTGTACGAGAAATTGCGAGTTATTGTAGTTGAAGATAGTGTTGTGTGTGGTGCAGGAATGTTGAGGACGATACAAACACCTAGTCTCAGAGCCAAATGAATTAACCGCTTAATATTAAAATTACTCGACCGATCTGGAATCGAACCCGGGAGCTCGAGTACTGGAAACCAGGAAGCTAACCAGTCAGCCATGGAGCCGGGCAGCTTTACAGTGAAATAAACACTGAGCACATTAAGAATAAATGTGAGAAAAGCATTTGAATATGACATTGCCAGGCACCTTCTTATAATTTATAGTCTATGCTGTATACATTTCAAAATAACACCGAGAGATTCGGCCGTGCAGTTAGGGTCACGCAGCTGTGGGCTTGTATTCGGAAGATGGTGAGTTCGAATCCCACCGTCGGCAGTCCTGAAGATGGTTTTCATTGGTTTCCTGTTTTCACACCCGGCAAATGCGGTGGCTGTACCTTAATTAAGGCCCGCGTCACTAACTTCCCAATCATAGCCCTTTCCCAACCTTCGTCGCCGGAAACCTTCGATGCGTTACTACTATGTTAGAACCACTAGTAAGGAAAAAAATCACAATAACTACATTTGATGTTAACACAGGGACACGTGAGAAAAGAACCGGCGGGTCTACAGAGACCGAGCTTTATCGCGGTTCTATATGATATAGAAGTGCTAGCAGATCAGGGCTGGTGGAGTTTTAGTGGTCTTAGCAGTAACTCCACCGTTGCTGGTCCCAAGCCCGGTTGAGAAAGGCTGGTTTTTGAGACACCTCGCAGTAGAAGGCCAGTGTTTAGTGAGTGTGCACGATAAATACTGGGAAATCTAGTTAGTAGGCTCGGCTACTGGTGTAATCAGCAACTCTTCGCTTAGTAAAGGAGAGGCGAGGTTGAGTTTCCTGCGCCTTGAACGAAGATCATCTTCGTAAATGTGTGGTAGCCCTGATAGCAGTGTTCCTGGTCTTCAGATAAAAGTCGGACAGATCTAAAGGATAAACAACCTCGCACGGAAAAATACACTGCTTCGGTTACGGTGACTTGTAATGTTCGTAGTAAGATGTGGTAAAAGTTCTGGAAAGGACTGAAGAAGGATAGTAACAGGCAGAGAAGACTTTATGCCCTCCCGGTATTAACCAGTTACTCAATTTTGGTGTAGGCTGAGTAAACTTCTCCAGACTAGGAAATGCCGTTTATTAATTTCATTAATTAATTAATTAATTAATTAATTTTCCACCTCCAGTAGGTAGCCCCTAGGATTTATGTAGGGCTAATCTGAAATACTAAGGTATTACAACAGAATATGGCAGAAATATGCGTGTGCAAATGCGTCGAGAAATGCCATTCTCAGGATAACCAATGAAATGTCAAACGTCGCAGTAGTCTGAAATCTAAGCAGTCATATTAGTACCTTTCCGCATGCTGGGCTAAGAAAATAGCTATTAGAATGGAAACATCAGAGCTTTTACGTGGAAGTCAGAGAATGGACAGTCTCTTCTCATTTGAATGTAAGCCAAGGTCATGTATTGGGAGCAACTTCTTAATTTCTGTAATATTACACTATTACAGTATATGTATCTTTGGAAAGGTTTTTTTCACATTTCTTTTTTTTTTTTTTGCTAGGGGCTTTACGTCGCGCCGACACAGATAGGTCTTATGGCGACGATTTTCACATTTCTAGACTAATCAAGGTAGTTTCCCCGAGGGCAAGGGTCTCTATCGTTTTTTTTTTTTTTGGATAATGGAAGACTGGGTTCGTAGGAAAAGTACAAGCATTACATCAGTGCGGTTATTGGAAGGAAACATTTCGTCTTTTCTCAGTATTGTTAATTATTCCAGATTACGAAACGCACTATGACGTTCCAGATCATTTAGTCGGCCTCAGATTATATGTGAAGTTTGATTCTCCTTTTTAAAAACTCTATTTAATGAAATACGCGGGAATTGTTTTTCCTTGAATGGTTTCTCCACATCCCCTCTCATTACCGAGACTCGAAATGCTCGAGGCTCCTTCTGACAGCGCAGAGCACCCCGCGGAGACCTCGTCCATTATTATCCCACGGCTCCTTATTTCTTTCCTTTCTTATTCTTGTTTGATTATTGCTCAACATCGAATATTTTAGATCTAAGGCCAATCACAATGAAATTAAGCGTTTTCAATCTCCGGCAGGCATTTGAAGAGAAGTGACTAAGGTGCGATTTGACTGCATGAGACTTTAAATAAAATAATGTTGTTATTTCACTGCAAACACAGTTTCCTATCCGCTATGTGTATCCAAATATGTGGCTGAAATTGAATCTATGATTTATTTGCGTATTATTTTTACAGTTGGTTTTACGTTGCGCCGACACAGATAGGTCTTATAGCGACGATGGGACAGGAAAGGGTTAGGAATGGGAAGGAAGCATCCGTGGCTTTAAGTCTTATAGCGACGATGGGACAGGAAAGGGTTAGGAGTGGGAAGGAAGCAACCGTGGCCTTAATTAAGGTACATTTGCCTGGTGTGAAAATGGTGAACCGCTGAAAACCGCCTTCAGGGCTGCCGGTGGTGCGGTTCGAACCCACTATCTCCCGAACGTAAGCGCACAGCTGCGCGTCCCTAAACGCGCGGCCAACTCGCTCGGTTATTTGGGTATCACTGAAGATGATCTGAAGATACACTCGAATACACTTTCCCTCGATTTCTTTATCGGTAAAAGTAGTACACACCATTCTTTAAACATATTTTAGGGAAGACATTCACTCTTCTCAAAGCTAGATGACCGGGCGAGTTGGCCAAGCGGTTAGAGGCGCGCGGCTGTGAGCTTGCATCCGGGAGATAGTAGGTTCGACGCCCCACTGTCGACAGCCCTGAAGATAGTTTTCCGTGGTTTCCCATTTTCACACAGGCAAATGCTGGGGCTGTACCTTGATTAAGGCCACGGCCGCTTCCTTGCAACTCCTAGGACTTTCCTATTCCATCGTCGCCATAAGACCTATCTTTGTTGGTGCGACGTAAAGCCACTAGCAAAGCTAGTTGCCGTAACAAGTTTGAGGCAAGCAGTTAACGCATATACCTATCAGTGCCTCGGAGCCGAAGTTTCAAAGCGTGCAGTGAGACTTGCACACTCACATGCGTACCAGCGCCAATGCACCCAAGTTAAGTATCAGGAATTCGATAATTAGCACCTACGTGAACGATGCAAATTCGAAGAATGCCATAACGAATGTGCCTACTTGAACCGAGGTCACAACCAACTTTCAAGCCATAACGAAAGCGTACTTACAACTAAGGTCACAAGAAGATGCGTCTCCTACATTCGGCTTGTGTCACAAATTTGAGAATATAATGATGGATGTGTCTATTTGCACCAAGATTCACAAGAACATTCCAGGAATTGTACAACAAATATACCTATTTGCACACAAGGTCATAAAGAAATTTGAGATACAGGTTGTCTCAAACCTTTCGCGTCAAATTGAAACAGGTGTAAGTGGGGTCCACAACCGGTATGAAATGTCGTATGGCTTTTAGTGATGGGATATCCCAGGATGGGTTCGGCTCGCCAGGTGCAGGTGTTTCTATTTGACTCCCGTATGCGACCTGCGCGTCGTGATGAGGATGAAATGATGATGAAGGCAACACATACACCCAGCCCCCGTGCCGTAGGAATTAACCAATTAAGGTTAAAATCCCCGACCCGGTCGGGAATCGAACCCGGGACCGTCTCAACCGAAGGCCAGTACGCTGACCGTTCAGCCAACGAGTCGGATTCCACAACCGTTTATATTGGGATAGGGAGCCAATGGTCGGAAATGCATATTTATTGTGTTACGGACATACATAACTACAACGTACTGTAGCTCATAGTAACGGTTCAAAGTGACGACCGCCAGTCTCAATGCATGTATTGCAAAGGCGCGAACAGTTGTGCAGCAGTTCAAGTCGTTAGTGCATGTAACCTCCGTAGAAACGGATGAAGACCTGCTTGCTTGGGCTCAAGCTGCCTGTCTCCTGGTGCAACAGACACCAGGGATCTTTGAGAGAGTGCGCCGTGCCATGCATGCATTGAGACTGACGGTCGTCACTTTGAAAATTTACTATGAGCTACGGTGTTTTTATGCTGTATACACTGTGTATGTCCATAACACAATAAACATGCGTTTCCGACCATTGGTTCCCAACCTCAATATAATCGGTTGTGGACCCACTATCTCCTGTTCCAATTTCACCCAAAAGGTTTCAGACATTCTGTATATAAACGGGGTTAAGTCTAAACTTGTAGCCGGGGTCATACGCAAGGAATACGATAAGGCACTGGCCTACTTGCGTCTTCTTGTACCTAGAACGCACAAAAATTAACGAATGAGTCCGCTTGACTCCTACACAATTCTCGTGGTGTATAAGATATCACTCCACGGAGACAGAAGGTCCTATGAAACTTCTGTCAAATTTTAAATGAAACCTGTGTCTTGAATGTTGTCTAAATACGCCTGTGAGCATTAGAAACAGAAACTAGACAAACTAATAACAGCAAAGCTACCCCATAATCACTTGCGCCGGTAGAGACCCTGCGTGGTACCATCTTTAACCGATAACATTTGCTATAGATATAGAACCAAGAGCCAGTGAAATTCCTGCTTAATTTTTAAAGAAAAAACAACAATCGGTCGACACTGCTTTCAATATTACGCTAAAAAATGAAGTTAAGTCCACCTCTGTGGTGTAGTGTTAATGTGATTAGCTGACACCCCCGGAGGCCCGGGCTCGATTCCCGGCTCTTCATAACACAATCAAAATAGCAGTAGTACGAGGGCTGGAACGGGGTCCACTCAGCCTCGGGAAGTCAACTGATTAGAGGGGGTTCGATTCCCTCCTCAGCCATCCTCGAAGGGTTTTTTCCGTGGTTTCCCACTTCTCCTCCAGGCAAATACCGGGATGGTACCTAACTTAAAGCCACGGCCGCTTCCTTCCCTCTTCCTTGTCTATCCCTTTCAATCTTCTCATCCCCCGACAAGGCCCTTGTTCAGCATAGCAGGTGTGGCCGCCTGAGCGAGGTACTGGTCTTCCTATCCAGTTGTATCCCCCGTTCCAAAGTCTCACGCTCCAGGACACTGCCCTTGAGACGGTAGAGGTGGGATCCCTCGCTGACTCCGAGGAAAAAACCAACCCTGGAGCGCAAGCAGATTAAGAAAAATGAAGTTAAATAAAATCCTATTACTTTATTTAACTTTATAATTTCACGTCATGTTACGTTGAAATGTATATTCACTTTCTATAAATGGAAAAAAAAAGAGCCAGGAAAGTTGAAGAAAATATGCGCCCCAGAATGTTTTGAGAATAACTTCTTTTTACAGGACAGGACTGTAGACTATTATTTGGAAGTGCGCTAACCGTTATCAACATTACAAACAGAAAGTAGAGTTTGTGCATCGTTACCACGTGTCAGGGTTAGAGACATGATAGTAATTCATCACAAAATACTGTCTCTGTATTGGCTGAGTAGCGCATTTGTTTTGGCACACATTCCTGTGTTCCGCGTCCACGAGCTTGCACTTAAATAATTATTGGCGGAAGAGACACCCGTAAAAGACTTCTTCTTCTTCATCTTCTGACTTTCCCACACTTGTGTGGTCGCGGGTGCGAACTGTGTCGCACATGTGGATTTAGCCCTTTTTACGGCCGGATGCCCTTCCTGTAGGGATGTAATCACTATTGCGTGTTTCTGTGGTGGTTGGTGGAGTAGTATGTTGTCTGAACTTGAAGAGGAAAGTGTTGGGACAAACACAAATACCCAGTCCTCGAGTCAGAAGTATTAATCAGACGTGATTAAAATCTCCGATCCGGCCGGGAATCAAACTCGGGACTCTCTGAACCGAAGACCACAACGCTCGCCATTCAGCCAAAGAGCAGGCCACCGTATAATTTAATAATAATAATAATAATAATAATAATAATAATAATAATAATAATAATAATAATAATAACAATAATAATAATAATAATAATAATAATAATAATAATAATAATAATAATAATAATAATTGCTTTACGTCCCACTAAGTACTTTTACGGTTTTCGGAGACGCCGAGGTGCCGGAATTTAGTCCCGCATTAGTTCATTTACGTGCCAGTAAATCTACCGACACGAGACTGACATATTTGAGCACCTTCAAATACCACCGGACTGAGCCAGGATCGACGTTAGAGACTACACCATCTGAACCACGACGTGGTCTCTAGTGGCCAACGAGCTACAGGTAGAAATGTAGTCGCTCGGTCTAATGTCAGTACTATTCTTCTTCCGCGAATCCGGATGAATATGGACAAAACCTTAGTCACAATCTGGCTTATTTGATCAGAGTTCCACTCAAGATTTTCCTAAAACAAACTCTTCCACTCTTCAGGAGCTGAATCCTTGTAGGTTGCAAGCCGCAAGTTGCGAGAAAGGAGGTATTGTGGAACGCGGCTTTACCATGGGATGGGGATCGAATGTCGTTGGTTCATTATTAGGTTACACACGAACATGTTCCCTTGAGACGAAAAACAACCCAACTGTAACATGCACATGAGCAGTTTGGATTCACATCAAACCAGTGATATCTTCCTTTCTAGCCCGAGAGCCCACCAAGGTAGCTCTAAATGTAAGATGGTGGTTGTTCTTTCATTAATGGAACTTTAGACATCGTGGCCTACAAGGTATTCATTCAATACGTAGGGATTCTTAGAGCTGCATGGCGGTGGTGTCTGTAAAGTTGGATGCATTTTGAATTACTGTATATTAGAATTGGCAAAGAAGCGGCCGGTTATTCTCCAAGTGTTAAAGTAGGAAACCAAAGACAAACAATTCAGATATGGCCAATAGTGGAATGTTCATCCAAATACGTTTCTGATGGTACCCTATTCCAGTCTCTCAATCTAGTGCAGGTCCCAGGTTCGAGAAGCGAACTAGAACCAAACGAGCAGAAAGTTACAACGTTAAGGGCTAGATCATGGTAGCCGACAACAATGAGAATATCAAACAAATACGGTGCATTAGCAGGTAGTTCGAAGCTGGAATCCTTGCAGAGACAGCCACCATCAAAATATTGCTTTCCATCGAGGATCTGTGAACATACTCCGATCTCATTTATACGGACCTACTTGATTTCATGATATGAACATACCATCTTCTTTTGTTAAAAATATATATCTATACGCGTGATGTCTAGTACCCCGTTCAAGCGGGAAGTGCTGACATCGTTAACAAAGTATTATCATTATATGAGGGTTAAAAAACCCACCCTTTCTCCTATTATCCAACAGTCTATCGATACAAATGTGATAGAAACCTAATTAAATAAATTAAATACAACATTAACACCCATGACTGTGGTTGGACTAGAACCTAGAACTTCACAATCTGGCCCTGAGTCACACCTGGCGATCAAAGTTTGTAGTTCTTTCTCTTACGAAATGAAAAGGTTTTTGTGGTGAATAGTGCATAATTTACATAATTTAGCTATAAACGAACTTCAGTAAAAATTAACCCGTCTCCGACAAATTCCCATGTTATTTCCTACAATATATCATTATACTCCATCCCCATTCTCACTGAAAATAAGAAGTTGACGCTACAGGTGTGCGCTGTGGAATGTAGCCCCCTCCCTGCCTGTGGCAATATCACCCAAGTTTTACGGTGATTCGTCTCGAGCAATGATGGGGAAACTCACTCTCATAAAGACTGAGTCAGGAGAGATTGGAAGCAAAACAAAAACACGGTAAATACACTTCCCATACGTACCACGGATCAGTGGAATTCTCTCTAGGATGTATAATACCTAATTATTAGTAACTAGAAATAGTTCTGCCAAGTTGGTGTCTGAAGGCCAGCGCTCTACCGTCTAAGCCACTCAGCCCGGTTAACTCATAGTGACACGTTCGATCAGTTATGTTATCCTAATTTTGAAGGGAATAATGCTCATTCAGAATTATTTTTAACATGGAACGTTCTTTCTATCCCTATTATTTTCTTTCTGGACAAAACCAACCCGGTCGCCGAAGATTTTAATCAATGGTACATTTTTAGTGGATTGTTAGATATTTTAGCATTTTTAGAAACGTTATTTCTTGTTAAGCCATACTTTTCAGTGTCGACTCAGTTAATTTAACTTAAAGATCTTCAGTCTGTCGAAAACACCAATTATAACCCATTTAACACTATAACATACCAGTAAAAATTACACACTTTAAATTTAAATAGACCTATATGTTACTGATGATGGAATTTAATTCCGAAAATCGGTTGAAATTTAACAAAGTAATTTATGTATACAGACTGATTGTGTACTGTATATCGACTGTTTTTATTCTTTTATCGAATGGTGAATCATCAGCACTGTTTTACATGTGGCTTTATAATTTTATGATTACCATGGAGTAAACTATTCTAGGAGTAACATTCCTGTCTGCATGACGACTGGTGGAGGATGAATGAATATGTACGTTTCAGCGGGCTTGACATATCTCCCAATAGGTATGTGAGAAGCATCCTTTGGATCACTGAAATAAGCCATGGGAAACTACATTGGTCCCAATTTCTTTAGTACGCCTATTTAGCGTCGGCCGTGCTTCTTACGATACGTGATGATGGAACTATTCGGGAGCCAAAGAGCTTTCGGGCTGAGGACTCAACGTACAGATTGGTCCTCCAGCCCCTTAAAATTCATGAAGGTACGCAACTCATCTAACAATGTCAGTACTTAAGGTCGATATTCTTCTTATTTATCAAGTTTTAACTACCCTCCCTGAAGGGGAGGGACGGGTCACCTGAAGGGTCGATACTGCTGCTTGCTGGCTACATATCAGCAACGTAAAACGATCCAAACTTGCACAGGAAAAGTTGTTATATGCAATCATCACGCTAAGATGAAAGGACCATTCCACGACGTTACTGTTTCTGGAATTTAGATTCAGAACACTGGTTCTGACAAATTAATCTAATATGTGCTCATATACAGGGTCTCTCATATAAACTAAAACCGAACTCACGGTGTCTGTATAGTACGCGAACCTTTTCTTGAGCCCTGAGCTCCATGGTGCTGAATGGGAACTAGGGCTCAAGAAAAAGTTCGCGTATTATACTCTGCGCTACAGCACTTGCCTCAGCCGAACTTACGTCGCACGCGGCCGCCCTGCTTTAAGCGTGTATACATACATACATACATACATACATACATACATACATACATACATACACACAGGGAGAATAATTTAAGTGTTCCGACTTCTTCTCGCATGCCGTGGGAAGTCCCGAGCGAGCGCCATACGGCTTTTGTCAACACGGCGAGATAAGAAGTGTTCACTGCAATGCGCAGCTGTTTAGCACTCTGTCCCTCAGTCAGATAGAAAATATTGGAATTGTGAGGTTATTATCACGATGGTTAAATACACTATAGAGCAAAGAATATTTTTGGTCGAGTGTTATTTGCACAAGAAGAAGAAAGCAGTTAAAATGTGTCTTCGAAAATTCCGTAAACAATTTCCCGGTGCGACAGTACCATCAAAACGTTACGTGCATCAGCTCGTTTACAAGTGGCGTAGTACTGGTTCCGTAAGCAATAAGAAAAGGAACCGAAGGAGAACAGCTCTCACACAAGAGAGGTTAGTAGATATACAGGCAAGGCTCCAGGTCAGTCCACATAAGTCGCTTCGGAGATTAGCTCAGGAAAGTGGTATTTCACCTTCTTCAGCACGTAATGCAACAAAATTGTTACGTTTACGATCTTATCGGACTCATTCTGCCCATAACATACTGCCTACAGATTTCAATGCAAGAATACGATTTTGCAATTGGCTAATAAATAGTGTCCACGACGGTGTTGTGGATCCGAACTTTCTTTTTATGAGCGACAAAGCCTGGTTCCATTTGAGTGGATATGTCAATTCAATGAACAATAAAATCTGGGATAAAGACAACCCGCACGTTTTACAGCCGAGACCTCTGCACGATGTGAAGGTGGGTGTGTGGTGCACTATCAGTGCCCGACGAATTATCGGTCCGATATATTTTCAGGACACGATTACTTCTGACCGTTATATTCACAACATTCTGGAACCATTTTTTGCTGAACTGGCTGAAGAAGAGAAAAGGTACGGCTATTTCCAGCAGGATAGTGCAACGGCCCATACGGCGCTTAGCTCTATGCGACGGTTACGGGAAATGTTCGATGATGATCAGATCATCAGTAAAGGATTATGGCCCCTCGTTCGCCTGATTTAAGCACATATGATTTTTATCTATGAGGAAATCTTAAAGGAAAAGTTTACAGGAATAATCCTCGAACTGCAGAAGAATTAAAAGCTGAAATTAGGAACATTGTGCGTTCTATCGGTGTCCATGAACTACAAACTTTGTTTCGAAAACTCATTACAAGATGTGAAGCTTCCATTGCAGCTGAAGGAGATCACTTTCAGCATCGTCTATAAATACTGGTGAGTTCAGTTTAATTTCCTAGTTGATTGATTTATTTATTTATTTGTTTAGGTATTTATTTATTACTGGCGAATTCAGTTTAATTTCCTAGTTGATTTATTTGTTTATTCATTTACTTATTTGTCCAGAGCATCTATGTAGCCGGCGAGTTCAGTTTCGTTTAGTTTCTATAGGCGTAATCACGCCGCTTCTTTGAGCCCACTATGCCTGCTTATCATGGCGGGCACTGCGCTCGCTGTCTCCGCTTCCCAGCGCGCCTAATCCTCGGCACTCCGCTCTGTACTTTCAAAATAATCACCCTATACATACATACATACATACATACATACATACATACATACATACATACATACATACAGTGGCGGTCACAATAATAGAGCCACCTCTATTGGCGGGATTAAGAACTAGGATATCTATTAGTTCGCAAAATCTCCACGAGTGCCGTGTGGTCAGTCCCTTTTAGACAACATCAGGGAAGACGTTGCTTCTATCTGTAGTCGTGCGAAAGGAAGTGTTTGAGCTAGACGTGCGAAAAGAGGCAAAAAGGTAAGAATTTTATGGGTCAAAATAATAGAGCCGTTTTACGGAAGCCCCGTTCAAATGGATGTTTTGCAGTTGTTTTGGGGGCTAGCGTTATTATTTGTCAACAAACCTCCACTCAATATTATTTTGTATGTAAATTGACGTTTGGTTTTGTTTACATTCTTCTAGATGGGCAGAGGAAAGCATACAAGTGATGGTGAGCGTATAGTAATGTTCCGAATGTTCAAAAGTGGGATGTCCATGAATCAAATAGCCAAAGATTTACACGTTTCGCGAAAACGAGTCCAGAACGCCATTAGACTGGCAAAACAAACAAAGCCGCAGGGGGCGACCTCGTGTAACTACTCCTCGCGTAGACAGACTCATCACTAGAGAAGTAAAGAAAAACCCATTTTTGTCAACACCACGACTGAAAGCCATTTTGTTTAGCGACAAAAATGATGTTCCAGCATCAACCTCAACGATTCAAAGACGACTAAAATCCGCAAAATTGAATGGGCGCATTGCGAGACAGAAGCCACATGTTTCAACAGCTAATGTTCGGAAAAGTTTGGCCTTCGCCCGGAGAAATGAACAAAAACCTAATATTTGGTGGAGGAACATCCTTTGGTCCGATGAATCCAAGTATAATAGGTTTGCCTCAGACGGAAAAGTCCATGTGCGCCGCCCACCAAACCAGGAATTTAATCTCAAGTGCACTTTAAAAACTGTGAAATACGGTGGCGGAAGTGTTACGGTATGGGGATGTTTTTCATAGTACGGCATTGGTCCAATACACCGTATCAACGGCATAATGAACGCAGAAACGTACAAAGACATCTTGGCAAATGTAATGCTGCCTTATGCTGAAGAATAAATGCCGCTGAAATGGAAATTTCAGCACGATAACGATCCAAAGCATACTGCAAGGGTCATAAGGCAGTTTTTTCAAGATCACCATATCGAAGTATTAGAGTGGCCACCTCAATTCCCTGACGCATCACCCATTGAGAACTTATGGGAGATCGTAAACAAGAGAATTGACCGCTCAAAAACTACATCTTTAGATAAACTTTGGGAAGAAATCCAGAGAGCCTGGTATGCGATCAGCAGCGACGAATGCAGGCGTTTAGTCGACTCTATGGGTAACAGATGCAGGGCAATCCTCAAAAATAAGGGTTAGCCCACGAAGTACTAATGCACTCCTATGCAAAAACGACTGTTCCTGTAAATTTCATAAGACTGAGATCAAGTACACAATATTTGTGTCAATTGGCTCTATTTTTTTGACCCTGTGGTCTGGTATTCTTTTGAATATTATTGATTATTTTGAGTTGTGTTATCTATATAACTGACTGTGGTACAATGTGACTCTGTTGTAATGGTTCCTGTACAACGTAAAATTTTGTTTCCATCATAGTACAAACATGTCTAGTAATAAATTTGCACTTCATTCCAAACCTTTGCCAGGTGGCTTTATTATTGTGACCGCCACTGTACATACATTATAGACTGTTATACCTTTCAGCGTTCAGTCTGCAAGCCTCTGTGAATTTACTAAATGTCGCCAGAATCCTCGATTTGCAACTAGTGTTGTGCCCTCATTTAGTTCTATACCTCTTATCTTTAAATCGTCAGAAACCGAGTCTAACCATCGTCGTCTTGGTCTCCCTCTACTTCTCTTACCCCTTATAGCAGAGACCATTATTCTCCTAGGTAACCTATCCTCCTCCATTCGCCTCACATGACCCCACCACCGAAGCCGGTTTATGCGTACAGCTTCATCCATCGAGTTCATTCCTAAATTAGCCTTTATCTCCTCATTCCGAGTACCCTCCTGCCATTGTTCCCACCTGTTTGTACCAGCAATCATTCTTGCTACTTTCATGTCTGTTACTTCTAACTTATGAATAAGATATCCTGAGTCCACCCAGCTTTCGCTCCCGTAAAGCAAGGTTGGTTTGAAAACAGACCGATGTAAAGATAGTTTCGTCTGGAGCTGACTTCCTTCTTACAGAATACTGCTGATCGCAACTGCGAGCTCACTGCATTAGCTTTACGACACCTTGATTCAATCTCACTTACTATATTACCATCCTGGGAGATCACACAACCTAAATACTTGAAATTATCGACCTGTTCTAGCTTTGTGTCACCAATCTGACATTCAATTCTTTTGAATTTCTTACCTACTGACATCAATTTAGTCTTCGAGAGGCTAATTTTCATACCATACTCATTTCACCTATTTTCAAATTCCAAGATATTAGACTGCAGGCTTTCGGCACAGTCTGCCATTAAGACCAAGTCGTCAGCATAGGCCAAACTGCTTACTACATTTCCACCTAACTGAATCCCTCCCTGCCATTTTATACCTTTCAGCAGATGATCCATGTAAACTACGAACAGCAAAGGTGAAAAATTACAGCCCTGTCTATCCCCTGTAAGTACCCTGAACCAATATCTACCATCAATTCTCACTGAAGCCCAATTGTCAACATAAATGCCTTTGATTGATTTTAATAATCTGCCTTTAATTCCATAGTTCCCCAGTATGGCGAACACCTTATCCCTCGGTACCCTATCATATGCTTTCTCTAGATCTACGAAACATAAACACAGTTGCCTATTCCTCTCGTAGCATTTTTCAATTACCTGGCGCATACTGAAAATCTGATCCTGACAGCCTCTCTGTGGTCTGAAACCACACTGGTTTTCATCCAACTTCCTCTCAACCACTGATCGCACCCTCCCTTCCAAGATGCCAGTGAATACTTTGCCCGGTATACTAATCAATGAGATACCTCTATAGTTGTTGCAACCCTTCCTGTTCCCTTGCTTATAGATAGGTGCAATTACTGCTTTTGTCCAATCTGAAGGTACATTACCAATACTCCACGCTAATTTTACTACTCTATGAAGCCATTTCATCCCTGCCTTCCCACTATACTTCACCATTTCAGGTCTAATTTCATCTATTCCTCTGCCTTATGACAATGGAGTTTATTTACCATCCTTTCCACTTCCTCAAGCATTTTCCTCTTCCCCATGAGCTTGGCTGTTTGCAACACCACCAGGATGATTTCCTTTTACATTGAGAAGATGTTCAAAATATTCCCTCCACCTCTCAAGTAATTCCCTGGGATATATTATGAGTTCACCTGAATTACTCAAATCACTGTTCATTTCCTTTTTCCCTCCCTTCCTAAAATTCTTTATTACTGTCCAGAAAGGTTACCCTGCTGCTTGACCTAGCCTTTCCAGGTTATTACCAAAATCTTTCCATGACTTCTTTTTAGATTCAACAAGTATTTGTTTCGCTCTGTTTCTTTTATCTGCATACAAATCCCTGTCTGCCTCGGCCCTTGTTTGGAGCCATTTCTGATAAGCCTTCTTTTTACGTTTACAGGCTGCTCTCACTTCATCATTCCCCCACGATGTTCCCCTTTTCCCATCTTTACACACAGTTGTTCCTAGGCATTCCATTGCTGTTTCTACTACAGCATTCCTGTATGCCACCCATTCACTTTCTATATTCTGAACCTGCTTACTGTCTACTGTTCGAAACTTTTCACTAATCATATCCATGTACTTCTGTCTAATATCCTCGTCCTGGAGATTTTCTACCCTTATGCGTTTGCAGACAGATTTCACTTTCTCTACCCTAGGCCTAGAGATACTTAGTTCACTACAGATCAGATAGTGGTCTGTATCATCGAAAAATCCGCGAAAAACTCGTACATTCCTAACAGATTTCCTGAATTCGAAGTCTGTTAAGATATAGTCTATTATGGATCTGGTACCCCTAGCCTCCCATGTGTAGCGGTGAATAGCCTTATGCTCGAAGAATGTATTCGTAACAGCTAAACCCATACTAGCACAGAAGTCCAGCAAACGCTTCCCATTCCCATTAGCTTCCATATCTTCCCCACATTTACCAATCACCCTTTCGTATCCTTCAGTTCTATTCCCAACTCTCGCATTGAAATCGCCCATTAGCACTATTCTATCCTTGCTGTTGACCCTGACCACGATGTCACTCAATGCTTCATAAAACTTGTCAACTTCATCCTCATCTGCACCCTCACATGGTGAATACACGGACGCAATTCTTGTCGTAATTCCTACAACTGACAAATCTACCTACATCATTCGCTCATTTACGTGCCTAACAGAAACTGTGCGTGCAATAGTATTCCTGATAAACAGCTCTACCCCAGACTCTGCCCTTCCCTTAATAACACCCGTCAAGTACACTTTATAATCTCCTATCTCTTCCTCATTATCTCCCCTTACCCGAATATCACTTACTCCTAGTACATCCAGATGCATCCTCTTTGCTGACTCAGCCAGTTCTACCTTCTTTCTTCCATAAACCCCATTAATATTGATAGCTCCCCATCGAAATCCATTTCGTTCGCCAAGTTGTTTCCAAGGAGTCCCTCGCCTGTCAAATGGGAGTGGTACTCCATTACTGCCATAGGTCCGAGGCTTGCTTAAAATGTTCTGAGCTCGGTAAATTCATGAAGCAGGATGCTACCCTACTTGCACATAGTCCAAGTGAGGATCTCTCCTCTAACGTGTTATGGACCACCGGTGAATTGTATAGTCCTAGCCGCCTGAGCACAAGAAGGGCCATGACTCAGAATATGTTCGAGATGCCCACTCCCATTCCATAGCAACTGGTATCCCGACTCTCAGGACCACTTACTAGGCCACTCAGCCGTTGCCCATGGTTCACGAACTAGGACGTGACTACAGTAACCCACTAACATGAACCATGCGTGTATACAATCTTATATAAAATCCTACCTTATGAGAGATGCTGGAAGTGTCGTCCTTCCTGGGTTATACAGGTATTGTATCTGGTAACCACATTCTCGCTAACGCTAATGGGAGTATGTTCTGCCACCGCAATGTTTCTAATTTCATTTGTATTGTTTTCTTTCAGTTCCTCCAATGTGTGTGCGGATTTGTTCGACACAGGTTTTCTTTCAGTTTACCCTACAAATGAATATCACACACTGTTAAACCTGGAGAACGAGGGACATATAGACCAACACAGATCACCCCGTCTGCAAACACTTCCGAGATTATAAGAAGGGAATCTTCTGCTGTATGAGCAGGGGCTGAATCTTGTTTAAACCACCCACGCGATTTTTCTTCTTCCGTTAACTGGTGGAAGAACGGCGTCAAAATGTCATCTTGGTACCTCTCTGCATTTACTGTCGTCTCGAAACAAATAGCCCCAGTTATTCGTCCTTCACTATCTTCCTGTCATAATGAGGGACTTCGTAAACACCATTAGGATTTTCTGCATACCAATAGGGAGAGTTATGACTGTTCACGCGACCATTAAGATGAAACCAGAACTTTTATAAACGAGAGTACGGTATCGTAACGATAACTGTCTCACCATATTAACAGGTGAGATTCAGACTAGCGACTGATGCTTGCCAGGTCGAACACGTGCAGGCTGCTTGCAAGATCAAGAACTATGCGCGCGCCTCCCATACTGCTGCTTACGTATCGGAGAGTAAAAACGCCGCTTCGACGGTTTTAGTTTATATGAGAGACCTTGTAGACGGCGTTTTAGTTCATTTATTATACTGTAATATGATGTTTGTATTGCGCCTTAGCATATGCCCGATCCAATTCCATTTTCTGCGCAGCACCTCAATGTCGACAGGAGTTTGCTTCGTCCTGCACCAAAGATCTACTTTGGAAATACTCAGGATGTTCTTCAGGTACCTATTGCTAAACACTGGACGTTTCTGGCTCGCAGTTTGGTTAGTCCCCATATTGCTCAATTAATCAGTGGGCCAGACTTGATGTTGGTGTTGAATATAGGCAACTTTGTATTAACATGGAGGAGCCATTGCCTTCCACCCCACAAAAGGCTATCATGGCCTGTGCGGAGATGACTTTTGTTTGCTTTTTTATTACCCTATTAGTCGCAGCATTGAAAACGCGTTTTTGGTCTTATTGATTCTGTCTTCTGTAGTTCCCGTACCTGGGGTAACAAGGTTCCGTAAGTAGCAGAAATGCTCTACTTCCTGATAGTTGGATGAATGTGGCGTATTTCTGGCAGTTGCATCTCTTCTCTTTGGTGTTCTTGGAATTTAAATACACACAATTATGCGTAAAGCATGTGTCTACAAAGAAAAAAACACGCATTTAATAGGTAGGCCCTACTACGCGTCAGGCTTGAGAAGTTTTTCATGAAGTTAATGGTTTTGCAGCCATGCTTTACTTTGGGCAAAAGAGAATGGTTTGAAAAATTAAATTACAGATTAAATAAACTGAATAATAATAATAATAATAATAATAATAATAATAATAATAATAATAATAATAATAATAAGAAGAAGAAGAAGAAGAAGAAGAAGAAGAAGAAGAAAACAATAATCGCCATAATTATTACATCATAATGACAAATGCTACAAAACCATACTCACCGAGTAATTTCTTCCAACAGCTTGCAGGGATCTGCGGCGTAGAACTTGACTCCGAAGTACAGAGTGAACGGGTCTGTACCTGAAAAAAGTCACATTTCGATCATTACAAGTGAAGAACGATAAGTACACAGATATACAAATTATAAGGAGAATGGATGTAATATATATGTTACAGTAACTACCGAATTAGTAAGGTTACTGAAGTAGACATCAAGATATCTGAAACAAATATTACTGTAAAAGTATACATGAGTCGAAACAATGGTAGGAGGACACTCCTAATGGGGGGATAAAGACGATGAAATAATAACTAATCAAAATATATATTGCCTTTCAGCATTCAATCTGAAACCCTCTGTGAACAAATTAGGGTAAACCTACCTAACTTCGTGATATTAAGGATTGTAAGTAATATATCAGGACAAATACTCGATCTAGGAATTTTATATTTTACATGCTGAGTACCAATACATTATTCTACAAACACATGATAAGGAACGTTCAAAAAATGCAAAACATTTGGAGTTATAACATGTAACAAGCGAAGTGGGCGTGCTACTTAATTTCGTGATAGCATACCTAATTCCGTGACACAGTATACTTAACTCAGTGATAACTTTTCTGAGCATTGTTACAGTTCACTTCACGCACTTTTCACTCATTTTTAGTATCGGTATCGTTGTCACTGACATATTCACAAATACTACACATAAATACAATAGCATCAGATGAACCACTTTAAGAAAAGTTCACTGTTAATCCACTCACTCTGTGACAGGACTACTGAGGCGTTAGGAAGGCACCATTCGCCAATGAATCTGACATTCTCACTCGTTTAAAAATGATTAGAAGTGGACCAAATTCACCTGCAGCATTTCCAACTTGCACAATTTTTCACTTCACTGAATGGGAACTTTGTCATTGTTTGCATACTGCTTTTTGGCCATAGCATACGCAACATGTCTTATTCGGTAAACGTTCAGACCGATCCCTATTTCCTGCATTTTTACTATGAAATTAACGAACTTAATCTCCAGTTCACTCGTAAGGGCAAACGGTCTACCCATTTTTCCAATAGTCATATTTTCTTTTAGAGTACTCCACGGAACGGTGAAATGTTTAGCAGCCTTGTGTATAGACCACTTTTCCTCCAAAACTTTCTGAAGCGCTTCCCGAAGGTCAACTGATGAATAGGTTTGTCTTCTTAGGTCACAAGACCCGTTTTTTTGAGCTTGTTGCTGTTTTCCTTCTTCACACATTTGCTTAACGCTGGAGCCATTATGTCTGAAATGGACACAAAACGTAAGAGTCGTAGTCATTTTCTTAAGCAATTATATCATTAATAACGCACTTAAATCCAACTCTGGCTACTGATATTATAAGTGTGTTCCTTAGAGAATATAAGTGCTTATACTTGTCTGAATAATTACTTGACCAACTAACCTTAATAACGTTTTACTACAGGGACAGACCAACAAGTAGCGTGTTTCCATCCACACAACATACAATCAACTGCGTGTCCTTCACCCAGCTGAAATTCCCGCTCAAAATAGTTTCCCCGTGTAAAAGCACTCCTGCTATGTACTGAGGACTGTTGGAACTAAGTGTAAAATGCCTACCTTACTTCAGGATCAACAATATGTCGCGTATCACGAAATAAAGTATGTCACGAAATAAGGTAGGTTTACCCTACAGCATCCACAAATATCAATTTGTTACAAGATCTGTGGCTTCGTTTAGTTTCTTCACGTCTTATCCTTAAATCATTAAAGAACTGAAACTGGTCTCCCTCTGCTTCTCTTACCCTCCATCGCCGAATCCATTATTTTTCTAGGTGACCTAACCTCCTCCATTCACCTCAGACGGCCGCTCCACCAAGACTAGTTCGTACTAACCGCTTCATTCATCGAGCTCATTCCTAACATAGCCTTCATCTCCTTCTTGCTAATGCTTTCCGACCATTGTTCCCACCTGTTTATACCAATAATTATTCTCGGTAATTTCATGTCTGAAAGCATGCATGCTGGTTTTTACATGACTGTGGATATCCTGATCATTCCCATGGGACCTCCAGTTTTAAGTGAAAACCAAACCAAAGAGACGTGATGTTTCATAAAAACAAAATCCTACACGTATTGGCTGCGATTCCAACAGCGGCCGTCTTGGCGAAAAGCCTGTGATTCTCTCGCCTCCTCTTTTGTGTCTGTAATTTCCACGTTATAAATAATATATCCTGAGTCCACCCATTTTTCACTCCCGAACAGTAAATTAGGTTCAAAGACCCGCCGATATAAAAATAACTGCCTAAGGGCTCACTTCATTCATATAGAATACTATTGAACGCAACCGCGAACTCACTGTATAACCCTTGCTACACCTTGATTCAATTTCACTCAGTACACTACCATCCTTGAAGAACACACATCATAATACACATATTTTCTTTCCATGGAATTGCTTGTTGTACTCTTGTTGTTGTAGTTGGTGTTGTTGGTAATTATGTTTTAACTTTACTTTATTATCACACTACTGTAAGTGACCATTGCCACCGGGATATTTTCCAACTGCGACGTATTTGTTAATAATAATAATAAATACTTCAAATAACATACATACATACATACATACATACATACATACATACATACATACATACATACATACATACATACATACATACATACATACTGTGACCGTTCACCGTTATGCCATGGAGATGTTAGGAGGTCTGGCTAATTATATATGCCCTTTTCCGCAACATCCTGTGACATGTAATGCAGTAGTTAGCATTCTGTATGCTTAACCGGGGTATGATCCGCGACGCGCCAGTCCGGAGGGAGCAGTTTCCCTACGCTGTGACGAGAAGAAGACAGCGCAGTATTGTTAACCTTGAAACCGCGCTCTCTTTCCGAGCGAGCGAGAAGAGATGATAACGCTACGCACGGAGATGGAGGTTTTTTGAGACAGGGCCAAATTAAGGTGTGTTAACCGTTGAAAAATAAATGCCCACTATAAATTCAACACCGCATTCATTAGTACCACTTCACCATAATTTACGAAAAAGAGGAAGAAGAAGAATACTTCTATATGAAATAATTTTTCTAAATTTATGAAACGGGTCCCATTCGAACCAGTGTATTTTATGCTGACTGTCAATGCATATAAACACAATACTTTAAATATGGATCAGTAATGACGCCTATCATACAGTAGTACGCAGATCAAAGGCGACTACTGAAATCTGACAACATGTGGAAAAAAGTGGGAGATATTGCATGATGAAACATGACGCATGATTTTCCAAAAGGACGCTTTGGAAATTATGAAAAACCTACTGATCGCTTTGGTTTCACAGATGTTCAGTAGAAAGTAGAGGTCATGAGCTTTAATTCGATTGTTATCACGTCGTTCAAAAACTTCGATTACCGGACTGTCATTTCCAACAGGGGCATAATTCACCTCCCCCCTGACCATTTTGCCCGTAGGCTATAAATATATCCAAGACCCAGACACTGTATCTCAAGGAGCAGCTGACTGTCGTAGCGAGAGGTCATACGTGCCTGTCGCTCCGCTGTCTCTCTCCTCTCACCGAGACCTTCAAGACTACGAGACTACACTACCTGTCCCAATCGGTTACCGCTTCTCGGTACCTAGTGTTAGATAGGGAATCTGTAGGCCAGGGACCCGCTTAACAACGGATCATCCCGCGTCTACTAGCTCGCTTTAGAATGTCCCCACACAAAAACACACGGCAACAGACTCGTAATCTCCAAAAGGGCATTTGTCATGCACTTAGGAAAGAGCAATTTGTCAGCGAGTCTGGAGCCACTACAGACATATGCGACGAACTTCAAGAATTGACGGAGAGTGAGGAGATGCCGTTATCACGGCTCCCTACCCACTCTACGGCCGTCAGTCCACCAGCGGAGGGAACAGCGCTGTTCTCACAGCGCAACCCCCCGCCAACCACCCAGAGTACGGTGGGGCTGACCAGCCCCATATCACTACACAAGGACACCTTTAAGGACTACCTCCATTTCCTGCCTTCAGGTAGCCCTACCCAAGCCGCCAACGGCCATACCATGTTGTGCTCCACGGTGCTGTCACCGCAGTTAAGCAACATAGGCCTTGGTCAGTGTTTGGATGGGTGTCCACAAGCGCGCAGCTCAGCGCTAACGGCCCCCGCTACGGCCACGGACCCGGCCGAGCGGGGACTGTTGGCGACCCACCACTGCGTGCCCCCCGTGAGCAGTGAGCGAAATGCGCCAGAGGAGCACAGAACAGTCACCCCTGATTCCGTGCAAGTAAACCTGGCGCACGAAACTCACGTAACGGGGTGCGCCATGCAGTACTTTGCGCTCACCACCACCACAAACACAACAACCACCACCACTACCAGGACAACCCCCATAGCCACCCCGTCAGTAGCCACAGGCAAGCACATACCTGTGCAGCTGCTGCCCACTCGGCCGGCTGGCTCTACTCGAGCTGAGCCCCGAGAAAGGAGCGCGCAGCGCAGGGAAAGCGAACCAGGAGGCCTGACGTTATGTGCGAGTGAGCGGGAACCGGGGTTCGACCCTGAAGTGCCGGAACTCGCACATGGGAAAGTGACTGGGGAGATACCTGAACATAAACAGGAGGCCACCTCTCCCCCTAACACAAATCTTGCCCCCAAACCAAACCCAGCGGCAAACCAGCCGGACGCCGGGAAAGCGGGACCCAGTCCCGCAAACCTGTGTGATGAGGCGGCGCCCAAGGTAAGGAGAGAGGGCAAGAATAAACGAACTGGGCGAAAGGCCCAATGTAAAGTTCAACCCCACCACAAGCAAGCTGGCAAATCGGACTCCGACTCAGACGAGGAACATCTGGTGATAGATGCATCAAGCACATCCCAGGATGCCGACTCTGAAGGCTCGGAGGGAGAGGAACCGTGCGAGCGCGTGGCGACCGAACCCGAGGTCCCAGCCACCCGGCCGGGAAACCAGGGCGACGGCTTCAGGGAGGCAAAAGGGAGGAAGAGGGGGAAGGGGAAAGGCAAAGTAGCCCAGCCCCTGAGCCGCAAGGCTCAGAAAGGCGGGGTACGTAAACCAAGTACCCAAGCCGATAGGAACACAGAAACATCTATCGGCCCAACCCAGCCTCAACACGCCACCAACACGAGGCAGGCTCGGCTGAGCCCACCTCAACCACCACCACCACGAACACAACCAAACACCCGTAAGGTGGCAACCCCCCCACCCCTTACGGTGTACACCAAGAATACCAAGTCACTAGAAGAGGAGCTCCTCAAAAAGCTAGCGCATGATCAGAGAAACTACTACTTCTCCAGGCCGAGAGTAGATGCGCACGAAGCAATCCGGCTGCATATGACTAGCTTTGAGAGCTATGAAATCGCTATCGAGGTGCTGAAACGGCTGAATATTAACTTTGTAAGAATATTGCCCAACAGCACTATGAAGCGATTCGTAGTGAGGACTCCCATTAACGGAAGTAATGCGGATGAAATCCAACTTGCCCTGAAGGCGCAGGATATCCCCGCATTCTCCGTGGTGCGAATGAGACCAGGAAATAGGCCTGCCAAGGGCAACCTTTTCCTAGTTGCCGTGGCGGATACCCCAGGAGCGGACAACATGCGGAAAATGAGGATGCTCGCGAACATGCTGGTGTCAGTCGAGCCGTACCGCCCCCCAGCCACTGGCCCCCAATGTGGAGTGTGTCAGAGGCATGGCCATCCAGGGGCGGGGTGCCGACTGGAGCCCAGGTGCCGCAGATGCGCCGCCTCCCACTTGTCTCGCGACTGCCCCCATGGCAACGACCCTGCGTACTCCAAGTGCGCAAACTGCGGGGAAAAACACGCGGCTAATTTCAGAAACTGTCCGAGCCGCAGGACACTCGAAGCCGTCAATCAAGGCAACGGGCTAAAGGGTAATAAGCGTGGCAACCCTAAAGCTCAAGCAGGCCCATCAGGCAAAGGCGCATCACGCAGAAATAAACCAGGCCAGTCAGGCAAAAAGGACCCTTCAGGTCCTGCAGGCCCCTCAGGCACCAAGGGCCAAGAACAAGGCCCTTCAGGCACACAGCGCCCATCAGGCATGAGAATATTAAATTTTAAACCCCTAAGGACGGTGGGTGAACACAACCCCGGGCCCTCAGCCCAACCAGCCCCCACCACCGTTCAAACCAAGAACTCCAATCTAGACAAAAAGAAGGCCCAGACCCAAGCAAGAAATCAAAGGCAGGCTAAGCCCACGCAAGCTCATCCCGAGCAGTCACAGGGCCCCGACCAGGCCAGCTCCACCCCCCGCAGTGAACCTGCCAATAGTAAACAGGCATTCGCACCACCGCCCCCAACGCCCGCCCCCTGCACCACATCAATCACAACACCTACACAAGAACAGGCACAGAAGCCAGAAGGGAAAATGGTAGTAAAGGCGTTCAGGGAAAGGATCGAAGAAATCCTGAAAACCTTCTTCCCGAACCTGAACCTCACGGCAGCCATAACCACTGGGGTTATGATGGCCAACATGCTACCATTCCCCTGGCTGAAGGACCTGATTAATGCCATTGCTGACCTCCTGACCCTAGATGGCTGAACAACCAAACGAGGACGATAATAATAACAATAATAATAATAACACGCAGGAGCTTCGAGTTCTAATATGGAACTGCCAGGGCGTCAGGTCTAGGAAATACGAACTCGAAGCCTTCCTAGCCGCGAACACTATACACGTAGCTCTCCTAACTGAAACCTTCCTCCCACCGGGGAAGAAGTTCACTATAAGAGGCTACAAAATACACAGAAGCGATAAGGCTAATAGAGTCGGAGGAGTGGCAGTTCTGGTAAGGAAGGACATCAAACATATGGAAATAGACTTACCAGAACTGGTCGAGCTGGAAGCGTGCGGAATTGCCATGCCAGTGCGAGGAACACTCGTCAATGTAATATCGGCATACTCCAGACCTAAACACCTTAACACACAAGATTTAGAATCGGTATTAAGGCAAAATCGAAACACGATCCTAGGAGGCGACCTAAATTCGAAACACGCCAGCTGGGGGTGCCTGAAACCTAACGCAGACGGCGAAAGGCTGTACAACCACATGCTATCCCAGGACTATGTGGTAACAGCCCCCAGTGAACCCACATTCCTAGCACCAAACGAACAGGTCGACGACATATTGGACATCGCCCTACTGCGAAATATTCCTCAAAGACACACCATAAAGGTCATTAACGACCTAGGGTCGAGGCATCAACCAGTAATATTTACACTGGAAGCGAACCCCGAGGAATATGAGAATAACCCCAAGCGCCGACTCAACTATAAAGCAGCCAACTGGGGTAAATTCGAAAGAAAATTAGATTCACTCCTGCAGGGGACTGAGGACATACAAATAGTAAACCCAGCCCAAACGGATGAATCACTAAGAACACTCGTAAATGCGATCCAGGCAGCCACAACTGCGAGCATTCCGGTACACAAACCTAGACAAAACACCAACATTGAAATACCGGCCCACATTAAAGATCTAATACGCCAGCGCAACAGACACAAGCGCAACTGGGCCCGACACCACCGCGATGAAGACCGGATACGTAAAAACGAACTCAGGGTCGAAATCGAAACCGAAATAATGGAGTATAGGTCACGGATCTGGAATAACAAACTGAGTACATTCGACACAAATACCAGACCGGTGTGGAACTTAGCGAGATATTTCACGCGAGAACCACACGTGATCCCAACAATTAAGGGACCCAACGGACCAGTATACGAAAATCAAGACAAAGCAGAGGTGATAGCCGACTCACTCGAGGAGGCCTTTAAGCCCAATGACGAACCGTCGGACCCCGCCTTCACTAGGCAAACAGAGGCCAAGGTAGCGGAATTCCTAGCAAACGCACCTAAGCCCGAGGTTAAGAAGACTAATATCCACGAAATTAAGTGGATAATAGACCACCTTAACCCGAAGAAGGCACCCGGCCCAGACGAGATTCAAAATATAATAATCAAAAAGCTAACACCGAAAGCTCTCGCACTACTCACTAAAATATACAATGCAATGTTCCAGTTGCAGTATTATCCGGAACAGTGGAAAAAGGCGAGAATTCTTGTATTCGGCAAACCAGGCAAGGACAAATCTAACCCTAATAATTATAGGCCCATCAGTCTCCTGGACGCTCTCAGCAAAGTATTTGAGAAAATACTGCTGAAAAGGCTCATAGCACATATCAAGGAAAGAGGAATCATTCGAAACGAACAATTCGGTTTTAGAAACGGCCACTCCGCCCCGCAACTGCTTACCCGGGTCCTAGAACAAGCGACCATCGGACTAAACAAGCGGAGGGACACAGGCGCGGTATTCCTTGATATCCAGAAGGCATTCGATAAAGTCTGGCACGAAGGCCTATTAGCGAAATTAATAGACCTCGAATTCCACCCAGGGTACATAAGATTAATTAAATCATACCTGGAAGGCCGAGAGTTCCAAGTAGATGTTCACAACACACTGTCAAGCATGCGACCAATCAGGGCGGGCGTAGCCCAGGGGTCACTAATAGGGCCAATCCTGTTCATCCTATTTACGAATGACATGCCAACAGCGGAACTCACTACCACGCATCTCTACGCGGATGACACTGCTATCACAGTCCAACACTTTCAGTTAGCATCCGCCCGAAAGAGACTACAAGTAGCACTACGAACTCTCGAGCCCTGGCTAACCAAATGGCGCATCAAGGTCAACGTTGACAAATGCCAAGCTGTGATGTTCACTAGGAAGAACAGACGCACACGTATGCCAGCTAACATAAAACCGCTCAAACTATTTAATCGAGATATAGCATGGCACGACAAGGTCAAATATCTAGGAGTAGTCCTAGATAGAAAACTAACCATGCTATATCACATTAAAGACATCCAGCGGAAAACAAACGCACGACTGGCACAGCTCTATCCGATACTGAATAAAAGATCCAGTATTAACAAGCGAGTAGCAATAAACATGTACAAGGCCCTAATTAGGCCGATAATAACGTACGCAGCTCCCGCCTGGGGCTACACTGCTATGACAAACCTGGATAAGCTGGAACTAATACAAAACAAATGCATTCGAGCAGCGGCTAGACTCCCGTATGACACACCAATACGCCACCTACGCGCAATTGCGAAAGTCAGCTCGATAAGGCAACACATACGAAATCAAACACTCCGAATGTACAAGAAGTCATGGGGTAGTAAAGTCAACCCACTAGTCAGTGGAATAGGACGCTATGACGTCGATCTATACACCAAATACCCCACACCGAAACACATTCTGTTCAGGCACAGGGCCAGGAGGCCGGGGGCCCAAAACCGCCCTCGCTCTTAAACTGACACCAACTCACAATACCGCACCACTTAACACTATGCACACACACCGCAACACCTGTATATATGTGCATGCTTGTTTACAACACACATCCTTTCCCTAGATTGTGTTATGTTATTACTATGTTTTAGCCAAGCGAGCGAGGATTGAGAAAAGTAATACATCACGACGAAGGCAACACAGCCATGAAAGAGACGATCCAATCCAACCTCGCCCCCACCAGCGACAAAGGAGTGGACGAAAAACCAACCCCTGCTAATACCACTAACTATTAATCTATTAATTGTAATTGTAATTGTACTTGTTCTACAGGACACGAGAGCGGAAAAGCGGCCCGCACTCTACAGAAGAAAGGTAATAATGTATATATAACAGGATGTGTGTATATTTGTGTATATATTTACAGAGACAAGTGTGTGACACCAACACCGCAAAGAAGGGACGTCATCAGGCGGGAAAGAAGATGCCCCTTACAACAAGTAAGGCTTGGCACTAACCCCCTTCTCCGTAAAAGGAGACTTGGCACCAGGGACTGCTGGCTGCTGGACCAAGGGACTAACCTGTGGCCCAAAGCCCAGACGCCAGCGGACCCGAGCCGCACCAGGCAGTGACAAGTAGGACTGATCCCCCATAATAATTGACAAAGCTAGGTAAATGGTTATGATTGCATGACACATATTCCTAACTAACACAACCTCTGGTCTTTTTCCAGCCCACATCCTTGCATGTGCTATCAAAAGATGTCAGGTTTTACATGTAGGCTCTTTCTTCTTTCTGCCTATGTGGTTTTTCCCTGACCCTTCAATACCATACTTCAACACCATATACCTAACACAATCTCGCCTGGTAACGTGTCTGACATGGAAACAGGCAGATACTCCTTGTATCACTTCCCACTCTACCCAGCTATCTCTTTTCTACTTAGAAATTAATAGCATGTCGGAGGCCATGTAGATTGAGTCGATGGTCACGGCGGGGGAGCGGGCTACGGGGGCCCCCCGTATAAAAAAAAAAAAAAAAAAAAAAGACACTGTATCTCATTCTCAATTGTGTAACTGCAGTGGTAACACGTTACCTCATTGTCGTCTGTGTAGTGGCAACCCAACATATTAGAAGTGGAACTTGGATATCAGTGATTTGGATATCAGTGTACAAAGTGTTGTGCCATTGAAGAAACACATCAATGTGATGTAAATATATTTACGGAATAAGTCGTGTGGTACGAGTTAATGTACATAATTGCCGAAAAGAAGCCTTAATTTGGCATTTTTTTTGCTAGTTGCTTTACGTCGCACCGACACAGATAGGTCTTATGGCGACGATGGGATATGAAAGGCCTAGGAGTTGGAAGGAAGCGGCCGTGGCCTTAATTAAGGTACAGCCCCAGCATTTGCCTGGTGTGAAAATGGGAAACCACGGAAAACCATCTTCAGAGCTGCCAACAGTGGGGCTCAAACCCACGATCTCCCGGATGCAACCTCACAACCGCACGCCTCTACGCGCACGGAATTTGGCATTTTAACATCACAATCGTCGAAGATAGTTAATTATGACTTATGGTGCAATCACCAACGGAGGGCAAACGCTTCAGGTTTTTTAGCGTGGTGAGACAGTTAATTAATATATGCAGGGGCTAATTATCACAGCTCCTGAGCATTTAAGAACGAGTGACATTTAGCAAAAATTAAATGACTGTTCTTGACAAAATTAATATTCGCATCCTCCAGGGACATTCGTTGTGATAGTCTGTGTGACGGTCAGGGAATGAACAGTGATTTTACAACTTATCACTACTTGCGTTAATCTGTTTGAACTTAAGAGTGGATCTTGTTACAAGTAGGCCCCCCTTTGAAAGTGCATAAAACAGTATTTGATAACTCATTCTCCATTTTTTCTGTATGTTCGTGAGTGGTCGTCGAACCCAAGACTCGGAGCCTACAAGAGTCGCGCCTGAGTGCCTGCAATCAGCTTTACAAGGATCGTCCCGAAATTCAACTGAGAACAGCAGTTCGAGTCATGGATCGTCGTATGAAGAAGAACCAAGGACTATTAGGAACATGAATATTCATCATGTTCGTGTAAAGATCTAAGATGTACCTTAGATGACAGCAAGCCTTACTCACCAAGTGTTAAGTACATACTTTAATATACCCTAAACACGAGAGATGCATGCCAGTAATAATAATATTTGTAAATATTATAATGTCATAATTAAATATTAAATATGTAGGGAACATTATGCGCGTATGACTGGGAAAGATTTATTACTATTAGTTAGGATCATCAAGTGATTTTAAGATAATCATTGATATTTAACAAAATTCTTTTGCATGAATTATTATATAGACTTCAAAGTTCTTAGCTTATATGAACTATCTTTGGGAAGAACGGCAAGTTAGCTAGATTTATATTTCTTCGTCTGGTAAAGATCTTCAGAGTAGTTTGGATATAAATGATACGTTTGAGATTCGGGTATTTGTTATTCCGGATAATATTAGAAAATCATTGGAGTTGATCCAAACCGAGGTGTAATTAATTTATAATTATATATGAAATTGTGAGAATAAAATAACCTGAAATAATGGGGTTTTCTCTGTGAATTAAATGAACGGATTGAGATACGATGCCAAGACATGAGAGGGCGAAGCTGTAACATTTTTTGTTGTTGGAGTGATAAGGAAGAATAAATAATTATAGCTGTTGTGAGATATTGAATTGGGCTGAATATATAGCCAAATGATGAATAATAAGAAATAATGGCTTTCAAGTGAGTGCATACTTGACAATGAGCCGAGATGATATGTAAGAGAAATGAAAGGGAGAGTGACGGACGATTTATGGTATCCACAACCCAGGACTAGTCACAGCTGTTATTGTGATGGACAGGTATATGCTGGTCGACCGTAGGCCGAGCAAACTTTGCAGTCTCTAGCAAAGCGATGTTAACGGGCCAAGCTCTTTTCATTTAACAAAGTAATCTCAATCCCATTCTAATTATACGTTGCAAGTAACAGGGATAATTTCCGGATTTTGTGAAGGATAGATCCCTTCTCGTGCTAAGCATTAATTTAGCCTCTGATTGGAGTCCAAAAATTTTTACCTTGGAAGCCGAAGCCTGTTGGTTCGAATGATGTTGGAGCGAAGATTTAACCAGATATTATGACTTGGTTAAGCCATATCTTCAAGATGTGTTGTGTAAATATATTTGATATTTTTATATATATGTTTCTGTGTGTGTTTATTATTTCCCAAAATGATATGGTGATGGGTTTGATTCCAGCTTTGACTAATTTTCTTTAATATATAATTTGTTAGGTAAACCCAGGATACGCACATATATGTTCAGCGTGTATGTTCATTGTAAGTGTTCAATGTAAATATACATTTGTCGTGGTCAAATGGATCACAAGTTCGATACTCGGCAATGCAATCTCGTGTGTATATCAGATGTGCTTATATTGTGTTATAATTTCTTTTCTTTCCTCCAAATCATGACCGGTAGACAAAGGACACTATTTAATATCCATTCATGACTAACAAATAAAGGATACCTGGTTCTTACCCATGAGTCTCGAGTTCGATTCCCGGTACCGGAACCATATTTAATATCCATTTGTGACGGGAGTCTAACAAATAAAGGATACCATTCAATATCCATGTTTTTTATATCATGTATCAGTGTATGTTGATCGAATGAATTGGTGTACATCAAGAATTAATTATGCCAAGACAATTTCAAGAAAAGAAGGCATATAATGTATATAATTGTATTAGTTTAATTGTTTCTTTTACTCATATGTTGAGATACAACATTATTTGTGTGGTTCATACCAGTATAATAAATATGTTTAGAATATATACTTGAACAGAGATTCTTCTCATTTAGCAATATTAGCATATTCCTCTCATATTATAGAATCCTACTTTCATTATTTTAGATAGTGCCTATTTTATTTCTTTATCGGACATTCCATTACCCATATTGCTCTACGAATTCAGCCGGTGATCTTATGAAAGTAGGGAGGATGAGACTTCAAGCCTGGTAAGTGACTTCTGGCGGTCCTCATCCAAGTGTTCCATCTGTACATCTGTTTGTGAAACCAAATTAAGTAATATTGCCCTGATTATACCAGAGTAAGCCTCATTTGTTGCCCAACTAACGGGGTCAGTTTCATTTTGTTGCCCGATGTATTCAGATCTGGTTCATACTTAGTTTTAGGTGCGACGATTTAAAGCCCTAACGGTTGCAATACATACATACATACATACATACATACATACATACATACATACATACATACATACATACATACATACATACATACATACATGCACCGTTTTCTATGAAAGTAGGAGCGTATCGATCGCCATATGGGTGCAATATATCACTAATTGTTTTACGTCGCACTGACACAGACAGGTCTTAGGGTGACGATGGGATAGGAAAGGAATAGGAGTGGGAAGGGAGTGACCGTGGCCTTAATTAAGGGTGAACCCCAGTTTTCCCTGCTGTAAAAATGGGAAACCACGGAAATCCATCTTCAGAGCTATCGACAGTGGGGTTCGAACGCATTATCTCCCGAATGCAAGTTGACATCTACGTGACCCAAATCACGCAGCCACTCGCTCGGTATAGCGTCAAACTAAAAATGTCTGCACACGGCAGCTGGAGCCATACGATGTTAATAATAATAATAATAATAATAATAATAATAATAATAATAATAATAATAATAATAGTAATAATAATAATGTTATTTGTTTTACGTCCCACTAACTACTCTTTTACGGTTTTCGGAGACGCCGAGGTGCCGGAATTTAGTCCCGCAGGAGTTCTTTTACGTGCCAGTAAATCTACCGACACGAGGCTGACGTATTTGAGCACCTTCAAATACCACCGGACTGAGCCAGGATCGAACCTGCCAAGTTGGGGTCAGAAGGCCAGCGCCTTAACCGTCTGAGCCACGCAGCCCGGCAATAATAATAGACATGATACTGTATAGGCTTTTGGGCTTATGCCGTGTCAAAAAAAAAATAAGGTGAAATTCTTTACGTTTCGCAGAGAACTGTGCTCTGCGTTATGAGAAGAAAATCTCGACTGTCCACTGTCCGCTCGAAGCGCTTCAGAAATCCATCCAACAGTGAGGTTCGAACCCACTATCTTCCGAATGCAACCACTCGCTCGATATAGCTTCGAGCGCTAGCGCTGTGTCACGTCCGGGGAGCCATCTGGTGACGAATGAACGCACCATTTCCACTTCTATTATAACGTCTAAATTTCAAAAAGTCGTTGTTTAAGAAGCCTTTCTTATGGATAGTCCAGATTTTCTTCTGATGACGCAGAGCACAGTTCACTGCGAAACGTAAAGAATTTCACCTTATTTTTTTGACACGGCATAAGCCCAAAAGCCTATACAGTATCATGTCTAGAAGTACAGGCCGTGAAAGAAGCATCAATGGCAATAATAATAATAATAATAATAATAATAATAATAATAATAATAATAATAATAATAATAATACACGAGACAGCGGCGAAGACAGGACTACAAATATCATACGACAAGACCAAGGAGTATTCCGAGAGTAAACACCCCGGGAAAGCCCCTTTGGCGACCATCTATGGAAAGATAGGGAAAGTCAATCGATTCCGGTATCTTGGCGAATGGGACCACTCCAATGGTAGAAACGGAGTCTCCATCTTGGACAAATGTGCCAAACTCAACGCAGCAAACCAACTGTCGCAAAACAGTTACAAAAAGAAGTGCATTTCGAAGGACGCCAAAATATGCCATTACAAAATGTTTGTCAGACCCCAGTTCTTATGTGCTGCGGAGACCTTGCTGATGAACAGGAAGGGCACCATGGGAGACCTGGAAAAAATCGAAAGACGTATCCTTCGGAAAATTTATGGGCCAAGAGTGTTCTCGGATGGAACCTACCGACTGGAAGCGAATTCTGAACTGTACCAACGGTTGGAAACGGCTAACACTAGCATGCGACGTAGGTGGCTGAAGTTTAATGGGCACCTTGTGAGAATGGACAACGGCAGGCTTACGAAGATCTTCTCACTCATCAAAAGCTGTAAGACAGGAAGCATGTAGCTCAATGAAGTGAAAAGGGACGTAGCTTCCGCTGGGATTTCTGATACTGATGTCTCAGACCGCCTTAAAATTTGTAAATTGGTAAATTCGTGGTGTCCTCTACCAAAAGTTGTTAAATCTCGCAAACCTCTTTCACAGGAAAGAAAGTAAAAACTACTAGCAGGACTCAAGAGGTACTGGGAACGAAAGAGAGCATCCGAAAAAAACTGATCATAAGCGCTCCCTACTTGGCTTAAATCAATAATAATAATAATAATAATAATAATAATAATAATACAGGGCGAGTTGGCCGTGCGGTTAGGGGTGTGCAACTGCAGCTTGCATCCGAGAGATAGTGGGTTCGCACCCCACTGTCGGCAGCCCTGAAAATGGTTTTCCGTAGTTTCCCATATTCACACCAGGTAAATGCTGGGGGGGGGGGGCTGTACCTTAATTAAGGCCACGGCCGATTCCCTCCAAATCCTAGGCCTTTCCTGTCCCATCGTCGCTATTAGGCCTGTGTCGGGGCGACGTAAAGCCGCTAGCAAAAAAAAAAAGTCATGACAGATGCAATTTTGGCTCACACGTGTTCTTTAACGTATTGGAAGCCAATGACATACATTCATAGTATTTAACACCCTTAAACATATATACCAATTCTCCAGCTCCTTGGCTGAATTGGTTGCGTCGAGGCCTTTCGTTTCAGAGAGTCCTAGGTTCAATTCCCGGTCGGGTCGGGGATTTCATCTGCGTCTGGTTAATTCCTATGACCCAGGAGCTGAGTGTTTGTGATAGTCTAAATACATATTTTAATTCACAACACTACCGATCATTACAGAAACCTGCAGAGTACAGCCCTCCGCACGGGGTTGGCGTCAGTCCTCTACTCCCTGAAAATAATTATTTTAAAAAAATTATTAACAAGCTGTTTTACGTTGCACCGACATAGATAGGTTGGTGCAAGTGTAATGGACTAGTATAACTTGGAAATAATTCTCTAACCCATGGGTAAATAATGAAAACATCGAGCTCGATTATAATAATAATAATAATTATTATTATTGTTATTATTATATTAACATAAAACGGGGCCAAATCCACACCAATTACCAACCTCTTGGGAAGAAGTCCAGGAAGAAGATGGACGGTGAAGCGCACTCGCCTAAATATTGAGAAATTTCTAGTCGCATCCTAAAAGAGACTGATTGGCATATATTAGAACGTTATACTTAAATAACTACAGTAGTTTCCCAATGAGGTGGCTGCGGTGAAAGCCCAGCTAAAGGAATGAGATAATTCTGAAATAAAATGTGTCTGTATTCTGGTTCGATTCCAACGTACTCCAATACTGAAGGTCCCATGGCTAATGTTCACAAATTGATAGTTACGTTAAACTTAATTTTTAATGTTGAAAAACGTAAAATTGAGCAATTTACTCAATTGTTCCGAAATTGAAGGGCTGAAGGGCCCGGAAAGATTTCAAATTGGGAGTCTTGAGAGCGCTATCAAACTAAAAACACAAATTTCGAAAATCACTTCCGGGAAAACTCCGTTCCGGAAATACAGTCTACAATCGCTTGCTTCTTTACTCTTTTCTTTTTGATTCAAAGCCTAGCCAAATAAGTTATTTACATAACATTTTATGTATTGTGTTCCTTGGTTTAATACCCTCAGGTGTTTTCTGATTTCTTGAAAAATGTCCACACCGAATTTAGTTATAAGGACTTAAGTGAAACTCTGCATGAACTCACATTAGCGCTCGTAGTGGTGCTTAAGTGAAACAATGCACTGACACATTAGCGTTCGTAATGGTAGAAAAAGGCAAATGCTAATCTAATCGACCTATAACGATGATTAAGGAAATGATTGTAATTTTTAGGAATAAATAAAGAATACATTCTCATTCTGTATATGTATTATCTAAAATTCATGTTTTCAATATTGAGTTGCTTGCCTGAAGGGCTAGAAGTGTGTTTTTTTTCTTTCATACTTCTGTTGTAATTCTCTGTATCAACTGCATGTGGTGTTAGCTATTACAACTTCGGAGGTTCAACCCTGTTGCGATACGGCGACTTCAATTGGTTTTACGTGTTCGTTTTTTATTTAGTATGCACCAGGACAATATCGTCTTGACTGACTTCGACGTGTAATTTATATCCTCCACCTCCGTCTGAAGAGATATATGGCGGTGCTATTTGAAGAGTTGAGAATACTTGGTGGAGTGGTCTAACTTTACCGGCGAGTTGAGAATGCTTTAGAGGCGTCAACCTCACCAAGGAAAAGAGACACACTCATAAACGTCGCCTCGTTCTCTCGGAACTTTTCAGCGATTAGACACAACACGTCACTCCGACCCGTACCACCCACTATACCTTCCCACATGCATTCATTTCTTTTTTCCAAATGGTTTAACGTCGCACCAACACACCGAATGTGTCCAGCAATACAAGGATGGAAAAGGCTGGGGACTGGAAGGTAGCGGCCGTGACCTTAAGGTACAGCCGCAAAATTTGCCTGGCGTGAAAATTGGAAGCCATCTTTAGGGCTGCCGTCAGTTGGGTTCGAACCCACCAGCTCCTGAATGCAAGCTCACGGCAAACGTGACGCGAACCGCGCAGCCAACTCAGTCCATGTGCATTCAGGCCGCTGATCCAAACAGTCCTCTACTCCCTGAAAATAATTATTTAAAAAAAATTATTAACAAGCTGTTTTACGTTGCACCGACACAGATAGGTTGGTGCAAGTGTAATGGACTAGTATAACTTGGAAACAATTTTCTAACCCATGGGTAAATAATGAAAACATCGAGCTCGATTATAATAATTATTAATGTTATTATTATTTACGTAGTTATGTACGGACTTCATTTGATATAAATCGTAGTCTTATTATTTGTGTGTTGTATGTGAGGTTATGTTACGACATGTTTGCTGTATGTATGTTAGTAAGAGCTTATTTAATGTAAGAGCACGTAATTAATAGTATATAATTGATTATTACCTGTATATGAAAAAACATACAACCTGTTTTCCAGTCATTGATCAGGTCAGGGATGGAATTAATGAAGCCCCATCTTGCGGCGAGGATGAGAATTGTGCCGGCTGCCGAGGCCTGTCGCACTCCTCTGGTACTACCTGTATATATGATGTATAAATCTAATGCAAAGTTGTGCAACAGAGGGTAATAGTCCAGAACAACGCACTTTGTCGCTAGAGGTTAATCAAACATTCGATCCATTTGTACATAGGTTACTGGAGACTCTAGAAATTACGAGAAAACATGTTGTGTCATACTCTTCTAGAAGCCCGGCCAGGCAATGTATATAAAGAGGCAGTCTTGGGAGTTGGAGTTGAGTTGTTTTAGCGAGAGTTGTGACTACAAGTCGTTAACCCTAGAACTGCCAAACGTCGCGCTTGCGACTCAATAGAGTGTTACTAGAATGCCAACGTTGCACGCGCGACGCATAGTACATGCATTCGCTTAACCAGTCATAACATCATTTATCGTTCACTTACGCTATTTTAATAAGTAAGACATTGAAGAGGAAGCTTCAAGTCTTTCATCACACATTCCTCCCTAGCCGGAAGTGACTCAGTCAAGGTCAGGGTAGGTATAAATTCAGTTACTCTTTCCTCATCTCCCTGCCGTCTCAGTTGCTATGTAACTTCGCGCTCGCTCGCTGTTCCTGTGAGTTTCTGTGAATATCTTTCATCATCTTTCAACAGATAGAGTTTATTCTTAATTTTTTTCTTTTGAAGTGTAAACTTTCATCCTGGATGATGAGATACGTGATTCAAGTGATATTCCCAAAGTTCTTGAAGATGATTGGGATGCTTCCTCTTCCAGCAATATATTTTCTTTAGCTGATGATTATTCTGAGAGCGGAGAAGAATATATTCCAGAATCTGAAGTTGAAAGTGATTCCGATGAAGAGAGCAGGCCTGCTGACGTTTCATTGGATGATACTGTTTCCGTAACACCAAAGTGGTGCAGGGTTTATCCACCCGAACCGGAGTTCGATGTTTCCGGAAAGTTCCGCGTAAGGGATCCTGGCATTTTGATCCGTCCGCCCCGAAATAGGCCACCTATTACGTATTTCTACTTGTTCTTTAGGGATTTGATTTGGAAGCTCTTGGTAAAAGAAAGTAATGACTATGCGGCGAAAAAACCTAAAAGACGTTCTGGAGAAATGTAGGCCTTTTTTTCGGATGCGAACCTGGTTTGATGTAACTGTGTCCGAAATGAAAAAGTAAATTGCCATTTTAATAAATATGGGGTGCACCGTGAATGCTATTATAAATTGCAGCATTTCTGGAGGCCTATGAGGCACGGCAGGAAAAGAAAACTCTCCGAGAATGACTCCCAGTAGTGCTCGGCGGCTGACGGAACTGTGTGCAGCTCGGAAATTTTAATCATTTAGCGATTTTATTTTATTTTTACTTTTGAGAACTTAATATTTTTAAAAACTAGAAGAAATTTCGCGTGTTTTGTATATAGTGATTTTTAAAATGAGTGGTTATTTATCAATAATGGTGAACTTGAAAATAGGAAAAACACTTTTTTTTTTTAGTTTTCCAAATTTTTGATCGCCTGATACGCAACAGGTATGCAAGTAAATGATCTAATACTTATGTAAGCATCTTAAATAAAGCTTTCTGAGATTTGTTGAAAACATAAATGTGTAATACATGCGAAAATGGCCTGGCATTTAGGGAAAACACTCGGCACTTCTAGGGTTAATTGAGTATGTGAATTCATATTGAGATTTTGTTGCGTTGGTAATACGTTGACGTGCTAATGTCGCAGTCTTCTTTTTCTTCGTAGCAGTGTTTTGTTAAAGATGGCCATTTATTAGTGTGTAAGTGTGTATAATGTGTATATAATTTGTAAATAAAACAGTGTACACAATTGACAGCATCTCCTGTGTGCGTCTTTGTGGTTACAGCAAGGTCTTATGGCGACGATGGGGTAGGCAAAGGCTAGGAATGAGAAGGAAGCAGCCGTGGCCTTAATGAAGATACATCCCCAGCATTTGCCTGGTGTGAAAATGGAAAACTACGGAAAACCATCTTCAGGGCCGCCAACACTGGGGTTCGAACCCACTATCTCCCGAATGCAAGTTCACAGCTGCGCGTCCCTAACCGCACGGCCAACTCGCTCGGTCCCCTGAAAATCAACACGAGTAGTACTATACTCCTTGACATCCCTAACACAAACACCACCACGGACGTGACAGTAGAGTGTCACTGGTACTGACCAAGCCGGTCGAGGTTCGAATCCCAGCGAATGCATACGACATTTCTGAAATATGAAAGTCACGGCTCAGTTGTTCGGATACAACATAAATGACTTTGATCACGATAACAACAGCCACGTAAAAACACAAGCTTGCTTACATTTTACAGACAACATCATGCCTGCTCTTTTATGAAGTTTCATTACACGAGTGCAAATTTACCATTCACGAAGCTACAACATTAGTGACTAACAACGCAATATACCCCATAATATGAAATGACCGAACGCAAAGTTTAAAAATTTTCTCTCGTAATGAGTGTGAATTGTTATTCACAATATTCGCAGTTCATCAAATTATGATATTAACAAAATGTAATATTCGGCAATAAACAGTTTAAATCGTATTAATATTAATGTTAAACTAGTACTATTTCTTGTAATATTTTCTTTCCATGGAATTGCTTGTTGTACTCTTGTTGTTGTTGTTGTTGTTGTTGTTGTGTTGTGTTGTGTTGTAAGTCATACTTAAGGTACTTAAGGTACGTGTGATTTCGTATATGCCGGTGCTATAATGCTAAGCTAGTAGTAAGCTCAACATGTAGTAAGCAGTAGTGTTGAAATATTATACATATATATACAGTATATATATGTATATATATGAATAATAATTCATAACCATAGCAACAGGATCAAAATCAAATATGAATAAAATAAAATACTTAATCGCCTCACCTTTGGGCGCAAATTGAAATCTAATTCAAAATATATGAATAAATAAGTGAATAAATTACTAACATAATTAAAATCAAATAAACGAATAAAGTAATTAATTGAAATGTCCGTAGTATGAGCGCCAGAGTTCACCAGAATGGATCCCTCGAATTTTCATAGAGCATGATAATTCTTTCTCTCCCAGGGGGTGTACATAAAGCTGCGTACTGGTACATCTACTTCAGGCCGTACCTAACCTTCTGAAAACGACTAAATAGGTAGGAACTGCACCTGGGTTCATCAATAACTCCACTGATTCTAAATAATTAACTATATTCTGAACAATATCCGTGTATGAGGACCTCATCAACACACCAAATACACATGAAATACACTCACAAAATACCGCTGGAAGACTCAATATTTAAAACATCATCATCAACAACAACAACAACAACAACAACAACAAAAACAGCGGGAAACCGAAAGCGAGGACCAAGCCACCATTTGCAATCTGTGCGTTGAACAAAGCACATATATGTAGATAAGTACCTTTCACTGTCTCTGTGTATCAACACAACTTGGATATTCTCATTATTGGCACTTGTTATATCACAAAGATACTGCACCTTATCATACTGTATTCACTGACTCTAACACAGCCCTGAAGATGGTTTTCCGTGGTTTCACATTTTCACACCAGGCAAATGCTGGAGCTTTACCTTAATTAAGGCCACGGCCGCTTCCTTCCAACTCCTAGGCCTTTCCTATCCCATCGTCGCCATAAGACCTATCTGTGTCGGTGCGACGTAAAGCCCCTAGCAAAAAAAAGATACATTACCGAGCTCGATAGCTGCAGTCGCTTAAGTGCGGCCAGTATCCAGTAATCGGGAGCTAGTGGGTTCGAGTCCCACTGTCGGCAGCCTTGAAGATGGTTTTCCGTGGTTTCCTATTTTCACACCAGGCAAATGCCGGGGCTGTACCATAATTAAGGTCACGGCCGCTTCCTTCCAACTCCTAGGCCTTTCCTATCCCATCGTCGCCATAAGACCTATCTGTGTCAGTGCGACATAAAGCAAATAGCAAAAAAAAAAAAAAAAAAAAATACATTCATTCAAGCAAAACCCGCTTGCTGTTCTAGAACATAAATTATTGAAAGTCTGAGGTACAGTACACCATAGCTTTCACAAACATATAATACCAAGCCACCACAAGTGATACAATATCAGGTGCCTAAGCACTTCACAGTTGTAGGTTAGTACCACACTTCACACTCCACAAACAGAATAAAACCACGTTCAACCAAAGTTACATCTCCTCTAGAAGTTTTAAGTCAAGTCTTCTCCACCAAAGTTTGAATTCAAGTCTCCGGCTGTTTTATCACGTGCCTATATAGACCTCAGCTTACCCCTACCTCTCACATGATATGTGGAGACTGATGTTGGCCATCCAATCACGAGTAGATGATCCTCTGGTCATACCGGGATCACGCCCTGAACAATTTCTGCGTCCCATGGCAATAACAAAGCCACCTCATCGAAATCTGGGCTGCCCGTATGACTCACAGAACTTTCCGAGTTGTAATTAGCACTGTTTTCCCATCCGTTTGTACAAAGCAAATTACTCATATCACATATGGAGACCTCCCAGCTTAAAATCTTAAGAATAAATATACAAATAAAATAATAATGATAATAATAAATCGAATACTGACAATAATATCGCTCATTTCTAAGTACAGTGGGAGGGTGTGATATATGTACTATCACAGTGTTAAGCACTGGAAATACTTAAGTTGTGAATGAATTTGTGTATGATGACGCTGGACTTCGAATGTTAAACTAGTAGTATTTCTTGTTATATTTTCTTTCCATGGAGTTGCTTGTTGTAGGTACTCTAGTAGCAGTTGTTGTTGTTGTTGTTGTTGGGCAATTATGTTTTAACTTTATTATCACACAACTGTAAGTGATCATTGCCATAGGGATTTTTCCCAATTTCGCTGGGTTCCGTATTTCAAGGAAAACGAAAATAAAAATTTTCAATACAAATGTTAAATCAGTCCTTCTATATGCTTGTGAAACTTGGAAGGTTACACGAACTATCACTAACCTCTTGCAGACATTTATAAACCGTTGCTTACGGCGTATCAAACATCAGATGGCCTGAAATTATATCCAATGACGAGCTATGGAGAACAACAAACCAAGTTCCAGTCGCAGTGGAAGTCAAGAGGAGGAAATGGAAATGGATAGGTCATACTTTGAGAAAGCCAGCGGGATCTCGTATAGAACGCACAGCATTGGAATGAAATCCGCAAAGGGCACGGAGGAGAGGTCGTCCTAGGAAGATCTGGATGAGGACTGTAGAGGAGAAGGCTCTTGAAGCAGGGAAGACTTGGAAGGAAGTTAAAGCATTGTCAATGGAGACGTCCCACGGATGCCCTATGTTCCAGTGGGAACGAGAGGAATTAAATCAGTAAGTCAAGTCTGGGTTCCGTGGTTCAGATCCCAGTCACTCCATGTGAGATTTCTGATTGACAAAGCGGAGGCGAAAACGGTTTTTCTCCGGGTACTCCGGTTTTCCCTGTCATCTTTCATTCCAGCAGCACTCTCCTTTAACATTTGACCTGTCAGTCATTAATCATAGCCCCAGAGGACTGCGACAGGCTTCGTCAGCCGTCACAATTCCTATCCTCGCCGCTAGATGGGGGCGTCATTCATTCGATTCCTGACCCGGTCGAATGACTGGAAAACAGGTTGTAGGTTTTCATTTTTTCAGTCTAGCAAATAAAATCAAAAAGTTATAATTTATGCCATTGCTTGTCTACCACTTTATCCCGTTCTTCTAAATTTATTGACTTCAATGTGAGGAATCAAACCTACGTTTTTAAGAATAAACCTTTACCGGGCGAGTTGGCCGTGCGTTTAGGGGCGCGCGGCTGTGAGATTGCATCCGGGAGATAGTGGGTCCGAAAACCACTGTCAGCAGCAATGAAGATGGTTTTCCGTGGTTTCCCATTTTCACAGCAGGCAAATGCTGAGGCTGTACCTTAATTAAGGCCACGGCCGCTTCCTTCCCACTCTCAGCCCTTTCCTATCCCATATATAGAGCTGAGGATAACGTATGGTAATAGGTCGGGATACTGTACTACAGAGACACGTGTGTTATGTACTGTACTGAAAACCGAAGCGAGAGGCTTTGCCACTCGCAGTCAGGCACACACTAGAAGCCTTACTGCGACCGAAAGCACAAAGGGGAAACAGGAGCTCCTAATTAAGTGCTTCGGAGTATGACGAAGGTAACACAGAGAGTAATTTCCAACAACAACAACAACAACATGTAATCCGTAAAAAATTCTCACCAGCATTTGCATAAAGAAGACGCGTTAATATCTGTAAACCATAGGGAATGTCTTAATATAGAAATTTCGACACTGTAAGGTTACAACATTAACGCTTCTCTCGAAGTTTAATAAGTTAGTAGATTTAACATATAACCCACATTCGCAGGAAGAATTAGAGAGAGAGGTTCTTAAATTTCTCAACACCAATCCTCAACCTACTGGGGTAAATTACATCTTGTTATTTACTGAACAAGCGTTCTACAGGCTTGAAGGAATACCTCCAGAAGTGATGGATATTGCATAATAAGTCTGATGTCTTTAGAAATATTGGAGAGGTACTTCACCCATCACTGACGAAGCTACTGATTCTCCAGTGGTAGAGCTAAAGAAGTTATCTTCATCATCACTTAACCTTTTCCCATTTCTGAGTACATCGATGTACAGCATATCGATTACTAGGATGTACTGTAACGATTACAATTTTATTTCAGAGAGTAATTTACGGGTAAAAATTATATTTTGTAGAAAGTAACGATGTCCACCTCTGTGGCGTAGTGGTAATATGATTAGCTGCCACCGCCGGAGGAACGGGTTCTATTCCCGACTTTCTCCACGAAATTTGAAAAGTGGTACGAGTGCTGGAACGGGGCACACTCAGCCTCGGGAGGTCAAATGAGTAGGGGCGGCCGGGGGGGGGGGGGGGGTCGATTCAATCCTCAGTCATCCTCGAAGTGGTTTTCCGTGGTTTCCCACTTCTCCTCCAGGCAAATGCCGGATAGTACCTAACTTAAGGCCACGGTCGCTTCCTTCTCTCTTCCTTGTCTATTCCTTCCAAACTACCCATCCACCCACAAGCCTCCTATTCAGCGTAGCACGTGAGGACACCTGGGCGAGGTTCTGGTCCCCCTCCCTAGTTGTATCCGCGACCCAAAGTCTCACGTTCCAGGACACTGCCCTTGAGGCGGTAGAGGTGGGATCTCTTGCTGAGTTCGAGGGAAAAACCAACCCTGGAGGATAAACGGATTAAGAAAGAGAGGAAGAAAGAAAGAAAAAGTAAGGATTGCAAGTAAAAATTATTGGAGTTATTTATTACAATTAATCCAATTACTTCCCAACTCAGAAAAGAACATCATAAATGCAGATTTCTACCTACCCCTCATCATTTGTTTGATTAGGACAAGATGGATGTAGATATGTAAGAGAGGACAATTGCGTCATAAACGAAACAGAATAAAGGAAACATTTTCCACCTGTACTTTTACCTTCCCGTTCATGAAATGGTACCAACAATATCTTCGTCACTTATGTCTGGTGGTTTAACGTTGTACTAACTCACATTGATTTTCGGCACGGCTATGCGTCCTTTCTACATTGTCACATGCTCATGGGAAGCAACATATACGTATATGAAATAGATTCAACATTTTGAGCGTTGCTGTACACTGAAAGGAATCATTATACTCCTGTAATAAGCGAACATCCATGCTATGATCATTACGTGAACACTAAATTACTGAATCTAATCAGTAATCTAAGATGTAGGCGAGTGTCAAGCAGACACCGTATAATTATTAGAGTACATTTCATCACCACGCCTTGCGCGGTTTAGAACATTCCCTTGATCAGTGACCCCAGTTTTACAAGTAACATTCAGGAGAGTAAATGTCCAGCTCCTTGGATGAAGGGTTAGCATACTGGCCTCAGATTCAGAGGGCCTCGGGTTCGAATCCCGGCCGGGCCGAGGATTTTATCTGCGAATAATTAATCCTCCGGTACGGGGACCTGATGTTTGTGTTAATCTCAATACACTTCTATTCATATGCATACGATACATCACACTACTATCCACCACAGGAACACGCAACATAGTAAAACTAGGCCAACACCATACCAAGTGCCAACAACAAAAATTGGGATAAAGGCCAGGACGAGAAAAGAGGCTCAGGAGAGTAAATACGGAGGATGTCATTCCATTGCGGTGGAGATCATTTCCCGAGAGTCAACTGGGTTCTCTTCCCGGCCCTGTGGGAATGGGGTTCATTGAGTCTCATTTGGACATTTCATTAGATGGCTGGTCCGAAAAGCTTGCGATGACGTATTCTAATTAATGGTAAATATGTGAATAACATAATTATTGTAAATATTACCTTAGTGCTCTAATGTACACGGGGCTTGCCCTTTTTTCACTAGACCATTCATGAACTCTAGGCCTATAGGATTTATGGTAAATAAAATAATAATAATAATAATAATAATAATAATAATAATAATAATAATAATAATAATCATCATCATCATCATCATCATCATCATCATAGGAAGCCTCCGTGGCTCAGGCGGCGGCGCGCCGGCCTCTCACCGCTGGGTTCCATGGTTCAAATCCCGGTCACTCCATGTGAGATTTGTGCTGGACAAAGCGGAGGCGGGACAGGGTTTTCTACAGGTATTTCGGTTTTCCCTGTCATATTTCATTCCAGAAACACTCTCCACTATCATTTATTTCATCTGTCAGTCATTAATCATTGCCCCAAAGGAGTGCGACAGGCTTCGGCAGCCGGCACAATTCCTATCCTCGCCGCTAGATTGGGGCTTCATTCATTCCATTCCTGACCCGGTCAAATGACTGGAAACAGGATGAGGATTTTCATTTCATCATTATGGGGTCTAATGGTGGTAGGATTCGACAACCCACGAGACACCAATCAATGATCCACGAGGTCCACAGTAGAATAGCATTTGTTCTGTGTAGAGTGACTTGTCTACGCGGATCGGTCATGTAGCTAAGAACTTACATTGGGGGGATGGTGGGTCCGAATTCCACCGTCGACAGCGCTGAAGATAGTCTTCCGTCGTTTCCCATTTTCACACCAGGCAAATGCAGGGGCTGTAACTTAATTAAAGCCACGACCGCTACCTTCCCAATCCTTGCATCGCCGAAAATCTTGCATGTAATATTGAGACAATGAACCACAAGTAAGAAGAAAAATATTTGTTTTGTTTGTAAGGGTGACTGTTTTAAATCGGAGGGAACACTTCAGTGCAACGCTCCCGTCTGTTCCAGGTTCGATCCGAGTTAGATGTACAGCAAAACCAGTCTTCAGCGGAAACCCAAGAACCGGAATTCCTTCCCGCTGTATGCAGGGTTCCTGTTCATAATGGTGGTTCAAAAATAAAATAAAAATCATAGGTGCATACCTCCATCAGACAATCCAGCAGTAGATGTATATGATTTTTTGCGGTGGTATATGCAATGTCCACCTCTGTGGTGCAGTGGTTAGTGCGATTGGCTGCCACCCCCCGGACGCCCGGTTTCGGTTCCTGTCTCTACCACGAAATTTAAAAAGTGGTACGAGGGCTGAAACGGCGTCCACTCAACCTCGAGAGGGGTTTCGATTCCCACCTCAGCCATCCTCGAAGTGGTTTTCCGTGGTTTCCCACTTCTCTTAGCAAATACCGGGATGGTACCTGACTTAAGGCCACGGCCGCTTCCTTCCCTCCTCCTTGTCTCTCTCTTCCTATCTTCTCATCCTCCACAAGACACCTGTTCAGCACAGGAATTGAGACCGATTGGGCGAGGTACTGGTCATCCTCCCCAGGTGTATCCCCTGACCCAATGTCTCACCCTCTAGGACACTGCCCTTGAGGCGGTAGAGGTGGGATCTCTCGCTGAATCCGAGGGAAAAAACAACCCTGGAGGGTAAACAGATTAAGAAAGAAAGGAAGAAGTAGATACAATAATGACACTAATCACACACACTTATATACACTAAACCCGCAGCCACAGACTTAGGCGAGTGTGGAAAATTGCGCTGTTGTCAGATATGAGAAGGCGAACGCTTACTTCTGAGCACGGACTGGTAACGCTGACCGTGCAGTGATATCTAGTCGAAGTCGATCTACTCCAAGTCCACATGTTCTTTTAACTTCTCTGTTCTATATTACCCACTCCAGTATATAACATTCAAATATTTAAAGATATGTTGCAAACCATAAGGAAATACAGATACAGATTAATATGTAATGTCCTATGTCCTGCGCTGGCCTAAGCTAGCGACGTTTATATGGCCATTTTCCAGGAAACCTACAGGACGCATGGAAACATGTTACAGGTAAAAAATGTAAGTCAGACGATTTTCTATATTTTCCCGCAGACAACATTTTATTGGCTGAAAAAACAAAATCGTGGCCGCTTACTGAAAATTCCAATACATGATTTACATGATTTTACAGATTTAAATTTACTTGTTCAGGTTTATATTCTCAATCAGTATTTAAGTTTTTAATTCTACTTGCTCTACGTCGCACCGACACAGATAGGTCTTACGGCGACGATGGGATAGGGAAGGCCTAGGAGTGGGAAGGAAGCGGCCGTAGTCTTAATTAAGGTACAGCCCCAGCATTTGTTTGGTGTAAAAATGGGAAACCACGGTAAACCATCTTCAGGGCTGCCGACAATGGGATTCGAACCCACCATCTCCCGGATGTAAGCTCACAGCTGCGCGACTCTAACCGCACGGCCAACTCGCCCGGTTATTTGGTTCATAGGGAAAATCGTTATACCGCTGAAATGAGCGGTCTTTCCTGAAGTTTGTAGTATAATTTCTATTGCAACATTATAGGAGGTAACATCAGGAGTTTGGGAGAGAACAAATTGCCTCGCGCTTCAAAATGATGTCTTCAATTAGACATTTCTTCGGCATTACCTTGGCAATACACACCTGTTCTTGCTTAGAACTTCCTCATAGTGAATAGTAGTACAGTACAAACACTTATTTAATACACAGTTACGGTATTGTACAGTACTGTCATTTATTTCTTCATTAGTCTACAATTGTACGCTAGACACAACTATCCCTGGTAGCATGGTTCTCAATTAATATGCGGATATGGCAAATAATGCTGAAAAATTTCGCGTCACACCAGGCAAATGCTGGGGCTGTACCTTAATTAAGGTCACGGCCGCTTCCTTCGCACTCCCAGGCCTTTCCTATCCCTTTGTCGCCATAAGACCTACCTGTGTCAGTGAGACGTAAAGCTACTAGCAAAAAACAATTTCACGTCATTTTTCGCTAGCGAAGACTGAATGTATATTACGGCTGATAGAACTTGTCGGTAGGAATTCACGATACATAAAACATATTCTTCATTGTCTTCGTTTTCGTCAACATCGCCATAATTATTTCCGTTCTTGGAAGTGATGGGTGACGAACTATTCAATATTTTCTAACGCCGCCTCTGTCTCAACTTCTAGATCAGAGGTGCTCAGCTGGGCACCCGTTGAGGCTAGTCCAGTGCGACTGGGCTGACGTCTCCTCACTACTCAGGGAAATGGTGAATGGGATACAGTATTTAAGAACAGAACGCTATAATCGCAAGAAAACCGACCTTTTCAAGATATTCAATGAAACCGAACACGTTATAATGTTTGTGTTATAATTGACAAAGTTTTATATTTATACATTAAAAAAACTATCACGTTATAATATTTGTGTTATAATTTACAAAGGTAGAAGTTTTAAGCGTACAAGTTACGACTTATAATTCCTTGGATGGCAATGACGGTATTTCCATTTCTTAAAAAGTAACATTCCTGCTATTAATTCACCAAAAAGTAATATATTTACATAATTCAAGAAGTTTACCGCTTGATTTTGCACATTGTTGTAGTGTTGTTTGAATTTACCTGTTCACTGAATTTGAAAATAGTATTTAAAACTTTTCAGGAGTCCGATGATAATAGCTAGCCTTTGAATAGCGAGGGAGTTTCATCACGAGTGGGGAAATAGATATTTACTGTCCAAGATAAAAGTACAACAACGAAGTAAATGTATCTACCAAATAGATGTACGGTATATCTTCAAATCAATGACCTAACTGATGTTATTCCCGGTAAGCATGATTGGATTGCTGGTGAGTTTATCAGATAATTAAACCCAAGCAATCACGAGCTACACCCTATCCTCCTTAACTATGTATTATAAATGATTCTAAAGTACCTCTTAAAATTTAACAGTGAAAGTTGTAATTCATTACGTACATTACAAAAAATATTTAAGGTTGTCGGCCTAATTCTTTATTGTATCCAGTCAAAATACATAAACTGCAATGAAGATAAATAACTTATTTCCTACAACGTCAATTGAAAATGACGTAGATTTCTGCTTCCATTTCAAACTCGGGGTATCGCCGCAGTGATAGAGAGTGACTGGGAGAATTTCGGCCAACCTTCACGGCCAGTAACGTAGCCACAACGTCACTGCGGCTGAATAGCATACGCTTGTCAGCCCGCCCGCTTACAGTGCTGGGCACCCGCGGGACGAAATGCCCAGCGTGAGCATCTCTGTTCTAGATCAATGGTCACGTAATCTTCTGCACTGACATTGCCATAATTACGTTGTCGAGAGTTTTTTTGTAGCACATTAGTATTTTCCTTCGTCAGGGTGTCAGCCAAACTTGGCTTTGTGAAAACATTGACGTACCCTATTTAGCGACACTGCTTCTGCGATCAAAATTACAGCATCGAGCACAGAGACAGACATTTCCTGGTCAAATGCTATCTCGGCCATCTGAGGTCCACTCGGAATACACATGTACTGCAAAGGGTCAGGAAGGAAATTTACATTTTTTTCCGTCATAGTAGAAGAAATGCCATTCCGTTTCCGCGTCGGACAGGTTCTGCTAAATACCTACATGAATAATTAACCATAATTCACGGGACCAGGAAAATTTTCCGATATGGACAGTTTGCCGGTTCATAAAGGTTCCGCTAAAGACAGGTTTTACTGTATTCACAGGTTTTACTGTATACACTAACTGCAACAGAACGGAATCGAAACAAAATTCCGACATCCCACCGTCTGTTAAAACCTGTAATAGTTAGAAGGCCTCAGAAGGCCAGTGGAAAGAATCGTATCTAAGACGGCACCGTATTCTGAAAACGAGTCATTTAACTGTGAAGTTATTTAAATACAATAAGGACGAAGAGCGAAGAATTAAAACTTACGGCTTGCTGTGTTGTTTTCAGTAAGCGCATGAGTGGCAATTCTGTACGCCTTTGTTTTAAGTGTTTATATATCGTTAGTAACAAAAGGCGATATAAACGGTTATTAACACACTGTTTGCTAAAATAATTACGTTCAATAAAAATGTTATCGCAACAGCCGTGGCCTAAATTGCTTACCTTATTAGTGGGTGGCAAATACGTGCAATAACGTGTGCCGATGTGACGTCTGCACTATGAGATTAACTGGGATAAAACTGTAATGGAGCAGCTGTAACAGTTTTAGAATCGGTCCAAATTTTTACAAGTATTTGAAGCAAGGATATCACGGAAAGGGGTATTTTCTGGCAGGCCAAGAGTGAGATAATAACACACATCTATTCTCAGTTGCTTTAACTGAGATTGAGCAGTCTTACTTCATCAAGCTCGTCTTAAATTTGTAGCACTGCCTGGAATCGAACCCAGTTGAACATGACAAATGTTATTGGTTTATCATCCCACTACTTCTGTGGTTTTTTTGGAGACATCGAGGTGCCGGAAATGTTTTCCGCAGGAGGTCTTTTACGTGTCTGAATCTGCCGACACGAGACTGTTTAATTGAGCATCTGCAGATACCAAGGGACTAAGCCGCAATAGAAGCCGTCACCTTGAATTCACAGCGCCAGCTCTCTACTCAGCTTCACTTTCATGAGTACGTCCTCCTCCTCCTACTACTACTAAAAATGTTTTCATTCCTCCCCTAAAGGGGGAGGCGGGCCTCTTAGACGGTGACGCCGTCTCTCAGGCCGGGAGATTTGTTACGGTGAAGGAGATGCTCGGAGAAGGTGAGGGTGTTGGCGGCCGTGGTCTGCCCTAGGAACTGTCCCGGCATTCACGTTAGTGCAGGAAAATGGAAAACCACGGAAAACCATTCTCAGCACAGTCGACGGTCGGGGCCAGCCGTGAGGTCCAGTCTTTTCCCGTCTAACGAATGCAGAGGCGTAGAGCCCCGGTAGAGCCGTGGCCACTCCTCCTCTACTCGTTTGGTCGGTCAGAGTGCAGAGCTGTTGGACCACGGACCAGCCGTACTCACTTAAGGGCCGAGACTCACCCTGCATCTACCGACCGAGTACCTCCTCACAATGCTCGACAGGAAAACATTTGCTAGTCGACATTCCCAAGCGAGTGGACGATCATAATAGCAAGACTATGTGGCCGAGTTTTGGGTATAACATCCGTGAGTCGGGCTGTAATCACTGATTCAAGTTTCCATATCTGATTTATTTATCTGTGTACTGTGTAACAGTTACTTACATGGTGATGTGCTGGAACGCTGTGTCCTCTAGAATGTTAGTTACAACATCCCCAGTACAGTTTGTACGTGTTATTGCTGTGTACGCAAATGGTGCGTACTTTCAGTGTGTGGGGAAATTTTGAATGGAAGTTGAAGGCCGAGATTCTTACTAGTTAGTTGCTTTACGTCGCACCGACACAGATAGGTCTTATGGCGACGATGGGACAGGGAAGGGCTAGGAGTGGGAAGGAAGCAGCCGTGGCCTTAATTAAGTTACAGCCCCAGCATTTGCCTGGTGTGAAAATGGGAAGCCACGGAAAACCATTTTCAGGGCTGCCGACAGTGGGGTTCGAACCTACTATCTCCCGAATACTGGATACTGGCCGCACTTAAGCGACTGCAGCTATCGAGCTCGGTGCCGAGATTCTTATTCTTCTGCTTCTTCTATTAAAGATCTCTATTTTAGGGCAATATTCCGGCAATCCATCTGCCTCAGTGCATCGATGGTAGAGTGTCAGACTCATAATTCCAGGATTGCGGGTTCGATCCTGGCTGTATTAGGCGATTTTTGATGTTGATCGAAATCTTGGCACGCCATGCCATTGTTTCCCGAATGTCAAGACCTCTAGTGGCGGACTCAGTATCACCTGACAAAATCAAATTAACTCAGCCATAGAAATGGTCCAGTATATTTCTGCATCCATTGCTAGGCAGAAGTACATCTGGAAAGTCGAAACTGGCAGGCAGGCCAACGGGATGGCACCACTTGAAGGTCTGCAACTCTGTTATTATTATTATTATTATTATTATTATTATTATTATTATTATTATTATTATTATTATTATTATTATTATTATTATTATTATTATTTCGTTCAGGGGCTACATTAAGTAACTTATACATTTTAGGAAGCCTTTTTTGCAGCCCAGAAGCGCTGCATTCTTTGTCTAGAAGTAGCCTATGTCTTCTATCCTCTGTCCATCCTCTCTTCTGCGTCAATTCTTCATGGAAGCCCTTTTTTTTTCTTTTGCTAGTGGTTTTACGACACACCAACACAGATAGGTCTTCTGGCAATGATGGAATAGGAAAGGCTTAGGAGTTGGAAGGAAGCGGCTGTGGCCTTAATTAAGGTACAACCCCAGAATTTGCCTGGTATGAAGATGGAAAACCACGGAAAACCATCTTCAGGCCTGCCGACAGTGGGATTCGAACCCACTATCTCCCGGATGCAAGCTCACAGCCGCGCGCCTCTAACGTGGTAGCCCTTGGAAGTTGTAGACCAGTAATTTGTATCGTGCTCCATCTGCGATGTCTTTCTGCCTGAGAGAAATCCTGCTGAATTCCTTCCTCATTTGAAACCACTCACCTGAAACTTTAGGTCTACTGTCCAGTATTTTGAAAATCTGCTTTTTCAATCGCTTTTCAGCCACTCCGTAAAGATGTCCATAGAATTCGTTTTCTTATTCACTCCATCAGTCGCTCGTTTTCCTGATACAGCTGTTTACTTCCTCTACTGTTTTCGGCCCTATTATCTTGCGAAGGATCTTTCAAATTTCTCGGTTTCTCTAATCCCAGCCTTTCCGGTCATTCGGAGTCATTTGGATACAGCCACTCGGTTTTTATCACTGTGTTTTAATGTCTGAGCTTAGCTTGCCTTGAGATGGTCTTTTCCTTGTACAGCCTATGTGTGCTATGGAAGGTAGTGACCATCTCTCACCTGCTGTTATTGGCTTCGTTTTCACTAGTTTTCACCTGGACAGTCTCGCCGAGGTACCTGAAGCTGTCAATTTTTTCTGTTCTTAGGTGATGAGTGCAATTTTAATATTTGCCATATACTGTGTTTAGTTTTCTCAAAGGACATCAGGAGACCACCTTTTTCACTTTGTTCCTTAGTAGTTTTATCTGTTGAAGGTCTGTTGCTGTGTTTCTAGATACGATGGTCAGATAATCAACGAAAACAATCGTGACACAATTCTTTGATACTTCTATATATACTTGGTTAAGTAAATCGTTCATGGCATGTTATATTTCCCATGCTGTATAACCTTCTACAACACACAGCTGAAGTGAACCGGTGACAGTCCATTCTCCCTGCCTGACTTCAGTTTTAATTTCAAGGATATTATTATTATTATTATTATTATTATTATTATTATTATTATTATTATTATTATTATTATTATTATTATTATTATTATTATTATCTGCTGAAAGGTATAAAATGGCAGGGAGGGATTCAGTTAGGTGGAAATGTAGTAAGCAGTTTGGCCTATGCTGACGACTTGGTCTTAATGGCAGACTGTGTCGAAAGCCTGCAGTCTAATATTTTGGAACTTGAAAATAGGTGCAATGAGTATGGTATGAAAATTAGCCTCTCGAAGACTAAATTGATGTCAGTAGGTAAGAAATTCAACAGAATTGAATGTCAGATTGGTGATACAAAGCTAGAACAGGTCGATAATTTCAAGTATTTAGGTTGTGTGTTCTCCCAGGATGGTAATATAGTGAGATTGAATCAAGGTGTAGTAAAGCTAATGCAGTGAGCTCGCAGTTGCGATCAGCAGTATTCTGTAAGAAGGAAGTCAGTTCCCAGACGAAAATATCTTTACATCGGTCTGTTTTCAGACCAACTTTGCTTTACGGGAGCGAAAGCTGGGTGGACTTAGGATATCTTATGAATAAGTTAGAAGTAACAGACATGAAAGTAGCAAGAATGATTGCTGGTACAAACAGGTGGGAACAATGGCAGGAGGGTACTCGGAATGAGGAGATAAAGGCTAATTTAGGAATGAACTCGATGGATGAAGCTGTACGTATAAACCGGCTTCGGTGGTGGGGTCATGTGAAGCGAATGGAAGAGGATAGGTTACCTAGGAGAATAATGGACTCTGCTATGGAGGGTAAGAAAAGTAGAGGGAGACCAAGACGACGATGGTTAGACTCGGTTTCTAACGATTTAAAGATAAGAAGTATAGAACTAAATGAGGCCACAACACTAGTTGCAAATCGAGGATTGTGGCGACGTTTAGTAAGTTCTCAGAGGCTTGCAGACTAAGCGCTGAAAGGCATAACAGTCTATAATGATAATGTATGTTATTATTATTATTATTATTATTATTATTATTATTATTATTATTATTATTATTATATCTCCTGCTTCGATAAACTGGAATGGCTTTCTCACTGACTAAATCTTCTCTAGCTCGTTTAGACGTGTCTCTAAGACTTTGTTATACTTGAGACTGCCGGTGTGTTTTGCATGCATTAGCCACGTGGGAGAGCAGCGAGTCAAAGTTTTTTGCAAAGCAAAGCTGTACAATTATTACGAGACTTCCACGCAGCTCGTTCCTTGTTCTTTCAGTCCCAGAAGGCCTCGAATTACCTGCTTTGTTATTCTGCGACGTTATTCAGATATCAAAGGCGTTGGATACTATCATACGCAAATGTTAAAGTTCTGAAGACACTATTCGAACAAAAGTCAATATTTACGAGTTGAAACACAGGCAACATCTCTAGAGAAAAGGAGAATGAAAAAAGTATAATGTCATTATGGTTTCTTCATAGGATTTACCGCCGAACTTATACCATCTTTCAAATACTTCCCATTCCTCTTATGCTATATGGAAGTAAATTATCTGGTTGTTTTTGATACTTAAAGGTACAATCACCATCCTCACAATAAAAAATCCGAGACGCAAAAATCTTTTCGAAGAAATCGGTCTACCAAGACGACTGTTGCTCAGATGGCCTGCAGATATTGAAGAGCCACGAGATCAGCAAAACGATAAACTCATTCTCAATGCTTAGCATCGCTGCTGGTCCCATTGCGCTGAGTGACTTCCGTTCCATTCTTCGGTACAAAATTAATCTTCTTGGACTGATTGGAAATAGAACCCGGCATTCCAAGCATACTACTCTTACACCACGGTGTTGGCGCCCTCACTATCCAGTGTCCAAATATTCGCGCATATGACTTACATGATGTGAAAGCTCAACAAAATTGGAAATGAAACTATTACTGGCAAAATTATGCTGAAATAAATTTTGGTGCCAAAATGTGGATGTACACTGTCTGGCTCCTTGTCTGACTGATAGGAGTTGTGGCCTTTGGTTCAGAGAGCCCCGGGTTCGATTCTCGGACGGATCGTGGATATTAGCATGTGGTCAATTCCTCTAGCTCAGGGACTATGTGTTTCTGTTTGCCGCAATACACACTCAGCACATTACACTAACAACCACCACACGGAAACTGCTCCACATCGGTTTAGCGTCAGGAAGGGCATCTAGCTGGTAAACATGGCCAAGCCAACATGCATTACATATACGCACCCCGACCCCAATTATTGTTAGATATATGAAGATCAGGACTGGGATTTCTACGTAAATACACATTGTATTTTCATTAACCACAGTTAAAGTTTTATCATATCTTTACGAATTAGGACATTTGGAGTGATTTAAAACCTATTTTATTTTTCATACTTGTTCATATTTCGAGCTTTAGTACATGTATTTATATATTTGAAGAAAACTTATATACAGTATATATTTACATAATTTAACGTTTTATTTTGAATGTCTTCCATATTTTATGGTTTCAAAGTTATTCTTCCCAGAAAATAACTTAAACGTTATTTTACCAGCATCATTAATTCAGAGCTGGATTCTGGTGTCATATTTCTATGAAGTATGGAAAGAAAATAGTGCTCTGTACACATTTATTCTTTCTTGCTGTCCTTGGCTTTATCACTCAACCCACTGTACCCATATCGAAAATGTTAAACTCTTGTTCGGTGACTTTAATACTTATTTTTTGTGACTTTCATGTTTTAAGCAATATATCTTTAACTGAACTCTTTTTATAAGTATTAATATTTGGTTGACGCCTTGAGGCGGTGGAGGTAGGATCTCTCACTGAGTCCGGGGTAAAAACCAACCCTGGATGGTAAACAGATTAAATAATGATAACATTTGGTACAATATTATTCTTTATATTATTTTTCACCTAGTTTATAAAAAAACCGTATATATTTTGAATTACTTTACCCCATGTGTATGTAAAAGGGCTGCGTGGCCGAGGTGATAAAGGCGTTTTCGGTTCACCCGCAAGAACGTGGGTTTGATTCTGCGTCAGGAACACGAAACATTTCAGAAACTAGATTTCCACTTTTGGAGGTGCGCATGGCCCTGAGGTTCACTCAGCCTACACAAAAACTGAGTACCAGGTTAATTCCTGGGGGCAAAGGCGACCGGGCGTAGAGCTAACCACTCGACGCCATCAAGTGCCGAGATTACGGATAGTGGAAGCCTTTACCTTCCGCCTCTCCAAGGCCTGTACGGAGATGACTTTGCTTCGCTTTGCTTTGGTTTACTGTATGTACGTACATATTTAGCCATTTTTATTACACTGAAATCTTAGCCCCGATGATGATGATGATCATGATACATTTAACGAGGCTAGCACTGAGATCACCGGTCCAGCTGAAAATATGTCGCACCATTACTATAAATACAATTGTACCTTTCACTCCTGACAACTTACTTAGTGCATATATGATGTTTTAACATTCATCACTACTTAGCTTTCAAAAATTCCAATAAAATGACAAATTTTAGCTCAGTGCAAATTAGTGTAGCCTCTCTCTGCTCATCAACAGATGGTACGTGGTACAGGAATGTAATCAATCACTGGGGAACCAACCGCATCTATAATTGGGAGGTGCAAAACATGCATTGGTTTACGAAATTTTCAACAGATTCGCTCAAAACACATTTTCGATCTATGTTCTACGTTATGATAAACGATGCATTCAAAGATTGAAACTACCATGTATTTGATTATGCATTCCACAACGATCCATGGTGTTCCCCGCGTGGTGGTACTAATCACAAGGAGTTTCATGGTTCTAATACAATCATCCCTTTTTCGCCCCTTTTAGTAGCCTCTTACGACAGGCAGGGGATACCGTGGGTGTATTCTTCGTCTGCGGCCCCACCCACACGGGGTTTTGTGTTTGGTCCACGAGAGGTATTTTATTTCTCTCAAGTCCGCCGGCAAGCCGGTTAGGATCCCCCTATCCGCAACGTGGGAGTAGCACCTATCCCCCTGCTACGCCAGGTAGTAGGTTCGTGGCGTTGTCATTTTTTATCAGCTGCTGAACTTTTCCAATCAGATCGCTTCGGGAACGAATTCTAATGGGCTTTGTGAGGCGGTGTTGCTAAATTTGAACGCAGCTTAAGACTGGCTTGAGAGCACCAAGGAGAGAAAAAAATCGCCCAGGGAGGGATTGGAACTCGGACCTCCCGGCTGACAGGCTCGCGCTATGGTGCCACCGGCTGAAACCCGCGGTGTGTTTATGTTTGACACTGATTTCTCGGCATCACTCTCAAGCATATCTTGAGCCACGTGCAGATTTAGGAACATCGCCTCGCAAAGCCCATTTGAATTCGCCCGCGAAGTGATCTGATTGGCCTACTTCAGCAAGTAATAAAGTAACAACGTGCTGATGTTACCATAAAGACGCACACACGAAATGCTGTGAATTGTGTACACTATTTAGTTACAAATTATATAATACATATTCTACACACACGCACTAATAAACAGTCATCATGAGCAAAACACTGTTACGAAGAATAAGAATAAGACTGAACACTTGTATGTCAACCAACTAGCAACGGAACAAATCCACATACAGTACTTGACTTCAAACACTCGGCTAACACGACTTCCACACAAGTCTCATTAAAAAATCCATTACTACTACTACTACTACTACTACTACTACTACGACGACTGCCCCATTAACATGTCAACAGAATTACAACACGAGTTCACGACTTTCCCTAGCAGCTCGTTAACAACTTTACTCTACTTCCAAGACCGCCTCTTTATATACGTTGCCTGGCCAGGCTTCTAGAAGAATATGACACAACATGCTTTCTCGCAATTTCGAGTTTCCAATAACCTATTTACAATGAAAATAATTTTCTATGCAATTCTAGTGACAAGATGCGTTGTTCTGGACTACCACCGTGTGTTGCACAATACTGGATCGGATGTACACATCACATATACAGGTAATAAATACATTAAATACATTGAATACATTAAATAAACTCATATTAATATACATACAGTAGATGCTTCGTGATATAACCTCACAAATAATACGATCGCGATTTATACCAAATGAAGTCCGTACACAACTACGTAAATAATAATAACACTAATACTAATAGATGTAAACAACTTCACAGCCATAATAATAATAATAATAATAATAATAATAATAATAATAATAATAATAATAATAATAATAATAATTTGTCGAGCTCGATATTTTCATTATTTACCCTTGGGCTAAGGAATTGTTTCCAAGTTATACTAGTCCATTACACATCCATCAGTGCGAGATATCGAATTATTTTTTCAAATAATCCTTTAACGCGCATAAAACCGGCTCACGTTGTTTCCGACCACCCTGTATAAATACAAAAAAAGGAATTTTAAAACAAGTTGTTTTGCGTCGCATCGACTCAGGGAAGTCTTGTTCGGCTCCTTGGCTAAATGGTTAGCGTGCTGGCCTTTGGTCAGAGGAGTCCCGGGTTCGATTCCCGGCAGGGTTGGGAATTTTAACCATCTTTGGTTAATTTCGTTGGCATGGGGGCTGGGTGTATGAATCGTCTTCATCATCACTTCATCCTCATCATGACGCGCAGGTCGCCTACGGGAGTTAAATCAAAAGACCTGCACCTGGTGAGCCGAACTTGTCCTCGGACACTCCCGGCACTAAAAGCCATACGCCATTTCATTTCAGGGAAGTCTTCTGGATAAGATGAGATTGGACTGGAAAGGAAGCGACCGTGACAGTCCCAGCATTTGCCAGGTGCGAAAACGGGAAACCACGGAAAATCATCTTCAGGACTGCCGACAGTAGGCTTCCAACCCACAATCTCCCGAATGCAAGGTAACAGTTACGTGATGCGAACCGCGTAGCCGACTCGCTCGGTGCGAAATTTGTGATTTGCGGCACGTTGAGTGAGGTAAGATGAGAATGAATACAAATGAACTGTGGTGGAGAGCTGTTCATTCATTCCAGGCCCGATTTACGTTGAATTTACGGTCCGCCAATTTATCCTCAAGGACAAGCAGGTGAGGCAGCGGTTACCTTCCTGTATTCCCTTCTTGGAATATGCTTCCATCACATGTGAGGTAGAGGAATATGCCTCAGGGTTGAGGGCCGAATATTTGTCATGATGCACGTAGACTGACTTAGCTGAACATAGCTCAGTTTTGTAATAATAATAATAATAATAATAATAATAATAATAATAATAATAATAATAATAATAATAATGTATCCTGTCTGACCTCCCTTGATCAACTCTTGTTCTTTTCCGACCCCGACGGTATTAGAGTATTCGAGGCGTAGAGAGTCTTTCATATCACGCCCTTTGTGGTACTTTCTTTCTTTGTCAGGTTCTTCATTTTTCGAAGTATCCGATCCCTTCCATTTTCTCCCTCTGAATCCCTGTGGGCGGGGGACGCAGACGAAAAAATAGACCCATGATCCTCCTTACTGTCGTAAGGGGCGACTAAAAGCGTCGAAAAAGGGATGATGGAATTAGAACCATGAGACTAATTGTGATTAGTACCACCACGCGAGGAACACCAGGGGTCGACTTTACTTGCGACAACTATGTGGGTCACACCATAGGTTTGTGATTAGTAGCATCGTGAGTGGGTCACTATGGGTGTCCAGTACCCCTGATTAGCACGACTATATGCGGAACACCGTCGGTTTTTCGTTGTCTGTGATTAGTACCACTATACGAGCGATGCCGTAGGTCTGCGTTGCCGGTGAATAGTACCATTATGCGAGAAACACCACGGGTCTGGGTATTGCCCGTGTTTAGACATGTTTAACCACTATATGAGCGACACCGTAGGTCTGCGTTCCCTGTGATTAGTACCCACTGTATGAAGAACACACGGGATAGTACGGGTCCCTGTGATTAGTACCACAATGCGAGGAACACCATGGGTTTGCGTTGCCTAAGTGTGCCGCCACTGTGTGATAAACACCATAGGTCTGCGTTACCTGGGCGAAGTACATTACTTTTGAATAGTGCCACTATGTGAGGAACACCGTGAGTCTACGTTACTCGTGATTAATACCGCTACATGAGGAACACGATGGTTGTGCTTTACCAACGATTAGTACCATCATGAGGGGCCGGTGACCTGGATTTTAGACCCTTCTAGCGAACAAGCATCATCGATTTAGAATTTTGCTTTGGAACCAGTCCCTTGTTCAATTATTTTATGGGAATTTGTGGTACTGTGGGTCGGAGCCACTGATTGTTTTACGTTCATAATCATTGTTCATCTTCGTCTTTTTGAATTCGTCAGTGGATGGAGTTTGGAATTATTTTAATTTTCAATATTGTGAATTAGATCCGCAAATTCATATTCATTCTTAATTATCATGTTTTTTAATTTTGGTCGGTGGATACATATTGGGAATTTTAAGTGACATTAAATTTCGTCTCATCTCGTACCATTAGGGGCCGATGACTTAGATGTTAGGCCCCTTTGAACAAAAAGGATCGTCATCATCAACAATAGTATAATGATAATAATATTTATTTATTTATTTATTTATTTATTTATTTATTTATTTATTTATTTATTTATTTTACACCCGACTAACTACTTGTTATGGTTTTCGGAGAGCTCAGTTTTGTGTTGCAGCTATTAGCAAGACAGGGAAGCAGTATTCAGCAGCGGAGTAGACAAGACCACGAGCTGATGACTATGTAGAATCGGCAAGAAATAAAGTGCCTCTAATTACTGAGCTGTTACCTGATGTCGCTAGCCTGGGTGCCCGAACTGGGAGATTCTTTCTTCCGCCAGTGGTTTACTGATGCACAATCTCATATACGTTTTCAGCGACGATGGGGTTGGAAATGGCTAGTACTGGGAAGGAAGCGACCATGGCCTTAATTACGATAAAGCCCCAAAATATGCCTGGTGTGAACATGGGATACCACGGAAAATCAAGGCTAACGATTGTGTAGCTCGAACCCTAAGCAGTCCCCACCATGTAGTCAACTCGTCGAACAGGGAGACGGTAAAATACTAACTGGGAATGAACGTGAGCACTTGAAGAGGAAGTTGTAGGAAATGAAATGGCTGTATTGAGGATGGAGGATGGAAGATGCTATAATCTGACTATGGGCACACAAGAAGAATGAAGCAAGAAGGAGACGAATGCTCAGATATGTGAGTGAGGGTAAGACGACATAGGGGCCTTCAAGGTATACAATCGACAGTTAGGTTCATTTATCATTTATCATTTAATCCAAGAAATACAGATTCTCTCCTCATTCATCTTAATGGCTGTCAATTCCTAATCAGTTCTCTATTTCATATCAGTCAATTTGATCACTTGTAGTTTGGCCAATTAAAAACCAAATTATCTTTTACTAGTTACTTTTCTAGTTGACACATATCATTATCCAAATACGTGAAAAATTGTAAAGCCTTTTATTTAGTTCGGGCGATTTCAGTAGAGCAATGTGCTATTTTTTAATATAGAAATTTGTATCAATTTCTATCAATAACGGAATGCCAGTTTTGATTCCATTGTTATTCATGCTAGGAAGCACAAATTATTTCGTTTATGAACCTATTTGCAGTATAAGTGAATAGTCACGCCAAGAGGGACCTGAAGGGAAAAGATAAAAACTTACATGGAAAGCAATGAATTATATGGGAGAATAAGTTGAATTTGCGGTGCTGAAAGAATAGAAGATTTAACAAGATATTGTAAAGGCGTCAACCTACTGATGAATTGGTGAATAAATTATGAACACCGTGTTTATTGCTAACAAATCAATATATTTCTGGTAAAACTTGCACCAAAACATCTTACTGTATACACTTCGGGACTAAAATTACGAAATGAGACCTTGCTGTTATTTTAAAAATAAGATTACTGTTCGCAGTGGTACGTCCTCGAGTACGGTCACGGAAGACCGAAGGTCTCTTGAGTAGTCGTTCGTGTAGTATTGTGCTGTCAGTGTGTTGAGTGAGATCAATAAGTAAACAGTTCATACCGTCATTCGTGGTTTTCAGTGACTGAGACTATTTAAGTTAGAGTGTAGTTTAATGACATATTTTGGTACGTAATTAGCAGTTTGTGCTATGGAGGGTGGTCCTCCTCCAATACCAGTGTCTAATTTGCGTACGATGAACAGTAAGTTAGAGTCCGTTCCATGGCTAAATGATCAGCTTGCTGAAATTTTTTCCAAAGAATGCCGGGTTCGATTCGCGGCAGTGTCGGGGATTTTAACCTTCATTGATTAATTCCGATGGCTCCAGGGCTGGATGTGTATGCCGTCTTCAGCATTAGAATACATAATAGATTAGGCTCATACCTACAGGCACGTGGGTCGCCTATAAGTCAACTACTCGAAAGACCTACACAATGCCACACGGCCATAATTATGAGTACAGTAGTAAGTTATTGAACTAGTGTCTAATATTGTTGCGAGTGCAATGGAAGTGCTAAATTCATCTTCTACCTATGACTGTAACATGCGGTTGAGTTATTCATCACCTGTCCCGGCAAACAAGCGCGCTTTAGAAGATCCTTCAGGCGGCATTGATAAGAAGCAAGTAGTTACACCAGATGTCGTTACAGGTACTGTTTTTCAATATATCGGCGCTGCTATACCAAAACCGCGAATGTGACAATGCTTTTCCTACCCATTATTTCCGGCTCTGCCAAGAAATTTGAAACGTGGTACGAGGGATGGAACGGGGTCCACTCAGCCTCAAGAGGTCAACTGAATAGGAGGTGGTTCGATTCCCACCTCAGCCATTCTCGAAGTGGTTTTCCGTGGTTCGCCACTTATCTTCCAGGTAAATGCTGGAATGGTACGTAACTTAATGCCACGGGCGTTTCCTTCCCTCTTCCTTGTCTAAACTTTTTCTTTTTATATTTTTTTGACAATTCTAGCAACACTCTCCAATATTATTTCATCTGTCAATCATTAATTATTGCCCCAGAGGAGTGCGACAGAGAGGTCTTATGGCGACGGTGGGATAGGAAAGGCCTAGGAGTGGAAAAGAAACGGCCATAGCCTTAATTAAAGCACAGCCCCAGCATGTCTATCCCTTCCAATCTTTACATCCCCTACAAGGCCCCTGTTCAGCGTAGGAGGTGAGGCCGCCTGGGCGAGGTACTGGTCCTCCATCCCAGTTTCATCCCAGACTTAAAGTCTCACGCTCCAGGACACTGCATTTGAGGCGGTAGATGTGGGATCCCTTGCTTAGTCCGAGAGAGAAAGCAACGCTGGACAGCAAACGGATTATGAAGAAGTCTGGTCACGCCTCCCAGCCGCATATTGTTATGAAGTCCATGATCAATTTTCGTTGAGTTCATTTTCCTATGCGCATCTGTAAAGGTAAATGAATCTTATTGTACCGTTCTGTAGGAATGTATGTTTGCATGACATATTTACCCACCCCTAGAGTATAATGTATTTAAGACACGTACAGTGACCACTCAAGCCTCTGTGGCTCAGGCGGCAGCGCGCCGGCCCCTCACCGCTGATTTCCGTGGTTCAAATCCGGTCACTCCATGTGAGATTTGTGCTGGACAAAGCGGAGGCGGGGCAGGTTTTCATCCGGGTACTCTGGTTTTCCCTGTCATATTTCATTCCAGCAACACTCTGCAATATCATTTCATCTGTCATTCATTAATCATTGCCCCAGAGGAGTGCGACAGGCTTCGGCAGCCGGCACAATTCCTATCCTCTTCATTCATTCCATTCCTGACCCGGTCGAATGACTGGAAACAGACTGTGGATTTTCACAGTGATCACTCAGCCACCGCTCCCCTTGACTGAGTTGTAACTATCCAGGTATATATGCACTGGACTGGAATCGGGGAATTCATCCATTTTTTGGAAACTATTAGGTTGCGGACCTGACATGTTTAAGTCACGTTTGTTCGCCTTTTAGTGTTCTATCACCTCCACCTCGTCCGAAGCGGATCCTACGTCATGACATTTGACCCCCTTTTTTTTCTTTTTTTTTTTTTCGAAAACGAAAGCGTATTGACCCAAACCCTAACACACGAGTTACTGTTGTATGTTCCCCAACAGGTACACTGAAGCTCGTTGAAATCGGCTGGACGCAGGGTCTGGCCTCTCCTTGTCAGACACTTCCAGACAGTGTGTCAATACACGGGGCGCGTTTTGAGGTTTCTCCATACCTGGCGCCAGTGTGCATTTGCTATAATTGTTTACCCTTCGGAAAAAATTAGTAAACACTGTCTATCCCAGGTTAGATGCAATAACTGTGGCGTGTCACATGCTCCAAATCCTTGTGCACTGCTTCAACCTACGTGCGTACACTGCCAAGTCAACATAACGCACTTAGTAAACAGTGTCCGGAGTAGAATAAACGACAAGAGATAAAAGAGATTTTGGCCAAATATACCCTACTTTTAAGGAAACAAACAAAAACAAAACAAAATGAAAACAAAATGTGGTGGTGGTTACACCATTAACCCTCCAAGACGAGCAAGATTTTCCATCTTTACCAGACAACAACATCACCATTCTTCAACGTTGGCGGCCTCTTCCCGAGATCTCCAGACCCACCTCAAAACTCTTGATCGCACCTCGTAGTGATAGTCCCTTAACTGGGAGCACTTCTCAACCTCCACATTTCTCTTCAGAACCCCTTATTACTAGCATCCATAACCTAGTTACTCAGCTTCTACAAGGTATGCTTCTATCCAGTCGGGCTGTCCCTTCAGCATCGGAACTACACGACACGATAATATAATATTAACGGAAGTTTCTAAAATAAATGTATTGCATTGAAACATCCAATGAGCGCTAGCTCATAAACATAGCCTTCAGAGAGAATTACATGACCGACACACCCCCTTGGAAGCATTATCTGAGACCTGGTTTTGCGCAGGTATACCAGTTATTTTTTTCCTGGATAAACTGTTCTGCGATCAGATAAAGATGACAGCTATGGAGGCAGCGGTCTGCGAATAGGCAACGATAGTAGTCATGGAGAAACATCCCTTAATTTCCCGGAGTTCTTTCCTACCAGACTGAGCTGCTCGAATATTTCTCCCTATGGTTGTATTTAGATTAATACCCATCTATTGTTCATCAAGCCGGCCCCGTGGTGTAGGGGCAGCGTGCCTGCCTCTCGCCCGGAGGCCCCGGGTTCGATTCCCGGCCAGGTCAGGGATTTTTCTCTCGACCTGGGGGCTGGTTCGAGGTCCACTCAGCCTACGTGATTAGAATTGAGGAGCTATCTGACGGTGAGATGGCGGCCCCGGTCTCGAAAGCTCAGAATAACGGCCGAGAGGATGCGCCGTGCTGACCACACGACCCCTCGTAATCTGCAGGCCTTAGGGTTGAGCAGCGATCGCTGGGCAGGCCAAGGCCCTTTCAAGGGCGTTAAGTGCCGTGGGGTTTGTTTTGTTTTATTGTTTATCATGTATTGTAATTCAACCAGCAGAATGGTGCAGCTTATTTCATCAATTTAAACCTCCATATATAATATGTTGAGACCTTAGTGAACATAGTGTAGCATGGGGATGTGCTGGGACAGCCCTTCAAGATATGATGCACGACCACCACCTGGTTATACACATAACGACGGCAGTCCTACCTTTATATCTCGTCGTAGACCTTTGAAAGTGGATGTAACCATCTGTCTTCCTACAATTGCTGTCAACCTCTCTTGGGAAGCATGGCGATACTCCCTGGAATTTGATCATCTTCCTATGGAAATTTTATTTCAGAATAGCTACGCCTTAACTACAACCTTCTACCCCAACACAAAGCGGAACACCAAACGTGCAAATTGGATTGCCTTCAACAGGGCAAGGAAAATTAACTCAACCCTCCCTAGCGATTCATTCAAAAATACGGATGTTTAATCCAAACTCTTAATGACGTAGCTTCCATTAGTATTCCCGTGCAACAATCTTTCTACTTTTTGTAACTTACCCCTATGGTGTGGTGCGACACAGAATACTATCGAATTTATTGAAAGAAGTCAAGTTGCTTTTACTCATTATCTATGTCCCGGGAAAATTATTCTACTTATCAAGGCATCACGAGTCTAACTATTTTTAAATCAAAACAGAAAGCGATCCCATGGCGAAGTTACTGTGTAGAAAAAAGAGGGAAACCTCGCTTACGGCAGTCTGGAAGAAAGTAGGGGCCTTAAAAGGAGTAGTGGGTAGTTCTCCTCGTCCTTCATTTCTGTCCGATTGTATCAAGGCTTTTCATACTCATATTGCTCCACCGGCTGTGTCGCAAGTGTCATCTCCCCGCAATTAGCATATGAACTATTACACTGATCAACAAAAAATGACTTTCGGTGGTTATCTTGCTATCCAACACGCGTTTGAAAACAACTCATTTGTCTCTACCACCCACCGTTCTTGAGATATACATCAACCATTTACATATATTTAACTTGTAACAAGGAAACAAGCTACCGGGGGAGTTGGCCGTGAGGTTAGGAGCGCGCAGCTGTTTCTCTCCATCCAGGAGATGGTGGGTTCGAACCCCAGAGTTGGCAGCACTGAAGATGGTTTTCCGTGGTTTCCCATTTTCACACAAGGCAAATGCTGGGGCTGTACCTTAATTAAGACCACGGCCGCTTCCTTCCCATTCCTAGGGCTTTCCTGTCCCATCGTCGCCATAAGACCTATTTGTGTCGCTGCAACGTAAAGCAACCAGCAAAAAAATGGAAACAAACTCGCAGACAGAAGTTCGCTAGAGCATTGATTGCTACATGAAGTACTAATGAACATGGCTTTAGCTAAGATTTGTGCAAATGCACCACATGGCATGTATTGGATTTGTTTGCTACATAGCCGCCCTAGTAGCAAAACAGATATGGTGAATTTATGCAAGCTCTGGACCCCATAATGTCCATTGTCACTGACAATAAAGAAGCAAGTTAAAATATAACGAAAAACTATGAAAGCTATTCTCGATGAACGCTGTTTCATGAAAAATAAAACTTTGTCAGCATGTTCAAAATCTGACATGATATAGCAAAACGATTTTCAGATTTCAAATCAGCATGAACAACTTCGCTAGAAACAGTAAACATCATGTTAGACATCTACCCCTTGTACATCAGTGTTATTCGACATTTTCAACAAGATATGGACACGCAAAGATTTACGCTCGGGCTGGATAACTCATATGGTCATCCCTATTCTGAGGGCTGGAAAGGATCCTCGTGACCCTTCTTCTTACAGAGAAATTGCTCTTTCCTCATGTGTGGTGAAGATTCTGTGAAGGATGGTGACAACACGGCTCGAATGATGATTGGAACATCATCGACTCCTTTCTCAGTCGCAGTATGGTTTCCGCCGTGGAAGAGGAACGTTGGACCATCTCAGCATATTTACTACTGCAATAGAACATGCTTTTGCGATAAAAGGATACCTTACTGCTCTATCACTGGATATCAGCAGGGTTTGAAATGAATAAGCCTACATGAACATATTTCAGAACATTGTTTTTTCATTTTTTTAAAATAATCGTTCTCTTCTGCTAACGTTTAAAAATTAACTCAGTAACTAGTACCACGAGGACACGAACATGACATATTCTTACTCCCTGCCACAAAAGATATATCCCTCCACCTTTCATATATGGTCTTCGGACATCGTTACATGAACGACATATAGGCCTATACGTTCGAGATGGACGTAGTCGTTTACATGGCCCTCACCTCGTGTGTAAAGGTATTCCACAGGGTGCTGTGCTCAGCCCGATTCTGTATACACTTTATACCGCTGGCCTTGAGCATCTGTTTAGCCCTTATGATCACGTTTTCCAGTCGCCGACGACGTTTGTAACTACGCCACGTCTGTTAGCTTTGATGTCACATCTCTCTACTTACGTCGTGTGGCTTGTGATCTGGCAAAATGGTTGCACAACAACGGTCTTTAATTATCTCCATCGAAATCTACTAGAGTAATTTTTTACTCGAAAGAGGAGTCTGCCTCAGCTTGATAATGTCCATTTAGGTCCAATCAAATTTCCAGTGAAATCATCATTACGCTTCTTGGGCCTGAACATTGATAGTCGGCTAAGTCCGTGTTGCCATATTGCCCACATTCTTAGTATTCTTCGTTTCGTGATCCGTGCCATGTACAGCTTTTGATTTTGTATCGTTCCGTGATTCGCTCGATCATTGACTACGGGAGTTCTTTTGTGTGCGAATGCTCCTGCATTCGTCACGAAGAAACTTGACATTATGCAATCCTCATCTGTTTGGGTGCTATGTGATTCACGCCAACAACAGCGCTTTTAGTAGAAGCACGCGAAATGCTACTGCATTTGCGTCGAGACATGCTAGGTAAGAACTTTATGTTACTTTATGTTGGCTATTTCATAGCGTCGCCTTCTTTCTGCACTGTAACGATTGGCTGCTATCCATGAGGGAAATGGACGACGCTCACGATTCAGGCCAAACCTTCTGTTACGCTGTCACAACTGAAGACTATTTTCCCATTAACTCTCAAAATACGAAGCAGATCCTGTTTCGATGTCAGCCTCCAGTGTTCTGCACACCGTCTATCTATATGCTATCTGAAATTTTAGCTACACATGCTGCACTTCGATTTGGTCAACGCAAGCGGTTCAGCTCCTCTCTCATCATTACAGTATCACAAAATGCTGTGCAGAAATGACAAAATCTTCAATGGAATCTTCGAACGCACCATTACTTAAATGGCATCGAGGACTCTGCTTTAAATATTTACCCTGCAGGTTGATACGTAACATTTCTTTGGGTTAAAGGACATTGGGGAATTTTTGGCATTGGCAATTCCCATGGTTTGTTTACAGCGCTGCAACTCCCATAGATGGACTTTATTCCCATAATTTAACAACAAATTTATCACAGGTGGTCTACGGAAAGAGAAACATCTCAGCTTCACAAAGGTAGAGCTTCTATCCTCTTCCCTTCCAAACCATGGTTTCCTAAGGTACATGAATCACTAGTTCGAACTGCTTCTCTCACTTGAATGAGGTTAAAACATGGTTCATACCCTTAAGATCATGGTATAGGAGGTTTGGTTTCGCTGTGCTATGTACGTTTTGCAGAGGACTGCGATCTCAACCATATCCTATTTAATTGCATCCTCCATTATTCTTCTCGATACCCCCTTTTATCTGAACTGCAACATCTACCGGTGTCATTCCCAACCAGTGCTTCGTAAGTGTTCTTGTTTGAGTCATCAGTCCATAGACTGATTTGATGCAGCTCTCTACGCCACCCTATCCTGTGCTAAGCTTTTCATTTCTACGTAACTGCTGCATCCTACATCTGCTATAATCTGCTTGTCATATTAATACCTTGGTCTATCCCTACAGCTTTTACCACCTACACTTCCCTAAAAAACGAACTGCACAAGTCCTGGGTGTCTTAAGATGTGTCCTATCATTCTATCTCTTCTTCTGGTCAAATTTGGCCAAATCGATTCAGCATCACTTCATTAGAGGGGCTGCCTGGCCGAGGCGGTAAAGGCGTGCTCGGTTCGCCCGGAAGGACGTGGGTTCGAATCCCCGTCAGGAAGTCGTAAAATTTAAGCAACGAGATTTCCACTTCCGGAGGAGTATATGGCCCTGAGGTTCACTCAGCCTACACCAAAAATGAGTACCAGGTTCCTGGGGGCAAAGGCGGCCGAGTGTAGAGTTAACCACTCTACCCAATCACGTGCCGAGGTTAACAATGGTGGAAGCCTTTACATTCCCCTCCTCCAAGGGCCTTCATGGCCTGTACGAATGTGACATCGCTCTTTTATCACTTCATTAGTGATTCGATCTATCCATCTCATCTTCAGTATTATTCTGTAACACCACATTTCAAAAGCTTCTATACTCTTTCTTTCTGAGCTAGTAATCGTCCATGTTTTACTTCCATACAATGCCACGCTCCAGACGAAGTTCTTCAAAACCATTTTTCTAATTCTTATATCAATGTTCGAAGTGAGCAAGTATCTTTTCTTAAGAAAGGCCTTCCTTCTTTGTGCTAGCTTGCATTTTATGTCCTCCTTACGTCTGTCATTGTTAGTCATTTTACTAGCCAAATAACAATGCTCATCTACTTCCTTTAAGACTTCATTTCCTAATCTAAAATTTCCTGCATCACCTGACTTCGTTCAACTGCACTCCATTAATTTTGTTTTGGATCTATTTATTTTCATCTTGTACTCCTTATCCAAGACTCTGTACATACAACTCAGCACTTTCTCCAGATCTTCTGCATTCTCAGATAAAATAATAATACCATCATCAAATATCAGGGTTTTAATTTCCTCTCCTTGGATTGTGATTCCCTTCCCAAATTCTTCTTGATTTCCTTTACTACCTGTTCTATATAAACATTGAAAAGGAGGGGGAAAAACTGCAGCCTTGCCTCACTCCTTTCTGGATTAGTGCTTCTTTTTCAAAGCCCTCGATTCTTATCACTGCAGACCGACTTTTATACAGATTGTAGATAATTCTTCGTTCACGGTATTTGATCCCGATTATCTTCAGAATCTCAAATAGCTTGGTCCAATCAACATTATCACATGCCTTTCCAAGATCTACGAACGCCATGTATGTGGGCTTGTCCTTCTTAATTCGATCCTCTAAGATCAGACGTAAAGTTAGGATTGCTTCACGTGTTCCTAGATTTGTTAATACGCGTTAAAATTTTGCAGGCGTGAGATACTACACTAATGGTGCGATAGTTTTCACACGTGCCAGCACCGGCTTTTTTGGAAATAGGTACAACAGCATTCTGCCGAACATCGGATGGCACTTCTCCTGTCTCATACAACTTAGCACTAAATGGAATAACCTCGCCACGCTGGTTTCACCTAAGGCTGTCAGTGATTCAGAGGGAATGTTATCAATTCCAGGTACCTTGTTCCTATTTACGTAGGTCTCTGAAAGCTCTGTCAAATTCTGACCTCAAAATTGGGTCTCCCATTTCATCAGCATCGGCATCCTCTTCTTGTTCCAGAACCATATCATCTACGTCTTTATCTTGATGCAACTGTTAGATATGTTCTTGCCATCATTCTGCCTCGTCTTCTTTCCCTAGAAGTGCTTTTCCATCTGAACTCTTAATATTCATACACCTAGTTTTCATTTCTTCAAAGATTTCCTTGATTTTCCTGTATGCAGCGTCTGCCTTTCCTACGACCTTACAACCTTCAACATCCTTGCACTTCTCCTTCAGCCACTCTTCCTTAGCTGCCCTGCACTTCCTATCCACTTCACACTTTAATCGCCGGTGTTACGAGGGGAAAATATTAGCACTTAAAGACGTGATTCATTTTTGAAGACTGCAACTTTGAGAATCCGAATCTTTTGTTCATGGCATTATTCCTCCAAAAATGGAATGAACTGAAATATTGAACGTAAGATATTTTCAATTGCCTTTAACCACCAACTCATATTTTGGTATATGTGTTATCTGTGTCAATTGTGCATGGCTAAGTCATATCCAAACGTTGTTTAAAAGGCAATAAATTAAAGAAATTAAAAAATTAGAAAAAATTAAGGAGGTATCTTAAAAATAACACACGCGGCTTTACTACAAAGGACGAGTAAATGTAGAAAGTAACTGCCTTACCTTTAAGTTGTTTCGCAATTTTCTTGGTTGGATCCAGCCAGTGCTGCAACAAGAGAAACAATAATCTTCAGTGTTGTGCCACCACCTTGCACATGAACAACAGCAAGAGAAAGAAAAAGAAAGCAGGTCACAGGAAGTGCAGATTGATAGGTAAAATTTAATAACAGGGAAACGAAGACAAACATTTCCCAACGATTGGTATACGCAACACCTGACGCGAGTACTTATTATGTCTGTGATTTATGAGAATATTTAATAGAAATAAGGGAACAGTAAGAACACTTAAACAGTTAATCACACTTTTAGAGGAAGAAAGCCAAGGGAAACAGAATGAATTATGTAAACAATGAATATATCTGTAGGCTTATTTATTTAGTAAGTTTAAAGCAGAATGTATGACATTAATTGCTGAAATTATTCAGAGTAGGTTACATTCTAAACAGAGTTAAGCTCAAAATTATAAATTTAATGAGATACTCAAACCAGAAACATTTCTGTTTCTAAATGGACTTGTAAATTTTGTCATATCAGTCAGTGTATGGAGACACAACATACACAAGACATGATATTAAATATGTGAAATACAGCCATTGTCAGCTCTTACGAGAAGACATTGGGAAAGGGATTGATTCGTGGACGTATTTTGAAAGGGGAAGTGACAGAGACGCTTGGCTGAACTAAAACTTAATTAAATGGCTGGCAATTAAAACGTACCATAGTATTCCCTCAAGATACGCTCCATACAGTGTTACGTAATATACAAATATGGTTCATAACACGTGGGAGAGCGTTTAACTGGCAACTATTTCAATATATTTTCTTTTTCGACACTAGCTTACAATCCGTAAACTTAAGTGTATAATTGTATACTCATTTCAACGGTCAGACTGTAAACATTTTTTTTTTTTTTTACAAATTGCCTTACGTCGCACCGATACAGATAGGTGTTATGGCGACGGGACGATGGGATAGGAAAGGTCTGGGAGCGGGAAGGAAGCAGCCGTGGCCTTAATTAAGGTACAGCGCCAGCTTGTGCCTAGTGTAAAAATGGGAAACCACGAAAACCATCTTCAGGGTTGCCGACAGTGGGGTTCGAAATCACTCTCTCCCCAATGCAAGCTCACAGCTGCGCGCCCCTAACCGCACTACCCGCTCGCTCGGACCCTAGGAATCAATCTGATATTGAATTCTGCCGTAGGCTGAGTAAGCTTCAAGGTCATACGCCTGTCCAGAAGTGGAAATCTCGGTTCTATATTTTTCGATTTCCTGACAAAGAACCGAACACGCCTGTACCAGCTCGACCACGCAGCCCGTATTAGAACATTTAAGCGGGCAAGTAAGTAATTTTTCTTCTTGTTTCCGAATTTGGCTGCCTATGGACCGCATTGGATCTAAGGCTTTTCTCGTCTTCTTCTTCTACTTGTACTTCTTCTTCTCTCAGAACCTCTTCATCCATTCACTTCTAATCTTCATTTCTTTCTCAAATATGACCAATTTGGGTCTACATTTTGGTAGTTTCTCCTGGAATGTTTTGATGCTGCCCACTCGGCTTCAAAATTCTTTTCTGTTGTGAATCATATCCATTCTAAGTCCACTTTCTATTGCATCTCCTTTTACCTCTTCGATACACTTCGTCGAAGCTTTCAGTACAGTGATGTTGATGTACTTGAATATTTTCTTAGTTAGCCGTTTCTCATCCATTCTTTCAAGATGCCCATAGAATTTTAGCCTCCGCTTTCGCATGGTAAGTAATTATAATTACTTCTTTTCAAGTTTTTATTACAAATGTTTTCCTACCATGATTATCATTTAGTAACAATCTCTCCGCACCTTTTAAGCCTTGCTGCTTGAGCTTACACCTACGTGCTTGGCGTTTTCAGTACGGTACCTTTTATCACCAATCCTAGAAAGGGTTGTCAGATACCTGAAATCAAAATACGGGGCAGATGTGCGATCAAGGAAATCAACGGGCTAGTATTCTACAAGTTATAAACTTCGTTCCACAATGATACGCTTAATAATGCATGCCTTAACATTTATACAGACTGAAACTTAGAGAACCGAAGAAGTTGGCCGCGCGGTTTGCGTTATGTAGCTATGAGCTTGTATTTGGGAGAGGATGGGTTCAAACCTCACTGTCGGCAGCCCTAAAAGAGGTTTTCTGTGATTTCCCATTTTACACCAGGCAAATGCTGGGCTGTCTTAAGGCCACAGTCGATTCCAGTCCTAGCCCTATTCTATCCCACCGTCACCGTAAGACCTGCCCCTGTCGCTGCGACGTAAATAAATAGGAAAAAACTTAGTTTATTTAATTATTCATACCGGTTCTTTCAATGTCAATATATTTTCATTTCTCTGAAGTGCTGTTAACATTTTTTGTGTCATTCTTAGCAATTCCATAAACATCTCTGCATGACATTGAAGAAAAATTTACAGAAATGAACAGCTCAGACCTAATCAAGTCAACAGAACATATTTCTCACAGCTGACAATTTCACACGAACATGCGGTTGACTCGGACAACTTCAGGTAGCTGTTCGCTATTACGCGTCTTATTCACCGAGATGGACAATCCGAGAACTGCAAACTATAAAATAATTAAATATCTATGAACTCACACCAGATAAAGAAACCAAGGAGTGAAGAAATCTGTCCTCTTCGAAAAAAAGACCAAAACCTCTTGGTACTTATCAGAGGTGGGAACACTGACGTATTTCTCTCGAGGTTCAAAATACGGGACAATTGACGTCACGGATAGGAGCTGTCTGGGACTCAGAACATTTAACACGAATACGGTACTGTCCGTAAAATCCGTGACGTCTGGCAACCCTGTTACTAGATGGGTTTGTCTAACGTAATTTTTCTTTACTTTTATCTAATCGGTATACCTAAAACTCTGTTGTCCTTTTGTGAAATAACTGGTTCCTGCATTTCTCTAAACCAAGCAAAAAAAATGATAATTTTAATTTCAGCTGTTCTCATTTATTTGCACGTTCACTGATTAAAGGTGCATCAGTACGATGACAAAATGAGTTTGCATTGATTTTCGCCTAACCACACCCACACGAAGCACGTTCACAAAGCTAGGGATACAACAATCCTCGTTAGTTGAACTGAAAGGTAAAATTTTACAATAGAATCTATGACGTTACCATGGTGCTATCATTAGAAATGTTAACAATTCGTTTTACAGGCTAAAACTGTCCGCATGATCGACTTGTGGACACAATAGAATTACAACCCTGCGTTTCAATACAGGAAGATTAATTGTTCCCACTTATTTGTACCAACAGTTGTTCTCGCTTCACACAAATTTATCAACCCTCCCTTCAACCCATGCATATCTCGAAACCACCCAGCTTATACGCTCCTGCAGCATAGCTGACCTTAAAACAAACCAATACAAGGTTAATTTTGTGTGTTAACTTTCTTACTAAATACCGTTCATTAGTGTCAAACTCAATGGGCCGATTGCAGAAACGGTATTTAGACGATGTCTAAGTATGGCCACTGCATTACAAAGACGTTATTTATCACTTAGACACGTCTAAAACCGATGTTCAACCGGCCATGTTTAAACACTGCCGACAACACTGTTTAAACTCAAATTTTAGGAGTGAATCACAATCAGAGGTTATGTACCATGAAACATATGACACAAGGAACAGTCCGGTAACTGTCAACTTGGCCACAATTCTTGGCAACCGATATATTTTATAATATTTGGGATATTTTCCCCGGAATTATAGGTCACTTCGACTACATCCATACCAGAATAACTTGTCCCGATCGTCAGAGGGCTGTCACATACATCAACCGTGAGGGATTCAGATATTACATTTACTGCCAAGTAAGCACACATAATAGTGACACTAGAAGGTAGGTTGTGTGTGTGTGTGGGGGGGGTCTTTTTCCGGATACTCGTCGCGCTTATTCAGGTAAGTTTTCGGTAACTATGAGATAGGAAAAGGCAAGGACTGGGAAGGAAGAGCTATGGCCATAATAACAACCCCAGTATTTGCCTAATGTAAAAATGGGGAAACTACGGATGCGTTTCGAACGTATGATCTCTAGAATGCAAGATGCATCTATATGGCCCGTAAAATTCATTCGGTTCTTTTTTTTTTTTTTTTTTCGCTATTTGCTTTACGTCGCACCGACACAGATAGGTCTTATGGCGACGATGGGACATGAAATGCCTAGGAATGGGAAGGAAGCGGCCATGGCCTTAATTAAGGTACAGCAAACAGTTGCATGGAAGAGACTTCTATTTTCATTTTCGAACCAATACTGAAACTTTAAATGACGTCAAGCTAAACACCGGCTGAACATAGTTTATGCAATGGAACACCGTGATCGACGTTGTTTAGGTAGACGTTGTCTAGTAGCTTCTTTGCTACGCGCTGCTTTAGTACAGGGGGTTATGCATTGTTTAACTTGTATTTTTAGGTGACTGTTGATATCGTGACGGGACTTGTTCACGTGGAATCCAATACACAGGTACGCGACTTTTCATTTCAAAAATGCCATACAGGCCTATGGTGGCCGAGATTTTTTTTAAAAATGCTATTTGTTCGGGGCGTCGACCTAGAAAGATCTTTCGTAAATGGCGGAAGTGTAAAGTGTTGAATGTGAGGAAAGGATATTAATCATTTACAATTAAAAGCCCCTGTCCCGGCCGGGAATCGAACCCGGGGCGGCCGGGTGACAGGCGGACGCTTTGCCCCCTACGCCACGGGACCGGATATGGTTGCCGAGATACTAAGTACGGTGTCCTAGGTGAGAAGTCGCTCAGACATGAAGCTGTGTTACAGCTGTTTTACTTGGCAGCACAACATAGGCTCGGACCATGCGGATAGTAGGATAACCGGGAATATAATCTAACCTCACTTCATTCCTTAATTCATTTGCACTTTTTCGCCAAAGACTCAAAATGTATATATCGGGATTGGGCTTTTGGCAACAACAAAAAATGGTAAAATTGTTTTTGTGATAGGGTCTACGCGGCCTAAGATCAAAGTTACTGAAGCTATACTAAGAAAACGTATGAGGACAAGACGTACAGACCAGGTGTATTTTAATACTTCAGGTAAGACATACATGTTTAATGCAGCATGTCCACAGATAATGATATATATATTGCCATGCATAACATCATCAATTTTTATTTGAATATCCATCTGTAAAGTTGTTGAACAAGGTCTGGGGTGTGTAATATAAAAGATAAGTTTTCAAATTGAAATTGTAATGCATGTGCATCGTTTTTAATACGGGAAATTATTAATAATCAGATGTAAAAAATTAAATCCAACTCATTGGCTGTATGCTCAGCGTTGAGGTCTTCGGTGTTCGATTCCCGGCCGGATCGGGATTTTAATAGCATTTTATTAATTCTTCTGGTTCGGGGACTGGGTGTTAGTGTTTGTTCCAACACTTTATTCTTCATATTCAGACAACATACTACACTACCAACCATCACAGAAACACACAATAGTGATTACATCCCTCCATATAGGATTGGCGTCAGGAAGGGCATCCGGCCGTGAAACAGGGCCAAATCCATATGTGCGACACGGTTCGTACCCGAGAACTCACGAGTGTGGGAAAGCGGTAGAAGAAGAAGAAAAAGGATGTCAAATATAAATTATATCTCAAAAACTATTTGCCCAGTATTCAAAATGTTCCACATGCACAAAACTTCGTCCAAATTCAATGGAATTCAATTACATTTTCCACGAATGTTCAAACTTGGGTGAAAAATAAAATCAAGTGAAAAATTCCAGGTATTATGGTACTAAGGCAGAATTTTTTCCCTAATATAGTTACAGAATGCCATGCATGACATCAAAAATTATTGCTGTGAGTTTTTGAAGTTATCGTAAATATAGCTCTGTGAAGTTATTGAGCAGGGTTGTGGGTAAGTAATATAAAATATGCATTTTCAAATTGTAATTGTAACTGTAACGCATGTGAATTGTTTTGAATACGGGGAATTATTAATAATAAGATGCAAAAAAATACAGTATCTCAAAAATTATTTGCCCAATTGAAGTGAAATGAGGTATACATGTCAAAGGTGTCGTTAGTAGTGAAAATCAAAGAAAATTCTGTTGAGAAATATGGAGGTTTTAAAACTGAGGCCCAGTCACAGTACAGGAAATCATCGCCTCTTACACCTGGTGTAACATACAACGAAGGTTGGGTGCGGGATTAAGCTGGTGTATTCCAACAGTTGGGTGGCTGTACTCTTCATCTCCCTCGGCTCCTCTGTGTTAATATCTTCGTATTATTATGATACGTTTCTCCGAACACCTGGTCAGTAACTTATTTAATATTCTTAGTGCACAAAAGCTTCAGAAACGACTCTTCTTTGGGAACGGAGACTTCAATTCAGCGGTCCTTTTATACATAGTTTGTGAAAAAGAACAGATAAGTAACAACTGTTTTTTCCTTTTTTGTTCACCTTTGTTGGGTAGGTCATGCTAATCGCCTTTCGATTGCCTGGCTAACAGCTGGGATCGAATTCTCGAATTGGAGCATCAAAGGCCAATGTCAAAAAAATCACCGACGGTCGTTGTCCTTCTGTTCTCTGTTCGAGTTCCATCCTGGCTGAGGTCAGTGACATTTGACGGTATAAGTTACAACTTCAAATCATTGGCTTCCAGTACCGTACGGAAAATATGTCCTGTGGGGAAAAATTCCGAAAACGTGGCGGCTCTTAAAATCTATAACAAAATGGAAGAATGTACAAACATCACAGAGATATCTTCGTTATAGACTGTTATGTCTTAACCCTGTATTTGCAGATAGCTTTATTGCCTCGTTCACTTCCAAGGCTCTTATTTTAACATCATTAAACACTGAGTCTAACCGTCGTCACCTTGATCTATGGTTTCGGAGAACTCTCCATGGCCGAGCCTAATATCTTCCTTGATAACCTATTCCTATCCATTCGCCTCACATGACACCGCCACCTAAGACGGTTGATAAGCACAGCCTTCATTTACCGAGTTCATTCGTAATTTTAACTCCTCATTGTTCCCACTAATTTTTCTGGCCAGAAATCTTTCTCACTTTCTCGCTTTCAATGTTTCCAACTTACGAATAAGATATCCTGAGTCCACTCAGCTTTCACTCCCGTATATCAGTCTATCTAAAAATAGAGCTATGGAAAGATAATTCCATCCGAGAACTTACTTCTTTAAACGTTAAGTTGAAATCACTGAGAGTTCTAATCTCTGCATGGAGGATAAGACACAAGATAACATGGTCTTCAACCCTACATACTAAGGGGAGATTCCTCACACGTAGAAGAAAATATGTTATATGGACAGGGTCCGGAAACGCTTTATTTCCGTGTTAGAACTCATTTTCTACATCGTGGAAATACTCAGGAACAGAAAGTACCAGCATACCACATGAAATTCGTTCTTACATGAAATATTAAAAATATCCTCCGTTAGCATTGATACATACATCAACCCGCCATCGCATTGAACCTCGGATGCACTGATTTGTCCCTGGAGTATTGCGTAGGCCTATGGTTTCGCAGCTTTCCACGATATGGGCACGAAGACTGTCTGCATCTTATACCAGAGGTGGATACTAATGAGCTTTCAAATGCCCCCACATATAACTCTAGTGGGTTCAGGTCCGGAGAATATGGAGGCCAGGGAAGCGTTTGCGGACCCATGTCCATATAACATTACTTCATCTACGTGCAAGGAATGTGTCCTGAAAGTTTGGCTGTACCTTATAGTCACACTCTGTATAGAATGATAACCGAGGCCTGCAGTCCGGCTCCATGGGTAAATGGTTAGCTTGCTGGCCTTTGGTCACAGGGGTCCCGGGTTCGATTCCCGGCAGGGTGGGGAATTTTGACCATAATTGGTTAATTTCGCTGGCACGGGGGCTGGGTGTATATGCCGTTTTCATTATCATTTCTACCTTTTCACGACGCGCAGGTCGCCTACGGGTGTCAAATCAAAAGACCTGCATTTGGCAAGCCGAACTTGTCCTCGGACACTCAGGGTACTAAAAGCCATACGCCATTTCATTACCGAGGCCTGCATGGTGGATGTGGTAAAGGCATGCTACGTTTCCCCGGAGGAAGTAGGACTTAGCTAACCTTATTTCAATTCGAGTAATTTAGAATCATGTTTTCCAATTTCCGCCTCTGGAGAGACACAAGGTCCCGGCGTTCCCACAGCCTACGACTGAAATGAATACCAGGTTGATTCATGGGGACAAAAAGGGGCCAAGCTTGAAGTTATGCTCTCTATCTCACATCGCGCCGAGGTTACAGGCTTTACCTTCTAAGACTCCTGGGTCCTTCATGGTTTGCTCTACTTTATTTCTCTGAGAACATGCGTCGTTGTCAGTGTTCAAAATTTGTCTAGCAATATTGTATATCATCGTAGGTGCCATTCTAATCGTGTACATCCAACAGTGAAGCTCTCCTCTCCTACTGTGGCGTGGACTTAACTTCGTAACAACGGCAAAAGGTGTGGATACAACTCACGCTAAAGAAAAGCAGCTACAGTCGAAAATAGATTAAAAGAATTGGCGATGTTAATGCAAGAAAACACGCTAAAGGAAAGCAACTACAGTTGAGACACAGATTAAAAGGATTGGCGGTGTTAATACAAGAAAAAAGAAACTGTTATGCCCACATAATATTCACAAAAAGCGCTCGGTTACTTAGCGAAGACAAAATCATGAACATTACAGTCGTCAAATGAAACTTAATGGAATTTTGTTTTAGATTTTATTATAGGTTATGAAAGGCATTTATGTTGACATACGAGCCGCAGTGAGAATTGGTGGTGGAATCAGTTTTTGGTCAAAGTAATTACAGGGATTAGGCAAGACAGTACTCTTTCACCTTTTTTGTTCATAGTACGCATGGATACTGAAATGCATAAAAAAGTAGGGTGGGATTTAGTTGGACGGAAATGTAGTAAGCAATCTGGCTTACGCCGATGACCAGGTTTTAATGGGAGACTGTGTTGAAAGCCTGCAAAGGTGAAGCGAGTATGACAAGAAAATAAACATTTCCATGACTAAAGTGATGTCAGTAAGGAAGAAACCTAAGAGAAATGAATGCAGATGGGGAATACGAAACTGGAACGGTAGGATCGTTTCCAGGACCTAGGATGGATATTCTCCCGACATTGGTGTAAAAGTTACTAAGTGAAACTGAATCAAGGTGTGTGTATGTTTGGTATTCAGCCCGAAGGTTGGTCTGATCCTCCACAGTTCCACCAAAGGCTATCATAGCCAGCCTAGGCGTCACTGAAGAGGCATACTAGGGAAATGAGGAGTGAGGTAGTTTCCCGTTGCTTTCCTCACCGAGCCAGAAGTTGCTATTGCAAATCAGTCTGCCAAGCCCACTGAAATGCATGCACCAACCGACCCTATGGGCGATATTTTCACACCAATCATAACAGGGACTGGCTGCATAAGGAATGGTATTACCAGCATCGCTCATACCTCGGTCACTTTCATATTGTCAAAGCCAAGGATGAGACTGAGACAGGTCAATGAAAGTAACAAATTCCTCTAGCCTATACCAGAAGACATAGCGCACTGTAAACACTATATCTCGCCAGCAAGAGCTCAATAAAGGTATAGCTAAGCTAATGCAGTGTGCTCACAGTTGCGATCAGCGGTATTCCTCAAGAAAGAAGAAAATTCTCGGACGAAACTACATTTACTTTACTGTACTGTACGGAAGTGACAGCTGGGTAGACTCAGGATTCCTTATTCGAAAGTAAAAAGCAACAGACATGAAAAATAGCGGGAACGATTGCTGGTACAAACAGGTTGGAACAAAGGCAGGAGGGTATTCGAAGCGAGGAGACAAAGGCCAATTTAAGAATTAACTCTTTGGATGAAACTGTATGTATAAACGGGCTTAGGTGGTGGGATCATGTGAGGTGAATTGAGGAGGATAGGTTACCTAGGAGAATAGAAAATAGAAAATAAAACTCAGAGCATTAGAGTAGGTGAAGCATTATCTGATCCTGTCACCATTAAGAGGGCAATTCCTCAAGGCAGCATTATTGGACCATTGTATATAAATGATATGCGTAAGGAACTGAAATCAGAGGTTAGGCTTTTTGTGGATGATGTTATACTGTATAGAGTAATACATAGGTTACAAGATTGTGAGCAACTGAAAAAAAAAGTTATTATATTTCCGTCTCACTAACTACTTTTTGATGGTTTTCGGGGACGCCGAGGTGCCGGAATTTTATCCCGCATGAGTTGTTTTACGTGCCAGTAAATCTACCGACACGAGACTGACGTATTTGAGCACCTTCAAATACCACCGGACTGAGCCAGGATCGACCCTGCCACGTTGGAATCAGAAGGCGAGCGCCTCAACCGCCTGAGCCACTCTGCCCGGCTAACTGCAAAAAGGCCTCGACAATGTTGTGGGATGGACAGCAGGCAATGTTATGATGAAAAACAGGGTTAAAAGTCAGGTTGTGAGTTTCACTAATAGGACAAGTCATCTAAGGTTTAATTACTGTGTCGATGGGGTGAAAGATCCTTATGGGGATCACTGTACGTATCTAGGTTTTAATATAAAGAAAGATCTTCATTGGCGTGAGCACATAGACGGTATTGTAAATAAAGGGTACAGCGTTACGAAAATGTCGCAAAGTTCGGGCTGGGAAGACTTGGGAGAAAGGAGACGAGATGCTCGACTAAGTGGTATGTTCCGAGCTGTCGGTGGAGAAATGAAATGAAATGGCGTATGGCTTTTAGTGCCGGGAGTGTCCCGAGGACAAGTTCGGCTCGCCAGGTGCAGGTCATTTGATTTGACGCCCGTAGAGATGACGTGGAATGACATTAACAGACGAATAAGCTTGAGCGGTGTCTTTAAAAGTAGGAAAGATCACAATGAAAATGAAAACCTAAAACCTGTTTTCCAGTCATTGACCGGGTCAGGGATGAAATGAATGAAGCAGATATAGGCTATTAGTACGATGGGGTCGCCACTCCCAAAGTGATTTATTAATGACTGATAGATGCTATGAAATGAGAATGGAGAGTGTTGCTGGAATGAAAGATGACAGGGAAAACCGGAGTAGCCGGAGAAAAACCTGTCCCGCCTCCGCTTTGTCCAGTACAAATCTCACACGGAGTGACCGGGATTTGAACCACGGTATCCAGCGGTGAGAGGCCGACGCGCTGCCGTCTGAGTCACGGAGGTTCTAGGAAAGATCACAATATGAAGATAAATTTCGAATCCAAGGGAGAGAACAAATTGGGGCAAATGTTCGTTTATAGGAAGAGGATTTAGGGATTGGAATAGTTTACCAAGGGAGATGTTGAATAAATTTCCAAATTTCTTTGCGATTATTTAAGAAAAGACTAGGTAAAAAAGATATGGAAACTGCCATCTGGGCGACTGGCCTAAATGCAGATCAGCGGTGATTGATTGGTTGATTGATTGATTGATTGATTGATTGATTGATTGATTGATTGATTGATTGATTGATTGATTGATTGAATAATGAAGTAGGCCACGGAGGGAAAGATAACTAGAGGCATATCAAGTTGGCGATTGTCAGACTTAGTGATAAAAAGTGTGGAACTAACCGGGGCCACAGAGCTATTTGGAAGTGGAGGATTGTGGAGACATTCAGTTAACTCAGATGCTTGCAGACTGAACAATGAAAGACAATATCTTAAACTAATTTCATTGTTAGTTTTGTCATTCTAGGCAACTTTCAGTAATGGAGGAAGTGGAATGAAGTTTATTCGAAACAAATACCTGTGCCCCCTCCAGTGTTGCCAACCCACAAATTTTTTCTCCGCTAAATTCCGCTAAATTTCGAACTGAAGCAAAATAGCATATACCAGCTGTTTTAACAGAGGAGATAATCTCAACACTCACCAGTTTCAGAACAGGAGTCTCCTCCCAGCACTGTGTCCTCTGAAGCAGACGTGCTGGGTTGAGGTCCTGTGGTTTCATATGAAGCCACATGGTACTATTCGTTTTCAAAATACATGCTGACAGTTCACAGTAGCAAAGCACATACGGAAATTTTCAAATCTATTTCGAAAGTTATTTTCACTTTAATTACTGTTTTCATTGTTTATGATAAGTTTATGATAAAAAATAATGTCAAATAATTTAGCTTTTTTATGGCACTGCCAGTAGATGCATCGTCCGTAGTTGGGATCACTGGGTAGCTCAACCAACTAGTCTTTAAAGTGTAATTATTTAACCAGTCTTTGCGAAATATCCGACTGTACTTTTCAACATTTTCTTTCGACATATTGACGTACCGTACCAAAAAAGAACCTAATGTCAAAAGAAACACGATATCAAACACGGCAATACCCGGCTCACCAAGAGTACAGTAACGATTGCAACAAATTCTGAGTGAGGCTGATGGCTAGAGCTGGTCTAGAAAACGAGTGGTAGTATGCAGCATAACTTCAATACAACGGTATTAACTAGACTATGATACCGTAGTAAGTTCTAGATTATTTTTTCTACTGGTGATAAAAGGTGATATTGTTACCGCTGAAAATGGTTAAAAGAAGTTTGAAAATCCGTCAAAAAATCCGCTGTCCGCTAAATGCAAAAATGTTTCCGCTGTTCCATTAAAAAACCACGAAATTTAGAGGAAAATCCGCTGAGTTGGCAAAACTGGCCCTCTCGTGAAGGGAGTGGTGTCCCCATTTCTCTAAACCAGACAGAAAATGTATTTTATTTGGTCCTTATCAGTTCTTTCTTTCTTTACAGATAAAACTGACCTGGTCACCTCAGAATTGAATCAACTATACTACTATATTATACTAACTAACTTAACCCATGGTACTACAGCCTTGAAGGGTCTTGGCCTACCAAGCGACCGCTGATCACCCCGAAGACCTGTAGATTACGAGGTGTCTTTCTACACCAGGACTAAATTATACTACTATACTATATTTTTTTAAATATGTGTTTGATGGTTGAATTTAATTCCGAAAACCGGATTTAATATTTAAATCTACCGACACTAGGTTGACGTATATGAGTTTCTTCAAATAACACCGGACTGAGCCAGGATCGAACCTGCCATGTTGGGGTCAGAAGGCCAGCGCCTCAACCGTCTGAGCCACTCAGCCCCGCGGTTTTAATACAACAAAGTAACTTTTGCTGATAAAACATTTCATGGAAACAAAGTAAGGGTCCCCATACGACGAAAAACGTAAAATTAATCTATTTCCCCAAATGTGCCGAAAGTTGAAGGGATAAAGGGCCGGAATGGTTCCAAATTCTTAGTCTTGGATAGCTATATCAAACTAAAAAACAAATACAGTTCCGGAAAACGGCCTAAAATCGCTTGTTTCTTTACACGTTTTCTTTTTGATTCAAATCCTAGCCAAATTAACTTATTTACATCATTCTTTCTGTAATGTGTTCCTTGGTTCAATACCCTCAGGATTTTTTTTAGTTTTTGAAAAATGTCCACACCTAATGTATTTATAAGGGCTTAAGTGAAACCCTGCTTTTTCTCGCATTAGCGCTCGTAGTGGTGCTTAAGTGAAACAATGCACTGACTCACATTAGCGCTCGTAGTGGTAGGAAAAGGCAAACTACTAATCTGATCGACTTATAACGATGGTTAAGAAAAGGATTTTAATGTTTAGGAATAAGTATCTCATACTTTATTATATTTTATTCACCTAAAATTCGTAGCTCATATTGCTAGGATGCTTTCAACATTGAGTTGCTTGTCTGTAGGTCTAAAACTGTGCATTCTTATGTTTTTAATCGCATTATGAATCATCAGCACTGTTTTCAAATGTGATTATAAAATTGTGTTATTTATTTAACGTCCAACTATGTTATTGAATTTGGAGACTTTTAAGTGTGGCTTGGTCATTTTACGATAACTATGGAACCTTATCCGTTATTCCCATTTGATAGAATGTTAGTTAATTACAGGTTTAGTCGATTGACGCAGCACAGCTATGTCACGATCCGTTTGCATTGGCATTTCTTAACCATACTCACATAAATGATCTGAGTCAAGCATATTCACAAAGCTAGTAGCTGCAGCAGGACTGAAAAGTTTGAAACGGAAACAATAATATTGTTAAATAGACCCAATTATGAACTTTAAAAATCCGTTTTACAGACTGCTAATTGAAAACATGACTTTCTAAAGCGGCTAAGGACTATTTTTGCTAAAACTCAACTAATGCTTTCTACATCCAAATTAGCACACACATTTGTAACAGCTGTCGGGTATTCGACGTCGTATTGGTTCTAATTAAATACAAGCCAGCGGGCAAATTACCTTTGATTTCTTTTTCCCCTTGAGGTGCTGCGTGTATGGTGTTCTAACATTTTACTGGTGGTACAGCATGTTACCGTGACAGCTGGTGATACAAGATGTTAAATGATACAGAGTAAAATGATTAGAAAAGTAATCGAAAGTCAGCGAATGAGCTGCGTTACCTTCCGTAACCATAAAGGCACAGGTTTTTCTTTTCCTGTCGGCTAGTGGTTTAACGTCGTACTGACACAACGAAGGCATCTGGTGACGCAAAGGTGGGTAAGGTAGCGGCCCCGTGGCCTTAATTAAGGCACACCCCCAGCATTTGCCTTTTGTAAGAATGGGAAACCGGCCGCCTCTGTGGTGTAGTGGTTAGCGTGATTAGCTGCCACCCCCGGAGGCCCGGGTTCGATTCCCGGCTCTGCCACGAAATTTGAAAAGTGGTATGAGGGCTGGAACGGGGTCCACTCAGCCTCGGGAGGTCAACTGAGTAGAGGTGGGTTCGATTCCCACCTCAGCCATCCTGGAAGTGGTTTTCCGTGGTTTCCCACTTCTCCTCCAGGCGAATGCCGGGATGGTACCTAACATAAGGCCACGGCCGCTTCCTTCCCTCTTCCTTGCCTATCCCTTCCAATCTTCCCATCCCTCCACAAGGCCCCTGTTCAGCATAGCAGGTGTCCGACTCGTTGGCTGAATGGTCAGCGTACTGGCCTTCGGTTCAGAGGGTCCCGGGTTCGATTCCCGGCCAGGTCGGGGATTTTAACCTTCATTGGTTAATTCCATTGGCTCGGGGGCTGGGTGTTAGTGCTGTCCCGAACATCCCTGCAACTCACACACCACACATAACACTATCCTCCACCACAATAACACGCAGTTACCTAAACATGGCAGATGCCGCCCACCCTCAACGGAGGGTCTGCCCGAAAAGGGCTGCACTCGGCTAGAAATAGCCACACGAAATTATTATTATAGCATAGCAGGTGAGGCTGCCTGGGCGAGGTACTGGTCATTCTCCCCAGTTGTATCCCCGACCAAGAGTCTGAAGCTCCAGGACACTGCCCTTGAGGCGGTAGAGGTGGGATCCCTCGCTGTGTCCGAGGGAAAAGCCGACCCTGGAGGGTAAACAGATAATGATGATGATGATGATGAAGAATGGGAAACCACGGAAATATACATTCAAGGCTGCCGACGTTAGGATTCGAACCCACCAACTCCCGAATGCTAGCTCGCAGCTACACGACCCTAACCACACGGCCAACTCGTTCGGTAGTTACAGTTCTGTATGCCAATAATAATAATAATAGTTATTATCTTTACGTCCCACTAAATATTTTTAAGGTTTTTCGGAGAGGCCGAGGTGCCGGAATTTAGTCCAGCAGGACTTCTTTATCGTGCCAGTAAAACTACCGACACGAGGCTGACGTATTTGAGCACCGGCAAATACCACCGGACTAAGCCAGGATCGAACCTGCCAAGTGGGAGTCAAAGGCCAGCGCCTCAACCGTCTGAGCCACTCAGCTGGGCACCCATTATTATGTCGATGGCTCTATTTGAATGTGAAACTTGGAATGTCAGCGAATACTTGGAAGCACATTGCGAGCTAAGAAGAAGCCATGCGGGGAAGTGGTCTGCATAGCTTGCACAAAATCATTGCCGAAAGAAGACTGTGATTTGACGGCCATGTTCTGCAAATGGATAATGGAAAGGTCCTAAAAACTGCACCCATATGGACCTTCAGGCAGTCGCAGGGAAAGAGGAAGTCCACGCAACGCCCGGCGCTGAACATTTGCGAATGATCTACATAGCTGGGTGTCCACTACGATGGGTCAGAAAACCTGGAGGATTCGCTAGCAAAATCTCAGTGCGCGATACGCTGTTTACTGTGGGAGAAACTAAATCTAGGTAAGTCTTGTAAACTTGATTTTGGCATTTGCCTTTTTAGAAAGATGTCTTCAGTAACTGACCTCTTGATCGACTTATAGTTCGGTGTTTTCTTTTGTCTCTAAAATGTCCTAATGTGGAAAGTTTACTTGCTTCTAATCCTATTGTGACCCCGAATGCTCAGGCCAAGAGAACGGGAAGTCCAAGACCATGGTTACCATAGTTTCTTCGCAATTAAATATAAAATAAGTTGAATGCCAGTTTCTGGTGTCTTCAATCAGTGACTTACTCCTCGACACAGTACTAATAATGTATTAGTTGAAATTTCATTGTAGTTTTGAGTGACCGAAACCCAGCGACTACAGTTTTAATAAAATAATGTTATTCGTTTTTACGTCCCGCTAACTAATTTCGCGGCTTTCGGAGACGTCGAGGTGCCTGAATTTAGTCCCGCAGGAGATTTTTACGTACCCGTAAATCTACCTACACGAGGCTGACATATTTGAGCACCTTCAAATACCACCAAACTGAGCCAAGATCGAACCTGCCAAGATGAGGTCAGAAGGCCAGCGCCTCAACCGTCTGAGCCACTCAACCCGGCGATTACAGTTTTAGAAGTTTTCTTAGTTACAGTATTTCTTCCTAGAATGAGACAATAGAAGACTTTCAACTATGAGGTGCTGCGGAGTTCGTTTAGTATTCAACAGGTGTTGCAAGTAACCGGACGTGGAACCCTTCATTTCCTGGCGGGGCCTTCCCTCCGTATTCAACGGCCACCCTTTAACACAGGTGTACAGAGGTGATTTGTAATTCCTGTGTCCGGGACAGCCTGAGCTGTGAACAGGGCATTCAATGTATTAGCCGGGCTGAGTGAAGTAGATTTACCGGCATTTTCCGGCATCTCGACATCTCCCAAAACCGCAGAAGTACAGTAGTTAGTGACACGTAAAATCTATGACAAAGTATATTGATATACTGTATTTCTTTCTTTCTTTCTTTCTTTCTTTCTTAATGAGTTTACCGTCTATGGTTGTTTTTCCCTCGGACTCAGCGAGGGATCCCCACCTCTACCGCCTCAAGGGCAGTGTCCTGGAGCGTGATACTTTGAGTCGGGGATACAACTGAGGAAGATGACCAGTACCTCACCCGGTCGCCCTCACGTGCTATGCTGATCAGGGGTCTTGTGGTTGGATGGGAAGATTGGAAGGGATAGACAAGGAACGAGGAAGGAAGCGGCCGTGGCCTTAAGTTAGGTACCATCACGGCGTTAGCCACGAGGAGAAGTGGGAAACCACGGAAAACCACTTCAAGAATGACAGGTGGGAATCGAACCCCCGCCCAACTACTCAGTTGACCTCCCGAGGCTGAGCGGATCACGTTATAGTCCTCGTACCACTTATCAAATTTCGTGGCAGAGCCGGGAATCGGACCCGGGCCTCCGGGGGGTGGCAGCTAATCACACTAACCACTACAGCACAGAGGCGGACATATATCAGTATACTGAAAATAAAAATCTACAGCCTTTTTCCAGTCATTCGACTGGGTCAGGAATGAATGAATGCCCCATCTAGCGGCGAGGACAGGAATTGTGCCGGCTGCCGAAGCCTGTCGCACTCCTCTGGGGCAATGATTAATGACTGACAGATGAAATGAAATGATACTGGAGAATGTTACTGGAATGAAATATGACGGGGAAAACCGGAGCACGCGGAGAAACACCTGTCCCGCCTCCGCTTTGCCCAGCACAAGTCTCACATGGAGCGACCGGGATTTGAACCACAGAACCTTGCGGTGAGAGGCCGGTGCGCTGCCGCCTAAGTCACGGAGGCTATTTATCAATATATTAAATTTACGGCACTGTGGCTGACTGCCAGTGTCTTGGCCTTTGAGTCTAGGAGTCCCGGGCTCACTTCCCGACCGGTTCGGGTCGTGGGACAAATCTGGAACGTGTAATTCCCTTGACTCGGAATAAGCGGTTCCTGATGGTATGGAAGAATGATTCAACTATCAACCGATGTCTTTCGCTGTGGAGTGTATAGAGCAATTTCTTTAGCGTTGCGACAGGTGCCTGGACGTTAGGGCCTACCTGAAGATTCTCAAACTACCATTAGTATACTGTCGTTTTTATACAAGGTATGTTGACTGATACATATAGTGCTAGTGAAACATCAGTCAGTGTTTCAATTGAACTTGCTTGTTGTTTTAAGGGGCCTAACATCGAAGGTCATCGCCCGTTTCAATTGAACAACCATTAAACATTTTAATGTTTTATAGCGACAATGAGATAGGAAATAACTTGTAGTAGATATTGTCCTGCTGGAGTTCATCGCAAGGCCCGAAACCAACGACATGGCGCATTTAAACACTCTCCAATGTTTTCGACCTCAGCCAAGATCGAACCTAGTATCTTGGGAACAGAAGAACAATGACTAATCGACAGCTTCGCAGTGATCGACAAAAGCTAGAGTTTTTTTTTTTATTCTTACACAACTTGCTTCACGTCGCACCTACACATATAGGTTTGTCTTGCTATTTGCTATACGTCGCACCGACACCACTAGGTTTTTCTTGCTATTTGCTTTACGTCGCACCGACACAGATAGGGTTTATCTTGCTATTTGCTTTACGTCGCACCGACGCAGATAGGTTTTATCTTGCTATTTGCTTTACGTCGCACCGACACAGATAGGTTTTATCTTGCTATTTGCTTTACGTCGCACCGACACAGATAGGGTTTATCTTGCTATTTGCTTTACGTCGCACCGACGCAGATAGGTTTTATCTTGCTATTTGCTTTACGTCGCACCGACACTGATAGGTCTTATGGCGACGATGGGACAAGAAAGGCCTAGGAGTAGGAAGGAAGTGGCCATGGCCTTAATTAAGGTACAGCCCCAGCATTTGCCTGGCGTGAAAATGGGAAACCCGGAAAAACATTTTCAGGGCTGCCGACAGTGGGGTTCGAACCCACTATCTCCCGGATGCAAGCTCACAAATAGGTTTGATGGTGACGATGGGATAGGAAAGAACATGGAGTAGGAAGGAAGCGACCGTGGCATTAGTTAAGGTACAGCCCCAGCATTTGCCTGGTGTGAAAATGGGAAACCACGGTAAACTATATTCAGAGCTGTCGAACACAAGCTGATAGCTACGTGATCTAAATCGCGCGGCCACTTGCTCGTTTAGAGATTTCTCTATTATGAGCTAAACTACAGCCCGCCTGCTGGTCATGATCGTCAACGCGTTAGGTCTCTATGGTCTAACTTTCACCATCAGAATGTTGTCCGATAGAGTAGGAGAGGCGGTGGTATACAATATTTAATCATTTGATTACCTGATCTTAAATGGCGTGTGGGCTCTCTGACGTCTTATAGGCGACCTGCGCGTATGTGAGGATGGGGCCCCGTCTATGGCGAATTCTAATACTGAAGACGGCACACACCCTCAGTCCCTGAGTCATCGGAATTAACCAATGAAGGTTCCCCGACCCGGCCGGGAATCAAACCTGGGAAACTTTGGAAAAAATGCCAGCACACTAAACGTTTAGCCGTGGAGCCGGAAGTTCCCTGATAAAAGCCGGGATTCAATTCCAAAAATGTCCGTATGGAGTGTAAACATATGACGCTGTTAATGGTGATTCGTCTGTCGGATGGGGATTTTAGCCTTGAGCAGACCCCTTTCTTGCGAGGTTTTTACCGTTATTGGCTTTAGGTACCACACCAAACAGCCAGCTACAAATACATTGGAATACAAATTATAAACAGTAAATATACACTTAGAATACATATACACATATGAATCTTCCACAATATTGTACTTGGATTTCGTTGTTTTAATAGTTCTGAGTCCTTAGAGAAAACCCACACAAACACACGTACAGAGAGAAAAAAGAAGACCGGGCGAGTTGGCCGTGCGTGTAGAGGCGCGCGGCTGTGAGCTTGCATCCGGGAGATAGTAGGTTCGAATCCCACTATCGGCAGCCCTGAAGATGGTTTTCCGTGGTTTCCCATTTTCACACCAGGCAAATGCTGGGGCTGTACCTTAATTAAGGCCACGGCCGCTTCCTTCCAACTCCTAGGCCTTTCCTATCCCATCGTCGCCATAAGACCTATCTGTGTCGGTGCGACGTAAAGCCCCTAGCAAAAAGAAGAAAGAAAAGAAAAAAGAAGAAATTTAAACACTGCAGCTGTAGTATGTTTAGTTATTTTTTCCGAAGTTGTAGCACGTCAAACTTTATAGTTTTAAATCGGTGTCTTTTAGTACATAGCTGGTTACTGGGATCATAAAATGTAGCCTACTGTTTGTTGAGTGGTAGTTGGAAGTTGACTGAAAGTAAAGTTATTATTTTTTCCGCTGTACATTATAAAGATGGCACGAGAAGAAGATGTAGTTGAGGTCTTGCTAGTTGTGTTAAACGTCGCACTAACACATCGAAGGTTTTGGGCTAGGATTTGGAGGGTAGCGCTGTGGCCTTCATTAAGACACATCCCCAGCATTTACCTGGTGTTATAGTGGGAAACCACGGAAAACCATTTTCAGGGCTGCCGACGGTGCAGTTCGAACCTACCATCTCCTGAATGCAAAATCATAGTTACGCGACCCTAACCGCACGGCCAACTCACTCGGTGACAGACCCCTTGATGTTATTCGAGAGGAGTAGGCTAGTAGGAGTAGTGTATCACCCTCTTCCTGCGTCATTATCACCTTGAACCCAGACACCATACGCTAAACCTAAACTATTCTACAAGAAGAAAGTTGGTGTCGAGACCGAAAAATCCACTATATCAATTCATACGCCGATCAAATTATTTTTATGACAACAATATTATAATATTTTATCAACAGAACTCTGTACATACATATACTAAGCCAGTATTCATGAACTTCGGCCCACCATTAAAAAGATCCGCACGAGATTTTTATTTCAAAACCTGGGAGTAGGACATATCTGGGATTGTGAAATATTTACTTACGGCACAAGTGCTGAAACTGGGGTCGTACGAATGAGGGATCAGCAGAAATTTGGGAACGAATACATGAAACACGTTCGCCCCTACCACACAGAATGCCTTATTTTTATGTAAATAATATTAATTTTATTTTTTATGGCATGTGGCCTCCGAAAAGGCTTGGTGCAGGTCTTTCGAGTTGACACGCGACAGGCGACCTGCGCTTCTATGAGGACAGGGCCCTACCTATGATGAATTATAATGATGAAAACGACACACACACACATACACACACGCACAAACACGCACACACCCAGCCCCCGAGCCATCGGAATTAACCAATGAAAGTTAAGACTCCGACGCGGCCGGGAATCGAATCCGGGACCCTCTGGAACAAAGGCCAGCACGATAACAATTTAGCCATGGAGCCAAACAATATTTAGATGAACACATTATGACGTTAGTCTACACGACGCAGTGTGGCCATAGTAACAGTTTTACATGCATTGAAAAAGGTTTCTGAGAGTATGTTTTTATTTGGTAGAAGCTGAGGTCGGTATGTAACTTCAGCAATCTGTATTATTAAGTTCCGCTTTACACATGATTTTGAAGAATGTAAACACAAAAAATTCGACATGGTATCAAGTACATGGTATGTGTTTCACTGCAATTCAGTCGGCAATACAGAGCTAAAAGGTGGGTACTTTTGAACCCACCCGGACATATAAACTTGAAACTCAGAATGTCCTTTGCAAATTTAATGAAATGATTATAAAAGGCTTTATTTAATTCATTATGAGCTGTTAGTCCAGATTAATCAAACTTCAAAGTATCATTTGCTGTAGGAATTATATCACTCAAAGTGGCTTCAGTTACGAAATGAGGTTTGGACGACTTGTGGGGCCATCTGTAGGGCTGTTAGAGGCATTCCTTTAAAACATTTGAACGTTACAATGTTAACAGGTGGCTACGACACGCAACCCCCTACCCTCCTGGCTGTAGACGCTCGCCTAATTTCCCGTGATAAATCCATCAGGTGCTCCACAACCCATACTTTAGTCTCCCCAAAACTACTTCCACAGACTGTAACCACTCCATCTTACTCCGTGCTATTGTACTCAACATGGAACTCGTTCCATCAATTTGACAAGTTAGAGTGAGCTATCCTGGTTAGTGACGTCTTTTCTTGTAACTAAATTGTGCTTTACGTTCACCCTGGGTCACACGTATTTCTTACCTACGTTATGAAAGCCGGAGGCTGATAACTGAAGGTAGTTTGCTCCGGTGATTTGCTGGAATTTAGTGGGCGTCCCTCCAGAAAATGGGTCCCCTATCATCATGAAACGGAACCCTCTTTTAGCCATACTTTTTCCATTTATGGAAAACATATACAATATTATACACTCATTTACAAAAAAAAATGTATACCTTGAAGGAGGCGTTGTAGGGTAAAGAAAACATCAAAATGTTGTACTACACTAAGCATTTATTGTAGAGTAACAAACACTTGCAGGGTGCGCTCAGTACGGTGTTGGTCCACCCGTAGCACGAAGAAAGGTCGCGATACGATCGGACATGGAGGCATACAGTGGTCGGAATTTCTCCTGAAGAAGGTTATACCACAGTTGGCGCAACCAACCTTCCAAATCTGCCGTACTTCCCGTTGGTCGAATCTGCCATCCAATCTAGTCCCAAATGTTCTCGACAGGCGAGAAATCTGGAGAACTTGCTGGCCAAAAATGCATTCAGGACTGTACAATCTTGCTGGAGCGTAACAGCAGTGCAAGTGAACGTTACGCAGTGGGCATTGTTCCGTTGATTGTCAGATGGCCGTGATAGCTAAGGCGTCAAGCATATAATGGCTTGACATCATGGTTAGCTGGTTCGATTCCCGTTGGTCGAAGAATTTTCACTATCAGAATGTTCGCCGACAGGGTAGGAGAGGTGGTGGTATACAATTTCTAATCACTAGTTTGCGTGCGACAAGCCTGCATTCAATTCAGAAACTGTCCGCAGTCTTCGTATGCAGCGAGGGCATATGATGGTGATTCGTCCGTTGGATGGGGACGTGCAGCTTTGAGCAGACACCTTGGTGTTATTCGACAGGACACCACACCGATACCGGGTTTCACACTCTCCCTATCTCATCGTCCCACATTCAGACGCGTAGCTCACCTATCCCAAAGTGGTAGATAACGAAACACAGAGGTTTCTGTCACTTCAAAATGACAACTTGAAATTTTAAAACAGTAATCTAAAATCGAAGGTTCCATGGTAATGGTACTACCATTTTTATAGAATGTTGCTTCCTTGCTTGTGATTTGATAGTTTTAAAAGCCCACAGGATTTGTTTAATGAATATCTCCGTGATTGGTTACACTCAGAACTAGGTTGTTTTGTAGGCGGAGCGTGGTTTTTTCTTCATAGCCGTCCAAATTGAAAATAAATACTGCTACAAATTAGTGCAATATCACGTTCGAATATATTTTCCTCGGGCTACAATTCGGCACGCTTTATTGCCCTGGAGTATGACATTTAAGGGAATTAATAATTCAGACATACTGACACCAGAACATATGCAGACATTTGGAGAAAGGTCCCTTTTGTTGTGTGATCAGTAGAGCATTAAACGAGCCCAATTTCTTGCTTTAACAGCTACCTGCTATTTTGAAACTTATGGTACGACCGCATTTAAAGTCTACCACTTCTGGCAAGTTGACAGTATTAATTTAAAATTTTAGTATTCTTTTAACATAGTGTCGAGGATGTCGAGGTATCGAAAGTATCGAGAGCCCATCTCTATTAGAGATGAAGACTTTAGCTAAACTTACCGTCTGGTTAGAAGCATCCAAGTAGCGTAGGCCAAAGTACGCTGTCTCCAACAGGTTAAGATGTCGAAATACTGTGTCCAGAATCTCTTGTCCAGGGCTGTTGTCCTGCAACAGAGAGAATAAACTTGTGAAAGTAAGGGTCTCTATAGTACAAGGAACAAGGTATTTATGGTTTCAATGGGTTAAACATTTTCACTCGAGCCAGGCAAACATCAAATCAATTTGATTTTGCTCGGTACAGAGCTTAGCAACAGTATGCAAGAACTGTGAGAAAAGGAAACTATTTTTAAACGAAATGAGAGTGCGAACTTCCACTGTATTGTCGTGGCTGGTGGGACACGAAGGGCACTGCTACGACGTGGGTTTTTGGAAGAGGCAAGAACTCCATTAATATCATACAATATACAGTACGTCCAGCGTGGCGTACTGTAAGCAAATCGTTTATGTAAGAACAGATTTCTATCCGTGAAACAGGTGAATATTTGGTGGACTCCACTTACCTGGACAAAGTAAGGGATAAGAAAATCAGTGAGATTGTTACGTTCTTAGTGTCTCTTCAACTGATATGTTGCATGATTTATTTATGTCAAAGGTGAATCCGTAGTAAAACATTGAGTTCGTGGAGAAGAGATGACAAAAGTACGTTCTCAACTTACCACAGTAAGGACAGTTTGCAAAACGTAGACTTACGTTTTAACAAAATAAAGTTACCAGTTCCCCATTTTCATTTGTTGAACAAATCCCAGGGTCTTTGTGCTTTCGCTTCTAGAGATCGCCTCATTTCTTGGTCATGCATTATATCATGCACTATGACTACGGCTTCCATACTGCATGCTGAAAGGTGTAATAGTTTCTTCTTCTTCTTATTATTATTCTTGTCCTCCTTCTCCTCCCACACCCTGGTGTGGTTGCGGGAAGCATAATGAGGAGCACATGTGGAATTGGCCCTGTTTAACGGCCGGATGTCCTTTCTGACTCCAATCCGGTGTGGAGGGATGTGTTCACTATAGGGTGCTCCATGCCTAAATTGTTAGCGTGCTGGCCTTTGGTCACAGCGGTCCCGGGTTCAATGCCGGGAATTTTAACAATCATTGGTTAATTTCGCTGGCACGGGGGCTGGGTGTATATGTCGTCTTCATCATCAATTCATCCCTATCACGACGCGCAGGTCGCCTACGGGAGTCAAATCAAAAGACCTGTACCTGGCCTTTCATACTTTTCACTATTGGGTGTTTCTTGGCTGGTTCGTAGTGTGGTGTGTTGTGCGTATTTGAAGAGCAGTGTGTTGGGACATGCAGCAACACCCAGTTCGGAGTCAGAGAAATTATCCAAACGCAATTCTCATTCCCTATCCGGCCGGGAATCGATCGAACCCAGGACCCTCTGAACCGAAGGCAATGACGCTGACAATGCATCCAAGGAGCTGTATGAAATGTATCTACTGTATCTGAAGGTCGAAATTTTACTTTATTTTTCTGAACATATTCATTTATTCTTAGTTTAACTTTTGCAGGATCGACAGAAAATGAATTTTGTAAAGCAAAATTATTTTGAGTATCGGTATGTTGTATATGGATACGCAAATGCGGATTTACAGTATCATCTCCCACGAGAGCAAAATGCTTACGTGCGTTAACACTACACCTGCGGCACAACTACTGTAAATAATTTCTTCGACCTATCCCAGGAGTTTTTGGGGTCGCTGGTGCCTTGGCCAGGAAAAACCAAAAACTACTGGTCATTTGACTTATCTTTACTTTGACATGAGAATTATCTGAAGGATATGACGTTCAGGGAATGTCGTTTAAAGCATGCCGTGCACATCGCTCGCCGAGACAACGTACACGAGTAAATAATGGTGATATACCATAAGAATATCGCAGCCGTGGCTTTAGGGTGCCGTGATTAGAGCAGGAGCTAACGTTCAGCCGAGGTTCGAATCCTGGAGGATAAAGTATAGTAATTCTCATGTCACAAAGATACCAGACATCATTATACCACAGGGACGTAAAGTAGGGTACTATCTCAGTGCTTTTCGGAAGTGAGTTTTCGGCAAACCCGATGGAAAATAAATATCAAGCGAATTGTAGAAAATAGCCGTGGCCTGTGATCGAATCACTGAACTGAGCACCCCCTCCCCCCCACAAGAAAACTTAGAAGTAACTATTAATCTTAAATCATAAGTAGACCTGGGATTTTAAGGCAAATGCCTATTTTGTTCCTTAAGAAACAACACTAACATTTTTAAATATGTTGATGTTTCATGATGAATCCCTTACATTTAAAGAGTTTGATAGTGTCCTAAAATGCCCGTTTGGACCTTTAGAGCCTATTTTACTATTTTAGTACTAAATGCCTATAATGAAATCAAATCTTTCAATTCAACTAATGAAAATCATAAGTTTAAAATGACTGAAGTATTCATAAATTTCAGCGTTCAATAGGTAGGGGATAAAATATGGAGAAGTGGGCTAGTGTACTGGAGAAGAATCTAGGTTATTCCAAGTAATGGATGGGGAAAAAGTAGACTTACCTAGTGAAATTGAACTGAAAATTTAGGTAAATTTTGGTATGGCTCTCTAACATCTGTGAATGTTGAACACTTCTTGGTTTCAGAATGATTTTAACAGACGAAAGACAACACCTGACTGTGGAAAATTTGGAGAAGATTACTTTTATGTTCTGTAAAGCAAACTACGAATGAACGTGTTGTAAGAATGTTCCTCACAAATAAATAATCACATACTCCGTTCGCGTTTACACCGTTATGGGATGCCTACAGTGCTGCTATTGTGTTCAGTGATTTTAGTATTAAGGTTTTAGTTCAGTACTGATTGCGATTTTTCATATAATCCATGACTGTTTTCTGTGCAAGTCTTTTTAATTGTGTCTTAATTTTGCTGTTGTATCTGTTAAGAATATGTATACAAACTTACTTAAAGTAAAAGAGAGATAACGTTACACTTTACGTGTATATTGTAATATTTTAAAGTCTATTTTCTGTCTATTTACACATTCTTAAAGCCTATTTTAAATGCCTATTTTCTACTTTAAAAACCTACTTACTTATTTTGAAAGCCTCTTTAGGTGCCTGAAACAACGTTATTTAGAGCCTGAAATTCCAGATCTAATCATAACCCAGGGACCGGTCGTTTTCCGTGTAATACGAAGAAATGAAATGTGGCCGTCGATTTGGAAAATGTTATACATGGTAACTGGCTGCCAAGGGGAGATACTAGCCACTAAATCCTGCATTTCTTTATCAAAAAAGTTAGATATATGGCTTATGAGGTTTGTGTGTAAGGACAAGTTTATTGCTGAACAAAGGGAACTGAGAAGATCTCACTTATGATTCTCTACCCAGTCTCACTTCGTCAAAGCTTACTGCTTTCAAAAGCACTCGGAGTGTAAAGTGTATCCAGATTTCGCGGTGTAAATCTTTCAGTCAAAACAACCACATTTCTAGACGTCTTAACGCTGGGTGTAAGATTTACGATGAGCTGTTTAAATAACACACCTTGGGGGAGATTCTTGAAGTAAACGTTCATTTTCTGTAGAACCTACTTCTACCTCACCTGTGTACGCATTCTTGCAGGTAGAGCTAATTGTTTGCGAGTCAGAAAGAAGAACCGCGACTAATTTTAGTTTACGACTTAATTGTCCCGGCGTTGTGCGCCTGTCATGGCTCAGCACGTGCTACACAGCCGTAGTAGTAAAACTGATTCAGGCGTGAAAACTTCACAACATTCAGTATTTTACCCGCGTGCTACAAGCCCACGCCGTTGATTTTAATGGGTCATTCGAGGTTGCCGACTCATGTTGTGGATGAATGTCGCTAGCATGAATGTTGTTGCATCAGAAAAAAGGCTTCGATAATGAGGTCAGCATCCCTTACACTGCAGAGGGAGTCAAGTCTAATAGCCGCGAGGCTATGTTCCAGGGAAGTCTCTGGCGGTCCGCGGGCCACCTAGGACTATCGTAGACATGTAGTTTAACCTGATATCGTGATCACAGCCACGGGACCTCCAATTTTATTTGGAATCCAACCCACGGGGAAGGAACTTTTCATTTTAAAGATCCCACACACATTCTCCGGGATTCGAAACATGGTTGTCTTGACGTGAAGCCAAGCGTCGTTACACCCTCATATATGTTAGAACTTTCACGTGGCGTGAAAAAGGGCGGCTGCGTGGCCTTAATTAAGGCACAGTCCCAGCATTTATCTGGTGTGAAAATGGGAAACCACGGAAAACCATCTTCAGGTTTGCCGACGGTGGGTTTCGAACCCACCATGTCCCGAATGCAAGCTCACAGCTACGTTACCCTAACTGCACGGACAACTCGCTCGGTTGTTCGGTATTGATATTAGTATTGTTACCGTACGAGTTCGCCAATGGGTCACACACCTGTACGCTTGCATTCGGAAGATGGTAGGTTCGAGCCTCTCCTTTGGCAGTCCTTAAGGTGTTTTCCGTGCTTTCCTATTTCCACAACAGGCAAATGCGGGAGCTGCACAATAATTATTATTATTATTATTATTATTATTATTATTTTTTTTTTTGCTAGGGGCTTTACGTCGCACCGACACAGATAGGTCTTATGGCGACGATGGGATAGGAAATGGCTAGGAGTTGGAAGGAAGCGGCCGTGGCCTTAATTAAGGTACAGCCCCAGCATTTGCCTGGTGTGAAAATGGGAAACCACGGAAAACCATTTTCAGGGCTGCCGATAGTGGGATTCGAACCTACTATCTCCCGGATGCAAGCTCACAGCCGCGCGCCTCTACGCGCACGGCCAACTCGCCCGGTACAATAATTATTAAGGCTACGGTTGCTACCTTCCCAGTAACAGCACTTTCCTATCTTTCTTCTTCTTCTTCTTATTCTTCTATAGCTCTTCTCACATAGTTGGGGTCGCGGGTGATAACTTCGTCGAACTTGTGGATTTGGCCCGTTTTACTGCTGGATGCCCTTCCTGACGCCAACCATATGTGTGTGGGGGGGAATATAATCACTACTGTGTTTGTGGTGTTTGGTAGTGTAGAGTGTTGTCTGAATAAGAAGAGGAGAGTACTGGGACAAACAGCCAGTCCCCGAGACATAAGAATTAATCAAACGCGATTAAAATACCCAACCAGGCTGGGGATTGAACCCGGGATCCTCTGAACAGAAGGCCTCAACACTGACCATTCAGCAAATGAGTCTGACTCCTTTCCTATCTAATAATTGCAGAAAAGTTACACCAGTTAGTGCAGCGTTAAAACGACAGCGGAAATAATAGTAATAATAATAATAATAATAATAATAATAATAATAATAATAATAATAATAATAATAATAATAATAATAATAATAATAATACGAAAATGGCATTTGGCTTTTAGTGTCAGTAGTGTCCGAGGACGTGTTCGACTTGCCAGATTTAGGTCTCTTGATATGACCCCCTTTAGCGACCTGCGCGTCGTGATGAGGATGACATGATGAAGACGACACAGACAGCCAGCCACCGTGCCAGCGGAATTAACCAATAATGGTTCAAATTCCCGACTTTGCCAGGAATCGAACCCGGGACCCTGCGACCAAAGGCCGCCAGCACGCTAACCATTTAGCCATGGAACCGGACAATAATAATAATAATAATAATAATAATAATAATAATAATAATAATAATAATAATAATAATAATAATAATAATAATTTTTAATTCCCCTTCAACTGAAACAGATTACAAGAGACACCGCGGTGTCAGAATGTTGTCTATAGGTGCTCTAACGACGCGGAGTTGTCACATTTAAACACCCTCGTATGTGACCGACCTCAGCCAGCATCGAATCTGCTGTCTCGGAAACAGAAAGAGAATGACTAACCGACAGTTGAGAGCAATGCCACGAAACACATGCAAAGGAGAGATAAACACCAAATTAGGAATGAGATCGGTGCATAAAGCTGTGCATATTATGTACGGACTTCGTTTTTCCACAACCATCAAACGTGTGGTTTTTACTACTGTTAATCACTATCCCGATGTTAATTTTAAGTTGAAAATGGGAAACCATGGACAACAATGGACAAGTTTTGTCCAAAAGCCAACGCGCTTTAACAAGCGGAACTAATAAGTTCGGTGGAAGTACATAACAATGGAACAAGGTGTTACAGCCAGAGACATGATTGACGAACCAAGTACACAAAGTTGCCTCTCTATCTTTAATGCAAATTTGAACACGTTGCCGGACGGACATTCTTGCACGTTGCAACATGCGTGGCTCAAAGTGCCTACGGGACCAATCACATGGTATTATTCCTTTATTTTACGATTATGGTGATTATTTATGATGACTTCGTTATTTGAATGTCTGAGAGTTCAGAAATATCATATCTCCAACGATAAACGCAGTTTATGCTGAATTCGAAAACCAGTTTCTCTTTGAACTTTATGGTGTCATGACTTTACGATGTAGTGGGTATTGATCATTATCTGTCGTTATATCGCTCCACCAGTTTCTTTCCTTGACTCGTTTTGCCACGGCACCTAGAGAACACAAAGAGATGGGTTCTACTTCCCCGTCAGGGAGTAGAGAAATTTAAAATAGAGGATTCTACATCTGGAGTTGTACATGACCATGCGTTTCATGTTAATTATTGGGGAAAGAGGACAGAGGTAAACAGGCTATCCTGTTTAGAACAGGGCGTGTAATGGAGATCGCCACTAAGCTATTGGGATTGTAGCACGCTGAAGGAGACTCTGGAATGAAGTGTCACATGTATACAAAACAGTATTCATTTGTAAGCGGGAAGAATTCTGGATAAAGCATTATGTAAAAAAAAGCACACTGATTACTTTTGTTCCCCAGAACGTTTCGACATTTGAACCGGTCTTCCGATGTTGTAAGATAGACAGCAGGCAATGGTATGATGATAAATGGGGTTAAAAGTCAGGTTGTGAGTTTCCTCTCAGTTTTAATTACTGCGTTGATGGGGGTGAAAGTTCCTTACGGAGATCTTCATTGGGGCAATCACGCAAATTGGCTTGTAAATAAATGGTACAGATGTCTGCGCATGATTATGAGGGTATTTGGGGGTTGTAGTAAGGATCTAAAGGAGAGGGCATATATGTCTCTGGTCAGACCCCAACTAGAGTATGGTTCGAGTGTACGGAACCCTCACCAGGAATACTTGATTCGAGAACTGGAAAAAAATCCAAAGAAAAACACCTCGATTTGTTCTGGGTGATTTCTGACAAAAGAATAAGTTTACGAAAATGTTGCAAAGTTTGGTCTGGGAAGACTTGGGAGAAAGGAGACGAGCTGCTCGACTAAATGGTATGTTCCGAGCTGTCAGAGGAGATATGGCGTGGAATGACATCAGTAGACGAATACGTTTGGGTGGTGTTTTTAAAAGTAGCAAAGATCACAATACAAAGACAAAGTTGGAATTCAAGAGAACAAATTGGGCCAAATGTTCGTTTTTAGGAAGGAGAGTTAGGGACTGGAATAATTTACCAAGGAAGATGTTCAGTAAATTTCCAAATCCTTTGCAATCATTTACGAAAATTCTAGGAAAACAACATATGGGGAATCTGCCACCTGGACGACTGCCCTAAATGTAAATCATTACTGACTGATTGATTGATTAATGGTGATCAGTCTAAATGGAGGCATGGATACAGATATACTACTACTACTACTACTACTACTACTACTACTACTACTACTACTACTAACAACTATTACATACTGGAGCCTCGGTGGATCAGCCGGTAGCGCGCTGGCCTCTCACCGCTGGGTTCCGTGGTTCAATTCCCGGTCAAACCATGCGAGATTTGTGCTGGACAAAGCGGAGGCGGAACAGGTTTTTCCCCGGGTACTCCTGCTTCTCCGCCATCTTTCATTCCAACAACACTCTCCAATATCATTTCATATTATCTGTTAATCATAAATCATTGTCCCAGAAGAGTGCGACAGGCTTCGGCAGCCGGTACAGTTCCTACCAGGTGTATGCATAAGTTTTAGCCGGGTTTTGTGGTAATTCTTAAGGGAATTCGTTTTTTGTTTATTCAATATATTGGCCATCGGCTTCTACACACTTCGCCCATCTTTCAGGTAAGTTATGAATACTATGCCAGAAAAACTGCTTGTCTTTTGCGACAAACCATTCGTTGAGCGATTTTCGTCTTCCTCGAAATTGTTGACGTGCTGCTCTGCGAGCGCGTGTCCCAGTGATGCGAAGAGGTGATAGATGGCGCCAGGTCGAGGCAGTACGGCGGATGCGGAAGGATGTCCCGTCGAAACGATTTCAGGGTGCCTTTCACTGGTTTTGCTGTGTGAGACGGCGCATTGTCGTGTAACAAAATCACTTTGCCATGTCTTCTGGCCCATTCCGGTCGTTTTTCGATCAATGCGTGATTTAAGTTAATCATTTGTTGGCGATAGCGTTGTGTCGGGCTTCAAGAGTTCTTATACACAACACCACTACTAGAGCGCGCACTGTCTTTCACATTGAAATCACCATGTTTAAATTGTCTTACAGTCATGTTCTAATGGATGGAGCGTGTTCACCGCATGTTTCTACCAGCAAACTATGACTTTGCAAGCCTTTTACTTTAAGTTAAATAACGAAGCAGTGCGTGCCGCAAATGTTCTTTTTTCAGGCACAAACGTCGACATGATCAGTGAACGAGATACAACACAGACACTAGTATTCGGCGGACTCAACTTGTGTGTGTTGGTAGGCTAATGTCAGACGAACAAACTGACGTATGTGTCAAATTCATACGCTGCGTACTGTTCGCTGGCGCCATCTCTTAGTGAAACCGGAAAAGGCACCTGCTATCCTCGCCAGTAGATGGGACCCGGTGGAATGACTGGAAACAGGCTGTGAATTTTCATTTATTTCATACTTCTGTATATCGAACTTCATATGTTTACGTACGTTAAATTAATGTGGAAAGTAGAACTTCGCGATACTCAAGTTAGTTACAGGAGATGGTGAGTTTCAACCCTACCATCGACAATACTGAAGAGAATTTTCTGTGGTTTCCTATTTCCACACCGGCAAAAGCTGGAGCTCTACATTAATGAAGGACACGGCCGCCCGTTCTGTCCTAGCCCGACGTGAAAATCATGGGAGCTCCAGTTTAATGTAAAATCTGAACCATGGGGACGTGACTTTTCATTTCAGGAAACGCTCCACTTGGGACGTGAACAGCACGGAAACTTAGCTAGTGGTCTTCCATACGGACAGTCAAGGTTCGAATCCCAGTCGAACTCAGATTGGAATTTTCATCTGAAAAATCACGGGTTTTAGTCACGGCATCCGGCCTTAAACCTTTGATTAAAACCTGAAATGAGCCAGGGTGGCTCCAGGGAACCCTGAAAAGTGTGGAACAAGGCTTTTTACGTGATCAATATTTTTAAAAAATGTCAAGTAAAACTCTTATTTTACCTTTTAATAGGAAAAAAGTGTCAAATTTCTCTCTGGGAAAATTAAATGATCATAAATATCCTTGTCAATAAATGAAACTAAAATTGATAACGATTAATTTATTTGCACCTAACGAGTCGTTAAAGAGAGACATCACCGAGCTCGATAGCTGCAGTCGCTTAAGTGCGGCCAGTATCCAGTATTCGGGAGATAGTAGGTTCGAATCCCACTGTCGGCAGCCCTGAAAATGGTTTTCCGTGGTTTCCCATTTTCACACCAGGCAAATGCTGGGGCTGTACCTTAATTAAGGCCACGGCCGCTTCCTTCCCACTCCTAGCCCTTTCCTGTCCCATCGTCGCCGTAAGACCTATCTGTGTCGGTGCGAAGTAAAACAACTAGCAAAAAGAGACACATCTGTATGTCAAGTATAGGATTCAGAGCATCGAAATGAAGAAAATAACTCAGGGCCTATGGCCATCCATCAATTCTTCACATCACAGCCTGCCCAATTGCGCGTCACACATTTTGTAATTTTGTATCGCTAATTTTGTGACGCAAATTATCAGATGAGCTCCAGCCACAATATGTATTTATGTCAATAAATAAATAAATAAATAAATAAATAAATAAATAAATAAATAAATAAATAAATAAATAAATAAATAAATAAATAAAATAAAATAAAGCCTGTAGGACAGTAGCTACTGTGGAGTTTCCTAACTCGCTGACTATATTTATAAACATATAAAACTGCATTTATATTGAAAAATCTGAATATCTGGATTTAAAATGGAAATTATGAAAATTAACATTCATTAAATAAAATACACACTTGTTGGACCTTGTACTCACACTTACTTGTTACCTGCTTACTTACACATACGTTATTTGAAGGGCGCCAGCTGTCACTCAGTACAGCAATAATAGAATGAGACTCTTGACTATCTCTAGGGTGTGGGGTAATAAGCTTACTTTTGACAACATACCATACAAGTTCTGGGAAAAGGAGATTGGCGTTCGGTTTCCCCATTAATTTTGAGGTTAAGATATTTTACTGTCAATGAAATGAAACTATGAATTCGTTTGATAGAACAATATATATTCTTTAAATAATATATCAAAAAATAGTGAGTCTTGTTGCGATAAAACAGATGAGAATATGAAATTATGACATTGCAAATGAAAGAAACTAGGCATGAATTTGAATTCTTCTTGACCGGACATTTAACAATTTATACGAAATATTTTCCTCACTGATTCACTTGACTGTACCTTTAACACTTTGAGTGTAATTACGACGTAATCCATTGCTCTGGTGTTTACTGTAGATGTGTCACGCCTAACTTGGTGATACATCCTTGTGGCTGCTTCTTCTCCATATCATCTGACTTCTTTGTAAGTCAATATGGTATGACCTCTTGGCAGGTCCAGGGTTGCCCTCTCTGACTCCTTGGTAAGCCTTGCGTCCGCGTCTTCCACTAAGTGACGGACCAACCATTTGGTCTCACTCTCTCAATGACCAATAATTAATGGCTCACTGAGTCTTCTCCATCTCTCGTTCACACTCGTTGGCTGACCACCTAAGGCCTCTTGATCTAGTAGACTACTTCACTGTACTGCATCCGTATAAGTAATGACTGACGCTACAATGTGCATCCACCTTATATAGACGTTGGTTGACACAACTACGTAATCTCCAGAAATAACAATGACATACTCCCACCTACGCGACAGATATTACACACAGTGGTGAAATAGCCCCGCGGCGACGAGTCCGTGCGCTCATTGCTAAATAAATACGATGACATAGCCATGGCGCGGCGATGACTTGGCAGAATCGCCACCAATATTGCACAATGCCCCAACGTCACATCTAATCTCTGATATATACAACAATTCTCACTGTACAGGTATTGAGTGTTATACTACACATACGTATATGTGTATACATCTAAGTGCAATCTTGCAAGCAACAGGCAATTGCAAAATTGAATAAAACGGATAATTACAATAATAGTACAATATCACAGATAACATAATAATAATACTGACATAATAATAATAATAATAATAATAATAATAATAATAATAATAATAATAATAATAATAATAAAATACAGATATCATCTTGTAACGGGATTTGAACCGTTACAATTCGCCTCCCTCATAAATAAATCGAAGAACAAAGAATCGATTGATTTATGAACAACATAATATAAATATAACACTGACACATATAAACACTTTAAATAAGTATACAACAATAATTTTCTTTTTCAGCATCCATACATTTTATAATACATCACATATGAGAATTTTTCTCGCACATTGCCATCGTAGATAACTGTTCAGTGTCCCATTCTCATACAATTCACAAGAGCATAGCCCTTAATTTAACACACACAAATAATTTCAATCAATATACAACATTCTTCACCTTTTTTTTTAACATATCAAAATATTTTGTGAAAATTCACTTATATGAGAACTTTTCTCGCATATTGTTATCGTAGATAACTGTCCAATGTCCTGTTTTTTTTTTTTTTTTGTCACACAGTACATGACAATGTAGCACTTATTCTTCCAATACACCAATACGACACTTGGTTCACACGCATATCGCAGATGTTAATTTTATTTTGCCAGTTTCTCACAAAATTAATCATCTTATTCTTACCTCAACAAATCTCACATGAAGTACTTCTTTACATTTATAATACTACAAATACCGACAATATCCCCTTCCTGATCTTTTAAAGAATATGCACACTCCCCGATACGGTTCACAATAGTGAAATACCCCTGATACAAAAGAATAACTTCAAGATATTTCCCGCCTCTGCAGATGATGAAATGGAACTCTGAGTAGCACTCTGTCACTCAAACTGAATCAATTTTGCCCTCATTGACTTACATATCTCAAAAAATCACATCCTACTTGGCAACAATAATTAAAGAATCAATACTATGGCTACAAGATGGTTGAATTATTCCGTAATCCAGCATAATGTTTATTTGTTCTTAGACGTCACTAGCATTTTTAAGTTGACTGGGGTACTTACCTCCCACAAACGATCTATGGTCATTTACTACAAATTTATGTTCATATACGTGTTCTTCCTCACTTACCACTTAATACATCTCGATGCTTACCTAACATCGACCACAATTACTCCTCTTGTAATTCACTCAAATTACCTCACGTCACTGCCTCATACCGACTATCCCTCGGATACTGGTCGTACAGGCACGTAACACACCCAACAAAACATTTCCTCTCACTAGGAACAACTTCACTTACCTCCCATATATTTCAAAGAACACACGTCACCACCACACTTACCTCAGACCATCATAATTAACACGTACTTCTTTGCTAGTTTCCTCACAGAACAAACACACACTACCTAAATCAAAGTCCATTCTACTTCCATGATTTGCAACCAAGTCAGCTCCTATAATAACTGAATACACAAGTTTTGGTATAACAAGGCGTGGCTGAAACTTACAATTATCTTCAATTATGATTGGTACCGCTATCATTTTATTTACTCACTTTGACTTACCAACGTCTGTTATAATATCTAATATTTCCATCATCGGAGTTACTACCTCACTACCTACATCACATTCTCGGCATTACAAGTACTTCCATCACTTATCAGAACACTTCTTACGTCTACCTTACTTCTACCATGAATTACTTCATACCTATGACTACGTCCCTACTTAAATATCTCACTTAACATTACTTAGGTCACAATCACACTACTCTTAAATCTACTTTCACTACATAACTACTTATACTAAATCCCTGTTCAACTTCTACCTTCAGCCTGTCCACTTAACTTACCCGATTCCCTGTGAATCTGAAATACTCTGGCTCGATAAAGACACTTGGATAACATTCATATCAAGACTATCATAGTCTCTCTGATAACTCAAACCCGTACGCCTCCCATCTTCCGATTCTCTCTGATTACTCCTCTGACCTTCTCTCTCATAACTCAAATACATACGCCTCCCATCTTCCGATTCTCTCTGATTACTCTTCTGATCCTCTCTCTCATAACTCAAATACATACGCCTCCCATCTCCCGATTCTCTCTGATTACTCTTCCGACCACTATCACCTTCAACACAACTATTAATCCTCTGCGGATCATGATTACCCCTTCTCTGATACACGGCTAATATTTTTCCCCTTCTCTCTACTATACTAGTTTCTCCAGACATCATGCGCTCTCTCTCGCGCGCGCGCCCTTGCACACATTCTTTCCAAAGCCTATCAATGAACACTTTAAACTCTCCTAAATTAGACATATTATTCCAGTATACTAGAAACCATATTCTACTTTCACCGACAAAAACATTAGACAAAATTTCCAGCACGTATTCCCTTTCAATAATATTATTCCTCAACTTACTTGCATATCTTTTCTCAACTACTTTCACAAACTCTATGGGATTAAACTGTTTTCCAGAAAACTTGGTTAAATCACGATCCCTACTGAACAAACCACTCGCTACTAGCACCTCTACCGCCATTTTACCTGTAACATCATGCCGTATCACTTCCTGGCAACTCAAAATTTCTTCTTCCGCTCCTCTCTCATCCTTCTCTTCCTCTATTCTCACGTCTTCCTTCAATTCTTCCTCTCTTTCTCTTACCTGCTGTGATAGCGTTTTCTGTTCGCTCCGTAGTTCAGTGACCTCCACAAGTTTGCTTTCAATCTGCTCGATTCTACTAACCTGTTGCCCCGTATTTTCCCCAACTGCATTGTAAATCTTGTCCAATCTTTTCTCGACTACCTCATGAATTTCTTCCCGATTACTAGAAATTTTATTCCTTAACAGTACGATATTATTACTGTCCCCTGTACATATTTCTTTGACTTGCTCGGTCTGAATATGAAGACTGCTCCGATTCAACTTCATTTTATCTTCAACACACTCTTCATTTGACTTTCGTTCTAACTTACATATTTGACCAGTTACCTCTACTATCTTAGTATCTATTTTAGAATTTAGTGATTCACTTAACCCATCTATTTTATCATTGATCACATTAAGATTTTCGTTACAACTACCAATCATTTCTCCCATCTGTTTCTTATTTTCATTACTAGTATCAATCTCTTTCATATTACTAAAGCTGTCAATAATTTCTTCCATTTGTTTTTTAGTAACCATTTTTTTTGATTTCGGTCATTTTGGCCATCAGCAAATTTAGAATATCTTGGTTCATTCCCCCCGCGATTTCCTTTTGAGTTTCAGTGTGCTTCTCAATTTCTGCACTTTCCTGAATTTCCTCAGAATTTTCCATCGTATTCACCTGCTCCCTACTCTGAATTTCACCTTGGATGTCCGCAGAAGCAATGACCTCGTCCTCACATGACTTGTTATTGTCTTCCTTGTCCATCTTTGGTTCAATAGTACGCGATCTCAAATTAATTTCCCTCTTCAAATCCCTTGACATATCCCCAAAATACAAATATATATCACAAAGTTACACTCCTAACATTTACCGATAATGATTCCGTTGGCTTAAATTGTGCATACTCCTCCCAGAATGAACCTATGATATGCTGTCATTCAGAACAAGTTCTGAATTTCTTCGTGCACCACGTTGCGGAGCCACATTAAGGTATTCCTAACTAAAAACTAACAACTAACAGGGTGTGGGGTAATAAGCTTACTTTTGACAACATACCATACAAGTTCTGGGAAAAGGAGATTGGCGTTCGGTTTCCCCATTAATTTTGAGGTTAAGATATTTTACTGTCAATGAAATGAAACTATGAATTCGTTTGATAGAACAATATATATTCTTTAAATAATATATCAAAAAATAGTGAGTCTTGTTGCGATAAAACAGATGAGAATATGAAATTATGACATTGCAAATGAAAGAAACTAGGCATGAATTTGAATTCTTCTTGACCGGACATTTAACAATTTATACGAAATATTTCCCTCACTGATTCACTTGACTGTACCTTTAACACTTTGAGTGTAATTACGACGTAATCCATTGCTCTGGTGTTTACTGTAGATGTGTCACGCCTAACTTGGTGATACATCCTTGTGGCTGCTTCTTCTCCATATCATCTGACTTCTTTGTAAGTCAATATGGTATGACCTCTTGGCAGGTCCAGGGTTGCCCTCTCTGACTCCTTGGTAAGCCTTGCGTCCGTGTCTTCCACTAAGTGACGGACCAACCATTTGGTCTCACTCTCTCAATGACCAATAATTAATGGCTCACTGAGTCTTCTCCATCTCTCGTTCACACTCGTTGGCTGACCACCTAAGGCCTCTTGATCTAGTAGACTACTTCACTGTACTGCATCCGTATAAGTAATGACTGACGCTACAATGTGCATCCACCTTATATAGACGTTGGTTGACACAACTACGTAATCTCCAGAAATAACAATGACATACTCCCACCTACGCGACAGATATTACACACAGTGGTGAAATAGCCCCGCGGCGACGAGTCCGTGCGCTCATTGCTAAATAAATACGATGACATAGCCATGGCGCGGCGATGACTTGGCAGAATCGCCACCAATATTGCACAATGCCCCAACGTCACATCTAATCTCTGATATATACAACAATTCTCACTGTACAGGTATTGAGTGTTATACTACACATACGTATATGTGTATACATCTAAGTGCAATCTTGCAAGCAACAGGCAATTGCAAAATTGAATAAAACGGATAATTACAATAATAGTACAATATCACAGATAACATAATAATAATACTGACATAATAATAATAATAATAATAATAATAATAATAATAATAATAATAATAATAATAATAATAATAATAATAATAATAAAATACAGATATCGTCTTGTAACGGGATTTGAACCGTTACACTACCAAGTGCTGATGTTCTGAAGTATCTCTGGCGACCCTGAAGTAGGGCATAACTTAGATGTTGCAATTGGAATAAATACAATGGTAAGTGAAGATTTGATTCCAAGAACGCGAGACCTCAAACGATTATGCTGTTACGAGTAAAATAGCATCTGTTTCATTACTCTAATTTATTTCAGGATGACGCAATAAATGTACCCACACACATTATACACATACAATGAACCTTGAATGGCCACACTCACTAATTGTTGTCTCTTTACAAGTCTCTCTTCTTTACACAGTAGGTGGTCCGGCCCGTTGGTATTACCTGGGGGCGGCTGTAACCCTTACATTCACTTCTCCAAGTCCCTTCACCTCACACAACAGCTGTGTGTAGACCTCTGGATTTGAACACAGTGCTACTGGCCGCACAACACACGACGACTCTTCCTTAGGGTACGTCCAAGATGCACGCTGGTTTTCTGAGTCAGACAGTCGGCGCTGAATGTCTGACTCCGAGTGGCAGGTGGGATGTGGCCATTATGAAAGCTGGTTGTCAGTGCAGACAGAGCTGCCACAAAAGAAAAGATATGAAATACAACTGATCAGTGTAGCATGGAACTAACAAGAGAACAGGCTGCAGCTCTATTGCTGCTAAGTGACAATGTTACAACCAAGTTGAAACGAATGAGAAGTGATATACATCCAATAAATGAATTAAGATATATTTACGGGGAGTACTGTAACGGTTCAAATCCCGTTACAAGATGATATCTGTATTTTTATGATTGTATGATTTTATCTGTATTTTATTATTATTATTATTATTATTATTATTATTATTATTATTATTATGTCAGTATTATTATTATTTTATCTGTGATATTGTACTATTATTGTAATTATCCGTTTTATTCAATTTTGCAATTGCCTGTTGCTTGCAAGATTGCAATTAGATGTATACATATATACGTATGTGTAGTATAACACTCAATACCTGTACAGTGAGAATTGTTGTATATATCAGAGATTGGAAGTGACGTTGTTATATTGCTATACCAGTGGCGATTCAGCCAAGTCATCGCCGCGCCTTGGCTATGTCATCGTTTTTATTTAGAATATGCGCGCACGGACTCGTCGCCGCGGGGCTATTTCACCACTGTATGTAATATCTGTCGCGTAGGTGGGAGTATGTCATTGTTATTTCTGGAGATTACGTAGCTGTGTCAACCAACGTCTATAAAAGGTGGATGCACATTGTAGCGTCAGTCATTAGTTATACGGATGCAGTACAGTGAACAAGTCTACTAGATCAAGAGGCCTTAGTTGGCCAGTGAACGAGAGATGGTGAAGACTCAGTGAGCCATTATTGGTCATTGAGAGAGTGAGACCAAATGGTTGGTCCGTCACTTAGTGGAAGACGCGGACGCAAGGCTTACCAAGAAGTCAGAGAGGGCAACCCTGGACCTGCCAAGAGGTCATACTATATTGACTTACAAAGAAGTCAGATGATATGGAGAAGAAGAAGTCGCAAGGATGTATCACCACGTTAGGCGTGACACATCTACAGTAAACACCAGAGCAAAGGAATACGTCGTAATTACACTAAAAGTGTTGAAGGTACAGTCAAGTGAATCAGTGAGGGAAATATTTCGTATAAATTGTTAAATGTCCGGTCAAGAAGAATTCAAATTCATGCCTAGTTTCTTTCATTTGCAATGTCATAATTTCACATTCTCATCTGTTTTATCGCAACAAGACTCACTATTTTTTGATATATTATTTAAAGAATATATATTGTTCTATCAAACGAATTCATAGTTTCATTCCATTGACAGTAAAATATCTTAACCTCAAAATTAATGGGGAAACCGAACGCCAATCTCCTTTTCCCAGAACTTATATGGTATGTTGTCAAAAGTAAGCTTATTACCCCACACCCTTTTAGTATAAATATAAATGTTACAATGTGTCGACGCAACGTGGTGCACGAAGAAATTCAGAATTTGGTCTGAATGACAGCATATCATAGGTTCATTTGGGAAGAGTATGCGCATTTAAGCCAACGGAAATTATTACCGGTAAATGTCAAGAGTGTAATTTTGTGATATATATTTGTATTTCGGGGATATGTCAAGGGATTTGAAGAGGGAAATTAATTTGAGATCGCGGACTATTACTAGTGAACCAAAGATGGACACGGAAGACAGTAACAAGTCATGTAACGACGAGGTCATTGCTTCTGCGGACATCCAAGGTGAAATTCAGAGTAGGGAGCAGGTGAATATGATGGAAGATTCTGAGATAATTCAGGAAAGTGCAGAAATTGAGAAGCACACTGAAACTCAAAAGGAAGTCCCAGGGGGGATGAACCAGGATCAATTTTCCTTACTGATGGCCACTATAATTAGTAGTAACGAAAATAGTAAGAAAGAGATAAGTAAGAAAATGGAAGAAATGATTGGTATTAGTAATGAAAATAATAAGAAACAGATGGAAGAATTAATTGGCAGTAATAAAGAAAATTTTAATGTGACCAATGAGAAAATAGATGCTTTAAGTGAATCACTAAATTATAAAATAGATACTAAGATAGTAGAGGTAACTAGTCAAATATCTAAGTTAGAAAATAAGGTAAATAAAGAGTGTGTTGACCTTAGAGGTGAAATGGAGTTGAATCGGAGCGATCTTCATACTCAAATTGAACATGTCAAAGGAACTTGTACAGAGAATATCTTAGAGTTAAGTAATAAGATTGCGAGTAATCGGGAAGAAATTCATGAGGTAGTCGAGAAAAGATTGGACAAAATTTACAATGCAGTTAGGGAAGATACGAGGGAACAGATTAGTAGAATTGAACAAATTGAAAGCAAACTTGTGGAGGTCACTGAACTACGGAACGAACAGGAAACGCTATCACAGCAGGTGAGAAAGAGAGAAGAAGAATTGCAGGAAGACGTGAGAATAGTGGAAGAGAATTCTGAGAGAGCAGCGGAAGAAGAAGAAGAAGAAGAAGAAGTTGTAAACTGCCAGGAAGTGATACGGCAGAAAGGTAGAGGTAAGACAGGTTTAGACGTGATAGTAGCGAGTGGTTTGTTCAGTAGGGATCGTGATTTAACCAAGTTTTCTGGAAAACAGTTTAATCCTATAGAGTTTGTAAAAGTAGTTGAGAAAAGATTTGCAAGTAAGTCGAGGAATAATATTAATGAATGGGAATACGTGGTGGAAATCTTGTCGAATGTTTTTGTCGGTGAAAGTAGAATATGGTTTCGAGTATACTGGAATAATATGTCTAATTTAGGAGAGATTAAAGAGTTCATTGACAGGCTTTGGGAAGAATGTTTACAGGGGCGAGAGAGAGAGCGCATGATGTCCGGAGAAAGTAATATTGTAGAGAGAAGGGGGAAAATGTTAGCCGTGTATCAGAGGAGAGGGGGTGATCATGATCCGCAGAGGATTAATAGTTGTGTTGATGGTGGTAGGGGTCAGAGGAGTAATCAGAGAGAATCGGAAGATGGGAGGCGTATGAATTTGAGTTATGAGAGAGAAGGTCAGAGGAGTAATCAGAGAGAATCGGGAGATGGGAGGCGTACGGATTTGAGTTATCAGAGGGATTATAATAGTCATAATATGAAGGTTATCAAGGTGTCGTTATCGAGCCAGAGTATTTCAGATTCACAGGGAATCGGGTAAATTAAGTGAACAGTCTGAAGGTAGTAGATGAACAGGTATGTAGTATAAGTAGTTAAGTAGTGAAAGTAGATTTAAGTGTGTAGTGTGAGTGTGACCTAAGTAATGTTAAGTGAGATATTTAAGTAGTGCCGTAGTCGTAGATAATGAAGTAATTAATGGTAGCAGTAAGTTAGACGTAAGAAGTGTTCTGGTAAGTGATGTAAGTACTTATAATGCCGAGAATGTGATGTAAGTAGTGAGGTAGTAACTCCAATGATGGAAATTGTGATATGAAGAAGGTACTATCAGATCTTATAACAGCCGTTGGGTAAGTCAAAGTGAGTAAATAAGTTGATAGAGGTACCAGTCAATTGAAGATAATTGTAAGTTTCAGCTATGCCTTGTTGTACCAGAACTTGTGTATTCAGTTGTTTTAGGAGCTGACTTGGTTGCAAATCATGGAAGTAGAGTAGACTTTAATTTAGGTAGTGTGTGTTTGTTCTGGGATATAACTAGCAAAGAAGTGCGTATTAATTATGATGGTCTGAGGTAAGTGTGTTGGTGACGTGTGTTCTTTGAAATATTTGAGAGGTAAGTGAAGTTGTTCCTAGTGAGAGGAAATGTGTTGTTGGGTGTGTTACGTGTCTATACGACCAGGATCTGAGGGATCGTCGGTATGAGGCAGTGACGTGAGGTAATTTGAGTGAATTACAGGAGGAGTAATTGTGGTCGATGTTAGGTAAGCATCGAGATGTATTTAGTGGTAAGTGAGGAAGAACACGTATATGAACATAAATTTGTAGTACATGACCATAGATCGTTTGTGGGAGGTAAGTACCCCATTCAACTTAAAAATGCTAGTGACGTCTAAGAACAAATAAACATTATGCTGGATTACGGAATAATTGAACCATCTTGTAGCCATAGTATTAAACCTTTAATTATTGTTGCCAAGAAGGATGTGATTTATTGATATATGTAAGTCAATGAGGGCAAAATTGATTCAGTTTGCGTGACAGAGTGCTACTCAGAGTTCCATTTCATCATCTGCAGAGGCGGGAAATATGTTGAAGTTGTTCTTTTGTATCAGGGGTATTTCACTATTGTGAACCGTATCGGGAAGTGTGCATATTCCTTAAAAGATCAGGAAGGGGATATTGTCGGTATTTGTAGTATTATATATGTAAAGGAGTATTTCACGTGAGATTTGTTGAAATAAGAGTAAGATGATTAAATTTTTGTAAGAAACTGGCAAAATAAAATTAACATACATGAATTAGCGTGTGAACCAAGTGTCGTATTGGTGCATTGGAAGAATAAGTGCTACATTGTCATGTACTGTGTGACAAAAAAAAACGGAGAACAGGACATTGGACAGTTATCTGCGATAACGATATGCAAGAAAAGTTCTCATATAAGTAAATTTTCACAAAATGTTTTGATATGGTAAAAAAAAAAGAAGAATGTAGTGTAATCATTTAAAATTATTTGTATGTGTTAAATTAAGGGCTATGCTCTTGTGAATTGTATGAGAATGGGACACTGAACAGTTATCTACGATGGCAATGTGCGAGAAGAATTCTCATATATGTGATGTATTATAAAATGTATGGATGCTGAAAAAGAAAATTATTGTTGTATACTCATTTAAAGTGTTTATCTGTGTCAGTGTTATATATATAATTTTGTTCATAAATCAATCGATTCTTTGTTCTTCGATTTATTTATGAGGGAGGCGAATTGTAACGGTTCAAATCCCGTTACAAGATGATATCTGTATTTTTATGATTGTATGATTTTATCTGTATTTTATTATTATTATTATTATTATTATTATTATTATTATTATTATTATTATTATTATTATGTCAGTATTATTATTATTTTATCTGTGATATTGTACTATTATTGTAATTATCCGTTTTATTCAATTTTGCAATTGCCTGTTGCTTGCAAGATTGCAATTAGATGTATACATATATACGTATGTGTAGTATAACACTCAATACCTGTACAGTGAGAATTGTTGTATATATCAGAGATTGGAAGTGACGTTGTTATATTGCTATACCAGTGGCGATTCAGCCAAGTCATCGCCGCGCCTTGGCTATGTCATCGTTTTTATTTAGAATATGCGCGCACGGACTCGTCGCCGCGGGGCTATTTCACCACTGTATGTAATATCTGTCGCGTAGGTGGGAGTATGTCATTGTTATTTCTGGAGATTACGTAGCTGTGTCAACCAACGTCTATAAAAGGTGGATGCACATTGTAGCGTCAGTCATTAGTTATACGGATGCAGTACAGTGAACAAGTCTACTAGATCAAGAGGCCTTAGTTGGCCAGTGAACGAGAGATGGTGAAGACTCAGTGAGCCATTATTGGTCATTGAGAGAGTGAGACCAAATGGTTGGTCCGTCACTTAGTGGAAGACGCGGACGCAAGGCTTACCAAGAAGTCAGAGAGGGCAACCCTGGACCTGCCAAGAGGTCATACTATATTGACTTACAAAGAAGTCAGATGATATGGAGAAGAAGAAGTCGCAAGGATGTATCACCACGTTAGGCGTGACACATCTACAGTAAACACCAGAGCAAAGGAATACGTCGTAATTACACTAAAAGTGTTGAAGGTACAGTCAAGTGAATCAGTGAGGGAAATATTTCGTATAAATTGTTAAATGTCCGGTCAAGAAGAATTCAAATTCATGCCTAGTTTCTTTCATTTGCAATGTCATAATTTCACATTCTCATCTGTTTTATCGCAACAAGACTCACTATTTTTTGATATATTATTTAAAGAATATATATTGTTCTATCAAACGAATTCATAGTTTCATTCCATTGACAGTAAAATATCTTAACCTCAAAATTAATGGGGAAACCGAACGCCAATCTCCTTTTCCCAGAACTTATATGGTATGTTGTCAAAAGTAAGCTTATTACCCCACACCCTAGAGATGGTCAAGAGTCTCATTCTATTATTGCTGTACTGAGTGACAGCTGGCGCCCTTCAAATAACGTATGTGTAAGTAAGCAGGTAACAAGTAAGTGTGAGTACAAGGTTCGACGAGTGTGTATTTTATTTAATGAATGTTAATTTTCATAATTTCCATTTTAAATGCAGATATTCAGATTTTTCAAGTTAAAATTCAGATTAATATGTTTGTAAAGTTAGTCAGCGAGTTAGGAAACTCTCAGTACAAACACCTTTTTCCACAGTTACTTGTCGACGAAAACAGATTTTTGAATATTTCAGAATGAGTTCGGATACGTTTTGTTTTATTTTGTTAAAATTTGAACACAGGCTTACGAAGAACTGGGCGAATTACCACACTCAACACGAAAATCAACAGCCTGCGCGGCAGGTTGTCTGAAACCAGAATGAACGAATCATTCCGGTAAATATCTGAGTCAGACTACCAGTGCGCAGGCTTCCTGCGCGCAGGTGCATTATGGCCAGTCCCGCTTAAAAACACAGGACATACTTATGTCGACTCGGCGCCGACTGTCTGACTCAGAAAACCAGCGTGCATCTTGGACGTTCCCTTAGTTCCGACTCCAGAAGCGGTCCAATAATTCACACAGTCACACGTAGTGAACAACTAAACAGCAACAGCTCAACAGTGCTAACCAACTCAACAAACGACCATTTGCTCTGTTTCAATTACACTCAGGATAGTTGATCCGGTCACCGACTTTACAAAGATTCTCAGTCCACAGAAGTACAAAAACACACAGTACTCCAAGGCAGTACACAGACTTCTGTCTCGTACGCCGTCTAAAATGTAGCTACTCACTGGGCACTCTGACACCAAAACCACAGCTCCTGGTTCAGACTTACGTGGGACACTAGCGACAGCCAACACCTCCGTCGCCCTCAGCCCAGCCACCGAACCCAGCACACTGGGTCTCACACTGACTCCACCACGGAGCCCAATACTGACTCGGAGGCCATCACCAACACTGACTGTCCGCGGCTAGCCTTTTTTCCTTTATAGCTCGGGCGATGTGCGCCAGAATATTCCCGATGTGGCCAGAGACGGAATATCCTCGTTGCATCTCCAAGAATTTATTTATTTATTTATTTATTTATTTATTTATTTATTTATTTATTTATTTATAGCACACTACAGGACTTAGTGTTCCAATTACAGTGGCAACTACGTCATAATATAAACTATAATTAACATGGTGGTACTTATATCTAAACTATATTATACAATTTTATCTAGTATACTATAATGTTAATATAAAATATCAAAGTGTTTTTCTAAAAACTAAAGAACCTTATATTAATATGGTGAAACAACACACGATAAAGTAAAATGACAGAATAAATGAAGCAATACACGTACAAGCATAATATTATTGAACTTCACCTTACAATTTCCCCTATTTTTCGTACTTCATACAATGGCACGATGAAGTTCAGTTACAAACTCGCTCATTGGCACACTGCAGTCAAAGCCATTATTTTTCTGAACGTCACTGTTGAAGATAATACAGAGCCTGTTCACCGGCGAGTTACATGGGCACACGTCCTGGTTTTTTTCATTTAAAAATGTTATGTTGTATCTGGAATTGAAGCGAGGTACATGGAAATTTAAGAGATACAGTAATTCTGGATTATCAATAGCATAGTTTACAATTTAAAAAATACTTTTTATTGCATCCTTCCGTCTGCAAATTTCTAAACTTTTTTTTTTGCTATTTGCTTTACGTCGCACCGATACGGATAGGTCTTATGGCGACGATGGGACAGGAAAGGCCTAGGAATGGGAAGGAAGTGGCCGTGGCCTTAATTAAGGTACAGCCCCAGCATTTCCTGGTGTGAAAATGGGAAACCACGGAAAACCATATTCAGGGCTGCCGACAATGGGGTTCGAACCCACTATCTCCCGGATGCGAGCTCACAGCTGCGCGCCCCTAACCGCACGGCCAACTCGCCCGGTTAGTTTCTAAACTTTCCACTCCGAAATTTAAAAGGATATCATTATAGGGTATGGTTCGGGGAGAGCAGAATCTCACAGGTAGGCCAGCCGACGAGAACAATACACGGAAATGCCAGCCATGCCCTCCAGGCCGGCTGAGAGCTCCCCTTTCGGCTGACCCGCTAGTCCCTTCCAAGAAGTACCGAAAGGTGCTACCACAGTGCTGGCACGTAACTATATGTACATATATTTGTCTCCAATTAGAACATGAGGACAATGGCAATATCTCGCACTAATCTATTATACAACATTCTTTATTCATGAATGCAATTATCTGAGCAAGCCTCGGTAATAAGCTCACAGGTAAATGTTACCCGTATAAAAGTAATTAATGCATCCTTCATAGACCGTGCAATATGCATTCATCTGACGTTATGACACGGCGCAGATCGAAAGCACTCGAGATTCCTGCTGGAGACAGCTGCCACATAGCGGAGTTGAGAGAGAAAAAGTAAACGTGGCTATTCATACCTTGATCATTGCGACGGGACTTCCAGATTTATGTAGAATCCCAACTCCAAAATGTCTCATATGTATTGTATGGGATTCGAACCTAATAAGAACCACTTGAGCAAACATACAGTAAATAGATCTCGAGATTTCTAAGCAATGGTAAGTGTATTGAGTCCTTCGCTCGAATGCTGTTTGGATCCCTAAAGAGATCCGCCATTAACTCTTATAGTTAGCCCTGGCGTCACTGTAGAGGCGTATACGTAATTGATATATTTTCTCGTAGTTTTCGTCATACATGAGTAAGAAAACAAAACTGACCCTAGAACCTTGATAGGCCTTGGCTACCTAGCGACGTCTGTTCAGCCTGATCAACCGCAGATCACGAGATGACGCGTGGTCATCGTGCCGAATGCCCTCAGCCGTTATTCTTGGCTTTCTCACCGTCAGATAGATCCTGAACCGTTCTCACGCAGGCTGAGTGAACCTCAAACCATCCCTCATCGTGGTAAAAATCCCTGGTCTGACTGGGAATCGAAACCGGGGCCTCCGTGTAAGAGGTAGGCTCACTACCCTTCGACCGATGGGCTGGCATATCAGCCAGCTAAGCCCATCGAAATACATACAGTTACTCACAAAAGTATTCGTACACAAGAGATATTAATCATCGTCCGATGTTAATAACAGAATTTTGTCCGGCTCCATGGCTAAATGGTTAGCGCGGCAGGGTCTGGAATTTTAACCATCATTGGTTAATTTCACTGGCACGGGGGCTGGGTGTATATGTCGTCTTCATCATCATTTCATCCTCATCACGACACGCAGGTCGCCTACGAGTGTCGAATCAAAAGACGTGCACCTGGCGAGTCGAACATGCCCTCGGACACTCCCGGCACTAAAACCCATACGCCATTTCATTTCAACAGTATTTTGACCGTCAGGTGTTTTAATATTGGTAAAATATGAATGCGAAATGTACAGTCAATAGCCCATGTTGGATGCGTTGTGTACAGAAAACAGTTCTGTCCTGTAAAACGTGAAGTAATGTAACTGAAACAATAACGTCACGTCACAAAAGTATTTGTACGCACCACAAAAGTATTCGTACATAGCTCTGAAACATCGGTTTGGTTTTGTCCTGAATGGAAAGGAAGCCGAGAGTGCACTCAAGATAGCAGTTAGGATACAGATACAGACCGCAATAGTCTACTGCTCCTACAAACAGTACAATGGCGTGTTAAAGTAAAAACACATCCGTTGAATTACGTCAGCTGGTAGTTGATCGTTTCAAGATAGGTAAAACATACCGACAGATTAAAGAATTCAAGGGAAAATCTGTTTCGACAATCCAGTCAATCATCAAGAAATTCAAGAAAGGAAACGGGCTTCAAGATGAAAGAAAATCAGGATGTCCTAGACTAGTAACTCCAAGAGGCGAGCGACTCATTGTAAATAAAATAACATAAAATTCTAAAATGAGTGCTCTCGTGATTAATTCTAGCTGTGAAAACAATATTGGTGTAAAAGTAAGTGCAGAAACTGTAAGGCGAGTGTTAAGGAGGAACAACTATAATGAGAGAGTAGCTAGAAAAAAGCGTCAAATAAATCGCAAAAAGAGATTGGCGCTTTCTGTGGAAGATGCAATGAAAACAGAGGACTTTTGGAAGGACGTTATATTTACTGACAAAAGTAAATTTAACATTTTTGGGTCAGATGGTATGCAAATGACGAAGTAAATATCAAAAATTTTAGTTCCATTGTTAAGTACGGGGGTGGTTCGGTACTAGTATGGGGTTGTATATCTTCCAGTGGTGTTGGATATCTAGCCTTCATTGAAGACACGATGGACCAATACAAGACATACTGAAGAATAATTTAAAAGAGAGTGCTAAAAATGGGCATAGAGAATAGTTTCAAATTCTACCAAGACAATGAACCGAAAAACAAGTCATTACTTGCACGTACTTGCTCTAAAGTACTGGAAACAACTCCCCAATCACCGGATATCAATCCTATAGGAAATTTGTGGTCACAACTTCGAAAACATGACATTCGAAATGCTACAGATCTTAAAGAAAAACTTCAAGAAGAATGGCAGGCTTTTCCACCATCAATAACAAGTTCCGCACCCGCCGTAATGCCTCGACCTGGTGCCATCTGACATCACCTCTTCGCATCAACGGGGCACGGCACTCGCAGAGCAGCACTTCAGCAATTTCGAGGAAATTGGAAAATGGCTCGACGAATGGTTTACCGCAAAAGACAAGCAGTTTTTCTGGCATGGTATTGATAACTTACCTGAAAGGTGGGCGAAGTGTGTAGAAGCCGATGGCCAATAATGTGAATAAACAGAAAATGAAAATCAAGTGTTATTTTACCACAAAAACCGGCAAGAACTTACGCATACACCTGGTAACCTGCATGAAGTAATGTGTTTCGGAGCTATTTCAATCACAAAAGGAAAAGTTTGAGCCCATCCAAGTAGTTAGGCAACCTGAAAGCTTCGTTTGTTATAAAGTAAGACAGAAATTACGGATAAAAGTTATGTCAACTCAGTTCCTGTTGAGCATGCATCTTATCTCAACAAAATAATATTAACAATGTCTGTCTGTTAAGTCAGCAGCCCGGAGGCTGGTTGGATCCTCAAATAGCACCGTCAAAGGTTATGTAGATATGAGAAACCGCAAAAACCGACTGCAGCGCCAAAATAAGGCGTACTAGGCAAGATGAGGGGAGAGGTACTGTAGTTTACCATTGCCTTCGTCACTGGGCCAAAAAGTGCTATTGCACGACTGACCCCATGAGCAACATCTTTCATAACACTCAGAAGCACAAGTCATGCACTAAATGTAATCAATCAATCAATCAATCAATCAATCAATCAATCAATCAATCAATCAATCAATCAATCAATCAATCAATCAATCAATCAATCAATCAATCAATCAATCAATCAATCAATCTGCATTTTGGGCGATCACTCAGGTGGAAGATTCCCCATCAATTGTTTACCTCATATTTTCATTTATTTATAATTGTTTACTTAGCCTTTTCTTAAACATTTTCAACGAACTTGGAAATTTATGGAACATTTCCCTGGATAATTTATTCCAATCCCTTACTCCTCGTCTTATAAATGCATATGTGCCCCAATCTGTCCTCTTGAATTCTAACTTTATCTTCATACTAGCAAGGTACCCGTGCTTCGCTACGGTATTATACTGAAATTTATAATTGAATGCTTATTGTTTTAGATATATAATCCGCCGAAATTCGCGATCTGACACGTTTTCAGCGAGAATCCACCAAAATTCCCGATCTGACTCGTTTTCTATTAGATTACGGCACGTTTCCTCCCATTTTTCAATATTCCTTTCCAGCAATCGATTTCGTACTTCCCGGGCTAGGCTCAGGCATTCTTCCCGGTCAGTTGGGTCCGTAAATCTTTGCCATACCGTATTTTCCTATAATCATTTTTAATCTGGATAAAATCCTTCAGGAGATCCGGCGTGGTGTCATATTGGGTGCCTTGGCGGCACTGAACCCGCGGCCGGACTGCATTCTTAGTCATTACCCGTCCAGGAGCCGTTTCCAGCGCGGTCCGCACATTTGACGACGGTCCGGAACATTATTATTATTATTATTATTATTATTATTATCATTAATGTTATTTTTATTATTATTATTACTATTATGTGTTGCTGGGATGAATGATGACAGGGAAAACCGGAGTATCCGGAGAAAAACCTGTCCCGCCTCCGTTTTGTCCAGCACGAATGTCACATGGAGTGACCGGGATTTGAACCACGGAACCCAGCTGTGAGAGGCCGGCGCGCTGCCGCCTGAGCAACGGAGGATCCTTATAAGTACATTAAGAACAGTAAAATCAATTGGTCTCACCTCCTTTTACACCCCACCGCCGTTAGTTTTTACTGCCAAACCCCCCCCCCAAATTAAAAGAAGGCGTGTTTCTTTATGTTTAAGGGAGATTCCAAACACCAATGTTCACGTCTATTACCTTCAGTTTTGAGATATAAGTATCCCCATGAATATAATTTACTTTTGTCACTTCATTTCAAACTACTCCCCCCCCCCCCTAAGTGAATTTTCCCGCAAAAAATACTTGTTTCTTTAATAGTGAAGGATCTTCTAAATACCAATTATCACGACTCTAACTTCTTCACTTTTAGATTTATGTGTCCTCATGAAAGGAATTCAACTCCTTTACACTCCCGCCCCCCAAGATGGTTTCCCCCTCAAAACGCGTTTTTCTTTGTTTTTAAAGGAGATCCAAATACGAATTTTCACGTCTGTAACAACTTTAGTTTTTATTAGATGTATATATTCTCATACAATTAAAGTCAATTAATTTTTCAATTCTTTCACCCCCTCCCCCCGCTTCATTGGATTTTCCGAGAATACGTGTTTCTTTACTTTTAAAGCAGATTGCAAATATCAAATTTCACGTCTGTAACATCTTCATTTTCAAGATATCAGTAGCCTAATTAAAAGAATTCAACACCATTTTCAGTCACTTTCACCCCCCCCCCCACCCAAGTGGTATTTCCGAAAATTAAAAATACACGTTTCTTTATGTTTAACAGAGATAAAAATACCATTTTTCACTTCTGTAACATGTTAAGTTTTTTTAGATATACTGTAAAAATTCTCATTTTAAAATTTCACCCCTTTTGCGTTCCCCTTAAGTGGAGTTTCCAAAAACAAATTACCTATGTTTCTTTACATTTACAGGAGATTCCAAACACCCACTTTTTACGTCTGTAACATTTTACGTTTCCAAGATAATCTTCCAAAAAATTCATCCCAGTTTGTCACTTCTGTTTAACCGCCATTAATAGGATTTTCCCAAAACTAAAAAAATATGTGTTTCTTTATTTTTAAAGGAGATCCCATATACAAATTTTCAGTTCTGTAATATCTTCCGTTTCTGAGATATATGTATCCTCATTAAAGGCATTCAACCCATTTTTTACCCTTTTACACCCCTCCTATTGGGATTTACAGGAAACAAAAAAATACGTGTTCCTTTATTTTTTGAGGAGATTCTAACTACCAATTTTTACATCCGTAAATTTTAAAGTTTTAAGATGTAGACACATTCATTTTAAAAAATTCATCCCCCTTTTCCCCCCTCAATATTTGGATTTTCCAAAAACGAAAAAATACGTGTTTCTTTACATTTAAAGTAGATCCCAAATACCAATTTTCAGGTCTGTAATATCTTCAGGTTCTGAAATATAAGTAGCCTCATTAAAGGCATTCAACCCATTATTCACCCTTTTACATCATTCCTATTGGGATTTTCCGAAAACAAAAGAATACGTGTTTCTTTATTTTTAAAGGAGATTCTAAATACCAATTTTTACATCTATAAACTGTAACAGTGTTGAGATATAGATACACTCATTTTAAAAAATCACCCCCTTTTCACCCCCCCCCCCCCCATTAGTTGGATTTTCCAAAAAAAAATACGTGTTTCTTTATTTTTAAAGGAGATCCCAAACACCAATTTTCAAGTCTGTAATATCTTCAGTTTCTGAAATATATGGAGCCTCATCAAAGCCTTTTTCATCCCTTTTCACCCCTCCTATTGCGATTTTCCGGAAACAAAAAATACGTGTTTCTTTATGTTTAATGAAGATTCTAAATACCAATTTTTACATCTGCAAACTTTAAAAGTTTGGAGATATAGATTCACTCATTTTAAATTTCACCCCCTTTTCACCCTCCCATTAATTGGATTTTCCAAAATTAAAAAAAATACGTGTTTCTTTATTTTTAAAAGAGATCAAAAGTACCAATTTTCAGGTCTGTAATATCTTCAGTTTCTGAGATATAGGTACTGGTATACTGATTAAGGGCATTCAACCCATTTTCCCCATTTTCACCCCTTTTCACCCCTCCTATTGGGATTTTCTGAAAACAAAAAAATACGTGTTTCCTTATTTTTAAAGAAGATTCTAAATACCAATTTTTACATCTGTAAACGTTTAAACTTTCGAGATATAGACACACTCATTTTAAAATTTCACCCCTCTTTTCACCCCCTTAGCGAAGGAATATCCAAAAATCCTCTCTTAGCGAGCACCTACATCTTAATATGAATATATCCCCAAAATTTCATTTCGTTACGTCCAGTACTTTTGGCTCTGCGATGATGAATCAGTCAGTCAGTCAGTCAGTCAGTCAGTCAGTCAGTCAGTCAGTCAGTCAGTCAGTCAGTCAGTCAGTCAGTCAGTCAGTCAGTCAGTCAGTCAGGACAAGTTATTTTATATATATAGATTATGATCTTTCCTACTTTTAGAGACTCCACTCAAGCTTATTCTTCTACATAAGTCATTCCACGCAAACACATCACTGACAGCTGGACGCATACCACATAGTCGAGTATCCCGTCTCCTCACTCCCAAGTCTTCCCAGGCCAAATTTAGCAACATTTTAGTAACACTACTCCTTTGACGAAAATCACCCAGAACAAATCGTGCTGCTTTCTTTCGATTTTTTTCTAGTTCTCGTATCAAGTAGTCCTTGTGAGAGTCCCATGCAATAGAGCCATACTCTAACTACGGTCTTAACAGAGACTTAGACGCCCTCTCCTTTACATCCTTACTACAACCCCTAAATACTCTCATAACGATGAGAAGAGATCTGTAAACTTTCTTAACTACTTCGTTAATATGATTATCCCAATGAAGGTCATTCCTTATATTAACACCTAGGTACTTACATTGTTCCCCATGAGGCACTATCACCTCATCAACATAACAATTAAAAATGAGAGGACTTTTCCTCTTGGTGAAACTTACAACTTGTCAGGCTCATAAATAGGAGTATCCATACTGTAGCCCACCTGGTAAAAAAATGGTTGCGAGAGTCGACTCGCTGATCACGTGGCACTACAGTATCTGCAGGACATCTCTGTGGCCAGCAACCTTCCTCAAACCAGTCTTAAATTCGTGACAGTCAGCAATCGAACCTGATCCAACCGTGCGGAAACCTACAGACCAGTGACAATAGATAAGTTCAAATCGAACAGAAATATTCATGCCCTCAGCATATTATGAATTCAATCTCTATCATCCGGGTTCCTTTGGCCTTGCATTCACCTCCATATTTGTACGTCTCAATCTGTTCATCAAGTTGTTCCCTAAGAAGTGTAATAATACAGTACATTAGACCTTGGATATAGCGGAAGATAGCTCCTTCCATGTCCTAGCTCTTCGGGTTCTAGTTTCTATTATGGTTGGCTCGGGTTCTATTCCCGGTTCTGCCATGGGCAGCTTAAATCGACAAGATGTCTGCCTCCGTACCGTAACGGTTAGCACTATTATTAGCTGCAGTCCTCGGAAGTCCGAGTTCGATTCCCGGTGCTGCCAGAGATTTAACAATGGCAGAAGGGCTGGTAAGGGGTTAAAATGGTACACGCAGCTCACCTCCACTGGAAGTGTGCCTGAAAGGAGCTGCACCACATCCGCATGAGGACATGAGTTTACTTTATTATCGACAAGACAAGTGTTTTCCATTCCACTGTCGGCGATCCCTGAAGAGGTTATCTGAAATTTCCCTTACTTAGATTTCAGGCGAATGCTCAACATCCAGCCGAGAATAGACATCAAATCAGAGAGGAAGCTAAACTCCAAACATTTCCAGATGGTACCCTCCCCACATTTGTAAGATCTGTAAATTCCATGCCGCCGCTCTACAACCCCCCATCCCTCTTCCCCAGTACCAGTTTTTTCTAGGATACACATAGGTCTATATTTGAGAATAATGTAGAATAAGTGACAGGGCTTAAACAATTCACAATAAATAAATAAATAAATAAATAAATAAATAAATAAATAAATAAATAAATAAATAAATAAATAAATAAATAATAATGGCACGTGACCTCCGTGAAGGTCAGGTGCAGGTTTTTCGAGTTGACACCTTATAGGCGACTTGCACGTCTGTGAGGATAGGACCCTACCTATCCGTCGGAATTAACCAATGAAGGTTAAAATACCCGACGCGGCCGTGAATCGAACCCATGACCCCTTCGACCAAAGGCTAACACACTATGGAGCCGGAAACAATCACAATAGTATAGTAATTGATTTTAACAAAAACTAGGATCTGTAGCAGAAACATGAGTGTAAATTTAAAAAGTAAAAATAATCATACATCGAACAGAACAGGTTAGCTCGGTGAGTTGCGGCATGGTTCATTTATGATTACCCAGTTCTGTACTCAGGAGACAGGTGTGTATGAATCCGCCGTCGGCCATCCTCGATATGTTTTTCCGTGGTTTTTTATTTTCAGCTCCAGGCAAATACCAGGATTGTACTTTCCTCGCGACCACGGCCGCTTCCTTCCCATTTCTAGCCCATACAATTATACCTACATCCACAGAAAACATCCTCGCACAGCAGTGCATGTAGCTCACTCCGGGGAAAGCAGGTTCAGAACTGGCGACGGACACTCCCAGGACTAAAATAAAATACCAAAATCATACATCGACGTAGTTTCAATATCAAGCAGCTGCGTCAAATCCGAAGTGTTGGGCCGAAGAGAAGTTTAAGTTATAGGGTAACTAAATGAATGCATTATTTAATTAATTATTTTCACTCACATTAATTTACCTGAAAATGTACTTCTTTTCATGGTCTAATACTTGGCGGGATGATGATGAATTAAAATGCGCAGGCACGACTCCTTTCTTTCTTAGCAACATTTTTTTGTTCATTTTTAATCTCACCAGAACACTCCATATTAATGGGATGGATGACATTGTCTTTCTTTAATGACCTCGAAATGTTCGGTGCAAAGCACATCTGAGGTCACTTTCCATGTATCTTTTTTCTTCTGGCTAAGTTGCCTGTGCCCCCGTGTAAGTCTCTTACCTCAACCCACTTCTACCCCACCAGTTTGAGAACCACCATTCTAGACCATGACGGCGGGCTTGCATGTTATAGCCTATGTTCTAGATCTAGAGGTTTCAAATTATTTGACTTATGAATAAGAGAATAGGAAGGAGCCTCCGTGGCTCAGACGGCAGCGCGTTAGCCTCTCACCGCTGGATACCGTGGTTCAAATCTATCAGTCATTAATAAATCACTTTGGGAGTGGCGACCCCATCGTACTAACAGCCTATATCTGCTTCATTCATTACATCCCTGACCTGGTCAATGACTGGAAAATAGGTTGTAGGTTTTCATTTTCAATAAGAGAATAGGCTACGAAATAACATCGTATACCCGGTAGGGAGAAAAGACTAAAACAGAACGATGTTATGTGAAAATCCACAGTCTGTTTCCAGTCATTCGACCGGGTCAGGAATGGAATGAATGAAGCCCCCATCTAGCGACGAGGATAGGAATTGTGCCGGCTACCAAAGCCTGTCGCATTCCTCTGGGGCAATGATTAATGAATGACAGATGAAATGATATTGGAGAGTGTTTCTGGAATGAAAGATGACAGAGAAACCCGGAGTACTCGGAGACAAACCTGTCCCGCCTCCGCTTTGTCCAGCACAAATCTCACATGGAGTGACCGAGATTTGAACCACGGAACTCAGCGGTGATAGGTCGGTGCGGTGCCACCTGAGCCACAGAGGCCCTAACGATGTTATGTGTTGATTTAATTTGATTTATTTAAGTAATAGCTCACTTTACTTGTATCAGGGGAACTACTTTTTATAAATATTTCATACGGACATGTGGAAGAAGCAAGGAAAAGACACGATACTGAGGTCGCTGGAACTGTGGAAGGTAAAAATATTTTACATATCGTAACCTCGATAATGTGTAGGATAGAGTAAAGAGCTCTATGTTAGGTTGCCTTTGCCTCCAGGAAATAATCTGGTTGTAATTTCTGTTGGAGGCTTCATAAACCTAAAGGACCACACCTATAGAGATGTGGAAGTCTCGCGTCTAATTTTCTCTTATTCCCAACGGAGCATCAAATCTATGTTCTTACGGGTGAACTAATAGCGTATCCCATATACAAGCCACATAATTGTATATATCTACTCACTTTGTTTATTTCAATCAAATTCAATATGAATTTTAAATACGAATCTACGGGCTCATCCAGCAACTGTCTTGAAATTATTAACCCATTTTATGACTTCATTTACCCCTTTTGCATCACTGCACTTCAAATATATTTGCCATTTACTCAGCTGAAGTTTGATTTTGCTCCCGGCATCATTCTCATCTCCATATACTTCGATTTACGAGTGTTGTCAAATACACTGAGCAAACATTGAATGCAATAAGCACTCTGTACAACACGCACGACTGAATGTCTCCCTGCCCTGTCGTAACCACATCCCATTCCTCTCCCTTTGTGTACTAATTTAAGTTCCTAAAATTAATTTCCTGTTTCCGAGCCCGTAGTTTCGGAGTCCTTCTCACGTCTTAGAAGCATTTTAGTTTCTGCAAGAAATACCATATTAGAGAATTTTACCATATAACTAATTTTCTGACAGTCAATTTAAAGAGAACCTGAAGTTATAATCCTCGGAATTTCACAAGAATATATTACATACGATGTTATATATACAGGGTCTAGAACCACGTTTTTCCGAGTCCCATTTATCTCATTTTACAGCAGAAGGGATTTAATTTTAGGACAATCAATTCAGACCTTATTTATTATCATATTCTGACCTTATGACTTCATTAGTTTCCTATGTAATCATAAGATATATTAATCAACAAACCATTCCAAATATTGGAAATCAATAGGCCAAGGGGAGTAGATGGTGATGGACATGGAAAAAATGACATACAGAAATAGATTTATTTCAGAGATGACCGACATAGAACATTCATATTAATTATATTAATTTTAACAAATAATTGTAATGCACTATTATATTCAGTTTCTGACATCATCAATGCAAGTTTCACTTCAGGAAACAGTTCCATACCACTTTATAGGTCCTATGGCGACGATGGAAGAAGAAAGGGCTAGGAATGGAAAGGAAGCTACTGTGGCCTTAATCAGGGGCAGCAACAGTATTTTCCTGGTGTGAAAATACGAAACCACGGAAAACCATCTTCTCGGCAGTGGGGTTTGAACCCACTATCTCCCAAATGGAAGGTGATAGCTGCGTGACCCAAACCGGGCAGCTACTTATTCTCTCAGGAGCTATCACGATGTCCTCTGTAGATACTGAAAATGACCTCTTCGGACAATGCATAACAAAAGGTTGAATTGTCTGATTTGAGTCGCCACAATCACACTTAGGAGAAGGTCACATGCCCCATTTATGTACTAAGGATCCGCATCGTCCATGACTTGTTCAGACTTTTAATGGTAACCCAGGTTCTCTGTGGTAGATCAGATCCCTTTGGAGGGTGCAGGGCATCAAGCAGAGACGACCATTCCTGTGAATTCTTAATGCACCATTCCAAATGTCACTCCATTGCCACACTAAAATCTCTGAAGATAACTGAAGAGCAATACTCTGCAGCTGAGGAATATACGAGTATCAAACCCAAAACTGATGTACGCAGGATGGATGCAGAAGCTTCCCATGTGAAACCAACAATTTTATGAAATATGCTGTTTCTTGTCTTTAATTTAGCAGTCCTGTTAGAAGGATGGTTGTTGAAAAACAACTTCCTGTCAAGGCACGGACTGGTGTTGTGGTGTAAAGGAATTCTATTGATTGAAACATCAGGTTTAGTATATGCTTGTCATTTGTCTAGGTGAAAAAAACAAGTTTCCTTTTTATTGGTGCTTGGTGAGCACCACTTACTGAAGTACTCTATTAGAGTCTCAGGATCTGTATTTACGTTTGCCTCTATCACGTTCATACAAGTGTGTTGAGTAATTAATATTAGATCGTCGGTATGAGCAAACTTTCCAGAGATTGTGTTAGGCAGACCTGCAATATGGAGATTACATAACAGCGGAGATAGCACTGATCATTGAGGGAGACCTCTGTTTAGAATTGCAACTTTGTTGTGTCTGTTATGCATTAATATCTGGAGTGATCTAATTGTTAAGATGATGTTTATTATTATTATTTTACACATACCCACTTTCTTAACAGAGCACTAAGCCACATTCCATGCCAGAAGAGTGAGGCCCACAGCTGAGTGTTTAGATCCACGGAGACTTCGAAAAGCTATTTCGAGAAGGTACATTTGCCAGCTCGAACTATGTCGTTATTTCAGGCTATCCGTGGTTCAGGCTGCTGGACATAGGTTTTTCAACGCTGTACCCCGGGTTCATAAGTTTGAAAAATTTATACACAACACCTTCCACTCTTCAATCTTTTCTCAAAGCCTGCTTCGAAGTGTGTCTTTAAGGCGAGAACTTGGTCTTCGCAACTCCGATGAAATCTAAAACCAGCTTGTTCATCTGAGAGGCTGATAAAAATCTCAGGACTTATTCTGTTATAGACGAGACGTTCCAATGTTTATATCGGACACTCAATAATGCAATGAGTCTGTAACTTTGTAGACGAACCTAAGGTTTGCCTGGTTTTAGGATTGCCAGGTCGATTAAACCTTCCTTTGAGTAAGATGTGTGAGAAGAGCTAACATATTTATTTCCTTACATTCTTCCCACAGTGTGTCAGGAATTATGGGTGTATATTGTCGAAACCTGGTGCTTTCCCGTTCTTCGCTCCTCTCAAAGCTTCAAAGAGCTCATCATCAGTAAACGGCTTAGAAACATCAGGTGCTGCACTACCGTGTATTTTCGTGTGGGATAATTATTTTTTGTTGATCTTGTGTGGTATTTATAAGTTACCACTTTTGACAAAACAATGAGGCTGGTAATCTGGTTTGGTGTTACAGCAGAATTAGTATGTGAGGTCTCGGAGGGTGCTCCTAATTTCTTCAAACTACTCCCAAGCCTTTCTTCTGGAGTGTTTGAAGTTCAGGGTCTCTACAGTTTCTGTCAATTTCCTTCGTCTGGCTTCATCTAATTGATAGAGTTCATCAGCTACGTCATTTCCACCATTCTGCTGAAAATCATTTTTGGGCTTCTCACACGCTTCATTCAACCCTGGTAAATGTCATTTCCCACTCCTCGCTTTATGGACGTTCCAGCGAGGGAGTGGTGAATATCTGATGACGGGTATTTGTATGCCAATTTCTAGAAGAACTGGCGGTGTCGATTGTGGGAGTCTTGCGAGCACTCCACGTAGAGTAGGTAGAATGTCACCCTGGTCACTTGTAACGAAACATAAATCAGGATTGGTTTCTGAGCTCTATCTACCTGACTTGAAAGTGCACCTGTCTTTGGGTTCAAATATAAGATGACTGAGCTCGATAGCTGCAGTCGCTTAAGTGCGGCCAGTATCCAGTATTCGGGAGATAGTAGGTTCGAACCCCACTGTCAGCAGCCCTGAAGATAGTTTTCCGTGGTTTCCCGTTTTCACACCAGGCGAATGCTGGGGCTGTACCTTATTTAAGGTCACGGCCGCTTCCAACTACTAGCTCTTCCCTGTCCCATCGTCGCCATAACACCTATGCGTGTCGGTGCGACGTAAAGCTACTAGAAAAAACCAATATAAGATGCATATTGTTTAGCTTAGACCATTCAGTTAGCTTTCTTTTCTTCCGCACAAATTATTATTATTATTATTATTATTATTATTATTATTATTATTATTATTATTATTATTACTGATCTGAGTTAAAGACACCAGACTATCGGAAGTTTTGCGCCACGACTGGGTTGAGGATCACTTAACCAACAGAATGACCGAATTTACTTTCAGTAGGAACAGACGGCTGTAAGGTATAATGTCCCCCCCCCCCCCAACGGAGAAACTGTTTATCGAAGTTTCTTTGTACTCGCGAGAGCAATTGACCGGCCATGTAGCAGATACACAAACCGAATTTTGTGCCCGTTACTCGTGACAGCACATGTTCCATAATAGCCCGTGTCGAAAGACCAGAAGGGCACGAAAAAGTAATGATCATATTCAGAGAAGATATGGAGGTCAACGCTTATTAGATACATCTCCTAGTATGTAATTATCTGTTACGAATTCAATAAGCATAAGGACATGCATTGCTCGGTAACCATATTAGTGTGAGAACACAACAGGAAGTAGGTTAACATCTCTTACTGTATCTTCATTTTACACATACCGACTTTCTTAACAAAGCACTAAGCCACATTCCATGCCAGAAGAGTGAAGCCCACAGTTGAGTGTTTAGATCCACGGAGACTTCGAAAAGCTATTTCGAGAGGGTACACTTGTCAACTCGAACTATGTCGTTATTTCAGATTATGAAGAGCTATCCGTGGCTCAGGCGCCTGGACATAGGATCTTCAACGTTGTATCCCGGGTTCATAACACCAAGTTAATTAATTTCTGGATAAAATTCATATGGGACAGGTCTGTTCCAGGATCTTCGGTTTTTCCCTACTAATTTCATTCCAGTAACTCCCTAATCACTGATTTATCATCACCCCGGAATGTGCGACTGGCATATCATCCGACATATTTTATAAAAATGCTGTTACTTCATCACCTGACCTTGCATTTGACTGGATTAAGATTAAGTAGATTACTATGTAGTATATATCTGGCCAACACGATCACCACACATCTTCCCGGCAGAGCATATATAAGAATACAATGAGTTGCCAAATTTCCCTTGAACAATTACTGATTGTTAATTTTGACCAATAACTCCAACCACATAATGCCAAGAATTTTCAGAGGAATGAATTTTGATCCTTTTGCTCCAGAGGCTGTAAATGAAAGCATAGTAATATGCCAAGGACGTACGTTGTAATGGACTTAGACTAAAAGGGGAGATTACTTAACTGATCATGTATTTTCGGCTCCATTCGAATACCGTCTTGTCAGGTTTCGATCTCTCTATCCGCTCGGTATCAATTATCCATATTGCTCCAGTTATAATTTTTAATTTAGGATTTTTCAAGCACAATATATTGATATAAGTTAAACTTATAGCCTAAGACATTCGGCTCCGAGGCTAAGTGGTTAGCACGGCCTTTGGCCTAAGGGGTCCGGGTTCGATGATGATTCTAATATTCGCTGGTTCTTTCCTCTGGCTCACGGAATGGGTGTTGGTGCCTTCTTCAACATCATATGCCATCTTAGTTGGTGCCCAGTCCTCACAGACGCGCAGGTCACCCATGGGTGTCAACTCCGAAGATCTGAGCGATGGCCTCTCTGGAGGACACACGCCTTTAAACATTATTATTATTATTAAGGTTCGGATGTTAAGGAAAAGCATATTTAATTTCTGAGCTGAGCTCATTTTGCCCGAAATCTGAAAAATAACTCTGAATGATGGGTCTCTGCTCCGTTTAAAGCAATTTTATGTTGCATATAAATGCACATTTCGACCATTTTTATGGTTTAGGTTATATTTTGGTCATTTTAATGATTATTTCTTCTTTCTTTCTTTCTTTCTTTCTTTCTTTCTTTCTTTCTTAATCTGTTTACCCTCCAGGGTCGGTTTTTCCCTCGGACTCAGCGAAGGATCCCACCTCTACCGCATCAAGGGCAGTGATCTGGAGCGCGAGACTTTAGGTCGGGGGAAACAACTGCGAAGGATGACCAGTACCTCGCCCAGGCGGCCTCACCTGCTATTCTGAACAGGGGCCTTGTGGAAGGGTGGGATGATTGGAAGGGGCAGGAAGAGGGGAGGAAGCGGCCGTGGCCTTAAGTTAGGTACCATCCCGGCATTTGCCTGGAGGAGAAGTGGGAAACCACGGAAAACCACTTCGAGGATGGCTGAGGTGGGAATCGAACCCACCTCTACTCAGTTGACCTTCCGAGGCTGAGTGGACCCCGTTCCAGCCCTCGTACCACTTTTCAAATTTCGTGGCAGAGCCGGAAATCGAACCCGGGCCTACGGGGATTGCAGCTAATCACGCTAACCACTACACCACAAAGGCGGACCATTTTAATGATATCAGGTCATATTTGGTTATATTTTCAGCATGTTTGATTAAATTGAGACATCATTTTTAACAAGGTACATTATATCTAAATGCACTGCGAAAACAGTTGGTTCAACAGCTAATAATACCTCTGTTTGACTGCTATAACGATGTGTACGGCAGACGAAGTGGCGCCCTCTCTAATAGACTTCAGTGAGCTCAGAACGCTTGTGTCCGTTTTATAATGAACATTCCGAAATTTCATCATATAACCCCTACATTCCATGAGTTAAATTGGCTTAAAATAAACCAGCGTCGTAGCTATCACTCGTTGCTTCTACTCCACAAATTAATATACAAGGAGACACCCTCTTATCTAACAGATTCTTTCCAGTTGCTCTCAATCATTCATAACATCCCGACCAGGGCTGCATCTAACGTAACCCTCAAAAAAACCAAATCAGAGATCCACCCTCTACAATATTTTTTTGTTTTCAGTACAATTAGAACAATTCGTTGCCCAATGACCTAAGGGACACCCTATCTGAATCGGTATTTAAAAATAAATGTTGGCAGCGGTACTTGGACGGATCAAATTGAGCGTAAATACGTACATGAATTCTACCGTACTTTCCTGTTGTGTTATTTCATTGCGTGTGTCACTAATTGTTTTTATTGATGCATTAGGACAATTTTATTCATTCTGGATTATTTTACATAGGCTACGTTTCTTTTCCTTTCATTTACTTTTTTATAACGATATGTATAGTTTAGTATTATATAGTGGGTGTATATCATACTGTGTGTGAACTGTATGTACTTCATAAGACATGGTCTGGCAGAATAGAAGGTTTCATAGCCTGAGTCACGCCATGGAAGTAAATAAATAAATAAATAAATAAATAAATAAATAAATAAATAAATCTACGCCGAGTTTCAAAACAAAGGATTCAAAATATTGTAGCAGATGTATTTTTCTTTCTTTTCCCGAAACAGATAGGAAGCAGGTTTAGAAGAAGTGATGCCGAGAAAGTGATGCTGTAGGAACGTACGCCGACAGATACCGAAAAGCATGCTAATACTGTACTTCGTTTTTTGGTCCTTGTTTACGAGAACAAAGTGAGAACTGTGCCTCAGGGCTATCCTACTCAATGAAAGTGTAAAGTTTTAATGTAGGCCTACCTACAGTAGCTCTGTCAGTTTGCATATTAAATGGTATGCTCTATTCTCGCTGATAACTTTTTGGCACGTTCAATGTTAATAATATTCCGCTACTTGCTACCTGTACCTGAAATAGTAAGTCATATTTTACTTTTCACCAAGATTGAATTGTGTTCATGCCTGAATGAATGGATAAACACTCCTGTCTCCCAGTCACGGATAGCCACCAGCTGGGGAGAGAGCATTCATTAAAGGATGAGTGTTTGACTGTGTATTGATGAAATAACTTGAACATTCCATTGTGGGTGAATGAAATATTACTACTACTAACCACCTTTACCATTTTCGAAGAAGCCGAGGTGCCGGAGTTTTGTCCCCCATGAGATATTTTACGTGCCGATAAATCTATCGACACGAGCCTTCTGAGCCCAAGTAAGCGGGTTCGATCCTGGCCATGTCAGGTGTTCAAATACGCCAGCCTGTGTCGGTAGATTAACTGGCACGTAAAAGAACTTCTGCGAGACAAAACTCCGGCAACTTGGCGTCTCATATACCTTAAAATAATTTTGCGAGACACAAGAACAATAACAGAAAAGTAAAAATAATAATAATATAGTATTGTGTTAGAAGCATATTATTTGTATTTTCATCATTTCCCCACAGGATAATGCATATGGTGCTGCCATCGTTATTTGGTATTTCTCTTCTGAGTTTTGTTCTGTATTTGATCGAATTCGAACAGGAACACAAATATTTTCCTTTACTTAACTACCATCCGCTTGACGAGTAAAGCTCGGTTGTTTACCAAAAGCGGCCGTGTGCGGAGGGAGCAGGCGGTACAGCAAACTCAAATAATGACATATCACCCATGTTATAAAAGGATGTGCTTATTGTACCAGGTCGCCACTTGTGCGTTCGTGTCGAAATATAGGCAGTTCGGAAGGACCAAGGGCAATCCCATACAAATTCATCAAACATACCGTCAGTCAACAATACTATTGGATATCCGGGAGTTTATTACAGAATCAACAGTGATAGTGTATATTTAGTATCCTTTCAAATCTTGAAGGTCTTAAATGATCCCTGGAGAACCATCAAACATCTCTTACATTTAACACTACTGAACTAAGCGACTGGGTTAAGATACGACTCTACAATCTTGAAGCAAACGCCAGACAAGGTACTGTACAAGTAGGTTATGGAATTAGATTCAAGTATATTTTTGTTTTCGGCTTAGAATACTGACGTCAAGTGTAGTTTTAGGTGAAACAAAACCATAGTTTAAATGGTACTGATTTAAATCATGGTAGATATTTACGGAAGTACTCACAGGTAGGACAATTGTTGAGCAGCGTTCGATATTTTATAACCAATGAAAAGTATTTCAACGGAAATATTCCATATTGATATGTTAAGAATCTTTCATTTTCTATTCCGCTGCTTTCCACACATCATGGCGGGTTCAGGGTGCGAATCGAATTGTGTCACACATGTGGATTTGGCTCAGTTTTGCGGCCAGATGCCTTTCCTGAAAGTAATCCTCTACGTGGAGATTTGTTCTGGACTGTTACGCGTTGTTGTGTTTCTGTGATGATTGGCACGCTGTGAGAAAATGGAGAGATACGTATTAAGACGAACACAAACACTCAGTCCCAAGCTAGAGGAATAAACCAGGCATGGACAAAATCCCCGTTCTGTTGGGGAATCGAACCCGGAACTCTTTCTACGGAAAGCCGCGACGCTGCTCATTCAACCAAGGAGCCGACCAGTCATATATTAGGAATAACCTTGTCTTATTACGTGTTTTGGTCGTAAGTTCATAACCTGGTTTGATGCAGCACTGAAGATGTTTTTCCGTGGTTTCCCGTTTTCTCACCAGGCAAATGCTGGGGATGTTCCTTATCTGTGTCTGTGTAACGTAAAGCAAATAGTAAATCTGATGCAGCTCTGCCACCTATACACTGTTGAACAATTAAATTATGAATACCTGGCTAGTCGCATATAGCATCCTCTATCACCCACATAACGGCGGCGATGCGGCATGGCATGGACTCTATAAGACATCGGAGGCGTTGGGAGAATCGTACTGATCCGTGACTGCTGAACAGCCTCCCATCATTTCTCAGAGATTGGTCAGAGTAATGTCTAAAGTGCGAACATCCCTCTTGACAGCATCCCAAATGTGCTCAATAACACCGAGGTGGGGTGACTTTGGGGACCAGGCAAGCATCATCATGTCCATGCAGAGGTCACAGAACCAATCGGTCGCAACTCGGGAGTGACAGACAGGTGTACTGTCTTGATGTAGGTGCGGGTTCTAGCAGGGTGCTATACGCGAACAAATGGATGGACAAGATCTGACAGAAGATTCCTGTATCTTTCACCGGTAAGAAATGTTGGCAGATATACCAGAGATTCCCACGCAAACAGTCCCCATACGAGGATACCACCACCACCAGCACCACCACCGGACTGAACCGTACGCCGCTGGCAAGAGTGATTTGTTGCTTCATGAGCTTGACAACGCTCTCGTAACATGGACTCATTTGTCTAGGCGATCTTTTTCTACACTTCAAGAGTCCAACACAGGAATTCCTTTGTCCATGGTAGTCTCTGAACCTTGTGACATGCGGTACCCTAGTGGGACAGTGGCTTCTGTACCCTACTGCAAGAAGATGGTTGTGGATAGTACGCCTGTTCGCACTTCGCTGTTGTCCGGCATTGAATAAAAGAGTGATCCGCCGCACTTTGGACTGTCTATCCGCTCTTATCCGTACTCACCGTACGCTCTTGACACGGTGGCCCGTGGAAAGCTTTATAATTTACTTGGCGATGGAATGGGGGTGGAATGGCCCATATGTTTGTAACCGACAATCTGGCCGAGATTAAATACGCTGAGATCTCGTGTCGTCTTATTCAGCCAGCCAATGCGGGGTCTGCCGACATCGCAGTCCTTCAACAACCATTACCATTGCATACGCTGGGCCGACCGCAGGGCCATTTTAACAATACAGCAGCTGTCTCTAATTCAACTGCTTATAAGTGTAGCCTGCTGTATTAAACTCTTCATTTCTGCCTGTCTTTGCCTCTAATACCATTTTTACTCCGAACACTTTCCTCCAAAAACATCTCCAAAGCATCTGAATGTTTCAAGATGTATTCTATCAATCGATCTCCCCTCTTCATTTGTGATTCGATTTACCTATCTCAACTAAAGAAATCTTTTGTAACACCATATTTCCAAAGCTTATAAACCTTTTTCTTTCTCCCCAAGTTATTGCCCATATTTCTCTTCTATACAATGCACAGATGTCTGGCACAAAGGCTTTCAGCCACATATTTCTTCTTCTTCACTTTTGCTGCACCGTGGTGGGACGCACGTGTGGTCCAGTTTTGCGGCCGGTTGCTCTTTCTGACATCAACGCTATAGAGTGGGATGCGTTCTTTTTTATGTCTAAGTGTTTCTGAGTGATTGGCAGTGTTAGTGTAATTGAGCAAGTGTGTATTGAGACATATACGAACACCAAGTCCCTGATTAGAGGAATTAACAAGACACGGCCAAAATCACCGACTCGGTCGGGATTCGAACCTCGGACACTCTGAACTGAATGCCACTACGCTGACCATTCAGCCAAGGAGTCAAACAGACAATTATAAGGATATATCCATAAATTCCATCAGTGACATTTACCTGAAGAACATGGATTGAATATCGGACGACATACATGCGAAACACATTCGGCTGTGCTTACGAATTAACTCTGCTCGAATTGTCACTTTCTAAAGGATGAGGGGCCATCACCAGGCAGTGAAAAACATTTGACACGTAGTCTTCACATTCGCCTTTTCCGTCATCGCACATCAACTTTATTGTCTGTACTAATGGAGCATCGGGGGACTAAACGACTTTCTGACGTTTGCACGAAGGGATGTTCCAGCCTGTCAGAGACGGTAGCATTAGGGGGAAAAGTAGTGGCGAGTCCCCATACTAACAGGACTTGCACCGAGCCAATTAAAGAGCCTTCCCCGCAAATTACCCGTGAGGTTTCTATTTATCTATACCTTGTGAATATGAAGCAAATCCAAAAATAAACGGCAACACACACAGTTTATCATTAACGTCTAGAAAAGACTTAAAGAAATTAGCAATTCAAAATCGCTCAGAAAAAGAAATAATGTAGATAGGTGAGCTAGCCTACACGCCATCGACCTAGCTGTGAGGGCAAGTCATCGCTTGTGCACAATGCCAACATGCAAACAAGCGAGCTTGAAGTTATACCTACGTTACTGTCGATATCGTGAATATACTCACGAAACCATCAGTTTCACGCAGAATCTGAACCACATGGACATGTTATTTCACTTTTAAAAAACTCACATGCATTGGATGGAAGTTAAACGAATCTATCTTGGTGAGAAGCCAGCGACTCTGCTCATCATTCCCGAGCTGCTACAATGAACGCTTAGATTTTTCTTTCTTGCTAGCAATTTTAACTTTGCACTGACACATAGAGGTTTTCGGCGTTTGAAAGACTAATTATTTTATCTTATCAGACTTAATTTTAATTATTATCAAAATATAATTCATGTCCAATATAGATATACATCCTGAGGATACCCACAACAAACATTATATCTACAGTTTCAGTTGTTTCTAAGGTAAGTGTACATACGAGGAACTTATACAATACCACGGGCTCATTCATTTTTGATAGACTGTGCATACAAAGTATATTAATATAATCGGGTTGTCTGCAAGTCTGGTGTTATGACAAAAGAATAGAAAAAACATAAGCGCTTAAGGTGTTGTTAACAAGTACAATTTGTACACTATACCGTAGAATATACAGCCTCAAATTACAAACTTCCTCCATCAATCTGAAGAAACGAAATTTACGACGAGAAAGTGTAAGTAAACAGTATAAAGGAATTATATCTTAAGAGATTTCCTTAACAGAATTGTCACTAAATATTGGAGATGCTGCATCAAGAGCAAAGCAAGAAGCTCTAATTATTTGTTGAGGCAACCATTGTTCGATATAACGATGCACCAGCACAGTTTCCTAAAAATTGTCGCAGGCAAAATCATCAAATGTCTAATCTTTTGTAACTTAAACTTGAGAAAAGTTCATTAGGCATCCGTGTTAGCCCTGCTAACGAGCCTCCGTGGCTCAGGCGGCAGCGCGCCGGCCTCTCACCGCTGGGTTTCGTTGTTCAAATCCCGGTCACTCCAAGTGAGATCTGAGCTGGACAAGGCGGAGGCGGGACAGATTTTTCTCCGGGTATTCCGGTTTTCCCTGTCATATTTCATTCCAGCAACAGTCTCAAATATCATTTCATTTCATCCGTCATTCATTACTCATTGCCCCAGAGGAATGCGACGGGCTAAGGCAGCCGGCAGAATTCCTATCCTGGCCGCGAGATGGGGGCTTCATTCATTCAATTCCTGACTCGATCGAATGACTGGAAACAGGCTGTGAATTATTATTTTCATTAGCCCCACTAACTCCAATCTCCCAGCGATATCAATGCACCTCATAGGCCTTCATAGTGAACTGGTTTGCAATACTGTTGTACAGTATGAAGTGGAAATGATGAAAAAATTCTGTATCAATCCACACAAAACTTGAATCATTTTCTTCAGGGTTTTAAAAATTGATAAGTAGTTTGTGCCATTTGATTAGGTTTAAGAGTATCACCTAACAAGCTCGGTTCTTACATAATAAATGAAATGACGTATGGCTTTTAGTGCCGGATGTGTCCGAGGACATCGGCTCGCCAGGTGCAGGTCTTTTGATTTGACGCCCGTAGGCCACCAGCGCGTCGAGATGAGGATGAAATGATGATGAAGACGACACATACACCCAGTCCCCGTGTCAGGGGAATTAACCAATTATGGTTAAAATTTCCGACCCTGCCGGAAATCGAACCCGGGACCCCCATGACCAAAGGCCCACGCTTACCATTTAGCCATGGAGCCGGACTTCTTACATAGTGAAAGGTTGGTAGAGAGAGAGAGAGAGAGGTGATTTATTGTGGAACCACCAACTTCCTGAATACCGAGCGATTTGGCCGTGCGGTTAGATTCACGTATCTGTGAGTTTGCATTCGGGAGATGGTAGCTTCGAATCCCAACCAGCCCTGAAAGTAGTTTTCCGTTGTTCCCCATTTTGACACCAGGAAAATGCTAAGGCTGAACCTTAATTAAGGCCCACGCTTCCTTCCCTATCCTAGTTCTTTCTCATCCTTTCGTCGTAGAAAACCTTCACAGTGTTAGTGCGACGTTAACAAGTAGCAAAAAAAAAAGCTACCTGAATTTTTGTTTGCTAGTGGCTTTACGTCGCGCTGACAGAGATAGGTCTTATGGCGATCATGGGATAGGAAAGGCCTGGGAGTGGGAAGGAAGCGGCCGTGGTCTTAAATAACGTACAGCCCCAGGATTTGCCTGGTGTGGAAATGGGAAACCACGGAAAACAATATTCAGGGCTGCCGACAGTGGGATTCAAACCCACTATCTCCCGGATGCAAGCTCACAGCCGCGCGCCCCTAACCGCACGGCCAACTTGCCCGGTCTTCCTGAATTTACAGACTGCCACTGTGGACAAAGTGAACTAAACTAATATAGGCCTACAATGCTACAAATTCATAATCTGTGTAATACATTGTGTACTGATTATTACTAACTGTAGAGAAGGAATTTTACAATTCCCAATGAACTAGTGATTACATTCAGTACAATGCCTTGTATTCCATTTTTGGCAAGCCAAACTTCTTCCAGAACTCCATGAAGAATGCTGTTACCGTTCCCCGTGCTCCGAGCATTAGCCCAATCACTTCAATCTCTCGTAGATGTTATTTATTTTTGTAGAAGGGGACTGTCGGAATATAAATGTTCTTTTTCTCAGCGCCTATTTCTTATGGTTGGCCTTTATGATGCTCAAACCTGATGGTCGGGTCTATTACATAGCTCTTTTCCTTGCTATTTTCAAGAGCAGTCATGTCTATGCATCTAGTGCTGGCATCTGATGATATGCCAAGAACTTCTTCATAGAAGGTATGACCTTTCCTCCAAAGTTCATATGTGATTAAGTATCTTAATCACACTCGTATGTACCTTGCGACCTTTCGATATTTACAGAGACTAGTTTTTCAATCTTTCTTTAATATTCATGTCAAACATCTAGCCACTTAGTTGAAGGGTTTAAGGTGAGCTAGGACTGACAAACTCTGGATTAAGATTAGATTAACAACCTTGCTCAGACCATTTTCCTGTCCTATTTAGACATTCTTTCATCTCGTAGAATAACTGCGATTCGATTATATTCGAAGTCCAGATGTTGCAAAGTAAATATCATGCGACACACAGCACAACACTTCTCCAGGACACACACCGCTTCACAACAGGACGCGGATATCTCAGCTCTTTGCAGACAATTCTCCTGATATTTTTGCCCGGCCGGGTGGCTACACATCTATACTTCAGCTCCCAGCCGGATACAAAAAAGCAAAACGGCCGACACCAAAACTAGGAAGTCAGCCTTCCCAACTTACCTACCTCTCTATCCATTATGTCCACCACCACCACTACCACCACTACGACGACGACTTCCATCTTCCACTTTACCTACCCTCCCATCACGACTCTAACGTATTCCCATCCTTCGCCTCTACTTATGACTTAATGTCCCTTGCCTCCATACCCTGACCCACCCAGTAACTTTCAACTCCCGTCCCCAGCCAATACTTCCACTCTCCCTAACCTTCAAACCCCTGCTCAACCTAGTCTTCAGCCACTCGACGCAGTTTCCGCCATCGGAACAACCGCACCACCGCAGATATCATCACCGCCACCGCCAATTTCTCTCGCCACAGACGAAGGACCTGCCACGCCCGTCACCACTTCAGCTGGCTCCGCACATCCACCGTTGACACCACCATCTTCTCAAGCCATGTATTGCTGCGTTGTCCGCGGAGTCGATCCTAAACTCTCCGACAGGGACATACTACACGAACTACACGAACGCCGAGCCTTTCGAATCATGAATGCCTCTGGTCCCACCTATATGGTCCGACTCCATCTGCCCACCGACGAAGATGTGCAGCGACTCATCAGCAACGGTGCCTACATCTACCGCCATCTCCATAAGGTAGAACCCTCTCGCTCCCCACCTCAACCTTTTCCTCGCCATCCTACCAACACACGACGCCGCACCCGGCCAGCCCCTCCTCCATTTCAACCTAATCAATCCATCCGTCCACCCCTACCCCCAACTCATTTCTTCTATCAAACTCCTCCGCAGTTTGAACTCCTCAGACTACTCACCAACTCATTACGTAATATCACAGCAACCCTCCAACTTCCAACCCTTCAATTCCATCCTAGCACTCTCAATTAAACCTTCACTCCTCAAACACATCCCCCAACATTTCCACCCTTTATCCTCTATCAACTTATCTCAGCTTGTCCCACCTTCTTCATTCCACCTCCACCTCTCCCGGCCCGAGAGAGCGCGTTACACTCTAGGGAGACCGCCCCTCCCCCTCAGGGAGGGGAATGAAAACTAAAAAAAAGTATATTGTAGTTGCTTATATCATGATTATAGTCGTGGAATCTCCAGTTTTACGGGGAACCCGAACCACTGTGATGGGAATTTTCAGTTCGAAAATCTCATACGCATTGGCCAGGATTTGAACTGCGGCTGCATTGGTGAAAATCTCGCTGTTTCTTCTTGTTGATGACTAATGCTAAGTGTTTGAGCCAGTTTTCATCGTAATAAATTTCTCGTATTACATAACACTACGTGTAACTCACAGCTCTGTCCGGCCCCGAGGTGCAGGGGGCAACGCGTCCGCCTCTCACCCGGCGGCCCCGGGTTCGATTCCCGACCGGGCCAGGGGTTTTTAATTGTAATGATTAATATCCCTGGCCTGGAGACTGGGTGTTCGTGACATCCTTAATTTTCGTTTCCTCACACACAACATTCCACACTACCGCCATTCCAATTACACGCAGGTTCATACAATATGGTGCCAGCAGGGGCAAAAGATATACATGGGTCGACGCCCCGAACAAATAGCATCTTTTAAAACTCACAGCTCTTATGTTCGTTTATTTATTTACACACAAGCACCAGTAAAAATTACGGTGAAGGAATTTAATTACGTACAGTTTAACCTGCATAGCCTCGTGATGTAGAGGTGACGTGTCTGCCTCTTAACCCGAGGCTCTGGATTCGACTTATGGCTAATCTAAGGATTTTAATAAACCTACAGTGAAGATCGAAACGAAGTAACTTTAACTACATGAATTCAAGTGACAAATTATCGATAAGAAACACAGGCGATACGGCAATACGGCGAAGGTCACTCCAGTGTCTGCGAATCATCATATTGGGTAGCAGTCGTTTGAGCAAGCCAAAGTCCGTGGTCTTCTACATGTCCCAGGGTCTTACTTATTTTTCTTTAAAAAATCAACGTAATGTTTATTGTTCAACGTGTCTTCAATTTCTACATATTTAAGAGACACCATGCTACGACATTTTGTTCCGCAGGCGTCCTTTAAAGAGTCAGGAGCCAACGAGACGATCTGACGCAGCTAAATGCCCTGAAATGGCACTGATGCCAGCTGGGACAGAACTCGCAAATCGGAGAAGACAAGGGCAACGATTAACCGGCTACTCCACAGAGGTCGGCAATATTACCTAAAGTCGCCTGTGATGAAAGTGTATTAAAAATTATTTTATTGTTATTATCATTTTAGTTCGTTAATTATTTATAAAACTTCAGTTTTGATTATATAAATTGTATTTTAATGTCAATTATTTAATTTGAGATGGTAAACATGATACGGTTAAATGTATGAGATGGCCTAGAGCCCTAGCATAGCTACTGGATATGGTACTAATAAAGGAAGAGAAAAAAGCTGACAAGATATATCAGTTTCTACAACAATTTTGACATTATACAGTAGGGTTACACAGAACAATGTTTGAAGGCATTGAAGTTCACGGGAATGAAGAACATTAGTCCTACTACAGTGTAATACAAAATTAGCTGTAGAATATTATTTCTTAAAACAGTAGAACATTCAACATAAGACATTGTGGAGAATAAATACCAGATTCGTAACTGACCGTTCCACATTTGAATATATTTCATTCCAGACGAGGTAAGTGCTAAGAACAAGTTTTACAGAGCCTAGTACCTTATTTAATATGACGTCAATACGAATAGCTTATTCAGGCGCAGACTTAATCCGAATAACAGCTATTACAACACGTTAATGCACCATCACTTGGGATGTTACGACTGCACTCCAGTGTGGTAGCGAGAACAGTGTACTGACACGATATTCCATATCTGTCATTTAGATGCACCACAGTGTCTAATATCTAGGCTTACATCATATGGCCTGGAAAGGTATCTTTCAAATCTTGAAAAACTTAGGACTTGTCTGGAAGAACAGGGGCTTAATACGGAATCTGTAGTACGTCAGGGCTTCCCACTTTCATAAGATAGTTAGCAACTGCATAATGACGTCGATAATGTTGTGAGATGGACAGTAGGCAATGGTATGATGATAAACGGGGTTAAATGTCAGGTTGTGAGTTTCTAAAATAGGAAAAGTCCTCTCAGTTTTAATTCCTATCCCCGAGTACCGGATCACCTGAAACTAGGGAGCGAATTTTCCTTTCTTGCAATCGACTTCTTGTTCATTTTCCTTGTCACATTAAAAAAAAATCTGTTACCACACTGAATTATACTTAAGCCCCAGAGTGTTTATTGCTCCTTATGATGCAGTGAAAGTTCCTTCTGGGGATCATCGTAAGTACCTGAGTGTTAATATAAGGGAAGATCTTCATTAGGGTAATCCCATCAATGGGATTGTAAATAAATGGTACTGATCCCTATTTAGGGGTTATAGTAAGGATGTAAAGGAGAGGGAATATAAGTCTGTGGTAAGATACCAACTAGAGTATGGTTCCAGTGTATGGGAGCCTCATCAGGATTGCTTGATTCAAAAACTGAAAAAATCCAAAGAAAAGCAGCTCGATTTGTTTTGGGTGATTTACGACAGAAGAGTAGCGTTACAAAAATGTTGCAAAGTTTGGGCTGGAAAGACTTGGGAGAAAGGAGACGAGCTGCTCGACTAAGTGGTATGTTCCGACCTGTCAGCGAAGAGATGGCGTGGAATGACATTAGTAGACGAATAAGTTTGAGTGGTGTTTTTAAAAGTAGGAAAGATCTCAATATGATGATACAGTTGGAATTCAAGTGAACAAATTGGGGCAAATACTCATTTATAGGAAGGGGAGTTAGGGATTGGAATAACTTACCAAGGGAGATGTTCAATAAATTTCCAATTTCTTTGCAATCACTTATGAAAAGGCTAGGACAACAACAGACAGGGAATCTGCCACCTGGGCGACTGCCGTAAATGCAGATCAGTATTGATAGATTGATTGGTTGGTTGATTAATTGTATTTATTCAATATGCACACAGAGGGAAGAGCAGTGATGAAAAGTAAAACAGCTGGTATTAATATTAATGGGAAACAGGTGCAATGTATACGATATGCAGATGATATCGTAATAGTTTCCGACAGTGCAAAGGAAATGAAAAGAACTCTCAGTGTATTGGCTGAAATGCTCTCCTAGTTGAACCTGAAAATAAATACTAAGAAGACAAAGCAATGGTCATAAGGAAAGACGTGAGACTCAAATAATAACAGAACAGAATAATTATATCCCCTCGTTGCGGATCAACTGCAACTAGGGAGAGAGAATTCAGTTTTTTTCAATCCACTTTTTGTTCATCTTCCTTGTTACATTTTTGAATCTCTTACTGCAGTAAATTATACTTCAGTATAATAGTGTTTATTGCCCCTCATGATAATGATTACTTTTCCTTTTGTCCTAGATGTTATACAGTGTTATACAGGGTGTATCCGTGATGATGTTAAAGAACTTTCAGGGATGATGGAGGACAGCAAATAAATAGATGAAAAAAGAAGACTCATCAAAACAAGATTGAAAGAAGGAAGACGACAACCGTGGGTCACAATTTTAGACACGATGACTTGTTTTGCAACATCTTTGAAGGATTTTTTTTTAAATAATTGGCATTCGGCAAGTAGCCATGCAGCCAGCAAAACTACATGGATACTTACATACAGTGCAGACCATGCATAAAAGAACACTATATCTAAAATACATAAACATGTTGAAATATCTCAACACAAAAGAAATACAACGTATTTTTTTCACTTCACAGCACATGCAAAAGAACCTTCTGCGATAAATATCTCATTCAGATCAATCATATCTAACAACTGGGCAAGTCCTAGGTAAATTTTGTTATCAGATTTATTAGTAAGCATATTATATTGGTAGGGGCACATGAAGAACGGCCCGTTTTTCATATAAAACCTGCTATGCCTGTCGGCAATTTTCTCTTGGACCTTGTCGCACATAGGAGAATCCACTACGGTACTCTTAATTCGATGACGATGATTTGGGTAGCAGCCATGATCGAGACGTATGCGTATGATGGACGTAAGATGTCTCCTACTAAGACTTAATTTGTCAAACTAGGGTCGTGTTGGTATGCGAGGCTGGTGAGCAGCGTAATGTCGTCCTTTATTCAGGAAAAGTTGTTGGCAAGAGGGGAAAGAGGACAACCAAGAGAATCCTATTTCAACATCTTGGCTACCAGAATGATCTTCGGCTCTTCTTTGGAGCTAAAGCGAACTGCTCAAAACCGAACTCTGTCGTTGCAGCGACAAGGCTTAACCTTTAGAGCATGTTGAGGAATCATTGTATGTTCATTAACACCTACAATTTTCAGCCTCGTGTCAGTAGATTCACTGGCACGTAAAATAACTCCTGTGGGATTAAATTCCGGTAAATCGGCGCCTCCGAAAACCGTCAAAGTAGTTAGCGGGACGTAAAGCAAATATCATTATCATTATTATTATTATTATTATTATTATTATTATTATTATTAACATGCATAGTTTATGTTTAGTATTCAAATATTATTTAGTTCATAAGATGTAAGAGTTCAGCAGCCTGACATGTTGCAAAGGACAACAAGAGGAATCGTTGCGTAAGAGTAACCCTTTGTTGTCAACAGTCTGCAAGTAGTAGAAAATTCTACCATCACTACTGGATTCCCGAGACATTACACACAATCTGACATTTAAAACTAGCTTTAGTAATGCGTCCTTTTCATTTGTAAATCACTTCGGTTGAATAGTAAGCGTAGTGGCACTCAACAGTCCTGAGTTCGATTCTTTGGGTGGCTGTCGTGGATTTTAATCGCGTCTGGTTAATTACCCTGGCTTGGTGACTGTTTGTATTAATGAACACCTTTTAATTTCCACACAACACACCACATTACCAACCACCACAGACACATGTAATACACAGAGCACATCCCTCGACATCGGGTTTGAGTGAGAAAGGGCATCTGACAGTAAAAGTGGACCTAATCAAGAAGTGTGACACAGATAGTACCCGTGATCCCATCAGGGTATGGGATAAGCAGCAGAGGAAGCAGAGTGACTCATTTAATTCAATTTTTGAATCTGCATTAATGAGGAAAACCATTTTTCTGGGTCTCAATACTGTTTTTATTCTTTCCATTTTCGTACGGTAGAGCGGAATTCCTCTGGACATTCTCCAAAAGGCATGTAATTAATCTAATCGAATGTACAAATACACCGAGGGCTCCAACACAGGTCTTTAACATGCATAAAATTATGGCAATTTCGTTCACCATTTAATAATCTACCGCCTTCGCCGGTGTCGAACCCATGAGCTAGGGATCATAAGCCAAGCTCTCTACAGCTGATCAACCGGGTGACTGAATTAGCTTAGTGAGGATTACTTTAGTTCCAGTTGCAACTCGTTCTAGAAGAATGCGGCTACTGAAGAGAAGGTCACACTTAATCTCCGCTTAATTAATTAAGTGTGTAATTTAGACGTGTCCAGTCATGGTGTGGTACTATTTGCCAATATGTTTATACTTCAGCTTTCACCCGAGCCGTCTTCTGAAAGGTCATCCGCTACAAATTGAGATAACTGTCGCGGATTTCACTTCACAGTTGCGTTCGCTTCAAATTTTCAGTTATTATGACCAGGTCGTAAACGAATTACTTCATCAGATCTCTTCACCTTAGTAGACTGCCCATAACATGCTTGAGTAACGTGTGGATGTAGAAAGTTTGCTTTGGGAGAACAGTACGCCTCACACGTTCATCTTGCCAAAGGTTCAACTTGGACATAGGACATTATGAGAAAAGCTGAGCTTATACTAGTGCGTATGACTACAGCCTGGAATTGGTAACATAAGAACACCATTCTTCACAGAAATATTCTTCAGCGAGGATGTAACAAATTGGAGAAGATAACACTTAGGATGGTCTCCGTTAGGAAAAGGGCCAGAGTCCCAGTCTGCACAATATCTAAAGTTGACAAATGCAGGCAAAGAGATTGCATTCAGAGCAGCATCAGGTGGGGATGGAATGAAAGGAAATACGAAAGATAGTGCACTGTATGCGTGTTTCAGGAGGAATAGTAAATATTTAACGTACACAAATGCCTTATTGATGTGTTTTAATGATGCAAAAACACTACATAACGTGCAACAGTTAAAATCAAATGACACTGATTTTTTAAACTTCCATAATATGCAACAGTTCAACACAAATGACTTATCGAAGCATCTATTGATGCACAAACTTATGTGACACTTGGCAAATGTACGTTTTGAACTTCATTTTAAATCATGGACGCTTTCTTCTCAGTCCTAGCCCTCCTGTTAATTGTCTGTCACTCCCGTACATAATGAGTTTCCTTCCAAGATACTGTACAAGTGGAATATGTCTTGGAAGTAACCTGAATGATAGAGTAAGATAAGTTAGCGCCCCACAGGATACAATCAACGAAGGAAGACCACGGTAAAGTTCTAAAATCATTTTCCGTGGTTTCCACATCGCGCAATTAGATATATACTATGATAATTTCTTTCCAATATTATTAATCAATCAATAATCATTGATCTGTATTTAGGACTTTCACCCAGGTGACAGATTCCATATCAATTGTTTACCTAATCTTTTCCTAAATGATTTCAACGAACTTGGAAATTTACCGAACATTACCCTTGATAAATAATTCAGCTCACTAATTCTTCTTTCTATAGATGGATATTTGCCTTGATTTATCCTATCGAATTCCAACTTCATTCTCATATTATGATATTTCCTACGTTTTAAAATTACACTCAATCTTATTCGTATAGATATGCCATTCCTCGCCATTTCTTCGCTGACAACTTGGAACACCCCACTTAATCGAGAAGCTTATCTCCTTACTCCCAAGACTTTCCCAACCACAGTTTGAAACATTTTCCAAATACTAATCTTTTGTCGGAAATCACCCAGAACAAATCGTGCTGCTTTCCATTGGATCTTTTCCAGTTCTCGTATCAAGTAATCCTGATGTTTGTCCCACACACTGGAGCAATACTCTAACTGGGGTCTTACCAGAGACTTATACGCCCTCTCCTTTACACCCTTATAACAACCCTCAAATACTCTCATAACCATACGAAGAGATCTGTAATCCTTATTTACAACCTCGTTAATGTAATAACCCCAATGAAGATCTTCCCTTTTATTAACGCCTAAGAACTTAGTGATCCCCTGGGGTTATTTCACCCCCATCAACGCAGTAATTAAAAATTACAGGGCTTTCCCTCTTGACGAAACGTACGACCTGACTTTTCATCCCATTTACCATCATACCACCGTCTGCCGTCCATCTCACAACATTGTCCAGGACTTTTTGTAATCGCTCACAACCCTGTAACTTATTTACTAATCTATTCAGTAAGTTATAACAACATCGGCAAATAGCCTTATCTAACATTCCAGTTCTTTGCCCACATCATTTACATGCATAAGAAAACATAAAGGTCCAAAACACTGACCACTGGGACCCACTCTTAATTATTACAGGATTAGATAACACTTCACCTTCCCTAATTCCCTTGAGTTCTCTTCTCTAGAAATTTAGCAACCCAATCAAGCACACTTTTGTCTAGTCTAATAACCCTCATTTTCGTCAGTAATCTCCCATGATCTATCCTGTCAAAAGCCTTGGATAGGCCAGTATCGATACAGTACATTTGACCTCCCTGAATATAAAATATCTGCTATATCTCGTCGGAACCCTACAAGTTAAGTCTCACTGGAATAACCTCTCCGAATCCCGAACTGTCTTCTATCAAACTAATAAGTAATTTAGCAAACGTGTCTAATATAATCAGAAAGAATGATTTCTTAGAGCTTACATCCAACACATGTCAATCTGACTGGCCTGTAATAACTCGCTTTACGTTTATCAAACTTTCCCTTGTACACTGGGTCTATTAAAGCTATTTCCCATGCATTTGGTATAGCTCCTTCAAGCGAACCGTAATCAAATAAATAGTTCAGATACCGTGCTCTATCCCAACCTTTTAGTATATTCCCAGAAATCTTATCAATCCCAGCTGCTTGTCTAGCTTTCAAATTTTGTGTATTTTAGTAAATAACTATTATCCATAAATAAATGTCAATACTTGGCCAGTATTTGTAACCTCCTCTACCTGCATACTTTCCGTATATAACACTCTCTGTACATACTGCTGACCAAATACTTCTGCCTCACATATACACTCTTCTTGTTCATTAATGATTCTCGGAATGTCCTCCCTGGACCATATTTCCGCCTTAAGGTACCTATACATACCCTTCCATGTTTCCTCACTATTCATATTGTGCCCTTTTCAATTCGCCTTATGGGTGAAATATGAATTCCAATTATGTTATCCTTAGCTGACGTTTTGCTCAATTCTATTTTCTTGTAAGTTCCTTCAATCTCTCCTTAATTCCACAACCACTCGTAATTCTACCTCCTCCTTAATTTGGTTCTTTCTCTGTTATGATAAACTAAGTCTTTCACATTCCTTACTACCTTTATAGGTACTTACCTATTTTCACACTCCTCAACAATTGCTTTAAACCCACCCCATAGGATGTTTTTATTTAACATTTACCACTGTTTAATTACTTTTTAAAAGCTCTTCCATGCCTCTGTTATCAACCATACTGTACTGTGTAATATTCCTAACTTCACAACCTTCCTTTCTATCACATTTGTTTTTAACTACTAAAAAGATAGATTCGTGACCACTTATACCACCTATCACTTCAGTTTCCCTATAGAGCTCATCTGGTTTTATCAGCACCACGTCTATAACATTTTCTCTCTAGTTGTGCCGTCACTTTCTGATTCAGATGTGCTTCCCATATTAAGGTATTTACGACTTGTTGGTCATGCTTTCTGTAATTTACAATACCTTTTCAGTTAGAATTTGGTAAATGGAGACCACCCCTCCAATACTGTTTCTTTCTGTGTCGTTCGCCACGTAGGGGATTCATAAAATAATTCCGCATCAGTGTCAGTGCCCCCCTTTCCAAGTCTGTATATCCCAAAGACATCAACGTGCCTATTGTCTTTAGAGATAAGGCTTAGACCTAGAATTTCATGTTTCTCATCCTTAAAATGTCGGTAGCTTATAAATTCGTCTCCCACACCTATGTATACTCTTCCTCCTCCTACCCTTCCCAACCTGCTTCTATGATAAACACTCCAGTTTCGTAAGAAAATTAATTCTTATCCATGATTTAGCCCCTATTACAAATATCTGGTGTATATATTAAAGTACTTCACTCTAGTCCTTTCTTAAAAATACTTCTACAGTATAACAATAACAATTTTATGTCTTCCTTACTGGGCTTCCACCTCCCTATACTCCGTAGTCCAGCCCGCTTATCTTAATATACGTTCCTATAACTCTTCAAACAAACCCTCTAACTTGTACCTACCATTGAAATTCAAGTGAAGCCTATCTGAGCGTAGATACCTGTCTCCTACCAACCCATTAGGATCTACAAATCTCACTTCCAATTTCCCACATATCCACTTCATAATCTCATTTGTAAATCGCCGAATGCCCACCGGTTTTTCTTCTTTCTACACAGTATCCCACTGATTTCAATCTCCGCTCCTTGTAACTTCTCCCGCGCTGCCATAACCAGATCCATACATGCTTAACGATGTTAATACCTATTCGCGCTTGGCTTACGTGTTTGGTAACAATTTGGAAAAATTCCACCTTCATCTTACCCTCCTCCTTCCCTTCTACTTTCCACAACGTACGTCTTAACTTAATTACCGGTTAACACATACTTTACCTCGATCCCTTTCATCCACACATTTGCCCCACAAGTCTATCAATAGTCGCCCATGGCCACAGCACCAGCCCCACATACCTCATTAGATCCCGTCCTTTCCTGATCTCCCTTAGCTTCCCTGACGGCTACAGAACCTACTCCCTCCTCCATTCTCTCCTTCTCACGATCCAGTTCCACCACCCTCTTCTTATCCTATACTCAACGTTTCCCGTCTTTACCGTTTCCTCTCCTCTTGCGTTCTTCCTCCTCCGTAATACTTTCCTGTACCCCATCCTCCCTCTGCTGTTCTGCCTGCAATGGTTCATACTGATACCTCCCATGTACTCAATTCATTTCCACACCACTTCCATAATTTTTCCCAGTCCTATTCATCCATTTCATATCCATATCTAGAATAAAGAGTGCTCCCATTTCGAGTAACCAGAAACTCAGGAGAGAATATTAGGATACCGTACTCTAAATTAAAGACACAGACGCATGTATTTTAGGGACGCTAAGTTCCAGAGTAAAAGCTCTTTGGTACGCTCAGGGATTATGGGATTTGAGCTTGGTTTTTACAGACAATCAAAGGAACTTATGTTGATAATCACGGTCCGGTGGGAACTGATGGTAGAATGAGTTCTTGGTTCATAGTAGTTACAAGGTTGTAATATCTCGCCCTCATTGTTGAGTTTACAGACATCACTTACGGATAAGGTGGTATTCATTTGGGTGGAAATGCAATAAGGAGTTTGGCAGACGACTTGGTCCTAATGGCAGCATGTGCCAAAATCTTGCAATGTAATATTTTCAAGTTCGGAAAGAAATGCAGCGATTATGATAACGGTTCGAATCCACCATCTCCCGAATGCATGGTAACTGGTACACGGTCCAAACGCTCAACCAGATCGCTCGATCAGTTAGGAGGAAACCAAAGAATATCGAATATCGGTGATGATTTTTCCGCATCTTCTTCCTCTTCCACCGATTTTCCTACGGTACATGACTGCGAGATTGTAAGTGCGAACTGTGTAGCAGATGTTGATTTAGCCTTGTCTTTCGGCCGGATGCTCTTCCTGATGTCAACCCTACATGGAAGGATGCATTCGCTATTGCATATTTATGTGGTGGTTGGTAGTATGGTGTGTTGTGTTGTGTGGATATGAAGAGGGTTTTGTTCGGACAAACAAAAAGAGCCAGTCCCCGAGTCAGGGGAATTAAATAGACTCGATTAAAATCTCGCACCTGACAAAGAATCGAAACAGGTACCCTCGGAGCGGAAGGACTCAACGCTGACCATTCGGCCAAGGAGCCGGGAGAGCGAATACGATATTAAAATTAACATTTCAAAGATGAGGCCTCAGTTGAAGATTCTTCTTCTTATTTGTTTTAAGGCGCACTGTCTCAGACAGGTCTTACTGTGACGATGGTATTTGACAGGCTAGGAATAGGAAGGAAGCGACCGTGGCCATAATTAGGATAGAGACGCAATATTTGCCTGTTGTAAAAAGAGGAAACCACGGAAAACCAATCTTAGGGCTGCAGGCAGTGGGGTTCGACCCACCATCTCCCCAATGCAAACTAACAGCTATACAGCTCAAACGCACAGGCAACTCGCTCGATCCATTAAGAGGAAACCGAAGAAAACTGAATATCGGTGGTGAATTTTTTCGCAATAACAGTAGTACGCGGAATATTTATAAAAGTAGTGTAAATTTCACATTTTCAGTAAATTTCGCATTTAGAAAGTTGTTTACAGGTCATGGAAAATGAAAATACAAACCATACACATATAAAATATAACAGATACTGAATCGAGTTGGTAAGAGGAGACAGAATTTTTTTAACCATTTGCTGGCCAACTCGCCCGGTAGAGAAGAATAATTTGGCGAAATTTGACGAGAATAAGAGATAGAATGACAGGACACATCTTAAGACGTAAAAGACTTGTTCACCGGGCGAGTTGGCCGTGCGGTTAGGGGCGCGCTGCTGTGAGCTTGAATCCGAGATATAATGGGTTCAAATCCCACTGTCGGCAACTCTGAAGATGATTTTCCGTGGTTTCCTATTTTCACACCAGGCAAATGCTGGGGCTGTACCTTTATTAAGGCCACAGCCGCTTCCTTCCAACTCCTAGCCCTTGCCTATCCCATCGTCGCCATAAGGCCTATCTGTGTCGGTGCGGCGTAAAGCCACTAGCAAAAATAATACTTTCTCAGTGAAATTTTTTGAGAGAAATGTAGGCGGTAAGAACGGTAGGTGTAGACCAAGGTATGAATATGACAAACAAATTAGAGTAGCTATAAGATGTAATAGTTACGTAGAAATGAAGATGTTAGCACAGAATAAGGTGGCATGGAGAGCTGCATCGAACCAGTCTATGGACTGATGACCCAAACAACAACAACAACAACAACACACTATTGTACAAGGTCATTATCTATTTATCAGAATGAACACAAATTCAATATGTTTTGTCTAAATTCTAAGTAACCCATACATAAATATTACAAAATGCTAAATGTACATATCAAAATAATAAGTGTCTGATTTCAGGACGCTAAAAATCACCCACCATAAATATCGGGTAAAGAGTGAGGAGTTAGAACAGGTGGGCACTTCAAGTACTTAGGTTGTATATTCTCCCAGGATGGTATTGAAGTAAGTGAAATTGTATCAAGATGTAGCAAAGCTAGTGCAAAAAGTTGGCAGTTGTGATATATAGTATTCAATACGAAATAAGTGAGCGCTCTGTTTTGAGGACCGACTTTTCTGTACGAGAGTGAAAGCTGGGTGGACTCAGGATATTTTATTCAGACGCTGTAAGTGATGGGCATGAATGTAGCGAGAGTGATCGCTGGTACAAACTGTGGGAGCAATATCAAGAGGATACCAGCAGTGAGGAGGTAATGGCTCAGTCAGGAGTGAGCTCGATGGATAAAGCTTTGCGCTTGAACCAGGTTCGGTAGTTGGGTCATGGGAGGCGAAGGAAGGAGGATAATGCCCTCATCCATGGAGAGTAGGAAAAGGAGATTGAAACAAAGGAGGCGATGGTTAGATTTTACGAGATGTTGAACGAAACGAGGCCAGAGTGATATTTGCAAACAGAGGATTGTGGAGGCGTTTAGTTCATTCACAGAGGCTTGCAGACTGAATGGTGAAAGGAATAACAGTCTACAGAGTGTAACAATAAGGTAAGCCAAACTTTCACGACACATTCCTTACAGTAGAGGAAGAGTGGTTAAAAGAAATAGAACGGGCTTCATCTAGTCCGACTCATTGGCTCAACGGTCAGCGTTAGCGGTCTTCGGTTCAGATGGTCCCGGCTTCGATTCCCGGCAGGAACGAGGATTTTATCTGCGGAAGGTTAGTTCCTCTGTTTCGGGGCTGGGTTTTCCCGTCAGTCTTCATCTTGATTATATACTGAACAACACATCACACTACAAATCACCACACAATAGCTGCACAGATTTCGAGTCAGGAAAGGAATACGGCTGTAGAAGTGAGCTAATTTCGTACAAACTGCCGACCCCAGGTAATTGGGACAATCGCCGCCATTCAGAAATAACTAAATTCTCCGGCCATACTAGAAATAGATCTAAGCGCCCTAAGCTCTTCAATTCCAGGTAATAATAATTTCGTGTGGCTATTTCTAGCCGAGTGCAGCCCTCGTATGGCAGACCCTCCGGTGAGGGTGGGCGGCATCTGCCATGTGTACGTAACTACGTGTTTTTTTGGTGGAAGATAGTATGGTGTGTGAGTTGCAGGGATGTTGGGGACAGCACAAATACCCAGCCCCCGGGCCATTGGAATTAACCAATGAAAGTCAAAATTCCCGAACCGGCCGGGAATCGAACCCGGAACCCTCTGAACCGAAGGCCAGTACGCTGACCATTCAGCCAACGAGTAATTCTAGGTGACTACTGGGATGTTACGTAACACACAGCGCACGGAACGTCGCCTTCGTAACCCTCATCCCAGTTTATGAGAAGTACACACATACCACAGCCGCACACATTATCCGACATTCACCACATATACTAATGCATAGCACTGTTGAAAACAACATCCTCGAACTATGATCTGAAACTAAAAACAGCAGTAACAATAAGGAGTTCAAATACTTTCCTGATGTCACGCTCGTGCAAGGACGACGATGAACTACAGCGATCGGTTTTGTCAGGCGCCTGTCCTGAACCACCCGCTGCACCCAGCTGCACAGCGAGTTGCCTATACAAGAGTCGTTTCCCTACATCCTCTCTATTTTCCCGGAGTTCATCTTAAAGGTACTTTTAAACTCTTCCCGGGTTATCACATCGCTATTTGTTTCTGGCGTTAACAAGTATTTATCAATATTCACAACTCTATCACTAGTCTGTCAGTGTGACAGTTGAAAGGGGATTATTATTATTATTATTATTATTATTATTATTATTATTATTATTATTATTATTATTATTATTATTATTATTATTATTATCAACTTGTTTCAAATAGCTTGGCTCAGGCTATGAAGCTATTATGCCAAACCCTATCATATACAATACATTATACAGCTAGGCGTCTTAATGTCCTTAATTCTAAATCTAATTAATTAAAGCAAATTAATTTAAACAATGAAGTGCCTCCTGTCTCAGGAGGCAGCGCGCCAACCTCTCACCGCTGGGTTTCGCGGTTCAAATCCCGGCCAATCCATGCTATTTGCTCTCAGGTAACTTGGTACGGATAATGTTGTGGGTAAGTGAGACTGAGTGAAGGTTTTTTCCTCTCTGTTAAATAAAACCAGGGAAACTAATACAAGGCAATATATAAGACAATATCTAGACATACTTATAGCAAAACGGACGCAGGTGTTATGAGCTCACAAGAATTAAGCACTAAGCTCTGTAGGCTGTTATTCATTATATCACCGTAATAAAAACAGTATGAGTACATGGTACTGTGTAATTTTCTCGCTGGTACATATTTCTCAGGAGCAACTAAACTTTGTTTGTTGTGGGTATTCACAGGGTTTGTATCTACATGGAAAGTGAATTATATTTTGATAATAACTGAAATTAACGCTGTTAAAATATGAAATGCAAGGAACATTCAATACCATCCGCTCATTCTCTTCTTTGAGGGACTATACAAGCAACAAAACATAGAATGGTTACATTTTAAGTAACGAGTGAGTGGCTGCGTGGTTTGGGTCACGTAGCTATCAACTTCCATCCGGGAGATAGTCGGCAGTCCCAAATATGGTTTTCCGTGTTTCCCCCCCATTTTCACACCAGGCAAATGCTGGGAATGTTCCTTACGTAAGGCCACGGTCCCTTTCTTCCCACTCCTAGCCCTTTCCTATCCCACGGTCGCCATAAGACCTATCTGTATCGGTGAGATGAAAAAATGTACCCCGTGTGCGACAATATAACTGCTTATAACGCGACAGGTCACGTGATATCCAGTTTTATGGGAAATCCGAATATTTTTCATTTCAAATTCACAACGCTTTGGTCGGCATCATAACCATGGTCAACTAAGTTGAGAACCCAGTGACGATCTTACTCAGCCATCACCTTCAATACTATAAGAATAATAATAATAATAATAATAATAATAATAATAATAATAATAATAATAATAATAATAATAATAATAATAATGGCGTGAGACCTCCTAAAAGTCCTGGTGCAAATCTTTCGAATTGACGCCGTATAGACGACCTGCGCGTCTATGAGGATGGGACCTGAGCAATCGGAATTAACCAATTAACGTTAAAATCCCCAACCCGGGCGGGAATCGAACCCGGGACCCTCTGTACCAAAGGCCAGCACGCTAACCATTTAGTCACGGATCCGGACACCTTCAATGCTGACTACGTGTGACCATAATATCCACAGGTTACTTGATCGGGCAGGAGTCGTCTTGTTACGCTCAAGGCCCCAAGTGCTATACCGTACAAACTTCGAGTAGAGTGAATTTTTATTTTTTGCCTCTGGTTTAACATCGCGCTAGCACATCGAAGGTTTTCGACGACCCATGGATAGGAAAAAGCTAGGACTGGGAAGGAAGTGTGCGTGGTATTATGGTCAGCTGCAGCAATTACCTGAAGTGAAGAATGGAAACCACAGTAAACCAACTTCAGAGTTGTCGTCGATGGGGTTTGAACCCATCTCTCCCTAATTTTAGCTCACGCCTACGTGACTCAAACTGCGCAGTCATTTCAGGTTTAACGGAATGATTATATACACCTCTTTCAGGAGAAAAAAATGAAATGTCGTATGGCTTTTAGTGCCGGGATATCCCAGGACGGGTTCGGCTCGCCAGGTGCAGGTCTTTCTATTTGACTCCCGTAGGCGAACTGCGCGTCGTGATGAGGATGAAATGATGATGAAGACAGCACATACACCCAACCCCCGTGCCAATGGAATTAACCAATTAAGGTTAAAATCCCCGACCCGGCCGGGAATCGAACCCGGGACCCTCTGAACCGAAGGCCAGTAGCTGACTGTTCAGCCAACGAGTCGGACTTTCAGGAGAAAATTCTCTATAAAGGAAAAGACAAAAGTGGTCCTGTGTTAATTTACAAAATTATGCTTCTATCTAAGCCTACCTTGTGTAGATATTACAGTCACCGGGAACTGACCTCGAGGCTTCTTGCTTGATTTTTGTCTATGCCAGGGATTTTAAAGCCTTAATATATCCTAGCACGAACGGAGAGTCCACGCCTGTTAACGCGCTACGGCCAAGGGCAAGCTGTGCATCTGGGAGGAGAGTGTGTTCGAGGCATATCGCCGGCTATCGCTAGAATGTTTTCATGTTGTTTCCCATTATCAACTACATTTTTTCTTGCTTTACGTCCCACCGACACAGAAGAGTCTTATGGCGACGATGAGATAGGAGTGGAAAGGAAGCGGCCGTGCTCTTAATTACGGTGCAGTCCCAGCATTTACCTGGTGTGAAAATTGGAAACCACGGAAGATCATTTTCAGGGCTGCCGACAGTGGTGTTCGAACCCACTATCTCCCGAATGTAAGTTTGCACGGACAACTCACTCGGTTTTCCCATTATCACTCCAGGCAAATGTCCGGACAGTTACTAGTCATTGACCACAGCAGATTCCTTCCACCTCCTTTACCCAATTCCCTTCACCTTCAATAGCTTCAACTGAAGAAGGGCACCCGGCCGTAAAAACATGCCATATAATTTCATCTCCCTTCATCCCCGAACCCGTGTCAGGAAAACAGGATTAAGGGCATAGAATATATACCTGCAAGGGTATTACCTGCATCGTGAGAAACCTTATGAATGCTCTGGCAAACGGAGGAAACTGGCTCCCTTACCCTTGTTAGATCCGTGACGCTCAGTCATGAATACTACAATATATCTAAATTTACAAATGCTGTAAAGTAGGGAGTTGCTGCTCCGTTCACCTCAGAGATGATACGGATTACCTCTCGGCGTTGAAGTACTCTAGCATTCGGCCACCAGCAGCCGCCTTGAAACCAGGTGCAATGACTCCCACAACATACCTGAAACAGAAAAAAGAAAACATTCTTAGTAACCTACAAGGGACCATCCATGAATGTATGTGTACGTTGATTATTTACTAACCAATTAATATTTATACATTTAATTTTTCCCTACATTTTGACATCACAGCGACAGAGATAGTTCCTACGACGACAATGGGATAGCAAAGGGCTAGGTCGGGAAGGAAGTACAGACAAACTGCGTAGCCAATTCGCTCAGAAATCTAGAGCACAGTGGCATGGCTGATAGCTTTCGCATATTTCAACCAAAATTTTTTGACGTTGACCTTAAATCTTCGCTGTTATTAGTTATTTAAAGGTCCGCCTTGTCAATACAATTCAAAGTCTAGTATATTTACTAATACATCAAATACATAAACATGTATAAGTACATGTTTCGAGAATTCATTAACCGGGCGAGTTGGTCGTGCGGTTAGGGTTGCGCAACTGTGAGCTTGCATCTGGGATACAGTGGGTTCGAACTCCACTGTCGGCAGCCCTGAAGATGGTTTTCCGTGGTTTCCCATTTTTACACTATTCAAATGCTGGGGCTGTACCTTAATTAAGACCACGGCCGGTTTCTTCCCACTCCTAGGCCGTTCCTCTCCCATCGTTGCCATAAGAACTACCTGTGTGGATGCGACGTAAAGCAAATAGAAAAAAAATCATGAATATTATAATCTTAAATAACTAATAACAGCGATTTAAGTCAATATAGATCACTGGTGGCCGTTATGGTCCAAATCCAATGAGCCTAAAGGTTGTTTGCGTCATTTTGATCATCAGTCGCATGTACTCAATGTGTGTGACGTTCTTCAAAGAAACACTCTCGATGTGGTGTCTTTATAGGTGTGCACATTTGAAATTAACTGGGGCAAGGGTTACTAAGAAAATAGCCATGGTCTCATTCTGACATTCTCTAGGTGCTGCAGTAGGAAGCCACGGAAATCCATTTTGAAGATGACGTAGGCAGGTATTTTGCTCCAATTCTATACTCAGGTGTGTTATTTGAGGCTGAGTACATCCTGTTCCAGTCCCTTAAAATAATCTGCAGTTTTTGATAGAGCCAGGGTTCGAATACGGCTCGGTCGAGCTACTAGGCTGACACTTAGCCCAAGGAATTCAGTTAGCATTAGCAGTGCTTGTGATTCATGTTAGGTGCTGGAAACATCGTGATCAGCAGTCACGTGTACCTAGGACGTGTAGAGTCAGCCGGACAAACTGTGCGCTGGTATTATCTCCTTTGCTGTGTATATTTTGAACTGAGAGAAGAATTAAACATGGACCAAGAGGATAGTAGGCTATCACACTGGTGACCTTTAATCTCACCAGTATAGCACAAGTTCAGGTACTCCTAGGCCCATGTCATACCGATGTCAGAAGCACCGGTTCTTTGGTTTTAAAGTCTGGAAGAGGATTGATTAAACATCATGGAGACAAATGAGGGAGCCATCTTATACGAAAGGTAGCGATAGTGATCATTAATTTAAAATAATAATGCATATGTTTGTGTATGTCAGGTCATCATCAGAGGTTGTTTGGATCCTCAAACATCATCACCAAAGGTTATGGGGTTATAGAGAAACTATGGCAGGCATACTGGGGAAGACGAGAAATGAAATAGTTTGCCACTGCTTTCCTCACCGGGCCAGAAAATGCTATTGTAGCATGACTGTTGGCTATTTCTTCCAAGAGGTTGACTTGTATTGTTGCATTTTTCAGGTTTTCTGAAAGCATGGCAAGATCATCTGCAAATGCTAGGCAGTTTATTTCAACACCTCTGTTCTTTCTTCCCAGTTTTATTGGTAAAAGCTTGTGTTCTTTCAGGTTCCATTCCAAATTCTTATTATTTTCTCCAGGACGCAATTGAATAAGAGTGGAGATAAACCATCACTTTGCCTTACACCTGTATTTAATCTGAATGGTTCCGATACTTCACCCATAAATTTTACTTTTGCTACGGTGTATGTGAGGGTTTCACGGATTTGGTTTGCCAGTTTGGTTTTAACTCCGAACTCTCGGATTATTTTATCTACAGTTTCCCAATCATCATCATCATCTTCATCATTATTATTATTATTATTATTATTATTATTATTATTATTATTATTATTATTATTATTATTATTATTATTATTATTGTTTCTCTCAAAAATGCTCCAATATCCGAATGCACCCATATTCTTGCAACTGTTTGAGGAGGTATGCCAGAAACATTCAATTCCGTGCAATCCCGAAGTTAAATACTATTGGGCGTGGTAACCACTGAGATGGACAATCCTCGCGCTGTAGACTAGAGGTGGAAGGTAAAGGAACAGAGGAGCTTACCACAAGTAAAATCTGGCTGAGAATGCCAAATTAGTGGCTCCTGGTACTAACTAAGACCACTGATTAGACTGCCAAGGTCCGGGTCAGAATAAGCTATATAATCAGGAATGTAGTCTACATTTAATACACGCCATAAAAGTACGGTAATTGCTCAACTACCAAATCCAATTACAGTATAGTCATTGGATATTTTAGTGTCGGTGATTATGTAGAATTCCTGATATAAAAACTGAGTGAAAACTTGTACTAGGTGTACTTCATCTCGTACTATGGTCTTTTGTAATAAAACATTTCTTGTCCTAGTTTTGAATACACATTTGTCCAATTCAAACTTTGCCAATAAACTTTCGTAATTCTATGTGTCCGCCTCTGTGTGATGTAGTGATGAGTGTGATTAGCTGCCTTAAAACCTTCAAGACTTTCAATTGTTTTGATGCGATATTCTCAATCGGTGAAATCAAATAATGATTCCCTACCCGGACTGAATTCTTGATTACAACTAATGTTAGGTTCACACGGTCCACACCGGAAAAAATCTGGAATATTAATGGCCGAGTATTCAAACGTACTTAGTGACGTCCAGCTGCTTGGATAAATGGTCAGTGCACTGGCCTTCGGTTCTAAGGACCCTGGATTTGATTACAAGCCAGGTTGTTGGTTTTTTTCCTACTTATTTAACTTCGCACTAACTCATCGAAGGTTTTCGATGACGGAGAGATGGGAAAGGATAGGATTAGGAAGGTAGCGGCCGTGGCTTTAATCAAGGTACAGCTCCAGCATTTGCTTGGTGTGACAATGGGACACTACGGAAAATTTTCTTCAGAGCTGTCGACGGTGGGATTCAAACACACTTTCTCCCGTATGCAAGCTCATAGCGGCGCGGCGCGATCCTCGGTGGTAGAGATTTTAGCAGCGTTTGGTTACTTCTTGTATGTGTTTCTGTTCGTTTTAATACACATGCCCATTTACATATAACACCACGTCACACTACAAAGTACCGCATATACATGCGTACATCCCTTGACATAGGATTGGCTTCAGGAAAGGCATCTGGTCGTAAACCAGGGCTTAATACACATACAGGGCCGAACCAAAGCAGTTAGGAAAGGGGCAGGAAGAAGAATAAGAAGATGTAAAAGTGTTTAATGTCTGCCCATATATCTGGTTTGTGGCTCATTAGAACCTTTCTAATAGCAATAAAAAACAAATATGTTTGGTATTGCCACACAGTGTAATTCTCGCCCCATGACAACGCGATATTTTACGTCGGAGAGAGTGCTGTACAGGAGACGTGATCATTAAACTGGTTCGCTCCAGAGGACTCGAATAGCGACACACGCCAAGTTAGACTCTCATTATTTTTACTTACTCGGAGGTCAGTGTTACTTCAGGCCACCCTGCAGTGATCACTGAACAGATAAGTGTCTGATAAACGCTACCGCTGAAGAATGAGAAAGCCGTCACTTTGGTCTGGAGTTAAAAAGCCGGGCTGAGTGACTCAGACGGCTGAGGCGCTGGCCTTCTGAACCCAACTTGGTAGGTTCGATCCTGGCACAGTCCGATGCTATTTGAAGGTATTCAAATACGTCAGCCTCGTGTCGGTAGGTTTACTGGCACGTAAAACAAGAACTCCTGCGGGACTAAATTCCAGCACCTTGGAGTCTCAGAAAACCGTTAAAGTAGTTAGTGGGACGTAGAAACAAAATAACATTATTGGAGTAAAAAAATCAATAACAATAATAATAATATTCAGAAATTAAGTTCCCAGGAAGAAACAGTAATTTAATTTCATCGATTGCAAATTTGTTTGCTAGTGGCTTTACGTCACACCGACACAGATAGGTCTTACGGTGACGATGGGATAGGAAAGGCATATGAGTTGGAAGGAAGCGGCCGTGGAATGAATTAAAGTACAGCCCCAGCATTTGCCTGGTATGAAAATGGGAAACCACGGAAAACCATCTTCAGGGCTGCCGACAGTGGGATTCGAACCCACTGTCTCCCGGATGCAAGCTCACAGCCGCGCGCCCTTAACTGCATGGCCAACTCGCTGATTGCAAATGTTAGAAACATTTAAGCTCTTTAGGCATTTTCAATCATGAAATTACCAGAGTTTCGCCCCAGTGTAGCAGTGGGCTCATCAGTTGGATTGCTACACCTTACCAAGACGCTGGCGGCTAGTGCGCCATTGAGACACCGCTACAGCCCGCTATGTAGGACAGTGCAGTGACGGTGCACTAGGGGAAACATGTGCCTCCACTTGTATAAATGCCTGCATCTGGCCTTTATATCAAAAATTAAGTTCCCAGAAAAAAAAATAACTTAATTTCATCGATTACAAATGTTAGCTCTTTTTAAGAGTTTAAATGTTTATTAAATAATTTCAACGGCCAAACAATCCATATACTGTAGTGGTCAAATAAATTCGATGAACTGACACATGTAATTTGTAAGATAGCTTATTTTTTTTTTTGCTTTACGTCGCACCGACACGGATAGGTCTTATGGCGACGATGGGACAGGAAAGGGCTAGGAGTGGGAAGGAAGCGGCCGTGGCCTTAATCAAGGTACAGCCCCAGCATTTGCCTGATGTGAAAATGGGAAACCACGGGAAACCAGTTTCAGGGCTGCCGACAGTGGAGGATAGAAATTAAATACGACTGGGTATCTAATATGGAATACTGTGGTATTCTAATTATGGAATAGTATTCCATATTAGGAACCATACTTTTGCAATATGCACAGGCAGTTTTTCTTTCCTTCAGAACCATGGCCGGTCGCAAGGACAGTTCGGGGGGAAAGGTACGGAAGAAGTGGAAGGAAGTAGATGTTCAACAATCTATCACTGCAGTAAGAACAAGGAAAATGGAGTACAAAATCGTAGCAAGGACGTATGGTGTACCAAGAACAACTTTGTTTCATTTGGCAACAAAGAACCAGACAACAGCAGAGGAAAGATACTTTCCTCAAAGAAAGCTAGACCTACAACTGCGGCAAGAGTAGACATTCAAGAACTCAAAATCAAACTTCGTCCAGTGGTTTGAGCAGACCTAAGCCTATGCGAAAAGGAAAGAAGAGAACAAGAGATGACAGTTCATCTTCGGATAAAGAACCAATCTGCATAAGTGACGAACCATCCTGATATTGATATAGTGGAACATTGAAAAGTGGACCCAAGTGATGAAGGTGCTACATGCTTCTACTGTAACGCCAAGTATTGCAGAGATTGAAGGGGCGACAAATAGATTCGTTGCTTGGATTTGCATGTTATGGTGCCATATCGAGCGTTCAGGAGCAGAAGGTGACCTTTGTGAGTGAATACCTGCAAATAATGGTCCAATATTTTAACTTCTATTCCTGAGTTTCTTATTTTAAAATAAGAGGCTTAGGAATAGAATGATAGTATTCCACATTAGGAACACTTTTTTCAGAACAAGAAAATTACAATTTCCATTATAGGTTGTGATTTACAAAAATATTAAGTGTTAATCACAATGAAAAGAAGTAGCTGAAAAGTAGGCAGATTGTAACATGACACGCATTTAAAATCGTAAAATGTCAAAAAGGAGTTCGCCATTTTTATGAAAATAAAAAAATCCATATTTGCCAATCTCCCTCTAATAATAATAATAATAATAATAATAATAATAATATGGTCTCGACTACCGTGTGCAGATATTTGTACTTGATGCCACGTATGCTACCTACGAGGCAATTTCAACATTTTTATTGTTTTATTGTTTACTCTACGAGATGGCAGAGAAATCAGAACTATCTACTGCTGGGTTTCAATTAATTTTGTCGGGTAAACACTGAATGGGTCACCAGGGATCTTTTATATAGCGACAACGTACGACACAATGCCAAATGGTATTGTTTCGTCCTTAAATTTCCAACTACCTCTGCCGGGTTTTAACCTGCGATCATACGACGCGGAGGCCAACACTGTGCCACTGATTCACACAGGGGGTTAATGATATAACAATGTGTGTTTAAAGTCCTTTTAGTCGCAATCAGTCTTTAGAGATGTCTGTGCACCAGAATTTTATGGCCTAGAATGTTGTTAATAAAAGTACTTGTAAATCCCCTGACATGAATCTCTTACATTTCAGCACTGAACCAGCTTACAATCCGGCAGCGCTGATGACAAGGCAAGCATCTAAACAACTGTTGTGTGCAGCTGATTGTCATAGTGGCTTCCGCCTAGTACTTTTGATTACTGGATCGTTCTTACTTTTCCAGTTAATTCCTACAATTCCCTTTAGAACATACACGAAGCCCTGCCATATCGTTTGCTATTCTCTTGATCTCTTCCAGTATTGATATTCTTTCTCTACCTCTTTCACAATAGATCGCCGTGGCTTGTCTGGTGGGAAAATGGGAAGGCCACGGAAAACTATTTTCAGGGCTGCCGACAGTGTGGTTCGAACCCACTGCCCCCGAATGCAAGCTCACAGCTACGCGACACTAACCGCACGGGCAACTCGCTCGGTTGATTTGTTTTAGATTGATTCATTTTAATCACGAAGTTCTTCTCCAAGACTGTACCAATACCATTCAGCAATTTCTCCTCATCTCCTGCAGACTCTGACAAAATAACAACTTGCTTTACTACCTGTTCTCTATGAACAATAAAAGTAGCTATGAACAAACTGTGACCCTGCCTCACTTCTTCACTGCTTCTTTCGTATCCCTCTATTCTTAACACAACAGCTTAATTTCAGTAGATAGGAGATCCTTCTTCCTCCACCGCACTTGATCCCGATCATCCTTAGAATCCCAAAGACCTTAAACTAATCAATGTTATCAAATGCCTATTCCAGGTCAGTACGTGTGTCTTCATTCGGTCATTTAAAATCAGACATACAGACAATATTGCCTCGCATTTTTCCAAAAAAATTTCGGAAGCCGAACTGATCTTTTCTCAATTCGATTTCAACTTTTCTATCCATTCTTTTGTGCACAATTAGTAATACAATTTTACACACGTAGGATACTGAACTAATGTTTCATTGGTTTTCAGAATTGATCTAATAAAGCGGGATATTCTACAAACAGTACACAGGTCTCCATGTTACAGTACGCAACGAATGATTTTAAAACTAAGTGGAATGGTGTAATATGAATAGTAAAACGCCAGTGTGCAAGGGAAAGAGCTCAGCAAACGTTCTTTACGATCATGAAGTCCCGTTATTGTTTCGCCATAAAATACATTTCTCCTTCAAGCACCCTGGGTGTTCCCTTCGAGTTAATTGGAAACACTGCTGCAGCATGTACCAAGTTTCATGTACGAGGTAGAATTATATCAAATGAAAAACCCTCAACGCTTCTTTCAATTCCTGTTAGAGAGATAATGCCAGAAAAGCATCAAGAATTAATTCATTCTCCCAAGAGTAAACGAAGAGTAATGTTTCCTTCAGTTCTAGGCATGACTAATACTTGAAACAACCCACTCATACATCGTGGTTCTGCTATCTGATACGTTGGTAGAACACGTCTTGGCTACTTCCCTAGTCTAGTGGGTACAGTACACTCAATGGCTCAGTCGTTCTGTTCACAAGACCATGGCTTCGATGCTGCTACAGGAAATGGCATTTATTTAAGGCTTTTTTAAATTTGCTTTACGTCACACCGACACAGTTAGATCTTATGACGATCGGGTAGGAAAGGGCTAGGAATGGGATGTAAGTGACCGTGGTCTTAATTGATGGGAAACCACGTAAAACCATCTTCAGGGCTGCGGGCAGTGGGGTTCGAACCCACTACCTCCCGAATGCAAGATGATAGCTACGTGACCCAAACCACGCGCCCATTTGCTCGGTTAAGGGTGTTTAAATGTGAAAGCTCAATGTCGTTGGCTTCCGGTACGTTAATGAACCCGTTTTTCTTTCTCCCGTTCTTAATCCGTTTACCCTCCAGGGTTGGTTTATCCCTCGGACTCAGCGAGGGATCCCACCTATACCGCCTCAAGTGCAGTGTCCTGGGTCGAGGGGACAAAACTGGGGAGGAGGACCAGTACCTCGCCCAGGTTGTCTCACCTGCTATGCTGAACAGGGGCCTTGTGGGGAGGAGGGGAAGCTTGGAAGGGATAGACAAGGAAGAGGGAGATCAGCGACCGTGGTCATAAGTTAGGTACCATCCCGGCATTTGCCTGGAGAAGTGGAAAACCACTTCGCTGGATGGCTGAGGTGGGATTCGAACCCTCCTGTACTCAGCTGACCTCCAGAAGCTGAGTTAACCCCGTTCCAGTCCTCGTAGCACTTTTCAAATTTCGTGGCAGAGCCGGGAATCGAACCCGGGCCTCCGGGGTGGCAACTTACCACGCTACACCACAGAGGCGGGCTAAATGAACCCGTGCGGGAGTAAATTCCAACACCTAGGCACTTGGCGCAACTCAAACGACGTTAAAAGTTATTATTTTTATTATTAAAATCACGTCTCTTAAGACCAATAGTATTCGGAATGGTCGTTAAACAAACTATAATAGTATCAGATCTGTTGATCTTGTTCCTTCATGTAAATTCTTGGATAATCGTGAACAACAGCTCTGTTTATGCACATTTCTCGACACGAAAAAAAGATCAGCTGAAAATTTCTAAGTCCCTCCCCAAAACATGCCCGATTCTTTGGTGCTGAGTATACCTCGTCGTGTTCAAGCATGACTCAGGGCCCGGTATTGATCTGCCATACAATGAAAGGTAATTTAACATTCTAAATCCCACATTACAAACGGCGTGCTTTTGTTGAGCTTCTGTTGCTTTTGCATAGCTAACATGTTGCGTTCATTGCACATACCTCTTCGTAATGCATAACATACGTGTATATATATATATATATATATATATATATATATATATATATATATATATACACAAACACAGCAAAATGGAAAGTGCACTAAGGCAGAATATCCAAAACATTTTTTGTACTGTTGAAGCATACAACATTATTGACAATGTATGCTATTTGCTTTACGTCGCACTGACACACATAGGTCTTATGGCGACGATAGGATAGCAATGGCCTAGGAATGGGAAGGAAGCAGCCGTCGCTCTAATTAAGGTACAGCCCCAGCATTAGCCTGGTGTGAAAATAGGAGACCACGGAAAACCATCGTCAAGACTGTGGGCAGTGGGGTTCGAACCCAGTATCTCCCGGATGCAAGCTCACAGCTGTGCGCCCCTAACCGCACGGCCAACTCGCCCAGTGACAATGTATGTATAGAACAAATGTACGAGGACTATTCAATAATAAGGTAGCATGACTTCTAATTGATTCAATAGTTGCAGCTTGTAGGTATGCGTCCGCACTTGTACCAGATCAGCGTATCTGTATCATGAATTGATACGCGATCATGATACAGCCGCCTTTTGACATGTTATATATACTAAAACAGCACACCCTTTTATCCTCCAAAGCACAAGGAATAAGAAGATAATAATAATAATAATAATAATAATAATAATAATAATAATAATAATGTTATTTGATTTACGTCCCACTAACTACTTTTACGGTTTTCGGAGACGCCGAGGTGCCGGAATTTAGTCCCGCGGGAGTTCTTTAATGTGCCTGTAAATCTACCGACACGAGGCTGTCGTATTTGAGCACCTTCAAATACCACCGGACTGAGCCAGGATCGAACCTGCCAAGTTGGGGTTAGAAGGCCAGCGCCTTAACCGTCTGAGCCACTCAGCCCGGCAGGAATAAGAACATGATTACTCTAAAGCAGTTATTTATCATCCAAAAACGTAAGATCAAAAATATATTGATTTTCTGGCAACAGCCAACTGTAGCTGAGTGGCATTGTCACTAAATTGGAGCCACCACTCAACTGAGGATACAAGACCGAAGGGTGGAAAACTGACAGGTACGTGATACACATCGGTCAATGTACATGATAAAAACTTTTTCACCGGGAGAGTTGGCCGTGCGCGTACAGGCGTGCGGCTGTGAGCTTGCATCCGGGAAATAGTAGGTTCGAATCCCACTATCGGCAGCCCTGAAGATGGTTTTCCGTGGTTTCCCATTTTCACACCAGGCAAATGCTGGGGCTGTACATTAATTAAGGCCACGGCCACTTCCTTCCAACTCCTAGGCCTTTCCTATCCCATCGTCGCCATAAGACCTATCTGTGTCGGTGCGACGTAAAGCCCCTAGCAAATAAAAAACAACTTTTTCTGGATTCCCTTCAATGAATAGCTTCATATTTGATCAAATGAACCACTTAAGGGAAAAATAAATACTATTATGAAGTGCGCTCATAATTAAAAGAAACATTAATAGCAATGCCCACAGTCGTACTCGAACTGGTCGCAGAGAGTATCACACCTTGGCCTCCATCGTTAGGTACTGTCCTGGCATTCACCTGGAGTTGAACTGAGTGACGACGTATGGTCAAGAGTGAAAGTTGTATCCATTCCTTTTCTCACTTGTCGTTAGGAGGTCGATTGCACTGGGATGTGTATCCTCTATAGTAGACTGGAACCCGGGCCATGTAAACCACGACCAACATATGAGTAATTCTCATCTCACACAAAGTGAATTACGACAGTAAAAGTGGTCTTGTAAGGTTGAAATCTGCTCTCGCTGTTGACAGATAATTTCTTGCGCTACTGCATTCGCTAGGTTAGAAGCGGTGAACAATAATCGAGCTGTCTTGGCATCTTCTAACATTCAGACGTGTGGAGAGCTGACGTCGTACCACAAGCTAATTTCTGGCTATGTCCAACTCAGGCGATGTCTTCTGGAAATGAAGTTCTATTTAGTTTTAAGGGTTATTTCGGAATGCAATTACGAGGATCCTAGTTTAAATAAATGTCCTTTTCTTACGTGGGTATGAAAATATTTTCCGCTTTCTTTCGTAGTTCACTCGTTCCTTGTAGCAGGCGTGGTGGTAGTGATAAATAAGTTACAAGATTGTGAGCAACTGCAACGTGACCTCGATAACGTTGTGAGATGGACAGCAGGCAATGGTATGTTGATAAACGGGGCTAAAAGTCAGGTTGTGAGTTTCACAAATAGGAAAAGTCCTCTCAGTTTTAATTACTGCGTTGATGGGGTGAAAGTTCCTTTTGGGGATCATTGTAAGTATCTAGGTGTTAATATAAGGAAAGATCTTCACTGCGGTAATCACATAAATGGGATTGTAAATAAAGGGTACCGATCTCTGCACATGGTTATGAGGGTGTTTAGGGGTTGTAGTAAGGATGTAAAGGAGAGTGCATATAAGTCTCTGGTAAGACCCCAACTAGAGTATGGTTCCAGTGTATGGGACGCTCACCAGGATTACCTGATTCAAGAACTGGAAAAAATCCAAAGAAAAGCAGCTCGATTTGTTCTGGGTGATTTCCGACAAAAGAGTAGCGTTACAAAAAATGTTGCAATGTTTGGGTTGGGAAGAATTGAGAGAAAGAAGAAGAGCTGCTCGACTAAGTAGTATGTTCCGAGCTGTCAGCGGAGAGATGGCGTGGAATGACATTAGTAGACGAATAAGTTTGAATGGCGTCTATAAAAGTAGGAAAGATCACAATATGAAGATAAAGTTGGAATTCAAGAGGACAAACTGGGGCAAATATTCATTTATAGGAAGGGGAGTTAGGGATTGGAATAACTTACCAAGGGAGATGTTCCATAAATTTCCAATTTCTTTGAAATCATTTCGGAAAAGGCTAGGAAAGCAACAGATAGGGAATCTGCCACCTGGGCGACTGCCCTAAATGCAGATCAGTATTGACTGATTGATTGATTGATTGATTGATTGATTGATTGATTGATTGATTGATTGATTGATTGATTGATTGATTGGCTCAGTGGCATCGTCGCTTGTCTCTCACCATGGTCCCGGTCAATACATGTGTTATTTCCGAAATGATAGATCACGCCCTAGTCCTTTGTCCCTTCACTTCCTCGTTTTCTTCAAATCCGGGACCTTAATGTTGTCCTTTAACACCAGTAGCGTACCTTTAAGATGTTAGAAGGTGGTCAGTTAGTTCTTTTGGTAGGTACTAAATATTATTGCTTTATGCCTTGCCTACTACATTTAAGGTTTTCGGAGTCGACAGGGTGCCGGAATTTCGCCCCACAGGAGTTCTTTTACGTGCCGATAAATGTACTGGCACGAGACTGGCGTATTTAAGCACCTTCAAATACCACCGGACAACCTACCAACTTGAGCTCAGAAAGCTAGCACTCTACCGTCTGAGCCACTCAGTACTTCGAATGCCATGGGTATACATTTAAATAGAAACAAAACAGTATTTATAGAGTTGCATCTACGAGTTGCAGAACAGCACACTCCGAATGGCTCAGAAGACTAAAATACTTAGGATGGATAACTAGAATATTCAACCATTTGACAGTTTCCTGCCTTAACCTCCTTCGTAGAGATTCTATTAATCTATGCTGCCTTGCTTGGGAGATTTTGTCACAACCGCAGTTGGGGGACCTTGTTTGCCCCACCTATGCCGAGTTCTCCCACTCCACCCCATTTGTGTCCGCCTCCGTAGCGTAACGGTTAGCATTATTAGCTACCGTCCTCGGAGGTCCGGGCTCGATTCCCGGTACTGCCAGAAATTTAAGAATGGCAGGAGGGCTAGTATGTGGCTAAAATGGTACATGCAGCTCACCTCCATTGGGGGTGTGCCTGAAAAAAGCTGCACCACCTCGGGATGAAGACACGAGTTTGAAATTACCTCCATTTATTTAACCAAAACTGAGATCTACTACGGTTCGCTGTAATGCGACCACATTCTCCTTATAATCATGTGGTCAGGTCCAAGGTGACCAGAGTTTGAGATAGCTCATACATAAGTCTTTAAAAGTGAACTAGTATCCCGTAAACTACCAGAAGTTATTACGTTCCCTTACAATCTATTGACAGAAAATTTCAGTTCTAAACGTTATGCACAGTAGAACAGTGAAACAAGGTTCAAATAATGATATTAATAATAATCAGGGCATGATTAGCTCAGTGTCTTAGCTGCTGGCTTCCCACCCGAAAGGGTAATGTTCAAATCCCGATCTACCTTGGCTTGAGATTTTCATCTCGAAATTCACGTGGCTTCAGGAAGGGCATCAGCCTTAAATCCCGGCCAAACCAAAATGAACCCGGTTGGCTCCAGTGACCACAGAAATAAGTGAGATAAGCTGAATAAATAAATAAATAAATAAATAAATAAATAAATAAATAAATAAATAAATAAATAAATAAATAAATAAATAAATTTAACGTTCTCGTTGATTCGGTTTTACGAGGTGCTAATGTGACCGGAAAGTGATTCCTTATCCGGTTACAAAATCTACTGAAGCGAGATTCCGTAGTTAAGACTTATACATGCCAACCGACTGCGCCAAAGTCCTCAGAGTTGTGTATTGGAGGCGAGAGCGTAACCAACTAGCCTAACTACAGTCCGATTAGCTCTCAAAGATATTGCACTCTGAGATCCTATTTATCATGATGTAAATACATTCTCACTGTGCTCTGTTTTTTCCAGCACTGACCACAGAAAATTCCCAGCTAGCACAATTAAGGAGCAGCCTTCCTCGTAGCACGCGGCTCGCTCGAACTCTAACCGTATCATTTGTTACTTTGTTTCTCAGAATACCTCACGTTGATGGGAGGCCAGGTTCTCCTGCCCGCAGGCGGCGAGACTGGTGTGGTGTGCTCAATACCTCATTCTCTGCTAATTGAATACACATAAAACCTCTTCTATATTTCACTGTTTGGACTGATTAACCTGCAAGCCCTTTCCTTTCCGTAAATTAAAAATATTTAAGTAGATTTCATTCCTCATCACAGGAATAATGAGCTACAGTAAATATTATGAGATATTACACTTCGAAAACACTTGAAAGAATCGGAAAACTTCAGAAATGCTGTATGTAGGAAACTGATAGCAAATTCTCGCTGGGATATCACTCTCTCGTTGGTGTTATATGTAAAAGAAATCGCGCTAATTTGCATTCATGAAATAAAAGGTCCACCTATAAGGGTAATCAATTAATCCAGCTGAGCTGCATTTACGTCAGTCGCCCAGGTGGCAGATTTCCTAGTATGAGCTGGCTACTCACCTCTGGGTTCCGTGGTTCAAATCCTGGTCACTCCATGTGAGATTTGTGCTGGACAAAGCGGAGGCTGGACAGGTTTTTCTCCGGGTACTCCGATTTTCCCTGTCATCTTTCATTCCACCGACACTCCCCAATATCATTTCAGTTCATCTGTCAGTCGTTAATAATTACCCAAGAGGAGTGAGACAGGCTTCGGCATCCGGCACAATTCTTATCCCCGCCGCTAGATGGGGGCTTCATTCATTCCATTCCTGACCCAGTCGAATGACTGGAAACAGGCTGAGGATTTTGAGCTTTCATTTATATAATATTTTAATATAATTATAATGCTATTGGATTTACGCCCCACCAACTACTTTTACTGTTTGCGGAGACGTCAAGGTGCCGGAATTTTGTCCCGCAGGATTCTTTTACGTGCCAGTAAATCTACCGCCACGAGGCCGACCACAGTACTGAGCTAGGATCGAACCTGCCAAGATGGGGTCAGAAGGCCACCGCCACAACCGTCTGAGCCAGTCGGCCCGGCAATATTTTATTATCACAAAATAAGGAAACTGCAGGATTTCTTTTCATTTTTCATACAGTGATCATCACATGTAACCACAACAGGTGTGCAGTGATCTTCCTACCCGTTCTACTGCAATCGATCTGATCCAAGGCGAACAGTTTCCTTGTCAGAATGCGAAGGTGTATTTGCAACTGCCTTGTTATTACACATTCATTCGTTTGTATTTTACTTCTCCACAAGCGAATGTCCCTTTTTGTATTCCGGACGAGGAATAGAAACCACGTCCTTCCAGATGATGCAAGCCTCTGCGAGGCAGTCACCGTACACTCTCCGTCCCCTGGGTAATCACACAGAAGTACAAACTGCTCCGAGGTTGGGTGCATGTTAGATGAGGAATCATTGGCATACGAACAACGCTGTGCTTGTTAGCAACATACGTGCCTACATCTGGTGGGTCGAAGCTAGACTATAGCAATAATATTATAGTCGCTGGTTCATACTTGGATGTTGGGCACTGTGCTTAATAGTCCAGTATACTTAATGTTGACGTGGTTTGTGTGATAACTCTGATTGTTCTGTTTGGCATCTCTGTAAAATTGCGGCTAAGATTTGAAAGGAATGGACGTGTCCTGTTGTATTCTAAATACTATCCGGGCATGTGCCGTGGAAAATCATGGAGAACTACTTCTATGGTACCTAAATAATAATAATAATAATAATAATAATAATAATAATAATAATAATAATAATAATAATAATAATAATAATAATAATAATAATTCCCCATGGCGCAACAGCCCCGAAGGGGCCATCGCCCACCAAGCGACCGTGGCTCAGACCGGAGGTCTGCAGATTACGAGGTGACGTGTGGTTGGCACGACGAATCCTCTCGGCCGTTATTTTTGGCTTTCAAGACCGGGGTCGCTATCTCACCGTCAGATAGCTCCTCAATTGTAATCACACAGGCTGAGTAAACCTCAAACCAGCCCTCAGCTCCATATAGGAATTCCTAACCTGGCTGGCAATAGAACCCGGATCCTCCGGGTGAAAGACAGGCACGCTACCCCTACACCGCGGGGCCGGAATAATAATAATAATAATAATAATAATAATAATAATACATATTCCTTACTGACTGTTACATCTTTCAGTGCACATTCTGCAAGCCTCTGTGAACGAACTAAGCGTCTCCACATTCCACTATTTGCAACTAGCTGTGTGACCTCATTTAGTTCCATGTGCTGTAGCGTTAAATTATTAAAGCGTGTCTAACCATCGTCATAATATTATGATTTATAATAATTATACATAAATTCAGTACTACTATTACTGGTTTTAAGGGACGTCGGACATTCAGAAAGATCTTACCTCAAAAGTTATTCATCAACGTGCCGCTAGTTCATTGACATAAACCTCACACTTATAACTACAGACCGACAACCGACTCTGATAGGAGTTCACCTTGTAACCCAGAGCGTACGAGGCTAGCACCTAACCAAGAGCGATACTTGGCGATTTGACCAAGAGTGTGATTTGCACCCACCTTTCCTCTCAGTTGTCTTTAGGATGCTGAGTGCATCCCATTCCACCCCATAGCATCAAAGTTTAAATCTTTCAGGGTAGAGCTGCGAAATGAACATGGACCAACCAGGGAGGAAATACTACTCTATTCACACCAACATGTTGACGGTTGTCCATTAAAAGGATTCCTATTTTTGTAAAAGGTGACTAAAATGGCCGAATATTTGGAATCGAATTCTACTGCAACACCTTGAGATTTCTTAAGATTTCCATGGTTGGTGGATACAGGAATTGAAGAGCTAGGTACATTTTAATCTGTTTTCACTTAATTAGCTTAATTAACTTAATTCGGCTATGGGCCTATGTTTTCAGAACGTCATCTACCCTGCTCAACAGCTCTTAGAAAATACAAGCATTAACTGAGTATTGTAAGTGTTTTCTTTCTATGGCATTCATTAGTAAAGCATTTTTGTGCATATTACGTTTCATTACTTCTATAACCCAGGACCTTGCAGTTCCGTTTTTCTTGGAAACAGATTAATATCTTTTGCAATAGATACGAAAATAAAACTACCTCTTCCTCCACCACCATCAACATAGTTCTGCATTACAAACAAATTACTTCGTAACTCATTTGAACCTCGGCGTTCATTTCGATATTTGAGATTAACCAGCTGTACATTATTTAATATTCAATTTATCAGTCTTTGCTCAACTCAAAATCTATTCTTTTATATTTGTACGTAGCCTTCTCATGGTTAATTAAATATAATATATTCCTGTGTTAAGATAGTAGTATATATTTAGATTTTAATTTCACCTTGTTTTGAAATCATTGTATATTTTATTCAGTGTGGAAACAGTATGAAAGAGTTTATTAGCTTCAGTGACACATTTTAACTAATATTTTAAATTCAGTTCTCGTTGTTTCATGTTGTAATTCTTGCAGTACATCCTCAATTGTCTTGAAAGCTATCAAAATCCTCCCACAATGGCGCAGAGCTAGCTCGTAAAGAATAAAAGATGTGCCCAACAAGATGGGGAGGAAATGGAGAGTCGTAAGGTGGAGTGCTCGTACTAAAACCAATGTTACTTATTTTACGGACGAGAAGCCATCTCTAGTATCGTTAAGATTTAAAATAAAACGTTGTTTCCCTCGTAAAGACGGTATCCTCCTCCAGTGACCAAACAGTAGGCTCTGGTGTTACATTGTACTCCCGCTTTGGCTTCCTTCCAAGCATGAAGTAGAGAGAAAATGGTGTTATTTGAAAATGACTTTCCTTTTTTCACAGGATCTTACGACATTTAGGAGGCGAGCTGGGATTTGGTAAAGAAAAATCTTGCTACTTCTTGGTGGGTGCCCTTAGAATTAGAGGAAAATGAGCACGTTAGTCATAAATACATGGATGTAAGTGATCACACTATACCACAAGATCACGTTCCGGATTTCACTACTTGGCAGCTTTCCATTCCACTCTATGTTGTACTAACCCCTTCGTTTCAACGGAACCACTGCATCCTACATATTCTATAGTTTTTTTATTGCAGGGCTGAGTAGTTCAGACAGTCTTTGCCGGCCTTCTGAGCTCAAGTTAGCAGGATTGATTCTGGCTCATTCCGCTGGTATTTGAAGTTCTTAAGTACATCAACATCGTATCGGTAGCTTTATTGGCACGTTAGAGATATTCTGCCCAAGAAATTTCTAGCATATCGGCGTCTAAAAAAATCGTAAAAATTGTCAGTAGGACTTAAAACCAACATTATTATTATTATTATTATTATTATTATTATTATTATTATTATTATTATGTTAGTAGGCAAAAGTAAACTTATAGTTTTACACGACTGTTGATACATGATCGTAGCCACGGGATCGCTAGATTTGCGTGGAATGCTAACCACAGGGATGTGAATTTTCATTTCAAAAATTCCATATGCATTGACTGGGATTCGAACCACGAATCGAACCACAGGGACGTGAATATTCATTTCAGAAATTCCACATGCATTGACTGGGATTCGAACCACGACCATCTTGGCAATAAGCTACCCCCCCCCCCACACACACATTTTCCCGCCATATATTTGTCATATTCATGTCATGGCTTCTCCTTACCATTCTTATTCCCCACACTTCCCTCCAAAACCAACTGAACTAGTCCTGGGTGTCTGCAGACAAGTCCTATAAACCTTTTTCTCAATCGGATTTGGATAAAATATTAACCTCTCAGCAATTTGACCACTTGTGGTCCGATCGACCGATTTCACCTTCAATATCTGTCTGTATTAAAATTTTTCAAAGGCATTTTATCTCTTTCTCCCTACACCAGCTATTGCCCACGTTTCACTTCCACATAATGCTGCGCTTCACATATTTTAATATTGCAACTGAAACAGATAAACCAATACTTATAATAAACTCAAATCTTTGCTGCAGTTATGGTACATTTCTACTAAATTATTCATGAGTGTCGGTTGCTCGTATCGTTAAGTAACTTATAAACTCCGTTTGCATTTCCGTAAAGAAACACAAGTTGGATATGTGACACTCTTTAAAAGCTGCCGAATGATTTCTGGTCGCGAAGAATGTATTTTATGGCCCGCTAACTACTTTTCCAGGTGTCGGAATTTTATCCCGTTGGAGTTCTTTTATGTGCCAGTAAATCTAACGGTACGAGGATGACGTATTTATGCATCTTGAAATACCACTCGGGATCAAATCCAGCAACTTGAGCTCAGAAGACCAGTGCTCTACCGTCCGATCTACTCAATACTGCTATGGTGCAGAAGCGTTTGGTTGCTTACGACGCCCCTAGGCTTAGGACTAAATCTTCTAGGGTTCCATAAATTATTTACTGCATGTATTTATTATTTCGTGTTAGTTTTCTAAAATAGCACTAACACATGGAGGGTTACCGCGAAGTAAAGATGAGAATGGGCTGGGATTAGATTAGATAAGATGTTTTTACTTATCCTGGCAATATCAGAGATATGCTCCCTTTCTTACACTTAACCAGTCTGAATCTAGAACACTTAATAATAACTACTTTTAAAGGATGGAAACAAAATTATGAAACGATAATATGAAGTAAAGAATATGTTAACAATAAAAACAGTAAGAGTATCAATAAAATGATCAAACCTAGTGATATTAAAGTAGAATCATATCATATATAAAAACAAATTGTACGTACATAAAAACCTATGAATATTAAATACTAAATACCGGGCGAGTTAGCCGTGCGGTTAGGGCCGCGCAGCTGTGAGCTTTCATCCGGGAGATAGTGGGTTCGAATCCCACTGTCGGCAGCCCTGAAGATGCTTTTCCGTGGTTTCCCATATTCACATCAGGCAAATGCTGGGACTGTTCCTTAAAGGCCAGGGCCACTTCTTTCCAAAAATCCTAGCCCTTTCCTATCCCATCGTCACCATAAAACCTACTTGTGTCGGCGCAACGTAAAGCCACTAGCAAAAATATATTAGTTAGACTCATACTAATTAAAAGAATAAAAAATATATAAACATTTCAAGAAGATGCCGAAATATCGCCTTCAGTTTAGAGGTGAAGAGATGGAATAGAACGAAGAAGAGGAAGATTTTTTTTTTTTTTTTTTTTTTTTTTTTTTTTGCAATTTGCTTTACGTCGCACCGACACAGATATGTTTGACGGCGACGATGGCATAGGGAAGGGCTAAGAGTAGGAAAGTAGCTGCCATGGCCTTAATTAAGGCACAGCCGCACATTTGCCTGGTGTGAAAATGGGAATCCACGGAAAACCATCTTCAGGACTGCCGACAATGGGGGTTCGAACCCACTGTCTACCGAATTCAAGCTTACAGCTGCGTGACACTAACCGCACGGCCACTTGCTCGGTAGACGAAGAAAATTATCTGTGAAAGAAGAGGAAATTAAAGAGAAAAATAGGAGGAGGTGTTCTGAGGTCACAACTACATGATTCATTCACGTTTTCCTAATATTACGACACAAGGATTAGGGAGCATGCGGGTGTGGCCTTGATGAAGGTACAGCTACAGTATTCGCCTGGTGTGGAAATGGGAAATCGAGGAAAGCCATCTTCAGCGCTACCGACAGTGGAGTACAGTCTTCGGACTGTAAGCTTACAGCTATCTGACCCGAACTGCGCAGCCATCTATCTAGTTATGCATGAATATATATATTTTGTGATATCTGAAGCCATCTCTTTTCAGTTTCGACTCCGTCAGGTTCCTCAGTCTGCTGAAGCGAATTTTGAATTACAAATGCATAAACTACCTGAAAAAAAGAAAATATACGGTAACATAATTATGCCTGAAAATGAGACACTTGATTTTCAATTGTTTAAAATATTAAAAATGTATGTATGTATGTATGTATGTATGTATGTATGTATGTATGTATGTATGTATGTATGTATGTATGTATGTATGTACGTATGAAACAAACTCGTGGCACATTCAGCCTATAAAGTGCTTTGGTTTGCTGCCCAGCCAGATGGTCTGCAGATATTGGAGTGTAACATGGTCAGCGTAACATCATCCTCATGCATTGTACTTGGCTTTCTTGACAGGGTGTGCGTATGTTCTTTTGAAAACCAATCATATCAGTTCAAGTGAAATAAAGTGTGTATTTAGATCTCTAGTACAATCATAACTCGTCGATAGATAAAATTCCTTTGCATATATTGCTGTTTGAATTGTCCTTTAATGCACTGATACACTGCAATGCTATGATCATATAATCTTAACAAGTAATTCAGGTGCTAGATGAACGACCTCCATATTTCAGAGCGAATAAATACGACGTTGTCTCGGTTATATTTTAGCGCGAACCGACAAGACATAAACATCAGCCTACACAGGAAAACACCTAATAGAATCTCTAGTTGATGGTTTTATTTGTTTTTTTTTCCATTTTCAGCACTTGAAGTTTAATAGTTCGCATTTGAAGCTCACCTATACAAGCAGGTCTATACTAACAAGTTCTGTGCACATTCTGGTACATACTATGAGGATCCACTTCTTCTTCTTCTTCTTCTTCTTCTTCTTCTTCTTCTTCGCAATCAGTTTAACTTCTAGGTATGGTTGTTCCCTCGGACTGAGCGAGGAACCCCACCTATACCGTCTCAAGGGCACTATCCTGGGCATGAGATTTTGGGTCGGGGGATACAACTGGAGAGGAGGACCAGTGCCTCGCCCAGGAGGCCTCACCTGCTATGCTGAACAGGGGCTTTGTGGGGGATGGGAAGATTGGAAAGGATAGACATGGAAGAGGGAGGAAGCGGCCGTGGCCTTATGTTGGGTACCATCCCGGCATTTGCAGTGAGCAGAAGTGGGAAACGACGTAAATCCACTTCGAGTATGACTGAGGTGGGAATCGGACCCTCTCTACTCAGATGACATCCCGAGGCTGAGTGGACCCCGATCGAGCCCCCGTACCACTTTTCAAATTTTATGGCAGACCCGGGAATCGAACCCGGGCCTCCGGAGGGGTGGCAGCTAATAACTCTAACCACTATACCACAGAAGCGGATATGATGATCCACATCTTCTCCAGGAGCTCTTGGAAGTTCAATAATAAATAAATATGCTTTACATTCAACGTTTCTTCGTAGTGTAACGGTTAGTTTTGTTTCCTGCCATCCTCGGTGGCCCAAATTCGACTCCAGGTACTGCCACAAATTTAAGACTGGCATGGGGGCTGTTATGTGGTTAAACTGGTCCATGCAGCTTACCCTCATTCGGGAGTGTGCCTGAAAGGAGCTACACCGCCGCGTGGCGAAGACACGAATCTACGTGTATGTCCGGCTCCACGGCTAAATGGATAGCATACTGGCCTTTAGTCCAGAGGGTCCCGGCCGGTCAGTGATTTTAATACCCATTGGTTAATTCCTATGGCTCAGGGGCTCTGAATGTGTGTGCCGTCTTCAGCATTAGAGTTCATCATAGGTAAAGCGCCATTCTGACAGACGCGCAGGTCGCCTATAGGGTGTAAAGTCGAAAGACTGCACCAGGTCTCTTCGGAGACCACATGTCATTATTATTATTATTATTATTATTATTATTATTATTATTATTACTAGGAATGTAATCGTTACAAGTAATTCGATTACTTTTAGCTGATTACTTCCAAAATCTGTTGACTCACTAGTACTACAGATAGCTTTTATATGTGAATAACTGGCAACTGGAAATTCTAAGTTCCCATGGAGGGAATTAGATTCTTTTCCACCAATAGAGCATATAAAAAATCAGATCAAAAATTAGATGGATGGCTTTTCCGGCATTTGCTCCATTTGGAATTGCTAGGCGGGCATTAATTCCGTTGTGGAGTTTTATCTCCCGTATGCAGTTATCAGACTGTGCTTCATAAATAAGCTTCTGATAAGTTCACTTGCATACACCCCAGCGTCAGTGGGTAGGGTCTGACACATCCCACTCTGAAGAGTCTAGTGTCAGACCTAAGACGAAACGCTGGTTAATAGAGCAAATGCCGGAAAAGCCATCCATCTAATTTTTGATCTGATAACTGGCAACTGTCAAAATAAAATACTGAGTTATGATCGACATCAATTATCACATTGTCAAAACTTTTCCAAGAAGTCACTAAGTTGCTACACAAGTTTGAAATCTATTCCAGAGAGTGGTATATATTCAAAATTTTCACCTTTCATAAACGGAGACTCGTGCCTAACGTCATCCTCTGCATCACCATCCGGTTCTATGGCTGAGTGGTCAGCGTTTTGGTCTTTGGTCCTCTGGGCCCCATGTTCGATTTCCGGACAGGTCGAGGGATTTTTATATTAAACGGTTGGTTCTTTTAACTCCGGGCTGTCCCCAACATTCCTGCATCTCACACACCACATACAGAAGTGTTTCTCATACACGAGAGACGCCACCCACCCTTGTCGGAGGGTATGGCAATAGCCAGGCGAAATTATATTATTATATCATCACTATCATCATCATCAACATGAGTTTTTGACCTAATGATATCATGATAGGCACCTGCTTTTGATCGAATTCGCTTGGGGGATAACCGAGTTCGTAAGTGATAAGAGTGATGGAAAAATAACTCTCTCAATGATCCATACAGGGTTAAGCATTTGTGAACTGCCATTGCAATGGCACACTTCTACAGTAGTAGGACAACACAGAACTGAACCTAGTCGAAAGTTTGCAAATGCGTTCCAAAATATCTCACTAGGACTCGAGTTAATGTCCGGGTGGTATCGTTTTTCAGAACGACTTACTTGTGGCTGATGACCACGATGTTCCAAGTTGCTGAGGCGAGCGAGCCCGGGCGGGTGTCCTCGGGGCATTGTCAGTTCATCTCCAGGCCGGGCGTGGCTTACCCCACCAGGAAATTTACTGCTCTTTTTTTCCTGTGAAATTAGGGTTCTGAGCTCCATCCACCGTTCCTTTCACAAGCATTCCTTAGTCGAGGTTATGAGTGAACAGTATGAGTTCATAACCATAGACCTACTTAATATCTCTAGGCCAACAGCTAAATAAAGCTTCGTTTCGATACTTCATTACGACTTGCTGCCTCGATCATGGCAGATGTATACGCTCCATGGTAGATAGGCCTATTTCAACTCTAGAGCTAAAACACTTCACCTGTCACCACTCTGGAACAGGATCTAGTTATAAAATATTTACGGGAACTTTAACTTGTCAACTGCTATTTGCACTGTCAAACCGTCACAGAAATTTAATTCCACATAAAGCGGGATCTGTTTTATGTAAATTCCGTATCTCTCCCCTTGTAGATATATCTGAACCTAGCCCGTCAATCGCTGCGCATAAAGGGAAACTGCTCACGCTCCGATGGCCGGAACACAATGAACTAAAACGAATAAGAGACGAAACAAAATATCCAATGTTGATGACTACGCGAGGTTGTGCGGTGCGTACGGAACAACAAAGGCGAGCGGATTTACTCTCATTTCTTCCACAGATGATGGAACAGTAATTTAACGCTCTTTCTACACTCGAATTTCTCGTCTTCTCATGAAACCCGACAGGGTAAATCAACTCTCCCCGCTTCGTAATCTCAGGTACTATTACCAGGCTTTTGATGAATAGCATGGGGTAAAATCTTGAAGTAAGCTTGCGGTAAAATGTGAATTCAGTGTAATATTACAACATGCAAAGTACAATGTTGCCTACACTAATTTTAATCAAGGCATTGTGTATGAGTCCGCCTCTGTGATGTAGCGGTTAGTGTGATTAGCTGCCACCCTCGGAGGCCCGGGTTCGATTCTCGGCTTTGCCACGAAATTTGAAAAGTGGTACGAAAGCTGGAACGGGGTCCACCCAGCCTCGGGAGGTCAACTGAGTAGAGGTGGGTTCGATTCCCATCTCAGCCATACTCGAAGTGGTTTTCCGTGGTTTCCCACTTCTCCTCCAGGCAAATGCCGGGATGGTACCTAACTCAAGGCCACGGCCGCTTCCTTCCCTCTTCCTTGTCTATCCCCTCCACTCTTCCCATCCCCTGCAGGGACTCTGTTCAGCATAAGAGGTACTGGTCGAGGTACTGGTCATCCTCCCCAGTTGTATCCCCCGAAGCTCCAGGACAATGACCTTGAGGCGGTAGAGGTGGGATTCCTCGCTGCGTCCGAGGGTAAAACCGACCCTGGAGGGTAAACAGATAAAGAAGAAGAAGAAGTGTATGAGGTGCTGGATCAGATACTACTTTTGTACGAACTCGCATACGATACATAATTATTTCTCCATGACACATTACCTGGATGTTAATGTACATTACTGTAGATTCAGAATATCTACTATACTGCGTTCGAAGCATGAAATAAATTCTGATATTCTTCCAAATTAAACCAACACTTGACTAGTGTGACAAATTCTCTACGACATTTCTCATTACGTACCGGAGTTAGGCACTGATATACGTACATTGATTCATAAGGGAAAGGAATAATATTTTAAACGGATATCCTTCCTCTAGTTATCTCAAATATTGCAGTTTTACACCATAACCTCTCTTGCCACAATAACTGCGTTTTTGCATTCCTGCACTGTTGACGAAGTATTTATATTTGTTTGACAAATCTCTCTTCTAATAGTCACACACATTCATTTCATAAAATACAACAAACATCTTTCAAGCACCTCGTAGACTTGGCGAGAGTGAACCTATTGTTGCTATTTTGCTTTACGTCGCACCGACACAGATATTTCTTATGGCGACGATGGGATAGGAAATGCCTAGGAAGTGGAAGGAAGCGGCCGTGGCCTTAATTAAGGTACAGCCCAGGCATTTGCCTGGTATGAAAATGGGAAACCACGGAAAACAATCTTCAGGGCTGCCGACAGTGGGGCTCGAACCCACTATCTCCCGATTACTGGATACTGGTCGTACTTAAGCGACTGCAGCTATCGAGCTCGGTGGGGTGAACCTAGACTGACCTGATGTTCCTATGAGTTAATCTCTAACAGAGTATAAATATGTAACCATTAATGCCAAAGAACTCGATATTATGTGTTATCTCAGCGTTTTTCGAAAGTCGCTATTATCTAGGATTCATTCCCGCCATTTCAAGAAACCTGATGATGGCTCCCGTGGCTAAAGGAACACATGAGTGGAAGTTACTGTACGGTAGAGTCCATCTCCTCCTCATATATCCTGCGAGCTGTTATTAACAGAAGAGCGCCTTACATTTGTGGTTACCAGCAACTTCGCCCTGAAGGGAAATAATAAACATTTCTCCACTGGCTCCCTTCAGACCTAAAAGTTTCAACCTCTGAAGAAGACCCTCTATCTCATCTCACAATTGCATTTAAGCGTTATTTGGTATCTTCGCATATACATTCGAGTTTTATCAGAAAAAAAGTAGCTGAAAAAATTGGCATTCATTTGGATTTCTACATACTGTTGCTTGGAATATGTTGTAGTGTGCGAAGGATTTACCGAAGAACACCGTGAGCATTGAAATAAAAAGTGATGCTCATCAAAACAGCTTAAATATTATCTAACGCTGGATTCTGAGCTCCAGTTCGTGGGTGTGATCCCTGCTCAGTCCGATGGTAAACTATACGAAGGTGCTCAAATACATCAGCCTCGTGTTGGTAGATTTATGGGCACGTAAAATAAAAATTCTGGCACCTCGGCATCTCTGCAAATCGGAAAAGTATTTAGTGCGACTGTAAAAACCAGTAACATTATTATTATTATTACTATTATTATTATTATTATTATTATTATTATTATTATTAATTTTATGTCCCACTAACTACTTTTACGGTTTTAGGAGACGCCGAGGAATTTGGTCCCACAGGAGTTCTTCAACGCGCCAATAAATCTTCCGACACAAGGATGACATATTTGAGCACCTTCAAATACCACCGAACTGAGCCAGGATTGAACCTGTCAATTTTATTATTATTATTATTATTATTATTATTATTATTATTATTATTATTATTATTATTATTATTATAGGTGTTCACACTCTGCTGTGCTTATGCCCAGATATTAACTACAAGTGCCAATGTTATGAACTTAAGGATACTGAAAAGGACCTCTAGGTGTGTTTCTCCTTCGTTCTCCTTGATCGATCGAGAGGTCATATACGACACTTCCTTCACATCTTATTCTGACGATGTTCACTTAGCACCGCCCTGGGGGGGCATGTGTAGGGTAATTTAAGGTTAAACCAATGGACATGAGCAACATTTTTTCAAAAGACTCCAAAAGTAGAGTACATAATATAAATGGTGGACTCCCTCAGGGCTCTAGATTGGTCACCTATTACCCAATCTGTACACTATGACCTCCCTTTAATCAAAACCAACACCAAGGCTTCGATGAGTCTGATTCGATGGTCTCATCAAAATTTAACATACTAGACAATTACTTCTAACAGAAAACTGTCGTGTCTACTTTCCACTTGCGGAAGAGAAGTTCTATGTACAAACCAACGATATCATTCACAGGAGAGAATTTACAACACTGTAGTAACCCAAGATACCTAGGAGTTACTCTGGACAAACTGTAATCTGTAAATAATTATAACATTTTTTAAGTCACGAAATAAGGCATAAAAAGTTACATCCATTTTAGGTCTACTACTAGACCAAAACCACATACACTTACATGTGATACTGTCTGTAATTTTCAGATAAGGCATGGAAAGTAACAACTATGTACTGAACCCATGACCTTTGAGTCACACGGAACCAGAGTCCTAAAGTCATTACATGAGGTCCCATATAAATTACAAGTCAGGAGCTCTAGCTACATTTTTTATGTCTGACCAGAGACGGCACGTGGAGAAACAGGTGGTAGGTCTCATTCTCACCCTGAAAAAATTACGTCACCCGCTCGTATAAAAGGAGCGTGGATATGTTGGACATTTTTTCTAATAAAAAGTACTTTTTATGAAGAACTGCCGACAAAACTGCCGTAGTAAACGTTAGGAAATTGTAAGTAAAACCTTTTTCATTATCGATACAGCTTTTAGACCGCTAAATAGCTTCAGAAGGAAATTTGTCAAAAGACGCGCCTGTTCGTTCAAACTCTGTTACATCGACCAAATATAGCGCCTATCTTATGAGGTAATTTAACAATTCAATTGGTTAAGATAAATCCTTAAATGCTTATCAATAACACTGCTACTAAACTAAACAACTATGTGTTAGATCGAGACCTGCATTCAGTACATTTTTATGGAGTATAAAAAGTGTCTGTAAAAATTTTGGCGGTAAGTGCAAATGGCATGAGAGTGAGAATAAACGGTATAAAAGTGCGACGCGCCATTTGCAACCTCACATTGTGTCCATTGAATTCGAGGTGAGTCCACGTATTTCAGAGTAACTTTATAAACCTGCGTTTGAAAGACTAAGTTCCAAGGGAAGATAGGTTTTTGCCGAAGGTAGCTGTAACATCATCTCCAAGTGGAGACAGGTTTTAAAAGTACGGAATCGTAAACATTCTGTGAACTACGATTTAAACTGTTTTGTTATAGGGTTGAGGTCGGCAAAAATTATAAAATCAGTCAGTCAAAGTATTCTTCCGATAAAAGTAATCGACAGTATTCCAAGCGAGTTATCCTCACGTCATTTTTCAGGGACAGGTAACAGACAGTCGTTCGAATGCCGCGATCCTGCAATTCCTGCAATTGAAGTTGTACATATAATTATATTATTCCAATGTATTGCGTGTGCGGGTCGGTATTCGACAGACGTGTTCGGTCCGTGCAAGTAAGAGAACGTGTGAAGGGCAATTTTTTGTTTATGTCATTATTTTCAGGTGAATGGAAATAAAATTAAAATAAAAGGAAAATATGTTTTTTAAAGCCACTATCTGTCGAGATAGCTAAATAAAAGATTGAGAGGCTGGTGAATCTGTAAAGATGGGAGACGACGTACGAATACAGGTATGTGAATTACCACCTTTCTAAAATTCTTTTATTTATTTCATGATGTCATGTTTTCCCGTGTGTGTATCTGTGACGCATTTTGGTCACCCTTTTATTTCGTGAAAATGTCAGAGAAATATGACAAAAGGTCATTTGTTTGTGTTTCTTGGGTAATCGGGAAAGTCGTGAAACTAGCGTGTGAAGTGTTGTGGAGTAGCAGATTTTGATGGTTGAGAAACGAATATAATGTCTAAAGCAAAGTATCATTTCCGTACGTTTATTTTCTATATTTGTGGCTTGTCAAAGTTAAGATACTGTAATGGTTATAGCGTCCGCCATGCCAACTTGCTACGGGACCGGCTCGTCACCGTATTCGGCTCACCCCCTTACATCAACCGCGCCAATCACGAGCAGCACTTACGTGCTAGGCGAGCCCCACTCGCTTCCGCTCGCGGTCCCGTAGCAGAGGAGCATGGAAGTGACTCCTCGATTAATCTGGAGTCTTCCATTTCGCGAGGTTCCTGGATCCATCGAGCATCCGGACTATTCTAGAAGGGCCAGCGCAGGTATATAAGAGAGGAACGACCTGCCTGCAGTCAGTGAGAGTTAGACTGAGTTAGTGAGTTAGTGAGTGAGTGAGAGCGAAATTGAGTTCGCTGGTAGCCTGGGCTGGGGATGTCAGCCTGATGGAGTATCTGCTTGTTGGAGCCGAGGGCTCGTTCCTGTTTGCCTGACGTCGTGTGTGTGTGTCTCTTGGATCCAGCTGCTGGAGAAGAACTTTGGGTGTTCTGGAGCAGCGCGAAGAGAACACAGGGTGCCGACGTGTTCAGACTGCGAACGGAGTTCGACGGATTGAGTGAACAGCGGATACTATACCGACCTGTGAGACTGACGTGTAGGCTGTGGACCGTGACAGCGCTAACGAGTGTGACTGATTGGCTGAGAGAGTGTAGTGTAAATAATCGATGACTCTGTGTGTGTGTATCATTGTAGATGGAACATGAGAAACTAAGAGAGAGCGCGAACCGTGTAATTGTACATGTGTGAGTTGTAAGCTCGGCAATCGTGTGTGTGCGTGGGTAAATGTGTAACTGTAGTGCTTAGATAATAAATCTTCGAAATAGGACGCTACCAGGCTCTGTACTCATTTAAATACTTATTTATCCCGCCAACACGTCAAAATATTAATTTATCGTAAAATTCTGTTCGATGTAAAGATGAAATTCATGTGAGCGTAATCAGTGGTTATTCAGTTAAAGCTGGCGTGAAGGCACACCGTTGTGTTAAGCGATGTAAATATTTGTCAAAGGAAGTTACGAGGCGAGATCGATAAAATTTGTTACAGAGATTGCTATTCCAAAGTCTGTTGAAATCTGTGTAGAGTTCTGTGTAGAGTTGATGAGAGAAGATAACGATAAACATGTTGTAAGTCAAGTTGTGAGTTTCGATTTGGAGATATTAGATCAGATAATGCGGGGAGAAATGGTTAGTTGTTTGTGTAACAGCATTGTGGGTCACCCAAGAGAGATATTCCATATTATTGTCGTGTCGAGATTTTGTGTTAAGCGAGTGTTTCAAGTCTTGCGAAAATGGAGGAGGAATAAAGGATTGTGGATCAGTTTGTTGAAACCCTGTAGTGTTGATGCAGGGATGTTCAGTGTAGGACCCCGAGAAGTTATTCTGTGTAATTTATTGAGATGGGAATAGGGTCAATCCATAATTAGGAGTCCATGTGAAACCGTAGGACCATGATGGCTAAGAATATTTGAGTGACGTCTTAAATTAAATCTCTTCGCATAATCTATGTGGATCAAGAACTATATTTCATGCGAATTGCCAGCGAGGCAAGTTATATCCTTTCATTTGACGCAGGTTAAAATACGAATAACATGTGTTTCGTCTGAAGATAACGTGGGGAGACTCGTGTCCCGTTTCTCTAGCCAGCTGTTAGGTAGTCGATTTAGTTCGCTACTAGAATCGACTAACTGTAACTGAGATTTGTCGTTCATAGTAAAATGTTTGGAATTAGATTTTATTCTTTAGAAGAGACTCGTTTTAATAGAGATTTGAATTCATTTCTGAAGCGACGGGAAGGTTGGAGATAACCATTTTCAGGGATGTCAAAATTTGAGAATCAGTAATGATATTGTCTGACATTATCCGTGGGTTGTACAAAGTCTTATTTTGAATGTTACGAAGCGATCTGACATAGATGGTTATTTTACGTTGTGTGTTAATTTATACAGATTTAATGTTAGGATTATCCAAGCTAGTTTCTTAATCATTGTTAGTGTTATAACGTAAGCTTACTGAATGACGTAAATAAATAAATAAATAAATAAATAAATGGTATTGGTGAGTATATAAAATGTATTCGATTTTCAGCAGCAATGAAGGAAGTACTGTATGAACAATGGGACAATTGTGTAATTAAATAATTAGGGATTTTAAAGAAACCATTCGTCCGAGGTAGATAAAATTTGTTGTTAATTAGGATTATGAGATTATTTCAATTTATTAAATTATTAAATGGAGTGAAATCGTATTTTGAGAACCAGCTTAAAACCAAGTGATTAACTTGGAAATGTATTCTGGAAGTCTTAATTTTATTTGCTGGGAAATCTCAACTTATTAACGTAACAATTAAGGGGACATGTCGGATGGCAAATGAAGTTACAGCAACAAGTGTTGAGAGCGTGTGTTGTTGTTGTTGCTATCATTTTTTAATTTTGATGTGTTCAGCATCAGATGTGCTGGGGATTTATTACTGTAGAAACCTTGGTCATCAACTCCTGTAACTTAATTGTGTTCAGCCTTCAGCTTAAAAATTTGGACGGTCATGGGGTCATTAACCTCAGTGACTTAGATTAGGGCCGTCTGGCAATTATAGCATCATTTTCCTTGCGGTCATCATCCATAATGACTTTAACGTAAATTACAAAGTTAGATGTCGGTCCATGACATAGTCGCAGGTCACATCGATTCAATTAAGGGCACATGCCGTACAACCACTGTGTGGCACATACCGATTGGACTGCCTAAATTATACCAAGAGTCCAGAGCTCGTGCTACGGGGGCTGGATCATCACGAATCATTATGATGGTACATGCAGTCTCACATGGAAGCCGATCTTAGAGATCTCCAGACTTTATTTATTTCACTTGAAGTAAAACACAACAGTAAAAGGTTCTGGTCACTTATAAATAACAGAAGAGACAATAAACGAATACCGGAAGTAGTAACCTGGGACCAGTCTGTAGCCAGTGGAGCAGATAGATCTGAATTATTTAATGAATATTTTACCTCTAATTTTGTTAAACCTGTGCAATATGTTGAGTTTCCTAAATGTAAACCTGTTACTTCCCATAGCCTCAGTAATATTTCTACCACTGAATCTGAAGTGTACTCCCTACTTTCGTCTTTGTCAGAAAATAAACCCACTGGTCCTGATGGTCTCAGTCCTATCTTCCTTAGGAATACAGCAGTAAGTCTTTCATACCCTATTAGTGTGATATTCAATCGGTGCTTCTCAGTCGGCTACTTTCCGAGCTCCTGGAAACTTGCGTATATCACACCAGTTCTTAAAGGTGGACAGAGGTCGGATATTGCAAATTATCGCCCGGTCTCTATATTACCTGCTTTATCAATCATTTGTGAAAGGATCATCCATCAGCATTTGCTTGCGTTTACAAATCCCTATATATCCCCTCAGCAGCATGGTTTCCTTCCTGGAAGCTCCTGCGTAACTAACTTGGCTATCCTCCTCCATCATGCCACGTCTGCCATCCACGCGGGCTCTCAACTTGATGTATGCTATATCGACATCGCGAAGGCCTTTGATACCATGGATCACACCCTTCTTGTGCACAAACTTTCTGAACGGTTTAACGTGCATGGGAGACTCCTAGCTCTAATTAATAGCTTTCTGAGCGAAAGACTACAGCGCGTTGTTCTTGATGGATGCAGTTCTTCTCTCACCACCACCCTCTCTGGTGTCCCGCAGGGTAGTGTCCTTGGTCCACTTCTTTTTGCCCTGTTTATTGATGACCTTATCGATACTGTTTCCCATCATTCATGTGAAATACTGCTCTTTGCTGATGATTGTAAAATCTTCAAGCAGATCGATTCTCCTACAGATACGATCCAATTGCAAAATGCACTTGATTCACTATCAGGTTGGTGTACTACATGGCGTCTTAAACCTCATCCCTCCAAGTGTTCCACCATTTCGTTCACACTTCGTAAATCCCCCGTTCTACAACAATATCACCTACTGAAGCAACCGATTGCTCTTGTTGACAATCAAAAAGACTTAGGAGTGCATTTTGACAGTAAATTGTTGTTTGTCTCGCACATAAACAGGGTTACCTCACGTGCTATGTCACTCCTTGGTTTACTGTACAGGTTTTCTGACATCACAGATGTGAATGCCCTCCGAGCATTCTACGTTTCCTGTATCTTACCTATTGTTGAATACGCCTCTCCAGTCTGGTCCATTTCTGCTTCTTCAAACCTCTGCCACCTTGACCGTGTACAATCTTTTTTCTGTGCTATCGTCAGAGCCAGGGTCCCTGCATGTCGCAATCTAAGCACTATCCAAGTGCTTGGGAAACTGAACCTCAAGACTCTTTCTGCTCGGAGGAAAGTAGCCGACCTAAAGCTGCTATACATAGCAGTTAATGGTCTGTTTAGGTCTCCAGATTTAGCTTCCTTATTTCCCCTCCACGTCCCATCCCGTAATACCAGAATGAAGACCCTATTCCATACTCCTTACTCCCGGCTTTCTCTCGCCCAAAGGTCCCTTTCGGTACGTATTCCAGCAATGTTTAATACATTATCTATCAACAACAACCTAGATCTCTTCGTAACGTTTCCTTCCTTCTGTCATGATATTTATCATATAACTTAATTTTCCTTCTTGTTCTTTCCCGTTCTGCTCCTGTATTTACTGTAAATGTATTTTTCTTCTTTAATAACGTTGTTTATGTAAATATGTATTATATATGATTGTACAGTTTTTATTGTGTATATTCGTGTCCTTTGTAAGTATTTATATATCTTTCATTTTAGATTCATATCTGTTGTACATAGCTCAGATCGTTGTAATTCGGCGTTATGCTGTTGCTGATCCTGAATAAATAAATAAATAAATAAATAAAAGTAAGCAAGCTTGTGATATGATACGGTACTACGTTGAATCCGAACCACTGGGAGATGACTTTTAATTACATAGCCTACGTTGGCTGAGAGGCCACCTTTCTAAGAAGAGGCTATGTTACTCGCTTATCACGCCCCAAGGCTCATACAGCCTTGGTACAACCACCCGGATGGTCCGCAGATATTGCAGTGTCATGGGGTCATCGATGAGATTTCTCAGCCGCATTACTTAGCTTTTTGTCAAGGTCGCAGCCCTCCGACTTGAACCACATCGTACTGTCCTGTAAGAAGTACTCCCAACAACAGAACCATCTGCACTCTTCTTTGGTGAAGTTAAATACCCCACTGTCAAATTCAATTGCCATCCTGTTATTAAACCTTACTGCACAAGTATGCGCTGTAATTTGCCAATAGTTATCAGACTGTAATATTAGTTATAAGGTATGACTTTCTTTTCAACCATGAAATGTATATACCGTACCATAAATGTATGCTTACTTCGATTCCTGGCAGGGTCGGGAATTTTAACCATAATTGGTTAATTCCGCTGGAACTCGGGCTGGGTGTATGTGTCGTCTTCATCAGCATTTCATCCTCATCGCGACGCACAGTTCGCCTACGAGCGTCAGATCAAAAGACCTGCATTTGGCGAGCCGAACTTGTCTTTGGGCACTCCCGGCACTAAAAGCCATACACCATTTAATTTAATTTAGACCTGGGTTATTTGAAGGTGTTCAAATACGTTAGCCTCGTGTCGGTAGATTTACTGGTACGTAAAAGAACTCCTGCGGGACAAAGTTCCAGCACCTCGGCGTCTCCGACAACCGTAAAAGAGTAGTTAGTGGGACGTAAAGCAAATAACATTATTATTAGACCTGGGTTAAAATCCTTGTATATCGTGCGAGCTGGCCATGCGGTTAGGAGCGCACAGCCGTGAGCTTACATCCGGGAGATAGTGGGTTCCAATCTCACTGTTAGCAGCCCTGAGGATAGTTTTCCGTGTTTTTCTCGGGCAAATCCTTAAAAGAGGTGAGCTGCATGTACCAGTTTAATCGTATACCAGCCCCCTTGCTCTATCATAAATCTCAGTCAGCACCAGGAATCGAACCCAGGGCCCCGAGGACGGCTGCTAATAGCACTCAGCATTACACAGTCTACCATATTTAAAGACCTAATTCATCTACCCTTGCCGGACTGAGGGGCTCAAGTTGACATGTTTGACTCCAACTCAGTCCGCCAGTACGTAAACGAACTCGTGTAGGATAGCATTTTCGGCACCTCGACATCTCCGAAGACCGTAAAAGTAATTAGTGAGATGTCAAACTTATCTTTACGGTTTTCGGAGTCGCCGAGGTGCCGGAATATAGTCCCGCAGGAGTTCTTTTATGTGACAGTAAATCTACCGACACGAGGCTGACGTATTTGAGCACCTTCAAATACCACGGGACTGAGCCAGGATCGAACCTGCCAAGTTGGGGTCAGAAGGCCAGCGCCTCAACCGTCTGAGCCACTCGGACCGGCAACATTATTATTATTATTATTATTATTATTATTATTATTATTATTATTATTATTATTATTATTATTATTATTATTATATAATTCTCTGGGGCCATCAAGGACCACGTTAAGTCTTGTTGCATTTGACACTGAACTTGGCCTTCTTTAGAGCCCAAATGTCCCTCATTCTTTGTGAGTGGGCCTGCTTACGCTCCTCCGTCCAAGGGGCACCGTGTCTTCTCTTCGGTTGCTCGTCTCGGTTTAGCCCGTTCGTCAATATTTTCTTGCGGAAGAGATCTCTGTTAAAGGCGTCTTCAGCTGAGATATGTAGCATTTGAAGGTCTTCTTTGGTATTTCTAAACCAGGGAATTGTGGTTTTGGGGTTTGAATCAAAAAAGTGAAAGATTTCTTTAGTTAACTTTCTTCCGTCCATTCTTTTCAGATGACCGTAAAATCGTACCCGTCTTTTTCTGATTGTGTCGGTAATTTTCTCTATTTTGCTGTAGACTTCCTTGTTGGATCTCTTTTGATGGATTCCATTTCTGTACTTTGATCCCAAGATTCCTCACACAATTTTGCGTTCTCTTTTCTCCAGTTCTTCAAGGAGTCCTTTGTTGGCATTTAGAGACAGGGTTTCGGATGCATATAGAACTACTGGCTTCAGAACTGTTTCATAGTGACGTATCTTGGTGTTTTGGGAAAGGCATTTTTTGTTGTAGATTGTGCGGGATGTTTGGTAGGCTATTTCCAGTTTGTGTACTCGCTCCTGAAGTGCTTCTTTGTCCAGTCCATTTTTCATGATGATCTCACCCAGGTATTTGAATTTGTCTACTCGGGTGATGTCCCCGTATTTTGTATGGAGTTTTGGTGGAGCCTCTTTGATGTTAGTCATTACTTCTGTTTTCTCAAACGATATCTGCAAACCAGTTTGTTCGGCAATTTCCTTTAAAATTTCAACTTGAGCTCTAGCGGTTTCTATGTCGGTTGAGAGAACAGCAATATCATCGGCAAATGCTAAGCAGTCTGTTGCGATCCCCTTGGATTTGGTTCCTATTCTCAATGGACTGTAGTTGGTTTCCTGTAATCTCACCCGCCAGGTTCTGATGATCTTTTCAAGAACACAGTTGAAGAGTATCGGGGATAGCCCATCACCTTGTCGGACTCCTGTTTTGATGTCAAAGGAATGTGAGAGACATCCGTGGAACTTCACCTTGGATATTGTATCTGTCAGGGTGGCTCTAATTAATGCCAGCAGTTTCAAATCAACTCCAAATTCATTTAAGATGTTTAGCAGGACTTCCCGGTCAATGGAGTCGTACGCTTTCTTAAAGTCCACAAAGACAGACACATACTGCTTGGACCTTAGTGTACAATATCTGATGATCGTTTTCAGATTTTGGATCTGTTCAGCTGTTGAGCGCCCTTTTCTGAACCCTCCTTGGTATTCACCTATTTGATGTTCGACTTGTGCTTCCAAACGCTCCAGGATGGCAAGTGATAGAATTTTGTAAGTCACGGGTAGCAAAGATATTCCTCTGTAGTTGTTGATGTTCTTCATGCTGCCTTTTTTGTGTAATGGATGGATCAAAGCTATTTTCCAATCTTCGGGTAGGGTCTCCTTGTTCCAAATTTCTTCTATTTGCTTTTGCAAGATATCAAGTGATTCTTCTGGGGCATATTTCCATAGTTCTTCTACTACTGAGTCATCCCCCGGCGCTTTGTTATTTTTGAGGCGGGCAATGTGGCGCTTGATTTCATCTCTGTCGGGTGGTCTGGAATCTGGGTACCTGAGTAAGGGTTCCTTGGTCTCAATGGCGCTTTGCTTCTTGAAGTAATCTGCCAGAATGCTGCAATTTTCTTCATTTGACGTCGCCAGTGTGCCGTCCGTTCGCTCAAAGCATAGAGATGGTGGTTTATAGCCAGTGAGTTTGCGTTTGAAGGCTGTGTAGTACTCTCTGCTTTCATTCTTCCTAAAGTTTTGTTCTATCTCTCCAATGAGAGATTTTTCGCATTTACGTTTCTCAGTTCTGAACACCCTAGCTGCTTGGGCACGTTGGGTTTTGTAGGTTTCCCAATCATTTTCTGATTTCGTAGAATTGTACTGTTTCCACGCATTGAGTCTTTCTTGGAGGACTGATTCGCAGGTACTATTCCACCAGGCATGCTTTTTGCTTCTCATGATTTCTGCAACGTCTTTGGCGGCCTCAACAAGGAGACTTTTGGCGTTGTTAAAGTCACAGTCATTTGGTCTAGCCTTCTCCTGGAACTCCTCGACCCTTTGCCGGAGTTTATCATTGTCGAAGCGTGTGATCTGTTTGGTTGTCTTCCTTGTGTTTGCGGGAATTGGTTTGAATTTGATAAGAGACATATAATGATCTGAGGCCACATTGATCCCTTTCTTTACCTTGACATTCATAATCTCAGGGCTGTTTCTCCTGGAGATCGCAACATGATCAATTAGGAACTTTCCGAGAGCTTGGACGGGAGAACGCCAAGTCATTTGCTTTCTGGGTAGATGGCGAAAGTGGGTCGACATGACCTGCAGGTTGTGATTTTCGCAAATGGTCACCAGTCTTTTGCATTTGGGATTGGTTCTTTTGTGAGCAGGGTAATTTCCTATAACTTTCTTGTACTTCTGCTCACGACCTAGTTGGGCATTGAAGTCCCCCAAAAGAAGCTTGACATGGTGTTTGGGGATTTTGTTCAATTTTTCATCCAGTAGGTCCCAGAAATTATCAACTTCGTCTGGATCAGACTTGTTCATATCGTTTGTAGGAGCATGTACGTTAACTAGGGCGTAGGTTTTGTTCGCGCATTTAATTGTGAGTATGGACAATCTGTCATTCACAGGTTCGAAATTTGCAACCGATTTAAGGATCTTGGTTCTAACAGCAAACGCGTATTATTATTATTATTATTATTATTATTATTATTATTATTATTATTATTATTATTATTATTATTATTATTATAATCTACCTGATACCTAAGTACAGATCACATGAACACAGAGACCGCGGCTTGGTCTTTAATGTTCATACATTTCACTACCGTAAGTAGTTTTTTACATCGTTATGCCCTACTCAGGAGCACGGTTGAACTTGCTTAGCTGATGTGTTGGCCTTGTTTTCCTCCCAAAATCTCTTCATCCTCTCGCTGAGCTTCTTCCTTCGTTCTTCTGTCCAAGTTATAGTAGCTCTGGTGTTGGGTTTGTCTTCAAAGTGGTGATTGTCGATTTTGGTTCTGAATTTACATGTGTCCTGTACAATGTCTTCTGGGATGTTGATTTCCTGGAGATCTGTTTAAATTTCACGAAGCAGCTGTAAGTATTAATATAGGGTCGATGCATAAGTTCGTGCGGTATTCTTTTGGGTTGGCACCAATGCGGCGTGAAGGGATTGCTTATCGTCATTCCGTTGTTTTAACTGAGTTTGGAGTTTGTGTGTTGTGCAACACAGGTTGTCTTGATTGTGAGCGTAGTATTTGTTTATATTTTAGACAAATGGATATGGAATGTCAAGTTGAGAAAAGTGAGCATTTGCGACACATTTTACTCTTTGAGTTTAACAGAGGATCCAGTGCAGCAGGAGCTGCGTGAACAATTTGTGCAAGTGTACGGGAATGAAGCAATTGATGAAAGAACAGCACAAAAATGGTTTTTCCGCTTTCGAGCAGGACGGTTTGACTTGTCTGAAGATCCACGTCCTGGAAGACCTTCAGATTTTGACGAAAATCGCTTGAATGAGTTGCTTCATGAGAATCCTCGTCAAATAACACGAGAAATGGCGCAAGGTTTTGAATGTGATCAGTCAACTATTGTACGAAATTTGCTTTCGATGGGTAAGGTGAGAAACTGTGTATATGGGTACCACATGTGCTAAGTGACAGTAACAAAATTCAACGAATAAACGTCTGTTTGTCATTGCTTGCCCGGCACCGGTTGGCTTGTGATAGGCACGAAACATTCCTTTCAAACATTGTCACCGATGACGAGAAATGGTGCCTGTATGTCAACAAGAAGAAGAGGAAAGAGTGGCTCAGCCCATCAAAAAAACACCTCCCCGTGCCAAGGACAGTTCCCATCCACAGAAAATCATATTGTGTGTTTGGTGGAACAAAGATGGCATTCTTCACCATGAACTTCTTCCGGAAACCGTAACGATTTCCTCTGTTGCGTATAGTGACCAGCTAAGACGGGTTGCCGCTGCTATTGAAAACAAAAGACAAAGACAACAACAAGTCTTATTGCTCCACGAGAACGCTCGTCCGCATACAGCGCAACTGACCAAAGGTGTGATTGCTGAACTTGTCTGGGAACCTCTTCCTCATTCTCCGTATTGCCCTGAACTTGCCCCCTCACATTTGCATATTTCCCGCTCTCTTTCTAACCACAAGGCAAGTGTTTCCTGACGAAGCTTCTCTTGACCAATGGCTAACAGATTTCTTCTAGTCAAAACCAAAACACCGGGCGAGTTGGCCGTGCGGTTGGAAGCGCGCAGCTGTGAGCTCGCATCCGGGAGATAGTAGGTTCGAACCCCACTGTCGGCAGCCCTGAAGATGTTTTTCCGTGGTTTTCCATTTTCACAGCAGGCAAATGCTGGGGCTGTGCCTTAATTAAGGCTACGGCCGCTTCCTTCCCATTCCTAGGCCTTTCCTGTCCCAACGTCGCCGTAAGACCTATCTGTGTCGGTGCGACATAAAGCAAAAAAAGAAAAAAAAAACGTTCTACAGGCGAGGCATTCAACTGCTTCTTGAACGTTGGTAGAAGGTCATAGAGAGTGGAGGTGAACACATCACTGAGTGATTGTGATTGAGTGCGTGACAATGACAGTAAAATAAAAAATATAAGAACCGCACGAACTTTTGCATCGATCCAATGATTAAATATTGCGTGATCTTAAGCTGAACACTAACAATGAGAATAAAATGTGACTTGTTGACAAAAGATTATTACTGGAGCAATATAATTTCCTGTTATGTTGTATAGTTTCTTTAGCCCAGCATCATTTATTAATTTATGCTAAATATTTTGAAATATTATCCCAAACTGCCCACCAAAATGTTATAAATCGTATACCGCTGATCGATGTATTAACAAATTAATTATAATGATGTTCATTTGAAAAAGGGATATTACTGGGAAAATTATTATGCACTGTAGAGTACTTCACCGCAGAAGTCAGAATAGCAGCAAGATCGGCGACAAACTTGTCACATTACATATGCCAAATGTTTTATATGCAATGCACGTAATTATTATTTAAGATGTATTAAACTCTCAATTCTAAACACGACAAAAAATACTCTCCTAAGAATATTTCCATTATACGATATTTATTCGTAAAAAGTACAAAAGTGAAAAGTAACAATATCCAGAAGAATATCTCAATTGATACCGGGGCCCGATGGTTGAGAAACCCCGGTCTGAGCGAGCCTACGCGCGGTTGAAACCCTCAGCAACAACTGTCCATACTTTTTCTCGTTATCCAACAGAACTACCATTCCTACAGGGCGTTGCAGTGCGTGATCTGTGGTTGTATCTTACACCTTGTGTTAACGAGGGCACTAGACGTCCTGCTGTGCTACAATCTGACCGTTCTAACTATTAAAAAAAGAAGTGTTCGAACGCACACAATCATTTCTCTGTGTTTTAAACCGTAATTGTTAGAGAGATCAGCCTTGAAGCTCACCTCGTTGCATACGTCAGGTCTCGAGTTGAGCCCTGGAGGTAGTAGAGTCACTCAGTAAATAATAATAATAATAATAATAATAATAATAATAATAATGTCCGCCTCTGTGGTATAGTAGTTAGTGTGATTAGCTGAAACCCCCGGAGGCCCGGGTTAGATTCTCGGCTCTGTCACGAAATTTGAAAAGTAACACAAGAACCGCAACGGGGTCCTCTCAGCTTCGGGAGGTCAAGTGAGTACAGGAGGGTTCAGTTCCCACCTCAGCCATCCTCGAGGTGGTTTTCCGTGGTTTCCCACTTCTCACCCAGGCAAATGCCGACATGGTACACTACTTAAGACCACGTCCTCGTCCTTCCCTCTTCCTTGTCTATCCTTCAGATCTTCCCATTCCCCCATAAGGTCTCTGTTCAGCATAGCAGATGAGGCCGCCAGGGCGAGGTACTGGTCGTCCTCCCCAATTATGTCACCCCGAGCCAAAGTCTCAAGCTCCAGGACACTGCCCTAGAGACGGTAGAGGTGGGATCCCTCGCTGAGTCCGAGGGAAAACCAACCCTGGAGGGTAAACGGATTAGGAAATAATAATAATAATAATAATAATAATAATAATAATAATAATAATAATAATAATAATAATAATAATAATAATAATAATAATAATATCTCCACCAAGTATTGATTTAAAAAGCAAAACAATTACAAAATGTTATTTTTACATTCTCCATCAAGCACATTTCACTGAAGTAATAGCGTTCTTGTAAATAGGAGTCAACCCACTATTGATAATTTCTGTTTTTACTACAAGAGCTTCCTCTCTGGATCAGGGCTACAGTGTCGATCACCGGATCCTAAGATTGCGTGTACAAATCCAACAAAAGTACGGCAGTTGGATTTTTTAAGAGCGGGAGAAAGACCATTCGAACATTTCATGTGATGTCACCATGTGAAAGAACTCTGGTGACACACCAAAAAAATTAATTAATTGAAATTCAGTCATACATCGCCCGTAGAGATCCATTCTCTGTCATCTATAGGGATAAAATGTAATCTCGAAATTGAGACGCAGGCAACTTAAATGGTGTCAAATCAAAAGGTTTGCTTTCAGTAGCTGAGGCCATACGATGATATTATTATTATTATTATTATTATTATTATTATTATTATTATTATTATTATTATTATTATTATTATTATATTCCCGGCCTTTTTCATTGGGGTCAGTCAATCAATGAATCATCAATGATCTGGGATGGGTTTAAAGCTATTGCTGAGGAATGTGAAAACAGGTTTGTACATTTAATGGTGGTAAGGCATGGTAAAGAGACACTATACTATAACAGAGAAGTAAAGAGACTAAGAAGGAGGAGCACGTTGAAAAGAAATAGAGGTAGAAATGGCTGTGGAAGTAAGGAGAAATTGAAGGAACTTACTAGGAAATTGAATATAGCAAAGAAGTCAGCTAAGGGTAATGTGATGGCCGTCATACAAATTTCAGTGAAAAATGGAAGGGTATGCATTGGTACTTCAGGGCAGAAACAGGTTCCAAGAAGGACATTCCGGGAATTATTATTGAACAAGGGGAGTGTGTTTATGAAGATTTTCATAAGGCAGAAATATTCAGTCAGCAGTACTGTATGTAAAGATTGTTGGTAGCAAGGATAATGTCCAGATAGAGGAGGTGATTAATACTAAATAACTGTTAAAATTTTCCTATGATAACAACGACATTTACAATAACGTACAAAAGTTGAAAACCAGAAAAGCAGCTGGAATTGGTCAGATTTCTTTCTTTGCTTGTTGCTTTACGTCGCACAGACACAAATAGGTCTTATGGCGACGATGGGACAGGAAAGGGCTAGGAGTGGGAAGGAAGCGGCCGTGGCCATAATTAAGGTACAGCCCCAGCATCTGCCTATTGTGAAAATGGGAAACCACGGAAAACCACTTTCAGGCTGCCGACAGTGAGATTCAAACCTAGGCGTTTTTGGAGTAATGTACAAAGGCACTTGACGCGAATTTGGTCCAGTTTTACGGTGGTATGCCCTTCCTGACGTCAATCTAGTGGGGAGGGATGCATTTACTATTGAGTGTTTCTATGGTGGTTGGTAGTGTGGTGTTTTGTATCTAGATGAAGAGAAGTGTGTTAAGAAGACAAACACACTGACCAAGAGCCAGGGGAATTCACCACACGCAGTTTAAATCTTCACACCGGCAGGGAATCGAATCCAGAGCCCTCTGAACATACGCTAACCATTCAGCCAAGGAGCCAGATTATTATTATTATTATTATTATTATTATTATTATTATTATTATTATTATTATTATACTGAGAGATTTGGCCTGAGGTAAGGGGCGTACAGCTGTGAGCTTGCATTCGGGAGATAGTGGGTTCGAACCCCACCGTCGGCAGTCCTGAATATGGTTTTCAGGTGTTACCCATTTTCACACCAGGCAAATGTTGGGGCTGTACCTTACTTAAGGCCACAGCCGCTTCCTTCCCATTCCTAGCCTTTTCCTGTCCCATCGTCGCTATAAGACCTGTCTGTGTCAATGCGACGTAAAGCCAATTGGAAAAGAATACAGTATAATATTATTATTATTATTATTATTATTATTATTATTATTATTATTATTATTATTATTACTTGACTACAAGCCCGTTAATGCCCAAGTTTAAACTATGTGTTTTGGTAAGCAGCCAAGGAAAAGAAATGATGTAAGTAGCGCAAATTGCTTTAAACTTGGTGAGAAGAAAGGGGTAACATGCTGTACCTTTCACCATTCTGAAACACACTGTATTGCTGATGTCATCACCTGTACGAGCTGAACTTTCCTGAGTCATGGATGCGAAGAACGCAAAACGCATGGATGGAGAAGAATGCACAGAGGAATGCGAGGAACCGGCGAGACTGTTTTATTCATCTTAATAACAACCGTCTCGCTGCGTCTCCACCTTGGTCATCAAATCGCGGGATTGTGGGTTCATTTTACTTCCCGGACGTGTAAGCTTAATTCCAGTGGTTCGAGGGGCGGTTGTTCGTACTGTCACAAACATTCCTGTAACTCACATACCACTCAGAGATGAACGAGTCAGTGCTAATACCCGGCGCCTTCCTACGGCAGTAAAATATCTAACAAGTAGGTAGATATGCATTCAAATGTTGGACCTCTGAAGTCATGAATACGAGTCCCGTAGCTGCATAGACTCGGAGTGCAACGTATATGAAGTGTAGAATACCGCGCAAGTTGGCCGTGCTGTCAGGGGCGCGCAGCTGTGAGCTTGCACCCGGGAGATAGTGGGTTCGGGCCCCACTGTCGGCAGCCCTGGTTTTCCGTGGTTTCCCATTTTTACACCAGGCAAGTGCTGGGGCTGTACATATAATTAAGGCCACGGCCGCTTCCTTCCCACTCCTAGCCCTTTCCTATCCTGTCGTCGCCATAAGACCTGTCTGTGTCGGTGCGACGTTATGCCAATTGTAAAAAAAGTGTGAAATTGTCCTTCAGTTGGAACATTCCTTTCTCCACGACGTCGATACTTGTTTCAATTTGAACTTCATTCATTTACTATCAATCAAAGTACATCTGGAAACAGTTGAAACAGTGCAATACTGTACAAAGAAAATACATATATACATACATCTTCATTATAGACACGTAAGCCTTTCAGCGCTCACTCTGCAAGCCTCTGTGTCGCTTAAGTGCGGCCAGTATCCAGTAGTCGAGAGATAGTAGATTCGAACCCCAGTGTCGGCAGCCCTGAAGATGGTTTTCCGTGGTTTCCCATTTTCACACCAGGCAAGTGCTGGGGCTGTACCTTAATTAAGACCACGCCCGCTTCCTTCCCACTCCTAGCCCTTCCCTCTCCCATCGTCGCCATAAGACCTATCTGTGTCGGTGCGACGTAAAGCAACTAGCAAGTCTCTGTGAATTTTCTAAATGCCGCCACAATCCCGTATTTATAACTAGGTCTGTGGCCTCGTTTAGTTCTCAACCTCTTATCATTAAATCATTAGAAACCGAATCTAACCATTGTCATATTGGTCTCCCTCTACTTCTCTTATCGTCCTTGGCTGAGTCCAATATTCTCCTAGGTAACCTAACTTCCATTCGCCTCATATGACCTCATCATCGAAGCCGAATTCATCTATCGAGTTCATTCCTAACTTAGCCTTTATCTCCTCACTCCGAGTACCCTCGTGATATTGTTCCCACCTGTTTGTACCAGCAATCCGCGAAGTTCATGTTTGTTATTTCTAACGTATGAATAAAATATACTGAGTCCACCCAGATTTCACTCCCGTAGAGCAAAGTTAGGGCCTGTGTAAAGATAGTTTCGTCCAAGAGCTGACTTCTTCCTTACAGAATACTGATGATCACAACTGCGAACTCACTGCCTTAGCTTTGCTGCACCTTGTTTCAATATTACTTAATATACTAAACCTGGGAGAATACACATCCTATATACTTGAAATGATCTACCTGTTCATCTGGATATGGAATTGGCCGTGCGGTTAGGGGCACGCAGCTGTGGGCGTGCATCCGGGAGATAGTGGGCTCGAACCCCACTGTCGGCAGCCCTGAAGATGGTTTTCCGTGGTTTCCCATTTTACACCAGGCAAGTGCTGGGGCTGTAACATAATTAAAGTCACGGCCGATTCCTTCCCACTCCTAGAACTTTTCTATCCCATCTTCGCCATAAGACCTATCTGTGTCGGTGCGATGTAAAGCAAATTGTTGTGTGAATTTTTTTTTTTTGCTACTTGCTTTACGTCGCACCGACACAGATATGTCTTATGACGACGATGGGACAGGAAAGGCCTAGGAGTGGGAAGGAAGCGGCCGTGGCCTTAAATTTTTTTTTTGCTAGGGGCTTTACGTCGCACCGACACAGATAGGTCTTATGGCGACGATGGGATAGGAAAGGCCTAGGAAGTGGAAGGAAGCGGCCGTGGCCTTAATTAAGGTACAGCCCCAGCATTTGCCTGGTGTGAAAATGGGAAACCACGGAAAACCATCTTCAGGGCTGCCGATAGTGGGATTCGAACCTACTATCTCCCGGATGCAAGCTCACAGCCGCGCGCCTCTACACGCACGGCCAACCCGCCCGGTGTGGCCTTAATTAAGGTACAGCCCCAGCATTTGCCTGGTGTGAAAATGGGAAACCACGGAAAACCATTTTCAGGGCTGCCGACAGTGGGGTTCGAACCTACTATCTCCCGAATACTGGATACTGGCCGCACTTAAGCGACTGCAGCTATCGAGCTCGGTGTTGTGTGAATATAAAGTAGGCTATAGGGAATATGAGTTGAACTGTATAGTCATCATGACAGTTCACAAAACGATAAAACTAGACATTTAACTTCTACAGTGGACAGTGAATTAATAACGAGTCACTGCACTGATCATAAAAGTTCACTCAAACTAAATTAGAATCGAACCCCTTTGTTGTGTTATACCATTCAGAGCGATCGGACCGCGCAGTGAATTAACGCGTTATACGCTTCACGTACAACCAGTTGTTCGACAACGAATACCAGCTATCTAACGTGAAGGTTTCTGTTATTCTCTGCATAGAAGATGCAGTGAAAATGCCGTCCAATAGTAACAGGTGGGAATACAGGGGATCAGGACAATTAAAATGAGGACAGGAACCAACCCTCCAACTCGCATTTTTCATCCATAGTCACGGGGGAGAAAATAAGGAAAGGCAGTTTTATAACGATCATTTATCTGGCAGAGAGTTCGCCGTCATTCTCGTTGGTCTCAGTTCGATTTTTACTTTTTTTTTTTACTGGCTTTACGTCGCACCAACACAGATAGATCGTATGGCAACGATTGGATAGGGAAGGGCTAGGGGTGGGAAGGAAGCGGGCATGGCCGTATTTAAGGTACAGCCCCAGCATTTGACTTGTGTTTCAAGAAATCCAAACCGACCCCATCACACCCTCCAGCACTGAAATCCAAACTCTCCCCACCCCTCCCCCATCACCAAGGTCCGACTCCAGCCCTGAATCTGAGCAAACCTCACCCAACTTCACCTGCAGTGCCACTCAAGACACGCCGTAGAAGAAGAAGAAGAAGGCGACGACGGACGCCTGCTCCGAAGACTACTTCGAACCCCAAACCAGCCAAACACCCTACCCCCCCCCCCCCCTCTATCCCCAGCCCCTCCGTCGTCGTCCAGTGTTTCAACTGTCTTCAGCTGCACCACACAGCTGTGACTGACCTGCACCAATCCCACCAGGTGCAACCGGTGCGGCGGCCCCCATCGCCACACCGACTGTAAGGAACCTCGCGACCAGGCGAGGTGTGCAAATTTTGATGGAAAGCATGCGGCGTCGTTGCCCGGGTGCCCGTACATCAAGAGAGCCATCAAGTCGCACTACAAGAACTCCAGGCACCTGCAACAACCAAGATCTCCACCACCACATCTCAACTACTCCACTCCACCGCCGCTCCGCACACCAGCCAACCAAATCAACCAGGACACCTCCCCAATTATTCATCTACTTTTCAGTCTTCTTTCCTCTCATCTGTCACCCCATCTTACCCCCAAGTTCCCCTCATGCCCTCCCGACAACTATTAGTCCCCTAACCAACTCGCCAAGTACTGTCGCCTTGCCAACCTTGCCTCCTTCAAATTTGCCTTCTTATCCGTAAATCACATTATATAACACCTCCTTCTGGCCTTGCCCACTAGCAATAGTATTAGATTACTATCAGTAAAGCGAAGAGGGGGTTTTCACTTCTGACATGGCGGGCTTGTTCCGTCATAGACAGATCGATATTTCCCCCGCTATGTGTACGTCGTGCTGGAGCTGATGCGAGTTTTTCGCACTTCCGCTGAAACCGACGAGTAGAGGCCTTCTGTTCGCCTCGTGACTCTCGCCTACGTGCTATCAACAAAAAAATTGACTTGTGTGAAATGGGAAACCACGGAAAACCATCTTCATGACTGCCGACAGTGGGATTCGAACCCACTACCTCACAGCTTCGCGCCCCCCAGCCGCATGGCAAACTCACTCCGTGATTTTTCCTTCGAACGACGATGTATTTCTGCAAAAAAATTACATACGGTTTTTGACTGAACGTCACGGTTCATTACCACTAGACGCCGAAAAGGTGGGTTTCGCAATATATCTGTGAATTAGGACGTCGATAGGGCTCCATTCGGGACAATTAGGCCTAAGACCTCGTACAAAATTACATTACGTTACCTGCCCCATTTGAATTTGAATGGAAATTGTATGTTGGGGGGTTGGTAGTTCTGATCACCTTCATCACGGCCTCAGCTTATTTTTCCTACATCTTGTAAAAATGATGTGTGTTAAGTTGCGAGGCACCTACTTACGTGCTGCATCCTTCATGTGACTCAAGCAATGAAAGCAGAATTAGAAGAATTAAAATAAATATTAATTAGAGAAAGCTCGAGATGACTGAAACGTTGACTCCCAACACTTCAAGCTATCCAACATAACACAAGCAATGAACATTCCACTTTATGTTACACAGACTCCTCAACACACCATTTTACAGGAGATTACAAGGAAGAGCAGCGCACAGTTATGTTGTTGCTTTTTGTTTAGAGGGGTCTAACATCTAGGTCATCGGCCTCACACAGTTATGTACATAGCAGTTGCCAATAGTTACTACCACTCATTCATTGATAGTCGTACATAAAATATACAACAAAGTTCCGACGACATCAAAACAAAAAACAGAACAAATATCCCTATGATACACTAATTTACATAGTACAGTCATTAAATTCGTCGACTCGCCGCCTACGGTTGCTGTGTTGCGCGTAAGTTGCACGAGAGGATGATGCCGTGACAGTTCTTCGCTAGTCCTAGCAACAGGCAGTTGCAAGCGATACAGTGAAAACAGAATTAGGTATCTGTTGTGAAAGTTTGTCGAATGTGAGCGTGTGAGCTGTAAAACTAGAGAATGTCGTAGTTTGAGCAACGGGAAAATTTCATGTTGTTGTTTAAAGAGGACTAACATCTAGGTTATCGGCCCCACACAGTTATGTACATAGAAGTTGCCAGCAATTAATATCGCACATTCATTGATAGTCCTCCATAAAATACACAACACAATGCCCAACTTTCTTTCACAAAAAAATCTCATTTCTAAGAAGTCGCGTCCATATTCTTCCCTTTTCCTATTGGAGTACGAGATATCGATGTTAAGAACAATAAAATTAAAACCAATCTATCACCCACCGATGTTTTCATTAATCCAGAACGAGATAACTAGACCTATAATACATTTTATACTGACTTTATATATCGTCGCTGCGCCTCGAAATACTGTGTATGTGACAATGTTCAGGAGAGATATACCGACCCGCAGCACATGTATCACTTAGAACTTGTTCATGCAAGACTGAACCTTTCTGGTCAGAGTTATGGTTCAGAGTTGTAGCGTTTTTTCTAGGCGCAACGATGATTTGAACATTTCAATGAACTCCAGAAGCCTCTCGATTGCAAATCACTCCAGCATGACCAACACAGTACGATAGCATGTGGGGGGCGGTGTTGGTGGTGGTGGTGGTGGTGGTGGGGAGTGGGGGGTAGGTGGGATCTGATTCCGTGGCTAAATTGTTAGCGTTCTGGCCATTGGTCCAAGGGTCCCCGGGTTCGATTACCGGCCGGAGCGGGGATTTTAACATTGGATAACTCTTGGAGTGTGTGTGCCTTTATCAGCATTAGAGTTCATAACACAAATACGCATGTTGCAATAAAGGTCAACTCGAATGACCTGCACCAGGTCTCACCGGAGGTGGAGGATCCAGTGCTTGTCATCTACACTAACCCCCCCCCCCCCCTCCACCACACAGTTATAACTTATATTTCATATCCTTATTCAAAACACCAACTATACCGGGCGAGTTGGCCGTGCGGTTAGGAGCGCGCAGCAGTGAACTCGCATCCGGGAGATAGTGGGTTCGAATCCTGTCGGCAGCCCTGAAGATGGTTTTCCGTGGTTTCCCATTTTCACACCAGGCAAATGCTGGGGCTGTACCTTAATTAAGGCCACTGCCGCTTCCTTCCCATTCTTAGGCCTTTCCTGTTCCATCGTCGCCATAAGACCTATCTGTATCGGTGCGACGTAAAGCAAAATAGCAAAACGAAACACCAACTATATTCGTGTCCTTTTTTAGGCAGCACATTCCTTTCTAATAATAATTTCGTGTGGCTATTTCTAGCCGAATGCAGCCCTTGTAAGGCTGACCCTCCCATGAGGGAGGCCGGCATCTGCCATGTGTAGGTAACTGCGGGTTGCTGTGGTGGAAAATAGTGTTATGTGTAGTGTGTGAGTTGCAGGGATGTTGGGGACAGCAGAAACACCCAGCCCCCGAGCCAGTGGATTTAACCAATGCAGGTTAAAATCTTCGACCCGGCCGGGAATCAAACCCGGGACCCCTCTAAACCGCAGGGCAATACGCTGACCATTCAGCCAACGAGTTGGACGCATTTCTTTCTAAAATGCCTCAAATATACTTGTATGCGTCTGTGAATTACCATTTCAGAAACCTCTGCGGCATTCAAGTCCACTATGTTCAACATTTCTAGTCCAAAAACTACCACGGTGGAAAGTGCGTAGAGGAAACTTTGTCTAGCGCCTTTGTGTAGAGTGAATGCCCTTTTCCTAATTGTTCATTGCAACAGCAGCTATAGAAAAATGTGCTACGTGTTAAATGTCGGAAAAAGGCAGATTTGTGGGGAGACTGGATTAAGAAGAATCTAGAGTTGGGAAGGTAGCGATATTGGCGTCAAATAATGCAGAATGGGAAAACAAGAAGCAGCACTCTTATAAGGCTAGCTTAACATCCCCTGAAGGCTAGCTTAACGCTATACGATCTGTATCGCAAGCCAATTTGCTCGGCTACTGGAACCAATATTTCCTCTTCGGCCATCTTTCCCCTGTCGACATGAAGAAAGACAGCACGCAAGGGTCGAAGTTTTGAGAACTGGCAATAATTACGCGGGTAATACCAATATAAATTCCATCCTGTCCATTATATCGTCAATTGTTGGAAATAAGCGCCTCACCTGCTGACTCTATCAGAGCCGTCGTGGTTGATCGGTTATCTAGAGCAGAGATCAACTGCACAATGTCATGTCTACGATCTTGCATACTTGGCACAATCCGACAACTAACAGGCGTACAGTTCTCCTAATCTGGTGGCACTCTGTACCATGACTTGTTCATCCAACAGCGGAGCTGCGGACTCCCTGAATTATGGGCAAAGGCTCTATCACAAACCTTGGGCATGTTATTCAGTTTCGCCTGACACCTACAGATGTTTCGAAATGGATACTGAACAAGATGTCGGAGTGGGGTGATAATATAAAAAGAAGATATATCTTCGGACAGAGACTATAAAGCTTGCTGTCTTGTGATCTGCACACACCAATAGCGCTCACGACCTTGTGACTCCACCAGGGGAGCATTTACATTTACATATGCCAGACCTCTAAATCTCCGTTGAAACACATGGGTGTGAGTGAACAAAGGAAAGTACGTGGGGAGTGGACTGCGACAACTGAAGGTAGTCACCACAATTTGACTTGCTGAGTGCAAGGTCGGGACACGGATCTAAGCTTTCTGCCTCTTAATCTCATCTTCAACCTCTAAGCTGATAGTTCGGAATAGTTACAGAAGTTCCTTCTAGATCTTTGACTCTACCTGCTGTGTGCGCTCACATATCCTCCCATGTTCCATATGGAAAATACATGTTATACGTTCGGCGTTTTGTATTTCTGATTCAGTAGTTGTCATAAAAAAGAGAAGGATAATTTTCTTTCCACATATATTTTTTTAAGTTCTTTAACAGTGTGTCAAACAGGCTGGACAAAAGAGCTTGAGAATGAATAATTGTTTTATTAACCCATTCGTCGTTCTTTTTCAACAATCTTCAAAATATGTGGACACAATAATGTTATTAATTTCACGTCCCACTAACTACTTTTCGGAGATGCCGATGTAAAGGGATTTAGTCCCTCAGGAGCTCTTTTACCTGTCAGTAAATCTACCGACACAAGACTGGCGTATTTTAACACCTTTAAATACCACGGGATCGAACCGAGATCGAACCCGCCAGCACGGGCTCTTCCACCTGAGCCACTCAGCTCTGCTACATCCTCTTATTTCCCTGGATGGATTCCTATTGATTTGAACAATGGATGTTATTACAACTTCGCCTCTGTGGTGTAGTGGTTAGTGTGATCAGCTGCCACCCCCGGAGGCCCGGGTTCGATTCCCGGCTCTGCCACGAAATTTGAAAAATGGTACGAGGGCTGGAACGGGGTCCACTCAGTCTCTGGAGGTCAACTGAGTAGAGGTGGGTTCGATTCCCACCTCAACCATCCTGGAAGTGGTTTTCTGTGGTTTCCCACTTCTCCTCCAGGCAAATGCAGGGATGGTACCTAACTTAAGGCCACGGCCGCTTCCTTCCCTCTCCTTGTCTATCACTTCCAATCTTCCTATCCCCCCGCGAGGCCCCTGTTCAGCATAGCAGGTGAGGCCATCTGGGCGAGGTACTGGTCATCCAGTTGTATCCCCCGACCAAGAGTCTGAAGCTCCAGGACACTCCCTTGAGGCGGTAGAGGTGGGATCCCTCGCTGAGTCCGAGGGAAAAACCGACCCTGGAGAGTAAACATAAAGAAGAAGAAGAAGAAGGACAATCTTTCCGACGGTCGATCACAATTTACGATGCAAAATAATGTTAAGACATTGAAGCTGAAACAAAAACGTCGTTACACAATCAATGAAATGTGTCATCCAGTCGAGTGTACATCTTCAGGTTGTGAAGAGACTGAGGATGTCCCGTTGTTCGAACGAAACATTTTCAGAGACTGATGACGTCCACTTGATAGTCCGAAACGTGTCATTCTATGTTTAATAGCATTCTTCTTTCAGGTTTAATGTTTCATCATTCATTTATATCAGCGGTTCACAAACTATAGTACGCATACCCCTAAGGGTACGCCTGAGACATTTAGTGGGCTACGCGAACAGCCTTCAGGGATAAAATGAAGAACGATAATTGAAATAAGGAAATAAATAAGAAGAAAATTAAATATGTATATATGGAGCGACGCTTCTCTTGAAAGTTTCACCTGGACTTCTGCACATGAGAGAACTGTCACGCCATGAAGGCACACCCATTCCATTGACATTTTGATAGTTCGCAATGTCTGAATTCCAGAATTAAGATCGACAATTTTCCATGCTTATTTATTAATTTGCTATTGAGGCTAAACTCTAGCGTTTTGTGAAACTTTCATACAAACAAGGTATCCTGTGTTACTTTATGATCATTGCATTATGCTTGATCGACCCCGTGGTGTAGGGGTAGCGTGCCTGCTTCTCACTCGGAGGCCCCGGGTTCGATTCCCGGCCAGGTCAGGGAATTTTTTACCTAGATCTGAGGGCTGGTTCAAGGTCCACTCAGCCTACGCAATTAGAATTGAGGAGCTATTGACGGTGAGATAGCGGCCCCGGTCTGAAAGCCAAGAATAACGGTGGAGAATCTGCAGGACTTGGGGCTGAACAGCGGTCGCTTGATAGGCCAAGGCCCTTCAAGGGCTGTAGTGCCATGGGGTTCGGTTAGTAAGCATTAATACTTGATATAGACACAACCTCTTAAATTTACTGTGATGTTTTTATAAAAATGTATTTAATTTCACAATCTCATCTTTACGATCTACCGGGCGAGTTGGCCGTGCGGTTAGGAGCGCGCAGCTATGAGCTCGCATCCGGGAGAGAGTAGGTTCGAACCCCACTGTCGGCAGCCCTGAAGATGGTTTTCCGTGGTGTCCCATTTTCACACCAGGCAAATGCTGGGGCTGTACCTTAATTAAGGCGACGGCCGCTTCCTTCCCATTCCTAGGCCTTTCCCGTCCCATCGTCACCATAAGACCTATCTGTGTCGTGCGAGGTAAAGCAAAATAGCAAAAAAATTATTCACGGTCTGTTTTTAAAATAATGGTTTGTAATCAATTAAAGTGTCTTAATAATTAGTCAGGTTCTCGTATTTTTAAACCTTTTAGGGATATTTTTCGTGGGGGTACATTGAAGTTGTATACATGAGTGAGGGGTACAATCTCATATTAGTTTGAGAACCTCTGATTTATATTACACGTTGTGTTCAACCGATGAGATATTTCAATTTTCACTTTTAGCAAGTGGGTCCGAAAACACGGCTTCTAACAAATGAAATATGAAAATTATGGCGAGTGAATACTCATAACCAATATTTAGACTGACGCTATCATGGCCCGTAGCTGTAGACATGATCACAAGCTTTCGGGCATTTGCCTGGTGCAAAAATGGGAAACCACAAATGACCAACTTCAGGGCTGCCGACTGTGGGGTTCGATCCCACTATCTCCCGGATGCAAGCACACAGCTGCGCGCCCCACAAACCGCACCGCCAACTCGCCCGATATTTATATTTTATAGCTAATTATTAGAACTGATTTCATGGATTGGCTCCTTGGCTCAGCGGTCAGCATCGAGGTCTTCGGTTCAGAGGGTCACGTGCTTGATTCCCGGTGGGGTTGGGGAGTTTAATCGCATCCGGTTAATTCCTCTGACTCGGGGACTGGGTGTTTGTGCTTGCCCCAGCACACTTCTCTTCATACACATACAATACACGACGCTACCAACCAACACATGACCATACATACACTAGTGAACACATCCCTCACATGGAGCTGGTGTCAGGAAGGGCAACCCGGCAAAAAACAGGGCCAAATAAACATATTCGACACAGTTCGCACCCGCGACCCCACAAGCATGTGGGAAGAATAAAAAGAAGAAGAAGATTGGAATCAATTCCGTAAGGCTGTCCAGGTCACCCTATCACGTGTTCATATTTCAGATGGTAGCTCATCGAATATTTCCCAGCTAGAAATACGGAAGGGTGGATGTTCTTTCTTACTAGTGGCATTAACACATACCTGCAGGATTTTCAGCAATCGTAGGATGGGAAAGGACTAGAAATGAGAAGATGGCTATGACCATAATTTAGGTACAGTCCGGTTTGAAAATGGGAAACCACGGGAACCATCTTAATGCACTTCGAATCTGATTAATTCCCATCAACTCATCGAAGATTTACGGCGATGTAAAAATAGAAAAGGGCTAGGAATGGGGACGCAGCGGCCGTGGCCTCAATTAAGTTACAGCCCCAGTACTTGCCTGGTGTGAAAATGGGAAACAACGGAAATCCATCTTCAGGGCAGCCGATGGAGGGATTCGAAGCCACCATCAACGGAATGCAAGTCACAGTCACTCGATCCTGACCGCACGGCCACCTCCCACTGTCTCTGGGACTGGGTGTATCCATTCGTTTTAATACCCACCTCATGATTTGCACACAACGCATCCCATCATCACCCGAATTCAAGCTTACAGCTATGCCACACGTACCGTGTAGCTAACTCGCTCGGTGGGGATTATTTTACCTAGAAAATATTTCCCTGGCCGAAAAACATTCACAACGTGGTTTTCTCACAGATTTTCTATTTATATTTTTATTTAATCCGTTTAACGTCAAGGGTTGGCTTTTTCCCCGGACTCGTCGAGGGATCCCACGTCTACCGCGTCAAGGGCAGTATCCTGGAGCGTGAGATATTTTGGTCAATTTACAACTGGGGAGGAGGACCAGTATCTCACCCAGGCTTTCTCATCTGCTATGCTGAACAGGGTCCTTGTGGGGGATGAGAAAATTGGATGGGATGGGCAAGGAACTGGGAAGGAAGCAGCCGTGGCTTTAAGTTAGTTACCATTCCGGCATTTGCCGGAGAAGTGGGAAACCACGGAAAACCAATTCGAGGTTGGGTGAGGAGGAAATCAAACCCCCCTCTGTCGAGCTGAGTGGCTCAGACTGTTGAGGCGCTGGCCTTCTGACCCCAACTTGGCAGCTTCGATCCTGGCTCAGTCCGGCGGTATTTAAAGGTGCTCAAATACGTCAGCCTTGTGTTGGTAGATTTACTGGCATGTAAAAGAACTCCTGCGGGACTAAATTCCGGCACCTCGGCGTCTCAGAAAACCATAAAAGTAGTGAGTGGGACGTTAAGCCAATAACATTATTATTATTATTATTATTATTATTATTATTATTATTATTATTATTATTATTATTATTATTATTATTATTATTATTAACTCCTCTCTTCACACTTGACCTCCCGAGGCTGAGTAGACCCCGTTCCAACCCTCGTACCACTTTTCAAATTCCGTGGCAGAGCCGGGGATCGAACCCGGGCCCCCGGGGGTGGCAGGTAATCACACTAACTACTGCACACAGAGCCGGACCAGATTTTTCTATACTGCCCAAGATGCCTTTCTTTCTTTCTTGCTTTCTTTCTCTGCCTTTCCAAATTACTTGTCCTCAAATCATGTAGATTAAGCCCAGTTTTACGACCAGATGACCTTTCTGACACCAGCCCTATACAGATGGGCATATTCGTTATTCCGCCTTTCTCTGATGGTTAATAGAGTTGCGTGATGCGTGATTCGATGTATATTAAGACGAACATGATAACACATACTCCTAGATAAAGGAATTACCAGTCGCAGTTAAGATCCATGACTCGGCCGGGAACCAAACCTGAGCCCCTCTGAACTGAAGGCCGCTGGGCTTACCAGTGAGCCAAGGAGCCAGACACACAGGGACAGGTTTGAATAGTATTCATCCGTTATCTGTGTAAATACTAACAACTGATATATCAAGCAAAGATCAGAAGAAGAAAAATATCTTGTCATATAGACAATTTTGTCTGAAAACGAAAGGAATAGAATATAAATACCTCATCAGTAGTTTTAGGGAAAATAGGCAGCACCGAGTGTACCAAGAGCACTCTCATGTTGAGGCTGGAGAACTGTTCTCTAACGTGGACTGTACGTTGTTTCTAATGTACATGTTTATAAATCAACAATTATATTAGTATATGGAAACTGAAATAAATTTGCATACATTGCATAAATTTACATAGATAAATAAACTTGCATCAAATGGTAGAGTAGGATTCAATAAGGCGGAAATAATGTAACAAGTTCGTTTTATGCTGACGACGCGGTTATGATGACAGACTCTGCAGAAGGATTACAAACCCCAAGAACGACAAATCACGTGAGAGTACCAAGTAGTGTCATCTATGATCAGGGAGTTAGGAGAGTAACTTCTCACCGGAATGGCCCGGAATCGACCGCCCAGTTCGGCTTCGAATTGAAGATTAAAAAGTAAGCACGCTTGTAGCTTTACGCGACTGCTCTATTGCGATCATAGCCATAGGGCCTTTATTTGTATTTCGTTTTTTTACAATTCGCTTTACGTCGCCTCGACACAGATATGTCTTATGCCGATGATGGAATAGGAAAGGGCTAGGGGTGGGAAGGAAGCAACCGTGGCCTTAATTGAGGTACAGCCCCGGCCAAGATCGAACCTGCCAAGTTGGGGTCAGAAGGCCAGCGCCTCATCCGTCTGAGCCACTCAGCCCGGCTCAGCAGACTGGAAAGCTTTTAAGTTTACATTCGAATGCAAGCTGACAGCTAAGTGACCCAAACCATGTAGCCACTCGCTCTGTATTTGTATTTATAATTCCATTTCAAATATCCCACGTGGAATGGCCGAGATTCAAACTACGGCCACCATGCTTCTGAATTTTAAAATTAGTTTCAGGGAACGGGCTACACTCAGCGTTAGTAAAAGTTCTCTCAATTTCCTCGCTAACAACCGGCGACTCAAATGTCAGACAGTAGCACCCACCGACAGTAAACAGATTTATCACTGTCTACAGTCGCCTCTGTTGAGCAGATTGATCTTGATCAATAGCATGCTTGCATTGTCAGTGACAGTCCACGTGGAGTACTTCAAATGCGTACCGGTCCTGAAGCCGGCTCGCTTGTCAGGTCCCCAATGTTGCACAGCTGCACACAGTTCTGTCCTGTCTCGCGGCTCGCTCTCAGAAGCTAAGTAGTTAAAACGGACAAGTGGCAACCGCTGTGAGTCGAGTTGGAGAAATCCTGCCACTCCGCGGGCAAGGAATATAAACAAATGCGGCCAGCTAGGCTTCAAAAGCGTGCCGGTCGTTAATGAGGAAATTGCAAGGACTTACAACAATAGTTACTGTACGCGTTATTGATAAGCAATATGCCACTACAGCAGTAATGCCATCTACTGGAGACGAGTGGCAGGAGAGGAGACAAAGCGCACTTCTAACAATCAGTCTCTGTAATGTCATAGTTCAGTTTTAGGGGGTGTAGGAAAAATGTCGTCCAATAATAACAAGGTGTGATAAAGGGGATCAGGACAATTCAAAGGAGGATAGGAGGCAATCCTCTAACTCGCATATTTCATCGCCACATCAAGGGACCCAAGTAGGTCGAAGAATGAGTTGTTGCCACTTTTCTTTATAGACTCATGTGATCACGCGGTTGTCAACTAGAAAGCTAAATGGATACCATGAACTACTAGCAGCAGTTGTTCCGAGAAACTCTATACGCTCCTCAATGACCCTGAAATATTGCAACGCTCACTCCACGTGGAGTAGACATGCAAACGGCGCTATGCCACTGCATCAGTGCTATTGGAGAATGATACAAATGAACGGAGATTTATTGGTGCAGTGAGGAAAAGGAGGTTTGTTTCTCTGCTGGCATTGTTACATGCTGCTACAAAATGCCTGCCGGTCTGTAACGAAAACAGTGAACCTACAAAAGTAGAGAGGCATGTTATGCTAGACTTATCGCTTAACTGGAAATATCACGAGACTAAATCTGTCTCTTCTTCTGGTCATGTTACGCTTAAGATTGTCTCCGATATTTGGGATGGCCAGTGGAACACGAAACAACACAAACAAAGCAGGTCACCAAAGGTCATGATGGTTGGACCCAAGTGATACAGGCACGGGTCTAAGCACGGTCAACTAAAGGATGGAGTTTAGGACCGTACGAAGGGGAGAGCACTAGTCCATAGGACTGCCAATTGTCGGACGGAACTAAACAGATGACACCAACAGTAGCGTACGCAAGGAGTGGGGGACGGGGATTATCGAGTTTAATCCCCATCTCCTTGAACACTGAACTTCATTTTCTTTAAATTACAACACACAACAATATACAATATACAAACTTGTATTCATTGAATCTTTTTGTTGTTTTCATACATTCAAAGTAACACCCGAGACCGGAAATAACAATAGTTAATAGTGAGAAAAATAATAATTAAAACAATTTACTTTTATATTCATCGGGCCTAGTAATACTACTAGTGGGGAACACAATTGAAATAGCAGTAAACTGCATTTGAGTAACTAGTCTTAAAATTTAAAATCTCCCATTCCGGACGAAATTCTGGATACGTCACTACCACCACCATGCCTTGTAAGCTAAACAGGGAATTTGTTTGATTTAAGTTCCATTGAAGTGAGGTATAAAAATGGATTACGAGCCTTATTTTCTCCCAACTTTCCCCCTATCCTTTGTCACTCCACATGTACTATCGTTGAGTTGTTCTGTCGATCATCGCGTTCCATCCTTTTCCTACATATTACTCCAGATTTGGGAAAACTACCGACAATGGATGAAGTAGGGCAGGCCTTATGAGACGGGTAGACAAGGGTGCACCCCTGCTCTTCGCTTACCGACCAATTAACTAGCCACGCCCTCTCTGCGAGCAGTCAGCTTTTGTTTCAAGGTTTCAACCTCACATGATGCTAGGAGCGGCAGAGAAAGAAACATTATGAATGAAGCCAGAAGGGAATACACCTTAGGGGGAAAGAGAGAATGAAAGCAGGGAAACAAAATGAGAAAATATGAAAGTCAGAACGCGAGTAGGTTCTGGAAAGTTTGGCTCCAAGGACATCATATTCCAAAGAGCTTGAAAGTACACATAGGAATAGTAGTGAATACAAGCTCCATGACTGAGTGCAGAGATGTTTATCTTCTTAATTCATAGTCTTGCTGCAAGCCACACTCTGGAATCACCATAGTATTTTCTCTCCCGTTTGACCCTAGATCGACTCTCAACTTTGCCACCAGTCAAATCGGTTGTCAGCCACTCATCACATGCACCATGATTATAACATATGCGGTATATATTTAGCATAGGGGTTGCCTGGCCGAAGCGGTAAAGGCGTGCTCGGTTCGCCCGGAAGGACGTGGGTTCGAATCACCGTCAGGAAGTCGTAAAATTTAAGAAACGAGATTTCCAATTCCGGAGGTGCATATGACCCTGAGGTTCACTCAGCCTACACCAAAAATGAGTACCAGGTTAATTCGTGGGGGCAAAGGCGGCCGGGCGTAGAGCTAACCACTCTAATCCATCAAGTGCCGAGGTTGCGGATAGTGGAAGCCTTTACATTCCACCCTTCCAAAGGCCTTCACGGCTTGTACGGAGATGACTTTGCTTTGCTTTTTTATTTAGCATATGGCAGGTTGGACTTGATGTACGTAATATTACAACATTATTTAAAAATAAACAAATCCACTGTTCTCAAGTTTGCAATATTTGACAGTTCCAAACCCAGTGGTGAAATGAAATGGAGTACGGCTTTTAGTGCCGGGAGTGCCCAAGGACAAGTTTGGCTCGCCAAATGCAGGTCTTTTGATTTGACGCCCATCGGCGACCTGCGCGTGCCCAGTGGTGAATCCCCTGAATAGCTTCGTCAGCCACGAGATGCAGGCTGTCACACTAGATACTCTGGAAATCTCGGCAAGGACACTCTACTACTGTGTGATCCACAGTCACCACAATCACAGCTTGGTGATGTCCGCCATCCCCATTCGTTGAGGATAGCGTCACATCTATCTGGATCAGTCCCGATCCTTCAATGACACCGGGGTGGATGAAATTAAAACAGGGCGTTTCATGAGTTTTCCAGATGTAGTAATGGGGTATGACAGCGTTTTATTTACAGTATTACTCCCATGTTTTAGCGGTGCTGAAGGAGCCAGAAAGTAGGTTAAGTGCAGGATGTCGTGATGGTTGTCTGAGCTTTGATATTTTTCCTGTTGATAATGTTACGTCTAAATAGACTTGTAAGCCGGGATTCATGCAAATTCTTCCCTATGCATTAATTAGGCAATTCAAACCTTTTCAGACGTGGTGGTGCTATGCTACTTAACAACGGTAACCAGAGTATACTTGTAAAACGAATGCAACCTGTAGTAAGTCACATTGTTTAGTTCCGTTATGAATTTATTATTTTGTTGTGGTTGCTGGCTAAGCATGTTGACAAGCAACACTCAGCAACTAAGTTTATTTTCTTTCTTTATTTGTCATATGTTAATACTGTATACGAATATTTATAAGTATGTACACTGAAGGAGGGCTTATATCCTAGGATCTAATGTGCTGATTTATTCTCCAACTACAGGAGTTGCAAGCTGATAATCAGACAAGTCTGCTCGATATGCCCTTATCTTGCTTCCGGACAGAACATGCTGAGCAGACTGTATGAGAGCACCACAGCCACACTAAAGAAATGGAATTTTTCCCCCACATATAGAGAGATTCACCACCGATTCCATCATTGATCCGAATTCTGTTAAGGAGTCGCTCAGGTTTTCCTTGGTACATTAAAACCAGGTCCAGGGCTTATTATCTACAAATAAGACGGCTGGTGTTCAAACTCCATTCTTCTCTCCACTGGGCGTTTGCATCAAAATGACTCTCTGTTCATCTCCGGGCACAAGTTATTGGTGGAATTTGCACTTCAGCCGGTTCCTACTGACACCAGGTATGTATTTGTGAAGAGGCAGATCCGAGTTTCCTGCGATGTTCTTGTATTCTCGAATCAGAACAGCTTTTCTGTGCAGATGATAAGGCAGGATAGTGCTGAGAAATGGAATCCAATAGGTGGGAGTCGGCCTGATTAGGCTAGTGGTTAATCCCATGGAACTGTTAAGTTGGGTGTCGACTAGCTTAACATGATGGCTATTCAACAAAACTGGATAACAGTATCCAGCTGTAGAGAAGACCAGACCTAAAACACAGCACCTCAGATTTGTTGCAGAAGCACCCTAAGTTGTATCACAAAGTTTCTCCAATATGTTTTTGCGGCTTCTAATTTTGGCAGCTACATTTTCTAGGTTTTATGAAAGAAACCTTTCGGTCCAGGATTTTTTTAAATGCCATTTGTTCGGGGCGTCCACCTATAGAGATCTTTTGCCCCTACTTGCACCATGTGATATGAAACTGCGTGTAATTGGAATGGAGGAAGTGTAGAGTGTTGAATGTGAGGAAAGGAACGTTAAGGACGACACAAACACCCAGTCCCCTGGCCAGGGATATTAATCATTTACAATTAAAACCCCCTGATCCAGCCGGGAATCGAACCGGGGCCGCCGGGTGACAGGCGGACACGTTGCCCCCTACACCGCAGGGCCAGGTCCAGGATTACTCCTAAATACTTTGGGAATGTGTTATACCTAAGAATCCATCCCTCAAACGGTACGTATATCACGCCGTCAGCCATTCTATTGTACAAATGGGGACACGACACCTCGGTTTTTGTTGCCCTGGGTTGGAACTTCTATTTATGGAGACTGAGTAAGGAAAGGACAAGAGCAGTTGATCTACACTAAAGACTTTCCGGTAGAGCTCCCCCACGCTCTGCATTCGGGACAAGCGCGGCGCGGGTTCCAAGTGCATTGTTGGCTGGCCTGAGAATTGTTTTCTTTGGTTTCCCATTTTCACTGAGAAGTTGCAAGAAGGAAAATAAAGTCTCAAATTTCTTAGTACATCTTACAAGAAGATTACATCCCGCTAGAGTCACATGCATTTAAGCACACCTAAATGTTAACCAACTGTGCGAGGATGCGAATCTTCAACCTTGAGCATAGGACGCAGGCACCTAACCTATTACGGTAGACGACTGGTCTCGATTGGAATATTCTGTCCTTGGAGGTGTTCAATCGAGGTGAGAAAGGTACGCATGGTTCACTCGCAACGTTGTGGGTTCGATTATTTATCTATCAAGGAATTGGGAAAATTAGCAACGTACATTTCTGGAGAGGTACAGAACATTGTCCTGCATTCAGCTTAAAACAGATATGAAAAACCAAGCAGGTTAACTCCTGGTAGCGAAGGTAACAATGTATAGAGCCAACCAATCGACCCTATTTCTTGCCGAGGTTAGGAATGGCCAGGACCTGCGTGGCCTGTAAATAGAAAAAAAAAAACTTTCTCTCTTTGGTAGAGTGTGTATTTGCCATTATATTGGTCAAAGAACGACCTGGTGTCCAAGGGTTTTAAAATTTTAACAACCCCAGGATTGTTATGCGATTGAGTCTCTACTCTGCTAATGGTTTAACGTCGCACTGACACATCGAAGGTCTTCGGTAACCCAAGGCTTGGAAACGGCTAGGGCTGGGTGAATAGTAGCCATTAACTTAATTAAGGTCAGCCGTTTGCCTGGTGTGGAAATGGAAAATCATCTTCAGTGCTGCCAACGGCGGGATTCGTAACCCACCATCTCCCGAATGCAAACTCAGAGCTACGCCACCCGAGCCACGTGGCCAACTCACTGAGTACAATATTAAGTGTGAGAAAAATAAGGATAGCTCCCGTCAGCTACATGACACGAACATTGGGTCACTGAACGGTACAAGTTGTGTGTGGGATAAAGCACTCAAATACGAAGGGAGACAGAACGATAAAGCAACAACAACAGAAGCAATTTATCGCAACCACCACCAGACAGACCTGGACCTGCGTTAAGAGAACGCAGTGGATGAGTGAGCTGGATGGTTCTTGTTCCTGCTGTGGAGCTCGTAGCTGTTGTTGGAAGAGATCAATGTTAAGTCCCTCAGGGGACCGAAGACGGAGAAAGGAATGGAAAGAGGGAGGATTCATGAATACATAATGTGAAAAGAGTGTTTCAATTCACATGGGAGTAGAGCACGGCTGCGAGAAGGCAAATGACTTCCAGGGGTCGGAAACTCACCTCCCAGAGCAAGGATCTGTGAGCATTTACTTGTAGGGGGATGCTCGTAGGTAAGAATGCATGGCAGCATGCCTCAGATAATTTTAACTCTTGACAACTCCTCCGCTTACATTCTTTGAAACATTTGTGCCACATAAATATGTGCAAATGGAGGAATAAACATTAGAGAGCTACAGCGAAGGTGGTTCAATTGCGGGATGAGAACCAAGAGCCAAGTATCAGGTGTAATTAGCATACAATTAGTTTATAGGGAAAAGGATTATAAGTCTGTAACTGGATGGAAGAAGGGAAAGAGGAAGGCCCAGGAGGAGTTGGAGGAGTTGGAGGAGTTGGAGGAGTTGGTAGAGCACAATTTGACAAGATCAATAGACTCTATTACACATTGGTAGTGACACTTTAAAAGCAGCAATCACTGGGTGATGATGTTGAAGAAAGAAACGAAGACAAATGTTGCGATGTTTAGAAAATTGACAACCTTCAGCTTTCTAATGAAATTCCATATCATAGAGGAAAACATATATCACTGCATAGTTAAACAGGAAATCTCGATCACCAGCGCCTGGATTGTTACAGAAAGTGCACTGGAATTTGTGAAGAATGTAAAAGGTTCCATTGCCTCACGTTGCCATTAGCCTGGTTTACTTGGAAATCGTGATAGTGACTTGCTTATACTCGCGAATGTGTTTTTGATTCATTGAGTATATGACTGGGCGGATAAAGTGTACTAAACAAATGCGGGGTCCGATACCATGGAGTCATCCTGTAAACATTTTCTCAAAGAATACCATCATCGTTGACGATATCAGACTTGTGTTTCTTTGCAGACATGCGCTGTTTCAAAAATTTTCATTATGGTGTAGATACTTGGTATCTTAAAGGACCCTCCCCCACTCACCCAGCGAAGTGCACTACTTGAAGTGACATCTTTTCCACAAATGCACGGAAGACCTTTGGAGAACTGTTGAGTAATGCCATCTGGATAATTGCCCACGTCTCACCCCTTCATAACATCCCATAAGTGTTCGATTAGGGTCACGTCTCCCAATCTTGATTAGTACACCAGTCGCTGGAAAAATCCAGAATATTCCTCGAGTGAACTCTCGAGAACTTAGGACTGTTTAGACGATGCACCATCCTACTATCATTGTTCCGGTGCACGAAGTCCGTAATGGTCACCAAGCAGAGCAACATAGCTGCCACCAACCAATGACTTGTTCACGAGGATTAAGTTACCAAAAAACAAAGTCAAAAGTATATATTACTATGACACCATCGCCAATCTGCATGGTGCTTTTAAGACATCCTTGGTCAAGAGTTCCATCTCCATATCAGCCAGCAACAACTTGTACCGAGACTCATCGGACCACACCATATGGTGGCAGACCTCCTGGATCCAACTAATGCCCAGCACTTAACTAAAGCCACGGCTGCAACTATCCCAGATTTAAACCTAGCCCATCGTCGCTGGGCCAGGCTTGGTGACTCAGAGAGCAGAGCACTGGCTTCCTGAGCCCAGGGTGGCGGGTTCGATTCCGGCTCCGTCTGGTGGTATTTGAAGGTGCTCAAATATTCCATTCTCGTCTCAGTAGTTTTCCGACGTGTAAAAGAACTCATGCAGGACAAAATGACAGGTAACTCGGCGCCTTCGCAACCCATAACAATATTTAGTGTGGCATGAAACAATAAAATGTTAAAAAGATGACTACAGTGAGACGTTCTCCATGGAGGGGGATCATAAAAGATACACAGAAAGATATCATAAAGATACAGATGAAACGGTGTTCAATGTCGCCAACAAGCCTTACAAGTTCAATGTAAGGAAATTAATTCAGCGGAAATGTGGTTCAAGATTTCACAATAACTCTTGACATTTAGCGGACATCATTTATTTTGATGTCGAACCGACCCTGCACCCCCCACAGAAATAGCTGTTAACGTCCACCGCCCATGTCGAGGAAACACGATAAGTGAGAAACAGGTTTTGTAATAGTGTACCTGGCACTGCCATGATGTCACCACAGGACAGTGTGAATTGCATGACCAATGGAGACGCTAAATGTTCAGTACATACGACCAGCGCGGGAGAATTTACAATAATTCGTATCGAATCGGGGCTCAAGCCTCTGATAAGTAAAATGCCAAGGTGAAGCGTGATGGGGTCATCTGACTTACCCAGGACATGCGACCATGCGACTCGATCACGAATATCTCACAATTTTCGAATTTTGCAGGATCTTACGGAAGGAAATGTCAATACTGTGTAATAATACTCAGTCCAACTCGTTGGCTGAATGGTCAGCGTACTGGCCTTCCGTTCAGAGACCCCGGGTTCGATTCCCGGCTGGGTCGGGGATTTTAACCTTCATTGGTTAATTCCAATGGCTCGGGGGCTGGGTGTTTGTGCTGTCCCCAACATCCCTGCAACTCACACACCACACATAACACTATCCTGCACCACAATAATTCGCAGTTACCTACACATGGCAGATGCCGCCCACCCTCATCGGAGGGTCTGCCCTACTCGGTGAGATTGGTGGTAGAATGTGTTTCCGAAAACCTGACTCCCCTCGCATTGTAAATAGCTAGAAATAGCCACACGAAATTAATTAATTAATGATACTCAGATGCGTTGGTCATTCATGAAGAAATGTTTTTATAACCACGAATTCATCTCTCCATTATCAGCTCTGCGAGTGTAGAAGTGGCTGCCTTGTGCTCGGTTCACCTGAAAGTCGTGAGTTGGATTCCCCCTTTATGAAGTCGAAAAATTTACAAACGAGATTTCTACTTATGAAGAAACATATGGTCTCGAGGTTCATTCAGAAAACAACAAAATTAGTGCCAGATGAATTCCTGGGGGCAAAGGCGGTCCAGCATACAGCTAAGCACTCTGTCTCACTTAGCGTACTTACTTACTTCCTTACTTAGTGCCGATATTACGAGTAGTGGAAGGTTTTTTCTTCCACTCTCCCCAGAGGCCTTCATGAAATGAAATGTCGTATGGCTTTTAGTGCCGGGATATCCCAGGAAGGGTTCGGCTCGCCAGGTGCAGGTCTTTCTATTTGACACCCGTAGGCGATCTGCGCGTCGTGATGAGGATGAAATGATGATGAAGATAACACATACACCCAGCCCCCGTGCCATTGGAATTAACGAATTAAGGTTAAAATCCCCGACCCGGCCGGGAATCGAACCCGGGACCCTCTGAACCGAAGGCCAGTACGCTGACCGTTCAGCCCACGAGTCGGACAGAGGCCTTCATGACGTGCAGAGAGACGGATTTTTTCTTTACGAGTCGAGAATAGGGTACACTACCCGGAGGTGGTTTGGGTTAAAATACCAGTCCAGGTCACATTCGACCCCCCTCCCCAGTGAATAATTCTCCATGGCTTCCAATTCCAGCACCGCCAAATGCGAAGAAGATGGTGACTATCTCAAAATTCATGGCCGCCTCTTTCTCTAATTAAATTTTGGAAGAGCTACGAACTAAGGAAGTAAATCAGGTATTCAACTCATAATATTGAAACCTCGAGTGACACCAACGAATCGTGACAAATGATTGTTGTACTTTCGCCGGTAATAATGTTTTAAAGAATTAACTAAGAAAATTCATTTAATTGAAAATCCGAAACTACTGACTAAATTTCGCTCCCTCTGCCAGCTATAAAAGTTTCGCAACGTCACCTTGAACTCTGATAGATTTTCTGCAACAATACCTGTCGGAAGAATAGCATGCAAAGAGAAGATAAACCTTTGCGAAAGAAATGTTAAAAATCAATCGATAATTGTGGTAAGTTTCTGGAGCACGCCCACTGTCAACGTGGACAAACAAATCAGCGCCAAGGAAATACTGACTTGGTTCATTGTGCACTTCCCAGAACCGGTCCCGGTCTTATTGTTGTCCTATAACCTGTTAGCTTGTATAATTGCGCCTATAATGTATTAAGACATTAATGAATAACCTTCATTACGACATAACTCAATGTCCACCTATAACGTACGTCCACAGCACAATAATCCTATCCACTCAACTAACGGTTCCTCGCCCGACTAGTTCCTCCATCTCATATCATGGAAAGAAGAAGCTCGTTTAAACGAAAAGAGACACATAAAAAGCGTAAGACCGGTCGAAGTCATTTTGAGTGAGAGACGGTTAATAAGACTTGTAAAAACAATGTACAGAACGGCTACATGAGAGAGTATGTCTTAATAAATATTTCGATAGGAAGATCAGTCTAGATAACTTCCACAGCATCCCTTCAGACCGGATCAGTAGTGTTCTTAAACGTCGTAGAATCAATGATGTCTTTACCACCAGCCCAGCGGTTGTGTTCAGTCAAGGACCAACGGAATCCTCTCTTCAATTCCAGGGTGTATTGGAGATCAAGTTCAGAATAAAGGAACAAGTGCCACTTTTGTCTGAACCAACCCGAGAAATCTTCATGCACTCGTTCATCTGGACCACGACATAAAATTTGGAGAAACTGATTGATGGTTAGAACCCGCCAGTTTCGTGCTCATCTATCTCGAGAGGCGATTGAAACAGAGAACCATTCCAATGATGTATATCACAAGAAGACAGGCCTGCGACTAAACAGAACTTGGCTCGTGAACTCATGAAATCTCTCATCAGATCGGCCCTGGTATCCTTGCTCCACATTTCTTTCTAGCGGTACAATATCGTTCTAACACCCAGAGTTTCCATTAACGCTATAAAGGGAAAGGCCTAGGACTGAGAAGGTATCAGCCGTGGCCTAGGTACAATCCGAGAGCATTCGTCTGATGTGAAATGGGAAACCACGGAAAACCACGTTCATGGCTACGTCGGTGGCGTTTGAACCCACCATATCCCGAATGTAATATTACAGCGACACCATACGGACCACGCGGCCAACTCGCCCGTTCTCTAGAATTTGGACTGCGTTGTGAATGCTCACATCTCAGTGCCACGTGGTCTTGTCAAGACCTACTGTTCTACTGCATGAATTATTGTTCGTATCCGTTTGGTATCCATTTACACAGGAGAAAAGTTTTATGTTTCGTAATGGCAACACTATGCAGTAGAAGGTTAAGAGAAATGTCATCACCCTGGTCTAACAGTCCGAAACACAACACCCATCTATTAAACACCGGCCGAACATATCCTGCAATATAGAGTACAGAAAATTCGGCAGTGATCTGAGGGTAAAAAGCTATCTCTAGGCTACATTAGCGGACATTCAGTGACATTGCTAAGGAACAAGTAGAAGCATTATTCAATACTTCTGCTGACTTCATGAATTTTCGTCACACTGACCTCATGGCTGTTTCAATCAGTTGAGAGGAAGTAGATCTAGTTCAAAGGAACTACAAACCTGTGAGATATTTTTGTCAGTCTCGTGCATCTCAACGTGCAGGACTATTACTATCTGCGCACTTTTTAGTGATAGATTTACACCCTAGTGCTGAAGCGGTCGACTTCGGTTATCTTCGAGATTCGTATTGGCAACCTTTGAAACACAAACTAAGAATCGCTTATCATCACTGTGCGCCATCTGGCGTACACTTTAAGTACTAGTACTGTTGTTGTTTACACAGCAAAGCCAAACTATAAAATTCATGCTAGGAACACGTTTCGCAACGGGAAATGTTATTAGTATTATATATTGTGTGTGTAACAGAGTTGTTTGCTTAAAATAATAAAGGTTTATAAAATTTATGTCGATCGATCATATTATCGATTCAATTCAGATTTCATTTCCATTCAGTTGGCAGTATTAACGGAACCCTTCTCACTTCTCCAACGAGTACAAAAATCTATCACTAAAAAGTGCGCATACTATACTTTCAGTTTAGTGTTCTATGACGTCATCCCACTGTCTCTGTAGCACGCTTGAAGTGCAAACAGAGCAGAGTAGGGTGAGAGAGTAAACACTGCCCCTGCGAAGAAGAAAAACCGTTGGCCATACTTACACTGAACATTGTGGGGTCACACATGGCACACCACCATGATCATTGCTACAGTCAGCTCCCGTTCTAGTGAAACCAAGAACTCGATAGATGAACAGGAATATAGAGATTACTGCACACATTAGATTTCTAGTGACGGTTAATATGAATACCTCTTTAAAAATTAACGGACCAACCCAACCGGAAACTCTAATGAAGCTTTCACACCAAAATGGCATGTGGCATGCCACTTGAAAACCGAACAAATAAAAACAGATTCAACCTCTCAGACGATACGTCACATCTTACACGTGCCTCTTCGAAGCCACTCTAATTATCGGATCGGACCTTCCTTTTTTCTTTTCTTTTCTTCCGAGAGTGCAACTTGTCACCTGGGTCGCGCATGCGCAGTGAATGATTCAACAACGCTACAGAGAGGATGAGTTCAGTTTCCTCAGTCGTTTTGTCTACTGAAATCATTTGATTTATTTAAGTTCAGCGATAATAAAATAAAGGTACAACACAGAACTAGTTTCCAATTACAGAACAATATACAAATTTAATATACAGCTGTTACCTACATAGACTGATTATGTTAATGATTATCATAATAATGAAATGATGGTTAACACATAGAAATGAGCATTGTGATGGCAAGCACGGAAACATTTTGATTCATGATTACTACTTACTTACTGTAACTAATAGTTAAGTGACCACTTTTTAAACTTTTGCCCAAATCATGAACCTGAGCTGACTGACAAATTTGTTTATGTTGCAGCCAAAATCTTGTTTCATACTTTTCACGACCATGCTGTTATACGCACTGCATACGCTGTGAAGTAGTCGCTTAAGTGCGACCAGTATCCAGTATTCGGGGGATAGTGGGTTTGAACTCTACTGTCAGCAGCCCTGAAGATGGTTTTCCGTGGTTTCCCATTTCCACACCAGGAAAATGCTGCGGCTGTACCTAAATTAAGGCCACGGACGCTTCCTTTCCACTCCTAGCCCTTTCCTGTCCCATCGTTGCCACAAGACCTATCTGTGTCGGTGCGACGTAAGGCAAATAGTAAAATATGTATATCTTTACGTGGTCTGAGATATTTGAATTGGGCATCTGCTAGCAGACTCTCGTAGCCCAAATTCAAAGAAAATTCATCATGTCGTCGTTGCGCCTAGACAACGCGCTATGTGATAATATTTCAGCTTAGAACTCTGACCAGAAAGTTTCTCTCACCTAAGGTTCAGCATCACTTTAACTGTATCAACGAACTTTCATTCTCACCGAGCTCGATAGCTGCAGTCGCTTAAGTGCGGCCAGTATCCAGTATTCTGGAGATAGTAGGTTCGAACCCCACTGTCGGCAGCCCTGAAAATGGTTTTCCGTGGTTTCCCATTTTCACACCAGGCAAATGCTGGGGCTGTACCTTAATTAAGGCCACGGCCGCTTCCTTCCCACTCCTAGCCGTTTCCTGTCCCATCGTCGCCATAAGAGCTATCTGTGTCGGTGCGACGTAAAGCAACTAGTAAAAAAAAAAAAAAAAAAAAAAAAACCCTTCATTCTAAGTGATAGATGCGCCGCGGGTCAGTATTTTCCCCCTCAACATTGTCGCATCACGGTATTTCGAGGCGCAGCGACGATATATTCACATGAATAGAAATTTCAGAAAAAGTTCCTGAGCTATTTCTATTAAATCGATAACTATAGTATTACATGTGTTCCATATAACAGTAGTCTAGATCGTACTAATATACTGTATAGGGCAAGAATTGTTGGTATTCCATTAAATGGCTTTACTTTCCACATGATAAATCCTAGCATTTTATAAGCGCTCTTAGCGGCTCTTTCAATGTAACATCGGAATGTTAACTTGGCGTCAAATAATATACAAGTGTCATTATATTATATGATTTTCTAAGTTGTCCCCTAACAGCGAGTTCATGAAAGTTAAAACTATATCCTACAAATGTACTTAGTAAATCGAGTTATGAACGTTTGACACCATTAAGCGAGTGTGTAATCATATGATTTGAACTTTGAGTCTCTAAATATGCCATTGCGTGTATCGAAGAAATGCAAGTCTAAGGCGTAGCATAGATTCAAGTGTTTACTCATGATCGTGATTTCACAATCATCCTCAACAGATTAACGGAGAATTAAGTTATTTTACAAGATAACTCTTCCTTTCTTTGCTAGTTGTCGTTCTGACACACGTAGGATAGGAAAAGTTTAGGAATGGGGAGTGGGGAGCAACGAGATATATCTCTCAGTAAGTTTCAGGTTCCCGGTGTGAAAATAGGAAACCACGGAATATCATGTCCACGGTTGCCGACAGTGGGATTAGAACCCACCATCACACGAATCTCAGCCCACGCTCGCACTGCGTGTAAGAAAAATGTTACGGAGATTTTGGGAATTGTGTTGCAACCATATACTGGTTAGTGGTCACCTACTGGGTTACACAGATGTCTCAGCCGTCGATGAAGTACAACGCTGGTTTTCTTCGCCCATGAACATTTCTGCAAAAGTAAATCGATTCATTAATCTATGTACGTGCGTGCGTGAGTTCGAGACATTCACATCTATACCCGTTTCACTTTGCTACCCACAGGTCTAATTATACAGGAACATATGTTTCTATTCCATCTTGTCTGCTTGTGATACAGAAGCACATCGCCGTGTAGCGTCGTTTATCATCACTTGCATTACGACGTGGGGTAACAACGAGCAAGTTGGCTAAGTGGTTTCAGTTACGTAGCTATCTGCGTGCATTCAGGAGACAGTGGGTTCGAACCTCACTATTGACAGCCCTGAAGGTGGTTTATCGCGGTCTGTGGCCTGTCTCTGCCTGTGTAAGTAAACCAAATGGTAATCGGTGAGATTAGCGGTAGAATGTGTTTCCGACCACCTGACTCCCCTCACATTGCAAAATGCCAAATTTACAATTTCCAACTCCGATTCTCTGAGTGATCTTGTTAGAGTACATAGAACTGACGAAATCTCACAAAAGTCCCTTCCCCACGTTAACGTAGGAATGCAGTGCACAAGAACCTCGTTTATCCGGGTTAAGTGGGACCGGAACTGATCCGGATGATCGAAAATCTGGATAATCCGGAAATACTAAAAAACAAATACAGTACACATGTGATATAATCTATTAACATAATTTGTACAGTAATGCCCTTTTTTCAATTGTATAAAAATATAGGAACACTTTTCTTACATTTACGACTCTGTTTTATGCACAAAAATAATGTGCGAGTTTTTTTCTGTTTTACATTTGTATAGAGTTGGCGCGCAGCACGATCACGAAGACGTTTTACTAACATCAGCTCTGCCGGTGTGGTTTCAGTCTAGGATTCTAAATAGGCCGTCAGTTTGTCCAGCCGCATTGTTGCCTCTCCATGAGTCATCGTTTCTTCTAATGGAGCGCCGGTTCATTTTCGAATTTACCATCAGTGCGTTCCATTCAGAAGAGCGTGGGTTCGAATCCCACCTCGGACGTCCTGGGAATGGTTTTCCACGGTTTCCCCTGCTCAATTCCAGGCGAATGCCGGGACGGTACCTTTGATAGACCGTGGCCGAATTACTTCCAATTCCTGTCCTTAACTCTCCTTGGCGGAAAAGACATTCAATAAGAGTCGACCCCGTAAAAGAAATACTGTACAAGTAAAAATACATTTTCGCCGAGCTGAGTGGCTAAAACGGTTAAGCCGCTGGCCTTCTGACCCCAGCTTGGCAGGTTCGATCCTGGCTCAGTCCGGTGGCATTTGAAGGTGCTCAAATACGTCAGCCTCGTGTCGGTAGAGTTACTGGCACGTAAAAGAACTCGTGAGAGACAAAATTCCGGCACCACGGCGTCTCCGAAAACCGTAAAAGTAGTCAGTGGGACGTAAAGAAAATAACATTATTATAAAAAATACATTTTTATTATTTTCGATCCGGATTAATGAGGGCCGGATAAACGAGGTTCTTGTGTATATGTGTTCTAACATAGGGTTGGCAAAATAAAATTGGCCCAGAAATTATTTATAAGACTGACGCGGAAGTGACCCTTGTTAATGAAGAGGAAACCGTAATTTCAGTGCACTAATCGGTTGCTGTCACATGTCTGCTCGTGGGCATCTCCCGCATCACCCGAGTACGTTACTGTGTCATTACGTGTGAGTGAGTGAGTGAGTGAGTGAGTGAGAGGAGCAGACATGTTTAGTGACCAGTTGAGTGTAACACAAAATGGTGCTCGCGATAAAATAGCGCATATTTTCATTGTCGGGTGTTATGTGAAGCACGATGCGTGTAAAACATGGGCGGAACTGTATGCGCAAGAGTTAAAAGAGTGTTTTTGGCAAAACTTCCAGCAAAATTTGCAATGCAAAACTTAGTGGTAAAACGGCATGAAACGGACTCTGTAGCGGATAAAACCTGTAACGATCCGAAAGGAGTTCGAACAACAGAAAACATTGCTGGAGTGAAGAAAAGCATGAAACGAAGTCCGGCGAAATCTCAACGCCTTTTATTGGTCCAAGTGGGAATTAAGAGTTCGTGGCGTTGAAACATTATCAAACAGGGCCTGCATCTGTCTTCTTACAAATTTACTGTTGCACATGCGTTAAAGCGTCCAGACGAACCTTCGAGTGTTGAGTTCTGCCGGTGGATTCTAAGTGAAGTGGAGTCAGGACTTTTAGATCCTCGGTTTCTTTCATTTCATCGGATGAGGCCACTGTCAACATCTTCTGTGATGTTCATTAACGATGGTCAATCCCGCGTCAGTCCTGTTGTAAACAGTCTCTTTCTTCCAGATGATTTTTGCTTTTACATACATATATTCGTCCCCTTTATAGTGTGTTTTACTTTTCGATGTTCAGTAAATTAACTAAGCTCTTCAACAATCTTACATTTGCAACTAGCTGGCCTCGCCTAATTCTACACCTATTACTATTAAATAATTAAGAACCGAGTCTAACTATTGTCCCCTTGGTTTCCATCTTTTTCTCTTGTCCTTCACGGCCGAGTCCATTAACCTATCCTCCTTCATTCACCTCACGTGATACCACCACCAAAGCCAATTTTCATGCCTAGCTTAGCCATTATATCCTCATTCCGAGTACCGCCTGCCATTGTTACCACATGTTTGTACTAGGAATCACTCCCGTTACTGTCTTGTCTATTACTTCTAACTTATGCACAAGATGTTCTGAGTCCACCCAGCTGTCACTCCCGTACCTCAAAGTCAGTCTGAAAACAGCGCGATGTAAATATGGTTTCGTCCGATGGTTCATCTCTTCCTTACAGAATATCGTTGACCGCAATTGCGAACTCACTGCTTTAGTTTTGCTTTATTTTTGTTTGATTTTACTTACACAACGATCCTGGAAGAATATATATCATAAGTACTTGAAATTATCCACCTGTTCCAGTACCGTAATCTAAAGATTTTTAATGAAAATACCTCTAGATATTCATTTTTTTCTAGTGGCTTTACGTCGCACCGATACAGATAGGTCATATGGCGACGATGGGATAGGAAAGGCCTACGAGTTGGAAGGAAGCTACTATACTATTTTGTTTTACGTCGCACCGACACAGATATGTCTTATGGCGACGATGGGAAAGGAAAGGCCTAGGAAGTGGAAGGAAGCGGTCGTGGCCTTAATTAAGGTACAGCCCCGGCATTTGCCTGGTGTGAAAATGGGAAACCACGGAAAACCATCTTCAGGGCTGCCGACAGTGGGGCTCGAACCCACTATCTCCCGATTACTGGATACTGGCCGCACTTAAGCGACTGCAGCTATCGAGCTCGGTAGTTGGAAGGAAGCCCCAGCATTTGCCTGGTGTGAAAATGGGAAACCACGAAAAACCATCTTCAGGGCTGCCGACAGTGGGATACGAACCTCTAGATATTCAAACTCGAATTTTGGTCTTATTCAAGTCAGTGCACACAATAGGAGTCGATACTTCGTCCTGTGTGTCCACTCACCATCTTATAATATATACTGTGATCACAGTTGTCCAGTCCTGTCTCGTCTTGTTCTCACGTGCACTCATATTCAGATCCTACTCGAGATTTCTCTCTCTTTCTCTCTCTCTCTTTCCGAAACAATGGCCCAATGGCCCCCCTACATTACCCGATCAGTTTGGCACTGATATAAAATATTACAACATTAATAATTACTGCCTGTCTTCATTACAAACCCCTGTTCTCAGAAAGTTGTGCGAACAGGATGAAGCTTGTTTGCATATTCAAATCACAATGGAAGAATGTAAATCTGAGAGCCATTAATTATACTACATTTCTCTACGACACGGCGAATGAATTTATTCTGTTCTTTCTTCAATAACAAATCTTATTAATTTCTGAGAAACATCAGGGCAGAACAAGCAACGTCAAGGTTATCAACGAACCCCCACAGATTTGGCGAACTGACAGAAGTTTGAGATATTCTGAAAGGTACTGCGTACTTTATTATGGCGAGAGCTCCTTAGGATTAATGAAATAAATATTAACAAATGGGATTTTTGTGAAAAGAATATTACTTCCTGATAAACAACAGTAAAAGACTAAGTGATGTATCAACTCAGCTCATTGCAAAGAACAAGTACGGACCCCCATCTAAACTCTCGTTGCAAGATATTTTAATAATAATAATAATAATAATAATAATAATAATAATAATAATAATAATAATAATAATAATAATAATAATAATAGAAATGTTTCTGTGGTCACATCTGTAGCATGGACAATCATAGATTTGCTAAAAAATCTATTAACTATCTGTAATTCAGAGAAGGTGAAGATCAACAGGTTGGAAGAAATTAAGCAGGAATTACAAGAAATAAACGCTACAGACGATACCATAAAAATCATATAAAGTCTTTGAAATGTTGATTGTAAATCACGGATTCCTTGAAAAAGCTAAAAAGACCACTGGAAAACAGTGGACAGAAGAACGGAAAAAGCACCACAGCAAATTCATGAAAGAATTTGGGAGGAGAAGAAGAAGAAGGGGAGGCAGTCAGAACAAGCAAACAAGTTCAAACGCGCTGTTTAAATTGGGCATAAAGAAAAAAACAAGGATGTTTTTTAAGGCTACTTCCATTGATATAGATCTTAAAAGACGCTGGGGCAATGGATTACTCTCTCCCAGGTGTTCTTTAACATGCCAGAGGCCAACGACACGAATTTTTCGCATTTGACCACCAACATCAATACAAAGACTGAAGTGACTTTCCTGGGAACTGAAAGACAAATAACCAACTGCGCAACTGAGGCCGGCTAGATTTCCCTCCTCTTACCAATCAAATGCTGGGATCGTGCGGTATTGTTCTACGTAGGCTGTCCATAATTATTCGCATACTTAGTAGCATCCTGTCGCCAGTTTTAAGTAGACATTTTGAAGACCAGAAGAAACATTCAGAAGTATCGCGAGCTACCAATACATAGAGATACTCCCAGAGCTGAACACCATTATCTGAAATCAAGAAAACCGATCCTGGCACACAGCAGTCCAGCGTGAAAAATCCTCCTTTAGCGACAGTGGAGTCCGACTCGTTGGCTGAATGGTCAGCGTAGTGGCCTTCGGTTCAGAGGGTCCCGGCTTCGATTCCCGGCAGGGTCGGGGATTTTAACCTTCATTGGTTACTCCCAATGGCCCAGGGGCAGGGTGTTTGTGCTTGTCCCCCACATCCCTGCAACTCACACACCACACATAACACTATCTTCCACCACAATAACACGCAGTTACCTACACATGGCACATGCCGCCTACCATCTTCGGAAGGTCTGCCTTACAAGGGCTGCACTCGGCTAGAAATAGCCACACAAAATTATTATAGCGACAGTGGAGCATGGAAAGCTCAGAGGAATACTGTTCAGTATTCAAAGGAAACCTGATTGGAAAACTTTCATGCGCCTATGTAGTTTCGATCTCCCCATGTGCCAATGGAGGATCGAACGGGATAAGGTAGACGCAGGTATAGTAATGATCAAAGAACTAGAGCCGTTCCTACCACAGAAAAGATTATCCACTTTGTCCTCACGGAAGCGCTTAATCATCATCAGACGAGCGTAGATGATTCATCAGCCCTATTCAGCAATCCCGAAAGAGTGCTGTGAAGTCTGACGGAGTTAAACAGGACTTCAACGTAAGAATGAATTGGGCCATTATTATTATTATTATTATTATTATTATTATTATTATTATTATTATTATTATTATTATTATTATTATTTTGTTTACGTTCCACCGACAGAGATACGTCTTGTGGCGACGATGAGATACAAAAGGCCTAGAAGTGGGAAGGAATCGACCGTGGACTTAATTAAGGAACAGCCCCAGCATTTGCCTGGTATGAAAATGGGAGGGTTAAAATAATAAATCCACCTTATATATCGCACCCATTTAAGTGAATGTTTCATATCTCGTGCATGACTCAATTATTGTATACAAAGAAACAACTTTCTAACTTTGTTTACTTACGATCTATTTCCAGAGCGCATAAATAAATACGAACGTAAGCAGATAATTCGAATTTGGAAAGGAGGCTCACCCATGCATAAGATCACAAGAACATTGAATATGTCACGAATGCGATCAAGAAATCAAAAAAACCGAGCTCGATAGCTGCAGTCGCTTAAGTGCGGCCAGTATCCAGTATTCGGGAGATAGTAGGTTCGAACCCCATTATCGGCAGCCTTGAAAATGGTTTTCCGTGGTTTCCCATTTTCAGACCAGGCAAATGCTAGGGCTGTACCTTAATTAAGGCCACGGCCGCTTCCTCCCCACTCCTAGCCCTTTCTTGTCCCATCGTCGCCATAAGACCTATCTGTGTCGGTGAGACGGAAAGCAACTAGCAAAAAAAAAAAAATCAAAAAGGTATAAAACGATTGTTTATGTAATATCGGAAGCACTTCTTTTCAGTTTTGAATCCGATACTTTATAACTACCGAGCGAGTTGGCCGTGCGGTTAGGGGCGCGCAGCTGTGAGCTTGCATCCTGGAGATAGTGGGTTCGAGCCCCACTACCGGCAGCCCTGAAGATGGCTTTTCGTTGTTTTCCATTTTTGCAGCAGGCAAATGGTGGGGCTGTTCCTGAATTAAGGCCACCGCTTCCTTTCCACACCTAGCTCTTTCCTATCCAATCGCCACCATAAGACCTATCTGTGTCGGTGCGATGTTAAACAAATTCTAACATATATATATATAATATAATATAATATAAATGTTAGGTTCTTCAGTCTGGCGAAACTAATTTTGAGTAATACATTGATAAACTACCTGAGAAAGAAAACATATGGTAACTAACAGTATTACATTTGAAAAATAAACAACTTAATTAAAATAGAATATGCTTCGTTCTTGATAGAACATCATCCGATTCTATGTCCGGCTCCATGGCTAAATGGTTAGCGTGCTGGCCTTTGGTCACAGGGGTCGCGGGTTCGATTCCCGGCAGGGTCGGAAATGTTAACCATAATTGGTTAATTTCGCTGGCACGGGGACTGGGTGTATGTGTCGTCTTCATCATCATTTCATCCTCATCACGACACGCAGGTCGCCTACGGGAGTCAAATCGAAAGACCTGCATCTGGCGAGCCGAACTTGTCCTCGGACACTTCCGGCACTAAAAGCCATACGCCATTTCATTTCAACAGATTCTATGAAATATTGAAGAATGTATTATGATAAGTTCCGGATTTCAAGTTCCTAAGTATTTAAACAGAACTAAACATAAATGTTTACACATTTCTTAATATTTCAGTGTGATTTGATAGTAATAGTTCATTTTGGTTAACTAAAAAAATGAACAACTCGTAAAATTGTTCTTCCCGTCTTTCCTCAAAATGGGGTATTTCGATCTTGGTTAAACATGCCAGAGTAGTACTGTATTTACCAGAACATTTTGTAAAAAATTAGAAGTCGAATTTGAAATCTCTTCCTATTTCTGTGCTTGATTAATCCTACAAATTATCTGCACGGAATTAGCGTGCCCTTCAAGGTATAAATAATTCACTTCCTGTCTGTCACTAGCCTGATCAGATATTAGTCTTCGTTTTGTCATAACGACTGTATGCAGCTTCATAGTTTCTCAATCCCTAAATTAGATTATCAATATTACCTGTCTCGTCCATCCAAGAGGGCAGAAATTTACGGAAAAGTATGATTTGGCCCTGTATGCAACATGAGCACAAACTGGATTTTCGTCTGGCAGCATCTTGTCAGAAGGAACACCTGATGCACCTCCAGACTGCATTGGAGAATGTTTCCTGAGTAAAACTGGAACTTATCCCAATACGGCAAGAAGAAAGGCTGGAACAGTTGTACCTATGGTTCCTGGGTTTTGGCACCATACGGAGTGAGTTTTGAAACTGTTAGGTCCAAAAGCCCTAGAGTAAAGAATGGAAGTCCTCCATTAAATGTTTGAACCATAGATTTAACAATTTTTTGACATTTATTAGTTATGTTTGCAAAATTAATAACTGGTTCGATAGAAGGCAGTTCAGTTTTAGGAAAGGTTATTCCACTGAAGTTCATCTTGTACGATTCCAGCAAGATATAGCAGATATCTAGGATTCAGGAGGTCAAATGGACTGTATTGCAACTGATCTGTCTAAAGCATTTGATAGGGTGGATCATGGGAGACTTCTGGCAAATATGAGTGCAATTGGACTAGACAAAAGAGTGACTGAATGGGTTGCTACATTTCTAGAAAATAGATCTCAGAGAATTAGGGTAGGCGAAGCTTTATCTGACCCTGTAATAATTAAGAGGGGAATTCCTCAAGGCAGCATTATTGGACCTTTATGTTCACTTATAAATATAAATGATATGAGTAAAGAAGTGGAATAGGAGGCAAGGCTTTTTGCAGATGATGTTATTCTGTATAGAGTGACAAATAAGTTGCAAGATTGTGAGCAACTGCAATGTGACCTCGATAATGTTGTGTGATGGACAGCAGGCAATGGTATTATAATAAACAGAGTTAAAAGTCAGGTTGTGAGTTTCACAAATAGGAAAAGTCCTCTCAGTTATAATTACTGCGTTGTTGGGGTGAAAGTTCCTTTTGGGGATCATTGTAAGTATCTAAGTGTTAATATAAGGAAAGATCTTCATTGGGGTAATCACATAAATGGGATTGTAAATAAAGGGTACAGATCTCTGAAGGTGTTTAGGGGTTGTAGTAAGGATGTAAAGGAGAAGGCATATAAGTCTCTGGTAAGACCCCACCTAGAGTATGGTTCCAGTGTATGGGACCCTCACTAGGATTACCCGTTTCAAGAACTGGAATAAATCCAAAGAAAAGCAGCTCGATTTGTTCTGGGTGATTTCCGACAAAGGAGTAGCGTTACAAAAATGTTGCACAGTTTGGGCTGGGAAGAATTGGAAGAAAGAAGACGAGCTGCTCGACTAAGTGGTATTAATAATAATAATATTGGTATTATAAACTTACTCATTCGGGACAAATATTTCAAATTCCCTATGGGAATCAACAACTACATCATCTATATCATAAGTAGTATGATCCGAGTTGTCAGCGGAGAGATGGCGTGGAATGACATTAGTAGACAAATAAGTTTGAGTGGCGCCTTTAAAAGTAGGAAAGATCACAATATGAAGATAAGGTTGGAATTCAAGAGGAGAAATTGGGGCAAATATTCAGTTGTAGGAAGGGGAGTTAGGGATTGGAATAACTTACCAAGGGAGATGTTCAATAAATTTCCAATTTCTTTGTAATCGTTTAAGGCTAGGAAAACAACAGATAGGGAATCTGCCACCTGGGCGGCTGCCCTAAATGCAGATCAGTTGTGATTGATTGATTGATTGATTGATTGATTGATTGATTGATTGATTGATTGATTGAATCTGATGATAAGATTTCAAGAACGAACCAGACCCTTTCCTGACTGCGCCACACTTTAAAGAAATACTATCCAGTAACGATGGTGTTCAGCTATCAATATACTATTAAAATAAGACTGCGTGATACAAAGCTCAGTGGTGTTTAGTCTAGTTTATATTATTTTATAACATATATAGCCGGCGGGACACAGGGGAGAGTTCTTAGACGATGCCACAGGAGATGACTACCGCAGCGGTAGTCGAAACGTCTGGCAGGAAGGGTAGACTACGGCAGAACAGCTCGGAAGATTTTGATCATAATAACATTTTCATTCAGATGGGACGTATGCCTATGTCCGAAATGACACCTGACGGATATTCAGCTCCACGGCATCTGCCCTTTGATCCTTTCGTGCCTTACGTCATCAACGTGGTTGCACTGAGCCAAGTTCTAGCGAAAACAAGTACTATTATTTACAGCAATAACAAAACTTGCGATCAGGACTACAATTACGAATGACGTGAGGACATTGGTGTAAGCTGAGAGAGTGCAAGCGAGTACAGGCGATATTTTAAATATGAAGACTTTCCGCAGAAAGTGTAGCATTTATCACTTTCTTCAGAATTAATTTCTGTACACCAATGGGGAAGACAATAGAGAAAGCAGCCAACAGTCTGTTTGTTTAGCCTTTTTACTGATATTTTTCGTTTTTGTTTCTTTCTTTCCGTTTTATTTTCTATTTACGGACGACACGCACACCCAGTCCCAGATCCAGTGGAAATAACCAATTAAGGTTTAAATCCCCGACTGGCCGGGAATCGAACCCGGGGCCCCTTGAACCAAAGACCAGCACGCTAACCAATTAGCCATGGAGCTGGAACTTGCGGTTATGAATACATGCGGAAGTATTCGCAAGTGCTACGAGCACAAGACATGTTATCCAACAGGAATATGTTTGTAAGAATGTAGGATAAAACACTATTGCTCGATCGAAATATGAGGAAAGGAACTAACCGTGACATAATTATATTACTCACGAGCTTCTCGATGCAGTACGGACCAGAGGTTCAATATATTTCTGTTTAGAAGAAGTTAATAGAGAGGGAACGTTGTAATATTCCACTGCCTGGTCTCAGTTTATGCGAGGACAAACTTAAATGGGCTTAAATGTTGTTGTGTCAAGCTAACTATGTGTTATAAATAATTCAATCAATAGAAGTATTGACGAAGAACAAATTAATCACAATTCATTTGCTCATCCAGGTAGTCAAGTCAGGAATAAATAGCATAAATCATTTCCAGTACTGGCAACCTGAAGGTAATTCGAGCCTTTCAAGTAAGTGCCAACAGGATGCTCTGGTTCAGTACAATATCGTGACCATCGAATACGAGTTAAGAAGGAAATGGTCTGATTGCAACTCTGCGTAACGGTCAGTGCAATTAAATTGTCAGTTCGCAATGGAGTTGTGCTACCGCGCTACTTGGCGTGATAGAAGACTAAGTAGTAAAAGTAGTAGCCTCGTCCTATCGAAATGTACTGTTTGTTTCATCTCTTCACTCAGTTCCCAGTCTGTCAGGGTCTCACAACAAGTGTGGCAATCACAGGGCTGTATCCGAATCTCACAATTTTCAAAATATGCGTTTCTTTAATGGCTTGGTCAAGACTTGTTCGTTACCAAACCCCACGGTCTTAAGATTGTGAGGTATACAAAGTCTTTCTTCCTTTTTACCAGATATCCTTAACCCTCATTAGCCTGAGTAACTTATTTATTAGCAAGTTTATATAAAATGAGGTACTTCCGGAGGTGCATGGCCCTGAGGTTCACCCAGCCTACACCAAAAATGAGTACCAGGTTAATTCCTTGGGGCAAAGGCAACCGGGCGTAAAGCTAAGCACTCTACCCCATCAAGTGCTGAGGTTACGGATAGTGGAAGCCTTTACTTTCCATCTCTCCAAAGGCCTTCATGGCCTGTAAGGACATGACTTTTCTTTTTCTTTTTATATAGAATGTGAGAGGGAACGCCCAAGTTCAATTGCTACTGGCTTCTCAACAACGCAGCCGGTCCCGTGGTGTAGGGGTAGCGTGCCTGCCTCTTACCCGGAGGCCCCAGGTTCGATTCCCGGCCAGGTCAGGCATTATTACCTGGACCTGAGGGCTGGTTCGAGGTCCACTCAGCCTACGTGATTAAATCTGAGGAACTATCTGACGGTGAGATAGCAGCCCCGGTCTAGAAAGCCAAGAATAACGGCCGAGAGGATTCGTCGTGCCAACCACACGACACCTCGTAATCTGCAGGCCTTCGGGCTGAGCAGCTTGGTAGGCCAAGGCCCTTCAAGGTCTGTAGTGCCATGGGGTTTGTTTGGGGTTTGTTCTCAACAACGCATCCGTGGTTCGAATATCGGCCAATTTATGTGGGATTTTTTACATGAAAAGTTACGTTCTTGTGGTTCGTACTCCTAGCAGAACTAGAGATCGCATGCCTATGATCACGATATCAACGGTTACGTGATACTACAAATAAAACGGGAGACGTGACTGGTTGGTAGCCTTCCGCCTAGGTGGCCGAGGTTCAAATTCTGGTGAATGCTAGGGGAAATTTTCACTTGAAAATCACGTGACGTCGGGGAAGCCCTCCCGGCCCAATCCAAAATTGAGCCAGGATCGCTTCAGCAACCTCAGGAATAACTAGGGAAATTGAAAAGAGTTTAACGTCGCAATAACACATCGAACGTTTTCGGCGATGCTAGAATAGGAAAGGGAAGAGAGTAACCGCGGCCTTAATTAAGGCACAGTTCCAGCATTTGCCTGATGTGAAAATCGGAAACCACGCAAAACTACCTTCAGGGATGCCGAAGGTCGGATTCGAACCCACCATCTCCAGGACGTAAGCTCACATCTACGCGACCCTAACCACACGGCCAACTCGCTCGGTAAGTTTTCTTTTATTAAGGACATACAAACTTACTCTTAACCAATTTATTTTGACTAAACGTGTTGGCTACGCAATGCGGGTCGTGTAGCTGTAAGTCTACATTCGACAGCCCTCAAGATGAGTGAGTTTCCGGGGCTTCCCCTTTTCAATTAGGCAAATAATGGGGCTTTATCCCAATTAAGGACATGGCCGCTACCTTCCTAGTCCTAGACCTTTTATTATTCTACCGTCCGTCACAAACCTATCAGTGTTCGTGCGGCGTTAATTAGCCATTTCTCGATCTCCTGACGCGTGATCGAAGGCAAACCAAGCCTACCTTTACTACCTCAGCCAGGCAGCCCGTTACAACACGAATACATCCAACAGGAAAAGGTAGTCAGGAAAGAGATTCATGTGATCGCATCGTACAAGCTCCCGAGCTTGTAGGCTGCGGTCCAGTTGAGTTTGAAGTTCTTTTTGAAGTTCCTAATGTTTCCACTAACGATCATCGTTGACATTGGATTGGAGGCAGTAGAATCCTTGTGTGTGTGTATTTGTGTGTGTTTGTGTGTATAAGAGAGAGAGAGAGAGAGAGAGACTGATCAGCCAGTACATTATGACCACCTACCTAATAGTCGGTATATCCAACAATGGCACGTAGAAACAAGGGCGACGCGTCTTGGCATGGAAGTAATGGGGCCTTGGCAGGTCGCTGGAGGGAGTTAGCACCACATCTGCACACACAACTCACCGAATACCCGTAAATTCTGGGGTGGGGGGGCGATGAGCTCTGACGCCACGTTCAATCACACCCCAGATGTGTTCGATCGGATTAAGATCTTGCGAGTTGGGGGCCAGCACATCAATTGCAACTCGCCACTGTGTTCCTCGAACCACTGCAGCACACTCCTGGCCTTGTGTCATGAAGGAGTGTACGTGGTCCGCAACCAGTGTACGATACCTCTCAGCCGTCATGGTGCCTTGCACGAGCTCCACTGGACCCATGTATTAAAACGTGAATGTTCTCCAGAGCATAAATGAGCCGCCGCCAGCTTGTCTCCGTCCAGCAGTACAGGTGTCAATGAGGTGGTCCCCTGGAAGACGACGGATTCCCACCCTCCGATCGGCATGATGAAGAAGGTATCGGGATTCATCAGATCATGCAACGATCTGCCACTGCGCCAACATCCAGTGACGATGGTCATGTGCCCATTTCAGTCGTAGTTGCAGATGTCGCGGTGGTAACATTGGCACGTGAATGGGTCGTCGGCTGCGGAGGTTCATCCTTAGGAGTGTTGGGTGCAGTGTGCTCAGACACACTTGCACTCTGCCCAGCATTAAAGTCTGATATTAGTTCCGTCACAGTTAGCTGCCTGTCCTGTGTTGCCAGTCTGCCCAGCCTACGGCGTCCAACATGTGTAATGAGGGGTGGCCGACCAACCCCTCGACGTCTGGGCGTGGTTTCACATTGGTTTCGCCACTTCTTCAAGACACTCACCACAGCATTCCTCGAACCATCACAATCTGCCCTCGGTCAAACTCAAATAGACCGCGCGCTTTCCCCATTCTACACACGGATAGCACGTTCACTGATACTACATGCACCGTGGGTGTGTGACTAGCAGTAATTCCCCGTCAGGACACGCTCCTACCGTCTGGACGGGTTTATATCGATAATAGGTAGGTGGTCATACTGTTCTGGCTGATCAGTGTATAGAATGAGAGAGAGAGCGTGTCTCTCAAACGGTAGGTGTCGCAGCTACCCACCTCGTCCAGCTACAGTGGTGGTTTGTTCACACACACACACACACACACACACACACACACACACATGCACACACACACGCGCGCGCACGCACACGCACACACCTAAACGAAGACTGATATCTTAGGTTGCGGTTACGGAACAACTAGCGGCTACCCACGCTAGCTAGCGCCAGCTGACGCTTCATTTTATAAACATTGTTCGGTGATGAAGTGTTTGAAATTCTCATTTTATCACGCGCGAGCTGGTGTTGTCAACGGTTTCTCGCCCATTGGAAGCGGAAACCTGCAAACTGCGAGTTCGGACGAATCAGTGCGAAGTCTGTTCGTCCGAAATCGTGCATACGCTATCGTTCTTTGGCTGCGTATTCGGCCGAGTTATTTAGTAGGTATATGGGAGAAGTAATGGCGCTTCCTGAAGATTTACGTGATGTTTATGCATTAGGTTCACCTCTGCTAGCCAAAATAGCTCAGAAAAGGAGACGGGAGTGGTTAAATGATATTTTATCGAAAAGGCAAAGGTTTGGTGAATTTTCATGCACCTGGGTTGATCTGGAAAGAGACGAGTTGCAATACTTTGGTTACTTTCGCATGAAATATTAAATATTTCGATACATATTAAACAAAGTACAATACCAATTAAATAAGTACAGAAACTTTCAAGAAACTCTTTCATTTGAAGAACGTCTAGATGTAACTTTGAGATAAGTATGTTCATTTTGAATTGGGAAGCTGGGGAATCTCTTCCCTGCTAACTTTTCGCCATTTTAACATTCCTTTCATAATTCCCAACCAGTCGAAGAAAATCTTCTCTTATCCCAGAGAATGTTCAACATCATTACAAACTGAGTATGTTTTTGCAACGGCCAAAGGTAATAAAAAAACGGAAATCATTCGCTCTCATCAGTGCGACAAGGCTTGGCTCGAGTGTCTCAGCATTCGGGAGTAAGTGTGAAGTTTCGTTGTCAAACCACAGAAAGATACCATCCATCTGAAATGAGAAACTCGATCTAGATTTTCTGTAATTCGTACACTGGAGGTAATTATTTAATAGGTACGGCACTTCAGAAATGTATTTTGTTAACAATAATCCGATGTGGGTATGAAGTGATCGGACGGGAACATACAGATACCGGTACTGCTAGAGTTTGGTATGAAAATTACACTTCGAACTTGTTTTGTAAATAATATTCAGGTATAAGCATCATGTAAAGCGGTATAAAATGAATAAACTAAAATTTAACTGGTTCACCCATTTCTCACGCCACCTCACTCCATAACAACTTCTTCACATCTGGTAAATGGACTCTCATTGGTCCAACAGATATTTCCCATCTTTTACCAGAAGTATCAGCTTTTCAGCATTGATGGTTAAACGCAGTCCCGCTTGACATCAAAGGTTTGGATCATTCGGCCGTTTTCGTGCTTGTTCGTACGAATTCGTCATCGCAGCTTATCGCACGTTTCCGCTTCCAGTGGACGAGAGCCCTCATGATGGCTGCTTTACCCAGAATTCAACACAACGCTGAATTGATCGAGAACTTCAAATCCCATCGGACCACGATCCACATATCCAGAAACCTTCTTTTATCATCATGGTGCTAGCTATGGAGGACAAACAAGGAGAGGCCAGACCCTGCGGCCAACCGATTTCAACGAGCTTCACTGTACCTGTGGGGGACACTCAACACTAACTCGTCAACACGCTTTTGTTTCCAAAAAATGAGTAAATGTCATGACGCAGAATCCACTTCGGACAAAGTGGAGGTGATAAAACACTAAAAGACGAACAAATTTTACTTTAAAATATCAGGTCCACAACCTAATAATTTCCGAAATATTGATGAATCCCTGATTCCAATGCAACACATGTATACTTGGAGAGTTGCATCATAGTCAAAGGAAATGGTGGCCTAGTGGTCACCGTGCACCGTACTTCTCTGTGGACGTCGAAGACGTGAGTTCAAGTCTCGTCGCAGCTATATTTCTTGTACAAAATAAATGAATATTTGAGGGAATGTGAAGATAAAAATGGGAACAAAAATATTACGCAAATTGCACTACACTTTATTTCCTACCTGAAATTAATATAAGACTAACCATTCTCACAGTTACTGCTGGATCTCTTTCTCGATACACTGTATATTAATTTGAGGAAGAAAATAAAGTTCATTGCAATTTGCCTCATATCTTTATTCTCATTTTTATCTTCACGTTCCCTCAAATAATGTATTGTGTACCAGAAATTATAGCTACCACAAGACTCAAACTCACGTCGTTCCACGTGACCGCTCGGCCACCGCTCCGCTTGACTGTGATGTTACTATCCAAGTATATATGCGTTGCATTGTAATCGGGGGATTCATCAATTTTTCGGAAATTATTAAGTTGCGGACCTGACATGTTTAAGTAAAATGTGTTCGCCTTTTAGTGTTCTACCACCTCCACTTGGTCCGAAACGGATTCTACGTCTTGACATTTGACGTTTTTTTTTTTTTTTTCGGAAACGAAAGCGTATTGACCTAAAGCCTTATACACGGGTTACTGTTGAGTGTTCCCCACAGGAACATTGAACCTCGTTGAAATCGGTTGGACACAGGGTATGGCTTCTCCATGTTAGCTATTATGTTAAGATTTTTGTGAATATCTATGATTCTTACCTTTTAATTTCAAAGAATTTTAGCAGTTGTCTGCTGACAAGGTGATGTAGAAGGAACAAGTACATGAACGGGGCAACGAAGGAAGAAAACGCACATGAAAGGTTTAATACATGCTATTGGGCATAATAGCCATAGGGTGTTATATTCCGGACGATTGTCTTAAATTGGTGGCAAGAGGTCAGGAGTTTGACAGGCCTTCACACTAAAGAGGCGTTGGTGAATCATAGCAAACCTTGGCTCCAATATGAGAGTGGGATTTAAAAGCCCATTGAGTCTAGCACAATCATAAAAAAAAGCTGTCCACACAGTGAATTCATTTCATTCAACCAAAATCATAGCGGACAAAGGAGCAAAGACCATGAAATAAAGAGAACACACACACAAAGTGAGAGTTCTTTTGTGAAGAAGTTAATGCGTGGGGAAGGTGCTTAGCTCACTCCATTGTAGGTGGGCATTTAACACATTAAATATTGGCAACTATCTTGTGTGAGACAAGAAAACCTTGAATTTATTAGCGGTTGGTGCCGTTCTGAAAGAGAACACGCTGACATTGCTCTATCGTATTTAGAATGGAACCTGTTTTCCGTCGTTTCGCTCAATAACCGTGGACAAACTTCAGACTGCCTTTCAATGTCATATTCAGCCTCTTTATGTTTTTGCTTTTATGTCCCACTAACTACTTTTGCGGTTTGCAAAGATGACGAGTTGTCGGAAAATGTATCCCGCAAGGAGTTATTTTATGTGCTGCTAAATCTATGGACACGAAGCTGCGTGCAGCCCGTACAAGCACTCACGCCAAAATTCTGGCGGGGCCAGAAACAGTATCTGAGACTTTCGGAACCATAGTCTCAACATACAGACCGAGAGCGTGAAAGTTGCCAGTTCCCTAATTTACAAATTTATACTTCTTCCTTACTTTCTTTCTTTCCTTCTTTCTTTCTTTCTTTCTTTCATTCATTCATTCATTCATTCATTCATTCATTCATTCATTCATTCATTCATTCAAGTTTTCATTCCCCTCCCTGAAGGGTACGGCCCTCGCAAATGAATACTTACCCCAGTTTGTTTCCTATGGTCTTCCTTTTCCTGAGGATCTACGTTACTAAATCAGTAGCCTTTTTCTAGGAGACAATTTAAGTCTATTTATAAACTGCTTCCCAGCTGGATTTCACAGACAGTAAAGTGTTTGTTTTCTGAGCCCTAGTTTGCGGGTTTGATCCCGGCTCAACCCGGACAGCCTCGCGTCCGTTTACTTAGCGGCATTTAAAATACCTGCGGGACTGAATCCTGACACTTGGCGTCTCTGAGTACCATATTATTATTGTTATTATTATTATTATTATTATTATTATTATTATTATTATTACTATTATTATTAATATTATTGTTTTAGGGCTATTGAAAACCACGTTAAGAATCTTTGCACATATCTGGAAGTCTCCTTTGCTGCTTAGAAGCGCTGTTCCTGGCAGTTTGTCTTCTCTCCTCCGTCCAGCCTCTCTTCTACTTCAGTCCTTCATGGAAGCCCTTGAAGTTCTTGACCAGTTATCTGTATCGTGCTCGATCTGAGATGCCCTCCCGCCTCCTGAGACCAAACCTGCCGAAGTCCTTTCTGACTTCCTGAACCCTAAGGACCATTGTACAGTATTTTGAAGACCTGCTTTGTCAGCAGCTTTTCATCCGTTTTGTAAACCGTAGCTGTCCACAGAACGTCAGTGTTCGTTTTGTTATTGACTCCAACAATCGTTCATTTATTATTATTATTATTATTATTATTATTATTATTATTATTATTATTATTATTATCATTATTATTATTATTATTATTGCCGGGCTGAGTGGCTCAGACGACTGATGCAGAGGCCTCCTCTTCCCAACTTGGCAAGTTCAATCCTGGCTCATCCCGGTGGTATTTGAAGGTGCACAATAACGTCAACCTCGTGTCGGTAGATTTACTGGCACGTAAAAGAACTCCTGCGGGCCTAAATTCCGGCAACTCGACGTCATCGAAAACCGTAAAAGTAGTTAGGGGGACGTAAAGCCATTATTATTATTATTATTATTATTATTATTATTATTATTATTATTATTATTATTATTATTATTATTGTTCCGGGGTATCTGTGGAACGCAGAGAGGTGAAAGAAGGTGCCGGGGTGAATGGGTCTATCTACAATATCAAAATTAATTTAAAACTTTGAACTGAAGGTTGTATTTCTTCAAAACAACAAACTCAACAAATTTTCACTTAGTGAACATAACAACATGTCAGCGACAAAAGCAGTCTTGAAATAAGACTTAGAAAATCCAAGATTAGTGACTTTTACCGATTGGGCTTCAAGCCCCAGATTTACAAATTCCGAGCTGCAGGCTCAAGTTTACAAACTTTACAATTCAAAATGAGGAATAATTTAGGCAAGGGCAGAAATCCCCCAGTTCAAGGGAACTTGCTCCAAAGGTTACAATCTTTAGCCTTCCAGAGGCAACCCTTACTATTACAAAATTTTGAAAAGAGCTTACATGCTCTCAATTTCTTACAGCCCACTCAAGGCAACATTACATCGAAATCTTACACTCTCAGGCCTCACAAGGCATGATTTACAAATGGAAATAGTTTTACACAGGGGTATCTAGTACCCAACCTACTGGGCCTTTGCGGAAAAAGAACAGGTTAAATAAATGGCCCGAACACAACTGAATGGAGGCGTACACTGCGCTCCCAGACAATGAAAAATGAAAACTTAACAGGGCTCTCAGGCCGATGAACCAGGAGCTAGTCCCAAACTACTGACGTGGTTCGCATGGATATAATTTCAATACAATACAGGAAAACAGTTACGAAGTCGTAGTCACCTCAAACCAAGATGAAGGGGAGCTCGAGAGGGTAACTCACTCTTTATCCCCGATTTACAGTTAAAGACTTTATGAAATTTTACATTAGCCGAAAGAAGATTTACATTTTAGAAAATTTTGTTACATAGTTTAAAAATTTGGGCCTTCCCCTCTGATAAGTCTGCGGATGTAGCTACAGAAAATAGGATTTAGGTGGCCATACTTGGCTGATGTACTGCCTGCCGAAGAATGCGGCGTCCCACTTCCTGCCTTAACAAACACACTCAGAAAGACGATGATCAATTGACAAGGTAGCCAGAAAAGCCGCAGTTTATATACCCTTAGGGAAGGTTCGAGAGGATTCTGGACTAATCCGGATACACCCTCTCATTTTTATTGGCTAGATTCAAAACTGGCAGAATGAGAAGGAAGTGTTACAAACCTAGAAGCACATAACAAAACCAATGAAAGTTGAGAAAACCTATAAACCCAAAATTTCCTTCAATAACAAATTGTTCTTCCTGGCACCAGAGTGCGTGACCATAGTTTTTTGGTAGTGACATCTGTGGGAAAATGTGCAAACTTCTTGATGTACAGCAAAACAAAATCAAGAGAAATCCAATCAGTTTAGGAAACTTCACAATAACACAATTACTTAATATTTCAGAACTGACACCTTCTGATTAAAGTCTCAACTTTATGCAGTAGCAATTTCACATTTTGGTCGGTTGAGGAGTTCATTAAGGCGCTTATTTTGAAAGTGCGGAGTTGCGGTGTACCTCCCGGTACAATTATTATTATTATTATTATTATTATTATTATTATTATTATTATTATTATTATTATTATTATTATCATTATCATCATCATCATCATCATAGCTGCGGTACGAATGCCGGCCTATGAATGTGAAATTTTGGAAATGGAAAGTCATGGCCCAGTGGTTCGTATTCCACGTAAAACAGCAAGTTTTATTGGTTTTACAATCTGAAATAAGGGAGTGTGGTAAGAAGCACAAGAAGAACAAGCGGACGTGCAGATAAGGCGAAGAAAATGGGAATGATTTGCCATAACTAACCAACCCCATGGCCTACAGCCCATGAAGGGCTCTGGCCTACCAAGCGACCGCTGCTCAGCCCGAAGGCCTGCAGATTACGAGGTGTCGTGTGGTCAGCACGACGTATCCTCTCGGCCGTTATTCTTGGCTTTCTAGACCGGGGCAGTTATCTCAACGTCAGATAGTTCCCTGTTCTAATCACGCACGCTGAGTGGACCTCGAAACCAGCCCTCAGAACCAAGTAAAAATCCCTGACCTGGCCGGGAATCGAACCCGGGGTCTACGGGTAAGAGGCAGGCACCGTACCCCTACACCACGGGGCCGGCTATGATTTGCCATAAAAAAAAACCAAACCAAACCCCATGGCACTACAGCCCTTGAAGGGCTTTGGCCTACCAAGCGACCGCTGCTCAGCCCGAAGGCCTGCAGATTACGAGGTGTCGTGTGGTCAGCACGACGAACCCTCTCGGCCGTTATTCTTGGCTTTCTAGACCGGGGCCGCCATATCACCGTCAGATAGCTTCTAAATTCTAATCACGTAGGCTGAGTGGACCTGGAACCAGCCCTCAGGTCCAGGTAAAAATCCCTGACCTGGCCGGGAATCGAACCCGGGGCCTCCGGGTAAGAGGCAGGCACGCTACCCCTACACCACGGTGATTTGCCATGCCCTTCACAAATTAAGATTCATCAAGAAAGAAGTTCTAAAATGGAATCCCGAAGGCAGCAGAAAACGATGATATCGCTCAGAACAGGAGACGGTGCCAAACCCTTGTTGGACCCTTTTGCTCCAATGCGAGATACAGGAACTCCTCACCTAGTATAAGGAACACAAGTGACCATGTCTTGAATAAAATTCCGATAGTGGTGTGTATAAACTGTATTTATTAGGATTGGTTCTCCGCGAAGTGAACTAAGTCGCTATCCGATGGTTTGCCTGAAAAGGGGAACGAAAAATAAAATAAAATTGGGGATAAATGAAATGGAATGGCGTATGGCTTTTAGTGCCGGGAGTGTCCGAGTACAAGTTCGGCTCGCCAGGTGCAGGCCTTTTGATTTGACACCCGTAGGCAACCCACGCGTCAGGATGAGGATGAAATGATGATGAAGACGACACATAGCCCCCGTGCCACCGGAATTAAACATTTACGGTTAAAATACCGCCCTGTCGGGAATCCAACACGGGAACGCTGTGACCAAAGGCCAGCACGCTAAATATTTAGCCATGGAGCCGGACACAATTATTGAAGATAAATATTTTATCACTAAAAATCGCAGGTTATCATGAACCATTCATCTTTGGTTGCCCAAGACTGTTATGAAGTACACTGAACACATCATCATCAGAGAGCACATACGAGCCATAACATGGAACAGTAGTTGTCATCCTGAGGCACCATAATTTTAAAAATAATGTGCTGGAAATCACCAGGTATGTACAGCTATAACACTTGTTGTTGTAACCGAAATGTATTATTTTCATTACGTCATCGTGACCATTGTGTCAAGGCTCACATTGTACTGTGTACTAGTGATGAGTTAACATGAACCACTTTCGGTGAAGAACCACTCCTCGGGTAATGTCGAGTCTAATACTGTACAAATAATTTCTCCTTGTTCTGGCGCATCTGGGTTGGGGAACGGCATAAAGAGAGCATTCACAGCTTCACATCATTCAGCTGAAAGAATGGGACTATGAGGGAATGCAATTTACTTTACGTCGCACCGACACAGATAGATTTTATGGCGATGACGGGATAGGAAAGGCCTAGAAGTGGAAAGGAAGCGGCCGTGGCCTTAAGTTACAGCCCCAGCTCTTGCCTGGTGTGAAAATGAAAAACCACGGAGAACCATATTAAGGACTGCCGAAAGTGGGGTTAGAAACCACTATCTTCCGGATGCAAGATCACAGCTGCGCGGCCCTAACCGCACGGCCAACTCGCCCGGTAAAGAGGGAATGAAGATAAAAAGTGAAAACTAAATATATGGGGGTTCAAAGTAACAGAAACCGTAATTCACAAGAATCTCATATTAAAAAGTAATGGATCCCAACTTTGAAAGAGTGGAGTGTTTTGTCTACCTAGGCTATCTGGTGAACGAGACCAATGGTATAAAACAGGAGATATGCAACTGAATCTAGATGCTAACACATATTATTGTGGGCTGGTGAAATATTCCGAATCACAACTCATGCACAGTGAAACTAAAGTGAGATTACTTAATACCATAATCCAAACCAGCTTTGATGTATTGATGCGAAACTCGTTGACATGGTACGATATGTCCCGACTTGCATTATTTGAAAGAAAGATGTTGAGAAGATGTATGGCCCCATCAAGGAAGGGGAAGAAGGGAGAATAATATACAACAAAGAGCTCTGCCAACTGTAGAGGTCACCGGACATTGTAGCATTAACTTAAAATGAGTAGACTAAGATGGGCAGGGCACGTACAGGAAGAAAACAAATCAGTAAGGAAATGCTGAAGAACATTATTTAATACACCCTACGAGGAATGTGTAAAAGCTAAACGCCGATAGATTGATGAAATCTTGCAGGATGAGACTTGGAGTTAAGAGATGGTGGACAACTGCCAAGGATGGTGTCCGGACATTTCGTACCACAGACATTCCGTACCACTTGATTTTTGAGGACATTTCGTACCACCTAGGTCGTTATCTACCTGCGAACGGTTTTCCCGTAATCTCCAAATAATTACGCCAGGACAATCCGTACCACTTGATGTCAAATTGGAATTCCATGTCCACGCCAGTGGGTGTAATGAGCCTGACATAAACGCTTTATAAATCAGAAACAAAAATAATTTACAACATTTGCTGAAGAAAACTTCTATACAATTTTAATAATAGTCCTTTAAACTATACTTATAACTTATTCTTCTTTTCCTGCCGGCTTTTCCCACGAACTGCGTCGCACATGTGGATTTAGCCTTTTTTACGGCCGGATGCCCTTCCTGACGCCAACCCTATATGGAGGGATGTAATCACTATTGCGTGTTTCTGTGGTGGTTGATAGTGTGGTATGTTGTCTGTATATGAGGAGGAGAGTGTTGAGACGGACATATACACCCAGTTGCCGAATCAGAAGAATTAATCAGAAGCGATTAAAATCCCCGACCCGGCCGGTAATCGGGTCCCTCTGAACCGAAGGCCAGTACGCTGACCATTCAGCTAACGAGTCGGACTATACTTATCACTTGTGTTAACGTAAATGGGCCCTATTATCACAAGAAAGTCGAAATTTTGAAACAAAACAATGCAATAGAAATACACATCGTGTTCGGGCGTATTATGCCTGACGAGCATAAGGATGGATAATATTAGCATTATTATGAATATTTATAACCTCCTGCATTATTTCATTATCAAGTAAGTAAAATAAAATATTCTGATGAACTGGGCGATATGGGCTTGAAGATCACGGGGAAATAGGATACTATTGACACCAGTAGTGGTCACAACGTGCGGAGGCTTCTGCGCAAGTAGTGGACAATGAATATACATACGAATTACATTCTTTAGGATATTGTTTTTACTTCGCAGTATTTTCTACTCTTTCAAGTGGTACGGAATGTTCTCTCCTAAATATTTTAAAGTCATCGGCTGATACTTTGCAGGTAATCAGACGGTCATGTGGTACGAAATGTCCGGTGGCACGAAATGTCCGTGGTACGAAATGTCCTAGAACCGCCAAGGATAGTGAAACCTAGAGGAAGGTCTGATGATGATGATGGTGATGATGATGATGATGATGATGATGTACTATCTAGTGGTAAATGAAATGGCGTTATGGCTTTTTAGTGCCGTGAGTTTTCGAGGACATGTTTGGCTCGCCAGATGCACGTCTTTTGTTTTGACTCCCGTAGGCGACCTGCGTGTCGTGATGAGGATGAAATGATGATGAAGACACAGACACCCAGCCCTCATGTTAGCGAAATTAACCAATGATGGTTAAAATTCCCGATCCTGCCGGGAATCGAACCCGGGACCCCTGTGACCAAAGGCCAGTACACTAAACATTTAGCCATGGAGCCGGACTATCTAGTGGTGATGACAGATGACAGAAGTGGAAACGCAAGTTGGTTAACAATAATCAGTCAGTGTAATTTAATGCTGATTGAAGTTTGTGGAAAAAGTTAATAACTGTGAATGTCTTCGTTACAGCTCCTCACTCGGCAAAAGTGCTGAACTTCTATTATACAAAGTGTTAACAGAAATCAACGGCGGAACTTCGGGAATGGATTCCTCATTTAGAGAGAAGAAAAAAAAAGTGAATGACGACGTGGTACTGAAAACGCATAATTACAGAGTTATCCGACTTTTAGTAACGTTTGTGCAATCCGACACTCCTAAAACTGTCTCACGCTGTGTAAGTCTGTAACGACAGCTGCAACACTCTCTCCACGTATCAGATGAAATGTTTAAAGCGACATCATCCTACCGAAATAAAAGCCTCCCCTCGTCTTTTTATTGAGTTTTGAAGATGAAAAATGTATTTTGTCGTGAGTACTACTTGATAGGCAAAATGCGCGCACGGACAACAGGTTCATCATCAGCAGCAGTCATGCGTTTCCAGACCCATGTTGTTATACACTTTTTCTTCTTTTCTCTATATGACGACTCCATTCCTGAAGTTTTGTCGTTGGGTATTGATACATCCTGTATAGGCCTACAGTTTTTCGATACAGCGGAGAAATGTTGACATTTTCTATTTTGATCCCATTAATATTGCTACGCCACACAATACTAATCAAATAATACTAGTTCACAACTCGGCTATCCCTTAACTTATATGCCGAGCTTTGACAAACAGCTTTCGACATTTGTTCATCTAATTCGAAGTAAAAGAAACAAAGTACTGTATGAGGTGAAAAATTTGAAGTCTACAGATAATTTTATTTATATAAATGGTCTCAGTTACCTAACAATAAGAATGGGACACCGTCAGTTTCCTAAATGATCCAGTATTTTTCCATAAATTTTGATATATGTAACTACTCAGGTGAAACCAGGTTTCATAATAACAAAGTCAACAAAGTCAACAAAGTCAAAGAGAAATGTGATTTATGAGGCGTCAGAGTATCGGATTATCTCCCTGATAAAGGACTTTTAAAAGTAGTAGTTAATCTACGGACACGAGATTTATTCCTCGCAACGTTGAGCATACGCGAGCGTCTAACAAGTTGTGTTGTGTAGCCGTTCAGAAGCGATGAGAGAATCTTCATCAGGACAGTGCTATGATTTGAAAATCGACATTGGAGATTATAACAAGAAATTTAAGGGAGAATGAAAATAATATGAAAACATTCGAATCTTAAATCTGTATATTTCATTAATTTACCTCTTCAAATATTTTCGTTACATGAATATTGCTGAAATATAAGTTACCTATAGGACGTTTTTCATGTTTGAGACCAGTACACTTTATCCTCATTAACTCGTTACGGGACCGTGTGAGGCAAGACCTATAATTGGAACTGGATACCCGAACCATCTATCACGTCCTGGGGATTTTCATTTTAATTCTAACGTCACACTTATTTTAGTGTCCATCGTAAACGATTTCAAGTCTTGTACGGTTCGACATCCATCCATGACGTCTATCTTCTTTATCCTGCAGATGGAAACGTAAGAAGCAGAAAATTGTATGTGAACGCATGTGATAATTCATATCGCAAGGTGAATGACAATATCTTGGAGAATCACCCCCACCATTCCTTTTCCTGGCTGGCGAACCGTCTGATTTCACTGAAAACGCGGAATTTGTGTGAAGAATTTTCCTCCTGTGTACATAATTAACCCCAATAATTTCGAATTACTCAAGAGAGATATTATTTAACAATTAACAAATGGGAATGAGCTCAGCAGATCGGAACGAGCGTGGGAGAAGCCATGCTCATGCTCTTCACGTGCGAAGCAGCGAACGTGCTCCGCCTAACTTCTGTACTACACGCGCCGAAAACATCTACCAGACAGCAGTGCTGTACCCGACATTGTTATGAGCGTTCCTAGAAACTATAAACCCTAAAACAGAGGCGCACTTTCAGAATGACGGCCCCATGTATCATCCTGCTACAGTCTTTGCCCTCAACAAGGCTGCCAACTGTGAAAATTAATATACAGAAGTGTTTTTTTTGCTATTTGCTTTACGTCGCACCGACACAGATATGTCTTATGGCGACGATGGGATAGGAAAGGCCTAGAAATTGGAAGGAAGCGGCCGTGGCCTTAATTAAGGTACAGCTCCGGCATTTGCCTGGTGTGAAAATGGGAAACCACAGAAAACCATCTTCAGAGCTGCCGACAGCGGGGCTCCAACCCACTATCTCCCGATTACTGGGTACTGGCCGCACTTAAGCGACTACAGCTATCGAGCTCGGAGTAAAACACTCACCCAATTCTCAAACCCCTAAATAAATATACTTAATGTGAGTGTTAATGAATTAAGTTTAACACTTGTGTTCGTTCAGGCCGAGTTTACACAACGCCATCCATATTGTACTGCAAATTGTAAACATGTTCTGTGAGAGGCGGCAATACCCGTTGTTGTTTAAAACAGCTTCAAGGGGAGTTGGACTGGGAACAATAAGAAATATCGATATTCAAAAGTTTCTATTTCACAAAATAACACTGATCAACAAAAAATGACTTTCTGCGGATATCTTGGTATCCAAGAACGGAAAACAGCTCGCAGACATAAGTTCCACTAGAGCACTGATTGCTACATGGACTACTAATGAACAGTGCAAATGCACCACATGACACACATTAGATTTGTTTGTTACATAGCCTCAGACGTAGCAAAACAGATTTTGGTGAATTTATGCAACCTGTGGACTCCATAATGCCCATTTTCACTGACAATAAAATAGAAGCAAATGAGGATGTTTGGCTTTGTATGAAAAAAAAAAACCAATGAAAACAGTTCTCGATGGACGCTGTTCATGAAAAATAAAACTTTGTCAACTACTTCAAAACCTGACGCGACAGAGCAACATAGATTTCGGATATGAAATCAGCATGAAAAACTGCACTAGGAACAGTCAACATCATGTCAGATATCTACCCGTTGTAAGTCACTGTAATTTAAGAATGTCCACATTATATTGGCGTATTACTTTTGTTTTGGAAGTAACTTAATGTCGTACTAACACAAAGGTTTTCGGCGACGCAAGAATGTAAAGGTAGCGGCCAGGGCTCCAGCATTTTCTGGTGTGAAAATAGGAAACCACGGAAAACCATCTTTGGGGCTTTCGACACAGGGATTCGAGCCCACCATCTCTCGAACGCAAGCTCACAGCTACGGCCTCTAACCACGCATCCAAATCGCTCTATATATTACGTGTTCTGAAACTCGTTAATCAATCGTGATTTCCTTTTTCTAATAACGTACTTCTAATAAAACCTCTGTATTTCCAAAACCACCTGACATAGAAAACTGATTTGTGCAGCACAATGGTTGGTTCCTAGCCTGATCGTCTTCATTACCGCCATTCTTCCTACAAAAGTATTAAAAATACTTCGTGTTAACAGTAGAGTATCTAAAACTACATTACGCTGCGTTAAAAAATATATATTCTAGACAAGGCAAGCGATACCATCGGGATCTCTCTCAATAATGATGATGATGATGATGATGATGATGATGATGATGATGATAACAACACAGTAGAGACTCGCTTAACCGACCTTCCCTTATCCGACATTTCGTTTTATCCGACGCAAATAGTGTTACAGTTTTGTTAACTGAGAAGGAATAAGAGAAAAATTCACACAGTGAAGTGATTAGCACGGAAAACATGGAAACTCGATGTGCAGATGTGACAGATGAAGACTTCAGTGAGTGATTTACTCTTGATGACCAGCTTGAAGTGACTGATGAAGACATTGTTGGCATTATTAATAACGGTAGAAAAGAGACTGAAGAGGAAAAGTAGGTAGTTGAAGAAGGTGCCAATATAACACATAATAAAGGACTCAAAGCTCTTGAGGCAGCATCGATATACATAGGGTAAAAGGAAAAAACCTTCAGCCCTGGAGTGTTACTTCTACAGTGACAGCGTTGATAAGACGGCGTGAATAAAGACAATCGGCAGGCAAGCCAAACTCTACTGCAAGTTTTTTTAAACAAATTTAAATCTGTATTAATATCCTTGTCCACCTCTGTGCTGTAGTGGTTAGCGTGATTAGCTGCCACCCCCCGGCAGCCCGGGTTCGATTCTCGGCTCTGCCACGAAATCTGATAAGTGGTACGAGGGCTGGAACGGGGTACACTCAGCCTCGGGAGGTCAAGTTAGTAGAGGTGGGTTCTATTCTCCCCTCAGCCATCCTCGAAATGGTTTTCCGTGGTTTCCCACTTATCCTCAGGGCAAATGCCGGGATGGTACTTAACTTAAGGCCACAGCCGCTTCCTTCCCCTTTCCTTTTCTATCCCTTCCAATCTTCCCATCCCCCACAAGGCTCCTGTTCAGCACAGCAGGTGAGGCCGCCTGGGCGAGGTACTCGTCATCCTCCCCAGTTGTATCCCCGACCCAGAGTCTGAAGCACGAGGACACTGCCCTTGAGGCGGTAGAGGTGGGATCCCTCGCTGAGTCTGAGGGAATAACCAACCCTCGAGGGTAAACAGATTAAGAAAGAAAGAAAGAAAGAAAGAAAGAAAGAAAGAAAGAAAGAAAGAAAGAAAGAAAGGAATATCAATATCCTCTGATACTCAAATTTGTTATTGTATTGTATAGTGAATGTAAATATAAATTATATCAAAAGTTATACACCTATAAGCTATTCACAATACTGCTTCTTTACCTTTAAACGAAATTTCCGCTAATCCTACGTCTCAGCGGCTCGTGTATTCCTCGCGCACTTTTTAGTGGTGGATGGACACCCTAGTGCTGAATCGGTCGACCTCGGTTATCTTCGAATTTCGTATTGACAACGTTTGAAACACAAACTATGAATCGCTTATGCATCGCTGTGCGACATCTGGCGTACACTTTATGTACTAGTACTGTTGTTTACACAGCAAAGCCAAACTATAGAATTTCATACTAGGAACAAGAATCACGTCGAGAAATGTTATACAATGTTATATAATGTGTGTGTGACATAGTTTTTGGCTTAAGATAATAAAGGTTTAAAAAATTAATATCGATCCATCCAACACCGTTTTTAAAACGGAGGGATTAAATGTATTTTTTTTTTTTTTTTGCTATTTTGCTTTACGTCGCACCGACACAGATAGGTCTTATGGCGACGATGGGACGGGAAAGGCCTAGGAATGGGAAGGAAGCGGCCGTGGCCTTAATCAAGGTACAGCTGCAGCATTTGCCTGGTGTGAAAATGGGAAACCATCTTCAGGGCTGCCGACAGTGGGATTCGAACCTACTATCTCCCGAATACTGTATACTGGCCGCACTTAAACGACTGCAGCTATCGAGCTCGGTATTATATGTATCAGAAACCTTGGCCATGAGTAGACAGTGACAAGTCATTGAACTGGAAAATTGGGAAGAACCTAGGTAACAGATGGGTCGATGATATTTAATGAATAGGTGGGTGTAGGTACGGCAAGACAGAAACAATCAGCTAATCGATTACGAAGAAAAGACTGCTATTTTGCGGGCACATTTTAGGATGTCAGATGACCTACTATTAAAAAGAATACAGAATTCCATCAAACAAAGCCGAGGTGGCTCCAGGAATGCGAAAAGGATCTGAGACTGATCGGTATGCCAGAACGCAAAATTAATGACAGGATCAAATTTACACAGATAGTAAAGAGGTACGTTTGTTAAAAATGTTTAGATACACACCGTAGACTAAACTCTGGCTGCAATGGCCTGGGGAGTTTCACGTTTCGATGACAATAACCTTCAATTAGAATTTAAGATAACTAAGTTGGTGACAGTGACAAGCATTTCTTCTGTCTTGATACGGGAAGCAACACTGAAGCAATACATTCAAATGATTTGCGCATTTTGTTAACCCTGTGTTACAATTTTCGTGCAATGAAACTAAACTTATTGTAGCTGTGTTTAAAAATAATTCCTCAAATTATTATCTACAGTTAAAACTGAATTATCAGCTTCTTTAGGTTATGAGGTTTATTTGTAGAATCTAAGCATTGTTAATTGGGAAATAGCACGTACTAGTTCTTCTTCTTCTTCTTCGTTTGACTATACATCGAGTTTATTATTTACGATAAACAGTTTAAAGTTATTCAGCTGTTAATAGTCTATACCACTGTCCTATCTTCTTGCACTCGATAACGAAAGTCGTACGATGTATTCAAAGGACTCACTTCCTATGGCGCCACATCACAAGCAATTGATCCAGAAACTGGTCTTTCTAATAGTCAAAACGGGCTGTGAACTTTCCTAACTGACATACGAAATATTCCGTCCAAAGAGTGACCACATCAGCCACGCTTGAAGCCGTATAACATGTTGCACTAAAGCTACTCCATTGGCAATATTTATATGGCCCGTCCATTACTTATTCCTCTCACGCCTTTATTAGATCTGCACAATCCTTAATCTTCGTGGATTCGCCCGTTTTTCTTGGCCATTCATCAGTCAGAATAGCTATTAGTCCTGAACTCAATTATCCCCGCACTTTCTTACACTTTTCATTCCTTAAAATCGACCCCTCTTTGGTCTTACGAGGGTGATTCAATAAAAAAAACCATTAGACCTCTCATTGCGTTAAAGTAAAACACACAGATCGTCTCTATACTTGTCTAGGCACTTCATTTCGCTGTATACTTACTAAGGCATCTAACTCGACACAGAAGCAATCGCAGTCTAGCGCCTGATGTTAGGATATGGTGTCTTGGACTTCGCCATCAATCCCTAATCCTCTTCCTAGATCCTTCAACAATGATCCAAAAGGATGGATATCATCCCGTGCCAGATCTGGACAGAATGCTTCAGTAGCCAGTCTCTTAATAATTAATAGCATTAAAGCAGTATTCGTGTGCGGATTACTTACAAGAAAACCCTTCCAACTGTAAGTCTCCGATCTGACAGATTTGGTAAAATGACTTCAGTAGGAATTCTTCATTCAGTCATATCAAAATTAGATGTCCAGTCGTATATTTAGCACCTGTTTTGGGGTGTCAGCATCTCATAGACAGCAGTGAGCTGCAGGAAGCCGAGGCTAGGGTAGTAATATGTGTGCGAGAGAGAAAGAGTGAAAGCTTGGCAAACGAACTTTTGTTTTCAGATTTTTCTTTTAGTCGCACCGACATGTATAAACCTTATTTATTTATTTATTTATTATTTATTTATTTATTTATTTATTTATTTATTTATTTATTTATTTATTTATTTATTTATTTATTTATTTATTGCGCACTACAGGGTTTCTAATCCCAATTACAGTGGGAAATGTTTACATTTTTTTAATGTTTCGAATCAGTCTAATAATACCTAATATCAGAACTATTCTAATATTATGTTTACGTTGACAAAGAAATAGTATTACATATCAAATCCTTACAAGAAACAAGTAGATAAAAAACATAGTTTCGTATCTAAACTAGTCTAATAACCTAATATCTGAACTATTCTAATATTATATTTACAATGAGAAAGGAACAGTATTTCACATCTAATCTAATTTAATCTTTACAAGAAAAAGTAAAATTTAAAAATCGTAATTTCATATCTACACTATTATTTTATTCTAGTTCTAACACTTATAATTACATTTATGGGATAGGGCTTAATGTAGAATTTTGTGGTTCAAATCAGCATTATAAATCACAAGGGTTAGGAGTGGGAAGGAAGCGGTCGTGGCCTTAATTACGGTACAGCCCCAGCATTTGCCTGGTGTGAAAATGAGAAACCATGGAAAACCATCTTCAGGGCTGCCGAGAGTAGGGTTCGAACCCACTATCTCGAAAATGCAAGCCCACAGCTGCGCGCCCCTAACCGCACGGCAAATGAACTGACCAGCCCCGCCGCCTCTACCTCCTGTCTATGCGGTGCTTAAACGAGCAAACTTTGATTCCCCAAAACCGGTACTGAATATACGATTGTGCATAAAATTTTGACATGGCTGAACAAACTATCTCTACCGAAGTCGTTGTACCAATTCTCAATTACATCGGAGACTTACAGATGAAAGGGTTTACTTGTTAGTGTGGTCTGATGTTATCGTGTAGCAGTACGGCGCCTGTTCTCAGTAACTCAGATAGTCTTCCACGACTGTTTCAGGTTCTAATGAACTTTCGATGCAGAAGTCAATCACAGAACTCATCTCAAGTTTCGACGATTTTTCTGCCCATCTTGTACTGTTACAGACGATGCTGTGACAGTGTGTCGTGCGGTATTTCGGCAACGAGAAAAAGATACTTTGTACTTAGCCTGGTTTGAAAGTGAAGTGAAATGAAATGGGAAAAACAGATAAGGCGTTCCTATTATATAACTTACTGAACAACATTCGAAAATCTGTTAATTATTCCTGCTCGATTATTCAGTGGCAAATAAATGCCAAAGAAGAGTCTATATTTAATAGATCCCTCTATATGAATATGTTACATTCCCCCCCCCCCCTTACAAAGTTATCACGCTTCAGTTGCAAGAAACCATTAGACCTTAAAACATCATTCCTATTACATAGCCGGCCTCAGTGGCTCAGACGGTAGAGTGCTGGCTTTCTGAGCAAATGTTGGCGAGATCTATCCCGGATCAGTCTTGTAGTTACACAACTATTTCAGCCTCGTGCCGTTAGATTAGCCGGCACGTTAATAAAAATCCTCCTGCAAGACAATTCTGGCACCTCAGTCTCTCCGAAAACAGTACTTAGCGAGACGTAAATTCAATAACACTAGAATTGTTACTTAATATGTCAATAATGAAACCACTTTTTTACAATTTACTTTACGTCGCACTGACACACAGGGGTCTTATGGTGACGATGGGATAGGGAAGGGCTAGGGTTTGGAAAGAAACAACCGTGGCCTTACTTGAGGTGCAGCCATTGGTTATTACCACCACCACTGGTGGATTAACTGGGGTAGTATTCGCTACAGGGCGAGTTGGCCGTACGGTTAGGGGCGTGCAGCTGTAAGCTTGTATCCGGGAGATAGTGGGTTCGAATCCCACTGTCGCAGCCCTAAACATGTTTTTCTGTGGTTTCCCATTTTCACACCAGGTAAATGCTGGGGCTGTACCCTAAGTAAGGCCACGGCTGCTTCCTTCCCACTCCTAGCCCTTTCCTGTCCCATCGTCGCCTTAATACCTATCTATGTGATTCATACATATTTCCTACAATGAGATATCTACCAACGGATTCCGGTTACTGCACCAATGCCTGGTGTAAAAATGGAAAAACATCTTCAGGGCTGCCGACAATGCGGTTCAAACCCACTATCCCCCGACTGCAAACTGACAGCTACGTAACCAAAATCACGCAGCCAGTCGATCGGTAACAATGATACACTGCGAGTATCACACAATTATAATGTTACCATGTCCGACTCGTTGGGTGAACGGTCAGCGTACTGGCCTTCGGATCAGAGGGTCCCGGGTTCGATTCCCGGCCGGGTCGGAGATTTTAACCTTAATTGGTTAATTCCAATGGCACGGGGGCTGGGTGTATGTGGTGTCTTCATCATCATTTCAGCCTCATCACGACGCGCAGGTCGCCTACGGGTGTCAAATACAAAGACCTGCACCTGGCGAGCCGAACCCGTCCTGGGATATCCCGGCACTAAAAGCCATACGACATTTCATTTCATAATGTTACCATGGTTCAATATTCTGTCGAAGTTTTGGAATTGGTCTTTAGCAAACTTGTGTTGTTATAGGTTCTGTTCTCGTTGGCCCTGACGCCAAAGTCCTTTAAGACGACCGTCAACTAACATCAGCTAACAGAGGTTTAAATTGTCGTGTATGTCTATCATAAAACTTAACAAAAACAGTATAATCTAGTAACTCCCAATGGTATCAGTAATGTGTATTCTGTTCCAGGTACTTTGGCCCTAGAATTGCTCATGCAGTAGCAAGTCTGGGGCTCTTCCACACTCTGGGCGCAGTGCCCACACCTCTGTGTCTTGTTGCGTCGTGCATAGCCACGATGCGTTTACACTCCTCATCAATACTCAGCTCAGCTTGCGAGGGATTGTAGAAGGCTTCCTTTTCTTTGCATTTATAGCAGCCGAACGCAATCTCATCCAATAAATATCGGTCACTTGCTCAAAATCATCATCATTTACTGCCAGTCTTGGCCATACTACTACTACTACTACTACTACTACTACTACTACTACTACTACTACTAATAATAATAATAATAATAATAATAATAATAATAATAATAATGTTCCTCTGTGGTGTGGTGGCTAGTGTGATTAGCTGCCACCCCCGGAGGCCCGGGTTCGATTCCCGACTCTGCCACAAAATTTGAAAAGTGGTACGAAGGCTGGAACGGGATTCACTTAGCCTCGGGAGATCAACTGAGCAGATGGAGGGAGGGGGTGTCGATTCCCACCTCAGCCATCCTCGAAGTGGTTTTCTGTGGTTTCCCCACTTCTCCCCCGAGGCAAATGCTAGGTTAGTACCTAACTTAAGGCCACGGCCGCTTCCTTCCATCTTCCTTGTCTATCCTTCCTATCTCCCTATCCCCTCCACAAGGCCCCTGTTTAGCATAGCAGGTGAGGCCATCTGGGCGATGTGCTGGTCCTCTTCACCAGTTGTATCCCCCAGACCCAAAGTTTCACTCTCCAGGACACTACACTTGAGGCAGTAGAGTGGGATCTCTCGCTGAGTCCAAGGGGAAAAAACATTCCTGGAGGGCAAACAGGTGAAGAAAGAAAGAAAGTAATAATAATAATAATAATAATAATAATAATAATAATAATAATAATAATAATAATAATATTACTGGCTTTACGTCCTACTAATTACATTTTTACGGTTTTCGGAGACTCCAAAGTGCCGGAATTGAGTCCCACAGGAGTTCTTTTACGTGCCAATAAATCTACCGACACGAGGCTGACGTATTTGAGCACCTTCAAATACCGCCGAAATGAGTCAGGATCGAACCTGCCAAGTTCGGGTCAGAAGGCCAGCACCTCAACCATTTGAGCCATTCAGCCCGGCGGTCATTTCTTTTTTAATTTTCGTCAGAGTTGTGGGACGAAAAGTTCCAGTTCACCAAGTAAGGAAAAGGGTAACTAAAAGTGATCGCGGTGTGGGGAGATAAAAGACATGTTACACCTAGGTATGTTAGTGCTGATCAACAAAATGTCATACAACACAACTGTGGTCCTCAGATGACTGAACAGAAATAGCGAAGCTTATCTAGCCTTGTGATCCTAGAGGTAGCAATGTAAACCGCAAGCAGAGGAATTAGTGCATCCAGTATAAAATTGAACTTTTGAATACCTGAACAATAAGTGGAGATTAACAAAAATCCTTAAAAGTACGAAAAGAAACATTCTAAATTTCGATGAATGCTGTGTCCAGTGATAAAAGGGTACAGCAAGATTCCATTCTTGGTCCTCTTCTGTTTTATTCTTCATGTCAATGATGTACCACGGCGACGACACAGTTCACTTATCCTATATGCTGCTGAATCGCACTTGAACATTGCTAGCTTACTCAATAGAAATAGCTCTACTTGAAAAACTAGCCATAGGGTATACTATTTAAGACGAATCAAAAATTTAGAAATAGATATTGACCTTGCGTGTGATTATGGACATTTCCGGCTCCTTCACTGAAAGGTCAGCATCCTAGCCTTCCCTTTAGAAGGTCACGGGTTCGATTTCCGGACGGGCCAAGGATATAAATGCATTTGGTTAATTCATCGGCTTGGGGTCTGGGTGTCTGTGTTCGTCTTAATACACCTCTCTTCATCTACTTAGGTACATACAACATACCACACTATCAACCACTACAGTAATACGCAGTACTGCATGCATCCCTCTACGTAGAGTTGGCGTCAGGAAGGGCATCCGGCCGTACAAATGGATCAAATGTCACCACGTGCCGACCCCAATAAACTGGAGAAAAGGCTATAAGGTAGAAAGAGGAAAAGAAGAAGAAGAAGGAGGAGGAAAAGAAGAAGAAGAAGAAGAAGAAGAAGAAGAAGAAGAAGAAGAAGAAGTCTGACTGAAAATATTCAACAAGTAACTTCAACCAAAATTTTAGCTTTTTTAAAAATTTGCTTTACGTCGCACCGACACAGATAGGTCTTATGACGACGATGGGATAGGAAAGGCCTACGTGGGAAGGAAGCAGCCGTGGCCTTAATTAAGGCACGGCCCCAGCATTTGCCTGATATGAAAATGGGAAACCACGGAAAACCATTTTCAAGGCTGCCGACAGCGGGGTTCGAACCCACTATCTCCCAGATGCAAGCTCACAGCTGTGCGCCCTTAACCGCACGGCCAAGTCGCCCGGTAAATTTTAGGTATTATAATTGACAGTAAAATAATATGAAATGGACACATTAGTGAAATTTGTGAGAAAATAAACGGAAAGTATTTCATATTAGTAGTATAATTGGATGGTTCTGGCGCCACCGCCACCTCCGGCTCCCAGTGGCCACCTCCACCTCAGCCAGTGGCCTCTTCCAGTACTGCCAACTTAACCTAACTAGCGCGACAGTACTGCCAACTTAACCTAACTAGCGCGAAATTTGAATTTGTAAACAAAGCCACGTGCTTTTTGACAGCTGTCATCGACAACAACGCATCGCTAACCTCACTGCTGCCATCTTGACGGGCCTAAACCTCAGTAGTGCCAACTTAACCTCACTAGCGTGAGGTAAACAAAGCCACGTGTTTTTTGACAACCACGTGCTTTTTGACAGATTTGTAAACAAAGCCACGTGCTTTTTGACAGACAACAACGCATCGAAAACCTCAGTACTGCCATCATGACGGGCCTAAACCTCAGTAGTGCCAACTTAACCTAACTAGCATGAGGTAAACAAAGCCACGTGTTTTTTGACAGCCACGTGCTTTTTGACAGATTTGTAAACAAAGCCACGTGCTTTTTGACAGACAACAACGCATCGCTAACCTCAGTACTGCCATCTTGACGGGAATAAACCTCGGTGGTACCAACTTAACCTAACTAGCGAGAGGTAAACAAAGCCACGTGCTTTTTGACAGCCACATGCTTTTTGACAGCTGCCATCCGCCATCTTTGAGCACCGTGCTGCCCTCTTTCGTCACCTGTCATCGGCAGTGCTGCCATCTTGACGGGTCTAAACCTTAGTGCTACCAACTTAACCTAACTAGCGCGAGGTAAACAAAGCCACGTGTTTTTTGACAGCCGTCATCCGCCATCTTTAATCCATAGAGCACAGTGCTGCCCTCTTTAGCTACTTACCTTTGAAATGTGGTGGCGGATAATTTGAAAAATGCTTTTTGACAGCAGCCATATTGCATCGCAAACCTCAGTGCCGCCCTCTTTACCTAGATACCTGTGGTAGCAGACAATTCCACGTGACAGCAGCCATCTTTAATCAAGAGAGCACCGTGCTGCCCTCTATGTGGTGGCGGCAAATTGAAAAATTCCACGTGCTCTTGTTTGGAAACAAACTCACGTGCTTTTTTGACAGCTACCATCCACCATCTTTAATCAACAGAGCACAGTGCTGTACTCTTTAGCTAGATACCTTTGAAATGTGGTGGCGGCAATTTGAAAAATTCTATGTGCTCTTGTTGGGAAACAAAGCTACGTGCTTTTTTTGACAGCTGTCATCCGCCATCTTTAATCAATAGAGCACTGTGCTGCTATCATGCGGGCAATTTCGTTAGCTGTCATCCGCCATCTTTAATCCAGAGAGAACAGTGCTGCCCTCTATGTGGTGGCGGCAAATTGAAAAATTCCACGTGCTCTTGTTTGAAAACATACTCACGTGCTTTTCTGACAGCTGTCATCCGCCATCTTTAATCCAGAGAGAACAGTGCTGCCCTCTATGTGGTGGCGGCAAATTGAAAAATTCCACGTGCTCTTGTTTGAAAACATACTCACGTGCTTTTTTGACAGCTGTCATCCGCCATCTTTAATCCAGAGAGAACAGTGCTGCACTCTATGTGGTGGCGGCAAATTGAAAAATTCCACGTGCTCTTGTTTGAAAACATACTCACGTGCTTTTTTGACAGCTGTCATCCGCCATCTTTAATCCAGAGAGAACAGTGCTGCACTCTATGTGGTGGCGGCAAATTCCACGTGCTTTACAAACCTATGCGCTTTTCTGTCATCCACCATCTTTAATCTAGAGAGAACAGTGCTGCACTCTATGCGGTGGCGGCAAATTCTACGTGCTTTACAAACCTATGCGCTTTTCTGTCATCCACCATCTTTAATCTAGAGAGAACAGTGCTGCACTCTATGTGGTGGCGGCAAATTCTACGTGCTCTTATTTGGAAACAAATTCTACTCGCTCTTCAGCTGTCATCTACCATCTTTAATCAAGAGAGCACCGTGCTGCCCTCTTTGTGGTGGCGGATAATTTGAAAAAATTCTTTTCGACAAGCAGCCATCTTTAATCCAGAGAGAACAGTGCTGCCCTCTTTAGCTACTTACCTTTGAGGCGGTTAATTTGAAAAATTCTTTTCGACAAGCTGCCATCTTTAATCCAGAGAGAACAGTGCTGCCCTCTTTAGCTACTTACCTTTGAGGCGGTTAATTTGAAAAATTCTAGCTGCCATCTTTAATGAAAAGGGCATCGTGGTGCTATCTTGCGGGTAATATTTTACGTCACAGCTGTCATCCACCATCTTGCATTGCTAACCTTAGTGCTGCCCTCTTTAGCTACTTACCTTTGACAAGCTGTCACCCGCCATATTGCATCGCAAACCTCAGTGCTGCACTCTATGTGGTGGCGGATAACTTGAAAAAATCTTTTTGACAAGCAGCCATCTTTAATCAACAGAGCACCGTGCTGCCATCTTTAGCTACCACCATCTTACATCGCTTACCTCGCTGCTGCACTCTATGTGATGGCGGTTAATTCGAACAAGTTTAATCACGCATCGGGTAAGCTAGAGTAAGCACGTGCTGCAGTGATGACGTTATCATGCATGTTTAAACCCGTTCGTTGACTAAAAGCTTTAGTCTTCGGGAAACAGTGATAGAGTGTGGAGTGCAAACATGACGAAAACATTAATAGTTGATGTGCAAGGCTTTAAAGTAAACGGAAACAAGTTTGTGTTTAAAGAGGTGGCTGTGTTAGATTGCTGTGTGTTGTGGGCACCAAAACTTGTTAGTTTAGTATTTAGTCCACCGTTCCCTTACTGTTTGCAAACAGATGAAGATAAAAAGCAGACTCAGTGGATTGAAAACAATTTAGGTTTGAAGTGGGAAGAAAAAGGAATACCTTATCGTTTTCTACCTTTAATGATGAATGCACATTTGTCAAGAGCAGATCTTGTTCTTTTAAAGGGTTGTGAAAAGAAAGAATGGTTGCGTGATTTTCTACCATCATCATGTGAAGTTATCGACATGCATGAATTGGGGTGCCCATCATTTAAAACTCTTCCGAAAGAGCATAGTAGAGAAACAACTAAACAGTCTTTACAACATGTATGCATGCTCTTTGATTGGTTGTGTCGCAGTGCATGTCGGGAAGTGAACAACATATGTAAAGTGCAGTGTCGAAATAACCTTAGTGTAAAAGAAACATTTGTAGAGTAAAGACATCATGTCATTTCTAACAGATACTAAGTGTAACGCAGTTGAAAAGGCGATCGTAAAGTTTTATGCATGCAAAAAGAAACTAAACACTTTTACTGAAGAAGAGTTAAATGCATTACCAAAGGCATTTTTGGTCAATGTAGCTGCGAATGCTGTAAAGAAGATTTGGGATAAGGTGCCTCGTGAGTGGACTCAAGATCCTGTTTTGTCAGAGCTTCAAACGTGTAGTTTACATCATGAACACGTGAGTTTAGCTAGAAGACCTTCTGTGAGACAGTGCCGTACATGTCAACTAATTAAACTGTATCACGGACCTAAAACTAACGAGTTGTCTTCGCTTATAAACACTTATCATGGCTGTGGAGAGAGTAAACAAGGAAAAGGTGAAGAAACGTGCTGGGAGAAAGATGAGGAAGCATGTTGGGCGTGGACTCATCAATAGAGTGATTGATCTTCTTTTCTTCGTGCTTCATCTCCCCTGCGGCCCTAGAACACGTTCGCCTGATACGTAGTTACATGCTGCCTGCATAGAGTGTAGCTGTTAAAATCTGCTTCGTAAAGTTATGCTGTGTGTGTGTGTGTGTGTATGTGTTATTACCTAGTGCTTTAGCTGCTCAGAAGAATATAGCAGCACTTGTCGTTGTTGGTGCAATAAAACGAAAAACTGAGTGACAAAGACCGTAACATGAACAAAGGATAAAAATGTATGTATATAGTCTAAAATAAATATGAATTGTCAAAACATATTACAGGTGTTGTTTAATCCTACAGCATGTCCTAGTGACTTAGAAGAAAGGAAACGTAGAGGATTAAAAGAAAACACACATAAGATTTAAAGTACATCCTCTTTATTAATCCATGAATTAAAGCTGTTATTAAAACCAAGCCATTTAACATACAGTTTATTACCACGACGTCGAATAACACGTTCAACTAAATAGTGATCAGGATATTTTGTTTTCTGCAGTTCTTCGATGTAGAATCCTCCTTCAATAGGCTGTCCTCTGAGATCGCGAAGTAAATACGTAACTGGATTAGTAAGCTTAACACTTCTGATTTGAAAAATTTCAGTGCTCCAGTTAGGTGTGTATCCTTTTGCAAAGATAGACTTGTGTTTGCTGATGCGAACGAAATCACCTTCTTTAAAGCGATAGCGACGTGGATCAGCTGTTTTGATTACAAGATGAATAGCATCTAGACGAGGTGTATTCTTTGTAACAAGACGTGGCTTTGTTCCGATAGTGCGATGAGGTGTATCGTTGTAGGTAGATAAAAGTCTAGGTAGCAGATCAATCCAACGATATGAACCTTGCGCTGTAAATTCTCGCCACGCTTTAATCGTACACTTTTGAGTGTACGATTAAAGCGTTCTACAACACTTGCCTTGAGATTACTGAACGTAGAGTAGTGTTGAATGCCAAGTAACTTGAGGTAAGAAGAAAAATCCTTGTTGTAAAACTCTTTACCTTGATCAGTTTGAAGAAGCCTTGGGCAGCGTTTCGATTCTTCAACAATATGTTTAAATGCTTCTTTAACTTGAGCTGCTGTTTTAGAACGCACGGGTTGTGCAAAAGCAAACTTTGAGTACACATCGATAACAGTAAGTAGATACTTATAGCCCTTATTACTAGAAGCATATGGAATCATTTCTACTAAGTCTGCTTGCCAGAGATCATCTTTTCCTCGTGTAATAACGCGTCTGCGACAGTAGGTGCGACGTGCTGTTTTATGTAACTCATGTGCGATGTTTACCTTGACAGGTGAGATCTTCTCTTGACGAGCCATTATAAAATAATACCGGCATAACGTAGTTCTCTTTCTATTTCTAGAATTTCTGATCCGTGACCAGTGTGACCAGCCTCTTGCGATGCTCTTAAAAGTTGTAATCGTTCAACGAGTAAGTTTGGGTCATTCCAGTATCTTACATCCACATACGGCAACAAAGGCTTGTAGATAACGTCTAGACTACGTGCAGTCGGAAACAGCTTAGAAATAAACTCACGATACTTGTAACTCTTATTCGCATTTACAGCTTCTGTTCTCTTGTAATTACGTCGTGTTGCATCGGTAGCAAAAAGTATTGCTTTATAATTTTTAAGATCATCTTGTAAAATTATATCCTTGTCAGGTATTCGTGAGAAAAGAAGTTCTAAGAGTCCTTTCGTAGGTTTATAGGTAACACCTTTTACAATGAGTTTGTTGCTATTAATCTTAACATTTGAATTTCCTATCCGGAAACAGTCATCTTCGTAGCGAATACCATAGGTAGTGTCAGTTTGTCCTGTAAAAAGTTTTTCTATATAAGGTGCAAAGAGAGATCCATAGGTATCTTGAATAAAAGTTCTAAACTGATTGCGATATTCTGGTGTAATCATAACCTCAGACAAAGATGGTAGATTTTGCGTCGATGTAGTAGGTGTTTCTGCAATAACATCTGTAGTTAAAAACTCAACACGCTTAGATGGTGATGCATCATTAAGTTCTTCTTCTTCTTCTTCCTTATCTTCCTCTTCTTGATCTACATCCTGCTTCTTCTCTTCCGTATCTTCTTCATGCTTTTCTTCTTCATGCTTCTCTTTATGATATGATGTTTGCATAGAAGCAAAACTTGAAGTAGACTGCGGTAATGAAGTAGAATTAAAAATTTCTTTGAGTGGTGTACTTAGTTGTGTTTTTAAAAATAAATCCGTGTCTGCTTGAATACGTTTAAGCTCTTTAAATTTCCGTCGAATATTGTTTCGAGCTTGGATGATATGTTTTGTGATCTCCTTGCTAGATGTTAACATGATGGTGGTTTTTAATCAAGTAGTTACTGTAATTCTGTGTTAATGCATATAAAATGATCGAAACCCATGCGATATCGTCCATGCTGTACATCACTTTCTTTATCAATAACTAAAAAGCTGTAACGGTGTAATGACCAACATTTAGCACACATACGTTTAAAGTCATCGAATGTCATATCAGTGTTAACATGATCGTTATACACATGTCGCATGTTGCGCTCATCTTGCCGAAAAAGCACAATAACATTTGCGTTGTCGCGTATCAACTGCTTGGGCACACGAGAATAGGTTTGGCACAAATAGATGCAATCAACATATTTATGTCGACCCATACTAAAGAATGCACGAATAACGTTTTGCTGTTCTGTTGCGACATCATCAAAGATCATTAGAGAATTAGGAAGCACATCGTCTGGTGATGGTACTTGCTCATGTGAATTAAATTTAAAATATCTTATTCCATCTTTAACTAGATCGTGCATTACAGTTTGTAGAATAGTATATAGCGGCTGATAGAGTGACTTTGCGAAAACGTAAATATTCTCGAAGCGTATACCATTTACAGAAGTAATAAGTGTGAGTAAAAGATTTGTTTTACCGCATCCCGACGGACCTGATATAATACATCGCACAGTAAAAGGAAACAACGTTCCATGACGTTTTCTTGTAGTTGTACTAGAACTAGGTAAGAGATGTGGTACAATGTCGGTAACAGGTAGCGTGTCTTGCTGCTTTATAATCTTCATGATAACTGAATCATAAAGTACGTAATAGTAATATATATATATTAAACGAAACAAGAGGCAACGGTTAGTTTATGATTTGCTCTTGACTAGTAAAGTCGTGTCCAGCATGGTGAAACAACGATATCCAAACGACATGAAGAAGAAGAAGAAAGTAAAAACTGTTGGATGGAAAGATGTTATAAAGGCTGCGCAAAAAGCTATTCGAGGGGAATACAATCCTCGTGTAGCTATTACTAAGGCGTTACGCGCAGCAAGAGCGAGAATTTCTCCAAAGTGCAGAGCAATATTTAGTAAACGTGCGCGAATTATTCCTGTACCAAAACGAGGAGGATTTCTTCCTGCGCTGTTTGCTGGCTTAGCAGCTTTAGGGTCATTGCTAGGTGGTGCTAGTGCTGTAGCGAGAACTGTCAAAGCTGTAGAAGAAGCGAAACAACAGTTGAAAGAGAGTGAACGTCATAACAAGACGATGGAGGCAATTGCGTTAGGAGGCAAAGGTGTGAACATGAAGCTAGCGCCATACAAGAAAGGGCTTGGTATCTACATTTCTCCAAAAAACGTCTACTGAATGCACTGCCATATCGAGCTCTAACGCATGATGAAGTTTTTACGTTTGCTAAACAACTAGGAATTCATTATTTTCGAGGAGTGTATATGCGTGATCAACTACCAGCACGTCCACGTGAACGTGAAAGTGCCGTAATTAACTTGGACGACAGTCGTGGACCTGGAACTCATTACGTTGCTTATGTAAAACGTAAATCTAAAGTATGGTATTTTGATAGCTATGGAGATTTACCTCCTCCTTTTGAGCTCATACGTTATTTCGGAAGCAGTGCAGACATTGTTTACAATAAAAACCGTGTGCAAAACTTTAATACACGCATGTGCGGACGATTATGTCTTATGTTCTTATATCAAACCCAGACAGTAGAGAAAGTGTATTAGTGTCTACGTGATGACGAACAGTGAAAGAACGTTTGCTGTACGTGGAGAAGGACCTGAAACAACCATCTATTTTAATCCGCCAATCGAACTTGGTTATCAGCCGCATAGTCTTGGACTAGTATCGTTTGAAAGCTACAATAAAATCTATAATGTGCGTGATGGTTTAAACAAGTTCTATTACGATGAGTATGTGCTAACACTACCCTCAGGTAGTTATACAGTAGATGATATTCACGACTATATTGAAAGTACGTTAATTGATCAGTTTGGGGAAGATAGTTTTAGTAATCATAATTACAAGTTCTCAATCACTATAAGCAACATTACGCACAAATGTGTTATTGAATCATCATTTAAGATTGACTTCAAATCACAACCTGATTCGATTGGTCCACTGCTTGGATTTTCATCGAGGGAGCTCCTACCGAACGTACGTTACGAGTCTGATCAACCTATAAAACTCTTCGATGATTATAATGTGAACATTACTTGTAATATTATTACAGACTTGAATAGTAATCTACAACCTTCGCACGTCCTGCACGACTTTATTGTTACAGAGGAACGTGGATATACTATTTGTGAGAAACCAGCAGTAGTTCTTTATCATCCTGTGTCTGTAAAACACATTAGCAACATTACTCTTAGACTTGTAAATAAACATAATCAGCTTATTCATTTAGATCAGCACGCGTACGTAGCTTACAAACTACATCTTAAACCAGTATGAAAACCATCTATAAAACACGGGGTACATTCCGAAGGCATACTACATGTGTGCAGAGACTCATCGAGTTAACAGATACCCATAAGCAGATACTCCAAGATTTAGGATATACACTACTACAACAGAATGGAAGAAATGCTAGACATTACGAATACAGTAGAAAGTCGTGAAGGTGTAGTACGAAGTGAGCTTCATTCTTATCAACCTTTTACGTTTGGATTAAATAACAATGATGAAATTCATTTTATTATTAATCAACAAGATGTTTACACCTTACCACACAAAAGCTACCTCTATATTGAAGGACGATTAGAAAAGTCTGATGGAAGTGGACCAAGCACTTCACAACTAAACAACCATGCTCTAGCTTTTCTCTTCTCTGAAGCGCGATATGAAGTAAATAATGTTGAAATAGATCGAACGAAGAATGTTGGTATTACAAGCGCAATGAAGCTCTACCCTTCTTTCTGTGATGAAGAAAGTAATCTTTTGCGGATGGCTGGATGGTGTCCAAAATCTACTAACAACTGGATGATTAATGAGGATGGAACTTTTACGGGTATGTTATCACTGAAACATATTTTTGGATTCGCAGAAGACTTTACACGTATTATAATCAACGTAAAACAAGAGCTTATTCTAATCCGTGATCGAAGTGATTACAATTCTCTTAAAGCAGTAGAAACACCTGTAGAATCGAAAATAACACTGCATCGTATACTGTGGCGGATCCCACATGTAACCTTATCTGATCGTGAAAAACTTCGATTGCTCAAGATTGTAGAAAATGATACACCATTACTTATACGTTTTAGAAGTTGGGAGCTGCATGAATATCCTGTGTTACCACCTACAAACAAGCATAGCTGGGCAGTTAAAACATCACGTTTTACTGAGAAGCCCTTGTACATTATTTTTGGATTTCAAACTAATCGTAAATTCAATCACGAAAAAGATAGCTCACTGTTTGATCACTGCAAATTAAGACACGTTAGACTATATCTCAATGGAATTACGTATCCCTACGAAAACATCGACATTAACTTTGAGAAAAATAAGTTTGGGATGCTCTATGACATGTTTTGTAAATTTCAATCATCGTATTATCAGAAAGAAGATCGTCCGCTATTTACACCTCAAGAATTTAAAAATAAAGCACCGATTGTAGTTATAGACTGCTCTTATCATGAAGAATCTATAAAAGAATCTCCAGTTGATATTCGTTTAGAATTTGAAACATCTGAAAACATTCCTGCTAACACAGCAGCCTATTGTCTTATTATTCATATGAGTGATGTTACTTACCATCCGCTAACGAATATTGTTACGAGACTATAAATAAGAATAGATCTTTATCATTTTCATTAGTGTGTGCTTCGACATCGTACGCTATGGAACAAAACTGTAAATGTGCATGCTGTTTGCATGCTCATACGCAACATCTTATTTATGTTTCACGAGTGAGTGAGGCTATTAAGATGTTCTATAAACGTAGATCATCGATGCCGAAACATCTTATTCAATACTTACCACCAGGATTTTTATATACGTACGCTGCCTCTTACGTACATAATTTTTGGGACATCCTTCCTCTACACAGTAAGATGTCAATCGAAGTAGCTTTATGCAGAACTTGTGAGCGACATTACAAGCATCGAGGAGAAAATGGTGATGATGATTGGGATGGACCAAATCCGAGGATTGAACACTGTACACAGTGTATGAATGAACTTTCTCTAGTACTTCATGATGATGATGATGATTCCGAAAAGGAATAACAGCAAGGTAAGAAGTACATGATCTTCTCTGTAAAGCATAACATACTTAGTATATTTCTAAATGCTTTGTTTAATTTGAATGTTGCAGGAGGCATGTCGGAAGCATACGTTGTTAAGAAGCACACCAACCTTGTCAGCAGCAAAAACGAACACTGTTGTAGTACATTTGTAAATAAATATTTGATCGCATTCAAAAAATGTTGTACTTATTGCAATGCTTTACACCGACTTACTCTTAAGAAAAACGATCAGGTCTAAACATGCACAATGACGTCATCACAACAGCACTTGCTTACTCTAGCTTTCCCGATGTATGTTTAAACTCGTTCGAATTTACCGCTACCACATTCCTTTACATCGACTTACTCTTAAGAAAACGGACAAGTGTAAACATGTATGATGATGTCATCACAACAGCACGTGCTTACTCTAGCTTACCCGATGCGTGATTAAACTTGTTCGAATTAACCGCCATCACATAGAGTGCAGCAGCGAGGTAAGCGATGTAAGATGGTGGTAGCTAAAGATGGCAGCACGGTGCTCTGTTGATTAAAGATGGCTGCTTGTCAAAAAGATTTTTTCAAGTTATCCACCACCACATAGAGTGCAGCACTGAGGTTTGCGATGCAATATGGCGGGTGACAGCTTGTCAAAGGTAAGTAGCTAAAGAGGGCAGCACTAAGGTTAGCAATGCAAGATGGTGGATGACAGCTGTGACGTAAAATATTACCCGCAAGATAGCACCACGATGCCCTTTTCATTAAAGATGGCAGCTAGAATTTTTCAAATTAACCGCCTCAAAGGTAAGTAGCTAAAGAGGGCAGCACTGTTCTCTCTGGATTAAAGATGGCAGCTTGTCGAAAAGAATTTTTCAAATTAACCGCCTCAAAGGTAAGTAGCTAAAGAGGGCAGCACTGTTCTCTCTGGATTAAAGATGGCTGCTTGTCGAAAAGAATTTTTTCAAATTATCCGCCACCACAAAGAGGGCAGCACGGTGCTCTCTTGATTAAAGATGGTAGATGACAGCTGAAGAGCGAGTAGAATTTGTTTCCAAATAAGAGCACGTAGAATTTGCCGCCACCACATAGAGTGCAGCACTGTTCTCTCTAGATTAAAGATGGTGGATGACAGAAAAGCGCATAGGTTTGTAAAGCACGTAGAATTTGCCGCCACCGCATAGAGTGCAGCACTGTTCTCTCTAGATTAAAGATGGTGGATGACAGAAAAGCGCATAGGTTTGTAAAGCACGTGGAATTTGCCGCCACCACATAGAGTGCAGCACTGTTCTCTCTGGATTAAAGATGGCGGATGACAGCTGTCAAAAAAGCACGTGAGTATGTTTTCAAACAAGAGCACGTGGAATTTTTCAATTTGCCGCCACCACATAGAGTGCAGCACTGTTCTCTCTGGATTAAAGATGGCGGATGACAGCTGTCAAAAAAGCACGTGAGTATGTTTTCAAACAAGAGCACGTGGAATTTTTCAATTTGCCGCCACCACATAGAGGGCAGCACTGTTCTCTCTGGATTAAAGATGGCGGATGACAGCTGTCAAAAAAGCACGTGAGTATGTTTTCAAACAAGAGCACGTGGAATTTTTCAATTTGCCGCCACCACATAGAGGGCAGCACTGTTCTCTCTGGATTAAAGATGGCGGATGACAGCTAACGAAATTGCCCGCATGATAGCAGCACAGTGCTCTATTGATTAAAGATGGCGGATGACAGCTGTCAAAAAAAGCACGTAGCTTTGTTTCCCAACAAGAGCACATAGAATTTTTCAAATTGCCGCCACCACATTTCAAAGGTATCTAGCTAAAGAGTACAGCACTGTGCTCTGTTGATTAAAGATGGTGGATGGTAGCTGTCAAAAAAGCACGTGAGTTTGTTTCCAAACAAGAGCACGTGGAATTTTTCAATTTGCCGCCACCACATAGAGGGCAGCACGGTGCTCTCTTGATTAAAGATGGCTGCTGTCACGTGGAATTGTCTGCTACCACAGGTATCTAGGTAAAGAGGGCGGCACTGAGGTTTGCGATGCAATATGGCTGCTGTCAAAAAGCATTTTTCAAATTATCCGCCACCACATTTCAAAGGTAAGTAGCTAAAGAGGGCAGCACTGTGCTCTATGGATTAAAGATGGCGGATGACGGCTGTCAAAAAACACGTGGCTTTGTTTACCTCGCGCTAGTTAGGTTAAGTTGGTAGCACTAAGGTTTAGACCCGTCAAGATGGCAGCACTGCCGATGACAGGTGACGAAAGAGGGCAGCACGGTGCTCAAAGATGGCGGATGGCAGCTGTCAAAAAGCATGTGGCTGTCAAAAAGCACGTGGCTTTGTTTACCTCTCGCTAGTTAGGTTAAGTTGGTACCACCGAGGTTTATTCCCGTCAAGATGGCAGTACTGAGGTTAGCGATGCGTTGTTGTCTGTCAAAAAGCACGTGGCTTTGTTTACAAATCTGTCAAAAAGCACGTGGCTGTCAAAAAACACGTGGCTTTGTTTACCTCATGCTAGTTAGGTTAAGTTGGCACTACTGAGGTTTAGGCCCGTCATGATGGCAGTACTGAGGTTTGCGATGCGTTGTTGTCTGTCAAAAAGCACGTGGCTTTGTTTACAAATCTGTCAAAAAGCACGTGGTTGTCAAAAAACACGTGGCTTTGTTTACCTCACGCTAGTGAGGTTAAGTTGGCACTACTGAGGTTTAGGCCCGTCAAGATGGCAGCAGTGAGGTTAGCGATGCGTTGTTGTCGATGACAGCTGTCAAAAAGCACGTGGCTTTGTTTACAAATTCAAATTTCGCGCTAGTTAGGTTAAGTTGGCAGTACTGTCGCGCTAGTTAGGTTAAGTTGGCAGTACTGGAAGAGGCCACTGGCTGAGGTGGAGGTGGCCACTGGGAGCCGGAGGTGGCGGTGGCGCCAGAACCATCCAATTATACTACTCATATTAAAAAAGAATTCCAACTACATACACATTGAACATCAAACTGCAATAAACTATGGTTTAATACATTCTCATTTATCGTGTTGTATTGAAACGTGGGGAGCTGCAGCATACAGCAACAGTAATTAGTAATTAGATTCATATTTGGACTGAGATAGAGAGAACCATGACGGCTTTCATTTCAGCAAAATGGTATTTCAACACTTTATGGCTTGTGCATGTTTAACGTTATCTTACTTGAATTGCGCACATAAAATGGTAACCAACCGTAACAAGAACAGTTATGGAAGCGGAGGTCAAGACTGCTATTTCAGAGTAAAGGTGAATAAACAATATGCCAAAAAGGAATTTTAATTTACAATAAACTCTTCAAGGAAATAAACTTCTTCTCGGGCTCGTTAGTTAAGACAACCCTAAAAAGTACTTAGATAAGAAACTTTTATATTCCTATATTTATATTTTGACTGATTTCAAGAATATAATATTTGTAGGTTCATGTTATGTAAATTTAACATGCAATGTACATCCCTAAGTTAGTTGTGACTTGGCTAATGTACACACTACACTTACTGAACTGAACTTGAAACAACAAATTTGATAGAGTGGAAGTCTTCTTTTAGAGTACCTCAGCGACAAATTTCAGCCATACTAATGAAAATAGAATAGCGATCACCCACTCATAAGCTTCTGGTAGAAAAATTATTCCAATCAACAAGAAATATAACCAAACATTGTGCAATCTAGCAATGAGTTTCAGAAGCTCCCGTCTAAAATTCATCAGCTGTTTATAGCCTATATTCAAGGTGGCAATCATATGCATTTATTAAGACTACCATTATAGTTTTCAAGATAAACAGCTTAACATATTCAATAAGAAACCAGAACCTACCATTTAGATATCAAAAGAGCTTAATATCTTCTTTACCGAGCTCGATAGCTGTAGTCGCTTAAGTGCGGCCAGTATCTAGTATTCGGGAGATAGTAGGTTCGAACCCCACTGTCGGCAGCCCTGAAGATGGTTTTCCGTGGTTTCCGATTTTCACACCAGGCAAATGCTGGGGCTGTACCTTAATTAAGGCCACGGCCGCTTCCTTCCCACTCCTAGCCCTTCCCTGTCCCATTGTCCCATCGTCGCCATAAGACCTATCTGTGTCGGTGCGACGTAAAGCAACTAGCAAAAAAAATAAAATAATAATGTTCTTTCGTGAGTGATTTTGCAGTTTCAGACAATTGTGAAGAATAATCACTTATCTGGAGAAATTATTCATTAATGTAGTCAAACATATCTAATAACGGAGCTACGTTGTTATAGCTCTTGAAACAACAGCCACATTTGTTTTGCCCAGTAACTAAGCTAAAACATGAGAAAGCTGGTTCTAGGTTTAAATAAGTTAATACCTAATCATTCTTCAATCAAATTACCCTACCCTAGAATGGCATATTATTCAACGAATAATAGGTTGTTTATTTGTTGCTAGTGGTTTGATGGTGATGATTGTTGTTTAAAAGGGTATAACATCTAGGTCATCGGACCAGGGGTTAGTGGTTTAACATCGCACTAACACACAGACGATTTTCAGCTACGTAAGGAAAGACTAGAATTGGGAAGGTAGCTTCCGTGGTCTTAAAATAGGGTACAGACCCAGAATTTGCCTAGGGTGAAATGGGAAACCACGGAAAAACATCTTCAGAGCTGCCGACGGTGGGATTAGAACTCACCATCTCCCGAATGCAAGCTCCCAATTACGTGACCCGTAACGCGAAGACAACTCGCTCGGCAGTCATAAATGCAACCAACACTAGAGCTCTTGTTCACTGAAAGTCATTATAGTATATTTTGAAAATATATCGAATGTTTACAAATAATGAATAGTAGGACTATGCTATATTCGAATACAGTATGTTACACAGTATACCAGGAGATTTGTACGAAAGACTGTCATCTCTTCACCAGTACACTAGTATCTAGCAGCTAGAGGTTGTACTGGTGATAAAGGCTGATATAAAGTTCATGTCTGCATAATTACGGACAGAAGCAGTGGAAGCATCTCATTAGTTCCCAACATTTGTTGCCTCAACACAGCTGATGTGCCGATAGAACTGGAAGAGTAAGGCGCAACAAGTGTCCTCAAGCAGGAAGATGAAGCTTTCAAAGAACTAGGGGTGACACAAGAACAGCTTGTGAATGAAATGTAGCTGGGAGATTAAGACGACGCACATTTATCTGTCTCGAACAATGGAATGCTTCTAAAAATACTGGCCCATCATCTAAGAATGTTTATATACGTTTGACGTCTTTCATTAAGTCAAGAAGGTCCGGCTCCATGGTTAAATCGTTAGCATGCTGACCTTTGATCCAAACGGTCCCAGTTTCTGGATTTTAATTTTCATTGCTTAATACCTCTGACTCCGGGGCTGAGTATTTGTGCCGTCTTCAACAGATTTCATCTTAGGTAGGGCCCCAGACATAGGCGCCAACTCCAAAGACCTGCACCAGGCCTCTGCGCTGCTAATAACTGGCCGAAGCATGATGTGTCCATTTCCTAAAGTCGATGAGTTTGAATCAAATTTTCATTTACGATACATTTTCGCTTATCCCGCCGGAAAATATCCTTCATTGGTTAACGTTTCTAAAATGTATTTCACCGAGCAAGTTGGCCGTGCGGTTTGGAGCGTGCATCTGCGAGCTTGCATTCGAACCCCACTGTCGGCAGTTCTGAAGATGGTTTCCCGTGGTTTCCCATTTTCACACCAGGCCTTAACAAAGGCCACGGCCACTTCCTTCCCACTCCTAGCCATTTCCTATCCGACCGTCGCCATAAGACCTTGGCTATCTGTGTCGGTGGGACTTAAAGCAACTAGTAAAAAAAGTATTTCTCAAATCTCAATTGAGTATTGCACATAGGTGTAAGAAATGAAAGCAAAGTCATCCCCGTACAGGCTATGAAGGCCCTTGGATGGGTGGAAGGTAAAGGCTTCCACTATCCGCAAAGTCGGCACCTGGTGGAGACAGTAGTGTCGACTGGGAATTAAAAGTGGCGGGGGGACAAAGAGACTCGGGTCCAAAAGATATAGTACGGGGGGAGGGGGTGGAGACATCAACATTGAAAAATAAAATGCTATAAATGTATTTTATGCTCTCTGAGTGAAAATTTCGATAGAGACGTAAAGGTTGACAGTCTACCAACTTATGTGCGGTAATAACCGTACTATACAATGAAACTTTCACCAAAGGAACAATAGTCACGCATGTAACACAATTAAATAGAAGGATGGTATTATTATACAATTAAAAAGTAATTTAGTATTTGACTACAAACTAAGAATGTGCCAGACAGTAGACAGAACTACGCAGACACATTGAGTGAGATTGCCAGACTGACGAATGCGCATGTAAGCGGGTGACCTTGGCAAAAATATGCCCCTGCTACCCTTCGTCGCAGAACATGTTGCACATTGCGCCGCTGGTCTCCGCTATTTGCTGTGGCACCGTAGGATACGGTTAGCCGCGACGAACATATTGTGCGTGTTTCCGCTAAGTACTTTTCTTTTGCTAATTTCTTTGTGTTGCACCGACACAGACACGTCTTATGGCGACGATGGGATAGGAAAGGCCTAGGAATGGGAAGGAAGCGGCTGTGGCCTTAATTTAGGTACAGCCTGGTGTGAAAATGGGAAACCATGGAAAACCATCTTCAGGGCTGCCGAACAGTGGGGTTCGAACTCACTATCTCCCGATTACTGGATACTGGCAGCACTTAAGCGACTGCAACGATCGAGCTCGGTAAGTATTTTTCTTAATAATGGAATCAATTAAAGGAAACAATTAGCTGAAAAGACAACAGGGTTTAGGGCTATACATTTTTTGAAATAATTCCCAGTTTCAGGCTGCTAAAAATGGAATTACATTAAAAGTTTTCTCCACAAAGTGTGTGTGGGGGGGAGGCGACTGCCCCCACTCGCCCTCCCTAGTCGCCGCCACTGGGTGGGGTAGAGTGGTCAGCTCTACGCCCGTCCGCCTTTGCCCCCAGGAATTAACTTGGTACAAATACTCATTTTTGGTGTAGGGTGAGTGAACCTCAGAGCCATATGCACCTCCGGAAGTGGAAATCTAGTTTCTTAAATTTTCGTTTCCTGGAGGGCTATCGAACGCAGCAAGTTGGTGTACATGTCACCATAATTTTAAAATTTAGGAGTGTTGCTTCAAACAGAACCCCTGGATGAACCCCAAGAACAATGCACAAAAAGAGCTAAGGTCAATGACGCAACATTTAGAGGAGGCGGCGCGCTGCGACCCCGTAAGTGTCTGCGAGGAGTGCGTGAAATCGAGACAGGAAAGAGTGAAATTCAGTGTTGACACGGAGCCTACTACTGCTATGATAAATATTCTCATCGGACATCATTTCTACCAGATCTTGCAGAGTTCTTCGGAGTTGAACCTACTTACCGTAAGAAAAAGTCTAATTATATCTCAGGCATCTCAAGGAACTTGTTATGAAGTGTTCAAGTGTTTGACGATGAATATCGGGCTTACCATATAGTTTAGTCCATGACCATTTCTTCCCTGCTTTTTTGTTTTTTTCTTAACTCCCGTAGTATCCGAAAGGAAATGAATCGACTTATACAGCTCATACCCCCACGAGTGATGAATGGCATTATACCTAGACGGTAAATAACGATGTGCTATATAAGATATTGGATTTAACAAATTAGTTATTATACATCGAATAGCTGACGGTACAATGCCATAATGGCATTTCTACTCCTGAAGTTTCCTAATCCAGTCAAATGTCCTAAGAAACGAATATGTCCTGTGCTCTTATACATGGAGTGGGAAGATTATTTAAAGAAAATGTTCACGTTTGTAAGAAATTGAAAAAAAATCGCCAGGTGACAATGTCACCTGGGACCATCCTGTGTCCCGATATCTGTTTAACATAGGTGCAATATGGATACAGGAGAATGGTCAACACTTCCAGCATCTCTTTTAAAGTAAACTAAAATAATTTACACTTATACAATACAAGAATATGACTCGCATTTACTGCTAAATATTGTCGTGGCTGACGGCGGAACTTTGTGGGAAGTTGACCCCTCGCTGGTCGGGAACAGTTCTCCCTGCTTCTTCCCACACCAAGTTCAGTTGTCCGGTATACCGTACGTCCTTAACAAAAGAAGAGATTTTCGAAAATGCGCTGGAATATATTCTACTTACCATTTAAGCAACTCTGCAACGAAGTGATGGAAAGTAAGGACGCAGAACCCAGGTGATAATTATCACAGTGATATGACGATTGTTAGTATCAGACATAACCACATGGAGACGGAGGGTGATGCGAGCCCCTCGCGTCGGACTGAGGAGCTCTTCACGGCTCGTACACGGGAACAAAGACAGTGTCGTAATGATGAAGTGATACAAGTTCCCACGAGTTCATTCCACAGTGCATGTGGTAGACTAATTAATGTCACCACTGTGAGAACACACTGTAGTTTATTTGTTCATTAACTGGGTGCGGGACCTTAAACCTGCACTTCCTCACACTATGTGAGGTTTGGCTTCAAGTTCAAGAGCTGGTGACAAGGTGGTTATCAGCTTCGTTCACTATATTATGTGTGCCTGTGTAAACATGGAACAGGAAAATCTTAAGAAAGTTTGTTTTTACATTTCTTTTTAAATTTGCTTTACGTCGCACCGACACAGATAGGTATAATGGCGACGACGGGATAGGAAAGGGCTTGGAATGGGAGGCAAGAGACCGTGGGCTTACTTAAGGTACAGTCCAGCATATGCTTGGTGTGAAGATGGGAAACCGTGGAAAACTATACTGGGCTGCAGATAGTTCGGTTCGAACGCACTACCTCCCGAATACAAGCTGATAGCTACGTGAACCCCAACCCCGCGTCCACTTGTTCGGTATTATTATTAGTATTACAAACTACTGTATATATTACGGCCCCTTGGCTGAATGATCAGCGTACTGGTCTTCGTTTCAGAGGGCGTGCTACGATTCCCTGTGGGTCGGCGATTTGAAATGTGTGTGGTTAAATCCTCAGACTCGGAACTGGTTTTCTTTTTGTTCTTCTTAATACACGTCTTCTTTTCATTGACACACAACACACTACACTACTGACCATCACAGAGACACGCAATAGGGTTGCGTTAGGCAAGGCATCCATCCTTAAAACTGAGCCATATTCAGATCAAGTGTCGACCTCTAAAAATTGAGGAAAAGGCCAGGAAGAATTATAAACGAAATGCAATTACCAGGAGTAACCGACTGGCGGTTCTTTGGATTCTGCAGCTGATATGGGGTTAGAAAAGGGAACGTTTCACTTTGCTGAGAAGTTTTACGGAACACGACAGGTTGCAAGTTTAACGTACGGAGCAGGTGACAGCAGTGGAAACCACCTGCTGCTCCATCCAACAACAGTCAAGCGGAAGCGGAAGGCGGCTTATCCCACGTTTTAACTAATTCATTTCATATAAACGAAGGGCGGTACGTAGCCCAAGCTTCCTTAATTTTAAACTACAGTATGTATGTGGGATTCAAATGCCTGAACAACTGGCACACAGTTCATGCGTATGTCTGTACACATAATAATAACTAGCTTATGTACCCGTGCTTCGCTACGGAATTCTAGGTTAGGTAGTGTACACGTTGTGAGCAAGATTGTATTAAATTGCAAAGCTCTCAACGTTACCCTAGAAACGCGACGGCGATGTCACCATACATCTTTTCTCATATGAAGACTGAGTTAGGGAATTTGCACTGTAAGGGTAGCCCCGCTTGCATGCCATCAGTCGCAATAAGGTTGGGAAGCTTTCATTTTAATGGTAGACACTCACTCTCCACCTGCCTTTTTACATCCTCAGAAAGACTGTCTTACTGGTTTTCCTAACTGAAATGAACAAACATTACAGTGACGTCAGTAGGAATTGGCGCAATTAAAAGCAATGCTTTCATATGAAATACTCGATCAAATCACAAACCACACATTTTCTCACTTTTAACGAACAGGTCTAAGCTCCCGATATTACAGTCCAAAGTTTCAGAGCTGGGATGACCAAGCCGCAGACAGGCGTGATCCGTGAACACTCTTCGTCTTTTTTTTTTCGGCGAGGAGGAGATCGAATAGTGGAGACTCCTAGGACAAAAATCATGCCCTTTTACTAATCTGATTCCTAGGAGTACACGATGAGTCGGTAAATATAAATTCACTACACTGGCGGCGGAAAATCTATCTGAATTGGAGGCAAATTTCTCCTCCAAGCCAGAGGAGAAACCCCCTCTTCACTGCTAAATTGGAATAAAATAAATGTAGAATTTAATAAAAGTGAGGAGGAAGAAGCTTAAGAAACAGCTTTTTTCAGGGTTGAGTCATTTAGTGAATTGTGGTGCTATAATTTGGAATAGGCCTACATTGTTATTCTAGACCAGGCCATAGGCCTACTACTACTAAGTGAGCCTCTGCCTTAAGTATCCACACTGCTCATTCAAAACAGCGCGTCAGAGTGGGGATCGAACAGCTGGAATACTATCATGAACCGGTGTGTTACGTACCAGCTCCGCCTGTTGCCATTTCTTGATGGATGCAGTATTTTTGTAGCCGTCTCTTGGCACAGGCCAGAGCAAAGTGTAGCTTCCACCGAAGTCCCAGTCTCATCCATGGCTGTGAAAATATGGAAGCTGCTGGGGTATGGGTGGTGCTGAGTAATGACATTTGAAGCACAACTAGTGTCTGAGTGTTATGAAAGGTGTTACTCATAGGATCGGTCGTGCTGCAGTGGCACCTTCTGGTCCAGTGAGAAAAGCAATGGCAAACTACCTCACTCTTCATCTTGCCTAGTACGCCTCATCTGGGCTCTGCCATTGGTTTTTGCAGTTTCCCTATAACTGCATAGCCTTTGGTGGAGCTGTTTGAGGATCCAACCAGCCTCTGGGCTGATGACCTAACAGACACAGACAGACACACGTACCAGCTGTATCAGAAAATGAATGAACCAGAGGAATGGCATGCTAAAGAAGAAAGTTTTCTAACTCCCCGGCTATTTTCCGCCAGTAATCTGTCAGGCTATTATACTCAGTACGCAACAGTATCCCATATATCGGGGTTGAGAGGCAGCATAAAAGATAAAGAACACCGCCACTAATAATGTAATGTTATTGTTCATCAATGTTATGCGCTTTCGATATTGTAGGCTTTCACATTTATTTTTCTTCCGCCTCTGAAATACCACTCCTATCATAGTCGGTACGGTAAAACTGAATAAAATGTACATGGTCGGAAACTGTATTCTCTGTAACATTTGTTATATAGTACTTTTCGATAGGACCAATAACATAGGTATTTAAAAATTAAATTTTAGGTGCCTTCCCCTAAACTACAGTTTAATCCAGTTTGAATAAAATTGTTTATAGCTTAGACTGTAGTTTCTTATTCGCCGTCTCTATATACCGATTTTCATTAAATTCTGTTAACCCATTTTTTCGTGGCTCGGCGTTGATATGGATTTAGCAATAAAAATACAAATTCATGAATATCTGTGTTATCATAGCCGGTACGGTAAAATGTATAAGACATAAATGGTCGTAAATTTAATTCTATGTAACTTTGTTATGTGCTATTTATCGATACGACCACTAATAATATACCGGTAAATATTTGAGAATTAAATTTTAGGCCTTCCCCCAACGTACCATTTCACTCAGCGTGAATGAAATGATGTATAGCCTAGATTTTAGTGGCTCGTTCTCCGACTTTGTATACAAATTTTCAATGAGATAGGACCACTAATAACGTGAATATTTAAGAGTAACATCTGTGGCCTTCCCCTAAACTACCATTAGGCTACACTCAGCGTGAATAAAATTATTTATAGCCTAGATTATAGCGACTTATTCCTCGACTTTGCATTCCAATTTTCATTACGATATCACCACTAATAACATACATATTTGAGAATTAAATTTTAGGCCTTCCCTAAACTACCAATTCAATCAGCGTGAATACAATTATTTATAGCCTAGATTGTAGCGACTTATTCCCCGACTTTGCATACCGATTTTTATTAAATTCTCTTCAGCCGTTTTCTAGTGATGCGTGTACATACATACATACATACATACATACATACATACAGACAGACAGACAGACAGACAGACAGACAGAAATTACGGAAAAGTGAAAATTGCATTTCCTTGTTTCTGTGGACATGACCGATACAGAAACACCATTCTTTTCAAATTCCGAGCAATGTACAGACAAAACTCTTATTTTATATATATAGATAATAATAATATAATAATAATAATAATAATAATAATAATAATAATAATAATAATAATAATAATAATAATAATAATAATACGATTCCTTGGCTGTATGGTCAGCTTTGAGGCCTTCGACTCAGAGTGCCCCGAGTTCAATTCCCGGCCGGTTTGGGGATTTTAATCGCGTCTGATTAATTCTCCTGGCTCGGGGACTGGGTCTTTGTGTTCGTCCCAACACTCTCCTCTTCATATTTAGACAGCACACCACACAACCATCCGGCTCCATGGCTAAATGGTTTGCGTGCTGGCCTTTGATCACAGGGGTCCCGGGTTCGATCCCCGCCAGGATCGGGAATTTTAACTATAACTGATTGATTCCCCTGGCACGGGGGTAGGGTGTATCTGTCGTCTTCATCATCATTTCATCCTCATCACGACGCGCAGGTCGCCTATGGGAGTCAAATCAAAAGACCTGCACCTGGCGAGCCAACGTTCTCGGACACATCCCGGCACTAAAAGCCATACGCCAATTCTACCACACAACCAATCACCATAGAAAGAAACGACAGTAATTACCTCCCTCGATATTAGGTTGGTGTCCGGAAGGACAACCGGTCGTAAAACAGGGCCAAATTCACACGTGCGACACAGTTCACACCCGCGACCCCATGGGTGAGGGAATAATAATAATAATAATAATAATAATAATAATAATAATAATAATATATTTAACAGCCCTTCAATTAATAGAGATTTTAGGAGACACTAGAGTGTTGAGATTTTCAGTGTAAGTGGTTCATTGACGTGCTACGAATATCCTGACATAAGTGTGTCACCGTTAAGCGCTTTTGAATTTCCAACGTCTGCAATGTTCTGTTCTAGAAACTTGGGCATAGTAATGTTTAGTAATATTTACTATATTCTGAGACGTCAAGTCACCGAAATTTTTTCCCCACAGAGTTATTTTATGTGCCGGTAAATTTACCGATAGGAAATTGTCATATTTGAGCACCTTCAAATACCACCGGACTGAGCGAGGATCGAACCTGCAAATGTGGGCTCAGAAAACCTGCGCTTTATCTGTCTGAGCTACTCAGCCCGGTTCTAGAGCACAGAAGGCGAGCACCTAACCAACAACGGATGTTCTAGAGCCCATATTTTTAGGCAGTAACAGGTTAGGATGAAAACTTACTACACAGCGTTTACACTATGAGTTTTGCATAAATGTTAGGGGTATGGCCCATGAGACCCCTAGAACAGAGGTGCTCAGCTGGGCGCCCGTTGAGGCTAGCCCAGTGCGGCCGGGCTGGCCTGTCGTAAATGCGAGCAGTTTCCGTAGCAAGTATGCGTCACACTGAAGCGAGAGAGTGAGCACACTTCGCAGGAAAGCGAGGGAGCATTGATGTTCAATTATAATTACGAAGCTCTCCTCCACTTCTCAGCGAAGTGCCGATTGGGATACATTATTTAAAATAAAACTCTATCATCGCAACAAAAAAGGACTTATTCGAGATATTCCGGTTTGATTTATACTGCACTCGATATAAATAGGTTTTTCTTTTCTTATGTTTATTCATTCAAAGAAAACTGACACGTCATAATTTTTGTGCTACAATCTACAAAGGTACAGGGGTTGAAGCGTACAAGCTACGATTTACAATTCCTTGGTAGGAAATGACAGTATTTTCATTTTTTAAAAGTAAAATCCCTGTTATTCATCAAGCGAAAGGTAATACAGTTTCAAAAAACAGCAATGATTTTGCACAGTGTTGTAGTGTTGTGTGACTTTTCCTGTTCACTGAATTTCTGAAAATAATATTTAAAATTTAACAGGCTTGCGGCGATAATTGCTAGCCTCTAAATGGCGAGAGGGAGTTTCAATACGAGTGAGGACATAGATATTTACTATTCAAGATTAAAATACTACAAAACCTAAATATATCTACCTGATAGATAAACAGTATGCCTTCAAATAAATAACCTAACTGATTTTATTCCCGGTAAGCATGATTGCATTGTTGGTGAGTTTATCAAATAATTTAAACCCAAACAACCACAAGCCACAGCTTATCAACTTTAACTCCGTATTATACGAAACTGTTTTTAAAGCACCTCTTAAAATGTAATAGTGAAAATTGTAATTCATTACGTCCATTATAAAAATATTTGAGGTTGTAGGCTTAACTCTTTATTGTATCCGGTCAAAATACATAAACTGCTATGAACAACGTAAATTGAAAATGTCGCGGATTTCCGCCCTCTCTCATGCATTATTTTCTGCCTCCATTTCAAACTCGGGTATCGCAGCAGTGATCGAGAGTGATTGGGAGAACTTCGCCCAACCTTTACGGCCTGTGACATGATGAGTCTTGAAAGCGAAGGCCGGTTGGATACCCAACAGTTTCATCACCAACAGTCACAGATGGCTTAGGAGGCACTGAAGAGATGCACTAGGGAAATGAGGAGTGAGTTAGTTTCCCATTGCTTTCCTCATAGAGCCAGAAGTTGCCATTACATACCATTCTGCCAAGTCCACTGATATGCAGGCTCCAACCGAAGCTACGGGAGACACTTTCAAACCATTCATTACCACGGCAGGCTTATAAGGAATGGCATTACTAGTACAACTCATACCTCTGTGACTTTCGTATTGTCAAAGCCAATGGTGAGACTGAGACAGGTTAATGATAGTAAAAAGTTTGTTCTAGCCCATATCAGAAGACATGGTTAACTGTAAACACAACGTCTTACCAGCAAAGTCAGATGTGTGTTTGTAACTTCTAAAAACTTATATTGGTGGATTGTTGATAGCTATCAAAAGCCAGCCATATACGCCATACTGTGAAGTTCGTAAGACTGTTCTGAACACTGGTTCATGCTTTACCATGTACTTTATTCGTGAATAGTTTACCTAATCTCCAGGAAGTCTTCCCGAGCCAAGTAGAGTATGTTCGATTCCAGCTCAGATCGATTAAAGTATTGAACCCATGACCTTTGTGCCCTAAGAACATTATGCATAAATCGACAATCATTTAAAAGTTGGATTCTTGATAGCATGGATTTGACACGTGACGAGGGGGTGATTACCTTCGGTCCCACGCTCTGGGGTACGTGACGTCAGCCACACGTGTCAACGGCGGAAGAATCTCAAGTCATTTTTATGAACTATTTCAAAGCGCGTGTACATGGCGTGACCCAAGCAAGTCAAAAAATATAGTGCCTATCAAAGGGGGTCAATCATCTCGCAAATCGAACCCGTATAAATTTTAAATGTCCATGAACACTACCGCCAGAAATGTAGCAAGCATGTAGTCACTTTCAAAACTCTTGAAATTACAGTTTAGGTAAGTCAGAAAATTTATAGAAATTTTCTTGGCGGCAAAGGGAGATATCCGAAGAGAGGGGGTAACTGCTATAAATATGAAGGGACGCCATGACGAAGTCTCCTTCTCCGGCATTTGTGATACAAAGCGGACGAAAAATTGTTGAGCTGCTCTGCGAAATCAAACAACGAAAGTAGACTGAGTTCAACTGCAGATTTCAGCCAGTGTTCCTAGGTCTTCAGTCCATGAGGAGATAGTTTTCTTGAGTGAAATAATTGTACCAGATAGGACGGTCAAAGTACTGAATAAATTCTAATGTGATTAAGTAATTCGTGTGCCGAAATAATTATAGTCCATCGTGTGCGCTCAGCAAACAAGTGAAGGGTATTTTCTTTTTTTTATGCTTTATTCCAGGAAACCTGAAGAAACATAATGGTTTGTAAAGCCATGAATGTAAAAATGGCTAAATAAAATGCCAGGGTCGCAGGTGAGCCCTATGACGAACACTGGCGTGACTACATGAGGTAGGTGACTTTCCATCTTACTACCTCTTATATCTTGTCTCATGATCTCTAAAAGTGTATTTGAATGGGGATATACGACGCAGTGGTCACCCCTACTAAGTTTTGTAAATGTGAGAGTACGACTAAAAGAGTCATTTGTTTTATTTCCCACTTGGATAAATTTTTGAAGTCTTGCGAGTGCCGTATAATGTTGTAAAAAGTTATTGAATAGGGTTTCGAAGTGATATCACGTCCAATGTAGATCGTCATCCGTGTGAGTGTACTGCCTATATTTTGTGATGTCAAATTAAGATGCTCATTCGACGTAAAATTTTTCTGTCTGCAATTTGACGTTAATAATAATAATCCATGGTTACTCATTTTCAATCGAGTGGAAGCGCGCTGTCGGATGAGAACCTAGGGTGATGAATTTGGTCACGGAGAGAAACGTTTTTCTATGCCCATTTTAAACTGTGTCTGACTGACAATAAAAAGATCTAGTAGAGTGTTTCAGTCATTTTCTCGTAAAAATCAAGTTATTAAATACGATATCCTTTATGCGAAGTTATTCATGATTAATGCATTGTGCGATATTAGACGTCGAGATTTCTAGTAAGGATTTTTTTCAGTTCTTTGTCGATGATAATTGTGGAGCTGGGAAACAGAGGTTAGTTTTGTTGATATGAGATTTGTGAATCAGGTTGGACCTGTCATTGAAGCCGGGACATGGAAGCCCGAGGAATGTTTTATATGAGTTGAGATGAGATGTGCGAATCAGGTTAGAGTCCTGTCATTGAAGCCGGGACACGACAGCCCGAGGTATATTTTATAATGTTGGGAATGGAAAGAAATTCATAGAAATCCATAGCAGTGTTAATTCGCGACGCGTATAATTAGTGTGGGCATCTTGAAGCTTAATCTGTGCATTTTGTTGGTTAGAATATCGTATTTGTTTAATTTTGTCGGCAGAGTTTAAAGGGAGCATTTTGAGAAGTCAGTCAGGTAGAAAGAACCGGGTGTTTCACATCACTGACAAGCGAACTTGGGGGTGAGCGGCCTCAGCTGATAGGGGCGAAAACAGCGGGGATATAACGGGACACGCGTGGAATTGAGATTGTACTGTATTCTCGGCCGGGGAAAACGTTAAAATGCTGGATTTAGTTGAAATTCATAGCCGGTAATGATCTGAGTATTGTGAAATACTGTAAAATTTGTTTAATTGGGGACGTATTGAACATTTAAAACCATGAACTTCGAGTATAAGGAACAGAGTAACCAAATTCAGGGTTGTCCAAAATATAGAGCGATGGTTGTGATGACTGGTTTGTTTGTGAGGGGTGTGCAAAATTCATAAATGGTAATGACGAGATATGACATCGTAATTATATGGCGAGTTGTTTGGTTTGTACGTAGATTATTAGGATATCCAAGTGTTAATAACGGTTAGGACTAGATTAGATTTTAAAGTGTGCAATCATGAGACAAGATATATAACTGGACATGAATTATGTAACAATTCTTTTCCAGCCAGATAAATATCATAAGATTGAATTCACATCACAGCTGCGTAGGAATTTGTGAAGAAACCATAGTCCGCGGAGATAAAAGTTACTGTTCTTTAACATTTCGTTAAATCATTTAAATTTATTTAATTATTAAATTCAGTGAAACCGAATTTTGAAATAACTCTAATCAAGCGAATAACTTGGAGATGCATTCTGGAAATTTCGTTTGTTTTTCTGGGGGAATATTTAAATATAAAGTAACGATTAAGGGGACATATCCGAAGGAAATGGATTTACTGCCACAAAGTTTGTGAGCATTGCTATTGTTGTAATTATTGAACTTTGATTGATTGAGCAGTGAATGTGCTGGGATAGTAAAGTGGAAACTTTGGTCATCAACCGATGTAACTTAATTGTGTTTAGCCTTCAGCCTAGAAACTTGGATGGTCAGGGGGTCATCAACCTCAGTGACTTGGATTAGGGCCATATGCCATTGTAGCATTATTTCCTTGCGGTCATCATCCACAATGACTTTAAAGTAACTTAGAAGATTAGATGTCGGTCCATGACATAGACGCAGGTCACATCGATTCAATTGGGAACATGCATCATTTTCAAAAATATTTTTTTTGAAAAGTACACCAATGAAATAGTACGTAAACGTATTACATTGTGGTATGTTGCCTTGTTTTCTACCATTAAAAAAATATTTAATAGTGCCTTTCCGCAAGGCAAGTGAAACGGCCTCTGACGTAAGCGGCGCGCTGTGACGTCACGATCCAGTACCGCATGGAGCTCTACCAGCCGTTGTGCATCAGCCGTTGCTAAAAGCCGATCGTTTATTATTCATGATCGCGAATAACTTCGAAATGACAGAAGAAAGGTTCAAAACAGCACAGTCAATCTACCATGTGTAGATGTCATCATTCTTGAAAAATGTGACTTTTGTGGCCGCAGAAATTAGCGGATAACAAGCAAGTTTGTAAGTGGCGTCTTTTATATATGTGCAATGTACTGTAACCCATAGTATTAGGATAACAACGAACCTGGATAGATATCACATCACTTTCAATATTTCCTTCTGGACTGATTCCCCTATTAAAGAATAACATTACATTTTCGGGCTTTCAGCATTAGTAAAGTAAGAAATCGGATTTCAGCACTAACATAAACATATAGGTAGCATTATAGTACTAGTCCGCTTCTGTGGTGTAGTGGTTAATGTGTGCCACTTCCGGAGGCCCGGTTTCGATTCCCGGCTCTGCCATGAAAGTTGAAAACAAATAGTACGAGGGCTGGAACGGGGTCTACTCAGCCTCGGGAGGTCAACTGAGTAGAAGGGTTTCGAATCCCACCTCAGCCATCCTCGAAGTGGTTTTTCATATTTTCCTACTTCTCCTCCAGGCACCTAAGGCCACGGCCGTTTCCTTCCCTCTTCCTTGTCTATCCCTTCCGATCCTCCCATCCTCCAACAAGGCCCCTGTTGAGCATAACAGGTGAGGCCGCCTGGGCGAGGTAATGGCCCTCCTCACCAGTTTCATCACCATACTCAAAGTCTCACGTTCCAGGGCACTGCCCTTGAAGTGGTAGAGGTGAAATCCCTCGCTGAGTCCGAGAGAAAACCGACCCTGAAGGATAAACTGATTAAGAAAGAAGGAAAGAAAGAAAGAAAGAAAGAAAGATCATAGTACTGTAGGTCTATAACCTATCATTTCTAAAAAAATATATATTTATGGTTGGGGCAACTGGCCTACCCACTTCCGGGGCCCATGAAAGAGAATTAAATATCTTGGTGGAGGGAAAAAGTTAAACATGATAAAGATAAATATGACTTCATCTAGTTTTCACAAGTTGGGCTGAGTGGTTCAGACGGTTGAGGTGCTGGCCTTCTGACCCCAACTTGGCAGGTTCGATCCTGGTTCAGTCCGGTGGTAGTTGAAGGTGCTCAAATACGTCAGCCTCGTGTCGGTAGATTTACTGGCACGTAAAAGAACTCCTGCAGGACTAAATTCCTGCACATCGGCGTCTCCGAAAATCGTAGAAGTAGTTAGCGGGGCGTGAAGCCAATAACATTAATTACATTTGGCTTTTAACAAGCTGAGCATATCAGGAAAGAAAAGTGTCCTGGTGACATTTTAGTCGCTCAATACAGGAATGTCATTGGGTGCTGTGACTTTTACTTTTTTTTGTTTTTGTTTTTGCTGTTTGCTTTACGTCACACCGTCACATATAGGTCTTATGGCCACGATGGGACAGGAAAGGCCTAGGAATGGGAACAAAGCAGCCGTGGCCTTAGGTACAGCCTCAGCATTTGCCTGGTGTGAAAATGGGAAACCACGGAAAACCATCTTCAGGGCTGCCAGCAGTGGGGTTCAAAACCTTCTATCTCCCGGATGCGAGCTCACAGCTGCGCGCTCCTAACCGCACGGCCAACTCGCGCGGTATTTTTACCCTTCGGTTTATTGACTTGGCTTGTATAACCGAAAACTTAGGCTAAGTTGGATAATATTTTAAACACCTACATCACTATTTTCACCTGTGTGCAATTATGTTATTTATTTCATTAATATTATGATAATTATTGTAATTGAGCATTGTTAACTTATAAGACCCCAACAAACAAGCATTGGTTTTGTGTAGAGTTATACATTTGTTAAATTCACGTTGTTTCCTTTCGTGATGTACACGCCTATTCTTTGTTACATTATAGACTATTTAGATATAGCCTAAATTTCTTTACCAATTAAGCTCTTCAATAAAGACATACATAACTGTCCCATGCCAAGATATATTGGTAGAATTAGAGCTGTCAAAATGGTTCATAACCCCTTTGATTTATTATCTTGACATGGATCACCCAAAACATAGGTTAGGTTTGGAGAATACTTTAATAATCAGCATTATTTAATGCACTGTTTATTACTTTCATATTCCAAGATGTAATTGAAGCATTTAAATAAAGCATCATACATTAAAATTTAAAGTTTTACCACTAGAACAGCTGACATGGAAAAATGATTTGAAAATTCAAACAAATTCATCTTACGTTAAAATCTTCAAAAAAATAAACTGTAGACTTTTCCGATATATCACCAGCATTTTTCCGGCTCGCCAAAATCCATTTCTCCCTAGTTTTAGCGTCTTTGGAACATGTATAAAAAATTTGTTTGGTATGGTATGCGATGTGCTATTGCACATCGGAACTCTACACCATTTATAAGTTTTCTGCCTCACTGTCTGCGCAGGATTCATTTTAAGTCTAAAATATACCACTCGGATTATTATCCGATGTATAGACCTCGAATTTAATCATACTAGACACTAACGTAAAGTAGAAATACGCGAAGTGTGTCCTGCTTCTCACAGCGCACTATGCGTTATTTCGTCTGCTAATTCAGTCAACCTGTACGATGACGTCAGACCAATAAGATCGCGTACTTGCGTGACGTGACATTTTCGTAGATTTTTATCATGTTTGGAGTTATTATTTGTACATTCTGATCACATTTTTGAATTCTGCACGAAATTTTGAATCAGATTAGCATATTTTTAATTAAAACCCCGGATCATGCATGTTCCCTATTAAGGGTCCATGCCGTAGAACCACTGTGTGGCACACACCGATTGGACGGCCTTAATTATACCCAGAGTCCAGAGTTCGTGTTACGAGGGCTGGACCATAACGAATCACTATGATGGTACATGTGGTCTCACATGGAAGCCGAATTTAAGGATTTCCAGACTTTCCTTTCTTAAATGATTAATAATTGAGACAATGGTTTCTAGTAAGAATGCCCATCAGGCAGTTACGTTAAAGTCTCACACCAGTGTTCTGACCTTTATGTAAAATGATTGTGGTGTCCGGTGGATACAATTGACTTCTATGATACCGTTGACATAACAGATTGCTTCAGAATTTTCCTGAATAAATAGGAATCTTTTAAACAGACCTTTCATTCCAGTAGATAGATTAGAATTACTGAACCCTACCTTTACCTCAGCAAGTGACGAAGAACCCGATACGACCCAAGAGACAGATCTCATGAACTTTGCTGATAGGTAAGAAAGGTAGGTATCCCTCAATATGGGCCTAAAGGGTTCAGTATAACGTGTTTGAAATACTTTTTGTCGCGACCGCCGGCTAAACTAAACGTAAACGATCACCTCGGACAAATACATCAATATATTTGCGGGACCCGTGGTGTAGGGGTGGCGTGCTTTCCGCTTACTCGAGGGTCCACTCGGCCTCGTAAGACAAACTCATGAGCTATTGATAAGAGAGATAGCGGACCCGGTCCAGGAAACCGTAGAATATGGCTGAGATTTTCATCACGCTGACCACGTGGCACTCCAGTAATTGCAGGGCATCTGGCATGACAGCAGTCACCTCAGCGGACGAAGACCCTAACGAGTTGTTGCAGCTCGGGCTTGTTTGTTGTATCTGCTAGCGGTTTAACGTCGTACTAACACAACACAGGTTTTAATAATAATAATAATAATAATGTCATTCCTCTTACGTCCCAATAACTAATTTTTGACGGCTTTCGGAGACGCCGAGGTGCCGGAAGTTTGTCCCGCAGAAGTTCTTTTACGTGCCAGTAAATCTACCGACACAAGGCTGACGTACTTGAGCACCTTCATATACCACCGGACTGACCCAAAATCGAACCTGCCAAGTCGGGGTCAGAAGGCCAGCGCCTCAACCTCTGAGGCATTCATCCCGGCATACAGGTTTTTCGAGACAGTGAGACGGGAAAGTGCTAGAAATAGAAAAGGAACGGCCATGGGCTTAACTGAAATACAGCCCCGGCTTTTGCCTGGTGTGAAAATGGGAAACCACCGAAAACAGTCTTCAGGCTGACGGTTTGAACCCTCGTCTCCTAAATACGTACCACATAGCCAACACGCACAGTGATAAAATAAACTTGCATCCCCAGCATCACTGAACTCCACTGACTGTTGTTGAGACGTAAGACACTCGTTAATAATGTCAGGATCTGAATATTCTGTTCATTGGGCTAAAGGAAGGCCACAAATTCCAATTTAGAAATGCTGAAACCATACACTTCCTCTGTATTATTCAATACTTTACCAAATATTATGCCGGAACTCCCGAATGTCTTATTATAATATTTTAACTCATTTAAATGCAGACCACTGCAATGGACTGACTACAATTGGTAGAATCTCCTTCTTTGTTAAAATAAGATTCCCTTGTAATTGTTCTATTATACTCCAGGATTCAAAATTAGCTGCTGAGCAAATCAGAACTACAGAGGAAACAGAGAATTAGTATCGCTGTTTGTTAATACAGATTGCAGATTGGGAAATCCCCGGGCTCGCTCGCTGCATAATGGATCAAAACTTCCAATTAGAAAGATAAACGCGCTTCAGTATTCAGCTAGGGAAGGGGAAGAAATATTATTATCTCCTATTAAGGCAGAATGAATAAAATATTTCTACAGAGGCAAATTATAAAATAACAAGAATCTAGATGGAAAGGTGGAGAGGGATTTCATCTCTTGAGATATCGTAACGACAGACGCGAAGAGAGAATAAAGGGAAATACAAAACGAACGAGTGGATACTTTTTCCATCAGAAATGCTCATCCATAACTTCTGTCCGACTCGTTGGCCGAATGGTCAGCGTACTGACCTTCGGTTAAGAGGGTCCCGGGTTCGATTCCCGGCCGGGTCGGGGATTTTAACCTTAATTGGTTAATTCCAATGGTCCGGGGGCTGGGTGTTTGTGTTGTCCCCAACATACCTGCAACTCATACACACACATAACACTATCCTCCACCACAATAACACGCAGTTACCTACAAATGGCAGATGCCGCCCACCCTCATCGGAGGGTCTGCCTTACAAGGGCTGCACTCGGCTAGAAATAGCCACACGAAATTATTATTATCCATAACTTCTGATTTACTATGAATTCCTACTGTGCTTTGGTTTGAAAATGAACCACTTTAAAACAGTATACTACTACTACTACTACTACTACTGTGAGAGTTGGCCGCGCGGTTCGGATCAGTAGCTTTGAGCTTATATTCAGGAGATGGTGGATTCGAACACCACTGTCGATAGCTCTAAATATGACCAGGCAAATGCTGGGGCTGTACTTTAATTAAGAACGCAGAGCAAATAATAATAATAATAATAATAATAATAATAATAATAATAATAATAATAATAATAATAATAATAATAATAATAATAATAATAATATACATAAATTATCATTACAGACCGTTATGCCTTCTAGCGTTCAGTCTGTCAGCCTCTGTGAATTTACTAAACGTCGCCATAATCCTATATTTGCAACTAGTGCTGTGGCCTCATTTAGTTCTATACCTCTTATCTTTAAATCGTTAGAAACTGAGTCTAACCACCATCGTCTTGGTCTCCCTCTACTTTTCTTACCCTCCATAATAGTGTCCATTATTCTCCTAGATAACCTATCCTGCTCCATTCGCCTCACATGACCCCACCACCGAAGTCGATTTACGCCTATACTGCTTCATCCATCGAATTCATTCCTATCTTCTCATTCCGAGAGCCCCATGCCATTGTTCCCACCTGTTTGTACCAGCAATCATTCTCGCTACTTCAATAATAATAATAATAACAATAATAATAATAATAATAATCCTTTATATCGGGTCATGATTCCACGTAAATCTAGAGATTTCGTGGCTATGATGTTGTCACGTTAAACTACAAGCTTATTTGCCTTTCTTTCCTAGACTCCATGAAGATGTATAAGTTGATCCGTATTACATATTGGTAACCAACTAGGGGGACAGATATTTTCCTATTGTACAGGCTCCATAGGCCAGTATTTCCGGGGTAAGGTATCCAATTCCTTTCTCCAGAAATCCAAGACAATATGAGGTAAAGAAGGCAATTCCTTTCTCTAGAAATCTAAGTCAGTATGAGATAAAGTACTAACCTCTTTCCCCTGCGATGTAAGTCAATGAGAGGTAAAGTACTAACCTCTTTCTCCCGCGATCTACAGTAATTCAATATGAGGTAAAGTAGCCAATCTCCTCTTCCAGGAATATAAGTCAATGTGGGAAAAAAACAATCGCTCCCTTTCCTCAAGTATGTGTCTTTACGCATTTGACTTCTTAATTCTGAAGCTTTAGAAATGAGTTAGCTGCTTCAGGACCTTGTATTGTAGAGTTTAGCAAATGTCATCGGATAGTCACCCAATAGCGCGTGGGGTTTCCTCTGGTCCTGCGAACTGCAGTGAGACGCCGTGGAAGTGAGTCGACAAGTCCCTGGTAGTCATCTGGACGCAGCTGACACCAAATCGTTTGCAGAGCGGCCGCCAATGCTGGTCTGTTCGTGGGTGCAGGATCTATGTCACGGAGCCTGAGTTCCAGGACATCCCAGATATGCTCGATAGGGTTTCATGGCAGTTCAATATGTCCACCGCGTACCCCCAATATTAACACCTATAGGGATATCTGAAGAAAACAACCAAATGCCACAAACCAGAAAATGTTCCGCACTTGCGATCGGACACTGTAACTTATTATCCGGACGTTGGCCGAGGTTTTGTGTCGTACAGCGGTCACAAACGTGAAGGTTCGTCTCAGAGAAGTTTTCATTTTTATTTTTTAATTTGCTTTACGTCCCACCGACATAGATAGGCCTAGGTCTTCGGGCGGCGATGGGATACGATAGGGCTAGAAGTGGGAAGGTGGGAAAGAAACGAACATGGCCAAGGTACAGCTACAGCATTTGCCTGGTGTGAAAATGAGAAATCACTAAAAATCATATTGAGGGCTGCCGGCATTGGGGTTCGAACCCACCATCTCCCGGATGCAAGCTCAGCTCGATAAGACGTTTTACGCCGAGGAAGTGGACATATCGAACACATACCGTATACTGTGTAAACTTGCATATTCCAGTGAGGATTTTAATACCAAATTGTACGGAACATTTTATAGGCCATTTTCAGTGTACGACCTTACATGCACCACCCTATAATTCAGTGCTGATTTTGAAATTTGAACACGTTTGGATAACAACACTGCTGAAAGAAGCCACTCATCCAAGCCAATTAACTGTGGTTTTCTACTTTCCTAGTTCATCTACATACCTGGTGGATGCAATATTTTTGCATCAGTTCCTTGACACAGGCCAGTAAAAATTGTAGCTCCCACTGAAAAGGTTGTACCAGTATGGAAACCGCTAAGGTATGGATGGAGCTGAGTTATGACAAAAGGCATTCAAAGTACGTACAATGGTATGAAATGTGCTGCAATAGCACTCTCGAACTCGGTGAAAACTCGAAACTACCTACCTCCCTCTACATTTTACTTAGTACGTCCGACTATAGAGCCAAGATAGGTTTCTGCAGTTTCTCTACAACACGCGTAACATGTAATAATAATAATAATAATAATAATAATAATAATAATAATAATAATAATAATAATAATAATAATCATCATCATCATCTTGATTTTTGTCCGCCCCTGTGGTGTAGTGGTTAGAGTGATTAGTTTTCGTTTTGCTAGTGGTTTTACGTTGCACCAACACAGATAGGTCTTATGGCGACGATGGGATAGGAATGGCCTAGGAGTTGGAAGGAAGCGGCCGTGGTACAGCCCCAGCAGGGTAATTAGCTGCCATCCCCGGAGGTCCGGGTTCGATTGCCGGCTCTAGCACGAAATTTGAAAAGTGGTACAAGGGTTGGAACGGGCTCCACTCAGCCTCGGGGGTCAACTGAGTAGAGGTGGGTTCGATTCCCTCCTTAGCCATCCGCGAAGTGGTTTTCTGAGGTTTCCCAGTTCTCCTCCAGGCAAATGCCGGGCTGGTACCTAACTTAAGGCGACGGTCGCTTCCTTCCCTCTTCCTTGTCTATCTCTTCCGACCTTCCCATCTGGGCGAAGTACTGGTCCTCCGCCCCTGTTGAAATGAAATGGCGTATGGCTTTTAGTGCTGGGAGTGTCTGAGGACAAGTTCGGCTCGCCAGATGCACGTCTTTTGCTTTGACACCCGTAGGCGACCTGCGCGTCGTGATGAGGATTAAATGATGATGAAGACGACACATACACCCAGCCCCCGTGCCAGCGAAATTAACCAATGATGGTGAAAATTCCCGACCCTGCCGGGAATCGAACCCAGGAACCCTGTGACCAAAGGCCAGCACGCTAACAATTTAGCCATGGAGCCGGACTCCTCCCCAGTTGTATCCCCCGACCCAAAGTTTCACGCTCCAGGACACTGCCCTTGAAGCGGTAGAGGTGGGATCCCTCGCTGAGTCTGAGGGAAAATCCAACCCTGGAGAGCAAACGGATTAAGAAAGAAAGAAATATTGGTTTTTATGTCCGACTAATTATTTTGAAGGTTTTCGAATACGGCGATGTGGTGGAATTTAGTTCCGCAGGAGTTCTTTTACGTGCTAGTAAATCAACCGACATGAGGCTGACTTATCTGAACATTGCAAATACCACCGGACTGAGCCAGCGTCGAACCTATCAAATTGGGATCAGAAGGCCAGCACATCAACTGTCTGACACACTCAGCCCGCTTGTTTGAGAATCTACGCAGCCTCTGGATAGCCTATATGCTCCACCTACATTTTCTTTCTGGTTAAGGAAAAGCGAATTATATATCGTGTCCTGAATATAACTAGGTCGTAAATCAAAATCTGTGTTTCTTTAGAAATCAACCTTTTATGTTTCCAACGCTGTTATAAAATACACGCGTGGGATTCAAGAATTATTTTACAAGCGACAGTGTGAACCTAACAAATACTAACTGGTGTCACTACATATACGATAGTCATGTGCGAATGGTACACAACTTTTACAGTATTTCTAAACTGATGTTTGTATTCCAGTTGCGTGAGTAATTAAGTTAGATTTGCAATAGTTATACAGGAAGACAGACCTCTCGAAGTAGCTTTAATGAACTGTCAGTAACTCAAAATCAATTTTTCTGATTTAGAGTACTTTTGCATCAGATTGCGGTACACACTTAAGTGCTTCAAGCCTGTGAGATGTAGTATAACGTAGGATCCATCCATCTTAGATAACTTTACGTGGGCATCGACTCAGTGCTCGTAATTCCTCTTTCCAAGCTCTCATAGCCGGATGTATAGCGAGGATGTCTCTGATGGCCGTGGCAAGTTAGTGGATGACTAAGCACCATGAATCTCGTCTCGAAATAGTTACCGTAATCGCTTCTCTCGTTTCCCTGAGTTAAAGGTACTCGCGTTACATATTGTGATCTTTGGAAGACCACACATTAATAAGATCATTTGAAGGAAGGAGCTTGTCGGCGTGCTATTGAGGCCAGCCAGCGCACACGGGTCTCATTGTGTAGTATTGGCCAAGGTCCGCTCCCTGGCTAGGCCATGCGGTCATTGCCCCCACCGCTCAGCCCAACCTAGCTCGCTACCTGCCTTCCTCGCATCTAGATCTACAACAGTGACACCCCACGTGCTAACAAATATGTGATTGGCGGAGTTTAAGGTTACATTTCAATGAGGTTACCCAGTTATAGTAATATGGTACCAACAGGCTTAAATATGACACAATAATAAGCTTCTCTAAAAAAAGTACTAATTTAAACAAGCAATGATATACTGTACAGGTAAACTGCGTTATACCACTATATTTAAGGCATCGCAGAAAACGAAATAGATCAGTGACAACATCACTAGCTTCTGATCGGCAAAAGTGTCATAGCATGGGAGATATCAGAGACGAAAATACACGTACCTATGATTCACACCCCCAGTAAAACTGTAGGTCTTATGACTCATGACATCACTATCAACAGTCACGGAAAACTCGAGGCTTTTTAAAGATTTATCACAGAGTATATTATTGTTATTATTATTATTATTATTATTATTATTATTATTATTATTAGTAGTAGTAGTAGTAGTAGTAGTAGTAGTAGTAGTAGTAGTAGTAGTAGTAGTCGTAGTATTTTACAAACATGCTTTACGTCGCACGGACACAAATAGGTCTTACGGCGACGATGGGATAGGAAAAGGCTACGGGTGGGAAGGAAGCGGCCGTGGCCTTAATTAAGGTACAGCCCTAGCATTTGCCTGGTGTGAAAATGGGAAACCATGGAAAACCCCGGCCCCGCGGTGTAGGCGGCAACGCGTCCACCTGTCACCCGGCGGCCCCGGGTTCGATTCCCGGCCGGTTCAGGGGTTTTTAATTATAAATGATTAATATCCCTGGCCTGGGGACTGGATGGTTGTGTCGTCCTTAACGTTCCTTTCCTCACATTCAACACCCTACACTTCCGCAATTACAATTACACGCAGGTTCATATCATATGGTGCAAGTAGTGGCAAGAGATTTACAGAGGTCGACGCCACGAAAAAAATAATTGAAAAAAAAAAAAAATCTTCACGGCTGTCGACAGTGTGGTTCGAACCCACTATTCCCGAATGCAAATTCACAGCTGAGCGACCCTAAACATTATTATTATTATTATTATTATTATTATTATTATTATTATTATTATTATTATTATTATTATTATTATTATGATAAGATAGTATTACTGTATAGTAACTGAAATTGAATGAAGGTGCAGCAAAGCTAACGTAGCGAGTTTCCAGTTTCGATGTACGGTATTCTCTAAAAAGAGGTCAACTCCCGGACGAAACTATCTTTACACCGGTCTGTTTTCAGACCAATTTTGCTGTATGAGAGTGGAAGCGGGGTGGACTTTAGGGTACCTTATTCATAAGTTAGAAGTCATACGATAAGTAACGAGAAGGATTGCTGGTACAAACAGGTGGGAACAATGACAGGATGGTACTCTGAATGAGGAGAAAAAGGCTAAGTTAAGAATAAACACGATGGATGAAGCTGTGTGCACAGACTAGTTTCAATTGTAGGGTCATGTGGGGCGAATGGAGGACGATAGGTTACCGAGGAGAATAATGGACTCGGTCATGGAAGGTAAGAGAATCAGAGGGGATGAAGGCGACAATGGTTAGAGTCGATTTTTTTACGATTTAAAGATAAATGGCATGGAACTAAATGAGGCCACAGAGCTAGTAACAAATACATTTTTGTGGAGGCGTTTAGTTAGTATAATTCACAGAGGCTTTCAGACTGAACGCTGCAAGGCCTAACATGCATTATTATTATTATTATTATTATTATTATTATTATTATTATTATTGAGTCCAGTGTCACACGTTTTTTCTTTCATAAAGGAAGTGTCTTTGACAATTTTCCAACACGTGTAGATTAATACTGCAAATTTGTTTGAAATTAAACGGAATATATATTACTCCCTCCAATTATTCAGCTACAAACCTGTTCCCATCGCCAGTATACTCTGCGTTATTTATTCAGTGAGATTGTTGTTTGGGTCATTAGTCCATGGACTGGTTTGATGTATCTCTTTAATGCCATCCTATTTTGTGGTAGATCTTTAATTTCTATTTAATCACTGCATCCTATATCTACTCTAATACGTTTTTCATTTTCATGTCTTTGTCTACCCCTTCACTTCCCTCAATACCTAAATGAATAAGTCCTGGGTATCTCGAGATGTATTCCGTTCTTCTGATCAAATTTTGCCAAATCTCTCTCCTATCACCAATTCATTTGTGACCCGATCTACCTTCAGCATACTTCTCTGACACCACATTTCAAAAGTTTCTATTCTCTTTCATTCTGCTCTAGTTAGTGTCCATGTTTCAGTTCCCTACAATGCCACGCTCTACACAATAAAAAGTATCCTATACGTAACTTTGTTTTAGTCAAGTAACAATACCCATCTACTGCTAATCTACTCCTACCGGGCGAGTTGGCCGTGCCGTTAGGGGAGCGCAGCTGTGAGCTTGCATCCGGGAGATAATGGGTTCGAGCCCCACTGTCGGCAGCCCTGAAGATGGTTTTCCGTGGTTTCCTATTTTCACACCAGGCAAATGCCGGGGCTGTACCTTAATTAAGGCATAGGTCGCTTCCTTCCCACTCGTCGCCTTTTACTATCCCATCGTCGCCGAAAGATCTATCTGTGTCGGTGCGACGTAAAGCAAGGTTGTAAAATAATAATATACTCTGTGATAAATCTTTAAAAAGCCTCGAGTTTTCCGTGACTGATGTCATGAGTCCTACAGTTTTACTCGGGGTGTGAATCATAGGTACGTGTGTCGGTCGCCATAAGACCTACCTGTTTCTGTGCGGCCTAAAACAAATTGTAAAAAATCTACTCCTAATCTAATACTTCATGTATCACCTGACTTAAATCGGCTGCATTAGTTTATTTTCTAAAGAAATTGATGGATGGTATGGACCAACATAAATCTCAAATATAACTCCATAACATTACAGATCCACAGACCTACTGATCAACGGCTGTCTTGCTTGCTGTACCTCCCTTCCCAGTCCTAACCCTGCCCTATCCCATCGTCGCCATAAGACTTATCTGAGACGGTGCGACGTAAAACAAATAATAAATAACATTTACTTGAGTCAGTCAATGTTAGCTTGCGAGTGATCGGTGTCGCTAGCTTTTCAGATCAGATGGATCCTCAAAAAGCTGTATAATCTCATTACTCCAGGCACAGCTGAAACCACCCGAACTGTATTCCATACACACATACTAGATTAGATCAAAGGTCATAAAATATCACGTGGCTGAGAGCGTTAGACTTCACCATCCCATCCCTGTTTATTGATAGGTGAAAGTGCATTATGTGGTGAACAAAGAGGGGGCGATACGAATCTCCTCCTGTTTCTCGTCTCGCATTCATTACCATTGTGTGGCAGTAGCTGGGCGTCCTAGCTTCTGTGCCAGAAAGATTAACGCTTCGGTGAGTCACACAAACCCTGAGCTCGATATTCTCTTTGGTCACGTTGTGAAGTATTACTTTTCTTCAGCACTATCCACTGCACACTGCCTGCATTCCTCCTACGCAATGGTAGAAAAAGCACAAGCCGTTTGTTTTACAATTCAAATGATGAAGAGACAACGTTAGAGAGAGTCACCTGCAGTCGCTTACGTGCGGCCAGTATCCAGTATTCGGGAGATAGTGGGTTCGAGCCCCACCGTCGGCAGCCCTGAAGATGGTTTTACGTGGTTTCCCATTTTCACACCAGGCAAATGCTGGGGCCGTACCTTAAATAAGGCCACGGCCGCTTCCTTCCCACTTCCAGACCTTTCCTGTCTCATCGTTGCCATAAGACCTATCTGCGTCCGTGCGACGTAAAGCAACTTTTAAAAAAAGCTAGTCACCATCGCCTTCTGCGCCACCGAATTGGCGATTTCGGCTCAGTCCGTTAGGCGGTGGGAAGACGAGATCGAGATGTCCCTGCTCGGAGTTCTTGGGATTGCAAAATGAAATAATCCGCTGTTTAAGCAGTTAATACGTAGCTAGAATAAAGGACATTTTTGATAACATTATGTCCTACATGCACATAGGTACATGCCATTCCTGTAAAATTTTACCAAGTCATATAACACAACCATGCATTTGCTGACGGGACCTATTGTTTACAGTGCACTATGTCCTCTGGTATAGGCTAGAGCAATTACGTTACTTTCATTGACCTGTCTCAGTCTTATCCTTGGCTTTGACAATATGAAAGTGATTGAGGTATGAGTGATGCTAGTAATGCCATCCCTTATGCAGCCAGTCCCTGCTATGAACGGTGTGGAATTGTTGCTCATAGGGGCGGTGCATGCATGCAATTCAGTGGGCTTGGCAGACTGGTATGTAATAGCAACTTCTGGCTCGGTGAGGAAAGCAACGGGAAACTACTTCACTCCTCATTTTCCTAGTACGCCTCTTCAGTGACGCCTAGGCCATCTATGACAGCTGATGGCGGAGCTGTTGAGGATCAAACCAGCCTTAGGGCTGAGGACTGAACATACATACATACACATACACAACACAACCATATGAAATGATTTCTGTTGATTCGTCAGCATAAACATATACCCTTCTTGACCTCCCATTTGCCGTTGAAATAACGAAACTTTTAAATGAGATCAGACATCCTCCTTCATGAAAGAAAGCGCGATGGCGACATAATAATAATAATAATAATAATAATAATAATAATAATAATAATAATAATAATAATAATAATAATAATAATAATGTAATAGGTTTGATAACTCATTAACTACTTTTACGGTTTTCGGAGACGGGAAAGTTCTGGAATTTTCTCCCGCAGGAAGTAATTTATCTGCCAGTAAATCTAGCGACACGTGACTGGCGTATTTGAGTATCTTCAAACGCCACCGGACTGAGCCGGGATCGAACCCCTAAACTTGGACTGAGAAGGCCAGGGAATCCCGTCAATTCAGGTTGGATAAGTGAGAAGACACGTCTGAGAGGTTCGGATTTCACATTAAACTGGGGGTTCCGGGGCTAAGAGCACGATATCAACAGTCATGTAAAACTACAAGCTTGCTTGCTTTCTTCGCTCTAATGTGTTCTGTGTAGAATCCTGGCCTGTTTTGAAATATCGACCAGTTTATGTAATGCAGAATATGGAGTATTCGTTGAATTTGAGTTTGCAAATATCAGGTCATTTATTACATGTTTATGAGCTGGACGTTTCTAGTTTGAATTCTAATAATAATGTTATTGCTTTAAAACCCAACTATTTTTACGGTTTCCTGTAACGCCGAGCTTTGTATTCTGTTAAGAGTCCAGTGATTTGTTTTGAATGTTGCCTTGTAACCTTTGAAAATTTGGACAACTTTTTCTGTGCGAGCATAGAAATAATGTTAGTGTGACACTGCCTCTTTGCTATTATTTTACGTTCCATATCGGCTTAGTCTGGTGGTCTTTGAAAGTTCTCGAATTCGCTAGTTTCATATCACTATATTTACTGGCACGTAAAAGAACTCTTACGGGACAAAATTCTGCCACCTTCGTATCTCCGAAAACCGTAACTAAAGTAGTTAGTGTGAGGTTTTAACCAGTAATATATTATTATTGTCAGGCAATGTGGTGTAGTGGTTAGTGTGATTACCTCCCACCCCCGGAGGCCCAGGTTCAATTCCCGGCTCTGCCACGAAATTTGAAAAGTGGTACGAGGGCTGGAACAGGGTCCAGCCTCGGGAGGTCAACTGAGTATAGGGGGTTCGAATCCCTCCTCAGCCATCCTCGAAGTAGTTTTCCGTGGTTCCCCACTTCTCCTTCAGGCAAGTGCTGGGATGGCACCTAAGTTAAGGCCACGGTCGATTCCTTCCTTCTTCCTTGTCTAACCCTTCCAATCTTCCCATCCCTCCTACAAGGCCCCTGTTCAGCATAGCAGGTGGGGCCGCCTGTGCGAGGTACTGACCTCCTCCCCAGTTGTATCCCCCGACCTAAAGTCTCACGCTCCAGGATACTGCCCTTGAGGCAGTAGAGGTGGGATCCCTCCCTCAGTCCGAGGGAAAAACCAACCAGGAGGGTAAGGAATTATTATTATTATTATTATTATTATTATTATTATTATTATTATTATTATTATTATTATTATTATTATTATTATTATTATTGAAAATAGAAATGACCCAAGATCTCGTCAGGAGTGAAAAGGAGAAATGTACGCCCGTACATCCGACAAGTGAGTACAAGATGCAGTCCCAGTATTCTTCAGCATGACGTGAGAAATCTTCAGTCATGATGAGCAGGAGCGACGGAGTTGGGGGTGTATCGGAAATTTCTCTATCATGCTCGTCAAGCACCGCACCCCGGAGACGAGAACCGTGCTTACGTTCATTAATGCAAATACGAAGGTAGGATGGATCGAATACACTATAGGTCGTTGAAGTATAACTCACGCGAGAGGCCAAGGAGCATCGTAGGCCTACATCCTCTTGTTCATGCACCACTGTCTCGTATACAGTAGATACCAGATTAGAGGAAAAAATATTTCTAAAAAATCACCTCTTGAGCCACGAATACGAGGAGATATATTTACTTTTAACTTCTATCCCAGACAGAGTAAATCCCAGGAGCTTATACAGTAAAACCCGTTTAATGCGACATCGCTTTAAACGATGCATTGTATACAACGGCGAAATCTAACGGTCCCGTCTGAATTCTGTATAAACTCTGTATTTAAAAAATCGCTTTGTACGACGTACGTCGCTGATTACGACAATCTTTTAAAACGAAGTATTTTATCACATTTTTCCGAGAAATGCATCGGCTTCTGACGTACTGTATTTGGGGATTTGCTGAAAATAATGTAACGCTTGTTATTGGAGACTTCAAATCTGTCTGTCAAGGCAAGCATCGCTGTGAAGATGTCGTAAGTGAAAAGGAATATGTTTAATGTTTGAGAACCGTCACACATAATTTGGCAATTGGAAAATGGGGAAACAAACGTCAACATCACGACGGAATTGGTTGTATGACATTGAACGGTTTCTACAATATGAATGTATAAAAAGAAAATAGTGAAGATAGTGAAGAATTTTTACTTATATCGTTTAAGCAGCAAAGAACAAATGAGGGGGTGAGTTGCAATATTTGCCACGTAACCTTTTTAACATTTTAATAAAAATGAGAATAACGAGTAACTTCTATAATATTATACTTACAAAGTTCAAATTTAGTGAATTAATTGCCATTCGTGATCTCTATAAGTATCCAGAATATTCAAAAACCTGAAGCAATAGTTGCCAAGAATTTTGTGTATTTTATTTGCACGTTGTCAGTTTTGAAACTCAAATTGAAGGGAACAGTGAAAACGTGTGTTATATGGTCTTTTAAGAGCAAGTACAACTTTCATAATTAACAACATTATGGTTTATTCTATCCTCAGAGTTTACAATGCGAATACGTTAGTGGTTATTCAAGTTTAGGTATTAAGATAATGGTCCTCTCCATCTTGGCTGTCAACACACTCAGTACTCACAACTACAGCTAAAAAAACTAAGTGATGATTGCTCTAACACCCTAAAGGCTAGGCAGCGAGAGTGGCGTGACCTAACGCGAAGCAATATGATTGGTGCATACACGTTGTAGGTTTTGAAAGGGAAAAATGAAATAGTTCTCTTCACGTTGCAGGATGTGAAACTCACGATAATATTCAAAGCCTTATATTACAGTACACGGTTGACTTATGCAACATTACTTTTCAGCAGTTTGATATTGATGACCGGATGGCATGCATAACTCACTTTGGCCGAAAATCTCAAGTGGCAGGTTTTGAAACTCACCCCCTCAAATAATGTGCCAATCAATGGTCCTGTTCTTCAAGTGAAAACCAATGAAATTCCATACAAATACAGTAGGCCTGCTGTAAATATGGCCTAGTACTAATGTCAGTTACGTTTTTTGTAGTTTAACTTCATATTATGTTAATTAACCATGTATAAGTGTGCGGCCTAAATCTTACAGATATTACATCTTTAATAACAAAAAATAAAACCGGTTTGTGCAACTATCCGCTATAACGAGCGTTGATTGGTGGTCCATTCGGAGTCGTTAAACCGATTTCGGCTGTATTCCTTTTTGCAAAACATGACTCGAATTTTGAAAAATGTATTTTCATTGATAAAATTGAGTTCATAATTACGATAAAGATGCTAGGATGTCAAATAATTAATCATCCAATAATCATATTGGTAAAATCTTCAATCACTGATGCAATATTGTCAGAACATTTAGCATTCTTCTTCATCTTTTTGACGTTATAAAATGTGAGCGAAAAGTTCCCAAAAAAGCCCTGGAATGTGGATTCTACGAAAAACCGGAGAATCCTTTGACTATGAATACGATGCCAGAAATCATGTAGGGGCCGATGACCTTAGATGTTAGGCCCCTTTAAACAACAATCATCATCATCATCATCATCATCATCATCATCATCAGAAATCATGTAAAACTATAACTTAAGTTTGTTCAAAAATGTTTCTATTATAGATTGGCACTCCTGCCGGTGCCTCATTAACACCGGCCACCTTTCCTAGTCACGAATCTTCAGAGACACTTTCTGATATCACTTCTGTACCATTTTACAAATTCTTAAGAAAATCATATGTTTATAACTCTCTACCAGAGGGTGGTGGTTTAATGGCGCGCTAACCCATCGAAGTTTTACGGCGACGGAAGGATGGGAAAGGCCTAGGATTGGGAAGGTAGCAACCGCAGCCTTAATTAAGGTACAGCCCCAGTATTTGCCTGGTGTGAAAATGGGAAACCACAGAAATCCACCTTCAGGGATGCCGACACTGAGGTTCGAATTCACCATCTCCCGAATGCAAGCTCAAAGCTACGCGACCCTAACCGTACGGACAACTCACTCGGTCTACCGGAATGTCGGTCGCCGAATCCCAAGATCGTGAATTCAAACCCACATTTTACAAGAGGGAATGAAATCCATTCGGTACTCAAATGCTGACACGTAATGTAACGATACGTCCAAAGATTACGTGAACAAATATTTGAAACTGAGCAATAAGTCGTCGAATAGAGTTCTGGTTCTTCAGACATCAAGTAAAGTAAAACAGAACATCGAAACTGACATGCAGCCAGCCAGCCATCAAATAGAATTGCTTCATACGCTAGATGAGGTCAAACGATTATTCTTATTCTTATTATTACCGGGCGAGTTGGCCGTGCGCGTAGAGGCGCGCGGCTGTGAGCTTGCATCCGGGAGATCGTGGGTTCGAGCCCCACGGTCGGCAGCCCTGAAGATGGTTTTCCGTGGTTTCCCATTTTCACACCAGGCAAATGCTGGGGCTGCACCTTAATTAAGGCCACGGCCGCTTCCTTTCAACTCCTAGGCCTTTCCTGTCCCATCGTCGCCATAAGACCTATCTGTGTCGGTGCGACGTAAAGCAACTAGCAAAAAAATATAGTTATTATTATTATTATCGTATAGCCTTTGTTATCTGTACCTCCAGAAGCAAGTTTGTAATAGTCCAATCATTTATCTCAAAATCTGCCTAAGAATATTGTTGGCAATTCTAATGTGACACTTCCTGTGATTATATGGTTAGACGTCCCATTCCTCCGCGCCATCCGGGTTCAAATCTCGATAACTACATCTGATAGGCCTATATTAGCTGAAGAAAGCGGAGTTGTAATTTTTTCTCAACGAACTCAGTTTCCCTTTGTTTTTCATATCATTTTAAATTTCCCACCTCACTCCTCATTTCCCTAGTACACCTCTTCAGTGATGCCTAGGCCATCTATGACAGCTGATGGCGGAGCTGTTGAGGATCCAACCAGCCTTAGGGCTGAAGACTGGACATAGATAATTCTTCACTGGTTGCATCGAAAGTTAATGATAAGCCTTGTCCGCGACAATGTTCAAATTCATATATCTTCACGTCAGGTAGGACTTCCTCACACTGGAACAGTGTTCGGATAGGAAACGAAATATTTTGTCTTTACACATCCAGGACAGATCAACACAACACTACTGTAGTATTTTCCTTTCTGTGCAAGTCTGTCGTACAAGTATTTATTAAGAGATAACCACGAAGTTTCGTAAGTTTTAAAATTCTGTATGTTACTCATTCCATTGAATGAAGTCGTATTTGCCAGTACCAAACCCACAAGTTCATAATGTTTACAGTTCTCTTCAGAGGAAGGGAATTATTTATTTATTTATTTGTAGGAAGGAAAAGATCCTTAAGAATCCTGCAATACACGGCATAGTTGGCAACATAGGTACCGGTGACAATGGAACGGCCAAGCCTCTTAGTTAATATGACCGGGTCACTCCTCATATCTGCTGAAAGACTGGCGCTAGCCGTCCCGCCACAACACAAGGATTCTCAAACATTTAAGTAAAATACTGAGCGTAAATGAAGGTATTTCTCCGGGGAAAGGGAAAATACCTACGCTGAGGAATGGGGCCAGGAACACTTTAAGGAGAGTATAAAGGGTGGTTTTAGGAAAAAACATCGATTTTTAGTTGTTTAGCCGGTCCCGTGGTGTAGGGGTCCTCGGAGGCTCCGGGTTCGATTCCCGGCTAGGCCAGGGAATTTTTCCTGGATCTGAGGGCTGGTTGGAGATCCTCTCTGCCTACGTGATTACAACTGAGGAACTATCTGACGGTGAGATAGTGGGCCCGGTCTCAAGAGCCAAGAATAACGGCCGAGAGGATTAGTCGTGCTGACCACATGACACCTCGTAATCTGCAGGCCTTCGGGCTGAGCAGCAGTCGCTTGGTAGGCCAAGGCCCTTCCAGGGATATTGTGCCATGGGGTTTGGTTTGGTTTTAGTTGTTTATGCAAAAATATTATTTGGAGTTTCCACTTTAAATTGATGTATGTTTCACTGATTTTAGATGGCCGTAAGTATTTACAAATTTTAAAAGATATGTTACTGCACAAGCCATTTCTGCAGGTTTCGTGAGCACTTGTTCAGTTAAGTTCTCGGGAACTATTTACTCTAGAAGGCTGTTGTTTATGTTGATTCATTGTAAACATCCTATTTCATAAGTTGGATACTTTGGTTGCTATGATATTACTTTATATCTCATGTTTATGCGGTAAGAAGCATGGTAGCAAACATGTCTTGTGAGTAGCATTACACTTTAAAGTGTGGTTTTTGGGAATTAAATTTTTTGGCGAATGATTCTCATTTTCTCATAAACTTCTTAAGATAGAGCTCTGAAATGCTTACTCTCTTTAACAGAATAACTCATTTTATATGGATCTACAATTGTAGAGATATGACATATAGCTTGATCATGAATCATTTTTTCACAGATAAATTTAAAAATATACGAACTTGATTAAAATTTTCCATATCTTGATTTTTAATAAAGCTAGAACCAAGAAAGTAGATCCTAAATGTATTAGGTATGAACATGGCCGGGCTACACTATAAGGCCGTGACAGTGGAGATCCGACAACGTCGCTTGGAGTTAAGCCTGTGACTTCTGTGTTCGTAATTTTTAAACAAGTCTAACGTGGTGTATCATTATATTTTGTGTTGCGCGTGAATTAATTTGATCACATTGTTTTACATTCAGAGTATACTGAAGATATTTTATGAGTTATAGTTTATTTTGTTTTTGCTATTTGCTTTACGTCGCACCGATACAGATGGGTCTTATGGCGACGATGGGACAGAAAGGCCTAGGAATGGGAAGGAAGCGGCTGTGGCCTTAATTAAGGTACGGCCCCATCATTTGCCTGGCGTAAAAATGGGAAACCACGTAAAACCATCTTCAGGGATGCCGACAGTGGGGTTCGAACCCACTATCTACCGGATGCGAGCTCACAGCTGCGCGCTCCTAACCGCACGGCCAACTCACCCGGTAGTTATAGTTTTAAGAATTAACCTACACGCTATTTGATATCCTGGAACGATAATAATTTACGGCAAAGGTGCGCTTTCTCATAATGCAGTATGTATAATAGTGACAATCCACATCGTTTTTAAAGCCATTCTGTGTTTGTATTTTTCAAATTGCATTACTTTAAAAGTGCAGCATGATTGTGTTATTTTATTTTACGTTGCACAAGTATGACAATCACAACTAAAGCTAGGCTTAATTTCAGATGCCAAGGCATTACTGTTATACAAGTGTTTGAAGTGCAGTGTTTGCTAGGATTAAGGTCTGCAAAATATAAAGAAATATTGTATCTTTAACTAAGGACATGTTTGAAATAGATTCCGATTCATTGAACATAACTGACGAAACAGATATATGCAGTGAATTTTCCTGTGTGCTCGTTGAAGTAAATGAAATAGAAGTAGACTTCGATAACATGTTTCCTGTCATTTACGTTTCAGGTTATGTAGCTTTTAACCTAGCCAGTAAACTTAACTGCAGATACTGTATCTCAAACATATCGAATGAAACAGTGGAAAATGACATATTTAATAGCTTAAACAGGTGTGGGTTATCGTTCCCATCAGAAGTTTTCTTAAATGTGTGTACAAGTGTATATAAGATCATGCAGATTTTAATCTCTGAGGAATATGAAGTAGCATTTTTCGGAGTAAGAATCAGAAGTGTGTATTGATTGAGCTTACAAGCCAAACTGTAATTGATACATGGGAGTGCTGCTCATATTGTGAAGAGCCTCTATATGAACTTCTCTGCCTATGATTACCCTATTTTGCAAATATTTTAATCAACAACTACACAAAACATGTTAATGATGCTGATGCTATGCTATGGTTGAGAGTTCTGGCAAGAAAAAAACTGATGACCCTGGAGTGATTATGTTGTAAGTTGATTCCCAATGTATTTCGATGGACATAGGATTGTATTGTTTTTCTAGTTGTAGCCATATGCTTGTTTATTCTCATATTTACACTCACGTATTTATTTTAATTTTCACCTTGTTTTATATGTATCCAATGAAAAATGTTCTTCCATCAACGTTTTATTTGAGAAAACATAATTGAAGGTCAACTTCCCATATGTTACAAGTAAGACTCCAAGGAGTAGCAGTACAGTGTTGCCAAGTTTCAGTACCACGGCCTTAGTGTAGTCTGGCCATGGTATGAAACTACATCCTATCAAAATTTCGTTTACCGAGCTCGATAGCTGCAGTAGCTTAAGTGCAGCCAGTATCCAGTATTCGGGAGATAGTAGGTTCGAACCCCACTGTCGGCAGCCCTGAAAATGGTTTTCCGTGGTTTCCCATTTTCACACCAGGCAAATGCTGGGGCTGTACCTTAATTAAAGCCACGGCCGCTTCCTTCCCACTCCTAGCCCTTTCCTGTCCCATCGTCGCCGTAAGACCTATCTGTGTCGGTGCGACGTAAAACAACTAGCAAAAAAATTCGTTTTATTACCTTGGACAGTTCCAGAGAAACCGGAATGTAAATCTGTTACATTTAACATTATCAGGAGAGGCCTTTGATACCCCCCTTAAGGAAAAGTAGACCCTTCTCATTTTCCTCATTAAAAGGGATTTATTTCCCGACGTGTCGAGGTGCTAAACTGGCATTCTCACGTCATTTCTCCTTTTTAAAACAAAAATGTATGTTCCTCTCCTCCTCAAACCGAAGTTTCAAGCATCAAAGTGGGTTTCTAATACGCCAGTGTGGTAGCGAGTTACAATCTCTTTCTCGACAGACCAAAATCAAGTGTGCCTATTAAGTTACTTAATAAGTATTAATTATGCCATCCTTGATGTAAGAAAAAGTACAGCTACGTAACTCAGACCGCGCAGCCACTTGCTCGATCTTGATGTTTTTACAAATCTACATACTGTATTTCTTAACTAGATTAACGTCAGAAACATTACGGAGAGCAATGCAGAGCATGTGATGGAGAATTTATTTCATGGAATGGAGGAAATTAGAGATTTAGTTATTCAGAGATTCAAAGTGAACAATTTTTATATGTGTTTAATACATAATTCAAAAACTAATGTTAGCTTTTTCATATGATCATTCTTAAAAGACATTTCACCATTCGACATGTTATTGAAAAAATAGACATACAAAGTTTATTTGATTTTTAGTCTGCTTATTTCACATAATATAACTGCGATTCCTGCAATCACAGATAAATGTTGTGTAGGAAACTAGTAATCTTCATATACCAGTTGTGAAACCAGAAATCTCCCAATTTTATCATTTCAGTACTTAAATATTATTGTAGGAACTAGTTTCATGAGTCAGATGCAAAATAAGCAATCTCCAAGTTTTATTATCTCAGTACTCAAATGTTGTGGTAGATACCAGTTCCTTCCGTCCGTAATATGAAAGTTATTCACGTGTAGATGCATCCATATAACTTTCTGCATGGATAGATATTCTTTGTCAAACAAAACTAAGGCTATGCGAGATAAGATTTATCTTCTAGATATTATCTAAAAATTTCTCTGTCGCTAAATTACCCAACAGGAACAGACGTAAGAGTGACGTGTTTAGACAACACTGATTTGTCGACCGTAAAGTTTTCCAAAAATGCAATTATATTCAGTAGCATAATTGTTCTAGTAGAAGTAGGTGTTATTTAGCTCTTACAGCCTAATGAAGCGCGACATGAAGGTCCATATTGAGTACTCAATAGACTGGGAGGGTGGCGCCAGGTTTATTAACCAAGTTCTTGACGCCACTTCGATGCTTCTGAGCAGGCTACTCAAAACTACTTCAGCTCTCTTCGAGCCAATTTTCAAGGCCTGTTGCATGTTGCATAATTAGTGTGCTGGAAAGATGGAATTAATTTTGATAGCTCCTTGTACGAGACTTGTCGAACACTCATCAACCCACGCAGAGTGTGAAGGACTCCATCAGCATAGGATGTTCAGTCTCCTCCTAGTAATGCGAAAAAGCATCAAAGATGGATTACTGGCAAAAGCTGAAAACTTGAGCGAGGCTGCTTAAGGGTTTGTTCAAAAATGTGATTTTTTTGTTTTACATGCATTGAATTTTGATTTAACATTCCATAATTCAGCCTGTAGCTCTTTCTTAACGGATGCAGGATTTATGCATCTATTTATTGGCACAAGCTAGACCAAAATATAGCCTCCATCAAAGTTTCAGTCTCCTCTATGGCTGTGACAGCATGAAAGTGGCTAAGGTATGGGTTGTGCTAATTACTTACATTTGGGTAGTGCGTCTGCATTTTATCAACCGCACTACTCACAGGGATAGCCGTGTTGCAAACAGACCCTCTGGCCCAGTGAGGAAAGCAATGGCAAACTAATTCACTAATTATGGCACCACCATCGGCTTTTGCGGTTTCCTTATCACTGCAAATTTTTGGTGGTGCATTCTGAGGAGCCAACCAGCCTCTGGGCTGAAGACTTTACAGAAATACTTCAGGAACCTTAGAACGTATTAAAAATCGACATAAAGACAATAACCTTAATTCCAGCAATATTAATTACGTAAAGAATAAATGAATAAATAGAGACATATAATCATCATCATTATTATCATGATGGTATAGTACTGGAATGGTAGAGGCCATAACTTTAATTAAAGTACAGACTCAGCATTTCCCGGGTGCAGAAATAGGAAACTACGGAACCAAGCAAGTGGCTGTGCGGTTTATGTCACGAAGCTACCAGTTTGCGTTCGGGAGATAGTGAATTCGAAACCCACTGTCGGAAGTTCTGAAGATGGTTTTCCGTGGTTTCCCATTTACATACCAGGCAAATGCTGGGGGATGTACCTTAATTAAGGCCACGGCCACATTCTTCACCTTCGTAGCCCCTTTCTGTCCCATCATCGCCATAAGACCTATCTGTATCGGTGAGACGTAACGCAGATTGTAACAATAAAAAACTACGGAATGGTTTGCCGACGGTGGGATTACAAAGCACCATCACCCGAATGGAAGCTTATAGGTACACAAACCGTACCGCGTCATCAACTCGCTTATTATTATTATTATTATTATTATTATTATTATTATTATTATTATTATTATTATTATTATTATTTCAACCCGTATATTAACATTTTCACAAGAGCTGCTTTGCTAGAATTCTAAAATCTTTTGTCTTTTACTAAGTCAAAACGTTACTTATGAGACATAATTACAATAACTGTAAAGGTACTGCGAAGACTGTCAATCACCATAAATTAAAACAATCACTTATAAACATAGTCAACAAAACCCTACTATAATCCTGAAGAATAGACCTATGTCTGAGGTAACCACAATTAGCATACCATGGAATAACTAACCCATGGCACAACAGCCCTGGAAGGACCTTGGCCTACTAAGCGACCACTGCTCAGTCGTCTCGTGTGGTCAGCAATACGAATCCTCTCGGCCGTTATTCTTGGCTTTCTAGACCGTGGCCGCTATCTCACCGTCAGATACCTCCTCAACTGTAATCACGTAGGCTGAGTGGACCTCAAACCAGCCCCCAGACCAAGGTAAAAATCCCTGACCTGGCCGAGAATCGAACCTGGCGCCTCCGGGTAAGAGGCAGGCACGCTACCCCTACACCACGGGGCATACCTTGGAATATGTCTGGCAATTTTATATTTAACGGTAAAAGGAAGAAGATGGATACTATAACTGGCACCCAATGAACATATGAGTCACAGGAACATCAATGATGCAGTGATATCTTTAAAATATCACTTATTTTACAGTGAGAAATAAACGCGGATAGTTAATGTAACGTTCAAAATATATTTTGAAATACTTTTCCAAGTAATAAGTTGTCGCAGCGTTGATGTCTATTTCAAACACGATGAGAAAACATCACATCTACAATCGTTACGACGCGGGCCGCAGAATACATTTCTGAATTGTTTCCTGGGAACAAACTATCCCTCGCTTTGCAGTTACATACTAACGTGGAATATTCAAATAATCAAAAAGTTTCTTTTTTGCTAGTGGTTTTACATGGACACAGACAGGTCATATGGCGACGGTGGGATAAGAGAGGTCTAGGAGTTGGAAGGAAGCGGCCGTGGCCTTAATTAAGATACAGCCCCAGCATTTGCCTGGTGTAAGCATGGGAAACCACGGAAAACCATCTTCAGGGCTGGGATTCGAACCCACTATCTCCCGAATGCAAGCTCACAGCCGCGCGCCCCTAACCGCCCGGCCAACTCGCCCGGTAATCATAAAGTATGGAAATAGGACACAATAGGGAACATGCATGATCCGGGGTTTTAATTAAAAATATGCTAATCTGATTCAAAATTTAATGCAGAATTCAAAAATGTGATCAGAAGGTACAAATAATAACTCCAAACGTGATAAAAATCTACGAAAATGTCACGTCACGCAAGCACGCGATCTCATTGGTCTGACGTCATCGTACAGGTTGACTGAATTAGCAGACGAAGTAACACATAGTGTGCTGTGAGAAGCAGGATACACTTCGCGTATTTCTACTTTACGTTAGTGTCTAGTATGGTTAAATTCGAGGTCTATACATTGTATAATAATCTGAGTGGTATATTTTAGACTTAAAATGAATCCTGCGCAGACAGTGAGGCAGAAAACTTATAAATGGTGTAGAGTTCCGATGTGCAATAGCACATCGCATACCATACCAAACAAATTGTTTATAAATGTTCCAAAGACGCTAAAACTAGGGAGAAATGGATTTTGGCGAGCCGGAGAAATGCTGGTGATATATCGGAAAAGTCTACAGTTTATTTTTTTTTGAAGATTTTAACGTAAGATGAATTTGTTTGAATTTTCAAATCACTTTTCCATGTCAGCTGTTCTAGTGGTAAAACTTTAAATTTTAATGTATGATGCTTTATTTAAATGCTTCAATTACATCTTGGAATATGAAAGTAAAAAACAGTGCATTAAATAATGCTGATTATTAAAGTATTCTCCAAACCTAACCTATGTTTTGGGTGATCCATGTCAAGATAATAAATCAAAGGGGTTATGAACCATTTTGACAGCTCTAATTCTACCAATATATCTTGGCATGGGACAGTTATGTATGTCTTTATTGAAGAGCTTAATTGGTAAAGAAATTTAGGCTATATCTAAATACTCTATAATGTAACAAAGAATAGGCGTGTACATCATGAAGGGAAACAACGTGAATTTAACAAATGTATAACTCTACACAAAACCAATGCTTGTCTGTTGGGGTCTTATAAGTTAACAATGCTCAATTATAATAATTATCATAATATTAATGAAATAAATAACATAATTGCACACAGGTGAAAACAGTGATGTAGGTGTTTAAAATATTATCCAACTTAGCCTAAGTTTTAGGTTATACAAGCAAAGTCAATAAACCGAAGGGTAAAAATACCGCGCGAGTTGGCCGTGCGGTTAGGAGCGCGCAGCTGTGAGCTCGCATCCAGGAGATAGTGGGTTTTGAACCCCACTGCCGGCAGCCCTGAAGATGGTTTTCCGTGGTTTCCCATTTTCACACCAGGCAAGTGCTGAGGCTGTACCTAAGGCCACGGCCGCTTTGTTCCCATTCCTAGGCCTTTCCTGTCCCATCGTCGCCATAAGACCTATATGTGACGGTGTGACGTAAAGCAAAAAAAAAAAAGTCACAGCACCCAAAGACATTCCTGTATTGAGCGACTAAAATGTCACCGGGACACTTTTCTTTCCTGATATGCTCAGCTTGTTAAAAGCCAAATGTAATTAATGTTATTGGCTTCACGCCCCGCTAACTACTTCTACGATTTTCGGAGACGCCGATGTGCAGGAATTTAGTCCTGCAGGAGTTCTTTTACGTGCCAGTAAATCTACCGACACGAGGCTGACGTATTTGAGCACCTTCAACTACCACCGGACTGAACCAGGATCGAACCTGCCAAGTTGGGGTCAGAAGGCCAGCACCTCAACAGTCTGAACTACTCAGCCCGACTTGTGAAAACTAGATGAAGTCATATTTATCTTTATCATGTTTAACTTTTTCCCTCCACAAAGATATTTAATTCTCTTTCATGGGCCCTGGAAGTGGGTAGGCCAGTTGTCCCAACCATAAATATATATTTTTTTGGGAATGATAGATTATAGCCCTATAGTACTATGATCTTTCTTTCCTTCTTTCTTTCTGTCTTTCTTTCTTTCTTTCTTTCTTTCTTAATCAGCGTATCCTTCAGGGTTGGTTTTCTCTCGGACTCAGCGAGGGATTTCACCTCTACCACTTCAAGGGCAGTGTCCTGGAACGTGAGACTTTGGGTATGGGATGAAACTGGTGAGGAGGGCCATTACCTCGCCCAGGCGGCCTCACCTGTTATGCTCAACAGCGGCCTTGTTGGAGGATGGGAGGATCGGAAGGGATAGACAAGGAAGAGGGAAGGAAACGGCCGTGGCCTTAGGTGCCTGGAGGAGAAGTAGGAAAATACGAAAAACCACTTCGAGGATGGCTGAGGTGGGATTCGAAACCCTTCTACTCAGTTGACCTCCCGAGGCTGAGTAGACCCCGTTCCAGTCCTCGTACTATTTGTTTTCAACTTTCATGGCAGAGCTGGGAATCGAAACCGGGCCTCCGGGAGTGGCACACATTAACCACTACACCACAGAAGCGGACTAGTACTATAATGCTACCTATATGTTTATGTTAGTGCTGAAATCCGATTTCTTACTTTACTAATGCTGAAAGCCCGAAAATGTAATGTTGTTCTTTAATAGGGGAATCAGTCTAGAAGGAAATGTTGAAAGTGATGTGATATCTATCCACGTTCGTTGTTATCCTAATACTATGGGTTACAGTACATTGCACGTATATAAAAGACGCCACTTACAAACTTGCTTGTTATCCGCGAATTTCTGCGGGCACAAAAGTCACATTTTTCAAGAATGATGACATCTACACATGGTAGATTGTCTGACTGTGCTGTTTCGAACCTTTCTTCTGTCATTTCGAAGTTATTCGCGATCGTGAATAATAAACAATCGGCTTTTAGCAACGGCTATGCACAACGGCTGATAGAGCTCCATGCGGTACTGGATCGTGACGTCACAGCGCGCCGCTTACGTCAGAGGCCGTTTCACTCGCCTTGCGGAAAGGCACTATTAAATATTTTTTTAATGGTAGAAAACAAGGCAACATACCACAATGTAATACGTTTACGTACTATTTCATTGGTGTACTTTTCAAAAAAAAATTTTTGAAAATGATGCATGTTCCCAATTTATCAAATTTATCAAATAATAGTATACTGGAAGATATCGTCGCTACAATGCCAAAACCGCGAATGTGACAATGCATTTCCTATCCGTTATTTCCCTTAAGACTGGTCACACCTCCCAACCATATATTGATATGCAGTCCATCAGAACAATTTCCATTGAGTTCATTTTCCTAGGTGCGTGTGTAAAGGAAACTGAACCCTAAATACATCATACTCTAACTCAAACTCTTCTGATGGACTGCATATCGATATGTGGCTGAGAGGCGTGACCAGTCTTAAGGGAAATAATGGATGGGAAACGCATTGTCACATTTGCAGTTTTGGCATAGCAGCGACGATATCATCTAGAGGTCAACTGAAATCTGAAGTCTTCGTCTCATGACCTCTGCGATTATTCTTCACGTGAGAACCATGGATTGTGGAGCTTTACTCTGAAATCCTTTTACTTGGTCGTCCATTGATCGAAGCAGAGTTTGACGGCCATGGAAATTGATGTGCAGGCACGGAACGTGACCATGTCGGCGAGCTCATGTTACCACTGGTGGATGATCTGCACGTACGCCCCTATCGACGACAGCACACGCAGCGTGATCTTTCGCTTCACCGGATGCGGAGACCTCTTTTTCCTTCATTTCTCACACCATTTTCTCGGCCAGTAGTTGAGGAGAAACCAATATTTCACCATCATAACAAAAACTTGCTCAACCCAATTCAGACTTTCCGTCCACCGGTAACGACATGCTACTTCGTTCAGATCACGCATGGACGTTCCTAGAAGCTATGTCAAGACCTCGAAAAAAGCAAAAAGAGCTGACTGTTTATGATTTATGGCAAGAAGTTGAATTATCTTTGGTCATTATCATCCCTAGATATTTGTGTATAGAAACTGTATAACATTCTGTGTTGTCGTAGATTATCTTGTAGTGAATGTAACTGGATAATTTTAAACCATAGGATTGAGAATAGTGCCCAGAATTTCGAAATGAGTTACCATCCAAGTAATAACAAGGGGAAAAAATAAATACACGCTGACATCTCAATCCTAAAGAGGAACAGGAGATAACCAACTGGGCTAGGGAAGGTGGTTATCTAATAAATTAAACTTAATTTATTACAAGCAAAGTATTATACGCACATACAGAATCTATGAGGGTCATTTAGGCCGTAAATGTCAATGAACTTTATTTCCATATCATCATTTAATCGAGGAATGGTCCGGTTCTATTCTAAATGGTTAGCGTGCTGGCCTTTGGTCCAATTTTGGGCCTGGTCGGGGATTTTAACCTTAACTGTTTCATTCCGGTGACTCGGATGGTGAGAGTGTGTTCCGTCTTCAGCAGTAGAATTCATCATAGTTAGGTCCCCACCTTTCCAGACGCACAGGTCGCTTATCAGGAGTGAACTCAAACGACCTGCACTATACCACTTCGTAGGCCACGTGCCATTATTATTATTATTATTATTATTATTATTATTATTATTATTATTATTATTATTATTATTATTATTATTACTAACAAGGATTGTACGGAGTACGGCATCTATCAGTATTATGGTTGTTGCTCATAGCCAGACCTCGATTTTTTGGATGTCTAGTCATTTTCCAATTATAAGAAGAGCACAGTTAAAATGCATGTGCACGTCGATAAACAGGCCACTGTGACTTTAATGGTCAAATATAGTCATTTTATGATCAGTTATTACCGTAGATCATTCTTTTAACCATGATGAAATATCGGATCACATGAGATCATCAACTTTAAGCAAGACTGGGCGCTGTTAGCACTTCGATGTGTCGACCGCTTGCTATCGGCTGGAAGAGGAACTGACCATGATTGCAAGTAAATTTCAGGTCTGTGTGCCTCATCACGTGATCAGTATCCCTAGCTTAACTAAATTGTCAACCTCCAGGTTCGAGTAAGGCACTATACATTTACTTAAGAATAATAGTGCGCGTTTAATGTCCCTCTAATTGTTATGAGTTTTACTAGAAGTTCGAGTATACTACCGGAATTATTTCCTGAAATACGCATATTAATAATTAGAGCCCGGATATTAATGTCATGTCAAGTTTTGTTCTTTATATTATTTCCATGGAAAATACAACTTAAGCATGTTTTTATCTATGGTGATTAAAACTGCAATTTTCACAGGACGTATAGTCATATTTTGCATTCTTAACCTCTTTTTTGTCATTTCCAGGTAATGTTTCATATTATAGTCTTATTTCTCCGTGAATTGCCGTATTTTTGCCACATTTTTATCTTTCTTTTTCCATTTTCGCAAACCTGCTTGCACTAATCTCAAAGACGGATTTTTCACATCTCCTAATTGTTGCCTCTGATTTTTTACAATTATCTTTCTTAGAAATGTATATGTATGTGAATTAGGAGCGTACGCTGTATAGAAAGAAACAGTTGCGTACAAGGCGTCAGAAAGGTGAGCCTCAATTGAACTCTAATGATTTGACGTATTTCAAATATGCCCCAATAACATCCTGCGATGTTGAGCGGTATTTTCCCCATCACAATTCAATGTTGCGTGAAAATAGAAGATCGTTTTTATTTGAAAACTTTAAAATATATGTAATTTGCTATTGTAATTCTTTCTGACCTCCCATCAAAATGTGACATTTATATAATTTTGGATTGAGCAATTAAATAAATTCAAAATACCTTATAATAATAAAAATACTATTATTACTTAGGCCTATTTATTATTATTGAAAGTGCTAGATTTTAAAAGTATATTTTCAATATAAATGTTATTTTAAACAACGGCAATATTTTGAATATTTCGAAAATGTTACCAAAAATGTTGAAGTTATATTCATTGTCATATTTTAATACTTTTTAGGTCATAAATGCTTACATATTTCTAAACGTTTTAGGTCATTAACATCCGGACCCTATTAATAAGCATACACGCTAATCTTACGTTACGCAGGAAAACATGTAATATTACTGAGTAATAGGCTACCTGTGTTACTCTGCCAGGTGCTTTTTATTCTTTATTTTTAATAGTTTTTTACGTCGCACCGACACAGACAGGTCTTGTTGCGACGATGGGACAGGAAAGGGCTAGGAGTAGGAAGGAAGTGGCCGTGGCCTTAATTATGGTACAGCCCCAGCATTTGCCTGGTGTGAAAATGGGAAACCACAGAAAACCATCTTCAGAGCTGCCGACGGTGGGGTTCGAATACACTATCTCCCGAATACTGGATACTGGCCGAAGCGACTGCACCTATCGAGCTCGGCACCTTTTATTTTCACGTCACGTACTTCGTCCTTCACATTCTTTTATGTTCTTCACTTCATTTCCTATCAGTTACCTAAGCAATCGCTATTATTAATCTTTTATGTTTCGTTTCTGCCTAACGAGTGTGTTTTACATAGTTGAAATTGATCACTCACCCAAAATTAGAAGATTTATCACGCGTTGACCGAATGAAACGCCCAACCTTTTAAATTAACTACAACTTTACAACACTGAAAGTTACGGTTGCCGGGTGGAGTAGCTAAGATAGAAGAGCGCTGATTTTCTGAGCTCAATTTGGCGGGTTTGATCCCGGCTCACTCTGGTGGTATTTAAATGTGCTCAAATTCGTCAGTCTCGTATCACAAGATTTCCAGGAACGTAAAAGAACTCCAGCGGGACAAAATTCCGGCACCTCGGCGACTCGTAAAACTGTAAAAGATAGTCACTGATACCTAAAACCAATAACATTATTATTAAAGTTACAAGTTATGAACAAATCGCATTTTTACATTGCTACAACGATAGTCTAATTTTGTGGGCCGCCAGTGGAACGATCATCTCAAAGTCATTTTCCTGTAATTACATTTCACATATTATTAGCATTGGCCTCTAAATCATGCCTTTACATACTCATCATCTTTTACCCTTTATTGACCAATCTTAGCATTCTGTGAAAATATAATTCACTTCAAGAGCGTGTGACGCTAATTTAGATTTCCCTTGATGAATCCTGCTGCTGCCTTGTGGAGTCCCTTACTCTCTGTCCCCTATGAGTTGGGTAATTGTTCATGAAGGAGGTGTAAGGAGAATTGGAGAGCAAATTAAATGAGTTTAGTGATTTAGATAGGGGACTGAAGAAGATTGGCTTGACAACAAAATAGATTTTTGCGCAGTCAACATTCACAATATTAAACTCCCCAGACCCAAATCAAAATAAGTCAGATATAGCAGCAAGAAGGGTATCATGTGCAACCAGTATCCGGCATTCGGGAGATAGTGAGTTCGAACGCCACTGTCGGCAGCCCTGAGGACGGTTTTCCGTGGTTTCCCATTTTTACACCAGGCAAATACACGGGCTGTACATTAATTAAGGCCACGGCAGCTTCCTTCTTACTCCTAGCCATTTCCTGTCGCATCATCGCCATAAAACCTATCTGTGTCGATGCGACGTAAAACAACTTGTAAAAAAAAAAAGAGGGATATTCATTTCACTGGACTGTTGTGATAGATGCTGCAGGTAAGTGTACTGTAATATTTACACTGAATTATAATATTTTGGAAGTTTTTATTGAAACAACTGTGTAATGAATGCAGCCATTAAGCAGGAAAGTGTGAGAAAAGCATTTGCAAATCACAACACCCAAAACCCACTGAAACATAATCTCACTCAAAGGCATCTCGTGTCGGCCCACCATCTTGATATTACGGAATATATTTTCCTCGGGCAGGGTTTTGTTCTGGTGTAATCTGCCATTGTTTTAGATTACATGAACTTAAGTGATCTCAGATATGTTCCTATAATCACAATACGCGTAACACTCACCAATGAAGTGGAAGTGCAGATTTGTGGACCTAGGGTAAAAAGAGGTTAAAATTTACTGAATTTATTAAAGAACATACCTACATGTTAAACGAAGAGTTTCAAGTGATCAAATGGTGAGTAAAAATTATTTCATAGCATGTAATATAGTATTATACTCATTCCAATAATAATAATAATAATAATAATAATAATAATAATAATAATAATAATAATAATAATAATAATAATAATAATAATAATAATAATAATGTACAGTCGAACGTCGATATCTCGAACCTCCATTACTCGTTTCTTCAGTATCTCGAAGTAACTTAAATGTCCCGGCCGTTTGTCCTATTCTTCACGTGTATTTATTTCTCTATAACTCGAAATTCGGTTACATGAATTTCTCGATATCGATTTCTCGAAGCAAACATTTCCTCCCTCGAAGCAAAATATACCCATGTAACTCGAATTTTGTGCAACTATAACTGTGCAATACGGGATTTGTGGTTTGTGAGGAACAGTTAACAAGTAAAGAAAGGGTTACGGTGATGCTGGGAGCTGATATGACGGGAACCGAAAATCCAAAACTTCTAGTGATCGGAAAATCGGCGAAGCCTCGTTGTTTTTTATTCGGGTGTGAATTAATTACCGGTCACGTACGAAAGCAACCCTCGAATTCGCAGATGACAAGCTCCATTTACGAATCTTGGCTGCGTGGTATTGACGAGAAGTTTGAACGTGAAGGAAGGAAAGGTTAACCTTCTAAAAAGTTACTATAATAAGTGTTATAATTAAAGTGATGCCGTAAAACAGAGTTTGTTTGTATATTTTTAAGTACTGTTAAAATTAATGTACTCAGTATAAGCCCGTAGATACATATGGTTCAATTATGTGCTACACATGCTCAAAAACGATATTATCAATATCTCGAAATTTCGATAACACGATATAAAATTCAACTGCCAAGGTGATTCGAGATATGGAGGTTCCACTGTACTTTGTTTAGAGTCTCTAATTTTATGTAGATTCTGAGAGACGTCGAGGTGTGCGATTTTTTTCATGCAGAAATTCGTTAGCGTGCCAGAAGTTAATGCCACGGAGTTGTCGCATTTAAACATCCTCAAATGCTACCGAACTCAGCCAGAACCGAACCCGCTATCTTGGAAACATAGCGGAAGTTCGAATGAATAGTCCTTACAGAAGGGCAATGTAATAACAGCTTGTAGTCCCCTAACAATGAAATTACCGGGCGAGTTGGCCGTGCGGTTAGGATTGCGCAGCTGTGAGCTTGCATCCGGGAGATAGTGGGTTCGAACCCCACTGTCGACAGCCTTGAAGATGGTTTTCCGTGGTTTCCCATTTTCACACCAGGCAAATGCTGGGGCTGTACCTTAATTAAGGCCACGGCCGCTAGGCCTTTCCTGTCCCATCGTCGCCATAAGACCTATCTGTGTCGGTGCGACGTAAAGCAAATAGAAAAAAAAACCCAGTGAAATTAATGAACACAGGTTTTTTTAAAGGGAAGGGTCACCATTCATGTGGACTACATTTGGTGCCAGTGAAAGGTGACCAACAGCAATGTTGTGATAGTAAAACGCTCTCAACGCTGCAGAGTACTAAAGGCAGGGAAGCTGGAGAAGTGGCTCCGCAAATGGGCAAGGAGCACTCGTGCGTGAACATCGACATTCCTCGAGAGTAAACATCGATCTGCATAACCACCTTCCTCATATCCCTAATACGTAGCCAGAAATAAAACTTCTTGAAGTGCGGGTGTGGAGATCATCGTGTGAGGTAATATGCGAGGGTGGTAGGTGTTCCTGAATATTTCAAATTATGTAAGTTTTACGTGGTATTAAGCACTACTGTATTACTGATTTCGGAGACACCAAATTGCTGGGATTGTGTCCTTCAGGAGTTCTTTCTACGTGCCGGTAAGTCTACTGACACGAGGCTGGTGAATACAAGCAACTTCAAATGCTGCCGGATTGAGTTCGGATCGAAATCGCCTATCTGGGCTAAAGAAAGCCAGTGCTTTATCGTTTGAACCACTCGGCCTCGCTAATTCATGGGTTTTCATCCCTGTTTATTAATATGAGTAGAAACTGTCTGGTGAGCTGCGTTGTTGTGCACAATTCCTTATAATAATAATAATAATAATAATAATAATAATAATAATAATAATAATAATCCGACTCAATGGCTGAATGGCCAGCGTTGAGGCCTTCTGTTCAGAGGGTCCCGGGTTCGATTCCCGGCCAGGTCGGGGTTTTTAATCGTGTTTGATTCATTCTTCTGGCTTGGGGACTGGGCGTTTGTGTTTGTTCTAACACTTTCCCCTTCATATTCAAACAACACACTACACTACCAACCACCACCACAGAAACGCGCAATAGTGATTACACCCTACCATATAAGTTTGGCGTCAGGAAGAACATCCGGCCGTAAAACAAGGCCAAATCCACATGTGCGACACAGTTTGTACCCGCGACCCCACAGGTGTTGGAAAAGCGGTATAATAATAATAATAATAATAATAATAATAATAATAATAATAATAATAATAATAATAATAATAATAATAATAATATGTCCGCCTCTGTGGTGTAGAGGTTACAGATGAGGCCGCCTGGCGAGGTATTGATCATCCTCCCCAGTTGTATATCCCCCGACCCAAAGTCTCACGCTCCAGGACACTGTCCTTGGGGCGGTAGAGGTGGGATCCCTCGCTGAGTCCGAGGGAAGAAAACAACCCTGGAGGGTAAACAGATTAAGAACAAGAAGATATTTATAAGGAATACGGCGGTTTCTTAGTCTGTGCTAATGAAAGATGCGAATAACACGCACGTCATAATCATTTAAGTACTCAGAGCTACCCAGCTATTTTTCTGCAATTAATTGTACAATTACCGTTGATTTTACATCAAAAGTACTATCACCGTTAAATTCAGGATATGTAAATTCACCATTCCTCCAAGTTTCATTGAAATATGTCTGATCCAACCCAAGCAGTCCCCTTGTAAGAGGGTACGTTTAGCTCTTCATGAAAAGAAACATGAAATATGAGTATTTTTGCTTCAACATGCTTTAGGTCGCGCCGACACAGATAGGTCTAATGGCGACTATGGGATATGAAAGGGCTAGAAGTGGAAAAGAAGCGACCGTGGCCTTATTTAAGGTACAGCCTCAGCATCTGTATGGTGTAAAAATTGGAAACCACGGTAAAACCATCTTGAGGGCTGCCGACAGTGGGATTTGAACCGACTATCTTCTAAATGCAAGTTCAGAGCTGCGCGCCCCTAACCACACGGCCAACTCGCTCGGTAATATGAATATCAAAATGTACCCTTTCAGCGCGTGTTGTCGGTCAGTATGGATTACACCAGGCTATGGAGCTCTCGCAGACTTGCATGTTTCGAACTGTATCTGTAGCCATTCACAGGCTCTCCTAACGATGTACTCTCACATGGTTCGAAATGCATCCGTAGCATTGTACAACTTCCCCTAGCGAGACACTCGCAGTTGGTTTGAACTGCAGCTGTAGCAATGTACAGCTCGTCTTAGCGAGACATTCGCAGATGGTTAAAAACTGCAGCTGTAGCGATGTACAGCGTCTCCTAGAGAGACGCTCTCGTATGGTTCGAACTGCATCCGTAGCAATGTACAACCTCTCCTAGCGAGACACTCGCATATGGTTTGAACTGCGGCTGTAGCAATGTACAGCCCGTCTTTGCGAGACGCTCGCAGATGGTTCAAACTGCAGATGTAGCGATGTACAGCGTCTCCTAGAGAGTAGGGTTGGGCACTATGTCTCTATTTCGGCACACTGTATCGGTGCACAGTTGTGTTCCGCTGTTCCGGAACACCGAGTGTCATTTGTTCCGAAACATTCTCAAACGAGACTGAGATAGTGACTCGCTATCCCGTCGGCAGCACCACTACTAGCTGTCTGTCAATACCGGCTGTGTGCCACCCTGTGCTGAAGTGTTCCGTGTTCCTTGTTCCATGTTCCGTGTTCCGTCTTCTGTCATATCCTCTTTGTTCTGTGAGTTCCGTTGCACCGCCAACGGCCTTCGGTATATGCGAATATCGTAATGTGTTCTGTTTTGTTTTCAACAGTTTTGTAAGAGTGTTTTCATTGAAACTCAGTAATATACCCGTACGAAAGACGGTAAACTTTGCATAATGTCGCACCGGAGTCCTGTTTTGGACTTTTTTTATTAAAATAAAATCGGACAGAGTGAAATGCAATTTATGTTCTTCTATTTTGTCTGCAAAGGAATCTCAACCGGCACAATGACAAGACATTTCAAACTTAAACATCCCACAATTTTTATTTTCATGTTCTGTTTGTATAGTTTTACTTTTAATCTCCTGTTCCGCTTGTATATAATGTTTAATTTTTATCTTCGTGTTTTGCTTGTATGGGTTAATTTTTATTTTCGTGTTCCGCTTGTATACTCCGTACGTAAATAGAGTACTGACGAATGTTTCTTCAACTGTGAGAGTATGTTTTAATTGGTGAAAATAACATTGTGACATTTGTAAACACATCTACTGCCAATGTAATTGTGACAGGTGTATTTCAGGGTGAATGAACACATTCTTATCCTAAAAGCAACATTTAGACGCGATTATCTGGGTGCGTATTTCAGAGTTCCGACTGCTTTTTCACGTGCCGTGAAGTTGTATCCTGGCCCTAATTACTCACAGTACAGGCCGATACATTGAACTGGTGAAAATATCCCTGGATCAGTTACTTTTAAACACATGTACTGCCACTGTAACAGTGTGTATTTCATATTGACCGAAAAATCTTAACCTAAAAGCAGCCTTTAAACGCGATTATTGGGCGCGAATTTCAGTGTTCCGGCTGTTCCTTCACGTTCCGTGCAGCTTTATGCTGGCCGGAACTACACACAGCACGTCCGGTACAGCAGCACGTTACCGCAGACGCGGAGCATGTCATGTTGCCTCACGAAGTTCTCTCTACTGAGCAGTTACAGTACTGTACCGAAACACTTCACCTCAAGCTCCTAATGTTCCGCTACAACTGACTGTTCCGGTCTGTCCAAGCCTACCAGAGAGGTGCTCTCGCATGGTTCGAGCAGCAGCTGTAGCAATGTACAGCCCTTCTTACTGAGACACTCGCAGATGGTTCAGACTGCAGCTGTAGCAACGTACAGCCTCTCCTAGGTAGGTACTCTCGCATGGTTCGAATTGCAGCTGTAGCAATGTACAGCCCTTCTTAGCGAGACACTCACAGGAGGTTCAAACTGCAGCTGTAACAATGTACAGTCTCTCCTAGCGAGATACTTGCACGAAGGCAGGAAGCATCCTAAAGGTTAATAATCTCCCTGGTAATTACTAGTAATTTCACTTTAATATGCTGTACATGCTCCGTACTAACAACAGAGTACAAATAAATAATCTTTCTTGACGTCCTTGAAAATTTGATCGGATGGCAAGAGCAGCTTTATTGGAACGAAATTAATCTACTGCAAAAAAGCTGCATTAAATGATCGTTTGATGATAATATCAGCTTGTAGTTCAAAAGGCACTTCCCGCACAACCACCAGGCTGTTTCCGCTGTTCTCTACCTGCATTGTACACTCTCTTCCTTTATTTTCGCCAGAATTTGAATTCCATTTCGATGAAATGTTGTAGGTGTAGAAGAACAATCTTCACATTGAATAGAAGTAAACTGCTCGTTTATTAGCAGTCTCTGGCATATCATCCGCACATCCTAATTATTATTCATCTATCTTGGGCATTACGGAATGAATGAATCGGCATTATTATTATTACTGCCCTCATCATAATCACGATGATCAACACCCTCATTTAATGAAAAGCAAAATGTAATAAAAAGCCGCTCGGCGTAGACTGGTGCGCTCTGCTAGGTCCACTGAAACGACATTTATTTTCCGCAAAGACAGTGACTTCTGCAAGATAAATACTTGCAAAGTACAACGAATGGCGAATATCACTTACTCGTGAAGAAAGGCCATTGTTCATTTGAAATTATTCCAAGTGCATGTCGCTTGCATAGGGTGTATTCAACAGATGCAGAAAAATCTCTGACGACCTAAGCTCTGTTTGTACAGAGAAGCGCCTCAGAACAAGAAGCCATTCTTTACATGTAGCAGAGAGTAAACAGTCTAGAATACAGAAAGAACTTACTGGTATGCAGTTACCATCATCCACTAGAAGACGACATCTTACCTGTAACAAAAGAATGAGATTTAGTGACACACATCCGTCAGTTACCAGGAATATCAATATATTAATCCACACAATCTTAAACAGCTCACAGGGAATAATAATAATAATAATAATAATAATAATAATAATAATAATAATAATAATAATGCCAGTCCCGTAATGTAGGTGCAGCATTGCTGCCGCTTACCCGGCGGTCCCGGGTTTGATTGCGGTTTTTGTCCAAAGAGTTCAGTTATGGACTGAGGGCTGAAACAGGCTCACTCAAACCCTTAGGACCGAGTGAGGAGTTGTTCTATACGAGAGACATCGGACCTGGTCGCAGAAGTCAAACAATAAGACTGAGGTTTTCGTTACGCTGACCACGTGCCGTAGATATCTATAAGCCATTTGACTGGGCAGCAGTCGTCTTCGTAGACCACGGCTTAATGGGGTATATGCGACATGGTGGAGGGGGAGGTTACAGTGATGATTAATTAATTAGTTAATGGATTATTAAGGCGTGTGTACACCAGAGAGGACTAGTGCAGGACTTTCGAGTTGATGCCAATGGGCGACCTGCACGTCTGTGTGGATGAAATCTAATGTTGAAGACGGTACAAACACACATTCCCCGAGCCAGAAGAAATAACCTATGAAGATTAAAATCTCTGACTCGGCCGGGAGTTGAACGTGGGATCCCTTGGACCAAAGACCAGCATGCTAACCAGTCAACCACGGAGCAGGACTCCGATGATACTACTACCATACGCTATGCTAATACTACTACTACTCCTACTACCAATAAAAATAGCCTACCGAACGATTTGGCGTGCGGTTAGGGTCGCGCTGCTGTGAGCTTGAATCCGGGAGATAGTGGGTTCGAATCACACTGTCGGCAGCCCTGAAGATGGTTTTCCGTGGTTTCCCATTTTCACACCAGGCAAATGCTGGGGCTGTACGTTCATTAAGGCCACGGCCGCTTCCTTCCAACTCCTAGCTCTTTCCTATCCCATCGTCGCCATAAGACCTATCTGTGTCGGTACGACGCAAAGCCACTAGCAAATAATAATAATAATAATAATAATAATAATAATAATAATAATAATAATAATAATAATAATAATAATAATGTCCACTCTAACTGCTAGCGACCTGAAGGGGGAAGCTCGAATTTTGCAGACATACTATAAAGTGCATTAACATACTGAATGATTGCGGCACGCAGTTGCCGCATTTGAATACCCTTTAAAGACGCGGACATCATCCTGATTCGAATGAAAACATTATCTGTTCTACAAATAATGCCAGGAACAACTAGAAGTTGAAAGATTTCACGAAACTCTCGGATCAATTGAAAATCGTTTAGAATTGAACACTGCTCACTGGACAAACTCGGGGACACTGTCATATTCATTCTTTATGTTTTAGTGACTAAAGATATTATGATCATCAGCCACGTGTATTTAATTAGGAAGTTTATCGACAGCGTTTCTCACTTTATTAGTTGTTCGCCTCCTGTGCTAAAGGCTGTGGAAACGAATTCCTATGAATTTTAAGAATCCTGAAATGCCAGAGGCCATACGCACATTAAAGAACCGATTTCAGGGCAATATCCAGTGGTCAGGTGTACCCTTAACACAGTTACTTGTTGAGGGGACTTTGGAAATAGAGCACATGGTTTATTATTATTATTATTATTATTATTATTATTATTATTATTATTATTATTATTATGTGTGTGTGCGTGTATGTGTGAAAGGGAGTGAGTGATGGTAGTGATTATAGTTTTAAGAGGGAGCACAACTAGGTAACTATCCTCTGGTAACACAAATCAGAGGAGAAAAAATGGAAGGGGTCCGGCAGTTCGAAAAATGACACTGTCGGTCAAAGGAAGGCAAGGGCCACGAAGGGCGTGAAAATGACAGACTCCCAGGGCCTCAAATGCTCTAATACCGCTGGAGTTGGTAAAAAGCAAGAGTTGACGAAGGGAGGTCGGATGGAATGGATGAAAGTGAGGAGCGTGGCACAAGTAAGTGGAAGCAATGCCAGAACTCAGCTAATGGCTCGGTGGTCACCAACCCACGCTAACAAGTTTAGAGCCCTTTTAGTCGCCTCGTACAACAGGCAGTGTATACTGTGGGTGTTATTCTACCATCCCCCCACCCACAAGGGGTAAAGAGAGTGAGAGAGAGAGAGAGAGAGCGCTTAATAGTTGGTAACGACGTCACTGCCATCCCACCAAGGAAGTCGCAGTTCGTATCCCAGCCAAGGCATGGAGAGTTTTTGAAATGAAAATTCACATTTCTATGGTTTGGATTAGGCCTACATGTAAAACAGGGGGTCCTGTGGCTGTGGTCAACAACCACGTGAAAGTTACAAGCTTGGTTGCTTTAATTTTTTCTGATTTATTTATTTATTTATTTATTTATTTATTTATTTATTTATTTATTTATTTTGAAAGAAAGAAAGAAAGAAAGAAAGAACGAAAGAAAGTAAATATTATCCTCTAATCTTTCTCTTGTACAATTTTAGGGCATATAGTTTTGGTTCAAAAAACTGAAACCAACTACGTTACTATTCCAGAAATCTCCAAGTATCAATAAGAAAATATGCCCTTCCAATAAACTTAACACTGCGTATTTCATTGAAAAGTTGTTGTAGTTAGTCTGCATTGAAGTAAAAAGAGTGTAGAAACAATGAAAGTAAGCAAGTTCGCAGCTTTTTCATGAATCTCAGTACAGTGATCATAGCTACGGGATCTCCAGTCCTATGTGGATTCTGAACTACAGGGATGCGACTTCTCATTTAAAAATCCCTAGTGCATGGGCTGGGGATTCGAACCAAGGTTACCTTGCTGAGAAGCCAGTGATAAAGGCATTCGGGCGCCCACCTGTATAGACATGGATTCGAGGAACTTTTGTTAGTATATACCACCTGCTTTACAGAAAAATTGCATCATCGCGACAGTCTAACGTCACTTTTGGTGTTAGAAAATACACAGAAGTTCGTCCAATCTTACCAAAGCTTGTTAAGGAAAACAAGAAACCGATCCTTTAAAACTTTACGTAATTTTATCGAATCTGTAAATGTCATATCTGGTCAAATCTATGAGCAGAAGGACGACTGAGATTCTAAAGTGGGTAACGAATATCCGGTATCATATACCACTAGCTTCACTTGACGCCTTTAATGTTTTGCCATAATGTGGCTGATGAGAAGTTTTCTCAATCTGGAGGAACACGATATTGTACTGGCTTGCAGGAGACGAGGGTGGGCTTGCCGTCAGAAGTTCCCACTGCCTGTCTGACACCTGAGAGAAATTGAGCTACTTACATTGTGAAGCACTGTGCCAAGGTTCTAGCCGACGAGACCACGTGTTCTGCTTTCACAAGCGATTTCGGAGGGGCTGTCAGCAATGGTCGATGACTTTTCAATGAATTGGAACGAGCAAATTGAAAAGACGACGTAGAATCATGTTTTAATCATTAACCAGTAGTTCAAGATCTTCAGAATGCTGGAACTAGCACATGCTGAAAAACCAGAACCACTAGCAACAATTCATACTGCTTTGCCGTATTCCGATTCTGGTAGATAGATAATTTAAAAGTCCATTGGTATTTTGTAGACATGGGAACCCTGGGGCTCCAAGTACAGGACCTAGTGTAATGAGAAATAGGCCCCACGTTGTGAACAGGTCTTGACTAAATGTTAAGAAACGAAGAGGTAACGCATAGTAAGATCAATAATGTAACAGTGGTTAATACAAAACATTTTCGCGCATTGCTCATCAAATTATACCAAGCTAGTCATAGTCGTCTTTAGAAGTTTCCGTAAGTTAACTTCCGAAATTATAATCTGAAATTATTTGAAACTGTTCAGGAATATCCGCAATAGAATAAAGTAAATGTTTGGATCTATTTTCCGAAAACTGGGTAAATGCAAATTATTATTGGTAAAAAATATATCCCTATGCAACATATCAGTTATTATTCGCGAGTTGGTCGTGCTATTAGGAGCGCGCAGCTGTTACCTTGCATTCGGGAGATAGTGGGATCGAACCCCACTGTCGGCAGCCCTGAAGAAGGCTTCCAGTGTTTTCCCATTTTCACACGAGGCAAATGCTGGGGCTGTTCATTAATTGAGGCCACGACCGCTACCTTTAAAGTTCTGGTCCTTCCCTATCCCACCGTCACCATGAGACCTATCAGTGTCAGTGCAACGTAAAACAAACTGTAAATATAAATTACTATTAAAACCCGTGATAAACTTGCACATAAATTTGAAAGTACACTCACGTTCATAAAAAAACAGAACACTTTGAAAGAACAGATGTAGAATGTTCATATTTACAAGACATGTCCGTAAGTATGTTCTGCAAAAAAGATTAGCATTTCAGTCACTTAGGTTCAGCATTTGTCCTGTTGCCTAGTAGGCACAGGGTCCTACATAGGCACTGATAACTTGTTCCAGGCGTGATGGCATTGACGCGAATGGCGTCCTGGAGTATAGCTAGAGCCCTGCGCGGATATACAAAATAGTATCCGCATCCGCACATCGTTCATACGCACCGGCATCCGATCCGCGAAAGGTTATCCGTAACCGCGAATGCTTATCCGCGGATATTGAAAATATTTAACTACAGTATATTACATCCAAGATATTGAAAAGGATAGATCTGTTAACATAATACAAGAGGCCTGACACCTGGCACCAGAACCCCTACAGTCACAGGTTTATGAGGGATTTTCTCTTGCGACAACTACTGACGAATTGACCTTTGTTTCTTCTTCCATTAATTGCAGACAGGAGCCAGTTAAGCAAAGGTCAGATTTACGGCTTTATGATCTTAAGGCTGTTTATATATCACCATTCTTCCATACCACTACCAAGAGTCGCCTAACCGCAAACAAAGATGAGAGTATACCTGAGTAAAAATCAATAAACATCATTTAGAAATTATCAGCAAAATTGTCCGCACTGCCATGCCGTTTTCATCCGCCAAGACACTAACTTCACGGATATCCGCGAATATCCGCATCCGTGCAGGGCTCTAAGTATAGCCATCCAATCTGCATTCACCTGGTTCCACAGTTAATCTTTGGTGGTTGGCATTGGGTCACAGAGCCGCATCCGTCGTTTCACCATATCCCACACATTTTCGATTGGCTATAAGTCCGGGGATCGGGCGGGCCAGGGCAAGAAGCTGACACCCTGTGACAACAAGAAGGCACGTGTTCGTGCAGCAACATGTGGTCGCGCATTGTCCTGCAGAAATATAGCGTCTGGGGTGTCGTGCAGAAAGGGTGTGGCTACGAGTCGCAGGATGTCATTCACGTAGGTCAAACTGGTCACAGTGCCGTGGACGCGCACCAACTGTGATTTTTGGTTGTACCCAATAGCACCCCACACCATAAGGCCTTGAGTTGGCGCGGTATGTCTTGTGTAAATACAGTCAATGTGATGCCTTTCTCCCTGTGTGCGGTGAACCAACTATGTGGCCATTATTTTCAAACAAACAGAACCTGGATTCGTCCGAAAACACTATCTGCTGCCATTTCTGTCTGACGTCGTTCCATACACCATTGCAGTCTAGCATATTTATGCACATTAGTCAAAGGTAGGCGGAGAAGTGGACGACGCGCCGGTAACTCAGACCGTAATAAACGGCAACGGACTGTCACTCCTTATACTGTAGGATGTGTTATACTGTTCCACTGTTGCGCCAAAGCAGGAGGAGGACGCAATCTGTCCTGCAATGTACTTCGGATGAAGTGTCGATCTTCTCCCATGGGGGGGGGGGGGTTCTGGGTGGTGCGACCAGACCCATCTCGTCGTGTTCTACGGACTTCCGTGAACCATTCTGTACACACCCGTTGCACTGCCGACATACTTCGTCCCACACGAATAGCAATTTCCCGGGTGGATGCATCACGTTCTCTCATGCCAAAAATGCGCCCTCTTTCAAACTCACTCATTTGATGGTACGGTTCTCGCATACATCTGCCAGGCATCCTGCACGTCCGCTCAAGTCACACTGATCCATTACCTTCGGATTATAGGGACAACGAGAGCCGCAGGTACATTTTAACAGTCGGTGGTCGTGCGCCGAGATATCGATGTGGACCTTGAACCTGAGGGCCAACATGGTTCAAATGCTAATCATTTCTTCAGAACATATTAATGCACATGTCCGTGAATATGAACTTCCTATCTCTGGTCTTTCAAGTGTTCTGTATTTTATGAACATGCGTGTATATATTCCATTCACACCTCAATCCAGCAGCACTAATCAGCAATATTTCAAAATGGGTAAGCTATTCTTATTTATGTCCATTAACACAAACAAACTATACCAGCTTATATATCCGCAACACCCAAATGGATCATCCCTAGCCACATCTTCTCTCTTTTGATGTAAGTTAGGTAAGAATGAGATAAATCCAAAGGTCTGGACTATGACGAAGAATTACGATTTCAGATCCTATTACTAACATTAAATAAAACCGTAAAAGTAGTTAGCGGGACGTAAAGCCAATAACATTATTTATTATTACTGTTGTTTGAGTCATCAGTCCATAGACTGGTTTCATGCAGCTCTCCATGCCACCCTATCCTGTGCTAACCTTTTCATTTCTACGTAACTACTGCATCCTACATCTGCTCTAATCTGCTTGTCACATTCATACCTTGGTCTACCCCTACCGTTCTTATCACCTACACTTCCTTCAAAAATCAACTGAACAAGTCCTGGGTGTCTTAAGATGTGTCCTATCATACTATCTCTTCTTCTCGTCAAATTTAGCCAAATCGATCTCCTCTCGCCAATTCGATTCAGTATCTCTTCATTTGTGATTCGATCTATCCATCTCACCTTCAGCATTCTTCTGTAACACCACATTTCAAAAGCTTCTATTCTCTTTCTTTCTGAGCTAGTTATCGTTCATGTTTCACTCCCATACAATGCCACACTCCACACGAAAGTCTGCAAAATCATCTTTCTAATTCCTATATCAATGTTTGAAGTGAGCAAATTTCTTTTCTTAAGAAAGCTCTTCCTTGCTTGTGTTAATCTGCATTTTATGTCCTCCTTACTTCTGCCATCGTTAGTTATTTTACTACCCAAGTAACAATATTCATCTACTTACTTTAAGACTTCATTTCCTAATTTAATACTTCCTGCATCACCTGCCTTCGTTCGACTGCAATCCATTACTTTTGTTTTGGACCTACTTTCATCTTGTACTCCTTACCCAAGACTTCGTCCATACCATTCAGCAGCTTCTCGAGATCATCTGCAGTCTCAGATAAAATAACAATATCATCGGCAAATCTCAAGGTTTTGATTTCCTCTCCTTGGATTGTGATTCCCTTTCCAAGTTCCTCTTTGATTTCCTTTATTGCCTGTTCTAAGTAAACATTGAAAAGGAGGGGGGATAAACTGCAGCCTTGCCTCACTCCTTTATGGATTGCTGCTTCTTTTCCGAAGCCCTCGATTCTTATCACTGCAGACTGATTTTTATACAGATTGTAGATAATTCTCCATTCTCGGTATCTGATCCCAATCACCTGCAGAATCTTAAATAGCTTGGTCCAATCAACATTATCGAATGCCTTTTCTAGATCTACGAATGCCATGTACGTGGGCTTGTCCTGCTTGATTCGATCCTCTAAGATCAGACGTAAAGTCAGGATTGCTTCACGTGTTCCTACATTTCTTCTGAAGCCAAACTGATCTCCCAACTCAGCCTCAACTTGTTTTTCCATTCTTCTGCAAACAATATGTGTTAAAATTTTGCAGGCATGAGATACTAAACTAATGGTGCGATAGTTTTCACACATGTCAGCACCGACTTTCTTGGGAATAGGTATAACAACATTCTGCCGAAAATCGGATGGGACTTCTCCTGTCTCATACATCTTACAAACTAAATGGAATAACCTTGCCATGCTGGTTTCTCCTAGGGCAGTCAGTAATTCAGAGGGAATGTCATCAATTCCAGGTGCCTTGTTCCTATTTAGGTCGCTCACAGCTCTGTCAAACTCCGACCTCAAAATTGGGTCTCCCATTTCATCAACATAAAAAATATGAGGAACGAATGTACTTAACTTTAACGGATCTGGACGTATTTGAGGTGGGTCTTCTTACCGACTCACCCTGTGTAACAAACAGACGTAAGTCTGTTTTTCTACATGGACAAGCTGCATTTTACGATATTTTTCAAGTGTACTTCCGTGAATATGAACACACAGTCATAAGCCACGGAACCTACATATTTACATGGAAATTGAACCACTGGAACGTAGCTATCGCTCGCGAAGGTCCCACTTACATTGACTGGAATTCGAAGAACAGCCATCTTGGTAAGAAATAACTGATGAAGTACAGTATTTCAACCATCACTCCCTGTTTTAAACAGTTTTCTTCTTCTATGGCTCATGAAACTGCTCCTTTACGAACCAGAAGAACTAAAGCTATAGCCAGATTACTGAATCTCACGCGCTGGTCGCCAATACGAAATCCGTTCACACAGTGATCAAAAAATAATTTTGTACAATCTGGTTTAGTGCACTTACTTTTGCTAAATGTATATGTTGTATGTTGGGTATTCAGCTTGAAGGCTGGTTTGATCCTCCACAGTTCCGCCAACAGCTGTCATAGATAGCTTTAGCGTCACTGAAGAGGTATACTAGGGAAATGAGGAGTGAAGTAGTTTCCCACTGCTTTCCTCACCGAGCCAGTCGTTGCTATTACATATCAGTCTGTCAAGCCCACTGAAATGCATGCACCCACCGACCCTATGAGTGACATTTTCACACCATTCGTAACAGGGACTGGCTGTATAAGGAATGGTATTGTTAGCATCACACATTCGTTCCATATTTTCAAAGCCAAGGATGAGTCCGAGACAGGTCAATGAAAGTAACAAATTTATTCTAGCCTATACCAGAAGACATAGTGCACTGTAAACACTACATCTCGCCAGCAAAGGCCTAAGTGTATATACGTATATTATATATTACGACGGGTATCTACGAAGACAAACTAGTCAGCTATGCAAAAGCAACAGAAACCTAACACAAGTACCAAGTAGGAATTGTGGGCTTTTGAACAAAAAATTATCGTACATTGTGTGGCAGATCAATACCATATACAGCACAGACACCTCTGTCCTGAGTTATGCTTAAACACACACCACCTACTCAGCACCAAAGAATCCAAATTGTTTAGGGCAGATTATCTCCCTCTTGGACAGTTACTGAATGTTTTATAGCAGTTTCAAATTAAATCAGTCACCACTGATCTGCATTAAGGGCAGTCGTCCAGGTGGTAGATTCTCTATCCGTTGTTTACCTAGATAACTGCAAAGAATTTGGAAATTTATTGAATATCTCCCTTGGTAAATTATTCCAGTCACTAACTTCTATTACTATAAATGAATATTTGCCCCAATTTGTCCTCTTGAATTCCAAATTTATCTTCGTATTGTGTTCTTTCCTAGTTTTAAAAACACCACTCAAACGTATTTGTCTACAAATGTCATTCCACGCCATCTGTCAAACGACTTTTCGGAACATACCACTTAGTCGAACAGCTCGTCTCCTTTCTCCCAAGTCTTCCCAACCCAAACTTTCTAACATTTTCATAACGCTACTATTTTGTCGGAAATCACCCAGAACCAATCGAGCTGCGTTTCTTTTGATTTTTTCCAGTTCTCGAGTCAAGTAATCCTGATGAAGGTCCCATACACTAGAAACATGCTATAGTTGGTTTCTTACCAGAGACTTATTTGCCCTCTCCTTTAGATCTTTACTAGAACCCCTAAATACCCCCATGCCCAAGCGCAGAAATCTGTATCCTTTATTTACAATCCCGTTTATGTGATTACCTCAATGAATATATTTCCTTATATTAACATCTAGGTACTTACGGTCGTTCACCCCGAATGTTAGCGGAAGGATCAGGACGGTGGGTCTTCATTTCACACCATGCACGTTCAACACAATTCATATCCGCAGAATATGCCGGCCACACCATTCGCTTTACGCCATACGTCTCAAGGAAATGATACACCACTCTTGCTCTATAGGCACGACCATTATCACCCACTAGCGTAAAGCTTTCCCCCCAAATGTCACATGACACATTCATTAAGGCGGCCCTCCGAAATCCTGGCAGGGGGTTTACGACGTGCTCATAGCAACCAATACCGATCCTCCCAGAAAGTTATTTTGCGTGGTAGTCCTGTCCGTCTTCGATCAGCAACCGTTTATCTCCCTGAAGTTCTTCCAAGCTCTGGAGACATCACACTAGCACGAGCTGCGACATCCACTTGTCGCTATCCATCTTGCAGCAGTGTCACGATTGGAATGCGGTCAGTAGTAGAAATGGGTCCCCTTGCCTTGTTCTATACGTGCTGTCTATACATCACCGACCTTACAAGTGATGTTATTAACCTGACCGACACGGCAAATGTCTCCTATTGAAAAATTATCAAACCTGATCTGGATTTAACGTCACTATGTGTCTCAAATATTGGCCTACAGTACATAATATAGACATGTTTGAGATACAGTGATGTATATCGTGTAAAATCGTTATATGCAAAATTTGTTTTGAGCACTGTAATGTACACGTGGTTTCGAATGCGCGGAATTCCTTCCAGTTTGTTATCAATTTCAACTGATAGTATCTATAGCCCTACGAGGATATAAAAGATACTACCCGCATGCGCGAATGGTTATCCAAGGATATTGCAACAATCTGACTATATTACCCCCCGCCCCTTCAGTGGTACGTTTATGACGGATTTCCTCTAGCGACAACTACCGACATATTCAGCGGTTTTCTGTCGGAACCTTGTTACTACCTTCCACTAATTGCGGGCCGGAGCCAGTTAGGCTTATGTCAGACTTACGGCTTTATGGATTCAAGGCTCTTTACATATCACCATTCTCCCATACCAATGTCAAGGGTCGCCTCACCACAAGCAAAAATAACTGCATGAAATATATGAAAGGTCTACCTTATCGATAGTATCTTGCGTCAGGTTTCCAATGAGACAGCGCTTCATGCGAAGCTTGGAGTAGGAAAGACCTGGCGGAAGCGATATGCGACATGTATGACAGTGCACGGAACAGACAAATGAGAGAAATGCGGAGAACTCTGGATTTACAGAGATGGCGGATTACCTTTTCCCCACTCCTTGCCTCCCTCATTGGGGAAATTATATGCGCAAACCTTCATTCTCTCTTCTTTAGCTGAACGCAAGAGACTTAACATGTCCTTAAACACTTCATAAAGCGATACTGCTGATCGAGAATACATATGGTGATATTTATTTTCTTCTTCAACTTTCCCCTCACTCTGGTGGGTTCGTGGGTGCTTTACATCGCACCGACACAGTTAGGTCTTATGGCGGCGATGAGACAGGGGTGAGAAGGAAGCGACCGTGGCCTTAATTCGCCTGTTATGAAAATGGGAAATCATCTTCAGGGCTGCCGACAGTGGGGTTCGAGCCCACTATCTCCCGAATGCAAGCTGATAGATACTGTACGTGACCCAAACCGCGCAGCCACTTGCTCGGTTGGCGACTCCTGTGCCTTGCCGCGAGGAGATGGTTCAGGATGGCACAGATCCTCACACTTTATTGTTGTCGAGCATTGAAATCGCTAGTGATCTGTAGCACATCTTACCATCTGAGTTAGCCGACACGCTGTACTCCATGGCAGTTGTCCCTAGTGTTTGTGGTATTCCCCAAATCAACACGTTGACACGGTGGCCCGTAGAGAGTCTAGTGTCTGCACGACCTCGGAGGTGGAATGGTACCGTTAATCCGGCCACAATCAAATGCACAGAGATTGCGTGTCTTGCCCATCCTGTGGTCACTTGTTAGCCACACGGGCAGTACGAGCCCTTACGATATCGCTGTCACGTGCTACGCCGTAGTATTACATTCAGGCTACCGGGCTGACCACAGAGCCATTTTGCCAAAACGCATAGGCGTAATTCTGGGGTGGCAAAGGGTGGCAGTTACCACCCCAATATTTTGAAGGAACCCAAATTTTCGTAATATTACAGACTTAGAAATACATATTTTACACGTACCTTCTGCATTACCTTGTTTAATTTAGCTCAGTGAAAAAATATGATCTTTGCAAAATCGTATAAGCTTTGAGACGTATTTCTCATGCTTGCCGGCCCTTGAAAACGCACTGCAAGAACACGATCGCCCAGGAGAGGTTATCCTTCACAGGCTTCTTGGCTATCAAAAGTAGTACTGATGTTGCCATTATTCAAGAATAACTAATGACTTTAATTCAAAACGAAAGAGAATACTTTATTTTGATCTAAAAATACGATGTTATCAGATTATATAAAATAAAGAAAAGGTTTGGTATTTGTCCATGTTGTCACCGGGCGAGTTGGTCGTGCGGTTAGGGGTGCGCAGCTGTGAGTTTGCATCTGGGAGATAGTGGGTTCGAACCCCACTGTCGGCAGCCCTAAAGATGACTTTCTGTGGTTTCCCATTTTCACACCAGGCAAATGCTGGCACTGTACCTTAATTAAGGCAACGGCCGCTTCCTTCCCACTTCTAGCCCGTCCGTGTCGATGCGACGTAAAGCAACTAGCAAAAAAAGTCGATGTGTGTCTGTTTGATTTTTACTTTTACGGATAAAAACAGTCCAAGTAACAAATACATTTGAATTAAGTCTACTTTTTAATTCTGCGGGAATGTTGTTTACTTTACAGAGGTTATCAAATTAAAATAATTAACATAGAATATTCAAGTAAAGATAGAGAATATTAGCAATAATACTTTGGTCGCAAATTGCTCTCTAAAAGAAGGAGCCATGGACCCCCTGTAATCGTAAAACAGGGTTAAAGATTTCATTCAGCATTTATTATTATTATTATTATTATTATTATTATTATTAATTGACCCGATTCATTACATTTTATATTCTGATTTTCATCATTTAGACTGTAATAGAAATAGACCTAGATATCACACATATTATGTCATTTAATCAATGGATAAGGGAATTTTGTTTGTAATTATTCTGTATATTAATAAGTGAGATTTCTTGATTTGAAACAGTCATATTTTAATTGGTAACAGTAGGCATATGAGCTGGCATGTCATGTTGCAACCAAGGCTATGTTTAACCAAGGTGGTATTAGGCAAGCAATTTAATTTTCCGCTGTCACATCGAGGTGGTGATCGTTTGTGCGCGTGGGGAAGCTATTTAGACACATGACTGTTTTTGTATAGTACGTGACCATGTGGTTTCGATAGTGTGTCCGTATTAGCCAGCTACCGTGTGACGGTGTGGAGGGATGATGGAGTGAAAAGGATATGAGTGGTCATCCCGAGTTTATATAAGTTGATGTAGTTGAAGTAGTCTAAGAATCGTCGAAGAGGTGTAAGAGTGGTGGTTCGATCTGAGTAGAGACTTGTACTGGGCTGATAGTGAAGCAGCAGCATCTAATTGCGAGGTAGAACTTCGCAATGTAAGTTTATTTCAGTAGATTCACCAGAGATTTAGTGCCGTGGTCTGCAGAGGTACAGGAGGTATATATATATATCGAAATTAACCGATATATGCAGTTAACATGCCTTTGCTGGCGAGATGTAGTGTTTACAGTGCACTATGTCTTCTGGTATGGGCTAGAATAAATTTGTTACTTTCATTGACCTGTCTCAGTCTCATCCTTGGCTTTGACAATATGAAATTGACTGAGGTATGAGTGATGCTAGTAATACCATTCCTTATGCAGCCAGTCCCTGTTATGAATGGTGTGAAAATATCGCTCATAGGGTTGGTTGGTGCATGCATTTCAGTGGGCTTGGCAAACTGATATGTAATAGCAACGGCTGGCTCAGTGAGGAAAGCAACGGGAAACCACCTCACTCCTCATTTCCCTAGTACGCCTCTTCAGTGACGCCTAGGCAAAGCTAGTTCATTGTGACGTAAACTATAGTCAAGAATTCAGTGTTCTTTCAATAATAATAATAATAATAATAATAATAATAATAATAATAATAATAATAATAATAATAATAATAATAATAAGTGATTCTATTTCCAAGTACCATGCAACCGTAATCTACAACTGTCCTGATCCATATTCCTGTGTATTGCCAGATGTGTGAGTTTATCACCTCACGCTTGAGAATAATTAAGATAAGAGGCATGCTCTCCGAATTTTGTTGCTTATTACAGCAACTGGCGCTCAACCAATTTATAGTATATTGTGTAAAGGAAATTAATAGTAAGAGTAGTGGTAGGAGTAGTCACACCGCCGGAGATCACGGCCCCTCGATCAAAATGCTCAAATTGCGCCCATGCCAAAACGGTAGCAATCTTCAATTCAATTGCTCGTAAATGTTAATCTATCATAATATGGAAGAAATAAACTTGTAAATGGCGAAAGAATACTGAAATCTGTTGAATGATTTCCTAACTAACTAACTAACTAACTTTCTTTATAATATTAGAATAGATGTAATATCTAGGTTCATGCGATCGTTTTTCGTATGGTAGGACTGTGCAGGAGCCTCCGTGGCTCAGACGGCAGCGCGTCGGCCTCTCACCACTGGATACCGTGGTTCAAATCCCGGTCACTCCATGTGAGATTTGTGCTGGACAAAGCGGAGGCGGGACAGGTCATTCTCCGGGTACTCCGGTTTTCCCTGTCATCTTTCATTCAAGCAACACTCTCCATTCTCATTACATAGCATCTATCATTCATTAATAAATCACTTTGGGAGTGGCGACCCCATCGTACTAACAGCCTATATCTGCTTCATTCATTACATCCCTGACCCGGTCAGTGACTGGAAAACAGGTTGTAGGTTTTCATTTTTCAGGACTGTGCAGATATAGTGTATTTTATTGTAATATTATCTGTAGTTTTGTTCCTTATTCCAAAGGAGCCTCGTAATAATTATTTCTAGTAACAGGCTTTTCCAAAATCATTCTGCTCCTCCATACACTCCATAAGAGTGTATACAATATTTTGGATCACCCTGTATTCAGCAATGAGTGTAAGGCTGAATCAGTCTGATACAATGTTGAGAAATCGGACCAACAAAAACTTTCCAGAATAATATGTCGGACAGTAGCAATCCATTCATTAGCGATGCAAAAAAATAGCCTGTAAACCTTAAGTACTCATTATGGGAAATCACTTCTACAAAAAAGGGATCTGGGTGTTGGTGTAAAATTGTAGCAGCGTCCCAAACACTCCACACTCCCATTCCCCTGTTTAACTTACTTCGTAAAGAAATTCACGAGATGTTTCTAACAAGAAACTAAACATCCAGTAGGGTTAATATATATATATATATATTGCAAAATACTCCCGTGCTTTTCTTCCAGGGAAGTTGTTACATACATGATACGTTGTTATATACTGTTTTAATCCTTGCTATTTATTTACAACGCTATCCATTACAACAACAATTATGTAGTGCCGGGCTGAGTAGTTCACGCGGTAGAGCGTTGGCTTCTGAGCTCAAACTGGCAGGTTCGATCCCGGCTCAGTCCGGTAGTATTTGAAGGCGCTCAACTACGCCAGTCCCGTATCGGTGGATTTACTGGCACATAAAAGACTCGTGCGAGACAAAATTCCATCACTTCGGCGTCTGCGAAAACCATTCATTAATTTAGTGGAACGTAAAATCAATCATATCATTATTAAATAATTGTATATTATAATATACAGTATGGGTTGTTATAACTTAAACAAGTTCCTATATTGTCTCTAAGTTAAAATTTCCGTTCATAGGTAAAAATGTTAAGTAATATGATTCAAAAATATTGACACGGCAACTTGTAGTGTTGTAGGACCATATTTATTGTAATATCCACTCATTTGATGATATTCTCCACTTCATAACCTTGTTTAATGTATATTTATAATAATAATAATAATAATAATAATAATAATAATAATAATAATAATAATAATAATAATAATAATAATAATAATGGATTAAAACCTCATGGTCGCAGCCCTGAAGATTGTGTTCCGCATTTTCTCGTTTTCACATCAGGCAAATTCCAGGTCGTATCCTAAGTAAGCCTACGGACATTATCTCTCCAGCCCTTGCCCTCACCCTTCCTAATTCACACACATCAGTGTAATAATAATAATAGTAAGTAGCATTTGTACCCGTTCTTCGCACGGGAAGTTGCAGTGGATGACATATTACCTTCAGAAATGTATGCGAAGTAACATGACTCTATTCACATGTTTAATGCGACATAAGATATAATCAATAGTCTTAAGAGAAAATGGAAAAAAATATCTTCCTTTCTTCTTATGAACCCCCAGTCTGTTCAGTGATTCTTAAACGATATGCATATCGAAACCTGCGCTTAGATGAGTAAACTCTAAATATGAAGTGTTATCTAGATATAGCCTATTCAACATTATAAGAGAAAACTGAAAAAACACTCTTCTGGTGTTCCTACAAACCCCCAATCTATTCAGTGTTTAGAAAAGATATGCATAGCCTATCGAAACCTGCTCCTAGATGAGTAGACACCAAATATGAAGTTTGATCGAGCTCTATTCAGCCATTTACGGGTGATGGTGGAACAAACAGACAAACGGACAGACACGAAAGCTAAAAACTACTGATACAACGTTGAATTGGCCTGAAACAGATAAATGTATCAAAATTTGGCGAAATAATTGACTTTACACACAACGGACCCCCTAGAATTTTATTTATAAGACGATAATAATAATAATAATAATAATAATAATAATAATAATAATAATATTAACAACATAGGCCTACCGGGCGAATTGGCCGTGCGGTTAGGGGTGCGCAGCTGTGAGCTTGCATCCGGGAGATAATGGGTTCGAACCCACACAGAGAACCCCACTGTTGGCAGCCCTGAAGATGGTTTTCCGTGGTTTCCCATTTTCACACCAGGCAAATGCTGGGGCTGTACCTTAATTAAGGCCACGGCCGCTTCCTTCCCACTCCTAGACCTTTCCTGTCCCATCGTAGCCACGAGACCTATCTATGTCAGTGCGACAAAAAGCCAATTGTAAAAAAAGAAATAATAATGTTATTGTTTGACTTTGCATTATTGTGGTCAACTGGACACATTGTTATCTCAAACCTCGTCATGATTCTTTCTTCGGACAGATATAAGTACTAGCCGACAACAGTACTGTCTCTTGAATATACTTAACCTAACTGGTTTTTGTTATAATTGAGCCTCCTCTTGTTTGTTTATTCCTCTGGATATAATTATGTTTAGTTTCTTGGGGCAGAAACTGGTAAACTGATAGCGTGATCCTTTGCACCTACAGCACTGCTTTGAGAGGATAATTACTTGCCGAGGACCTGAAGGCACTTCGCTTGTCACTCCCAACAAATTTACTCTCGCCATAGCTGCTACGTTATTGAACACAGTCCTTTCTTCTTCGAACGTCATCAACAGCAGTTTTGTCGAATGTTCTTATTTACAGTATATTGCGGTACTTACGAAACATTTTAAGTTCTACTTAATAACCACACGTAACGAGCCATTGTTTTCAAACACGTATGCTACAAAAAATGTATAACCTACACGTTATTTGTTGATTATTCTACCTTTGAACAGTGACACACAAGCCCTTGGTGCAACAGTCCATAAGGACCGTGGCCTGTCAAGGCAACAGCTTGCGCAGCCAAGTGACCTCCACGTACTGGAGTGTCAAGTGGTCAGCGTGACGATATCATCAGACAGACCGGCTCCTCTGCCTCACACATCAGTGAGCACCTAAGTTGGTCTCACGGGGCTGAGTTACTCCCCTTCCAGTAATCAGTCCAGAATTGAAATACATAGATTAGCCGGGAATAGAACCCGGGATCTCTGAACAAGGGGCAACCAAGCTACCGTTACATCACCTTTGGAGATTGTGTCGAATTTTCACTCAGCAAAAGTAAACTCGTGTCCTCATCTTGAGGTGGTTCAGCTCTTTTCAGACACACCCCCAATGGGGGTGAGCTGCATGTACCAGTTCAACTACATACCAGCCCTCATGCCGTTCATAAATTTCTGGCAGTACCGGGAATCGAACCGGGTCCCCGAGGACAGCAGCTAATAACACTAACCATTACGCTACGGAGGCGGACCTTTTCATTCAGTGATAATGTGCAACGTTTCCAGTTGGTTCAACACAAATTTTAAAGATACGTTAAGATATGAAAGCTCTAGCACTGACATATTTATTCTTATTAATGGATATATTCGAACTCCTCAAATCACGTGAATTACGAATAAAACCCACCAAGAAAATGTCCTCCGGGAGATAGTGGGTTCGAACCCCACTGTCGGCAACTCTGAAGATGGTTTTCCGTGCTTCCCCATTTTCTCACAAGGCAAATTCTGGGGTTGTACCTTAATTAAGGCCACGGCCGCTTCCTTCCCACTTATAGGCTTTTCCTATCCCATCGTCGCCATAAGGCCAATTGTTAAAAAAAAAGAAAGAGCGTCCAGGCCTTCAGATCAGAGGGCTCCGGATTCGATTCCCGGCCGTAAAACCAGGTCAAAACCCCACAAAATGCCGACACCAAGGAACTGAAAAAAGCCACCAAGAAGGAGATACCGGCACTGTGTTTACGAATTTCTAACTTGTCACACGTGGTGGTAAGGGAATAATAATAATAATAATAATAATAATAATAATAATAATAATAATAATAATAATGTTATTGTTTTACTTAGGCCTACCACTAACTACGTTTTCGGTTTTCTGAGATGCCAAGGTGCCGAAATTTATTCCCACAGGAGTTCTTTTACGTGCCAGTAAATCTGCCGACACGAGGCTGACGTATTTGAGCACCTTCAAGTACCACCGAACAGAGCCAAGATCGAACCTGCAACGTTCGGGTCAGAAAGCCAGCGCGTCAACCGTCTGAGCCGCTCAGTCCGCCAAAATAGGAAAAGTAAAACAAGATACGCTGGTTGTTAATACACCCGAGTGAATTATGTGAATATACCTTTAATTATTGTGGTTTGGGAGACCGGCTCTTTGGCTGAATAGTCAGCATAGCGGCTTCCGGCTAATCAGAAAATCTCACGATACATTCCCGACCGGGAGGGGAATTTTAGGCGTGATTTGTTAATTCCTCAGCCTCAGAGATACGTTTTTCTGAATACACTGTGTCTTCATATAGACACAGCCCACCACACTGCCAGCCACGACAGTAGCACGTAGGGTATTTGAATATATCCCTCCACACAGAGTAGGGTTGACGTCAGGAAGAGCGTACGGTCGGTAACGAGGACCCAGTTCACATAGAGTATATACGACTCAAAGATCACCCAAGAGACCCCACGAGGATATGGGGAATGCGGCAGAAAGGAGAAGAAGAAAGAGGAGACGTGATTTGAAGAATACGAAGGAGTCCGCATCATAGCATGTAAAAGGTTATTATGTGGTTAGTAACTTTTTTTGCCGTGCTGAGTGACTCAGTCGGTTGAGGCGCTGGAGTTCTGATCCTAACTTGCCAGGTTCGATCCTGGCTCAGTCCGGTGGTATTTGAAGGTTCTCAAATACGTCAGCCTCGTGTCGGTAGATTTACTGGCATGTAAAAGAACTCCCGCGGGACTAAATTCCGGCACCTCAGCGTCCCCGAAAACCGTAAAGGTAGTTAGTGGGACCTAAAAACAATATTATCATTGATGATGATGATGCTTGTTGTTTTAAGGGACCTATCATCGCAGGTCATCGGCCCCTAGGATTATTATTATTATTATTATTATTATTATTATTATTATTATTATTATTATTATTATTATTATTATTATTATTAACATATTTCCTCTTAGGTTTCCTGGTGTTCGAACCATGGAAAGCTTTCGGATAATAAGAAAATGTAGTTTTTCATGACTACCGGCAACGTGAATATAGTCACGGGCCACCCAATATTACGTGCAATCCCATTCAGAGGGATATGATTTTTCATTTCCAAAAGTTCACATGCATTGACGGAAATTCAAACCATGGCGAGCAGCCAACGATCCTGTCACTAAATCACGCTTACCCCCACCTCCCACCGAAAGTTTTCTCATTTTTAGCAATTTTGCATTGAGAAACATGGCTTCTATGGTTTCCATCATGTGTTCCTCAACTTACCATTTCCTTGATGCTCTAACTCCCTTTCTCTTCTCAAATTCAGTAGGCCTATTCTACCTGCATAAGCCATTATCATTTGAATACAAAAAGCTTAATTTTCGGATTCCGTAACTTCCCTGACCATTCAGTCACATGACTTTGAGAAACACTGGAGTAAATGGAAAAAGAATATTCGAATAATTATAAACATTTACAGGGAACAGGAAGCAACAATGAGCGTTGGGAGGACATTAAAACCTGTGGTAATAACACGAGGAGTAACACACGATTACATACTTTCTCCGCTTCTGTTCAGTCTGTATTCTGAATAGATTTTCAAGGAAGCCCTAGAAGATGTTCAGCAAGGAGTCAAAAGTCAATGGAAATGTCAACAAGAATATTCGGTACGCTGACGGCACGGTAATGATAGCTGCAGGTTAGGAAAATCTTGAGTTTCTTGTAGATCGAGTGTGCCGCATGAATAAAATATAGGCTCGACCTCAATGCCAAGAAGACTAAATGGTTCTAAGACATTTCGTACCAGTTGATCGGTTCATTACCTGCGAAGTGTCTGCTAATGACTTTAAACTATTTAGGAGAGGACATTTCGTACCAGTTGAAAGAGTGGGAAGTACTGCGAAGTAAAAACGATTTCCTAATGAATGTATTGTCCACTACTGGCGCAGAAGCCCCCGCACGGTGTGACTACTACTCATGTTAACCTTTCGTCGGGCGCAACTGATCTGATTGACGCACGTGTTAATTCTTATCTCGTATTCGCCATTCGCGGGGACCTAGCTACTTCCACCTTTCAGTAGTTTCCAGTTTCCGCGTGACCTTCAAATGCATATCGTCCAGTTAATCAGAATTTTTTGTTTTACTTACTTGATAATGAAATAATGCAGTAATTTATAAATAATCACAGTAATGGTAATATTATCCATCCTTGTGGTCGTCAGGCACGTTGTGCCAGAATAGGACGAATATTTCTATTGTATTGTTTTGTTTCCGGATTTATACTAAAAAATCGACTTTCTTATGATAATATTCACGTAAACGTAAGTGATAAGTATAGTTTAAAGGGAAATTATTAAAATAATATACAGTCGATGTTTTCTTCAGCAAATGTTGCAAATTATTTTTGTTTCTAATTTCAAAAGTGTGTCTGTGAGGCTCATTACGCCCGCTGGCGTGGACATGAAATTCCACAATCCACAATCAAGTGGTACAGATTGTCCTTGCTTAAATATTTGGGGATTATTGGAAACCCGTTTGCAAGTAGTTAACAACCTAGGTGATACGAAATGTCATCAAAATCAAGTGGTACGGAATGTCCGTGGTACGAAATGTCCGGACACCGACTAAATATGTGGTCATCAGTCATCAGTAAGACACCTACACCTCCAGGGGTACTGACAGCAACAACCAAGTAATAGAATGGGTTCCCATTTATGCCGATTTAAGATTTCACACAAATGAACCCTCGATGATGAGTATGAAGTCAAATGTAAGGTCGAGAGAATAAGAACTGTCTTCATGAAGGTGAAACAGCTAATATGCAGCAATGACCTGAGACTAGTCCGGCTCCATGGCTAAATGGTTAGCGTGCTGGCCTTTGGTCAGAGGGGCCCCCTGTTCGATTACCGGCAGGGTCGGGAATTATTAACCATAATTGGTTAATTCCGTTGGCACGGGGGCTGGGTGTATGTGTCGTTTTAATCATCATTATTTTCATCCTCATCACGACGCGCTGGTCACCTACGGGCGTCAAATCAAAAGACCTGCATCTGGCGAGCCGAACTTGTCCTCGGACACTCCCGGCACTAAAAGCCATATGCCATTTCATTTTTCTTACCGGAGCCTAGACAAGAATGTTAGATGCTAAGTTATGTGTTTTTAACTATTCTATACGGCGTCGAAGTGCGGACTCTTATCTTCAGCTACAAAGAAAAAATCCAAGCTATTGATATGTGGGTGTATAGAAGGATTTTAAAGGTTTCGTGGAGTAACCGTATAACAAACGAGGAAGTTCTTCGTAGAATGGATTGCCAACTTTACCAGATCATAGAGGTTAAAACGAGGAAGGTGGAATATATCGGCTCATGCAAGCCATATTACAAGGGAGACTAGATTGTAAAAGAGGACCTGGCAGAAGAAAAACTTCCTGGTGGGCCAATCTGCGTGAATGGATCAATGTAATTCTGCCCAACTCTTCAGAACAGCAATGACTAAGCCAATGGTAGCTACGTCGACAGTCAACATCCGGAACGGATAAGGCAATCGAGGGAGATCAGTTCGCACTTAAACGTTTCGGTGACCGTTGCTCATTCCCTCTCAAGAATGCCCGTAGTTCATCAGCTGCCATCGGCTGATTGATGACTTCAAGCTCACAAGCCCCTTGAAGTACGAGAGCGAAGCAACTAAAATGAGTGTACCCAACTCACTTGTCACTCACTTGATCTGAAGCCCTCAGGCAACACACAAGATGAAACAGGAGGTAAGCAATTAAAGGCTCAAGATGCACTCCATCAGAGCTACATTATATTTTCCCACCCACAAGATCTGGAAGGTTGTAGCTGGGAACGGAAAGACGAGTAACACTTGAATTCCAAACCGATTCAGGGATGTCAAATATTAGTTTGTAGAATAAGTTCTTAGTATCTAAGTTTCTATATTTATTTTACATGAATAAAAATACAAAAATCCACCCACAGAATGAACACGTCGTACGAACGTTTATGATACTTGATTGACTTCTATAATTGACAGTTAAAGTAATTTAAACGGCCCTTATCACAAGTGGGTGCCTTCTTGTACGATTTGTTAAAAAAAGGATATGCCAAAGCTACATGAACTTGCTTTCGGGGGATAGTGGGTTCGAACCCAGATGTTGGCAGTCCTGAAGACAGTATTCCGTGGTTTCCCATTTTCATAGCAGGTAAATGCTGGGCACTGTCATATCCCATTGTCGCCGTACGACCTGTCAGTATCAGTGTGCCGTAAACATATTTAAAAATGTAAAATAATAATTATCCGTTTCGTGTATTTCCATTTGACAGTCCATTTTCCAACTGTAAAATGATACTAGCATTCTCAAATGGTGATGGGGTAGGCTATATGGAATCATTAGTACAATACTGTACTATTACAGAGAGAATCGATATCTCCCTCATGGCATAGAGCTAACTGAAGTTGTTATCCAGGATTGGGATAACCTGCCCTAAAACAGGTTGGATTCTTTGGTGCTGAGTATGCCTCAAGCATGCCTCAGGATCCGAGGTGGGCATATAGGGCATTGATCTGCCACACAGTGAACGACAATTTGGCATTCAAAACCCCACATTGCAAACTTTGTGCTTTTGTTGAGTGTCTATTGCTTAGCTGACTGATAGCTGCTTTTCTTTGCATATACCATTCGTAATGCACAATGCACATAAATGCACATAGCAAAATAAAAGATGCTATAACCAGAACATGCAAAACTTTCTTTCAACAATATAGAATGGAAAATTGATCAAGAATCAACCGGAAGAAAGGAAGAAATTAAGAAGCTATAATAGCTAAACGGCTCGTTAAATAAACAGCATGCATAGTGATACTTGTATACATTTTGCGAGAGGCACTATGTTATCCCTTGAGGATCTGGTGTTATGAATGCTGTGGACGAGCATCGAACTTAAAGTATCGTAGAGAGCCAATTACGTCGTAGTGCATATTTCGAGCGCTATTGAATCTTTGAGCCATGAATTCTCCGCACAATAGGCCTGTTTGATGAACAACTGCGATTGTCATGTAAACCTTTCCTTACCTCTAGTTCAAATTATGACAAACACATTAAGGAGGAAAGTGAAAAAAGAATATCTGGTGGTGTCTTATGTGAGTGTTTTACAAACGACAAGGACAATGGACTTATGTTACGATGAGTGTGGACTTCTCCGACGAAACAGTAGTCTTACGAAACTTTGTGCTGGGGAGACTTGGGAGTAACGAAACGAGATACTCGACTAATAAGTGGTATTTTCCGATCTGTCTGCGGAGAGATGGCGTGGAATGACATTAGTCGGCGAATAAGTTTGAGTTGATTTTTTGAAAGTAGGAAAGATAAGTACATAAAATTGGAATTCAAGAAGAAAAACTGGGAAAAATATGCATTTATAGGACGAGAAGTAAGGGATTGGAATAATGTATGAACACATTCGTCCATAAATTTCTAAGTTCTTTGAAAACATTTAAGAAAATGCTAGGTAAAAATTTGGTAGGAAATCTGTCTCCTGGGCGACAGCTGTAAATGCAGATTATTGATGATTGTTTGATTCTACCGATATTCATAGGAAATAATTATGATTTTCTAAGGGCACATGCGTTAAAATGAAGAGAAGGAAGGAAGGAAGGAAGGAAGGAAGGAAGGAAGGAAGGAAAAATGTATGTATGTATGTACTGGGTAGGGTTAAGACTAGAATATCCATTAATGGCATTGCCATGTGCAGGAGAAGAAAAACGGACAGTCCTTTCTCACGTACCACAGCAGGTACAAAAGCCAAAAGCTTACATTCCAGAGGAAACGGTAGACGTTCCTGCAATATGTGAGTGGCTTCAAGAATACATTCCTTGAATGAATAACAATGAATATGAATTCGTATTATTGTCCGACTCGTTGGCCGAATGGTCAGCGTACTGGCTTTCGGTTCAGAGGGTCCCGTGTTCGATTCACGGCCGGGTCCGGGATTTTAATTTCTGATTAATTCTTCTGGCTCGGGGATTGGGTGTTTGGGTCCGTCCCAACACTCTCCACTTCATACTCACACAACACACTACACTACCAACCACCACAGAAACACAAAATAGTGATAATAGTGATTACATCCAATCAATCAATACTGATGATGATGATGATGATGATGCTTGTTGTTTTAAGGGGCCTAACATCGAAGGTCATCGGCCCCTATCAATCAATACTGATCTGCATTTAGGGCAGTCGCCCAGGTGGCAGATTCCCTATCTGTTGTTTTCCTAGCCTTTTCCTAAATGATTTCAAAGAAATTGGAAATTTATTGAACATCTCCCTTGGTAAGTTATTCCAATCCCTAACTCCCCTTCCTATAAATGAATATTTGACCCAGTTTGTCCTCTTGAATTCCAACTTTATCTTCATATTGTGATCTTTCCTACTTTTATAAACGCCACTCAAACTTATTCGTCTACTAATGCCATTCCACGCCATCTCTCCGCTGACAGCTCGGAACATACCACTTAATCGAGCAGCTCTCCTCCTTTCTCTCAATTCTACCTAGCCCAAACTTTGCAACATTTTTGTAACGCTACTCTTTTGTTGGAAATCACCCAGAACAAATCGAGCTGCTTTTCTTCCCTCCATTGGTTGCCGTCAGAAAGGGCATACGGCCGTAAAACAGGGCCAAATTCACATGTGCGACGCAGTTCGCACCCGCGACCCCACAGGTGTGGGAAAAGTGGTAGGAAAAGAGGAAGGAGATAAATTCGTATGATTATATTACATTATACTTATAATCTACAATCGGCTGAATGGTCAGCGTAGTCACCTAAGGGTCTCAGGTTCCATTCTCGGCCGAGTCAGGGAGTTTAGTCTTAAATTCCCTTGGCTCGGGGACTGGGTGTTTTTTCTGTTCTTAACATCCCTGAATCTCATACGTCACACTATATTTTTTTACAAGTTGCTTTACGTCGCGCCAACTCAGACAGGTCTTATGGCGACGATGGGACGGGAAGAGGCTAAGGGATTATTATTATTATGTAATTATTATTACAATATTTAGTCATGACAGATTTAAAGACTATATTAGAGTCCTTATTTTCTGCTTGCTTGATGGATTGACCGATTGGGATCCGGAAATGTCCCTTGAGTTAATCATCTAAGAAAATGGCGCGTCATTTGTTGCATCAATGAATTCTAAGTCGGACATGACTGCCAAGTGACAATGCCACTGGCTTCTAAAGACGTTTGCAGTTCAAATCCCAACCAAGCCGTGAAGGATTTTTGAAATGGAAAATCATATCCCTCTGGTTCGGACGTAACATTGGAGGTCTCGTGGCTATGACGACTATATAAAAAGCGTAAAAATTCAAGCTTCTTTACTTTTAACTAATAGTAACTACAGCTGACAATCCTTGAAAAGGCGAGGTCAGTTTTTATTATAGAAATTTACGCAATTTCTGTTGTTAGTATTTATTTGATGAAGCGATGATTACGTGTGGCCTGGTACAGGTTTTTCTACTTGACGCCCATGGGCCACTTGCGCCTGAGTGTGATGTGATAACAATAATGAGGTAGGGAGAAAGTGAAACCTGGTTGTCGTCACGTAGTCTACTCCTGTCGAATTGCGCCAAGGGTTCTGCTTAAGGCTTAACATCCGCATTCGACGGACGAATCCCCATGACCCGCGTATGTCCTCATTCCATGTGAACAATTTGGAGAGGTTTTCCATTGAACGCATGCTTTTGCCACACAATCTAGTGAGAAAAAGTAGTATACAGCAACCTCTAATACACTGACACCCAACATTCTGATACTGACTTTCCTTCACCAACGGGACTAAAACCAGCTGACTACGACGTCACACCTTAAAGATCTGTTGCCTTAACGATCATAGTCACAAGATTATTTGATGAAGTGATTCTCAGTTCTCTACTTTTCCTTTGAGGACGTCTATGCATGTTTTATAGGCTCATCAACTTTGTCCTTGTATCCAATTCGTCTATTAAAAAGCATGTAATATACGTATACACCACATATTTTGCACTAGTTATTTTTAAATAGAGGAATTAAACATATTATACACACTCACACACTAATAAACTGCCGTCTTGGACAAAACACTGCTACGAAGAAGAAGACGACTGCTCCATTAGCATGTCAACCGATTACCAACACAACAGTTCGGCTCCATGACTAAATGCTTAGCGTGCTGGCCTTTGGCCACAGGGGACCCGGGTTCGATTCCCGGCAGTGTTGAGAATTTTAATCATAATTGGTTAATTCCACTGGCCCGGGGACTGGGTGTATGTGTCGTCTTCATCCTCATCACGACGCGCAGGTCGCCTACGGAAGTCAAATAAAAAGACCTGCATCTGGCGAGCCGAACATGTCCTCGGACACTCCCGGCACTAAAAGCCATACACCATTTCATTTTACCAACACAACAGAATCACAACGTGGGTTCACACACTCGGCTAACGACTTCCACTACAAGTCTCGCTAAACAACTCAACTCCAACTCCCAAGACTGCCTCTTTATACACAATGCCTGGCCAGGCTTCTAGAAGAGTATGACACAACATGTTTTCTCGTAATTTCTAATAAAGTCTCGAATAGCCTATTTACAATGAAAGGAATTATATTTTGTTATTTTTATCATTCTTTCCTTGTTTCCGTTTCATGTTCTGCTTAAGGACGACACACACACCCAGTCCCCGAGCCAGCGGAAATAACCAATTACGGTTAAAATCCCAGACCCGGCCGGGAATCGAACCCGGGGCTTCTTGAACCAAATGCCAGCACGCTAACAATTCAGCCATGGAGCCGGACATTCATTCGAGGCAATGGATTCGCTTGTCAGCAGGTCGGAGGTGGTTGTGTCATCGTTTGAGGCCGCTCACAGTATGAAAGGGGACTCTGCTACGTCTGATACGTCCCTCACTAACGAACGATACAGAGCATGTCCGAGTATGTCTACCCTTAGCACACTGCACAAGACGTGTATGTAGAGTAAGGCAACGCGCCGTCAAGTCGCTTCCGAATTGTGGTTAACTGGTTCCATGGACATGAGGATGCTCTGTGTTGTCCCTAATGACGCCCAATCTCAGTCCTATCGAGCACATTCAGGATGTTGTCGAGAGATATGCGCGCACCGTTGACCCTGCTCCGAACAATCTCTGTGCACTCCATGAGGCTGAGCAGTAGTCATGGAACAGTAAGACTTCTCGTGCTTCCGGTGTCTTGTGGAGTCAGTATCATGCCACATCACCATCATCAACAGGGTGAAATGGGATGCTGCACGCAACTCCAGAGCAAAATGTAGCTTCCATCGAAGTTCCAGTCTTATTTATGGCTGTGAGAGTATGGAGCTGCCGAGGTATGGGTGAACTAAGCACGACTTGACAGTATGTAGGCTAAGTGACCGAGGCATGAGCGATCCTTGTAACGCCATTCCTTATGCAGCCGGTCTCTGTAATGAATGGTGTGAAAAGGTCACTGCCAGGATCGCTTCGGTGTGGTCTAATCATATGAAAGGTGTTACTCATACTCATACGGTCAGTCATATTGGCCCATAGAGGAAAGCAACGGCAAACTCACTCCTTATCTTGCCTGGTATGCCTCATGTTAGCGCCGCAATCGGTTTTGCAGTTTCCCATAACCAAGTAACATCCGGTGGTAGTGCTGTATGAGGATCCAATCAGCCTCTGGACTAATAACCTAACATATATTCTTCAATGATTCTATCACTACAGCGATGATGATCGGTATGTACAAGGTTTACATGCAAACCTCACGAAGTGACCCTTAAACGAACAAACATATTGTGATGGATTTCAGAAGAAAGAAGTGAAGAAGTAATATTGTAAAATTATATGTGTTATTGGGTCTAGATATATTTCTACGAAACATGATTTGATTTGATGGCAAACCTAATTGTGAAGAAAAACCCATGCTATTATGATTTGCAGGCACAGTTGGTATAAACATTGTAGTGTGTAGTACTCAGAGCTTGTACAATGAGTGCCCTAAATTACATAATTTGCTATAATTGATCTATTAAAATCGCCCACAGATTGCTATGAAGCCTGCTTATTTTCCAAGGTCGGATCCTACCTGTGCGTGCGAGGATGCGTGCCTTTGTTCTGTTGTGTCCTTGCACGATTCGACCAACCCCGAGGCCCGCCGTTAGCTCTCCGTACTCTCCCACAAGTCGAAAAAATCCTTGTACGCGTTCCTGAGTTCTATGAAGCATACCTCCACAAGTGTTGCTTTTGGCTACAGCAGATGAGTTCATTGTCGCAATGAGGCCACGTTTAAGGAGCGCTGCTTTAGATAGAAATACCTTGTCGGTCTTGGTTCTCAAACCTGCTGCTGCTGCTCCTCCGTGTAGAGGCATCATGGTCAACAAACCGGAGAACTTATGACAAGAACTATCTGTTGAAAATGACCTGAGTGGTTATGATATTAGTGCTTGTGATATGACCTGCATGCCACCAGCGTGAGGCGTACACAAAGCTCTCGCTTTATGCCTTGTACAGACGGAGACATTTCTTGCACCAGAACTGGCGCAAGAACATGATGTTCAGGCTGGCAGTAAATGTTTAACCAATCCCTACAAGGAAGGGACTTGCTGAAATAACATTAAGTCTCAAAATTAATGTAATAAGCATACCAGAAAAAAAAAACTCTGGTAAAAATTGCATGCGCATTGAGTAATGTTAGACCTTCAACTACCAGTGGCATTATGACGAAAATGAAAAGTTCACGTACTTTGTTTGTGGCTGAACTGAACAAGATAAAAAAGTGGAACAAGAGTGGAGCAGGTTCAAGGAAAATAAGTAAGCCCACAATTTGGTATTATGAAAAGCTGCATTTTCTAACAGAGCATGTTCTGCCAAAATGAAGAACTTGTATTGCAGAAGTGAGTTTGCTGTCAGATTCTGATGACATAGTGATGGTAAGGAAACTGTTCTATCTCAAAAAGTAGACTTTCACGACCACTAAATTAGGTAATTTCATGCTGGGGATTACGTGTCAACGTATATATAATTATAACACCAACATACAATTACGTCAGAACCATTGGATAGTGTTAAATAATTTATTAATGTTATGAGGGTAAAAGACGTACATAAAAGTCAGGGAACCCAGTCTTTAAAGCACGAATGTTTCGCCCCAGTACGGCTTCAGATCATCAGTTGAACACATCACCTCTCCAAGACACTGGCCGATTAGTACGCTGGTAGCGACACCACAGCGAGTTATCCTGTGATTAACCACAAATGCACTGACGACGTACTAGAAGACATAAGGAATCAATGTCCTCTGTCCTCAGTTCATCGCTCAAGAAGTTACTTAATTCATGTCCACCTTCGTCTCGCCGAAATATCCACGAATTTGTCTACTATCAGCTATTCAACCGCCGTAATTTTCTTATCCGGTGGCGTCGCAAAATTATCCCAGAAGTAATCGCCTCGATATAACTGTCAGCCATTTTCCTGACAGAATGTGTACCATTTAAGGCACCGTGTGTTCATGTGCTACCGGCAGAAGTCATACCAGTACATTATACAATAAATGGTAACAACAGATTGCGCCAGTTATGACGCAAGAAATGTCTCCGTCTGTACAGGGCCTAAGGTGCAGAGTTAGCACGATGAGTAGTGCAGGGCAGGGAATCTGAATTGTGTTACGAATGAAGAAACATAACAATAAATTTTAAATAACCCACTCACTTTGTCAGGCATATTAAACATATTAAAAAATGAGAAACACTTGTCATTACATACATTTTGCGAAATACCCACGTGAATGATGAAAAATACAGAGGTGTGAATATTATTAGATTCTAAGGAGAAGACAAAAAATTAACTGTCTTAGTTTTAGTTTTTTCCCTCGCTTGTCTTTCTAATTTTTTCCATGGAACTCCGTATCTTTCGGTCAAATATTCACCCGACTTACTAAACTTTGTGAAATACCGTATTATTCGAATTTTTTAAATATTGCATTATGATTAAATATTTCTGTTTGGTCCATTGATAATCCTACAACTTCAGTTTCCAAGAGCTTTAATAGTAAACAGTACAAAGCACAGCGAATTACCAGAGCTGAAGTAACGCAAAATATCACAGAACCACTTCATGTAATTCCATTTTATCTAATTGCATTCAAAAGAGAAATTGAAAATCCTCAACGCTGGAATTTAATATTGATAGAGGAGTCTGTAGACTGTCCGACTCCTTGGCTGAGTGGTGAGCGTTGAGGCCTTCGGTTCTGAGAATCCCGGGCTCGATTCCCGGCTCGGGGACTGGGTATTTGTGCCTGTCCCAACACTCTCCTCTTCATATTCACACCACACTAATAACCACCACAGAAACTCGCAATAGTGATTACATCCTTCCCTCAGGAAGGGCATTCGGCCGTAAAACAGGGCCAAGTTCACTTGTGTGACACAGTTCGCACCCGCGACCCCACACATGTGGGAAGAGCGGTAGAAGAAGAAGAAGAGGTCTGTCGACTATAATAACATCACTAATGTAATTGAGCGAAAATCTAAGTTGCCTCCTATAATTTACTTTAAACAGTCAAGTAAAATGTAAAGGAACTGCACTGCACCACAAATATATTTTTATGGGCAGGCAAGTAATATATAACGCGGCATTGGAAATAAGAAAAAAATAGTGTTGAGTCAAATAATTTTCACACCTCTGTAGCCTAAATATCTTTCGATAAACAACTATTCGTCCTTCCTCAGTGTTTATGTCACGTAATTTAACGTACTACAAACTTTAAAACCGAAAGATAGACTTGTTACGTTTTTCAGTAGATCACATCTCATTCTTTTCTCGAAAACGTCATAAATATGATAAAGTATTTACTATTATAAATTATTTGCTATTGGTTTAACGTCACACCGACTCAAACTGGCCTTATAACGACGATGGGATAGAACAGGGCTATTACTGGGAAGGAAGCAACCGTGGCCTTAATTAAGGTACAGCACTAGCACTTGCCTGGTGTGAAAATGGGAAACCAAGAAAAAATACATTTTTAGGTCTACTAGCGGCGGAGTTCGAACCAATAATCTCCCGAATCCAAGCTGATAGTTACGCGACACAAGCCGCTCAGCCAGTTCACTCAGTCTCTAAATTATTTACTGAATGTTTGTAAAGCATTTTGACCACTGCTTCACGTTCTATGTTTGGAGTCATTATGTACTGAAGTAACACAACAGTTTTCTTATTGTCATCAGATATGCAGCTGTTTCGACGAAATCGGTGCATGTTTGCATGTTTAAATACACTTTTATGTCCGCCTCTGCGGTGTAATGGTTAGTGTGATTAGCTGCCACCCCCGGAAGCCCGAGTTAGATTCCCGGCTCTGCCACGAAATTTGAAAAGTGGTACGAGGGGTGGAACGGGGTCCACTCAGCCTCGGGAGGTTAACTGAGTAGAGGGGGATTCGATTCCCTCCTCAGCCATCCTCGAAGTGGTTTTCCGTGGTTTCCCACTACTCCTCCAGGCAAATGCAGGGATGGTACCTAACTTAAGGTCGCGGCCGCTTCCTTCCCTCTTCCTTGTCTATCCCTTCCAATCTTTCCATCCCCCGAGAAGGCCCCTGTTCAGCATAGCAGGTGAGGCCGCCTGGGCGAGGTACTGAGCATTCTCTCCAGTTGTATCCCTCGACCCAAAGTTTCACGCTCCAGGACACTGCCCTTGAAGCGGTAGAGGTGGGATCCCTCGGTGAGTCTGAGGGAAAAAACCAACCCTGGAAGGTAAACCGATTAAGAAGAAGAAGAGTGCATGTTTATGTTTGTGTTTGCAGTATATTAACAGAGAATTCTACATTGTATTTTGTTAAGCATGATCACTTTGAATTTGTAGGTCTAATAGCTGCAAGCTTATATTCTCTCCAATATGTATTTATACTTTTATTTTACGTCGCAGCGACACAGATTAGGTCCTGTACTGACGATGGTTTTAGGAAAGGGCTAGAAGAAGGAAGGAAGCGGCCTTGGCCTTAATTTAGGTACAGCCCCGACGTTTACCTGGTGTGAAAATCAGAAACCATGGACAACCATCTTCAGAGCTGCCGACAGTGGGGCTGAAACCCACAATCCCCCGAATGCAAACTCACAGCTACGCATGGTTAACTCGCTCGGGAGCTTGTATTCTAAAGATGGAGTGCTCCAACTCCACCGTCGGCAGTACTTGGTGTCTCATTTTCCGAAAACTTATCTGTGTTACGTGCAACAATAAGCAGCCAGTACAACGAAAAACATTAATGCAAAAATTTCTACAGTGTGGGACAGCGTAATGTGGGCTTGGCTTTTTAAAAAGGAAGCTAAATAAATTATGTTACTTCTATTTATAGTTTTTTCCTGTCTATGTATCTATTTTAGGTTCGTTAGTATTATCTTAATATTTGTCCGAAGCATTGGCTGAATGGTCAGCGTTGAGGCCTTCGGTTCAGAGGGTCCCGGGTTCGATTCCCGGCCGGGTCGGGGATTTCAATCGCCTCTGATTAATTCTTCTGGCTTGGGGACTGGGTGTTTGTGTGTGTCCCAACACTTTCCTCTTCATATTCACACACTACACTACCAACCCCCACAGAAACACGCAATAGTGATTACATCCCTCCAAACAGGATTGGAGTCAGGAAGGGCATCCGGCCGTAAAACAGGCCCAAATCCACACGTGCTACACCATTCGCATCCACGACCCCACACGTGCGGGAAACAGCGGTAGAAAAAGAAGAAGAAGAATAATTTCCTAAAATCATTTCACTTATAGCAAAGAACTTGGTTATGTTTATATGCCCCATATGTTGCACTAGTGCGGGAAACACAGATTTCAGTTGAGCACGATCATTAGGAATTCTAAACACTTTTTCACAAAAGCACCATACTGTAAATCGGTTAATTCCAATAGAATCTCGCTATTCCTAGGGAAAATGAACTGTTAATTTCATCGAGATTTCGGTGCAGGACCTGCAATGCATGCGACCCGGATCATACGGGGCCCGCAGACTCCTCGCAAACAAATAAAAATAATATACCCTACCCTAATGTCACTCTGCACTATTTTTAAAAATTTGTTCGTAGAGGTATTCCCACTTGGTTACATCTAGCAGCAGTGTAACACAACATCATAGCTGCAATCAATCAATCAATCAATCAATCAATCAATCAATCAATCAATCAATCAATCAATCAATCAATCAATCAATCAATCAATCAATCAATCCTGATCTGCATTTTGGGCAGTTGCCCACTTAGCAGATCCCCTATATGTTGTTTTCCTAGTCTTTTCTTAAATGATTGCAAGGACATTGGAAATTTATTGAACATCTCCATTGGTAAGTTATTCCAATCCCTAACGCCCCTTCCTACAAACGAATATTTGCCCCAATTTGTCTTCTTGAATTCCAGCTTTATCTTCATATTGTGACCTTTCCTACTTTTAAAGACACCACTGAAACTTATTCGTCTACTGATGTCATTCCACGCCATCTCTCCACTGACAGCTCGGAACATACCACTTAGTCGAGCAGCTCGTCTACTTTTTCCCAAGTCTTCCCAGCCCCAACTTTGCAACATTTTTGTAACGCTACTCTTTTGTCGGAAATCACTCAGAACAAATCGAGCTGCTTTTCTTTGGATTTTTTCCAGTTCTTGAAACAAGTAATCCTGACGAGGGTCCCATACACTGGAACCATATTCTAGTTGGGGTCTTACCAGAGACTTATATGCCCTCTCCTTTACTACAACCCCTAAATACCCTCATAACCATGTGCAGAGATCTGTACCCTTTATTAACAATCATATTTGTGTGATTAGCCCAATGAAGATCTTTCCTTATATTACACCTAGGTACTTAAAATGATTCCCAAAAGGAACTTTCACCCCACCAACGCAGTAATTGAGACTGAGAGGACTTTTCCAATTTTTGAAGCTCACAAGCTGACTTTTAACCCCGTTTTTCATCATACCATTGCCTGCTGTCCACCTCACAACACTATCGAGGTCATTTTGCAATTGCTCATTATCTTGTAACACGTTGTTCCGCTTGGCACGCAATGGGCTGTTTACCCTGCCGTTGATGGCGCGCTGTTAGGTCCTAGACTACTGTGGCGATCGAGGAAAGGACGTCAAATGGTTGAATAAGTAGCATTAAATAGATGAAAACAAATATGAATTAATTAAGAAAAATATACTTAGTTCAGTTTTTGTTCGTATAAATCATCGTTCTATTCTGTTCCTGTTCCTATTCTATTGTAAGTTACTGATATAAATATTTTAGTACTGAAAGCACTGTAAACATGTTCCTGAGTCGCTGACTATATTTACAAACATATAAATCTGCATTTAACTTGAAAAATCTGAATATCTGCATTTAAAATGGAAATTATGAAAATTAACATTCATTAAATAAAATACACACTCGTCGAACCCTGTACTCACACTTACTTGTTACCTGCTTGCTTACACATACGTTATTTGAAGGGCGCCAGCTGTCACCCAGTACAGCAATAATAGAATGAGACTCTTGACTATCTCTAGGGTGTGGGGTAATAAGCTTACTTTTGACAACATACCATATAAGTTCTGGGAAAAGGAGATTGGCGTTCGGTTTCCCCATTAATTTTGAGGTTAAGATATATTACTGTCAATGAAATGAAACTATGAATTCGTTTGATAGAACAATATATATTCTTTAAATAATACATAAAAAATAGTGAGTCTTGTTGCGATAAAACAGATGAGAATATGAAATTATGACATTACAACTGAAAGAAACTAGGCATTAATTTGAATTCTTCTTGACCGGACATTTAACAATTTATACGAAATATTTCCCTCACTGATTCACTTGACTGTACCTTCAACACTTTTAATGTAATTACGACGTATTCCTTTGATCTGGTGTTTACTGTAGATGTGTCACGCCTAACTTGGTGATACATCCTTGTGACTGCTTCTTCTCCATATCATCTGACTTCTTTGTAAGTCAATAGGTCCAGGGTTGCCCTCTCTGACTTCATGGTAAGCCCTTGCGTCCGTGTCTTCCACTAAGTGACGGACCAACCATTTGGTCTCACTCTCTCAATGACCAATAACGGCTCACTGAGTCTTCACCATCTCTCGTTCACACTGGTTGACTGACCAACTAAGGCCTCTTGATCTAGTAGACTACTTCACTGTACTGCATCCGTATAACTAATGACTGACGCTACAATATGCACCCACCTTATATAGACGTTGGTTGACACCGCTACGTAATCTCCAGAAATAACAATGACATACTCCCACCTACGCGACAGATATTACATACAGTGGTGAAATAGCCCGGAGGCGGCTAACTCCGTGAGCGCATATTCTAAATAAATACGATGACATAGCCATGGCGCGGCGATGACTTGGCAGAATCGCCACTAATCTTGCACAATGTCCCAACGTCACACCCAATCTCTGATATATACAACAATTCTCACTGTACAGGTATTGAGTGTTATATTACACATACGTATATATGCATACATCTAAGTACAATCTTGCAAGCAACAGGCAATTGCAAAATCGAATTAAATAAGACTGATAATTACAATAATAGTAACAATATCACAGATAACATAATAATAATACTGACATAATAATAATAATAATAATAATAATAATAATAATAATAATAATAATACAGATAAAATAATAAAATAATAAAAATACAGATATTATCTTGTAACGGGATTTGAACCGTTACAGCACGAGGACATGAAAGTAAGTTCCTCAATGAAACCGCGCACTATATGAGCCAGATCAGAGGCTGATTTTGTAAGTTGACAGAGAAAATAATTGCGGATAATTCAAAGCGAATCGTTGATTGTTATTGTGTATATTAGCTTGGGAACATACGATAACGAGTTTTTCTTTTCCGCTATTCTTTTACGTCACATCAACAGATAGGTCTTTTAGTGAAGATATGATAGGAAACGAAGGGACCGTGGTCCCAATATTTGTCTGCTGTGATGATGATGGTATCCAATTATGCTCAAGTGTTGAAAACGCTCCGGTATGAAGCAGCCACTGACTGTAATGAAGTCTTCAAACTGGGTTTCCACAGGACAGTTTGGACAGTGAAATAGATGCTCAAGATCTTGAGTTGCACCGCAGCTGCAGTCGGCATTGTGTGTATAACCGCAGCATTTGAGTGTAGCCTTGGTTCTAGGTACTTCAGTTTTTATCCTATTCAGGGTCTTCCAGGCAATCCAAGATTGCGAAGTATATGCTGGTTCCTTCTGTTGACCGATTCCAACTGTTGCTGCCAATATTGATATCTAAGAACACTTGGTGTGTCTGGTGCGGTGTTATTAATGAAACTCCTCCGTGATCTGAGACGCTGCTTTACTACTTCTTGATCATAGGGAGGATGACAGTTGTCCACCTCTTGTTTGAGTTTCTCAGTTTCAGCTATTACATACCGTCCGATTGAAGGTGGAAGAGCTATGCCACGAGTGTGGTATAGCTTTTCGATGTTTTGGTTTGTGGCAGCCAGAAACTGCACGAAACGTGTCGTTCAAAGCAATATTCACTTTCTTGGAATGGACAAAGTTGGGGACAATAATACTCAGCTGCAGAGAAAGGTAGTGCCAGAGAGAATTCGTACAGTTCCTGGATGTGCTCCCCAGCTTGGCCCCGTCAACATGCGTATTAGATTATTCCTGGCTCTGACCTTCATACTGACAAATGTGACAATGTGCTCTAAAAGTAAGAGGCCGATCACACTGAACTCCAAAGTATTTGACAACAGGGTGAATTCTAGCTGCCTTCCTTCCCAACTGATGTTAAGTTTGTGATTAGCAGCACGATTACGCAGATAGAAGTGTGTAACTAACCTGTCTTTTCCTAGGATTCAGTTTAAGGTAGTTGGTCCTGTAACGTCTGGCGTGAAAATGGGGAAGCCACGGAGAACCATCTTGAGGGCTGCCGACCGTGGGGTTCGAAACCACTATCTCCCGAATACAAGCTGATAGCCATGTGGCTCAAACCACGCAGTCAATTCACAAGGAAGTCACGATTTGAATGTGTGTAAGATTTGTTAATGATAACTTGTGTTAGTGTGGTTTCTTATCTTGGCACTGTAGAAGAAGAAGAAGAAGAAGAAGAAGATGATGATGATGATGGTGATGATGATGATGATTAGCTTCGTCGTGTAAAGGTTGACTGCCTTCCTCTTATGCAGAGGTCCCAGGTTTGATTCCCTGTCAGTCTAAGGATTTTCATTTTGCACTGAGGACTGGAACGGGCTTCACTCAGCCTCGTATGACAAAAGGCTCTCTGTTGTGAGAGGTAACGGGCCCGGCGGAGAGAGCCAAGCAGTACGGCGGAGGATATCGTTACGCTGACCATTTAGCGCTCCATTATCTGCAGGCGATCTGACTTGGCAACAGTCATTTTGGCAGACAAGGTCCTAAAGATCTGCTGCGCCACGGATTTGTTTCTCTTTTGATTCTGCAACAGAGACATTGTATTATTACAATACACTTCTTCAAAATAGTCTGCAGAATGCGAGCAGCGATCATAACTCTATAAACGATATAGCTCTATCTTCTCAACATGGCATCATGAGCGGTTGCACGGCCTCTGAGTCTGACTAAATAGTGCCATAGACTTCCCACGCAACTGTACGTAGAGCTATAACACCGGATGTAAACTGCGCGCAGTTCTTGCATTGACTGTCTGCAATAATGTCTCAAACGGGTTATAATTTTCTGGCCACGCATTTTTTATTACTGCCATATTTCTGTTCGCGTGGTTGCCTATTTCCTGGTATTTAATTGTCCACAAGCCTGGAGAAGGGCAGAGAAGGAAGGGGAATGTGGTGTAGCGACAAGATCGAGAATATGGAACAAGGTGGAAGGGAAGTGCTGACAGATGACCAGTATATTATTTCACTGAGTAGAATACATAAAGGTATTGAAATGAACTGTTAGGAATGTGGTTCAGAACACGGAGCAATGCTGTCAGTAGGAATAAAGATACCTAAAAGAATATCTGTGTTTTCATTATGATTCTAGATCCCGTTTTCAAACACTGAGCTTGTACAGAGCGCAAGTTCGTGACGTAATACCACAGCTCGCCTAGTACTGGCTTTCAGCCGTACTTCACCGGCATTACCAGTACGTCATGCTCTGAGGATGAAATATTCTAAATTAACTTAAGCATATTGCAATCGGGCCGGGCTACGTGGCTCACGACAGCCTGTAGAGGCACTGGCCTTCCAAGTCCAAGTTGGTGGGTTCGATCCCGACTCAGTCCGGTGTTATTTCAAGGTATTCGGACACGTCACCTTCTCCGAAAAAGTAGATAAAGGGACATAAAACCAATTATTATTATTATTATTATTATTATTATTCTTGTTATTATTATTATTATTATTATTATTATTATTATTATTATTATTATTATTATTATTATTATTATTATTATTATTATTTGTTTCAAGCGGTTGAAGTCGTACAAACATATAAGGCGACGCTGTGAGTAAAAAGCCAGGACTGACCTGGTGTGAAAAGGGGACCCAATGAAAAACTATCTTCAGGCCTGCTGGCAGTGGGATTCGAACCCACCATCTCCCGAACGCAAGCTTACAGCTGCATGACACGTACCGCGTAGTCAACTCGTTCAGTCCTTTTATTTGTAGGAGGTAGACAGTCCGAAACTTCTTTGCTGTTGCCCAGGCCACTTCCTGTCAAGCCACAACAAATGTACTTGATAGGTTGAAATTCCTCCTTCGCCCAACCACTCCCCTACCACGCCAGTACCAGTCGGAGAACGAACTCCCGCCAATTCTCATTAAATTATTGAGTTGTTCGGAAAGTTCAGAATGTTTTTTGACAGGAGTATATTTGTGCGTTCTGTAGTTAGCCGCACCGTTGGAAAGCACATGGCATTAAGTTACAACCTCTGCAAGGCGTCACTTGATTGCACACCTTTATAAGCTCTTTTCCTTGATGTTGTATTCTACAATTAAAACACAATATTATAATTTGACGAATTGTTTTTATAATTTACCTGGGGCAAGAAAATAATTGCTTGACAGTATTGAAACATGTAACCTCCCACCTCCTTGACGTAAGACTATATTGTCAGTATTCAAATATGCAATGCTTCCCAAGGGCTTCATTTCGTCTTAATTATTTTGGCTCTAATACTATTTTGGACCTTTCATTTTAGTCTCTAGATAATTTCGTGTGCAATAACAAAAATGTTATTGTTCTTACGTCCCACTAACTAATTTTACAGTTTCAGAGACGCAAATGTGCTGGAATTTCGTCCCTCAGGAGTTCTTTTACGTGCCATTAAATCTACCGACGGGGGGCTGAACACCTTCAAAATACCACCGGACTAAACTGAGATCGAACTCGTCCACTTGAGCTCAATAATTTTCTTTGTAAGCACTTGTATTTTTTTGGTTTTGTTTCAGTCTAACAAGTGATTCTCCTCATACTGTTCACTCTTTTATCACGTATGGGTCGATTAGAAGGCCCAAATTTGTCAGCATGCCTCAGTAAAGTTGCGATCATTTGGACAGTGTTCCTATTGAGTTTCAAATATGAATGGTATGTATTGCCATGTGATGCCATTATTATCAAGGCGATAACATTTCTAAGACACGTTATGACATTGGAAAGAAACCTAAGAGCACTAAAAGTCAGATAGGAAATAAAAAATGAACAGTTAGAACATTTCGATTATCTAGGGATTGCATTCTCCAGGGATTGCAGTAAAAACGAGGAAAACGGAATCAAAGAGTAGCGAAGCTAACAAAATGAGACCGCATGATCAACAGTGTTATGCAAAAACGGAAATTAATTTCCATACCAAATTATTCTTTCATCATTCTTTGAGTGAAAACTGAGTAGACATCAGTTATGATATGCGTATTTTCGAGGTTATAGACGTAAAGTAACGAGATGAGAAGCAATCCAACTCAAGTATGTAATGTACAGAAAACAACAAAGTTCAACCCGGAAAAAACCCTAAATTATTCTACACACCGTGGAAGCTTCCCCTCTAGGATAATCCAATTCAACTTAGTGCCGATCCCAAGTCTGGATGAATGTGCGGGGAAATGCCTCGTTGCTTAGTCTTATGGGACGCACTGATGTCGAGTAAGTGTGATCATTCAAATTCAAGTATAACTTTAGGTAGAAGATTATCCTTCTATGGAACAAGAACATCCTACCGCTAAACTGGATTAATAATGCGAGTGCTAGGTACCTGAAACGAAGTTATCGCGGTTAAGATGCGGTAAAGTTGACGGTTGAGTCCCTAATCCCCTCTGTTAGGGATTGGGCGTGGGGCTTATAACTTGCCATTGGATTTATCTGAGAAGGATAGGGGGTGAAACGTCGGAGAATAGTAACGATGGACCGAGTAGAATAAGCATCAGTTGTGATGAAAGAAAAGCCTTGAGTATGTGAGTTCTGGCTATATGGTAAAGAAAGAGGAGAGAGGAGGCCGATAGGAGGTAACTTGCAATAAATATGTAAAGACTAAGTTAGGCATGAATACGTTGATCAAGCTGTGCGCAAGAGCAGACTTCAGCAGTGGGGCCATCGGAGGCCAATACTCGACGACAGGTTCATGTAGAATTTGTGGAAAAGGAAATTTTAAACAGAAATGTAGAAAATGAATAATAGTTTAAGGATAGGAAATAAAAACTCAGATAAGCGGATTATATTGGCATTTTACTCGGGTCTGCAGAGGATCTGAAGAAATCATTAAATAGTATTTACACAGACATGCAGAAGTAGTACAATATGATAAGTGTAAAACATAGGTAATGGAATGTAGTCGAATAAAATCAAGTGATGCAGGAATATTAGATTAGGGAATAAAAACTTAAAAGAAATGGAGGGATATTATTCCTTGGGCAGCAGGATACCCAATGATAGCACAAAAGTATACTAAAAGCTACAAGAGCCTTCTACAAAAAAGAATAAGAAAGAAAGCGTCAATTCAAGCAGCAAAAGAGAACAAAAGAATGCTAAAGGTGAGAAGGTTAGATAGCGGACCACAAATGAAGAGGTACTAAAGGAAGTTGGTGATAATGGAACGATTAGGCAAAGTTTAATTAGAAGAAGAGATAGATTGATAGGACGCACATTAAGACCCCAGGGCTTGTTTTGTTGGTTTCAGAGGGGTACGAATAGTAATGAAGACCAAATAATATGAATATGATAAACAGATTAAAGTAGATGTAGACGTGAAAAGGTTAACTCAGGATAGTGTGGCATGGAGTGCTCAATATAGCCAGTCAACCACAGATTGGGAGAATAATGGACTGAGGAGATGAGGACAAGCAAGCCACACGGACACATCAAAGGCGCTCGGTGGATCTTGTATTGAATGATTTCGAGATAAGGAGTTGGAAAGCGCAAGACGATACAGTTCAAGCTGCAAACACAGAAGTAAGGTGGCATTTCTTCCATTAACAGAGTAATCCAGAATGAACTCTGAGAGGTATTACAATCCATATAGGAAATGATAGTATACATTTATGTATTGAAATGTTATTTATTATTATTATTATTATTATTATTATTATTATTATTATTATTATTATTATTATTGTTATTATTATTATTATTATTTGCTTTACGTCGCAACGACACAGACAGGTCTTACGGCGACGATAGGGCAGGAAAAGGCTAGCAGTGGGAAGGAAGCGACGTAGCCTTAAGTTACAGTCCCAGCATTCGCCTGGTGTGAAAATAGGAAACAACGGAAAACATCTTCAGGGTTGCCGATAGTGGAATTCGAACTCACTATCTCCCGAATATAAGCTGACATATACGTGATCCAAACCGCATCGGCACTTGCTATGAATTAATATTATTATTATTATTATTATTATTATTATTATTATTATTATTAATTTGCTGAATAGTGACTATAGAACCCTTTCAGATGATCTCGGGTTCAATTCCCGGGCGTGATGGAGATTTTAAACCATCCTGGTTAATTCTTCTGGCTCGGGGACTAAGTATCTTCCCTCTTTCATTTACTAATAAAATACTGCCAACCATACAAAACATAGGCCTATAATATTTGGATACATCCCTCCACGCAGGGCTGGCAACAGAAAAGGAACCCGGCCATAAAACTGGGATTTTCCTTATTATTATTATTATTATTATTATTATTATTATTATTATTATTATTATTATTATTATTATTATTATTATTATTATTATTATTATTATTAATATTGTTGTTGTTGTTGTTGTTAATAAAATTAGTGTACCGAGCTCGATAGCTGCAGTCGCTTAAGTGCGGCCAGTATCCAGTATTAGGGAGATAGTGGGTTCGAACCCCACTGTCGGCAGCCCTGAAGATGGTTTTCGTGGTTTCCTATTTTCACACCAGGCAAATGCTGGGGCTGTACCTTAATTAAGGCCACGGCCGCTTCCTTCCCACTCTTAGCCTTTCCCTGTCCCATCGTCGCCATAAGACCTACCTGTGTCGGTGCGACGCAAAGCAAGTAGCAAAATATATATAGACTATATATTAGTGTAATTTCTAATTCATATAAATGATTATAATGATCACTGACATCATCATCGTCATCTTAGAGTTACCAGACCAAGTACTCTTATCAAGCGTATAGTATTCAAATAAAGATTAGCTACAGATCAACAACAGAGCCTGTCATGTTCCATCCAGCTAATGTTACCAACCACTTTATTAAACCAAGGTAATCATGCATCTCAGATGGTTTCACGCAAAGCATTCCTTTTCATATTCTCAGCCTCGGCAGGGAGTGTAACAAATAATTAACGTTTGTCCTCATGAAAAGTGGTGCAGTTAAAATTATCATAAGCATGTACCTCTCGGGGTTAGAGCAGAAAAAAGGCATGAAAATTGCTGACATGCAAAGAAATCCATTCTCCTGGCTAATTACAGCCAGGGAAGACAGGAAGCCTAAACTGCCAACGATGCACGAGATAGCCAGCACAAAAACTGGGAGACCGCAGGCTACGGCTCAATTAGAACTCGTGTGAGTCTGAATGTTCGTGACAGCCTTAGCGAAGAACTGGCTCATGGGGATATGTTGGCACAATAAAACCACCCCCCAGTTTGTGTAACAGGCTTCCTTGTGTCGATACATACATACATACATACATCGGTGTCTCCAATAATCGTAAAATGTTGTTGACGTGACATAAAATGTATTATTATTATTATTATTATTATTATTATTATTATTATTATTATTATTATTATTATTATCTCATGTCGACGATGGGATAGGAAAGAGCTAGGAGTGGGAAGGAAGCGGCCGTGGTCTTGATTATGGTACAGCCCCAGCATTTTCCTGGCGAGAAAAGAGGAAACCATGGAAAACCACCTTCACGGTTGCGCAGTGAGGTCCGAACCTACAATCCCCGAATGCAAGCTGACACCTACGTGACTCTTCTTCTTTTCTTCTTCTTATTATTGTCCGCCTCTATGGTGTAGTGTTTAGCGTGATTAGCTGTAACCTCCGGAGCTCCAAGTTCGATTCCCGGCTCTGCCATGAGACTTGAAAAGTGGTACGAGGGCCGAAACGGGGTCAACTCAGCCTCAGGAGGTCAACTGATTATAGGTGGGTTCGATTCCCACCTCAGCCATCTTCGAAGTGATTTTCCGTGGTTTCCCACTTCTCCTCCAGGCAAATGCCGGGATGGTACCTAACTTGAGGCCACGGCCGCTTCCTTCCCTCTTCCGTGTCCATTCCTACAAATCTTCCCATTCCCCCCACAAGGCCTCTGTTCAGCACAGCCGGTGAGGCCGCCTGGGTGAGGCGCTGGTCATCCTTCCCAGTTGTATCCCCCGACCCAAAGTCTCACGCTATAGGACACTGCCCTTGAGGCGGTAGAGGTGGGATCCCTCAATTAGTTCGAGAGAAAAAACCAACCCTGGAAGGTGAACAGATTAAGAAAGAAAGAATTATTATTAATATTATTATTATTATTATTATTATTATTATTATTATTATTATTAAAAGAATATAAAACAAATTTAGGTCGGCAGCAAACAGTTTTTGATAAATCGGGAACCCAGTTCCGTTCGTAAGCCTTACCTCATCCACATGTGAACGTGCTTGTGAAAATAGGAAAACTGATTACTGGGCAAGTTTAATGAACGGAAATACCTAATCTGCAGCTCATACAAAGGTGTATGTTGAGTATTCAGCCCGAAGGATGGTTTAATCCTCCACAGCTACACCAACAGGTGTCATAGGTAGCCTAGGCATCGCGGAAGAGGCATACTAGGGAAATGAGGAGTGATGTGGTTTCCCGTTTCTTTCCTCACCGAGCCAGTAGTTGCTATTAAATGTCAATCTACCAAGCCCACTGAAATGCATGCACCAACCAACCCTATTAGCGATATTTTCACTACATTCATAACAGGGACTGGCTGCATAACGAATGGTATTACTTTTTTTTGCTAGGGGCTTTACGTCGCACCGACACAGAGAGGTCTTATGGCGACGATGGGATAGGAAAGGCCTAGGAGTTGGAAGGAAGCGGCCGTGGCCTTAATTAAGGTACAGCCCCAACATTTGCCTGGTGTGAAAATGGGAAACCACGGAAAACCATTTTCAGGACTGCCGATAGTGGGATTCGAACCTACTATCTCCCGGATGCAAGCTCACAGCCGCGCGCCTCTACGCGCACGGCCAACTCGCCCGGTGATGGTATTACTAGCATCGGTCATACCTCGGTCATTTTCATATTGTCAAAGCCAAGGATGAGACTAAGACTGGTCAATGAAAGTAAAAAAAAAATTGTTCTAACCCATAGACCCTACTTGAAGACACAGTGCACTGTAAACAGTACGTCTCGCCAGCAAAGGCCTCATACGAAGATTGCATAGAATAAAACTGCGCTACACATTGAATGAAATAGAATTAATGCCACTGGAATAACTCGTGTCTTGATAAAAGATAACGACGGTGAATTAGGTTCGTGGCTAGTTACACACTAATAGGAAATTTCGTTTTGAACTCTTTAAGAGATGCAAAATGTTCCAGTAGAAGAGCAGAACGCCTTAAATCTTGCTTGTCGTTATTCTTCATTTTGATTAACTCGTTGTGTTGGAAGATGAAGAATGGTATGTGCAACACACGTGTAATTATTGAACTCGTACAACTTGTGCTCTTTAATACCAGCACATGAGAAGTTCTAATAAACTGCATCTTGACCTTATAAATACTTCCGCGTAGTTTACACTGAGCACAGAACTGGTCGTTCTCGCTACAGAATACATACATACATACATACATACATACATACATACATACATACATACATACATACTATATTTCATAGAGTCGACCTCAGTGGCAGAGTCAGTTACTCTTTGGCTTTTATGCTCAATATTATTGGTTCGATTCTGGTTGAGGTTCGTGGCATTTGAGGGTGTTTAAATGCGACAACTCCGTGTCGTTGGTTTCAGGCACGATAAGAGCTCCTGTGGGACATCATGATACTCCGGTGTTTCTAAGAATATGCAGCAAATGAAGAGTTGTTAAAGAAGTAGCACTACTGTTATTACTATATTTTCATTATTTACACCTCCTTAGTGGCACATTCCATTAATCGTTGCATTTTTATTCCGAAGAGAATGGGATTGATTCCGGCTGAGTTCATGCTTGGCCAGAGTGCCATTTAGATGGCTCGCCCCACCCCTTCAAGCAATGGAAGACACAACGAAGGGTTCCATGGCCGTTAACTCACGATCCCAAGTTCAGAGTCCCTGAGAATTACCTCTTTATGTCGCTACTTAAGGCACCCAGGGAATATTATACATGTATGGTACGCACCTACCCACGGACAGTACAGTCACACCGATTGTTAGGAAGACATCTCACAAATCAAGTGCATGAGGTCGTTGCCAATAATTACATAAATCTTTTTATGCTACCTCTCCGCTTTTCTCACAACCCGGTAGAGTCGCGGGTGTCACACACGCCGACTTCGATGTATTTCACGACCGGATGATCTTCCTGACGCCAATCCTACGTGGAATTATGTACCGGATGGGCAAAATAAAACTGGACCAGACAATATTTACAATAGGACCTACGCGGCACTGACCCTTGTTAATGAACATCACAGAAGATGCTGGAAATGGCCACCGTTGATGTCGATTCAGCGCTGTGCTCGATTACTCTGAGACAAGCGTAGCAGTTCTGCCTGAGGGATAGCAAGAATAGCGTTTTCAATGTTCTGCTGTAGGTTCTTGAGTGCGTGAGGATTATTGGGCTATACGTGACCCTTCAATTTGCCCCACAGTAAAAAAAATCACAGGGAGAGAGATCAGGCGATCGAGGTGGCCAGTTGATTGCACTGCCCCTGCTGATTGTCCTGCCCTCACCGAACACCTCATGCACTCGTAACAAGGTTGTCAAGGCGGTGTGTGCTGTTGTTCCATCTTGGTGAAAATATCCATACAGTCGTTCATTTTCTGTGAGTTGATCCACATATGGATTTAACAGTGTCTGGACATACCGGTTACTGAGTGGTGAAAGAATCGTGTTACTATGCGGACACCAGACACTGCGCACCCCACACCAATCTTGAGACTACGCAACGGCTTCTCGACGTACTGATGGGGGATTTTCTGATGAATAATGGTGACATAGTCGTGACAGAGGATGCGGGAGATGCTCACGTGACAGCAACCGCCTGGTGCATCGAAATCACGGTTTCCAGCATTTCCTGTGATAGTCAGTTCTCCTGTTCAATTCCACGTCAGTCTTACGCATATTTTCCGGGTCAGTTTTCCTGTGTTAACTATTGCGTATTTCTGTGATGATTGATAGTGTGGTGTGTATTGAGACAAACATAAACACCAACCTCCGACCGAGAGGAATTAACAAATCACAGTTATGGGGACCAGAAATCGAAGCCGGAACCCTCTGAAAAGAAGGTTGCGGTGCTGACAATGCCAATGGGCTCGAATGCTCGTTGACAATAATGTCCTCAGATATTTACAAGACACTATTTTCTAACAAGTTGCTTTACGTCGCACCGACACAGACAGGTCTTATAACGACGAGACACTATTTCAACAACAACAACAACAACAACAACAACAACAACAACAAAAGAGAGATGTACTATGTGGATTATACATCCGCTATGGTGATCCGTGTAGTACGAAGAATGGTGTTGAAGCCTCGGGTCGCTCCTTGATGGGTGTCTTCGTGGCACGTTCTTCGACATGAGTGGAAGTGGAGCACACGGCAACGAAACACGAGAACAATAGAAACACATGCCAAGAGACATTCAGATGGACCAACTATCCAGCAAATGGATGGAGTTAAATAGTGGTGGCAAACTGGCAATGTTCAGCAAGAGACGTTCGCTTCCTCGGGACAGAATATATCCTCGCTCAGGTAACCCAAACAAACAAACAAACAAACAAAAAATATCTCGCAACTCCGCCTGGAGAGCGAGAGAGAGAGAGAGAAATAATTACACTCCATGTATTGGAACCAATTTGTAACATCTCTGGTTTAAACGGATCTCTAATTTCGCAGTAGGTGGCAACATTCTTGTCCGCCATCCAGTTCGAGGAAACGACTCGCTGACCAACGCCCTACTGGTTTTAAAAATTCCTCCATAATGTCCAGTTAACAAAGCTGCGGACATACCTTAATGAGAGCTAAAACTAGTTCTATGTTCAAGTTCAATTCCTGTCTCTGATCTTGATTGATTTTCATCCTAATCCGTAAGTTGAAAGAAATATTTAGAGGGTCCAAGGAAGTGGAGAGACATAATCATAATATTTACAAATTTGATTTGGAAGGAAAATGCAAGCGAGTTTTACCTGGCTGTTGATATCGAGATCACAGATACGGGACCCCTAATTATATGTGTAATTCGAACATGGAATTGACTTTTCATTTCAAAAGTGCATTGGCCAAGGTACGAACTGCGGCCACTTTGGCGAAAAGACAGTGAGAATATCACTCAGTTATCACACCTACACAAATGTTTGGATCATCAGTCCGTAGACTGGTTTCATTCAGCCACCCATGCCACCTCTCCTGTATTAGACATTTCATGTTTACATAAGTACCGCATCCTACATCTACTCTTATCTGTTTGTTGTTTTCATGCCTTGGTCTACTTCTACTGTTCTTTACACTTCCATCAAATACTAACTGAGTTAAGTCCTCGGTGTCTGAGGATGTCCTATCATTCTATCCTTTTTTCTGGACAAATTTCACTAAATCATTCTTGTTTCAAAAACTCGATTTAGTACCTTTTCATGTGTGAACCCATCTCCTCACCTCACCTTGAGCCTGTCCGGCTCTATGGCTGAATAGTTAATATGCTGGCCGTTGGTCCAGCGGATCCCGGGTTCGATTCCCGGCCGGGTCGGGGATTTTAACCTTAATTGGTTAATTCCGATGGCTCATAGGTAGGGCTCATCCCCATCCTCATAGACGCGCAGGTCGCCTGAACGGCGTCAACGTGAAAGACCTGCACCAGACCTCTTCGGAGGCCACGCGAAACAAAAAACCTTGAGCATTCGCCCGTTCTAACACATTTCAAAAGCTTCCATTCTCTTTCTTTATGCGTTAGGTATTGTCCATGTTTCACTTTCATACAATAACACGCTCCACATATGTCTTCAGAAACATCTTTCTACTACTCAATATCTTTCTTCTTCTTCTGGCCTTTTTACCCAATTTATTGGGGTCGGTGCTTGATGCAGATTTGGCACAGTTTTACTGCGAGTTGCCTTTCTTGTCACCAACCCTTTGCGGAAGACGGTATAAACTATTTCGTGTTTCTGTGCTGGTCGATAGTATGACGTCTCCCCGCTTGATGAAGATAAGTGTATTAATACGTACATAAGCACCCAGTCCCCGAACCAGAGGACCTACTTATCGCAGAAATCGAACTAACTGAACCCAAGGTCCATACGCTGACCACTCTGTCAAAGAGTTGGACACACTGCCTATGCTTAAAGTGACTAAATTAAGGTCCGGCTGAGTGGCTCAGACGGTTGACGCGCTGGCCTTCTGACCTCAACTTGGCAGGTTCGATCCTGGCTCAGCCCGGTGGTATTTGAAGGTGCTAAAATACGTCAGCCTCGTGTCGGTAAACGATCTCGTGGTGACAACATTCCGGCACCTCGGCGTCGCCGAAAACCGTAAAAGTAGTTAGTGGGACATAAAGCAAATAATATTATAATTATTCATTTTCTTAAGGAAGGCCTATTTTGCTTGTGTAGTCTGAATTGTATGCCCACGTTTTCTGTCTTATTTTATTTTGCTTTACGTCGCACCGACAGAGACGGGTCTTACATCGACGATGGTATAGGGAAAAGCTAGGAGTGGGAAGGAAGCGATCGTGGCCTTAATTAAGGTATAATCCCAGCATTTGTGGTGTTAAAATGGTAAACCATGGAAAACCATCTTCAGGGCTGCTAACAGTGGGGTTGGAACCCACTATCTCCCGAATGCAAGCAGATAACTACGTGACCCAAACCGCGTAGCCACTTGCTCGGTTGCCATAGTTAGTTATTCATCTCCTTCCTTTAAGACTTCATGTCCTAATCAAATATTTCATGCAACACCAGACGTTCTGCGATTGCATTCCATTACTTTTGTTTTGGATTAATTTGTTTTCTTCTTGTACTTTTTTCTTAAGACTGTGCTCATACCATTCAACAATGTCTCCCAATCTTCTGCAGACTCAGTTATAATAGTATCAGCGGCATTCCTCAGACCTTTAATTTTCTCTCCTTGAATTATGATTACTTTTCCAAATTCCTTTAAGATTTCCTTTACTACATGATCTAAATACACACTCAAAAGGAAGAGGGGTGGGAGGGCGGCAAACTGCAGGCTGCTTCACGACTTTCAGGAAGAAAAAACTGACAGGAATCGCAGTGAGCAATGATTGACACATCGAGATGCCAGTTCCAGTACTGCAAGTTCTGTGACCGAACATCGGGACACCCGAAATTAAAAGACAATATGTGTCAGTGGATAAAATACTTACACGATTCGATATCATTTCTACGCTACTAAAAATGTTTTTCATGCAATTTTAAGACCGGGGAAAACTAGATATCCCTGAGAAACCTATCCCGCCTTGGGTTTGTCTAGAGCAAATTTCAAATACATTCGCCGAGATATGAACCCAGACATTACAATGAAAAGTCGTGGCCTGCTTGTCCGAGCCACCGAGAGTTTATCCATCACAAAATACAGTATATGGAACAAAAATATTACCGAGGAGTTGATCGTGCGGCTAGGGGCTCGCAGCTGTGAGCTTGCATCCAGGAAATAGGGGGTTCGAACCCCACTGTCAGCAGCCCTGAAGATGGTTTTCCGTGGTTTTCCATTTTCACACAAGCAAATGCTGGGACTGGATCTTAATTAAGGCCACGGCCGCTTCCTTCCCATTCTTACACCTTTCCTATTCCATCGTCGTCATAAGAACTATCTGTGTTGGTGCGACGTAAAACAAATCCTTAAATAATAATAATAATAATAATAATAATAATAATAATAATAATAATAATAATAATAATAATAATATTTAACAAATGCTATGGTATATAGAGTTCATAAAGAACTTCGGCCAGCAACACGACAGCTGCTGAGCCGGACGGCTCGCATTTATTGGAGTGCTACGAGATCAGCGTGACGACACCATCAGCTGGTTTCCTTGGTCAGGTCTACAGCCCCTCATATCAGGCAGTCCCTCAGTTGGTTCCACGAGACTCAGTTTCTTGGTCCGTGATTAAAACCATTGGTTAAGCCTGAACTGAACTTACTGCATTCGGATAAGAGGCAGAGACCATTACGCCTACACCACGAGATAGGTGGAACAAAAGAATAAGCCACCAAGTATATGCAAATACAAGTGCAGGTATTATGGTCCGATATCCTCTCTGATACCAGATGATATTTCAGGTGAAAAACAGAGAGAGTTGGCCGTGCGGTTAGAGGCGGGCAGCTGTGAGCTTGCGTTCGAACCCCACTGTCGGCAGCGTGAAGATCATTTATCGTGGTTTCCCATTTTCACACCAGGCAGGTGCTGCGATTGTACCATAATCAAGGCCACGGCCGCTTCCTTCCCACTCCTAGCCCCTTCCTATCACATTGTCACCATAAGACCTATCTGTGTCGGTGCGTCGTATAGCAACTTGTAAAAAATTATATATATTTAAAAGTCAGTTGAAAATTCTACTGTAGGGTCCACCAAGTTTCGAACCTCGCCTCAGTGCATGAAAAAAGCAGCAGATAGGCCACTGCGCTATTCACGACACCAAATCAAAGGGGAAAATGTCTTCAATAATATTACTTAGTATGGAATATTGTATACATATAAATTAATTTGAGCCATTGAGCTAGCGAAGAACTATGGCTGTAAACGTCTTCCAGATCACAAATGTAATATTTTGCGTTGTGGTTAAGTCGTGGGCATATGTCCCAAAGACCTAGACAGGTGACGCTACCCTGTACTACACCACATAGCCTCACGTCACCTCACGGCGCATGGCCCCGCATGGTAAAGAAGACGGGTGTGGACTTCACGTGTGGCTACAATGTTACCAACTCAACAACAAGTCTTTCATTGTACTCAAGTAAATATTCGAATTTTCAAATTCTTACATATTTATTTAAGCAGTTTGTCAAGAATTTCCTAGAGGACTGAGACTGAAAGTCGGAAATTTGTGTTCAAGATACAAAAGCTTCTTTATGACATCAGTAGGTACTGCTCCAGTAAAGTTAATAACGACACGTTGTACTGCCAATTCAACTTGTGAAGAGCCACTTTAATATTCATATTCGTGAAAATTGTAGAGGTGGAAGGAGGAGGAAGATTAGTTGCAACCCCGTGTTAATCAGCGATCCGTTTCTTACTTCTATCGAATCATCCACACACACGGTGTCATCAATCAATGTCCTTCGATACATATTCTTGTAATTTTCCAGAGCTCTATTTCTCACTGAACTGCATGAACTAATAAACTAGTGATACGGAGAACAGAGCAGAGATGGAAAGTCTCCAGGGAAAAGGCTAAGATCTTAAACAAAAGAGCTTCAGACCAGTCATCTAATATCCAGACCATCACTTCCCGTCAATACGGCCAATACAAAATATTTTGCTGACGTCTGAAATCATTACTCTGATTTACGAATCCCAGACACAGTTTTCACAAGGAGTGTAGCCACCAATCTCACTACAGTACGATGGGCAATACGCTAAGTAAAATGGTTCCATCGTTACTGCCATTTTGCCGACTCTACAGACCTCACAAAATACGAGCGCATGGTAAATGTTTCTCAGAAACAATTGAACCCACAGATATAATGTTTCTTGTGGATATTCACCACAGGTTATCAGCTACATCAGAGGTGAATTATATATTGATAATAATTAAAATTAAGTCTCATAAAATATTTCATTGGAGGAACATGCAATAACATGCATTAATTTCTTCTAATTTCTTCGAAACTCTTCTACTTGGCTTCATAACATATTCGCAAAACAACTACGTGTCGAATTGTGAAAACGCTGGGCACATAATAGGTGCAATGTTATATTTCAGTTTGCTTGCCATGGGGCACAACAGACATATTAAGGGTTTGAACATCGTTGGTCATCATCCCTAGCTACGTGACTGAGTAAATATTGTTTAGTAACTTGCATTGCTGTAGAATCTGTAGTATTTGTAATTGTACTTACGTGGTTTGAGGGTTGATATCGGAACTCAGGACGTGCGCCAGTAAATAAATAAATAAATAAATAAATAAATAAATAAATAAATAAATAAATAAATAAATAAATAAATAAAATAAATAAATAATAACATGGCGCCACACCCCTCATAGGCCTTGGCATACTAAGTGACTGCTGATCAGCCCGAAGGCCTACAGATTACGAGGCGACGCTTAGTCAGCGCAAAGCATCCTCTCGACAGTTATTCTTAGCTTCCTAGGACGGGGCGTCTACCTCACTGTCATACAGGTCCTCAATTGTTCTCATGTAGGCTGAGTCGACCTCGAACCACCCATCAGATCTAGGTGAAAATTCCTGACCTAGCCGGGAATCGAGCACGAGGCCTCCGGGTAAGATGCAGAGTGGCTACCCCAAGACTGTGGGGCCGGCATAATAATAATAATAATAATAATAATAATAATAATAATAATAATAATAATAATAATAATAATAATAATAATAATAATAGACTAATAATAATATTACGTCCCCCAACTTGTGCAATTTTCGGAAACGCTGAACCGAGCCGAGATCGAACCTGCCAAGATGAGCTCAGAAACTCAGTGCTTTACCGCCTAAGCTACTCAGCCCGGTAGGAGATTCGAAATCCCAACGACAATAAATATCAACGCTTAACGTCTCTTGAATTACTATCAATTAATACCCGTCTTTGTCCGGAACGTTGCAAAAACACGTACAGCTTTACGGCATCCGTCAGATGGGAAGGTAGCAGTCATAGCCATAATTCAGCAACTGCCACGGGGATTTTCCTGGCGTGCAAGTGGGAAAACACGGAAAATCATCTGCAGCTTTGCCGAGGAGGTGCTCGAACTCACCATCTTCCGAATGCAGTCTTACAGTTACACGACCCGTACTGGCACAGGTCTCTTGTATTCAAGCACTCTTCAATTCTGAGCTAACAAGCCGGGATACGATCTCGCTTAGAGGACGGACGTCCAACGCAATTTCTCATTCTGAATGGTGCTTTCACTTACGAACAGCGTTCAGTGACAGACAAAGAAAGTGTCAGATAAGAAGGGGAGGGAGGATGACGAATACACTGGAGAGGCAAGCACGTGTCAGTTCAGGATTTTTAAGGTATTTCAAATTCCGATAACAAAGAACATTTTTGAGTGCTAGTACAGAGAAGTACAATGTATGACTATTTCACGGGCTACTGAAGACAAAGGAAGAGAAACACGACTCAATCGTGCATTTGGGAGGCTCAGTTGTGCGAGAGAGCCTCGGTGACTCAGTAATGAGGGAGTGGCTCACTGTTGTTTCCTCGAGAATGGAGAGCTAAATAGATACAATACATCGCAATTTAGATGATGATTAATGCACCGCACGACGGAGAACGTGATACGACGTCAATTCGTGTCTACTTAACAACAATGCTCACCTTTTATTGGTATGTATGAGTTCCCTTGATTATCCTCAGACCTGTGGGACAAAATTCCGGCACCTCGGCATCCCCGAAAACCGTACGAGCAGTCAACAGGACGTAAAATCAATAGCATTATTATTATTATTATTATTATTATTATTATTATTATTATTATTATTTCTCTTTCTTCGTTATGCCAAATTAAAGAGCGCGTTTGAATTTGTTAGCTTCGTCCGACGGATTCTTCATTTTCTTCTTCTTCTCCCAAAATCTCTTCATGAATTCGCAGTGGTGCTTTTTTCCGTTCTTCTGTCCACTGCTTTCCATTGGTCTTTTAAACTTTTCCCGCGAATGTGCAATTATTATTATTATTACTATTATTATTATTATTATTATTATTATTATTATTATTATTATTATTATTATTATTGTCCGACTCCTTGGCTGAATGGCCAGCGTTGAGGCCTTCGGTTCAGAGGGTCCTGGGTTCGGTACCCGGCCGGGTCGGGGATTTTAGTCGCGTTTGATTAATTCTTCTAGCTCGGGGACTGGGTATTTTTGCTCGTCCCAACACTTCCCTCTTCATAACCAGACAGCACACCACACTACCAACCACCACAGCAAAACACAAGGGCATCCGGCCATAAAACAGTTCAAAATCCACATGTGCGACAGTTCGCACCCGCGACCCCACAAATGTGGGAAAAGCGGTAGAAAAGATTATTATTATTATTATTATTATTATTATTATTATTATTATTATTATTATTATTATTATTATTATATATGCTTGAGATGCCACATTGCAATAAATAAGGTCATCCTTCCAGCAATTATAGCACCCTGTGCGGATCACTAATACAGTGTCGTTATGTGGATCCCAAGGTAGCAGGTTCAAACCTTCAAACTAGTCTTAAATTAACAGTGGAGCCGCGAATCGGAACTAAGCCACACGGGTAGGAATATATTATATTAACCCCTAAATGAGGCAGCTAAGTAAGTTATTTACTCTATTTCCATTACGCCACCCCATGCAACGGAGCAATTTAACTGACAAACGGAAAGGACTGAATAGTGGAAATTATTTTGAATTTTTAGTATGCGAAAGTAAAAAATATGGCTTCTCAGCAACTGCTCTCTTAACCGCAGTAGATTTACGTGATACACAGGAACAGAACGTACCAGCATACAACATAAAACTCTTTCTTACAAGAAATGTTCAAAATGCTCCATTAGCATTAAGGCGACACTCCGGAGATAAAAATATATTTTTACCTAATGCATGGATTTTCACGAAACTTTGTGGGAATGTCACCTACATAAAAGTAGAGATACCAGGAACATTTCTTTCATATACGTTAATAGTTTTCCAAAACATTATTTTAAAAAGTTAATTCTATTTTTTCATGAAATTTATTTAACATGTTAATGTAAACATTTTTTCAATCACTGCTGATCTGCATTTAGGGCAGTCGCCCAGGTGGCAGATTCCGTATCTGTTGTTTTCCTAGCCTTTTCTTAAATGATTGCAAAGAAATTGGAAATTTATTGAACATCTCCCTTGGTAAGTTATTCCTATCCCTAACTCCCCTTCCTATAAACGAATATTTACCCCAATTTGTTCTCTTGAATTCCAAATTTATCTTCATATTGTAATCTTTCCTACTTTTAAAGACACCACTCAAACTTATTCGTCTACTGATGTCCTCCCACGCCATCTCTCCACTGACAACTCAGAACATACTACTTAATCGAGCAGCTCGTCTCCTTTCTCGCAAGTCTTCCCAGCCCAAAATTCGTAATTAGGTAGATAATACTTCTTTTAAAAGCACTACGCATCGATTTTTCTGTACATAATTTATATAAGGAGACATATCGTACTAAAGTTTGTGTAATTTTTACGTTCTAAACTTTTGGACTTAAAAATCCCTGCTACTTGAAAAATTCTGCAATCCAAAATTTCATATGCAGATTTCTTAATATAGCCGTGATACATATACCATACAAATTTTGTTACATTTGGCAGAATATTATGGGAGATAAATGGGATTTAAATGTAAAATTACAATTGACAAACAAAGCATTATTACAGCGATAAAGTGTTTGACTGCCTGCTGTCATTTCCTGATGGATACAGTACTTTTGCATCCATCTCTTGGCACAGGCCAGAGTAAAGTGTAGCTTCCACCGAAGTCCCAGTCAACATCCGTGGCTGTGACAATATGGAAGTTGCTGGGGTTTGGGTAGTGTGCTGAGTAATGACATTCAGAGCATGACTAGTGCATCTGAGTGTTTAGAAAGGTGCTGCTCATAGGGTCAGTCGTGCTGCAATAGTACTTTCTGACCCAGTGAGGAAAGCAATGGCAAACTACCTCACTCCTCATCTTGCCTAGTACGCCTCATTTTGGTGCTGCCATTGGTTTTTGGGGTTTCCTTATAACCGCATAACCTTTGGTGGTGCTATTTGAGGATCCAACCAGCCTCTGCGCTGATGACCTAACAGACAAACTGTTTGAATTCAGCGGAATAACTTCGTGATAAGATAAAAGAAACTCAATCCTTTCAATTTCAGTCATAAAATAAATTCACCAAAATTACCAAAATATCGATTTTTATCTCCGGAGTGTCGCCTTAATACATGCATCAACCCGACATTACATTGAACCCCGGATGTGCTGATGTCTTCCTGGAGTAGTCTACTGCGTGTGGTCTCGGGCACGAAGACTCTCTGCATCTCGTACCGGCCTTCCATACACAAGAGCTTTCAAATGCCTCCACAAAAATAAAACTCTAGTCGATTTAGGACTGGAGAGCGACGAGGCCAGGGAAGGTTTTCCGAACCTATGTCTTCTTCTTCTACGTATGAGGCACGTGCCCTCAAAGTTTTTCCGTATCTTATTGTTACACTCTGTACCAAAGGCGCAAACAACATAGTGTCGTTTTGGACGAGGTCTGTGCCACAAATAACATGAAAGGAGTCCCACGATGACTTAATTTAGAACTATATTGCCAAAGCCACTAATTCTGTTTCTAAGGGTCATTATTATTATTAGCGTATGATAACGTACACAAAACAATATAAAGATTAAATATACATGAACAGTAAGCACAAACTATTAAATACAAAATTACAAGATACACACATTATAACATTGAAAACAATCATGCAAGCAAAAGGGTTCAAAGAGTTAGATCTAAATTCTCAAGACAATGTATGGCCTCAGCAGAAGCCACCACAAAGTCCTGGCTGGATCCAGGGTCATAAACGCCAAAACAGTAAAAAACCGGAGGTCGATTTCCTTTACAGTACAGTACTTGCTGCACTCCTATCGTCATTCGGAAGAAAAAAGTAGATCAGAGAGCAAGTTGAACGACCGTGGATACTCCCACTCCATTCAAACATGCATACATACATAGATACACACATACATACATAAATACATACATACGTACCTCATTAGAGAGTATTATGTCTTTCAAAGTTCAATCTGCAACCTTCTGTGAATAAAGTTAAAGCACCCCAATCCTCTTTTTGTAACTAGCTCTGTGGCCTCCTTCAGTCCTATATCTCTTATTCTTAAATCATTAGAAACTAAATCTAACCATCGTCGTCTTGGTCTCCCTTTACTTCTCTTACCCTCCATAATCAAGTCCATTATTCTAATAGGTAACCTATCTTCTTCCATTCGCCTCACACGGCCCCAGCACGGAAGATGGTTTATGCGTATCGCTTCATCCATCGTGTTCGTTCGTAACTTAGCCTTTATCTGCTCATTTCGAATATCCTCCTGTCATTGTTCCCACCTATTTGTACCGGATATCATTCCTGCTACTTTCATGCCTGTTCGTCAAATAAGATATCATGAGTCCACCCAGATTTCCCTCTCGTACAGCAAAGTTGGTCTAAATAGAGATAGTTTCGTCCGGGAGCTGACTTCTTTCTTACAGAATACTGTTGATTGGAACTACGAGGTCACTGCATTAGCTTTGCTGCAACTTGATTCAATTTCACATACTGTACTACCGTCATGGCAGAATGCATATCACCGAGCAAGTGGCCGCGCGGTTTGAGTCACGTAGCTATTAGCTTGTATTCGCGACATAGTGGGTTCGAACCCCACTGTCAGCAGCCCTAGCGGTGGTTTATCGTGGTTTAAAATGTTCACACCAGGCAAATGCTGGGGCTGTACCATAATTAAGGCCATGGTCGCTTCCTTCCCATTCCTAGCTCATCGTCGCCATAAGACCTGTCTGTGTCGGTGCGACGTAAAGTAAATTGTAAAACAAAACAAAAGAATGGATACCCTAAATACCTTAAATGATCTACCTGTTCCAGTTTTAACTTCCCTACCTGAAATTCATCCTCTTGGGTTTCTTCTCTACTGGCATCAATTTAATCTTAGTAATGCTAATTTTCATATCATTCTCAGGCTTTCAGCGCAGACTGCCATTAACACCAACTTGTCGGTATAGACCAAACTGCTTACTACATTTTCACCTAATGGAATCCCTGTCTGCCATTTTATACCTTTCAGTACACTATTAACTATTAACAATATCGGTAAAAGATTACAGTCTTGTCTAACCACTGTGCATACCTTAACGAAGAACTCATTTTACCATCAATCCTCACTGCAGCCCAAATGTCAATATGGTTTTGCTTATAATAATTTACCTGAATCGCATAATCCCTCAGTGTAGCTTGGTATTGTGTCATATGCCTTTTTTACATCTACGAAACACATATAACTGTCTATTCCTCTCATAGCATTTTTCAATTACTTGGCGCATACTGAAAATTTGGTCCTGACATCTCCTCTGTGGTCTGAAACCACACTGGTTGTCATCTAACTTTCAACCACTAATCGCACCCTCTTTTCCAAAATGCCAGTAAGACTTTGCCGTAGTATGCTGATAAATTATGGTTGAAAAACTACTTTAAACTATCCTCCTGGAGTTGGCTCTCAATGAAAATTGCGAGTTATGCAAGTTAGAGGATTGGTTGCTCTCCAGGGGCGCCTGGTTTTGAAAATTAGTGGGTGTGCTCTAACTCACAGTCCAAAAAGGGGTGGGTGAGGCGCCGAAAAATGTCGAAATTTGACCCTCATGAAAATGCAGTTGTAGTTGTTTTTGACTGAGGAATACTTGTTGGAAATCATAAACTTTTGTTTTATTAGGCACATTCTCAGCCATAATGAATGAGTACAAACAGAATTCCACATAAATCCACATAAAAGTTAAAGGTGTGTTTTAGTCATTAAAAAGTACGAGATTTTACATTTTAAATATATGTGAATTAAAAGGATAGAAGCTAAAGAAATATAACTTGTGTCTCAAAAATCTTAAAGTTAAAAATATAGCAGTATAGTTTCCCTTAGAATGATACGTGTGTTTAATAAAAAGTAAATTGCCTCAAATCGGGTGCTTATTGTTAGCAAAGTATAATAACAAAAGAGAAACAGAATTTAATATCTTTGCGGAATCTATAATTCTCACTCATAGAGAGTGTGTTCCTACGAACAGTCGATCGTTTGATGAAATGTTCGTCACAGTTTCGAGGTTAATTATTTTTGTAATTTCTTGATTATGGACATGCATGATTGCGATGTCGTTCAATTTTCCTTGCGTCATGATGTTTCACGATAAGTTTTAAAATTTCTCAGGGCAGAAAAGGAACGTTCTGATGTACATGTAAAAACGGGGATGGTTACAGCGATCTTTAGCAACTTAACTAGTTCTGGAATCAATTAACCTTGATGAATTTTTGGATGAATCAGATCTAATTAATAAAATAAAATGTCCATGTACCTCTTATTTGTGACTGAGAATTAAGCAAACAACAATTTCTTAGTGGGCTCTTCCCCCCGCCGTTGATAATGTACGAGACAGAAAATTACCTTGGTTTTACTACGGTCAAGAGCGACAACGAAAATTTAAGATTCCCCCTTTTTTCTTTCTTTCATTCTTTCTTTCTTTCTTTTTTTATCTTCTGTCATTATCACTCTTTTATCTCCTTTCTCCCTGTCTGTGTGGTTGCTCGAGCACTAGGAATCGGCATCCGTTTTCCTATCTTTTTTTAACTGTCGCGATCCCATTTATTACAGTCTCTGATTATTGGGTGGCACTTTTCGTACACTCTGTAGGTTGAGGTAAATGGGACACATTTTTCTGCCATTTCAGGGCTGTGGTCCCAGTGGTAAAAGTATTCTCGCAAGCCCATGATCGTCGTGCTAAGGGCAATGGTTCTGACAAGATAGTTTATAACACTAATCTCACTTGGGAGTTATCAGAATTACTCAACAACTGAAGTAAGGGTACAGTCACAATCCTAGCATTTTCTTCATCCATTCTTCACGTTCTTCCTAAGACTGTACCCTCCTACATCACATCCGGCTCAAGGCTATTCTGTGTCCCACACCACAGTACATGCCAAGGCTAGCAGCCGTGGGAGTTTACAATAGCAAGCGACACTTGGCACATCCCACCGCCGAAATCAATATGACATAACCTTTAAAATAGACGAGCCAATAGTCCATTGTAAACTGCTAACTTTCCATTTCATAACATGATCCCCGCGCACATCCTTTCTTATTTCTTTTACAACTCGCGTTACGTCGCACCGACACTGATAGATCTTGTGGTGACGGTGGGATAGTAAAGGCCTAGGAGTGGGAAGGAATCGGCCATGGCCTTAATTAAGGTACAGCCTTGTGTGGTGTGAAAATGGGAAACCACGGAAAACCATCTTCAGGGCTGCCGACAGTGGGGCTCGAACCCACTATCTCCCAGATTCAAGCCCATAGCTGCGCTCTCCTAAACGCACGGCGAACTCGCTCGGTGACATCTTTTCTCAGGCGATCCTCAGCCCCGTTCGTCAAATACGGCGCACTGTCTTGGTGTTCTCTCCAAGTACTCCCCCAACACAATGTTATTAGTTGGGCTCGGAAGTTGAAGACCTGTAAACTGCCTAAAAAATATAAAAAGACCTCAAATTATCCAAGAAAGGACCTAAATATTGGCAAAAAAGGACGTCAAAATGCGATCCACATTCATTCATAAGTTTAGTTTTAATTACATATTTAATGAAGAAATATAATGTTTAAAAACGGAAAATTCCGGTGGTATGCAACATACAGTCCAAAAATATATAAGTGAAATACTTCCTCTTTCATACAGTATTTTTAGATTAACGTGATTAAAAAAAGGAATTCCGTGTTTGTTAAAAAAGTACTTAAAGAATTTGGAATGAAATATTTTTTCCACATAAAAAGAATTTGGCAAGCCCGCAATAGACATCCTGGAGAAAGACATTTAAATTACTATAACTGGAATCATATTTGGCTTAACCCCAACAGGGTTGCAGAAATTGGAATTCGGAAACCTTACCTCAGTTGGCTTTGTAGTATATCACAATAGTCATCTCCAGGTTCTCAGGTGTAAATAATCGTCTCTTTTCAGCACGTTGTAAAACATCGAAAAACTTCTCTCCACATCAACGGATATTAAACTTGAAACAAGTGAGATCTTTCTCTTCAAAACACTCACATCAAAATTTTCTCCTTAAAATATTTCACTTACCTTGCACATAATTTGATACCCTTGTTTTTTCAAGCACTATTTTCATTTTTCATTTCATTTTAATTTCATTTTCTCCCTTTTCATATTAGGTTCAAATATGTATATTTACTAAAGAGTTTAAGAAGTGATGGATGAATTAATGAGGATTCGAACTGAGAATGGACAGTAAAAACGTAGTCGAAAGAAGGTGAAGTTTGAAAAAAAGCCGTTAGTACCTAAAAGAAGGGCTTAAAAAGGACAACAAATGAAACGCACCATTTTCTGGCCTACAATGACCCAGAATGAACATATATTATGTTGGACCTCGTCTTCGTGCACTCGAGAAAAAAAGGGCTTTTTCTCAACTTCCGAGCTCTAGTTATTAGTATCTAAATAAAACAAAAAATAATAAATTAGAAACAAAGTAACAATCTTTCTTTCTTAATCTGTTTATCCTCCAGGGTTGCTTTTTTCCTCGGACTCAGACAGGGATCCCACTTCTACCGCCTCAAGGGCAGTGTCCTGGAGCTTCAGACTCCGGGTCGGGGATACAACTGGGGAGGAGGACCAGTACTCGCCCAGGCGGCCTCACCTGCTATGCTGAACAGGGGCCTTGTGGGGGATGGGAAGACTGGAAGGGATAGATGAGGAAGAGGGAAGAAAGCGGCCGTGGCCTTAGGTTAGGTACCATCCCGGCATTTGCCTGGAGGAGAAATGGGAAACCACGGAAACCCACATCGAGGATGGCTGAGGAGGGAATCGACCCCCCCCCCCCACTCAGTTGACCCCACAGGCTGAGTGGAAACCGTTCCAGCCCTCGTACCACTTTTCAAATTTCGTTGCAGAGCCGGGAATCGAACCCGGGCCTCCGGGGGTGGCAGCTAATCACGCTAACCACTACACCACGAAGGCGGACATATAATGATAATAATAATAATAATAATAATAATAATAATAATAATAATAATAATAATAACAACAACAACCAAACACGATGGCGCTACAGCTCCAATGGCCAACTACTGTATACGACCGCTAGTCCGACTCGTTGGTTGAATGGTCAGTGTCCTGGCCTTTGGTTCAGAGGGTCCCGTGTTCGATTCCCAGCCGGGTCGGCGATTTTAATAGCTTCTGATTAATTCCTCTGGCTCGGGGACTGGGGTATGTGTCCGTCCCAACACTCTCCTCACCATATTCAGACAACATACCACACTACCAACCACCACAGGAACACGCAATAGTGATTACATCCCTCCATATAGGGTTGCGTCAGGAGGGGCATCCGGCCGTAAAACAGGGCCAAACCCACATGTACGACGCAGTTCGCACACGCGACCACACAGGTGTGGGAAAAGTGGTAGGAAAATAATAATAATAATAATAATAATAATAATAATAATAATAATAATAATAATAATAATAATAAAACTAAAAATAATAAGAACAAGAATGTAAACGGCCGCTACTCTGCCCGAAGGTCTGTAGATTACGAGCTGTTGCGGCGAATGCGATCGGTTGTTATTCTTGCATCTATAGACCAGGGCCCCTATCTCACCTCGAAGCTCTGATAATATCATAGTATAGGTTAAGCGGACCTCGAACCGGCTTTGAGATCCAGGTAAAAATCCTTTACCTGAACGAGAATTGACCTCAAGGCTCCCGAATAGGAGGCAGGCTCACTATCCTTAGACCGCGAGGCCGGAAATAAATAATAATAAATGGGGAGCTGTTTTCAGTCCTGAAGGTTAGATGTAATATGTCTTAAGTGTGCTACCATGGATAATTCTAAAGGATAGAACGAGTCTCATGAGTTCTGAAGGTTCAAGAAAAGCCAAAAACGTGCTGACACAGTCATTACAATTGGCCTACATGTAACTAATGTTCGGAGGAAAAAATATGGAGAGAGTAATTTTGCTAAAGTTTGCCATATTGAGAGCTTATGGAGTAAATGAGGTAAAAACAGAGAGAGAATCTCTCACTGACGAGTCCGCGACTGGAAACTCGACTTACACATATGGGGCTTTTGTGATAAAGAAAAAATGCACGTCCCTGAGATTCGGATTCCAAGCTGAACTGAAGGTCTAGTCTAGTGCTATGAGCACATCAAAAGTCACGAAAATCTCCAAGATTCTTTACCATGTAATAATAATAATAATAATAATAATAATTATAATAATAATAATAATAATAATAATAATAATAATAATAATAGTTTCACGTTCCACTAAATACTTTTACGGTCTTCAGATACGCCGAGGTGCCGAAATTTTGTCCCGCAGGAGTTCTTTATCGTGCCAGTGAATCTACCAGCAAGAGGCTGACGTATTTGAGCACCTTCAAATACCACCCAACTGGGCCAGGATCGAACCCGACAACTTCACGTGAGATGATCAGGGCTCTAGCACCTCAACTTCTCAGACCGGCGAAGACATCAGATTCAGACCTTCAATCCTACAGGTGTTTCATTACAAGGTGTACATTTATATATTTCCACATAATTTATCACCATTAAGGGCAAATTTTTTATTACTTTCATAGCCAACACTCACCAAAGCATTGTGATGATAACGTGATTTTCGCGGAATGGTGATACACTTAAATACATTAGATATAAATTTTTAAGAGAAATGTTTTTATCCATGTTCATGCAGTTACACTTACAATGGAATCCATGACCTCTCATATTCCGACGTTGATGACCTGACCCGAGTGAGCAATATTGGCGATGTGTAAACCGCTCCGTCTTACGTCTGTCACATCTACACAGGTAGTACATTCATATTTCATCACGAAGGCAGCATGCGCCTCACCCAGCGAAACGTACGCCTCGCGGTCATTGAACCGTGTCTTTGTTGTACGTCACATTTGACAGTGAAATCAACACATAGTAATATTTAATTTATTTCCCAGTGCGGACAGAATACAGAGACCGTATAGATGAATGACGCCAAAGAGGATCAAATACATTTCCAAGCATCAAGTAAGTTAACCAGAGGTTCTGGCACGTCACTTCGTGAGTGACAAACCACTTTATCAGAAGAAATCAGGTTTTTCCAGCATTATATTTCGGTCTGATTGGCTGGAGTTCACGTTCTCCAGAGTCAGATACCTAAAGCGAATTCTTCAGCTCTCAAAATTTACAGAGAACTGACTGGTATACATTATAGCAAATGAACCTTTCTTCCTAAAATATACCAAAAACACTTACGAACTTCCTGATACTTTCGCATCGATAGCTGCCCTGGAAGAAAGACGACAGAAAACCCAGCAGACCCCTGAAGGCTTCTATGTAACGGAAGTAATGAGAAGCAACGAATGGAGAGGACCAGACTACAAGCTACGCCACGTCCTCACAAGATTTGGGGTTCGTGGGTTCCATGGAAGGATATGTGTAAACTCCAGATTCCATGTTCCGGACGAACGGTGCATCTCTCGCCTCTGAGGCATGACCTGCTCTAGGTATCACCCTAATGGACTACAGGCAAAGGAAACAAACCATCAGCACATTTGCTAAGGACTGATTGAATTCAAGTCTAAAATGTAAATATGTAAAGTGTATGTACACAATATGTTTAATACTACAGTATATTAGTAACAGTGTGAAATATTTCCTAGCCGGTCAAACGCAATTTATCTTACAAAGGATAATTAACATATCGTCGCTCCTACGCCAAAACCACGAATGTGACAATGCTCTTCTAATCCATTGTTTCCCTTAAGACTGGTCACGCCTCCCAGCCACATATTCCATCAGTCCATCAGACCCATTTTTGTTGAGATCATTTTCCTACGTACGTGTGTAAAGGAAAATGAACCTTAAATACATCATACTCTAACAGTGGGTAAATATGTCATGCAAACATATATTCCTACAGTACGGTACACCGAGCTCAATAGCTGCAGCCGCTTAAGTGCGACCAGTGTCCAGTATTCGGGAGATAGTGAACAATTGCTTTCTTCACTTCATGCTATGCAAACTCAATATACAGGGGGTATCCGTGATGATGTTACAAACTTTCAAGGATGATGGAGGACGGTAAATGGGATCCATTTGAGATAAGGGACCGTAGTCCAGAAACGTTCGAGTCAGAAGTTATTAATAAATAATCCATGTTGTTTAACGTCCGTCCGTTCTTAACAGCAGCAGTGTATACAGAGGTGTTCCTAGAACACATCCCACTTGCTCTTCGTCCAACATGATGGAGCCCCACCTTACTTTCAACTGAGGGTTCGTGAGCACCTGGATCAGACATTCCCTGCAAAATGGATTGGAAAAGGAGGTCCTGTTTCGTGGCTCGCTCGTTCACCTGATCTCACCCCATTTGAGTTTGTTCTTGTGAGGCCATGTGAAAAGCCTTGTGTATGAGTCACCTGTCGAGACCGAAGAGGATCTCTTGGCAAGAATTCTCGCTGCCTGCGACGCTGTTCAAACGACATCGGGATATTCGAACGGGTACGACAGAACTTTGTGTGACGATGCCATGCCTGCATTGACGCAGGAGGACGCCATTTCGAACATTTGTTGTAAGTGGAGCAGCTTGTGAAACTTGTGCAGGTAAACGGACTTAAATGAGTAGAATTTTGCTTAACTTTTGACTCGATGGTTTGCATATCTCAAAGTGATCAATTTACCGTCCTCCATCATCCCTGAAAATTTGTATCATCACGGATATACCCTGTAGTTCATGTCCGCAGAATATGCTGCACCATTCACTATGTGCCATGCGTCTCAAAGAACTGATTGGCCACTCTGGCTCGGTGGGCACGAGCATTATCATACAGTATACCCGTAATATTGAAAGAAGCATTCTGCCAGACAGGGCTGGAAGGAGGAGCATTGCATGTGCCATTTCACGGTGGTGCCACATTTCTGCGTTCCTTTCTCCTTCCCCTCGCTTCCGTCTCACTTGTTCGTTCGTTGAAACCGCTCTGTTCTGTTGTAAGTAACTCAGAAGTGAGGGGTTTGGCAACTCCAAGCAAACCGGGCGAGTTGGCCGTGCAGTTAGGGGCACACAGCTGTGAGCTTGCATCCGGGAGATAGTGGGTTCGAATCCCACTGTCGGCAGCGCTGAAGATGGTCTTCCGTGATTTCCGATTTTCACACCAGGCAAATGCTGGGACTGTACCTTAATTTAGGCCGCGACCGCTTCCTTCCCACTCCTAGCCCTTTCCTATCTCATCGTCGCCATAAGATCTGTCTGTATCGGTGCGACGTAAAGCCACTAGCAAAAAAACTCCATGCAACACGAGCCGGCCAGCAGGCTTATCTCCTTGACAACCGCAGAGGGCCCGCCCGTGTTTCTATGGCAACCATACCCTCTACTTCCTTATTCCCACCCAGGCAGGCAGTAAACGGACCTCCCTCTAAGAACTGTTAGAATACTTCTTTCAGTATTACGACCTTAGTGTAAAGACTTCACCCATAATAGCAGCAGGTCCTGTAACTACAGGTCAGAGGCCTATTACGTTCCGCAAGCAACACGTGCTGATCCTCTCTGCGTCAGCAACGTTTTTGTGTCTCAGTGAACTTTTTTTCAGACTTTGGAGACATTACTCTAACTCACAACAACACGAACGCCGACATTCACTTGTAACCATTCTTTTTGTAGCAATGCCAAGATTCGACATTGCTAAACAACTATCTCAGTTTGGAGACCAGAAAATCATTTCTCAAGACCTTTGTTTGGAGTGTGCTACTATATGGATGCGAAACATGGATATTAGGGAAACAGGAAGAAACAAAACTTGAGGCTGTAGAAATGTGATTTTGGAGAAGAATTGCAAAAAACAAGTTGGATGGATAAAAACAAATGACCCTGTTTTAAATAATGTAAAAGAGGATCTATGTATATTAAATACGATAAAGAAGAGGAAAACAAAGTTCTCTGGACACGTACTGAGACCTGATTCTCTTCTCCAAACCATCACTGAAGGCAAAGTACCGGGAAAGAGACACAGGGGACGTCTACGGATGTCATACACCGGGAACTTCGTCGGTGAACTGGAATGTGGTTCATATAGCAAAATGAAGAAGTTCGCAGAAGATCGTCAGATGTGGCTACAGCGACAAGGCATTGTCTTTAGTAGATGATGATGATGATGATGATGATGGTCATGATTCGAATGCTGTCAGTAGCAAAAATGAGTACGCTTGCCATCTTTACCTCAGTCCTGCACGTGCTGTCTCTACACCAACGAACTTACATGTTATTAAACTGACCGACAAGACAAATGCCTCCCACTAGTCAAATATCGAACCTGGTTTAGGTTTAGCGTCACTATATGTTTAAGATAATGACCAACAGTACTTACTGCAAACAAGTTCGAGGGGCACACACTGTGTGAAATCGTATATTGCAAATTTTTTGGGAGCACTTCATAACAAGAGGTAATCAAAGACAAATTTTGAAATGAAATCACATTTCTAAGCGAGGTCATCTAAACTCTGAGATTTGCCGATGATATTGTTATTTTATGCAAGTTAGGCTCCTTGGTTAAGTGATCAGCGTACTGGTCTTCGGTTCAGAGAGCCCCGGGTTCGACTGCCAGTCGCGCCAGGGACTTTAACTGCGTATATTTAATTTCATGGCTCGGGACCTCTTAATCTGCACACAAGATACCACACTACCAGCCACTGTAGGAACACGGAATTCCCAAACATGTGCGGAGGGATGTGTTCGCTGTTGTCTGTTTCTGTGATGGTTGATCCTTTGTACAAAAAGTGTAATGCAACGAATATAAACACCCAGTCCTCGAGCCAGAGGACTTAAACATGCGTAGTTAAATTCCTAGGTCCCATAGGGAATCAAACCCAGAGCCCTCTGAATTGAAGGTGCCGGACTTAAACATTTTCTGACGATGAGGATTACGAACTTAACAGGAAAGAAATGATTGCAAAATTGTGCGGAAACACTGGGATGAAAAAATCAAGAGATACAATTTTGAAAATATTTGAGTTGTGATTGTGGAGCATGAAATAATAAATTGGATAGTTCAGACCAAGAACGAAGGACAGTGTAAAGACAGCAAAATGAATAGGCTATATACTGGGAGAAAATTTAGAGAATAGAAGTACAAAGGGAACGATTGATGGAAAGTGAGAGGGACAAAGAGGAGATTCAGAATTATGAAATAACTCGAGCAAAATAAAAACGCAAGATGGACCTAGATCCACAGATAAGTAGTAGCAGCAGTCCATCAGCAATGTCCAAAACTTAAGTGATTTCGGTAACGAGACAGTGGAACTTCCAAAGGAATGTGGTCAGTCTGGAACTTACAAAGGTGTTTAAGAAGTATAAAGAAGTAAAGGTCACCATTGTTTCACGAATAACGTTAACGATGTACAAAAAGTCTAACAGGACCCTTAGAGGATATGACCTATTAACTTGCTCACTGAAGCGATTCGGAACATTGGGTTACGAATGAGGGGTCCTTCAACCACTCTTTTCTTGATATCATCCAATAACATATGTAATAAACGTACGTACATACATACATACATACATACATACATACATACATACATACATACATACATACATACATACACGCCATAGGATGGGATTAACTGAGCTCGATACCTGCAGTCGCTTAAGTGCGGCTAGTATCCAGTATTCGGGAGATAATTCGGTTCGAACCCCACTGTAGGGATTGGAATAACTTACTAAGGGAGATGTTCAAAAAATTTCCAATTTCTTTGAAATCATTTAAGAAAAGGCTAGGAAAACAACAGATAGGGAATCTGCCATCTGGGCGACTGCCTTAAATGCAGATCAGTATTGATTGATTGATTCCGTGGTTTCACATTTTCACACCAGGTAAATGCTGGCGATGCACCTTAATTAAGGGCACGGCCGCTTCCTTCCCATTCCTAGCCCTTTCCTATCCCATCGTCGGTGCGACGTAAAGCAACTTGCAAAACAAGGATGGGATTTTCAATAGCACTAACACGTGGTGACAGGAAGGACACTAGGCCTTAAAGCCTCGGCTAAGTCATAAACCGAGCTTAGGTGACCCACTCATACCACATGAACGTGAGAAGGTGGCGTTGAAAGAAAACTGCAAACATGTTCCAGATAATCGTAGAAAAGTGGCACTGAAACCAAAAATAAAAATATATCTCAGATACTGGAGTTATGACTCGCATACATTTTCTGGAATATGCTGAAAGTTGTGACCAATGGCGTAGCCATCAGATACCGAGGCAGAGCGTTGAATGGGCAGTCGTAACGTTTGAAACCACGTAATATAGATTAGTATGACTACCGCTTACCTCAATGGTGCAGCCGGTTAACCGTTGTTCTTCTATTCCTCAGAGAGTGGGTTAGATCTTAACCGCGAATCAAACACGCCTGTCCGAATGAATAGAGTATATCTTAATGGGTACCCTCCAATGAGAAAGTCGTGGTTTCTGACGACTGAAATGGGAAATCGCCAGAAAATATTGCAAGTATAGCTGATGCAACGTTGTGGAATTCAGACCCAAAAGTGTCCCATATCAGTGGAAAATGACCAACGTGCCCGCGGTTTGTGAGATAAGGTTATGCACTAGTTTGTGAAGGGAGAGGTGTTCTCATCCACTGTGGTACCTCAGTACCAATAGTTACCAGCTTTACGGAGGACAAGTACCTTCGAGTGAAGAGTGAAAGTGGCTGGGGCTTTCTACGGTCTACTGCGTTCCATATATGCAAACTGCTCTGCTCTGCAATTTTTTCATAAGTCTAACAACGGTAATAGTACTATTATCGTGATTCAGTATACGTCTAACGAAGTGTGGGTTTCTTCTGTGTTAATTTATCCAATTTCGTGTCTTAGAAAACAGAGCGTCAGACATACAAAGCTGTACAGTTAAGAAATCAGAGATACAAAACCATAATTTCTCACTCTGAGTTCCCCTGGATCTGTTCTTTCCCCTCATCGTTTTGCAAAATAATTCTTACCTGAAGTCGGAGAACGTGAATAACAATTCTAGACCAACGAATTCCACCAACATGGATATGACAATGACGAAAGTTATCAAACCTGTTTCACACTCCCGAGCTGTTGACAATGATATCTTCATTTCTAAAACGTACCAGTAATATATATTAATGTGTTCCGTTAAGAATGTTTCATACACTAAGGAATGTGCAGAAATCAGGCCTTCCCTTTTCAGGTTAATCTGAATACACATTTAATCTGTGTACTAATTTCCATTAAAATATCCTGTAGGTTACCAGCAGAGCTCGGATGTTTAGGAAAAGACATATTTTTTTCTTTGTTTCTATTTTCTTGCTTGACTGGATTTTGGTGCAAATCAGGTGATTATGCTCACAACTAAGTGATCTTTACTTGCCATATAAATGCATATTTTTTCTATTTTTTGTCATAAGGTCTTATTTTGAGCTATTTTCGTAGAAACGTCAAATGTCGGTCATATTTTGGCGGTTTGGCGACAGCTGTAATAGCTGTGCAAAATCATCGTCAACTCACCGAATGCGAAGGAGTGTTCACAGAACATGAATCTTGTCATACACTTCAATTCCAGCCGCGGAGAAGAATGAAAAGCGTATGTGAGTTTGCACTATAGGCCGTGCCGCCCCACCGTAATGTATTGAAATACATCTACTTAATTTGTTTCGTGGTACTCAATTTAAACTTTAACGCATCTGAATAATATTAATGAAATCTGTGCTTAAACGTTCCAAAAGATTTTCGAAAGTAGATTAACTTCTAGTTTTCTCGTATTTCAAACCATCAATGCATGTTCTGACTTTCAAAATGTTGTGTGATCTGATAATCTTAGGTATGTATTCACAAATAGTTGATAAATGAATCAAGGACAATTGACTGTGATTAACTGCTAAACATGAATGAATAATAATAATAAATTATTTCTTTTACCTTCCTTCCACTTATTTCGTACCGACACTACACATGGATTACGCCCAGTATTACGGCCGAATGTCCTTAGTGACATCAACTGAATTTGGAGGAATCTATAAACTATTTCGTGTTTATGTGACGGTTGCTAATGTGTATTCAGACGAACACACATAGCCTCCGAACCATAGGAATTCGTCAAACACGGCTAAAATGCGTGGATTGGCGAGGAATCGAACTCGGAGCCCTCTGAACCGAAGGCTGATACACTGACGATTTAGTCAAGGAGCCGGACAATAACAACAACAATAATAATAATAATAATAATAATAATAATAATAATAATAATAATAATAATAATAATAATAATAATATGGACTCCACAATCATTTCGATTTGATGTCAAAGCGACTACTTGATCGTCAAATCCTATTTTTTAAAATAGCAAATTACTCCAATTCAGTCCGACTCGTTGGCTGAACGGTCAGCGTACTGGCCTTTGGTTCAGAGGGTCCCGGGTTCGATTCCCGGCCGGGTCGGGGATTTTAACCTTAATTGGTTAATTCCAATGGCACGGGGGCTGGGTGTATGTGTTGTCTTCATCATCATTTCATCCTCATCACGACGCGCAGGTCGCCTACGGGAGTCAAATAGAAAGACCTGCACCTGGCGAGCCGAACCCGTCCTGGGATATCCCGGTACTAAAAGCCATACGACATTTCAATACTCCAATTCAGGGACATAAGTTTCGACTTTATTCAAAGTCATCTTCAAACCTTCTGCAGAATGAAGGTCTGACGTCAACACAACATTGTCAGGATGCCCTGAATAAAGTCAAGTCCCCGAATTTGTGTAATTCGTGGTAAAAAATTACGTCTTAACCATATCATAATGGTTTGTGATCCCCGAAGCCGTCTCTTTCGACTCTCTTAGGTTATACCTGAAAAATAACAACTTGTTTCTTTTGAGGTATAATTCTGTTACCATTATGTTTTCTTCTTCAGGTAGTTTATAAACTGATTTATTCAAAATGAGTTTCAGCAGACTGAGGAACCTTACAATTATAACCTATCATAATAAAAACATCTATGCTTCAACCACTAAATATTTCAAATCTGCTCTGTGTTACTCGATCATATGGAACGAAAGAACTTTATTGGGAGATCTTTTGCTGTCGTCAGAGATCTTTTTACACGCCGAACGAACATGTACCCGTCCTTCAAAATTCAGACTGACTCTGGCGAGTCTGAACCTGCGATGGTGGTATCCTGAGTCTGACACTGTACCACTACTCCACAGGGAGAACCTTAAATGAAATGATACCGCCGGACAACATAAAAGGCACTACCCTGGCATTCCCCTCCTTTGTGAAACAGACAACCTTGAAGATATTCCATTCTCGATGATCGTCTAGAATAGCCGTGGCCGAGATCTAAACCAGTGGCTTCTCAGTCCTCTTTCAGGCGAACAGCCTACCTCTTAAGGAGATCTGGGCCTCATGAAATAATGTCAAAAGTTTAAAACCAGTAATACTTCAGGATGAAGATAATCAGGAAGTGTCTACAACCCCAGAAAGATGCCGCGAGCTCCAGCAATATCTGGGGCAAATATTCCTGCAATGTAGAACAGTTGCCGATACGCTTGAGGCAAAGCTCGTTGGTTGACCATTCCAGGAGCACACACGTCCAGCACGACGTGAAGCGGAAAGTTCTTATCTCCAGTCTACTGACCATCGCTCCTCCTAGAACTACAGAATATTTTACAAAAGCTAAGAGCTGAATGGCGTACCTTGATAAACTGATATCTTGTCAGAAACAGTTGTAAATCTAAAACCAAGCAAGCAAGCTCGCATCTTTTACGATCATCGCCTTCAGTTTTACTTGTGATTCGAACCACGGGGAGGAACATTTCATTCCTCTTTCTTTCTTTCTTTCTTTCTTTCTTGTTATATTTGTTTGTAGTTATTTAAATAATCATGTTTTAGTTTATAGCATGTGAGAGGTCTGCCTGTCCTAAACGATCAAGCAGCGTTCGGTTTATTCATTTAATTTCAAAAATCTCAAATGCATTGGCGAGATTGGAACCTGGGGAGAAGTAGATGACGAATCATTTATGCTATCACGTCCGCCGGGCTGAGTGGCTCAGACGGTAGAGCGCTGGCTTTCTGAGCCCAAGTTGGCGGTTTCGACCTCAACTCAGTCCTGTGACATTTGATGGTTCTCAGATACTTTTGGGCCGATGACCTTCGATGTTAGGCCCCTTTAAACAACAAGCATCATCATCATCATCATCATCATCATCATCATCATCAGATACTTCGTGTCGGTATATTACCGGCACTGAAAGGAACTGAAGTGGGAAAACATTCCGACAAAACGTTGACGAAGCAAACCGTTAAAGTAATTACTAATTACTAAACTAAAACTAAACCCTAAGGCGCAACAGCTCGGAAGGGCCAGGACTTAACAAGCGACCGCTGCTCAACCCGAAAGCCTGCAGATTACGAGGTGTCATGTGGTCAGCCCGACGAATCCTCACGGCCGTTATTTCTAGAACGGGGCGGCCATCTCACCGTCAGGTAGCTCTTCAGTTGAAATAACCTAAGCTGAGAGGACCTCGAAAAAGCCCTCAGATCCAGATAAATCGGGAATTGAACCCGGGGCCTCCGGGTAAGAGGCAAGCACGCTACCTCTATATGGTGGGGCTGGCTAAAGTAATTACTAGAACGTAACAATAATAATAATAATAATGCCAGACCTGTAGCTTACATCTTTTTCAACAGAACAAATATGACCTCGGCCACCATAGCTCATTTGGATAGAGCAACCGATGCGAAATCGGAAGGTTGTGGGTTCTGACCCCACTGGTATCCGGTTGGCCATTTCCGTTCTGTACCTAACATCTCTTCGGTATATACCGTATGTATTGAACCGGAACCTATTACGTTGAAAGTTTATTTCGAGTAGAATGCGGTCGTGAAAATTAAATAAACATTTACGTATTTAAAATAGTAGTATGTTTTTGCAGTTTTAAATAGGACGTAATGTATCGAAGGCGTCGATAACAATAAAACTGGGTACGACGATCAATTAAGTCATCAGAACTTTGCTGCACGTCTGCCATTGTTACATAATCTGTTCACAGCATGACAAATTGAATGATTCTGAACGGGAATTTGACAGTTTACTAATCTGTTATACTGTATTAATAGCATGCACGTGTAAGTAGAGATGACCAGAGTTTAATACCACGTAATATTTTAGCTCCCGTTATAAGTGATACACAATTATTAAAACCCCAATATTTTGATATAGTCATAAACTGTACGTGTTATTAAACTAGGTTTGCACAGCGTGAAATTCTGTTCGTATTGTCAAAATATCATTTTAGGTCTAAAGAGTTTTTACGTAATCTTAAAATAGAACTACCGGTATACAGGTGTAACAATAAGGCACAGCCAAACTTTCAGAGCGCATTCTCCGCACGTAAAAGAAGAAAATGTGTTATATGGGCAAGGGTCCGAAAACGCTTTATTTCCATGTTAGAACTCATTTTCCACAACTCTACATAGTATATTCATAATGAGAAACACAGGAACAGAACGTACCAGCTTACCACATGAAATGTTTAAAATGCCCTCCTTTAGCACTGATACTGGGAAGGAGACTCTCTTCATCTTGTGACGGGATTCAATGCGACGGGTTTTTTTTTGCTAGTGGCTTTACGTCGCACCGACACAGATGGGTCTTATGGCGGCGATGGGATAGGAAAGGGCTAGGAGTTGGAAAGAAGCGTCCGTGGCCTTAAATATGGTACAGCCCCAGCATTTGCCTGGTGTGAAAATGGGAAACCACGGACAACCATCTTCAGGGCGGCCGACAGTCGGATTCGAACCCACTATCTCCCGGATTCAAGCTCACAGCCGCACTCCTAGCCGCACGGCCAACTCGCCCGATGCGGGGGGTTTATGCATGTATCAGGGCATTTTGAACATTTCGTGTAAGAAAGAGGTTTTTTTTACTTTACAATAGAAAAATGTTTATGTTATCCTCCTTTTCAATACAAAAGTGTCCATCTGTGTTACATGGGACAATGTCTAACTAGACATGTTACGGCTACGTTTGAGGTATATATACCGAAAGTGTGGCCGTACCGTAGGCTATTGTTACATACTATATTTCTACAGCGCATGCCATCATCAGCCAACTTCTCTGAGAAACCCAGGTACTTTTTAGCAATTAATTATAACACTACTGTTAATTTTACGACAAAATAATATTATCGTTAAATTTAGGATATGCTAATTGATCATTCATACCGATTTCATGAAAACTATCTGGTCCACCACAAAGAGCTCGCTTGTGAGCCGGTCGCTACCATGACAATGTAATAGCTAAACACAAGATGGGATCAGTGTATCTGAATGAAGAGGTGGATCAACTTCCAGAAAACATCTACGGGGAAAGCCCACAGCAGGTAACCTTGTAGTTGACCGCACGTGGATGGTCACCGTTGGTAATGACTAAGAGAGGAAATTGCTAATTAGACAACAGCTACCTGCCCGAGCGAGTTCTCAGCTCGGTAACCGGTAATATTATCCGGGAAGAGTGAAATCATCACATCCTCAGCATCTTCACCCAAGTTCAAAAGGTGACGAAACCTTATAACGTAAGCCTTCTTAGACGTATTACCGGGCGAGTTGGCCGTGCGGTTAGGGGCGCGCTGCTGTGAGCTCGCATCCGAGAGATAGTGGGTTCGAATCCCACTGTCGGCAGCCCTGAAGATGGTTTCCGTGTTTTCCCAGGCAAATGCTGGGGCTGTACCTTAATTAAGGCCACGGCCGCTTCCTTCCCATTCTTAGGCTTTTCCTATCCCATCGTCGCCATAAGACCTATGTGTGTCGGTGCGGCGTAAAGCAAATAGCAAGACAGCTTAAACGCATTTACATTTCATCAATCATCAATGATCTGCATTTTGTGCGGTCACCCAGGTGGTAGATTCCCAATCAATTGTTTACCTCATATTTACATTTATTTTTAATTGTTTACCTAGATTTTTCATAAATATTTTCAACGAACTTGGAAATTTATCGCATATGCCCCTTGATAATTTATTCCAATACCTTACTCCTCGTTCTACAAATGAATATTTACCCCAATCTTTCCACTTGAATTCCAGCGTTATCTTCATATTATGATCTTTCCTACTTTTAAAAGCTCCACTCAAGTTTATTCTTTTACGCCAACCTTTGAAGTTGCATGGAGAACAGCACGAACCAGAACCAAACAAAATTTCCCTACGAAGATTTACTGTATTAAAAAACTCGTATGAAAAGGAATAATCTTGTTGGTAGGTATGAAGGACAATCAGCGAGATGAGTGGTGCTTTGCCTGTAAAATAGAAATGTGAATGAATGAATGAATGAATGAATGAATAGAATACTTTTCCCTCCCAATTAGGAATGACCAGTAACCAAGTAGAGAGTATTAATTTGTTGTAATCATTACTGATACATGCAGTTAGTTGCCAATGATACAAAATACTAAAGATATTCCAACTGAAAAAGTTACAAAAATATATATTTTACTTATATAGCATACAAATACTTATTAGACGTATCCTTAATAAACTAAGTTATGTAGTCCAGGATAACTCTTCAGGCATATCCTTACAACTAGTTACACGCAGGTTTTCTGTTTTCACCTTCCTTTGATTTTTCTCACATTCCTCTGATAATATTACATAGATTTGCTGTTCTAACTGGATTGTTCCACTTCCTGTTTTAAAAGTGTAAAGTTCAAGTTCATTTTCCATACCTACCTCTTTCCCATTCATATGTCAGTCTCTAACTATTCTACTTTCTCCGCAGTCTCCTCTTTTTTTTTTTTTTTTTTTTACAAGTTGCTTCAATCGCATCGACTTATAGCGACGATGGGACAGGAAAGGGCTAGGAGTGGAAAGGAAGCGGCCGTGGCCTTAATTAAGGTACAGCCCAGGAATTTGCCTGGTGTGAAAATGGGAAACCGCGGAAAACCATCTTCAGGGCTGCCGGCAGTGTGCTTCGAACCCACTATCTCCCAGATGCAAGCTCACCGCTGTGCGCTCCTAACAGCACGGCCAACTCGCCCGGTTTAAGAAAACGTTATTTCCAATTCCGGAGGTACACATGGCCCTGAAGTTCACTCAGCCTCCACCAACAGTCAGTACCAGGTTAATTCCTGGAGCAAAGATGGTCGCGCGTAGAGCTAACCGAGGTTACTCGTCCCAGGGCCTTCATGGCCTGTGCGGAAATGACTTTGCTTAGCTTATTAACACATTTAAAATAGTATTTTTCAACATTATATGACATTTTACGCACACAAACCAGGAGTGTTCGAATACCTTTAAGCGGTGGAGAATTTTGTGATTTTCTTTTTTTGCTATTTGCTTTACGTCGCACCGACACAGATAGTTCTTATGACGACGATGGAACAGGAAAGGCCTCGGAATGGGAAGGAAGCGGCCGTGGCCTTAATTAACGTACAGCCCCAACATTCGCCTGGTGTGAAAATGGGAAACCACGGAAAACCATCTTCAGGACTGCTGACAGTAGGGTTCGAACCCACTATCTCCCGGATGCGAGCTCACAGCTGCGCGCCCCTAACCGCACGGCCAACTCGCCCGGTATTTTGTGAAATGACCCCTTGCATTGCTGTTGCCGTAGCACTCGAGCAGGAATGGAAAGACACAAATATCAATCAATCAATCAATCAATCAATCAATCAATCAATCAATCAATCAATCAATCAATCAATCAATCAATCAATCAATCAATCAATCAATCAATCAATCAATCAATCAATCAATCAATCAATCAATCAATCAATCAATCAATCAATCATCAACACTGATCTGCATTTAAGGCAGTCCCCCAGCTGGCAAATTTTTTTATCTATGGTTTACCTAGTCATTTCTTAAATAATTGCCAAAAATTTGGAAATTTATTGAACATCTCCCTTGGTAAATTATTCCAACTCCTAACTCCTCTTCCTATAAACGAATATTTGTCCCAATGTGTCCACTTGAATTCCAACTTTAACTTCATATTGTGATGAAATGAAATGGGGTATGGCTTTTGTGTCGGGAGGTGTCCGAGGACTTCGGGTCGCCAGGTGCAGGTTTTTGATTTTGACACCCGTAGGCGACTTGAGCGTCGTGATGAGGATAAAATGATGATGAAAACGACACGTACTCTCAGCCCCCGTGCGAGCGGAATTTACCAATGGTGGTTAAAATTCCCGATCCTGTTGGGAATCGAAACCGGGACCCCTGTGACAAAAGGCCAGCACGCTAACCATTTAGCCATGGAGCCGGACTTCACACTGTGATCTTTCCTACTTTTAAAAACACCACTCAATAACTTCTTTCTTTCTTTCTTTCTTTCTTTCTTTCTTTCTTATTTAATCTGTTTTTGGTTTTTCCCTCGCACTCAGCAAGAGATCGCACCTCTACCGCCTCAAGGACAGTGTCCTGGAGCGTGAGGCGTTAGGTCGGGGGATACAACCGGGGAGAATGGCCAGTACTTCGCCCAGGCGGCTTCACCTGTTATGCAGAACAGGGGGCTTGTGGGGGGATGGGAAGATTGGAAGGGATAGACAAGGAAGAGGGAAGGAAGCGGCCGTGACCTTAAGTTAGGTACCATCCCGCCATTTGTCTCGAGAAGTGGGAAACCACGGATAACCACTTCCAGGATGGCTGAGGTGGGAATAGAACCCACTTCTACTCATTTGACCTCCCGAGGCTGAGTAGACCCCGTTCCAGCCCTCGTACAATTTTTCAAATTTTGTGGCAGAGCCGGGAATCGAACCCGGGCCTCCGAGGATGGCAGCTAATCACACTAACCACTACACCACAGAAGCGGACACTCAATAACTTCACTGATCTTAAATATATTTTTCTTTTGCAATTCTAGAATATTTTCACCCGACATTCTAGTGACTATGTTGGTGTCCTCACGCGATGAATTTAGCTTTAGTGCGGTCACAGAACTTCACATCAGACTATGCGGTCTGGTGCACGTCGTACTCTGATGAAAGCAGCGGTGGTTAAGCACCCTTAAAAGCCAATCAATACTGAGTGACACAGGTGACACAAGTTCCATACGTTTCAATCGACTATAGATGTCCTGGGTTAGTCCATTGCGGGGTGAGATGCACGAGGTTATTTCTAGACGTACACACATACATCTTCACTAAAGACTGTCATGCCTTTCACCGGGCAAGTTGGCCCTGCGGCTAGGGGCGCGCAGCTGTGAGCTTGCATCCCGGAGAGAGTGGGTTGGAACCCCACTGTCGGCAGCCCTGAAGATGGTTTTGCGTACTTTCCCATGTTCACACCAGTCAAATGCTGGCGCTGTACCTTAATTAAGGCCACGGCCGCTTCCTTCCCACTCCCATTGTCGTCGTAAGACCTATTTGTGTCGATGCAACGTAAAGCCAATTTAAAAAAATAAGTAAGCCTTTCAGCGTTCAGTCTGCAAGCTTCTCCGAATTTACTAACCGCAGCCACAAATATCCATTTGTAACTAATTTTGTGGTCTCGCTTAGCTGTATACGTCTTATCTTTAAATCGTTAGAAACTGAGTCTAACCATCGTCGTCTTGGTCTCCCCCCTCCCGCTATTCACCACCCACTTCTCTGTCCAAAACGCTGGCATTCAACCATATACATGTCAGTCAGGTCAGCAATAGTCAGAGTTAAGGAAATGCTGAGGTTGCGCCTGGACACATTAATTGGATGCAGGTCGCACCGCAGCCTGGAGCTTGTTGCCGCCCTCAGCGGAACACTTGCTCACACGCCATCTTCAAGTACGAGAACACGATCCTTCACTTATTATTAATGTAACGTAATGGTTAGCACTATTATCTGACGTCCTCGGTGACCAGGGTTCGATTCTTGGTACTGCCAGAGATTATTTTAATTGCTTTACGTCGCACCGACACAGATAGGTCTTATGGCGATGATGGGATAGGAAAGGCCTAGGAGTCGGAAGGAAGCGACCGTGGCCTTAATTATGATACAGCGCCAGCATTTGTCTGGTGTGAAAATGGGAAACCACGGAAAACCATCTTCAGGGCTGCCGACAGTGGGATTCGAACCCACTATGTCCCGGATGCAAGGTGACAGCCAACCGCACGGCCAACTCGCCCGGTGCCAGAGATTTAAGAATGGCTGAACAGAGCTGTACCACTTCGGAACGAGGACAAGAGTTTAGTTTAGTTAATTCCTCAGGCTCGGGGGCTAAGTATTTTTGACGTCATGTGCATTAGAATTCATGTTAAGTAAGGCCTCATCACAGACGCGCAGGTCGCCTATAAGACCTGCACCAAGCCTCTCTGGAGGCCACACGCCATTACATTAATCACATAGTTCGTTTCAACTGTTGCTTGACGTAAGGGCCGGACATACAGTACGTGTTCCAAGGTCGAACAGAGAAATGTTAGGCACAAGTACGGAGAATGAAGACGTTGACCGCAGTCTGACACGGGATGAGGAATCTTTCTAACTAGTACCAGTTTCAAAACCAGTCTACGAACTCATCCATTACTTAAAGCTGCATTAAATGTACGATTAAAACATACTACTTGTTTAAGGTTTGCTTGTGTTGAAGTTCCCACGCTCTGTTAAACTGCAATTGCCGTGCAACCTCGATATCTCGAATCACCTCGGGAGCTAAATTTTATTTCGAGTTATCGAAATTTCGAGATATAGAAAATACCATTTTTGAGCATGTATAGCACATAATTGAATTATATGTATCTACGGGCTTATACTGAACACATTATTTTTAACAGTATTTACAAATGTACAAACAAACTCTATTTTACGGCATCTCTTTAATTATAACACTTATTATAGTAACTTCTTAGAAGCCAGGATACAGCACATACAGCAGTGAAACAAGAAACATACCTCCGTTAACACTTTTGGAAAACATCCGTTAGTCTCTTTTGTTTGTCTGTTTGTTACTGTTAACCTTTCCTCCCGTCACGTTGAAACTTCTCGTCAATACCTCGCAGCCGAGATTCGTAAATAGAGCTTGTCATCCGCGATTTCGGAGGTTGCTTTCGTACGTGATCGTTTATTAATTAACATCCGAGAAACTGCGAGGCTTCGCCGATTTTCCGATCACAACAAGTTTTAGTTTTTCGGTTCCCGTCATATTAGCTCCCAGCATCACTGTAACCCTTTCTTTACTGGTTAACTGTTCCTCACAAACCACAAATAACGTATTGCACAGTTAAAGTTGCACAAAATTCGAGTTACAGTGTATTTTTTTGCTTCAAGGGAAGAAATGTTTGCTTCGAGAAATCGAGAAATTCGTGAAACCGAATTTCGAGTAATAGAGAAATAATTACACGTGAAGAATAAGACAAACTGCCGAAAAATTTAAGTTATTTCGAGATACTGAAAATTCGAGTAATGGAGGTTCGAGATATCGATGTTCGACTGTACTTTCTTCGTCCAGGTTGGCCCGTGTCGTTCTTCTATGTACATTATTGTACAGCTCTTTCTTTTTCACGTTGCTTTTCGTCGCACTGACACAGATAGATGGCGACGATGGGTGAGGAAAGGGCGAGGAGTTGGAAGGAACTGGCCGTGGCCTTAATTAAGGTACAGCACCCAGCATTTCCTTGATGTGAATACGAGAAACCATGGAAAACCCTATTCAGGTCTGCCGACGGAGGGATTCGAGCCCACTATATCCCGAATGCAAGCTCACAGCTATGCGACGCCAACTGCACGGCCAACTCGCCAAACTCGCTCGGTACACCTGAGAGCACAGGCGGCCGGCACTTTGTGCCGAGGTTACGAATAATTGCTTACCGTCGACTCCTCCAAGGGCCTTCGTGGTCTGCAAGGAGGTGGCTTTGCTTTTGCTACTATTCTACTTTCCTTACAAATCTAAAGGAATGTAATACATTAATAAATGAATTACACTATTAAGTATTTCACTAGTGACTTTGACGATACGACAGTAGGAACATTGCCAACAGTTACACAATTCACAATTAACGAAAACTGCTGCCGGCAAGCGAGTTAAATTATAACACTAAGATGGCGCGGCAAGCAGTCTCTTCACTGTATGGCTATGCAACGGAGAATGCAGACGAACAGTTAGAAAATAAATATTGATCACCAGGGCCCGGATGTTCATGACATGTCATATTTTGTTTCCTTGTATTATTTTCATGGAAAATACAAGTTAAGCATGATTTTATCTACGGTTACTAAAATTATGCAATTTTCATGGGTCATATAAAGTCATATTTTGGCTCTTTACATGTTTTTCTTGACATTTTCCGGTAAATGAAATGGCGTATGGCTTTTAGTGCCGGGAGTGTCCGAAGACAAGTTCGGCTCGCCAGGTGCAGGTCTTTCTATTCGACACCCGTAGGTGACCTGCGCGTCGTGATGAGGATGAAATGATGATGAAGACAGCACATACACCCAGCCCCCGTGCCATTGGAATTAACCAATTAAGGTTAAAATCCCCGACCCGGCCGGGAATCGAACCCGGGACCCTCTGAACCGAAGGCCAGTACGCTGACCGTTCAGCCAACGAGTCGGACATTTTCCGGTAATTTTTCATCTTATGGTCATATTTCCCCGTGAATTTTCGTGTTTATGCCACATGTTATTCTTTTCGTTCCATTTTCGCATAACTGCTTTCTAGTCCTATCAAATATGAATTTTTCACATCTCCTAATTGCTGTCTGTAATTTCTAACATTTTCTTTCTTCTTCTTATTCTTCTTTATCTGTTTACCCTCCAAGGTCGGTTTTTCTCTCGGACTCAGCGAGGGATCCCACCTCTACCGCCTCAAGGGCAGTGTCCTGGAGCTTCAGACGGGGGATACAACTGGGGAGGATGACCAGTACCTGCTGTGCTGAACAGGGGCCTTGTGGGGAGATGGGACGTTTAGAAGGGATAGACAAGGAAGAGGGAAGGAAGCGGCCGTGGCCTTAATTAAGGTATAGCCACCGAGCTCGATAGCTGCAGTCGCTTAAGTGCGGCCAGTATCCACTAATTTGGAGATAGTGGGTTCGAGCCCCACTGTCGGCAGCCCTGAAGATGGTTTTCCGTGGTTTCCCATTTTCATACCAGGCAAATGCCGGGGCTGTACCTTAATTAAGGCCACGGCCGCTTCCTTCCACTTCCTAGACCTTTCCTATCCCATCGTCGCCATAATACATATCTGTGTCGGTGCGACGTTAAGCAAATAGCAAAAAAAAAAAAAAAAAAAAAAAGGTATAGCCCCAGCATTTGAATGTACTCGCGCGGTGCATTATTTTTAACAGTATTTAAAAATATACAAACAAACTCTATTTTACGGCATCACTTTAATTATAACCGTTATTATGGAAAGTTTTTAGAAGACAGGATACAGTACATACAGAAGTAAAACAAGAAACATACCTCCATTAACAACTTTAGAAAAAAAATCCGTTAGTCTCTTCTGTTTGCTGCGGTTAACCTTTCCTCCCTTCACGTTGAAACTTCTCGTCAAAACCACGCAGCTGAGATTCGTAAATGGAGCTTGTCATCCGCAACTTCGGGGGTTGTTTTCGTACGTGACCGGTATTTAATTTGCACCTGAGAAACAGCGAGGCTTGGCTTCGACGATTTTTCTATCATTAGAAGTTTTAGTTTTTCGGTTCCCGTCATACTAGCTCCCAGCATCACTGTTACTTTACTTGTTAGCTGTTCCTCACAAAGCACAAATGCCGTACTGCATACTTAATTTTGCACAAAATTCGAATTTCAGAGTATTTTTTGCTTCAAGGGAGGAAATGTTTGCTTCGAGAAATCGAGAAATTCGTGTAACCGAATTTCGAGTAACAGAAAAATAAACATACGTGAAGAATAGGACAAATTTAAGTTAACGTCGAGATACTGAAAATTCGAGTGATGTAGGTTCGAGATATCGAGGTTCGACTGTATGTGGCTTTTTTTAACACGGTTTATTTAAAACCTTACTAATTGATTTATCATGTGTATTAACACACTGTGTCTTATTTAGGAGACGTGTGCATACTGTTTTTAACTGTGAACACTGATAGACACATACTTCTCACAAACTATGCACGGATTGTGTGTACTAGTGATACAGCCGCAGATGTAGTAGGGTGAGTTGAGTTTTTGTTTTTTCATTCAGCTGTTTATTCATGATCTTGATTTTATGTATTGGTGTGGATGAAGTGCGCGAGGCTAGTAAAGGTATATTACGTTTATGTTTCATACATGTATTTAATAACACGAAAATAAGTGCATACTTAAGCGCATATTTCACCACATTTTGCAGCAAAGTTGCATGCTTATATTGGTTATTTGTACAGTATATTAGTCTAGTTTTGTAATGTAAGGTGCGCAGGTTCGTATCCCCATCAAAACAACTCTTGTCGTGTATCATTGGACCTCTTAATTCCGATGTCTACTGATGACCCATACAACAAGGGATTGAGACTTCTCCAAGCAACCTACTCTATAACTACCCGTATTCCGGCTTCATGAGCAATGATCTTAACAATCTGCCCGTTGAAATTTCAAACACATCCCATCCGAAAAGTGTTGTTAATTCTATACTTGACTGATAAGTCTTTGAGACTTCATGGCGACGTTTCGTTTAGTCATTCAACTCAGCTATTCCCTTTCTCTAAATGTTGTATTGTATTCCTCTTCATGCGCGTGTTCCTTGCTTCTCACGCGTCTATCACGCTCTCTGATCCACTGTACCAGCCTAAAAGGGATTCACATTATCTCAGAGTTACGGAGATCGAAGCCCCACTTGGAGGTTCGGGACGATGCGACTTAGTGGAGTCAGGAGTGTATCAAGTACGCTAGTGTACAGCCACAGCGATCCAAATAAAGTTTCCGCCGTTCACAAACCGTTTAAGTATTTTAAACACAGAACACTGTCATGAATAGAAGGTATTAACTTACAAAGGGAGTCTACAGTGTGGTGGAAACCGATTTTGTAGAGCTTTCGCGACGTTAATCTACACGGGCAAGAAATCAATACCTATTTGGACATTCCCTCGAATGGCTTTCATTTTCGAGATTTTAGTGTTTCAGTAAGCTGTCATATAAACGTCAGAGAAGCGTTTTCGTAGCACAGTGGTCAGGGAGCTAGCTTTGTAATGTAAGGTGCGCAGGTTCGTATCCCCATCAAGTTAACTCATGTCGTGTATCATTGGACCTCTTAATTCCTAAACAACTGCTTGAGGGCACGGGACCTTAAAATACAAAACCATGAATATAATTACCTAGCCGACGTATTTACCTTTTATGTTTCGTGTTTTTGGTTGGTTCAATCAATCAATCAATCAATCAATCAATCAATCAATCAATCAATCAATCAATCAATCAATCAATCAATCAATCAATCAATCAATCAATCAATCAATCAATACTGATCTGCATTTAGGGCAGTCGCCCAGGTGGCAGATTCCCTAGCTGTTGTTTCCTAGCCTTTTCTTAAATCATTTCAAAGAAATTGGAAATTTATTGAACATCTCCCTTGGTAAGTTATTCCAATCCTCGGTGGCAGAGATTTTAGAAACGCCCATTAGTTTCTAGGCAGATTCTAGCAGACTCGTCCAAATGTCCGAAGGAGTACCAGAGTAATTTTATCCATCAGCAGATTTCGTCCAGAAATGAAGGTCTGAAAATGCGAAGTACTGACCACACTGCGTTCATTTTTAGTAAAGATCCCAAATATACTTTCTCTAATATTTATATCCATAGTTTACAGTAAGCAATGTACGAGGCCTCTTCCAAAATTAACTGAACTTTGAAAATACCGTGCAAATGTAAAATCTTGCCGGTTTCCGGTAAATGGCGATGTAAATATTTAGCCATTTACCGCGCATTTCTGAAACAATTAGTTATCGCTCAGTAACTGTTAGTTTGCGATTTTTAGAAAGTGTCATGATTGTCCAGATTACGAGCAGCGTATCAGCAGACGTTTCTGTTTCAGACGGGGGAAAACGTATACGGAGACATACAGTGGTGCGGGGAAAAATTGACTGAGATCTAAGAAAGCGCGGCAGGTCCTGTCAAATGAGAAAGTATTGCTAACGCTCTGCTTTGACATCAGATATGTTGTGCATCATGAATTCCTAACTGTGAACATCAGGACGATTGAGACAAAAATGTGAGCAAACTTGTGCAGAAACAATTCCTGGAGATTCCAGGATGGCAATGTACCAGCTAACGCATCGATGTTGATTAATGAACTGTTGACGAACACGAAGACAGCTGTGATTCCTCATCCTCCCTACTCACCTGACTTAACCCCGGCAGGCAAAAATTAATTACATTATTATTAAGTTATTATTATTGTTGTTAACGATCCTTCAGTTGTTAAAGATTTCAAGGGACGTGGGCGTGTCAGACTTTTTCCCTGAAGAAGTCTTTGAAGTGCTAGCAGCCCATGTGGTTGTCGCATTTAAACATTCTCAAATTGTCCTTAAATCGGCTATCATAGGAACAAAAGGACGACGACTAACAGACTGGGATTATGAGGTCGGCCATAAGATGTATACAGAATGGGAAAACACTGCTGTTCCTTAACTTAAGCTTTCGGGATATTACTCTGCCAACGAAGCATTTATACTTTCGTATGCACTAACTTCTACTCGATTATATTGCTGCAGCTAACGGCTGAACTTCGTAGGAAGGTGTTTCATCGTTTGCCGCTAGCAGCTTTGTCCCGCGACGGGTTGAATTTCCCGGTGATCGCCCTGTACATACACCAAGTACCCACTGCTCTCTTTCCTCGGCAACATTGCTTGAAATACTCTTAGACCAGCAATTTATTTATGCCAAATTAGACGCTATTTCAATTAATCGCTGAATTGGCAGGTATATGTTTATTTGCTAGACAGTCAGCACGCTGTTAACTGATCCGCAGAAGTTCATTGAACCGCCCATGCGTGCAGTCAGATCGTCGTCTCTCGCTCTTCACCCTCCTGTATGGTAGAATGCACACTCGCATGCACGAAGTAAGATCAAATATGCAATCTTAATCCATTAAACTGGTCCGCAGCGCCCCTCCCCACAGACAATAAGAGTGAAGTAGTCTTCGTGAGGATAATCAAGGAATGCTGCAACGCTCGTCTGCGTTCGAACAATTGTAGGGACTACAACTACACTCTCTCTCGCTGCTAGTTCTGCACTAATTGCAATGTGTTCTCGTGAGTGTTAGCACGAGAACTACGGCAAGAAGACATGGGGGAGATCGGGAAATCAATATGCCGCCACATTGCGACAGCCTTGCGCAGAAGAGTCTGGACTTGCCTCCACTCCAATTCAGTTTAAATTTCGTGCTTAAGGAAACGGGGGGAGTAAAATGAGATACACCTGTTGACGCCCGTACAGTATGATAAAAAATTTATTTAGTTCTGCTACTGGTTTAACGTCGCACTAAGGTTTTCGTCAACATAAGAATGGGAAAGAGCTAGGATTAGGAAGGTAGCGACCGTGACCTTAACTGAGGTACAGCCGGTGTGAGAAAGCGAAACCACGAAAAAAACACCTTGAGTTGCTGATGGTGGGATTCTAACCCACAACCTCCCGAATACAAGCTCACAGTTGCGTGACTGCTGACTGCGTGACCAACTCACTTGGTTGATAAAGAATTTCAGCCAGACGAAAGAAGATACTGTTCATTTAACACCCGATATTCTGGAACCAAATGTGCTCAGGATCAAAAACAAAGAGCAGTTTGAACATGAAACTGTCATTTAGGATTTACGTTTACTTGTAAATTGTATTTTTGCTGCTTCAACTATTAATTCCTTTACATTTCATTGAAGAAATTATTTTCTTCTTATAATATGGGAGATAGTGCCGTTTCGTTTCTTTCTGATAATATGAAAACTTTTAATTTGTTATATCCTAATGAAAATTGAAAATAGAACTCAAAGACGAACTCTCGTCTTCAACAATTCGAGATCGCAGGGGACAGTCGTGAGGCAGCAAAAGACATCACAATATAAAGAGATCATGAAAAAGTCTTGAACTGTGCATAGTGGGTCTAGTTATTACGAAGTCTAAGGATTGCAAACATTGTCATTAAATTGGTCTCATACCAATGAAACGAGGAAATACACTTTCTGTGCGATACTCTGGGGAGAAGGATGCAAAAGTGTAGGATTGCAAGACGTAGGTTAGCGATTTCAAAAATGTTAGATTCGTCCTGAGGAATAAGCTTTAGCTGACAAAGATGTCTTCAGTAATGACCAGCAGAAAGTACCTATATCTGAGTTCAAGATGAATAAAATAACAAATAATGGCAAGATCACTTCTTCACAAGAGTAAACATCGCAGATTATTGAGTGATCATTATGCGAGGAATGGCATATGAAGCATTGCCAAACGTCCAATAGCAACATAATTCTGGGTTCGGGTACGTCTGGCCAGACTTCCAGAGCATCGTACGGCAGACCTCCACTAGTGTAACCTAAAGAAACCACAGCCATTTCGTCATGTTCAGTGACGAGAGGACATTCTGTCCTCAAACTGGAGATGGCCGTTAAAGTGTCTGGCATTGCCTATTTTATCAAGTATCTGTCAATCATAACATGGAACAACCACTTGGTATCACGAAGGGAACTTCTAATATACTTCTTTTCATTCTTGGTGATTATAGAAAATAGCGTCATCTTCGTCTAGAAATCGCACAACCCATTCTATTGCCATTCCAATGTCATGAAGGTAATGTGCTCTTCAAACAAAATATTGCTGACTATACAGTGCAGAAGCAACTTCGCGTGATTTCAGAATTTCATTGATTTACAAGGGCTAGATATCTAACATGTTTACTGTTTCTAGTGCAGTTTTTCATGCTGATTTCAAATCTGAATCCGTTTTGCTCTAACACGTCAGATTTTGAAGATGTTGACAAAGTTTAATTTTTCATGGAACAGCGTTGATCGTGAATTGTTTTAACTGTTTTTCATTATTTCTCATGCAAAACCGAATAGTTTCATTTACTTCTTTTTTACTGTCAGTGACAGTGGACATTATGGGGTCCAGAAGTTTAATAAATTCATCAGATCTGTTTTGCTACATGTGCGGCTGTGTAACAAACAAATCCAATATGTGCCATGTGGAGCATTTGCACTAATCTTAGCTAAAGCGATATTAATTAGTACTCCACGCAGCAATCAGTGCTCTACTGAAACTTCTGTCTGTGAGTTGTTTTCCTTGGTACAATGTTAAACATATGTAAATGGTTGATGTATGTCTCAAGAACGGTTGGTAATAGAGACAAATGGTTTTAGTTGTCTTAGAACGCGTGTTGGATACCAGGATATCCCCCAACCCAACCCCCACGGCACTTAACGCCATTGAAAGGGCCCTGGCCTGCCCAGCGACCGCTGCTCAGCCTGAAGGCCTGCAGATTACGACGGGTTGCGTGGTCAGCACGAAGCACCTTCTCGGCCGTTATTCTGGGCTTTCGAGACCGGGGCCGCCATCTCACCGTCAGATAGCTCCTCAATTCTAATCACGCAGGCTGACTGGAGCTCGAACCAGCCCTCAGGTCGAGAGAAAACTCCCTGACCTGGCCGGGAATCAAACCCGGTGCCTCCGGGCGAGAAGCAGGCACGCTACCCCTACACTACGGGGCCGGCACCAGGATATCCATCGAAAGTAAATTTCTGTCGATCAGTGTTATTCACCAACACCTGTCGTTAGCGCATTACTTAGATATCACTTATCATGAAGTCCGGCTCCATGGCTAAATGGTTAGCGTGCTGCCTTTGGTCACAGGAGTCCCGGCAGGGTCAGTAATTTTAACCATAACTGGTTAATTTCGCTGGCGCAAGGGGTGGGTGTATGTGTCGTCTTCATCATCATTTCATCCTCATCACGACGCGCTGGTCGCCTACGGGTGTCAAATCAAAAGACCTGCACCTGGCGAGCCGAAACTGTCCTCGGACATTCCCGGCACTAAAAGCCATACGCCATTCTTACCTATCATGAAGCACAATTACGACTGGATTGGTTGATATTTCACAGACTCCCTAGAATCATCGCAAAACCTAGATATAACGAGTCACGTTGTAAAGAAATTCGTCATATAATGAGTGAGTATGACTTAGAGAATTACGGTATTTTACACATAACAGCACTATTATTCTTTTAACTGATGAACGCAATCCAATATATTTACTAGCTATTTAAATTCGCAGTTACATAGGTAAATTGTCATTGATCAGGAAATATGAAATTGCTGAAACTGAGAAGGTAGCGGCAGTGGGCGTGATTAAGGTATAGACCGGTATTTTCTTTCTCTAAACATGGTAAACAACGGATAAATATCTCCAGGACTGCCCGGGATGAGGTTCAAAACATCCATCTCCCAAACGCAAGATTACACTACTGTACGTGACCTGCACAGTGTATCCAAATTGCTCGGCATTATACAATGTAATCTTCTGTACTTGTAATCTTCAACTCCTGTCTAAAGATTATTCACAATATTCTCATTGCGTCTCTATGAGTAACAAAATTATGGAACCCACTTAAGAAACTTATTTGCTGTCGTCTACCTCACTGGTAGACTCCAATTACAGTATGGTTCCAGTGTATGGGACCCACACCAGGATTACTTGATTGGAGAACTGGAATAGATCGAAAGGAAACCAACACGACTTCTTCTGGGTGATTTTCTACAAGTGAGTAGTGTTTACGAAAATGTTGCAAACTTTGGGCCGGGGAAGACTTGGGAGTAAAGAGACAAGATAATCGAGTGTCAGCGGAGAGAAGGCTTGGGATGACATTAGTACAGGAATAAGCTTGAGCGGAGCTTTTGAAAGTAGGAAAGATCATAATGTGAAGATAAAGTTGCAATTCGCGGTAGGAATAATTTACCAAGGGAGACGTTGGATAAATATCCAACTTCTTTGAAATCCTTTAAGAAAAATTAGATAAACAATTGATAGAGAATCTATCAAGGTGGAGTGCAGATCAATGGCGACCGATTTTGATCCATTGTACTGGAAGTGTTAGAGTGATGCATTAGATGTAATGTTCTTAGCTACATAATTTTTCCTTTAGGAAAAGCGTTTCTCTGAAGCAGTGTTCCCTGGTAGTAGAAATTTAAAAATCGTCTCGGTGTTAAATTTAAGTAATAGTAAATACTAAAATAAACGCCAAACAAGTGATCCGGCGGGAAGTGCCCTAAGTTATATCTTCTCAAGTATAGTATATTCAAAGGAAAAGGGAATCCACCAAGACAGCCGTGGTTCAAAACTCGTCCAATGTGAATGGGATTTTAGAACTGTAAAACATTTCCTTCTGGTGTGAATTCCACATAAAACTCGAGGTACATTAGCTATGTTAAAGATATCAAGTAACGTAAAATTATGAACTGGCTTGCTTGTTGTGAACCGGCAACAAACTTCATTTTCACTTCATTTTAATAATTTCACATACTACACCTGAGATACGTCTGCAGATATCGCTCATGTTATAAAGTGAAACAAAAGTGGATAGCAGAGCCTCCTACTGCCAGCCTTTTGAAATAAAATTCTAAGCTTCACATCCATAATAAATTATTATCGTCCTCTCCTTTCCCGTGGTTTAATGCTGTTTTGTTTACCAGGATCGTATGAAAGACATCGCAATCAGCGGTAGCAAAGACTAACCCCTTCTTGTTTACAGACACTTCACGATGCTGGACGTAAAGAGCACACCCCACTCCTGCTATCTTTCGATGAAATGAAGACTCACAACGTTAACTAAGAAACTACGTGTCGTCGCTAGACCACTCAATCCCACTTTATCTTTCAGAGTGATCCAGAAGATTGTTAAGAAGAATTTCGTCAGGAAGTTTGTTTAAAAATCAAAACTATCAATGCTATAGATTAATTTGGGTGGGTGATCAATTTAACCACTTTTTAACGTATCATCTAACCATGCACTTTTTTGTGTCATTCGCTTTATATCTCACACTCTTGTGTCCACCAAATTTTTTCTAGTGTTTTTTTTTTCTATTTGCTTTACGTCGCACCGACACAGGCAGGTCTTACGATGACGATGGAATAGGAAAGGGATAGGAGTGGGAGGGAAGCAGACGTGGCCTTCACTGAGGTACAGTCCCGGCATTTGCCTGGTGTGAAAATGGGAAACCACGGAAAACCATCTTTAGGGGTGCCGACAGTGGGGCTCGAACCCACTATCTCCCGGATGCAAGCTCACAGCTGCGCGCCCCTAACCGCACGGCCAACTCGCCCGGTGCTAGTGTTTTAACGTCACACTAATATGTCGAAGATTTTCGGCGACTAAAGATGGGAAAGGGCTAGGATGGGGAAGGTAGCGGCCGTGGCCTTAATTAGGGTACAACCCCAGCATATGCATGGTGTGAAAATCGGAAACGGGAAATCATCTTCAGGGCTTCCAACGGTGGGATTCGAACCCACCATCTCTCGAATGCAAGCTTATAACTATGCTACCCTAACCACACGGCTAATCCACTCGGTGTCTATACTTTTAATTTCTTGTAAGCTATTTTGAGGAAAACAACGGAAAGCAATCTTGCTCCTCAATTCCCTAGTTTCTTCTTGCTAGTGCCTTAACATCGCACTGACACATCAAAGGTTTTCGACGACGGAAGGTTGGGAAAGGGCTAGAATTGGGAAGTTTGCGGCCGTGACTTTAATTAAGATACAGCCCCAGCATTTCCCTGGTGTGGAAATGGGAAACCACGGAAAACCATCGTCAGAGCTGCCGACGGTGCGATTCGAACCTACCATCTCCCGAATGCAAGCTCAAAGCTGCGCGCCCCTAACCGCAAGGCCAACTCACTCGGTGAAAATTTTCTCTTTGAGCAATGTCAGAAAAGAGGCGCAGAGGTTCTGTGCACTGTGCGTCGGTCCGACTCGGCTCTGTTCGGACCAGCATTTTGTTTCGGGACGACTCGGTTAAGCTCGGCGCAACTCGGCTTGCTTTGGCGGAGCGCTGCAGAGCGAGTGAGGAAGAAGGAGAAAGGCGGAGCGAACGAGACAGGTGTAGGGAAAGAGAGAGACAACGCTATTGCTCAAATTCCAGGAGTGATTGTCTGCACTCTGGTTAACCTAGCTAAGTCGTTTATCGCACCTTGCGCAGTGCGATGTACCGATGAATGCACCCTGAGAGGCCCTGCTTTATACCAATATACTCAGAAGGTATCCCTAAACAATCTCCGAAAATCTGTCGGTGGAGTACGGCTTCACCCTGTATAAATAATTAGGGATAGGATAGGAAATGAAGAGGGCGTAGGTAATCTTGACATTGACAGAATTTGAAACGAGGAACCATGGAAAACCACTTCCAGGATGGCCAGGAGTAGGATTTTAACCTATTTCCCATCTTAGTGATATTACTCGAGGATGATTCCCTCGAATGAGTCATTACCCGAGAACTGAACCCAGATCAATCGGGCAGGAAGCTGCCATGTTAATCACAAGGTGGTGGGCGATGTGAAATCTAATAGAAATATATAAAGTAAGAATTTCTTGCTATTTGTTTTACGCCGCACCGATACAGGCAGGTCATATGGCGACAGGGTTAGGACTAGGAAGGAAGTGACCATGGCCTGAGATAAGACCATCTTCAGGGCTGCCGACAGAGGGGCTTGTACCCAGTATCTCCCGAACGCAAGTTCACAGCAACGTAACTCAAACCGCATAGCCAACTCGCTCGGTTAAGTAAGAATTTATCGAGGTACAGACTGAGATGTGGAATTTCTGTGACAGTCCAATGAAAAAGAGGTGCTCATTTTTCACAAAAAGAGTAATGTGTAGTACAAACCATTTTTGGACACAAAAACCGCTCCTTACTCAACAATGAATAATCCGTTTGGACGGATTTTTCGAGGTTCTACTTTATCGTACGTTGAAGGAAATTCCAAAAGGACGCCGAGATGGGAGAGCGAGCTACAATGTAACCTCTAGTAGCAAATTAATGAAACCAGAAGCTTATTCTTATGAGTGGGACGTGGAAAGACAAATTTCCTTAATTCTGCAATAACGATTTTCTTAAGGAAGCCACATTTTCCAGTGTCGTCTTAGTTAACGCAAATTCAAGGTTTTTCAGTCCGTCAAAAACAATAATTAAATACAAAAAGCACTATAACATTCCTATAAAAATATACGCATTATAATAGTGTGTACTTTTTTACAGGTATGTTACAGTATTATTATTTATTTAATCCGTTTACGGCCCAGGGTTGGTTTTCTCCTCAGACTGTACCGCCTCTTGGGCAGTGTCCTGGAGCATGAGACATTTGGTCGGGCATACAACTGGGGATGATGACAGGCGGCCTCGCCTACTATGCTGAACAGGGGCCTTGTAGGGGATGGAATGGTTAGAAGGGATAGGCAAGGAAGAGGGAAGGAAGCCGCCGAGGCTTAAGTTAGGTTCCATCCCAGCATTTATCTGGAGAAGTGCGAAACCACGGATATCCACTTCGAGAAGGTTGAGGTGGGAATCGAACCCCCACTACTCTGCTGACCTCCCGAGGCTGAGTGGACCCCGTTCCAGTCCTCGTACCACTTTTCAAATTTTGTGGCAAAGCCGGGATTCGAACCTGGGCCTCCGGAGGTGTCGGCTAATTAGACTACGGCACAGAGGCAGATATAATGTTATATGTGTTATAATTAGTGCTTTTTTTTGCTACGGGCTTTACGTCGCACCGACACAGATAGGTCTTATGGCGACGATGGGATAGGAAAGGCCTAGGAGTTGGAAGGAAGCGGCCGTGGCCTTAATTAAGGTACAGCCCCAGCATTTGCCTGGTGTGAAAATGGGAAACCACGGAAAATCATCTTCAGGGCTGCCGACAGTGGGATTCGAACCCACTCTCTCCCGGATGCAAGCTCACAGCCGCGCGCCTCTATGCGCACGGCCAACTCGCCCGGTAATTAGTGTTTTCAACAGACTGGAAAACCTTCAAGTTAGGGCAATAACGAATGTTAAAATTCGTAAGTCAACCAAATAAGCAACCGACAAAATTGCATTCCGCATTTAAAATGAAAAGCAATTACATTTAAATTCACTTACCTGCATCTCCTGGATGAGTTCCTGCTCGTCCAACAAGACCACCTTCACATGGAATGTACGGATTCTCTTGCAAAAACAGCGCATCTTGCGAGTAAGCAGTCACCAGGGTCAACTTGTACTCATGGATTACTTGTCCGTATTCAGTGTCCTGCCGGTTAATACTATGCGGTCCCCAGCCTGTAAACAAAAGATAAATAGAATGTTAAAAATTGTCAACATTGACAACCACACACTTGGTATGAGGTACAACAACATGGTAGGTTTGAACAATACTTAGCGGTAAGACTTAACATCACTATCAATTGTGATGTGCTGCAGTCCCTAAGACCATTTTAATCATTAGTATCTTTGAATAATTTAAGCATGGTATTTCATACTTCGTCAATTTTCCCGTTAATAATAATAATAATAATAATAATAATAATAATAATAATAATAATAATAATAATAATAATAATAATAAAATCAATGAAAGATCACAATAACTGGCTAAAAGAAATCAGTGTAACCTAAATAAAATTCGCATTAATTAAACAACCATTCATGATAGAATAAAATTCAGAACCTTAATTCACGAACACATGTTTTCTGTAAAGCCCACCCGACTAAATACATGATGAACCGAACAACGTAAAAAGGAACACAGCGAGAGGATGAAAAGATACTGGGAAGAGAAGAAAAAATCTCGCTCCTTAGTTGGGCATAACGAATCAATAATAATAATAATAATAATAATAATAATAATAATAATAATAATAATAATAATAATAATAATAATACAGTACCAGCCTCACTACACGCCATTAATAGTAGGATGTAATTCCTTTATGCGGAATATACTGCCGACACTGCTATCTCAATTTAGAAACCACCACAGACCGAACCACATACAGTATATTGGAAGAAAGAGGTATGCTCTAGCAGCGGAGAAGTTTATCTGGTAATGAATGACAGCGTATGTGGGTCTTAAAAAAATTGGTATCTGCGATCGAGTGGCTACATGGTAAGAGTCATGTAGCTGTAAGATTGTATTCGAGAAACGATGGGTTCAAACTCCACCGTCGGCAGATATGAAGATATTCTTCCGTGGTTTCCCATTTCTATACCTGGTAAATGCCAGGGCTGTATCTTAATGAAGGCCACAGCCTAGCGTCGCCGAAAACTTAGCTCTTAGTACGACGTCAGAACAATAATAAACATGAGTTGTGTATTATCCAGACCTGTAAGTTCACCACCAGATCTGTATCCTTACATAAGCAAAGGGATTGCTGATCACGCGTCCTCACAGGTCAGAGTTCACCAGTGGTAGGGTGGTCGTTTCCTTTTCGCTCCTCAAAACATATGTGATCCATCTATCCACGGACTGGCCACGCCTAATATTAGTTAACTTCGGAGATTTTTGTGGGATCCATTTGTAGCATGTTATTGGAGGGGGTCCGGTTCAGCAATTGAGACGTGCTGACGAAGGCAGGAATACAATAATAAAATAATGGTACAATGTACCGGAGTACAATGCTGCCATCAATGGCTCGAAAAGGTAGACACACTAAACTAGTAGAATGTGCAGAAATAGTTCGGAACGTAATGTGAAAGAGCAGTTCTGAAAGTAACGGGTCTGTTGGAACAGATAGACATTGCACTATGTGACTTGTTCAATAGAGCAGCGGTATAAAGCATATGTTCCAAGATAGAAGTTATTACTTCAAAAATACAGAGTGCCAACACGCACTTCTAGGGCTGACACGACGACAATAGGCATTTTTTTCCGTTAGAATAAGACCTTACGAATTGGCATGCACAGTGGAATATCAAATTTTGATATATATATATCTATATAGTACCAAAGATATTGGAGGATTCCGAGATTGTATGAAATGTCAAGCAAGTATAAAAATAAAGTTAAGGGAAACAACACTTTCAAGTGTACAGTAACATTTACTTCAATATATTGACTATATACATTTTCTGACCAGCAGAACATAAACAAATGCTTACAATAGTAGACAAATTTCAAACTAGCCAATAGTGATATAGGTACAGAGTCTAACATTTATTGTTTTTTTCTAGAATGAAGAAACGTTTAGACAAGATTGATGTATGATCACGATTCACTTGCCAATTTAAGATGAAGAACTTGGCCTGACCAATGCATCTCCATACATATCTGATGGGAAAGTCACATGCACTAGTATTTATTTGACAAAAAATAAAGTATATCATATTAATTAAACAAGAAAACTGGCAAACTATTTAGCACTTACAATAATAGCAGCTTAATTTAGAGAGAATGGGAAGACGAATGACTGTCGAAATACAATAGAATGAGGTAATAATTGTACCTCTGAATAAAACCGATTATTTAGGGAGCTAACAAAATACCGAAAGATCAATCAGGACGAATTAATCGATACAAGGTAAGCATTTAAACTCTGGTACAATAAAATGTACCCAAGGGATCTAGGATATCTAAATAGACACCAAATTTTACAAAGAAGGAAATAAGGTGGGAACGATGGGACATAAGAAAAATAAGTCCCAAATACACGAACATTTCTATGATAAATTGATATTAACAAGCATTTGGTTCCGCTCAAGACAGAATTAGCACTGTTCAGAACTCTGTAGTACTAGCACATACAAAACAGAACAGTGCCCTCCCACTGTCGATAACTCCCCCAACTCCCGTCCATAAAGCCGAAGAATAGAACGATGAAGAACGTATGTTACATGTTATTTTTCTCTGAATCTCTCACCTGAGGAACTGGTTGAAGTTCGTGGACCAGAGAGCCATTTCTGTTCGGCGAAATGTGATATTCTCGGACATCCACCTTAAATGGCACTCACAGTTCGAACTGCCAGACAAAGATGGTGGTATGTATTTACCTAGGTATATAATAAACGGTTCCTCCGAGAAGGCTCGAGAGACAGAAGATGGAAACTGATGTTATGGGGGCAGAATGGCCAGAATGTTGTCGGCAGGTGTAGATAGAATGTGGTACTGGGGATATGAGAGATAGGTCCACAAATATTAAATCACACCCCTGGAAAAAGACAGCCACAAGTCAGAAACAATCAATTTTCAGCAGAAGCTCTCAAAGGTTTGAATCAATGGAAAAAATAGTAAATAATATTTTAGGATTATGATACTTGTATACTATGGTACTCTGACATTCAGCATTAAAATGGTAAAATTCGTTATGAATATATTATGATAGAAGTTCATAAAGTCATACACAGAAAATTCAACTTACGGCAATTTCCCATTAAGTGGTCGTGGGAATACCAACACTTACGGCCATAGTGTTAATCAATAATGTAATCGAATTTGTATTTTAACGAACTTTGCACAACTCTATACCATACAACTGTACACGGAATAATGCTTACAAATACCGTTCACTCGATTAGTCACAACTGCAGTGCTAATATTATTTTTAATAACATCGATTCTAATTGATTTATTTGAAAATAAAGAACCGACTAACAGATGTAGTAAGCCTTACAGTAGAGAGACCTTTGAATTCTTATTCCTTGGCTAAGTCACAATTTATTCGGGTAGATACTTAATATAGGTCTGACCCAGTTTTGTAGCCGCCGGATACCCTTCCTGAAGCTAACCCTACGTGTATTCACTGTTGAGCGTTTCTGGGATGACTGTTAGTGTGGTGTATATTATGCATTAGGACGAACACAAACACTCAATCTCAGAACTAGAAAATTGACCACATTCAGTTAAAATTCTCGGACCGGCCAGGGTTCGAATCTGGGAACCTCTGTACCAAAGACCAGGACGCTCACCATTCGGTCAAGCAGCTGGACAATAAAGAAACCTTCGAATGTTCAACATATTTATCTAGAGATAGTTATGACACAAAAAACTACCATAACTGATATGTAGCAGTCTTCTAATACTTGAGTTCCAACTTTCCTGTGAGCAGAAAACTGTAGTTCGTGCGCTACGTTTACCTCAGAGCTTGGAATAGAAACAATCAGACTGTTCTTGGAATGTCGAGGAATCCGAGGAAGATTTTCACTGCCAACGTCGAAATTTCAACCTCTACTCTCCGAACTTTGAGCTTTTCAATCCAGCTGGGAGCGAACTTAATCGCTCGGATAGAATAGTGTGTGTCTAAATTCTGTCTGCAAAGTTCCAACCATTACACTGTTGTTCGAATGCCAAAAGGAGAAATTCGAGTCTATCTAGGAAAGACATATTTTGAAATTTATTCAAATGTACTTCATCATCATATTCTATGGCCGCAGCCATAGATGTCTATCTTGATCCAATCTTTTCAACTCGGCGTACGTCTTGCAGTTCATTCTCTGAAGCAGGTTCTCGAAATAAGAGAGTCTCGGTCGTTCTCTTCCTCTTTTCCCTGCAATTCTTCATTCAATGATGTTACAAAGGAACTCTTTATGCCGCAGAATGTGACCAATGAATTTTTATTTTCCTTCTTTTTCAATTTCAGTTACCAGACACCGTTTCTCTCCTGTCTCTGTAAGGACTTCGGTATCACTCTTCATTTCAGTCCAACTTATTGTCTGCATTCTCCTCCAGATCCACATTTCAATTGCCTCTAGTCTTTTCTTTTCTTTTCCTGCTCTCCTAATGTCCAGCTTTCGCAACCGTACAAAAGCGCACTCCATACAAAGGTTTTTGCAAAGGCCTTCCGAGCTTGAATATCTATATGTTTGTTGGCCAACAGATGCTTTTTTAATCTCGGAAGTCTCTCTTTGCCATTGCTATCCTTTTTGTGACTTGAGATGCAAAATTAGTCCGGTTGAATGGCGAGCGTCGTGGCCTTCAGTTCAGAATTTTAGACGCGTCTGGTTAATTCTCCGGAATCGGTGACTGGACGTTTGTGTTAGTCCCAGTACACACTCTTCACTCTTCGGGTAATTATCGGGGGTGGGGGGTGGGGGGTGGTACATGGTTAATACGAACACAGCCATGTGAAATGAGGAACAACTATTACTGCAAACATTCCTATATAACCATAATAATATTCATAAACAAACAGAAAAACAACCATAATAGAGCTTTTTCTTTTCAAATACATTTTCGAACGAGTCTTATGTACGAAGTTTTCAATAATATTCACAAGTAAACAGAAAATTAGAACCTGATTCCTAAATAAATATTTTGAAGGAATGTTTTATGTACGAAGCAATAAAAAATAACCACAATTAAAAAAACAGAACTTGCGTCATAAATACATTTTCTTAATAAATTTCCTATTAGTCTACATTATGCATTCCATGATACGAAATGTGAAAAGCTTTGCCAGCAGATGTACCACTTGAACAGTCTCCATTGGGAAATGCCCGCTTTCTAACTCGTATCATTTCTTGGTATAAAACTATCTACCACCTTCCCTAGATTGAACGCTATTGCATTCTCCGAAGACAACCAAACTACACGTTTTAAGGGGACTTAACATCTAGGAGGAGAATTTTTATTTTTGGGGGGGGGGGGGGAAAGTGCACTCTGCCCACTATGATAATTTTTTGTGGGGCAGAAAACGCCTTGCCCTCCCAAAGTCGGCGCCACTGTTTCATATGCACACAGCATTCTACCGAACACCGTAGAGACACATCTCTTAAAAAGAGGGGGGGGGCGGGATGAGATCGGGAAGTAAAACAGGGCGTAGTTCAAATGGGAGAGGGTGTGGAAAAGGCGATGAAAGAAGAAGAACATTATGATTGGAGTTGTTTCAGAACCGTAGAAAGTAAATTCACAGAATTCTGCTGTCTCAAAGGAAAGTGAAGTTCCCAATAGAAATGATATTTCTAGCTGCTTACACACCATCTGTGATCCCTTCTGAGCAGTCGTATTGGGACAGAATTTTTTTTTCTTTCTGATAGAGAGGTTATGTCACTTTGGCTTCCTGCGCACAATAAACTCACCCAACATACAATCACCGCATCTCTAATTTCCTGCACCCACGTGAGAGAGTGACTTTCTCTGTAGGGTTCCACCATTACAATTCTTGCCCAAACAATCCTTCCCATGTTTTTCAATTTTTCGTTCCTTTAATGCAAATTTGTTTAAGACAGGCAGAGCACTATCGTCCTCACACATACTAGCAATATATTTTCACCAAACCAAACCAAAACAAACCAAACCGCATGGCGTTATCCTGACCTTGGCCTACTAAGCAACCGCCGACCGGTGCTCAGCCCGGAGGCCTGCAGAATGGGAGATGGTCCATGGTCAGCGCGACGAATCCTCTGGACTGTTATATTTGGCCTCATAGACCGGGGTCTCACCATCAGATAGCCCCTCAACTATTCTCACTTCAGCTGAGTGAACGCCAGACAAGCCCACAGATAGAAGCAAAATTCCTGACCTGACCGCAAACGAACCCGAAGCCTCCCGTTAAAAGGCAGGATCTCTAACCCTAGACCGCGGGGCCTGCGTTATATTTCCACCACTTTCATAATATTGTAACAGGCGTTTTTAACTACCGAAATGTTTAATAAGATATGCAACACAGGCCATTCCTGAAGTACAATTTACTACTCAACAGATCTGTACCGCACTCCTCTTATTCTCGTATTAAAATGTCACGATCTATAGGTCGTAGGTCATTATATGAGCAATGTCTCGTTTGCTTATTTAGGTCAGCGACTGTATAAACTGCCTGCATTGCGGAAAAATGCTGACCAGCAAAACATTCATGTTATAGGGCTGCAATTCTCTCCTGTATGTTATACAATATTCAGCCTTAGTTACAAACACTGTCCAGCAAAACATTCACTCTATACGGCTGGAATTCTCTCCTGCATGTTATACAGTATTCAAAGCAAAGCAAAGCAAAGTCACCTCCGTACAGGCCATGAAGGCCCTTGGAGGAGTGGGAGGTAAAGGCTTCCACCATTGTTAACCTCGGCACGTGATGGGGTAGAGTGGTTAGCTCTACGCCCGGCCGCCTTTGCCCCCAGGAACTAACCTGGTAATCATTTTTGGTGTAGGCTGAGTGAACCTCAGGGCCATATGCACCTCCGGAAGTGGAAATCTCGTTTCTTAAATTTTACGACTTCCTGACAGGGATTCGAATCCACGTCCTTCCGGGCGAACCGAGCACGCCTTTACCGCATCGGCCAGGCAGCCCCTTACACAGTATTCACCCTTAGTTAAAAAGCTCGACTTGTTAGTATTTGCCACCATTATAAGCAGCTGACTATCGCTGATTTATGATTCGCAGCGAATTAAACAGGAAAAGAAATAAATTAACTTCACTCTTCATAGCTGTCCTAAAAATGAAAACCAAAGAACGACTCAATACACAAAATTATGTTGTTTGGATCATCAGTCCAACACAGACTCTTTTGGTCTCTATGCCGTCCAATTACCGTGTTAACCTCCACGGTAATTATCGCATCCTACGCATCCCGCGTCCTACATCTGCTGTAATCTGTTTATCACATTCAAGTCTCGGCCTCCCCAATCATTGTTCGCCCCCCTCCCCCCACCCCCCACCCCCCACCCCCCGACACCGCTACTCTCATCATTCTTCACTAAAGAATTAACTGAACGAGTTTTCAGGACGTGTCCTATCAATCTACTTTTCTTGCGATATTTCACCAAATCGTTCTCCTTCCATCAAACTAATTCAAGATTTCTTCATTTGTGATCTAATATACTCAGTTCATCTTTAACCTTATTCGGTTGTCTTTCTGTCTGAGCCAGTTACTGTTTATGTTTTGTTTCCATGCAGATCTGCCTTATACACAGGCGTCTACAGAAGCATTTTTCTAACCTGTATGTGTCTGAGGTGAGAAAGAGTACTCTTTTAAATGAGAATTTCCCTTGTTTTGGCTAGTTTGTATTAGTCCTCTTTTCTTCTGCCATAATTAGTTATTTTACTATCCAAACATAAATTTTCATTTACTTCTTTCAAGACTTAACTTACTAATCTGATATTTACTTCATTCAACGGAATTCTATTACTTTTATGTTAGGTTTATTTGTGTTCATCTAGCACGCCTTTTCTAAAACTGTGTCCACACTATTCAGAGAACCGTACACAAATAACGGTATCATCCAAAAATCTTGATTTTGGTTTCCTCCCCTTAATCAAGATACTTTTTCCAAATTTCTCTATGATATCCTTTACAGCTTGTTCTACATAAACGTTAAAAAAGACAGGGTATCATATTGTTAACTTATCACACTCCTTTCTAGAAATACAGAACTGTTATTTAAAAGTTAATTTAAAATAATCTACGTGGACTAAGCTGAAAATATGTGCAAAATGTGTTCAGTGTTCCAATGTGTATTTTATGCTATTTGGCGCGTCACTGTGATGATATTAAAAATATTTAGTGGAATCCAACAGAGGGTGGTCACGGAAAGGCCGAAAAATGCTCTAGTTTTGGGCATGGTTTTTTAATTGTGAGGGGTCGAATTAGAGTGTTGAATTAAGAAGTAATTTTGCAAATAATAATGATACCGGAAATAATAGTAATAAGCCTTTGCTGGCGAAATGTACTGTTTACAGTGCACTATGTCTTCTGGTATGGGCTAGAATAAATTTGTTACTTTCATAGATCTGTCTCAGTCTCATCCTTGGCTTTGACAATATGAAAGTGACTGAGGTATGACTGATACTAGTAATACCATTCCTCATGCAGCCAGCCCCTGTTATGAATGGTGTAAAAATATCGCTCATAGAGTCGGTTGGTGTATGCATTTCAGTGAGCTTGGCAGACTGATATGTAATAGCAACTTCTGGCACGGTGAGGAAAGCAACGGGAAACTACCTCACTCTTCCTTTCCCTAGTACGCCTCTTCAGTGACGCCTAGGATATTATGACAGCCTTTGGCGGAGCTGTGAAGGATCAAACCAGCCTTCGGGCTGAATACCCAACATACACAACAATAATTCTAATAATAATAGTAATAATAAATATAAAAAACCTGAGAGTGTAATATTTCAGTCCTTTTAAAAAAACAGATCTTACAAGAAAAATAACAGAGCATTCTATGTGTCGTCATGATTATGATATTCTATCTCTGGAATCCACTGATATTCTGGATATCATGCGTTTGTCACGACCCAACTAATGCTGAATGACAAATCTTTTATCTGCTTCCCCTTTCACTTCGCATATTTCTCAGGAAGGTATCTGACCAAGTGTAGAAAAAACTCCTTGTCGATTCAATGGACGACATTAGATTATTTTATCACCGGCATTCTAAAACTCGAAGTGAATCAGACACGAATAAAAAAAACCTCTCGCAGTGTGGTAAGAACAGCCAGTTCAACAGCCTTCGCTGAAATGTGAATGTTTGGTTTTCTTTCGTGAGACTTTGGATTGCGGGGATACAACTAGGGAATAGGAAAAGTACCTCGCCCGGGGAACCTTACCTGCTACGCTGAATAGGGGAAGGGAAGGTTTGAAGGGATAGGCAAGGAAGAGGGAAGGAAGCTCTGGCCTTAGTTAGGTACCATCCCGGAATTTGCCTGGAGGAGATGTGGGGAAACCTTGGAAAACCACTTCGAGGATGGCTAAAGTAGGAAATCAACCCCCTTTCTACTCAATTGACCTCCCGAGGCTGACTGGACCCCGTTCGAGTCCTCGTTCCACATTTCAAATTTCGTAGCAGAGACGGGAATCGAACCCGGGCCTCCGGGGGGAGGGCAGCTAATCACACTAACCAATACACCATAGAGGCGGACTTTGAGTTTTTACGTACTGAAGGGAAAATAACTTCCCCTCTCGTCGCAAGCCCATCAAGACTAGAAGCAATGTCTTGTTGCTCTCTCGGGATGTGGATTTCTAAAAATAAGGATAAGAGCTGTTGTAGAATGTCACATTATTTCGCAATTTTCGAACTGAGTACTGAACCTTTTGAAATGTGGGTATTCTCGCTTATTGAAAGCTCCGACGGTATTAAGATATGTTTGCTAGTTGCTTTACGTCGCACCGACACAGATAGGTCTTATGGTGACGATGGGACAGGGAAGGGCTAGAAGTGGGAAGGAAGCGTCCGTGGCCTTAATTAAGGTACAGCCCCAGCACATGCTTGGTGTGAAAATGGGAATCACGGAGAACCATTTTCAGGGCTGCCGACAGTGGGGTTCGAACCAACTATCTCCCGAATACTGGATACTGGCTGCACTTAAGCGACTTCAGCTATCGAGCTCCGTATAAAAATGCATAAAAGTACTACATAATAACGAAAAAGTTACTTAAAAACAACACATTATTGAACGTAATTACTAAAAATGAGAAAATGAGACGAAATTGAACATGACCAAAAATAAATTATCGCTATTGATCTATCCAAGGCTTTTCATAAGGTAGACGGCAGATCATGGGAGATTACTGACGAAAATAAGGGTATTGGACTAGACAAAAGGGTGCCTGAATGGGTGGCAAAATTTCTAGAAAATAGAACTCAGAGAATTAGAGTAGGTGAAGCGTTATCTGATCCCATAATGATTAAAAGACGGGGTCCCGCGGGGCAGTATTATTGGACCTTTATGTTTTCTTATATATATGATATGAGTAAAGAACATACCGAGCGAGTTGGCCGTTCGGTTAGAGTCGCGCAGCTGTGAGCTTGCATTAGGGAGATAGTGGGTTCGAATCCCACTGTCGTCAGCCCTGAATATGATTTTCCGCGGTTTTCCATTTTCACACAAGGCAAATGCTGGGGCTGTACCTTAATTAAGCCACGGCTGCTTCCTTCCCACTCCTAGCCTTTCCCTATGCCATCGTCACCATAAGACCCAAGTGTGTCGGTACGATGTAAAGCAAATTGTAAAAAAAAATTGAATTGAAGAACTGGAATCACAGATAAGGCTATTTGCGGATGATCTTATACCTTATAGAGTACCGGGCGAGTTACCCTGCGGTTAGGGGAGCGCGGCTGTGAGCTTGCATCCGGGTGATAATGGGTTCGAATCACTGTCGGTAGCCCTGAAGATGGTTTTCCGAGGTTTCCCATTTTCACACCAGTAAAATGCTGGGCCTGTACCTTAATTAAGGCCACGGTCGATACCTTCCTACTCGTAGCTTTTTCCTGTCCCATCGTCGCCATAAGACCTGTCTGTGTCAGTGCGACGTGAAGCAAGTTGTAGGTATAGGGGTTGCAGTAAGGATGTAAAAGAGAGCGCATATAAGTCTCTGGCAAGACCGCAGTTTGGTATGCTCACCGTGTATGGGACGAGAGCTGGAAAGAATTCAAAGGAAAGCAGCACGATTTGTTCTGGGTGATTTTCGACAAAGGAGTAGTGTTACGAAAATGTAAATTTTGGGCAGGGAAGACTTGGGAGTAAGGAGACGAAATGTTCGACTATGTTCCGAGCTGTCTGTGGAGAGATGGCGTGGAATGGCATAAGTTAATAAGTTTGAGTGGAGCTTTTAAAAGTATTAAATACCATGAAGTAAAAGCTGGAATTCAAGAGACGACAAATTAGGGTAAATATTCATATATAGGACGAGGAGTAAGGGATTGAAAAAAATTATCAAGGAGAAAACCAAGTTCCTAGAAAATGTTTAAGAAAATCTAGGTAAACAACTAACAGGGATTCTGCCACCTGGGCGACAGCCCTAAATGCAGATCACTGACGATTGATTGATGACTGAATGGACTTGAACTCGTAGGGTTGTGGCAATGACTTTAATTAAGGCACAGTGCCAGCATTTCCCTGTTGTGAATGTAAGAAAGCACGGGAAACCATTTTAGGACTACTGACGATGCCTTTCAAACTCACCATCTGATAAATGCAGGTCTACAGCTACGTGGTCTGCGCAACGCTCGGTAAATTGTACACTAGATACTGATATACCTATGAAGGCATTGAAGGCCAGCTAAATAATATGAATCCAGAGTATTTCTCAGAAACCCTAAAGAGCGTGCTCTCAACAACCAGTATATACAAAATCCCTTGTTCATGTGATTAAGTAGCACGAAAGAGCACAAAACGCCTGAAACTACAAAAGCCAAAACAAAACAAAACAAAACAAAACAAAACAAAACAAAACAAAACAAAAAGTTAATAATAGCTGTACTTCAATATATATTCAACACACACCACATCACACATTTTGAAGACACTGTGATACTGATCAAGATGTCAAACTATCATGGTAGACTGTATAGATAAGTTACTGAAATGTATAAACATCCCGTCAATTTCAAAAGCATAGGATAACATTTTTCTTCTTCTTCTTGCTAGTTGCTTTACGTCGCACCGACACAGATAGGTCTTATGGCGACGATGGGACAGGAAAGGCCTAGGAGTTGGAAGGAAGCGGCCGTGGCCTTAATTAAGGTACAGCCCCAGCATTTGCCTGGTGTGAAAATGGGAAACCACGGAAAACCATCTTCAGGGCTGCCGACCGTGGGGCTCGAACCCACGATCTCCCGGATGCAAGCGCACAGCCGCGCGCCTCTACGCGCACGGCCAACTCGCCCGGTGATAACATTTTTACCACAATATTACTTGGTATGGAGTTCTCAAGCTTTCATCTAACCCTCCAACCGACGAACCCAAGACTGGCCTGAGATTTTCGTGACACGGGCCAAGAAACGCCACTGAACAATCTCAGTAAATTGTGAGTGTTTTTCTTGTATATCTATATCCATTGGATAATTATGTAGTATTTATAATTACTGTGTGTGTACATGGGCACTAATACTTGATATTTGTACTGGTTAATGTACAGTATATAATTTCAACTCTTTTATGCGAGTGTGAGTGTACTGCAAATCTGCTTGATTGTATGTGAACGTATGTCTAGATAACAGTTCTAAAATATGTTTAAGTGTAAGAGGGGCCCAGGTGCCCTAACTTCGCTACTTGGAAGAAGCCATAATAAGTACATTAATTCATAAATGACGGTAATGCAGACTTAAGACATTTCCAGACATCTTCACACTTTTCGCCTCATCTGCCATGTTCTTCTCCTGAAATACTACCACCCACCATTCATTCAGGGAGATGGGATTAGCTACTCCGAGGATGCCAGTCGCTCTTGATGAGGAAAACTTTATAAAGTATGAAACGTTCGACAGCTCGACAGCCCGCTCTGTAGACGCTGGATACTTACTTTGTAAGTACGTCTCTCTAGTGTCTACAGTATATTGATATGTATTAAAATGATGAACTTCAATATAAAAACGTCATAATTTGTAATAATAATGTTATTGTTTTCAAGGCCCACTAACTACTTTTGACGGTTTTCGGAGACGCCGAGGTGCCGGAATGTTGTCACTCAGGAGTTCCTTTACGTGCCAGTAAATCTACCGACACGAGGCTGACGTACAGTATATGAGCATCTTCAAATACCACCGGACTGAGCTAGGATCAAACCTGCCAAGTTGGAGTCAGAAGGCCAATGCCTCAACCATCTGAGCCAGTCAGCCCAGCCGTCGTAATTTGCTGACCTCCTGAGTAATCTCACATCCTGCCAATCTAAGAACATTGTCCATGGCAAATGGCATTTATGTGAACACAAATTATCAAAGAACAAACTAACATGGCTGCTATCAATGTAATGGCATTAAATTTCGTGGTAACCCATTCCTGTAGCAAATTCCCCGTCTAACCGTATTTCCTCTTCTCTCTGAAGAAACTGACAAAAACTATGCCCCGAGTTCCAGAGAGGGCTGGATCGTAATAACATCGGAACTTTCTCAAAATGCTCACTGAATAGCATGAATGAAGTTTATTGTTTCAATGCTATGCGTTTAACATTTTAATAACTGCTGATAGCGTTAGTGCATACTGCTGTGGTGGAATTGCGGGTCTTAGCCTACCAATAATATAGTAATATACTATAGTATTGTAAGCCGTAGCGTTAAGCACTGGAGATATTTAAGTTGTGTGTGAATTTGTATATGATGATGCTGGATTTAGAATATTAAACTAGTAGCATTGGTTGTAACATTTTCCTTCCATCAGACTGCTTGTTGTTATTGTTGTTGTTGTTGTTGGGTAATTATGTTTTAACTTTACTTTATTATCACACTACTGTAAGGGAACATTGCCACCGGGATATTTCCCAATGCGATGTATTTGTTAATACAAGAAATGGCCTGCATATACTGGAGTTCCACGTGGTCAGCGTACTGCTGTACTGCTCGCCTTTCATGAACGGGTTTGCTACATCTCGTATCAGACAGCTTCTAACTTGGTCTCACGAGGCTAAATGAAGCCCATTCCATCCTTCAGTCTAGAAAATAAATCCCTCGACTGGCCGGGAATCAAACCCGTGGCATCCGAGTAAAGCCAGGCATGCTACTTACCCCAAAGGGAAGGGTAAACCAGAAGACAAAGTACATTCGAAGTACTATACGGTATCTTACAAGAGATGGATTTGAGATTCTGAAAACGTTCATGTATTCTATCTTAATACAGTATACGAGTATGTATCCTGCCCAACACCATTAGCGATATGTTTAGAAACGCACGGATAGCTGAATGTAATTCTGGTCATATTTTGCTCGTAAATGGGCAACATAAAATTGGTTACAATGGCCAAACTAAGCATTCGAAGCTAGTGCCGGTCTGCTTTGATTTCGCAAGAAAATTACCTGAGATGGCAATCGAACACAGAATTGAATGCTGCATCTATTCAGTCTTTAATGGAAAAACAACGCACACACTTACTTTTTCGTAATAAAAGAGACATTTCAAACCAAGTCCTGTTTAGCAATAGCAGAAGTAAGAGCAATTTAAGGGATGCAGTATTTAAGGTCACCACACACTGAAAGCCAAGCTAAGCTACGCTATACTACGCTACCCAACGAAAAAAGAATCGGTCCAATGAAGTTATATGGAATGGCACATACAGACTGCTATGCTAAGCTACGTTAACCTAAGCCACGCCAAGCTAAATTTTACAGATCGCCAAACAGGCGATTTTCACTGCTTTGCCCGGCATCTAACAAACAGTCATTTCATGCGAGTGTCTTTCGTGAATTACCTCACTACAGTAGCGACTATATTGCTTAATTGTTTCTGTGTTTGTTAATTAGCATGGAAGGCAGACGAAAGAAAGAAAGAAAGAAAGAAAGACTCACTGACTGACGAGAAAAATATACTTATCTGTAAAATTATTAAAGAGATGTAATCATTAAATACAAATGTTGGCAAGAAATAAAGGAAACTCTGGAAAGTGATTGTACGTATTACTTTAACATACATTTTACTCTACGTTCTATAATTTGGTACTTCATATTCATTTTTTCTTAAATCATCCTGAGTAATAGAGAAAAGGTCATGAAACAGTTCCTGATTTAGACGAAAGTAATTTTTAATTCTTCATCATTTCTATGCAATGCTTGAATCAAATGATGCAATTAACTACGAATTATTCTCCGTCCTATTTTACGTATGCAGAATGTTCTCCTCTTTCTATTTCTTTCTCTTTCTTCACACTCCACGACAGCGGACAATAAAAAGCTTCCTCTTCAATTAATCCGCCATATTTAAATGGCTGCCTAGAATAGTTTAGCTTAGCTTTTTATTCGTGATATAGCACAACATAGCTTGGCATTGCTTAACATAGCGTAGCTTTCTGTATGTGGTGGCCTTTAGTCTGAATACCTGCCGAGGTAGGTGCTGCCTGGTTGAGGTGGTAAAGACGCCAGAAGATCGAAAATTTTAAGAAACGAGATTTCCACTTCCGGAAATGCACTTGGCTTTGAGGTTAACTCAGTCTACACACACAAAAAATGAGCAGCAGGTTAATTCATGTGGGCAAAGGCGGACGGGCGTTGAACTAACCACTCTATCCCTTCAAGTGGCGAGGTTACGGATAGTGGAAGCCATTACCTTCCACTCCTCCAAGGGTCTTCGTAGCTTGTCCGTAGATGACTTCTTTTTCTTTTACCTGCCGAGGTGGGGTGTGCACATTACAGCCTCTCGCTTTGTCGCCTTTCTCCTTACATCTCCACCGTATTCATGGCATGTATTGTATTCAGCCAAGATTGTTCTTTCACGTCCTCCATTTGTCATATACAGTCGAACCTCGATATCTCGAACCTCCATTACTCGAAGCTAACATTTCCTCCCTTGAAGCAAAACAATGCTCTGTAACTGGAATTTTGTGCAACATTACCTGTGCAGTACGGCATTTGTGGTTTGTGAGGAACACTTAACAAGTAAAGAAAGGGTTACAGTGATGCTGGGAGCTAATATGACAGGAAACGACAAATTAAAACTTGTAGTGATCGGAAAATCGGCGAAGCCTCGTTGTTTTTCGAGTGTGAATTAATTACCGGTTACGTACGAAAGCAACTCCCGAAGTCGCAGATGACAAGCTCCATTTACGAATCTCGGCTGCGTGGTATTGACGAGAAGTTTCAGCGTGAAGGGAGGAAAGGTTAACCGTTATAAACAGAAGAGACTAACGGATTTTTTTCTAAAGGTGTTAATGGAGGTGTGTATCTTGTTTCACTATTTTATGTACTGTATCCTGTCTTCTAAAAAGTTACTGTAATAAGTCTTATAATTAAAGTGATGCCGTGAAATAGAGTTTGTTTGTACATTTTTAAGTACTGTTAAAAATAATGTATTCAATATAAGTCCGTAGATACATATTGTTCAATTATGTGATACACATGCTCAAAAACGATATTATCTACATCTCGAAATTTCGGTAACTCGAAATAAAATTCAGCTCCAGAGGTGATTCGAGATATCGATGTTCCACTGTATTTTCTCTACCTCCAAGCCCCAGTACGTAGCGCATGCGGTAAGACTTGACCATAGCAGAATGAACACAGTAGAACTTTTAGTCATGTCAATCATTGAACCGTTCTTCGCTACTACATGTTTCTGATGATGATGATGTTGATGATGTTGACGATAATGATATAATGTGTAACACACAGAGGTGACAGAAAGGTGTGGAACAAATGAAAGAGAAGATCTACAAGACAGTAGTCAGAAAAGTTATGATTTACGGAGCGGAATCTTGCCCGAGGAAACTAATATGGGCTCATATACTGAGTAACAAATAATGTTATTGTTTTTAAGTCTCACTAACTACTTTTTCGGTTTTCGGAGACGCCGAGGTGCCGGATGTTTGTCTCACAGGAGTTATTTTACGTGCCTGAAAATCTACCGACACGAGGCTGACTTTCAATTACCACCGGACTGAGCCAGGATCGAACCTGCCAACTTGGGCTCAGGAGGCCAGCGCTCTACCGTCTGAGCTACTCAGTCCGGCATAAACCGAATGTGGTAGACATTAGAACGCTGAGGTTTGCACCTGGACAAAGTATCGATAAGGGATGGAACTAGGTAGTGAAAGGAAAGCTGAAATTGATGAAAGTATCTGAAAAGGGCTCAGATAGGAACCAGTAAGATGTAGAAATTAGGATGTTGGAAATGCTTCCAACGGGAAAGAGGAATACAGGGCTTCCCATGGCATTCAAGAAAGCATGAGCCGACGCAGACTTCTAGAGGAGAAGGTACACAACAGATCCTAATGGACGAAGAAAATCCGCATCAGTGACCGCACCCAGTGGGACTAATTATGCTGAAGAAGACATGTAACACCCATTCAAACATTGTCCATTCCCGAAATGTCGGTATTTTGGGTTGACAAATATGCTATTATACGTTACAGTTAATCTCCGGCAAGAACTTCTTGTATTCAAGCACTCATAATTTGAATACGTAGTTGACTACGCGGTACGTACTGTTTAGCTGTACACCTTTTTTTTTTAGAAAGATAGTGGATTCGAACACCAACGTCGGTAGCTCTGAAGATGATCTGTCGTCGTTTCCCTACACAGATGTTTACCTTACGGCCGCTACCCAGCAACGCCGGAAATCATGCGATAACGTGAAAATCAATCAATCAATCAATCAATCAATCAATCAATCAATCAATCAATCAATCAATCAATCAATCAATCAATCAATCAATCCCATTTACTGAGTTTGATTTCGAGCCCAGGACCTTGCACACAGGAAGTGGTCGCCTAATCCAATACGCCACTCATTTTGGGGGCGGCGAAAATGATGGTAGTATGAATAACAGACTTATCGACTTCGGACTGACAACCTGGATAATGAAATGCCGTGTTTCTGCCTGCGAATCGCATTTTCGATCCAATTTCTCTTCCAAGTCGCTGCTTTTAAAACGACTGCCAGAGACTTAGTACAAAGCTTGGAAGTTTTGTAACCATATTCCCTCACGTTAAGTTTCGTTAATAGTAGAGGAGACTCTAAAGGGGCCCATAGACGTGCAATATTATTGCGCAAAATGTATTGTACAATCTATTGTTAGCTGCCTATAGACGTACAATATTATTGCACAAAAATCGAGTTTGTGCAATAAATAGAATCGTGTGGAGATAATATTGTTAGTTGTGCAATATATTGTGCAAAGCGGTCATAGACGTACAATATGCGTTTTAATATATAGTCAGTCCATGCCGGTATTTTATTTGGTGATTATATTGAGTGACACTGACCTTTGCTGCGTTTTGATCGCCGTAGGCGTAAGTGCCAAAGAGAAGCAGAAACGGAAAAGAGGCACAAGGGCCAAACAGTGGTTTCTAGACAGAGAAAAGTACACTCATGAAAATTTACTCAATGAACTGAGAAAATGGGAACCAAACGATTTTCGAAGCTTTCTGCGCATGAATGGTGAATTGTATGATGAACTCCTCGCTTTGCTCTTAACGTCCCACAGAGCCGGAAGGCCATGGTACACTTCAATAAACTCAAAAATAAACTTTTTCTCCTCCTTTTTGCCTGCCATCACGATACCTTCTCCAACGCTTGTTGATACCAACTGGCGGGAGGACGGGATATTGCACAATATTGCCAACACACAGCACAGTATTTTGCGATTTGCGCAATATATTTCAAACTTTCTTGATTTCGTACAATATATTGCACAACCCTTCAATATTAAATACACACTATCAATTTTATTGCACAAACCCCGATATTGCGCAATAATATTGCACGTCTATGGGCCCCTTTAAAATATTTAACTGTATCAAATTAATTCCCTTGTGCAATCTTCCGACTGGAGCCTATTCTGCTTAATGAAGTGTCGGTAAATAGCTATGACAAGTTACGTAATATTTCTGTCATGATTACATACGAAATAGAGGCAGATGTGGCTGTGCAACTGTCAATGTTTGCTTGTTGAGGAGGAGGGGAGACCCTGGACTTTATAGCCTATATATACTAAGGTAACATTCATGAACTTTGCATTGTAATCTCAGTAGGAACCACCAATTAGTGTTTATATTGGTGAAATTTTTGAACTCAAATCCAAAGCGATGATTTATATTAATTTAGGAAATGCCATTAGATTTATGTCTGTCTGTTAGGTCATCAGCCCTGAGGCTGGTTGGATCCTCAAATAGCACCACCAAAAGTTGTGTGATTACAGGGAAACCGCAAAAACCGATGGCGGCGCCAAAATGAGGCGTACCAGGCAAGATGAAGAGTGAGGTAGTTTACCATTGCTTTCCTCACTGGGCTACAGCATGACTGATCGTATGAGCAACACCTTTTATAACAATCAGACGCACTGGTCGTGCTCCGAATGCCATTACTCAGCACCACCCAAACCCCAGCAGTTCGTGCCCGGACATTTGTGGTCACGGAGATTTGGAGTCACCACAAAATCACGGACATTTGCGAGCAATGAGATTGTGTTTGTGCCCAGGTTGTGTCGGCCGAGGTACGAGAGGTATCTCCCTCCGGAGAAGGGCGGTCATCACTCTAGTCAACCAAAATGTGTTCTCGAGTTTGGAGGTTGTTTATGAAATAAGGAATATGCTTATAGAAAATTCAATAACATCATTTTCCTCGTTCTATTTCACGTTAGGTCATGGAGGTTTGGAATGTGTAATGTGTAGGCCAACCTTAATAATTTTCATCGCTAGTGGAACGCAAAATGTGGTCGTTTTTAAACGTGTGTCAACAATGCGTCAATTTTAAGACTTGTTTCCCTAAGTAATAGGCGCGAGAGAAGAATGTAGTTCTCGAAGAGAGCGAGCAGGAGCCCAGGCAAGTTCGCGGGGATACCCCGAGACTGAGTTAATGAGGCCCACCCCCCTGCTGGAGAGACCGCAAATCTCCTGTGACTGCTGGATAATTTCTATGAGTGGGCACAAGCATATCTCAGTGACCGCAAATATCTGGCAACCCAGCAGTTACCATATTGTCACAGCCAAGGATGAGACTGAGATTTCGTGGAAGCTACACTTTGTTCTGGCCTGTATAGAGAGACAGATGCAAAAAGTATTGCACCCATCAAGAAACGACAACAGGCGGTTATACTATATACATTCTGGTTAATGTCTTTTCCTTTCATTCTCCTGATAGGAGTTGGCAAGTGCAAGTGATTTCATTTTCCATTATTAAAGCAAAGAGAAGTAACGCCATTTCCATGCAGACCATAAGAGCTCTTGGAGGAGGCTTCCATTATCAATGCTCTGGTATATTTCCCTTGCAGTTTGAGCGAACCACAGGAAATCTTTACCACCTCGATTTCATTATCAAACGTCCATATTAAATATGTTTTGAAGGGGCAACAAAAAGCGAAATCCACTCCACACGTTCAATTGTGTTCAAAAATGCGATATAACACGAAATAGGCATTTTTAAAACAAAGGTCTCCCAACTTGCCTAAGTTCATAATAAGTTTAACCTGAGAATCACAAGGCTCACGAACATGGAGCATGATACAGGATTGACAATGTCACTGGCTTCTAATCAATCAATCAATCAATCAATCAATCAATCAATCAATCAATCAATCAATCAATCAATCAATCAATCAATGATCCGCATTTAGGGCTGTCGCCATGGTGGCAGATCCCTTATCAGTTATATAGTTCTACTTCAGAATTGAATCGTGTTGTTTTCTGTACCATCCGAACAGTTTGCCGACGTTTCGAATACATTGCAGTATTCTTTGTTAAGGCGACTGAAATACCTCTACTCGATCCGAGGTGATCAGTCACCCAGGTAGCTAAATCATTTTGTGTTACAGCATGAAGTACAGATGTGGAAGAGGCTGTTCTACTGACTGAGGTTAAGGAGGAGCACATTGACCACGAGAGGACACACCAGACTGTTCTGAACACCTGTAATGTAAAAATTAGCATTTCCAAGACTAACGTGATATCACTAGGGAAGAGAAAATGAAATGGCGTATGGCTTTTAGTGCCGGGAGTGTCCGAGGACATGTTCGGCTCGCCAGGTGCAGGTCTTTCGATTTGACTCCCGTAGGCGACCTGCACGTCGTGATGAGGATGAAATGATGATGAAGACAACACCCCCCCAGCCCACGTGCCAGTGAAATTAATCAATGATGGTTAAAATTCCCTACCCTGCCGGGATTCGAACCCGGGACCCCTGTGACCAAAGGCCAGCACTCTAACCATTTAGTCATGGAAAAGGACAGTAGGGAAGAAACTTAAACGGATTGAATGCTAGCTAGAGATTACGAAACTGGAACAGGTAGATCATTTCAAGCAAGTGTACCCTCCCGTGATGGTAGCATACTAAGTGAATTTTAATCAAGCAAAACCAATGCAATAGGCTCGCAGTTGAGACTGCGATTTCGGTGGAAGGTACATTTTGCTCGGGCCTATGCAAAGAGACAGAAGAAAGAAATAATTCTCAGACAATTGCTAATACTCTTTATACATCGGTTTGTATTTAGATCAAATTTATTGTACGGAAGTGAAAGCTGGGTGGACTCAGGATGCCTTGTTCGTAAGTAGAAGTAACAGACATGAAAGTAGCGAGAATGATTGCTGTACAAACAGGTGGGAACAGTGACAAGAGGGTGTTGGAAATGATTATTAAAAGGCTAAATTTGGAATAATAAACTCGATGGATGGAGCCGTATGCGTAAATGAGATTCGTTGGTGGGATCATGTGAGGCGAATGGAGGAGGATAGGTTACCTAGGACAATAATGGACTCTGCCGTGGAGGGTAGGAGAAGTAGAGGGTGGCCAAGGCGACGATCGTTAGACTTGGCTTTTAATGATTTATTGATAAGAGTTGTTGAATGAAATGAGGCCACAGAGCTAACTGCAAACAGGGGATTGTGGAGGCGTTTAGTTAACTCACAGAGGCTTAAAGACTGAATACTTAAAGGCAATAACAGTCTACTATGAAGATGTACGTAATTTTATTTATTTATTTATTTATTTATTTATTTATTTATTTATTTATTTATTTATTACACTGGGTATCTTCTTTCCGAAGTCGTTCCTCTAACTCGGGCTCTTGACCTCCCGTGTTCCCTGAGGGCGCGAAGAACTGTAGACCGAGCGGATATTACTCGGTGATTATGGGAACATCTTAACGTAATGGTAGACTTCATATAAAGAATAATTAAACGCTGCAGAACAGGAAATGAGTGATTCAGGACTTGTCCTGTCAGCAAGTTGTAGGTCATTGACACACACATCAAGTTTCTTAGAATTACTTCCCGTCCACAACTACATCCTTTCAAGGAACATTTTTTTCTCTTTTACTGTTATATAGCGTTCCTGATTTTTCGACAGGGTGGAAAGAGGTGTGTTTAATAGGAGGACAGTGTTCAAACCAAGATTCACTTTCAACCAAACCTTTAGAAATCTAGTGGCCAGTGATGTGCAGCAGAGCAGTATCCAGGACGTGAGAAAAGTGTCTGTCGACCTTTGGTGCAAAGCCAGACTGGCAGAGATAACACAAACATTTTTTAATATTTCGTATAATTAGTACATACTGTAGATTACCTTTTACCGGACGAGTTGGCCGTGCGGTTCGGGGCGCACAACTGTGAGCTTGCATCCGGGGGATAGTGGGTACAAACCTCACTATCGGCAGTCCTGAAGATGATTTTCCGTGGTTTCCCGTTTTCACACCAGGCAAATGCTGGGTCTGTACCTTAATTAAGGCCACGGCCGCTTCCTTTCCACTCCTAGGCTTTTCCTATCCCATCGTCGCCGTAAGACCTATCTGTGTCGGCGCGACGTACAGCAAATAAAAAAGAAAAATATTACTTTTTAAACAGCAAGATGGGTAACTGGATTCTTCAAGCCACGAGATAACAATAAACATTGAAATGAACCGAAATAATATTCATTTTTAAAGTGAACGAAGTGACTAAATTGTTTACGTTTTATTGCACTTCGTGTTAGAAATTATTTTTTGGACAGGAATATACACCTGAATTCAGAATATATCTCTCTCTTCCATCGACTTAATAATTAACAACGCACATTTCCTTATATTTTACATGGATGTGATTGAACATGATTCTACCTAGTGGCGGTTCGTGGCTCAAATGGCAGGTGGGGCTAATGCGGGCATTATTATTATTATTATTATTATTATTATTATTATTATTATTATTATTATAGTTCTTGTTTCTTCTGCTGTTGTATATACACCCATATTAAACCTTGTCATTACATGTTTATTGGCACCAGTACAGTTAAGCATGTTTGATTCTGATGCATGCTAATAATAAAATACTTTAAAAGAGAGGGCCTACCTCATTTATAAAGGAACTGCGCTCATCGATTCTTCTGCGGTGCAAACTAGTCACTACTTTAAACACTACATACTAATCATTGTTGAACAAAAACTATCCAGAACTTATGTTCTCCACTCCGCAACTGCTAAAAGCAAATTGTAAATTACAATTCGAAACAAGTCGAAAGCTTCGCTCTGTGAATGATCACCAGAACATGTTACATAAGGTTGGAAGGATGTAAGTGAGTTTGCAATAACATCGCCATAACACCCGCCGCTAAAGCTTCGTCTACTTTGTCCTTTTTTTTATTTCGGACATGTCAAAGCTAGCCCGTAGCTTGATATTTTAAAATGCATTGAAACTTTCACTCCCTCACAGGTTCACTGACCTTCAAAACAGTCAGCAATACTCAGTGTGAGGACTGAGAGCGAATTAGCCCCAGTGTCAGGATAAGCGTACGAAACATGTAATACAATCATACTTTCATTTTCTCATATCATTAATTACTTCAAAACAGTGGTACTTAGACATTAATTTGGTCTCATTAAATTAATGATCTAAAATATAAATAATATAAAATTTCTAAGCTCTTTATGTCCGAAAATCTGGTGGGGCAAAGCCCATTTAGCCCTTAATGACGCATCCTGATTGTACCTGTTAATTTCGAAGCTCCTGACGCCTCGCGGAAAACTGCGTTCAGCATTTTCAATGGTTCACCCTCTCCAATGTCCAACCTACTACTGACCTCTGGTTCACTATCATACGTTTGAAGCAGGACGCTGTGTTCCCCAATCACTAAAAGAGAACAGTTACTGCTAATTTATGTCAAAAGTCGACATTGTTTTAGTGTTCCCGTTCTTACACGTAGAAATTTAAAATTCACATTAAATTGAAATTACATGAGTATTTATCCATAGTGATAGTCAGAACTGTTATGTTATTTTAAATGCCTTAGTGGATGTACTATTTTATATATTGGTGCAGGGGAGGTTGCTTAACCAACTGGGTGAAGGTGTGAATTTAAATTTTGCCCTACGTCGCACCGACACAGATAGATCTCATGGCGACGATGGGATAGGAAAGGGCTAGGAGTTGGAAAGAAGCGGCCGTGCCCTTAATTAAGGTACAGCCCCAGCATTTGCCTGGAGTGAAAATAGGATACCACGGAAAACCATCTTCAGGGTGCCGACAGCGTGAAAGTATTCTTGGCTCGTCCGGAAGGGCGTGGAAATTTTATTGTCAGGAGGTTGAGAAGATCATGACTACCACTTCTGGAGAATCACACGGCTTTTGAGGTTAACTCAGCCTACAACAGAAATGAATAGCAGGTTAATTTGGGAGAGGATGACGAATGACTTCGTTCTTAGTTTCCCAACAAATCGACCGTGGTTTAAATCTCGGCCAATGAAAATGAGATGTATATAATTGAAAGTAACGTCCCAATGGTTCGAATTCGACGTAAATCTGTAGATTCTACGACTTGTTCTGAGCTGCGATAATCACATAAAATTCCAAGCTTCCTTACAAAGGTGGTCGGGTATAGAATTGACCAGCCTGTAACTAAGAGCCGAAGTTACGAATATTGCAGGGCTTAAACGTCCAATGCTGGTATAGGGGTAGTAAGTATGCCTCATACTCGGAAGCTCCGGGTTCAATTCCCAACCCGCTCAGGGATTTTTACCAGGACCGTAGGGCTGGTTCAAAGTCTTCTCTAGAAAACAGATAGTTACGGCCGACAGGATTCGTTACGCTGATCACGCGACACCTAAGAATCTGTAGACCTTCGGGTTGAGCAGCAGTCGTTTTGTAGGTCAAGGCCCTTCAGGGCTGTAGCGCCATGTGTGAGGGTTGGATGTGGAAGTTGGTAGCTAACATCCACTCCTGTGGGGTTCTTCATAGCCAGTACGATGAAGACATTGCCTATTACTTAGACTAGATCAATACGTTTATTCTACTGGGACACTTATTCTCACTTATTTAATCATTTGTTGAACTCAAGAGAGTAGTAGGCCTATTGTAAATTCGGTAAACATAAAAGTTGGGAACACAGGAGATGAAGGCTAAAAATGATCCAACGATAGCACCATTACTACGATGAGAAATATATCATTACTGCGATGAAACATATCCCAGTTAGAAGAAGAATGGCAAACATTTCAGATCGGTCGAACAAAAATTAAGAACAAAATACAAAAGCTGAAATACGTGTATTAATGTGGAGTGTGGACAGAGTTGTTCTACGTAGGATACAGTGTGGCATATGGCAGGAAATGCAAAATAAACTAAGCATCCCATTCATTCGAGCACACATCTCCAATTTATAGGTTGTGTGGCAATTTAAGTTAGCAACGATTTGATCATGTCCTAGGATTCTGTGACAGAGGAACATTACTAGGTAATTCACGCCATCATGTGGTGAGGTCTAAGATCGCTAATGCTTTTCGACAGGAAGGGTGGGAAGTGCATGAAGAAATCCCATGCGTTTCCCCAGATGGGTCTACTAGAAGAGTTGATATTATTGCATATTCTATCACCTCTAGGCATGGCATAATTATGGACCCTTCTGTTCAATTCGAGCTTTATCTTCAACAAGCTGAGGAGGTGGATAAAGAAAAGATATATGAACTAGTGTTGGCTACTGAGTGCATGATTCGAAGCAGTGTATCGATTCATTCAAGTGTCCGAGTGAATCGATTCACAGGAACGGCGAGCTCACGGCACACGATTCAGCTTACTCCCAGCGGACAGTGCTGAGTAGTGCACTCACGGCTCACTAGCGGGACACTGGACGTTGGCGGGGAGTCGAGCTTCCGCTGCAGCGAGACATACTGTGAGCCATGGCACATCGAAAGAATCGTACGCAGTCACGGATCAGTGAGACACAACACACACACAGTTCATTATCGGTACACTGGACATAGGCGAGGAGCCGAACTTCCTCTGAAGCAATACATACAGAGCCATGGTACACTGAAAGAATCATATGCTATAATGGACTCTCGAGCTCAGCTCATTTGAAAATAATACCCACTTGCATTCACTGTCCTCTTCTTACAGGGAGGTTTAAACAATAGATGGATTTATTTGCGGTGTTAAAAAGGTAGTCAAAACATAATTCTAAAGTAGCTAGTAAGTAGGTAGGCTATTAGATTATACTATTCATTAGTTTGATGAATCTGAGTATTATAACTTAGCTGACATTTGACAGTTAATTAAACTCGACTCTAGCCTGCCCTATGACTATGAGTCATGCTCATGACCACTCAAAGTACCTGTTTTATATTGGGAAGAACGGCTCAGTATTCTCTCAGTTCGTTTGTCACATCGTTGCACAAGAGTTCAATCATATGTGGACAGTAAGTGAGCTGAGTGACGCAATAACTTAACCAACAGTATGTTGAATCAGAAAACCAGTGGGCTACTGTACATCTCGGATAACCTATACAAAATATGACGATTTAAAAAATTCCTCTGCTGATAGAAAAGTACATATTTTCGAAAATGACTGAGCGAGTTGGACGTGCGGTTAATATCGCGTAGCTATGCGCTTGCATTCGGGGGATGGTGGGTTCGAATCGGACCGTCGGCAGGCGTTAAGATGGTTTTCCGTAGTTTTCCTATTTTCACACCAGAAAATGCTGGGACTGTACCTTAAGGCCATTGCTGCTACCTTCCTAATCCCAGACCTTTCCCATCCTGCGTCGCCGGAAACCTTCGATGTATTAGAGTGACTAGCATTTTTTCTAAGAAAGGAGTTCATAGTATGAAGACCAGATGGCAGCAGCGAGCACTGAATATTGTTGCTGCTGTCTTACCAGTACACACTACACAGATGCAGTAGGAGCGGTGACTCTAATGTGCCGTGAATCGGATCACCGTATCGATTCAGTAACGTGAACGGAATCAAATGAATCGATTCAATAAAATGAATCGAATTTCCCATCACTAATATGAACCTACTGTTAATTCTTTCAAAGACAGATATAAGCTCAAATGCGTTGATGCAATAGGTCTACTGATAGGAGCACGAGGTGCTATACCTCGCTTTTTTTTTTTTTTTTTTAGGAATTTCGAAAAAATATATCACATTCCAACTTCCGTACGAGATGAGATAGTCACCATAGTACTAAAGAAGAGTTGTCAAATTCTGAATCACCATCTTAATCCACACCTCTAAGTGCTGTTCGAAATTTATATTATACTAACAAGATACCCGTGCTTCGCTACGGTATTATACTGAAATTTATAATCGAATGCGTATTGTTTTAGATATATAATCCGCCGAAATTCGCGATCTGACTCGTTTTCTGCAAGATTCCGCCAAAACTCGCGCTCTGACTCGTTTTCTGACAGATTAAGGCAACGTTACTCCCATTTTTCAACCTTTTTTTTCCAGCAATCCATTTCGTATTTCCCGGGCTAGGTCGAGGTATTATACCCAGTCAATTCGGTCCCTAAATATTTGCAATCTTTTCCTGTAAGCATTTTTAATATGGATTAAATCCTTCAGGAGATCCGGCTTGGTGTCGTCTTGGGTGTCTTGGCGGTACTGAACCCGCGGCCGGAATGCATTTTTAGTCATTACCCGTCCAGAACCCGTTTCCAGCGCAGTCCGCACATTTGACGACGGTCCAGAACATTATTATTATTATTATTATTATTATTATTATTATTATTATTATTATTATTATTATTATTATTATTATTATTATTATTAGGTATTCTGGACCCCACCGCAAGATGCAAGACCGCTACTTGGCGGTAAATTACATCTGCTGCCATTGTCATTGTTGACAATGTGACCAGCACCATTGTCGCGGGTAGGTAAGTGTGCGGGATTTCTGACGATACGAATGACCGACTTCCGTGCATTATTGACCTTATTATAGAGGTGAACAATTGCACGGTCAATCTCATTCCTATCGTTCATTTCAAATGTATTTTGAATTTTTATTAATATGCCAGGAGAATCTACTGTAATCTAAGAACGTTCTCCGAAGGAAAAGATGGCTGTTGAAAACGATCCCAGGAAAGATTAAAAATGATCGATTTATGATCACAATAAATACATCGAAAATCTACAGCCTGTTTCCAGTCATTCGACAGGGTCAGGAATGGAATGAATAAAGCCCCATCTAGCGGCGACAATAGGAATTGTGCCGGCTGCCGAAGCACACCTCTGGGGCAATGATCGTTGAATGACAAATGAAATGAAATATTATACAGTGTTGCTGGAATGAATGATGACAGGAAAAATCGGAGTAAACGGAGAAAAACCTGTCCCGCCTCCGTTTTGTCCAGCACGAATGTCACATGGAGTGACCGGGATTTGAACCACGGAACCCAGCAGTGAGAGACCGGCGCGCTGCCGTCTGAGCAACGGAGGCTCCTTATAAGTACATTATGAACAGTAAAATCAACTGGTCTCACCTCGTTTAACACCCCACCGCCGTTAAGTTTATTAACAACCCTCCCCCCAAAAAAATTAAAGGAAGGCGTGTTTCTTTATGTTTAAAGGAGATTCCAAACACCAATGTTCACGTCTATTTCCTTCAGTTTTGAGATATAACTATCCCCATAAAAATAATTCACTTTCTTTCACTTCCTTTCACACTCCTCCCCATCCCCCAAGTGAATTATCCGGCAAAACATACTTGTTCCTTTAATAGTAAAGGATATTCTAAATACCAATTATCACGACTCTAACTTCTTCAGTTTTTGATGTATGTGTCCTCGTGAAAGGAATTCAACTCCTTTTCACTCCCGCCCCCCAAGATGGGTTCCCCCAAAACGCGTTTTTCTTTGTTTTTAAAGGAGATCCAAATACCAATGGTCACGTCTGTAGGAACTTTAGTTTTTATTAGATGTATGTATTCTCACACAATTAAGTCAATTAATTTTTCAATTCATTCACCCCCCCCCCCCATTCATTGGATTTTCCGAGAATACGTGTTTTTTTACATTTAAGGCAGATTCCAAATATCAAATTTCACGTCTGTAACATCTTCATTTTTGAGATTTCAATAGCCTAATTAAAAGAATTCAACACCATATTCAGTCACTTTTATCCCCCACTCTAACCCAAGAGTTATTTCCGAAAACTAAAAATACACGTTTCTTTATTTTTCATAGAGATAAAAAATACCACCTTTTACTTCTGTAACGTGTTGAGTTTTTTGGGATACTGTAGAAATTCTCATTTTAAAATTTCACCCCTTTTTAGTTCCCCTTAAATGGAGTTTCCAAAAACAAATCACCTATGTTCATTTACATTTACAGGAGATTCCAAATACACACTTTTTACGTCTGTAACATTTTACGTTTCTCAGATATTCTGTAGATATAGTCTTTCAGAAAATTCACCCCAATTTGTCACTCCTGTTTAACCGCCATTAATTGGATTTTCCAAAAATAAAAAATACGTGTTTCTTTATTTTTAAAGGAGATTCCATATACAAATTTTCAGTTCTGTAATATCTTCAGTTTCTGAGATATATGTATCCTCATTAAAGGCATTCAACCCATTATTCACACTTTTACACCCCTCCTATTGGGATTTACAGAGAAAAAATTACGTGTTCCTTTATTTTTAAAGCTGATTCTAAATGCCAATTTTTTTACATCTGTAAATTTTAAAGTTTTAAGATGTAGACACACCCATTTTAAAAATTCACCCCCGTTTTCAGCCCCCATTATTTGGATTTTCAAAAACGAAAAATTACCTGTTTCTTTATTTTTAAAGTAGATCCCAAATACCAATTTTCTGGTCTGTAATATCTTCAGGTTCTGAAATATAAGTAGCCTCATTAAAAGCATTCAACCCACTTTCACTCTTTTCCACCATTCCTATTGGGATTTTCCGAAAACAAAAATACGTGTTTCTTTATTTTTAAAGGAGATTCTAAATACAAATTTTGATATCCATAAAGTAAAATATATTGAGATATGGATACACTCATTTTAAAAATTCACCCCTTTTTCACCCCCCCCCCCATTAATTGGATTTTCCAAAAACAAAAAAATACGTGTTCCTTTATTTTTAAAGTAGATCGCAAATACCAATTTTCAGGTCTGTAATATCTAGAGGTTCAGAAATATAAGTAGCCTCATTACATTAAACCCCTTTTTCACCCTTTTCCACCCTTCCTATTGGGATTTATCGAAAACATAAAAGTACGTGTTTCTTTATTTTTAAATACCAATTTTAAATACCGATTTTTACATCTATAAACTTTAAATGTTTTGAGATATAGATACACTCATTTTAAAAATTCACCCCCTTTCCATCCTCCCATTAATTGGATTTTCCTAAAAAATACGTGTTTCTTTATTTTTAAAGGAGATCCCAAACACCAATTTTCAGGTCTGTAATATCTTCAGTTTCTGAGATATAAGTATCCTCATTAAAGGCATTCAACCTTTTTTTCACCCCTTTTCACCCCTCCTATTAGGATTTTCAGTAAACAAAAAATATACGTGTTTCTATATTTTTAATGAAGATTCTAAATACCAATTTTTACACCTTGTAAACTTTATAAGTTTTGAGATATAGATGCACTCATTTTAAAATTTCACCCCCCTTTTCACCCTCCCATTAATTGGATTTTCCTAAAAACCAAAAATACGTATTTCTTTATATTTAACAGAGATTCAAAGTACCAATTTTGAGGTCTGTAATATCTTCAGTTTCTGAGATGTAAGTAGCATATCCGGAGTAAAGGCATTCAACCCCTTTTTCACCCTTTTACACCCCTCCTATTGGGATAGTCTGAAAACAAAAAAATACGTGTTTCCTTATTTTTAAAGAAGATTCTAAATACCAATTTTCACATCTGTAAACTTTTAAAGTTTTGAGATATAAACACACTCATTTTAAAATTTCACCCCCCTTTTCACCCCCTTAGCGACGGAATATCCAAAAATCCTCTCTTAGCGAGCACCTACATCTTAATATGAATCTATGCCCAAAATTTCATTTCTTTATGTCCAGTAGTTTTCGCTCGGCGATGATGAATCAGTCAGTCAGTCAGTCAGGACAAGCTACTTTATATATATAGATTTTAATACTCTAATTTTAATGCTAATTATTACTATCATGTGGGTATACTGAGTCCTTTGTGGGAAGCAGTTTTGAAAATAAAATGTATGTAGTATATAAACACAACTATATAAAGTCATTTGTAGATATCTTGGTGGTATTCTGTAACTTGTATTTACAATTATTTCATATCCTTACTGTTGGTAAGCCTATACTGAAAAGCACATTTTCTACCGAAACAAGTTTAACTATGGTACCGGTACCATGAGAAGGAGAAATAATCTTTACTATATTTTTCCACCGTGGGAGATGGCTACGCGGTACAGATCGTGTACTTGTGCGCTTACACTCGAAAAATTCCGTGGTTTCCCAGGCGGTACGTTAATTAAGAGCACAGTCGCTGCCGGCAAAGTCCCAGACGCTTGCTACCCAATGGGTCGCCCGTTAAACGTTAAACAGATAGATTTATGTCTGTCATGTGACCTAAACACTTCCATGAAGAAGACACTTTGATTGGTTCTTGTTTGTTTTCAAATTAAATATCTGACGTTAGATGGCTAATAACAAGTTAATATGACCATGCACTTTTGAATCAACGTTTTAACTACAAAAGAATGCTCATTTTCTCTTATGTGCAGAGGACGAGACATGGTTAGCACAATGATTCAGCCGTTCGCATTCCATTCTGAAGTTCGAGGTTCGATCCCTCGTGGCTACGAGGTGGAATTTTAACTTAAAAAAGGGAAATCATAGGGGAGACTAAACCGAAAATGAAAACTCAAAATGACCCGGGCTGTCTCCAGTGACCCTCAATTTATTTATATGAGCGGCCGGTTGGCTCAAAAGTAGCCTGTAAAATACATTGTCAAACATTTGCGGCCCGTACAACACATGGTTACTTCTTGCGTAGACTTCCGGCTCTCCCCAAGAAGTATTCACCTCCACCTAAAACTATCGCTTTATGTAAATTCCCATGAAGTGCTTTGCTTTGTAAACAAAGCGAGGTGTCTCTGAAGCGTAAAGTGTCCGTACAGCTTACAAGTGACTTCCTCTCATCTACTACGGAATAATCGGTCCTTTCCGGTGTACGAGCCATCTTATGTGAGCTGACCCTGCAATATTGTTCGATTGAACTGAACTGTAACAGCCCATGGGACAACTGCTAGAACACTTGCATGTATCGTGACGTATAATTTCTAACATCCTGTCACAATACTAGGTTTTCCTCGTCACAGATTAATTAAATTGCTGATTTCGTGTTGTGCGTTTAGGAAATACGAGGCAGTAAATCTATTATTGTCTTCTCAACAACAGGTCTCTCCAGTACGGGGAGTAGAGGAGCGGTGTAGGCTATATAGTATTTCCCTCTTCCCACACATTCATGCTCTGATGAGTTAATCCGCTTACCATGTCAACAAATATGTAGTACTCGCTAAGTGGCAAATTTACAGTGACACGACTTCTATCTTGATTTCTGCAAAAAACAAAATAACTCGGAGGTCTATATCATTACAGCTATTACTAACTGGAACTATAATAATAAATTAGTTCGGCCTAGGGGATTTATAAAATATGGGCCCCTAGGCCAGGCTCAAATTTAGACCTTACCTTCATTACTGTCGACAAGACCTTGTGTTATAATGATACTTCACTCTCAATAATTGTGTAGATAAATCTCAGTACTAGTAATACTTGTAAACTTTAACCCTTTTAGTGCCAGGCAAAAATGTAAAGACGAGGTGCCAGGCTGTTTTGATGGAAAATGTAGGCTTTAAGAAAGAGGAATGTAACTCCTCTCTTTTTAAAGATAAGAAAGCAAATCTTAATCAGGGAGTGCAAAACAAGTCGTCTAAATTCGGGGTATATTTCAGATCATTATAACATTTATTCCTCATGTTATTACTTAACTTCCTTTTGCTAGTGTGAAAATGGGAAACCGCGGAAAACCATCTTCAGAGCTGCCGACAGTGGGATTCGAACCCGCTATATCCCGGATGCAAGCTCACAGCTTGCGCCTCTAAAAGCATGGCCAACTCACCCGGTAATTAATTAAAATAATTTATTCAGGAAAATAAAAAGTTGGAAATTTTGATTAATCATATTACCACACACTTACAGTTGGAGTAAAAGTGAACACTGGAGGACACACATACAAAATACAAGAACGAATAAATGCATTTTGTTTGCTCTAAAAAATTCTGCAGGGATGTCAAAGATCTGAAAATATAAAAAAATCTAGCATCACCAACAATGGCAATCACACAAGTAAACACAATTAAATGTTGGCAGTGAAAATAAAAAGGCGTATAGTTAATGATTTGCAAGTCAAGTGGTGACCTCTCGGACTTCGTGGTCAGTGATTCCGAACTTGGTGACGAATCAAGTGCCGACTTCGCCTCAGACAATGAATTACCTACGCGGAATGTGACTGTACCTAACCAAGCAAGTGATAGTGATGAATGTGATGATGTTGATACTAACAGTGTCTGGGAAGAAAGGTGGTAACCAAGAAAATCCTGCACAGTGTCCACAACAGTTCCTGGACTCATTAGTTCTTCAAATTCCTCTTCTCTTACTCCACTCTTCTTACACTTCAACGCCATCCTTTTTTCGAGATGCACGCAAACAAGTCAAGGAATTTTATATATTGCTCGAGATTATCGATGGACAGAAAACAAAAGAATGTTGTCAGAACAGGGTAGCTTGAACTCTCTTCAATGGTCGTGCCAGGATTAGGCACCATTTTCGGTCTAGAAGCCTACCAAGGAATAAAGAAACGAAGCGTCTCTCAGAGTGATGCTGGCAAGTTTCGTTCATTTTTAGGATCGCTCTGGCACTAAAAGGATTAAAAATATGGAAACACTTCATAAAACACCGGACATTCAGCTTCAATAAAACAATTATATTCATTTACAAGAAATCTCACCTGAAACCCTTTTCTTCTGGATTTTCGGGCAGCAAACTGGTAAATGAGAGATTCAGAGTCAATGCCTTGCAGAACATCATTCACTGTGAAGGATGGCAAACTAGAAAGTATCCGACGCTGAATTTCTGAGGGCAGTTTCTATTCCATTTAAAACTTTTGTTTTGCTAGTGGTTGAACGTCGCACCAGCACACTGACGGTTTTCAGCGACGCAAGGATGGGAAAGAGCTAGGATTAAGAAGGTAGCGGCCGAGGCCTTAATTAAGGTACAGCACCAATATTTGCCTGGTGTTAAAATGAAAAACGCACGGAAAACCATCTTCAGTGCTGCCAACGGTGGCATTCGAACCCTCTTGTTAAAACACTCATGACAGCTCTCCACAGTCATTTCATAGCAGAATGCTCAAAAAATTTATCGTAACAATGTCAAGATCAGCAAAAAGAGAAAGTGAACACAATCTGCAGACGCTACATCACCTGGATATTTTTCTATAATATTTTCAGGATAGTTTCTAACTTCTTCAGAAGGTAGAGCTTTTTAAGCAATCGAGGAAACCAGCGAGGGTTCATGGTATAGAGCTGCTCCTCTTCTCAATGCTATAGATAATTTGTCAACTATTTCCAGGAATGTATTCATTTTCATATCCAAATTTCCATCAAATTCTATATTATTTTTGGATCCCATTTACTTTCTTTTCCTTCTCTTACCCTTTCTTTATCTAGTGCTAACACGGGATATTTTCATCCTCTTTTCTTCATGAAATTCAGATAATTTCCGACGACCTCCTATACAATTCTTGAGTGAACTAAACAAATGTACAACTGTGTTCAAGGTAGCAGTAGCATTCTGCAACGCGCCCCAAAACATAGCTAAAATGGATAACTCAAGTCTCTGAAAATACTCGAGTAACCCATTAGCTTGGACTCTGATCTCTGGTGAATGGGAGGAATTATGAGATATTTCTTCTAAAATTTTGTGATATGTTCAATGATTAATGAGCAGCGCCCAGCAAGCGTTCTACGTTGCCAACCAGCGTGTGGTTGGTAATGTTTTAGGAAGCCACTTCACATCTATCACTCTGTTTTACGTTATTTTGAAATTTTCAGCCAACATAGGGGAGACGCACTATGAAGTATATGCATTTCTTGCAGAAAAAATGACAAATATTGTCCGAAGAATAGAGCTGGCTGCTGCTGTACCTGCAAGGATTAACGAGTGTCTTGAGCATGGTACAAACAAGGCTAATGGACTGTGAGACTGAATTTAGCTTGCAACCTAGAATACTGTCCTGCAATACCTGATGCAGTGTCCTAACAATGCCCCCTCATGTCTTCTATGGGAATGAAATGAAATATCGTATGGCTTTTAGTGCCGGGATATCCCAGGAAGGTTTCGGCTCGCCAGGTGCAGGTCTTTCTATTTGACACCCGTAGGTGACCTGCGCGTCGTGATGAGGATGAAATGATGATGAAGACAACACATACACCCAGCCCCTGTGCCATTGCAATTAACCAATTAAGGTTAAAATCCCTGACCCGGCCGAGAATCGAACCCGGGACCCTCTGAACCGAAGGCCAGTACGCTGACCGTTCAGCCAACGAGTCGGACTCTATGGGAATGATTAGGGATGATAGGATGTTCAATACGTGTTTCTCCAGTTCACCTGTTGTGTGGCCAGACCGTGGGATAAATGTTATGAATCTCTCCCTACAGGGGTTCCAGTCTCACAGACGTACATGAGTATAATAGAAAGCTGATCAGAATTTGTAGTATCAAGGGTTGAACCTATAGTAATTGAAAAATACTTGGATATCTAAATTTTAAGCTTCAATATATTCTCTTACATTATATCAATAAATTCAATGCAAATCATTTTTATACACTGACTGACAGAGCAAATGCAACACCAAGAAGGAGTGGTCAGAACTTTATGCCAATTGCAGGGTAGACTGACGTCACCGAGGTATGCTCATGATGTGAAATGCGCCGCTGTGCTGCGCACGTAGCGAACGATAAATGGGACACGGCGTTGGCGAATGGCCCACTTCGTACCGTGATTTCTCAGCCGACAGTCATTGTAGAACGTGTTGTCGTGTGCCACAGGACACGTGTATAGCTAAGAATGCCAGGCCGCCGTCAACGGAGGCATTTCCAGCAGACAGACGACTTTACGAGGGGTATGGTGATCGGGCTGAGAAGGGCAGGTTGGTCGCTTCGTCAAATCGCAGCCGATACCCATAGGGATGTGTCCACGGTGCAGCGCCTGTGGCGAAGATGGTTGGCGCAGGGACATGTGGCACGTGCGAGGGGTCCAGGCGCAGCCCGAGTGACGTCAGCACGCGAGGATCGGCGCATCCGCCGCCAAGCGGTGGCAGCCACGCGCGCCACGTCAACCGCCATTCTTCAGCATGTGCAAGACACCCTGACTGTTCCAATATCGACCAGAACAATTTTCCGTCGATTGGTTGAAGGAGGCCTGCACTCCCGGCGTCCGCTCAGAAGACTACCATTGACTCCACAGCATAGACGTGCACGCCTGGCATGGTGCCGGGCTAGAGCGACTTGGATGAGGGAATGGCGGAACGTCGTGTTCTCCGATGAGTCACGCTTCTGTTCTGTCAGTGATAGTCACCGCAGACGAGTGTGGCGTCGGCGTGGAGAAAGGTCAAATCCGGCAGTAACTGTGGAGCGCCCTACCGCTAGACAACGCGGCATCATGGTTTGGGGCGCTATTGCGTATGATTCCACGTCACCTCTAGTGCGTATTCAAGGCACGTTAAATGCTCACCGCTACGTGCAGCATGTGCTGCGGCCGGTGGCACTCCCGTACCTTCAGGGGCTGCCCAATGCTCTGTTTCAGCAGGATAATGCCCGCCCACACACTGCTCGCATCTCCCAACAGGCTCTACGAGGTGTACAGATGCTTCCGTGGCCAGCGTACTCTCCGGATCTCTCACCAATCGAAGACGTGTGGGATCTCATTGGACGCCGTTTGCAAACTCTGCCCCAGCCTCGTACGGACGACCAACTGTGGCAAATAGTTGACAGAGAATGGAGAACCATCCCTCAGGACACCATCCGCACTCTTATTGACTCTGTACCTCGACGTGTTTCTGCGTGCATCGCCGCTCGCGGTGGTCCTACATCCTACTGAGTCGATGCCGTACGCATTGTGTAACCTGCATATCGGTTTGAAATAAACATCAATTATTCTTCCGTGCCGACTCTGTTTTTCCCCAACTTTCGTCCCTTTCGAACCACTCCTCCTTGGTGTTGCATTTGCTCTGTCAGTCAGTGTAGATAACTCGTTCTCCCCCTCCCTGAGTTACAATGTGTTTTGATATGGTTCTTCAGGAAGTCGTCATATTCAGCTATGTGTTCTAGAAGTTCCATATAGTTTTCCTTTAAAGGAAATATTCCATTGTCATCTCCACCATGAAATGCTGAACTACGAAAATCAAGAAACTTAATGATGCTGACCACTCAACGTAAAATTTCTTCTCAATAATCATACTCTTGTAAGCACCATTGATACAAAGCAGAATCAATCTTGGCAGTAGTATAATATACGGGTTCGGCCGCCACCGCCACCTCCGGCTCTCGGGAGAGGCCTCCTCCTCAGCCAGTGGCCTCCTCCTCCTCAGCCAGTGGCCTCCCAGTGGCCACCTCCTCCTCCTCCTCAGCCAGTGGCCTCCCAGTGGCCTCCTCCACCTCAGCCAGAGGCCTCTTCCAGTGCTGCCAACTTAACCTAACTAGCGCGAGATAAACAAAGCCACGTGCTTTTTGACAGACAACAACGCACCGCTAACCTCAGTACTGCCATCTTGACGGGCCTAAACCTCAGTAGTGCCAACTTAACCTAACTAGCTCGAGATAAACAAAGCCACGTGCTTTTTGACAACCACGTGCTTTTTGACAGATTTGTAAACAAAGCCACGTGCTTTTTGACAGACAACAACGCATCGCAAACCTCAGTACTGCCATCATGACGGGCCTAAACCTCAGTAGTGCCAACTTAACCTAACTAGCATGAGGTAAACAAAGCCACGTGTTTTTTGACAGCCACGTGCTTTTTGACAGATTTGTAAACAAAGCCACGTGCTTTTTGACAGACAACAACGCATCGCTAACCTCAGTACTGCCATCTTGACGGGAATAAACCTCGGTGGTACCAACTTAACCTAACTAGCGAGAGGTAAACAAAGCCACGTGCTTTTTGACAGCTACATGCTTTTTGACAGCTGCCATCCGCCATCTTTGAGCACCGTGCTGCCCTCTTTCGTCACCTGTCATCGGCAGTGCTGCCATCTTGACGGGTCTAAACCTTAGTGCTACCAACTTAACCTAACTAGCGCGAGGTAAACAAAGCCACGTGCAGCTGTCATCCGCCATCTTTAATCCATAGAGCACAGTGCTGCCCTCTTTAGCTACTTACCTTTGAGGCGGATAATTTGAAAAATGCTTTTTGACAGCAGCCATCTTGCATCGCAAACCTCAGTGCTGCCCTCTTTAGCTAGATACCTGTGGTAGCAGACAATTCCACGTGACAGCAGCCATCTTTAATCAAGAGAGCACCGTGCTGCCCTCTATGTGGTGGCGGCAATTTTGAAAACTTCTATGTGCTCTCGTTGGGAAACAAAGCCACGTGCTTTTTTTGACAGCTGTCATCCGCTATCTTTAATCAATAGAGCACTGTGCTGCTATCATGCGGGCAATTTCGTTAGCTGTCATCCGCCATCTTTAATCCAGAGAGAACAGTGCTGCCCTCTATGTGGTGGCGGCAAATTGAAAAATTCCACGTGCTCTTGTTTGGAAACAAATTCACGTGCTATTTTCTGACAGCTGTCATCCGCCATCTTTGAGAACAGTGCTGCCCTCTATGTGGTGACGGCGAATTCCACGTAGAAACAAAGCCATGTGCAGCTGTCATCCACCATCTTTAATCACCGTGCTGCCCCGGTGACGGCAAATTCCACGTAGAAACAAAGCCATGTGCTTTTTTGACAGCTGTCATCCGCCATCTTTAATCACCGTGCTGCCCCGGTGACGGCAAATTCTAAATGCTTTACAAACCCATGTGCTTTTCTGACAGAGCTGTCATCCACCATCTTTAATCACCGTGCTGCCCCCGGTGACGGCAAATTCCACGTGCTCTTGTTTGGAAACAAAGCTTTTAATCCAGAGAGAACAGTGCTGCCCCGGTGGCGGCAAATTCTACGTAGAAACAAAGCCATGTGCTTTTTTGACAGCTGTCATCCGCCATCTTTAATCACCGTGCTGCCCCGGTGACGGCAAATTCTAAATGCTTTACAAACCCATGTGCTTTTCTGACAGAGCTGTCATCCACCATCTTTAATCACCGTGCTGCCCCCGGTGACGGCAAATTCCACGTGCTCTTGTTTGGAAACAAAGCTTTTAATCCAGAGAGAACAGTGCTACCCTGGTGGCGGCAAATTCTATGTGCTTTACAAACCTATGTGCTTTTTTGACAAAAAAAAAAAATTCTGCTCTCGAGATACTTACCGAACTATACTTACGAAACTGCTCATCACCTTCTTTCTTCTTCTATGAGTAATAAACAAAAACTCTATCTTGCAAATAAGGAGCGGGAGGAAGGTGATACCTAACCTAAAATAAAAGAATATGCTAATTCTACATTATTTATTTACATCTTGTATGTACACGTTTTATCTCGAATCATTTTACCCTAGCGTACTTCTCGATGCAATTCTTGAATGTACAAGTTTAAACTTGCCGTACTACACTCTCAGCGTACCTCTTTGTGATGTAAGACAGCGTAACGTGAGTACACACACCTCTAGCATAATGTTTATGTAAAGTAGTACTTATCAATACTACTATGCCCCCAGGCTAGCGTGTTGGTAGAATTTGGGATGACAAACCGTTTACAATCATCGCTATTAAGGGCTACTTTACTAATAATAATAATAATAATTTCGTGTGGCTATGTGTAGCCGAGTGCAGCCCTTGTAAGGCAGACCCTCCGACGAGGGTGGGCGGCATCTGCCATGTGTAGGTATCTGCGTGTTATTGTGGTGGAGGATAGTGTTATGTGTGGTGTGTGAGTTGCAGGGATGTTGGGGACAGCACAAACACCCAGCCCCCGGGCCATTGGAATTAACCAATTAAGGTTAAAATCCCCGACCCGGCCGGGAATCGAACCCGGAACCCTCTGAACCGAAGGCCAGTACGCTGACCATTCAGCCAACGAGTCGGACACTTTACTAATTAAATGAGTGTACAACTGGTGCTTCTTGCTTCTAATGACAGACATTTGCTTATGCAAAACAGGTGGATTACTTTTAATGCAATTGTTATAGTTTTCAAAACTTAGCTGATTCTGAACGACATTCTTTTTAACCCCCTTCAATCTCTTTATTTGTAATTCATTTAAGAGTTTTATGCAATATGACTTAGATTTAGTACCTACAAATGAATCGATAATATTCCCAGCACATTCATCTTTCATTTTACCTAGAACCTTTTTGTTCACTAGCGGTAGATGATATTGATTATCTGCAGGATAGTTACTTGTATCAAACCTACCCAAGTCAGGCTTTATATCATTGTAATAGTCATCAGTTTTGATTTGATAAATAAACGAATCGGTATCTGTGTAGAGCAATTGCGCATTATGCGCGTACTTCTTCATCATATAATCGTAATGGAATTCATACATGAGTGTTTTAGCCAATTCAAGTACTGTGAAGCCGACGTAGGTAGGTTTGTCATACTTAACCTTGACACGATTCATCTGTATAATAACTAAATTCTCGTGTATGATGGTGCAGCTGTGGAAATTTGGTTTACTTATTAAATAGTTAGCACCATACCTTTTCTTAATATTATCCCAGTTTGTAATCAATTTTACATCAACGCGTTTGTCAACATTCTCCATAGTCTTACCAAACACACTGTTATTCATGAGCTTGTAGAAATCTTTTTCAAACTCGTTAACCGCATTCGTTCTTAAATTATTGTTCAGATCGATATATGGCTTTAGCCACGGTGACTGATTAAATTCTAGTACGCGATGAATTTTGGATAACTTCAAACCATGCTGCAAACACTGTTTTAAATTTCGGTAATGAATGATATACTTAGATTTATCGCATAAATTAGCAATGAGCATTTTCGTCGTTGATGCAGTGTACGGGGACTTCATATTTTCAGGGCAGAACGGTAGGTCATTATGAGAAGTGTGTAACTCTTTCGGATACTGTAAGTCAACTTCGAGGAAATAACCTTTATCAGCTTCATCACCTAGGGCGTGTAGCTGTAAAGCATCAATTTCGCACTGCGTCAGCCAGCGGAAACCACTCACCGGTAGATGCTGACTCATCGCCCACCCATACTGATTATTAGCATCCAGATAAACGATATACTGAGATTCCTGACTGGAATCGAAACTCGGCATGTACTTATTATTAGCACTCGAATACCGGCCGCTGCACTGACTCAGACCGCCTCGAATGGATGCTTTTATAAAGTGCACCATATCGATATCCGTTAGCAGCTCCAAATTCACACGCGTGTATTTTAACATCGCGTCCCAACTTAACCCAGGTGCAGTAAAATACTGACATGGGTCAAGGCTGTAGGTGTTCATGCAAACACAGCGAAAATTTTCAAAAACATCAGCTAACAAAAGTACATCTGTCTTTAAATATAAATCGGAGTATTCACCCAGCGTTTGAATGTGGAACTGCTCCCAGATATGTTGTGCATGTAAATAGTCATCATCACTAATATCTGCTGAATTCAGCGAGCTGTAAAAGGATTGTTTCGATGGTAAGGCACGTTCTTCGAGGCGGTCTAAGCAGTCGAGATATTCGTAACAAAAAACACCCTTACGCCGAAGTAAATTAAACTGCGCTTCTTCAGGGAAAACGCGTCGAATTTCTGTAAATTGTTCAGGCTGTAAATGACTAGAAAGTTTATCGAGGCTACTCGCCATAAAGCGAAACGAGTCAAGGAATCTCAGTTTTATAGAATGCTCAGCATCTACTTTTACAGACTTTGCAAACGCAATGTACCGCTCTTTATTCTGAGGGATTATATCTACTTTTTCATCTGAAGCTCCAAATTGTGAAATGATGAAATGAGAGTCGTAACCGGATAAGTTATGAAAAATTACAGGGATAAATTTAGGAACTCTATACTTAAGATTACAGCTATAATGAGCGGCACATCTGTAGAAACCAGTTAAATGATCATGATCAAAAACTTTAGGGTTATTTTCGGAAAATTCCCCATCACAAATGCTACACTTTGTAGCACGTTCATGATCATTTAACTGAATGTCGGTGAGTGGCTTCATAGGAATATTACTATTCAGAATACGACCGAGACGAACTGCATCACTTTCAAGTCTTTCTAAAAATACTTTAGCAGCATCATGTCCTCGATACAGCTCTAACTTGTTAAGCGTACTATCGTAACTACACTTGATGTAATACGCAAAGCTATACGGGACATGCATGTGCGTAGTATTAGTGAAAGAGTTGTCAGGATTAGGTGAGCATGTGTTGCATGGCGTGAGGATGGCTTCAAAGTCTGCATAAATCACGAACGGTACCCACATCTGCTTGTGAAAATTTGTAAATTTTAAAACATTATTGCCTGTAGTAGGTATCTCTGTACGTACATGATTGCAGTCATTCTTGGAATGCTTCGTTAACTGATCTTCATTTCTGAAATACTGCAAGCATCCATCACATAGCCACTTTTTACACTTATCTTTTGACAACTGACTGCTAACAAGTCTACTCAGATTTTTAATCCAGCAAAAGTGGCTATTCTCACTGTTTTCAATATAGAGTAAATTAACGTGAGTACTCTTCTTATGACATGTATAATACAGAGGACCTACTACAGACTTTTTCTCTACACCATACACATTGATACTAATGTTATTTAGTTCCTCAAAGCGCTTAATATCCTTTATCTGCACAGGAAATTCTATACTATCGAAATTTAGCTGCGTTGAATAGTGTGGATAGGATGATGTTCTATACGCTACATTCGATTTAGCAGGATTTAAAGCCGACATCACCGCCCATGCAAAACATGCTTCGTCATTGTTTTGGATGTTTACAACAGCTTCTTTTCGCTGAATCCATGTCGGCAGCTCGATGTGCGAAGATCCACGCATAGGATTGTACTTATTGATGTTAACTTCTAGATACATTATTTCAACTAAAGCCCACCCTGATTCCTTTTCCTGAAATTCCTCGCTCTTAGTTGAAATAATGTTAGAGACATCCCTAAGTACATCACCAAAATTAGTCGACTGACTTATGACAAAATTCTTCGTATTAAATGATTTAATGTCCGTTATTTCGGATTCATCCGTGCTTTTAATGTACAAGGCGAAAAGTTCAAAATTAACTTTAAATAAACTATGATTGGACAAAGATTTAGCAAGAAGCTGTTGTACATCCGGTTGAACGCAATTTAAAAAGTTTGAAGTGCTCTGAAACTTTTGACTGGTGCGAATTCGGTAACTAGCAATCCTACTTTTAAATGCTGTATTAATTTCCTCGATGTTTGCGTTACTACCACTTCTACACGCATTATTTTTATGCGCATTACTCCGTAAGTGCCCCTGAAAATGCGAAGATGGTACATCAGTGTTACAGTGCTCGCAGTGAATAGTTTGAAGTTCATTTTTCCTAGGTTTTTTACTACTAGTACTTTCTACAGCTACATCAGTAGCTGCACGCTTTTTCCCTACTACTACCTGAGGGCAAGTAGATATTTGATGTACCTCTGCTAAGTGAGCCTGGTATTGCTCTACATTAGCGAAGTACAGCCCGCAAACATCACATAAAGCAGATGTTATGCTAGGGTGTTTTGCTTTTATATGACGTGCGAGGTTATCCTGTCTTGCGAACGTTGCCTTACACTGTTCGCAGGGGAACATAGTAGGGTTATAGTCGCAAGCAGATAGCTGATGATGTTTTGTTTTTACATGGCGTGCAAGGCTGTCACGTCTTGTGAACATTGCCTTACACAGCTCGCATGGGAACATAGTGTCTTCTCTTTCTTCGAATAAAGTGTTTAGGTGAACAGCGTATGCAACAAGTTCTGAAAAGAGAACAACCAATAGAGATTAGCCTAAAGTTGTGATGTTCAACCTATAGAGGTTGGACATGGCTGTGAGTTAGGCCTATAGCATGAGGATTGAAGAGAACGACTAAAGTTACGATGTTCGGAAGAAACCAAGTTTAAGCCTGTTGAGGACGGACATAGCTATGTACGCACCTCGTCTATAGTACGTAGGTTGAAGAGAACAATTATTTATGAATAGCTTAAAGTTACGGAAGAAACCAAGTTTAAGCCTGTTGAGGACGGACATAGCTATGTACGCACCTCGTCTATAGTATGTAGATTAAAGAGAACAAGTATTTATCAATAGACTAAAGTTACGATGTTCGGAAGAAACCAAGTTTAAGCCTGTTGAGGACGGACATAGCTATGTGTACGTGTTTGAAATTATACCACGTCTATAGTATGTAGATTAAAGAGAACAACTATTTATCAATAGACTAAAGTTACGATGTTCGGAAGAAACCAAGTTTAAGCCTGTTGAGGACAGACATAGCTATGTACGCACCTCGTCTATAGTATGTAGATTAAAGAGAACAACTATTTATCAATAGACTAAAGTTACGATGTTCGGAAGAAACCAAGTTTCAACCTGTTGAGGACAGACATAGCTACGTGTGCGTGTTTGAAATTATACCACGTCTATAGTATGTTGATTAAAGAGAACAACTATTTATCAATAGACTAAAGTTACGATGTTCGGAAGAAACCAAGTTTAAGCCTGTTGAGGACGGACATAGCTATGTACGCACCACGTCTATAGTATGTAGATTAAAGAGAACAACTATTTATCAATAGACTAAAGTTACGATGTTCGGAAGAAACCAAGTTTAAGCCTGTTGAGGACAGACATAGCTATGTACGCACCTCGTCTATAGTATGTAGATTAAAGAGAACAACTATTTATCAATAGACTAAAGTTACGATGTTCGGAAGAAACCAAGTTTCAACCTGTTGAGGACAGACATAGCTACGTGTGCGTGTTTGAAATTATACCACGTCTATAGTATGTTGATTAAAGAGAACAACTATTTATCAATAGACTAAAGTTACGATGTTCGGAAGAAACCAAGTTTAAGCCTGTTGAGGACGGACATAGCTATGTACGCACCTCGTCTATAGTATGTAGATTAAAGAGAACAACTATTTATCAATAGACTAAAGTTACGATGTTCGGAAGAAACCAACTTTCAACCTGTTGAGGACAGACATAGCTACGCGTGCGTGTTTGAAATTATACCACGTCTATAGTATGTAGGTTGAAGAGAACAATTATTTATGAATAGCTTAAAGTTACAGAAGAAACCAAGTTTCAGCCCGTTAAGGGCAGACATAGCTATGTACGCACCTCGTCTATAGCGTGAGGATTAAAGAAAATAACTATTTGTCAATAGACTGAAGTTACGATGTTTTAGAAGAAACCAAGTTTCAGCCTGCTGAGGTCAGACATAGCTATGCGTGCGTGTTTGAAATTATAAGATTAACCTCTTCTATGACATGCAGATTAAAGAAAATAACTATTTGTCAATAGACTAAAGTTACGATGTTTTAGAAGAAACCAAGTTTCAACCCGTTGAGGGCAGACATAGCTATGTGTACGTGTTTGAAATTATACCACGTCTATAGTATGCAAGAACAACTATTTATGATTAGCTTAAAGTTACGATGTTCGGAAGAAACCAAGTTTCAGCCTGTTGAGGGCAGACATAGCTATGTACGCACCTCGCGTGAGGATTAAAGAGAACAACTATTTATCAATAGACTAAAGTTAAGATGTTTTAGAAGAAACCAAGTTTCAATGAATAGAGGTCAGACATACCTTAAAATCTTCGCGCTGCAAACTGTTACTCGGATGAATAAAATGCGTGCGTTCAAGCCTGAAACTTGAATGATAATATTCTAGTCGAATCTAAAAAGAAAAGAATAAACATATATGAATGCAGTGTAGGGTACATCATCTAACCTAATTATCTTTTCAACTCAAAGTTCGAAAACATACCTTAAAAAATTGAATGTGCTGCAGACTGTTACTCGGATGAATAAAATGCGTACTTTCAAGCCTGTAACTCGAACGGTACCTAAAAAGAAAAGAACAAACATATATGAATGTAGTGTAGGGTGTATCAGCTAGCCTAGTTATCTTTACAACTCAAAGTTCGAAAACATACCTTAAAAATGCATGTGCTGCAGACTGTTACTCGGATGAATAAAATGCGTACTTTCAAGCCTGTAACTCGAACGGTACCTAAAAGAAAAGAACAAACATATATGAATGTAGATGTCTAGCGTAGAAGTTGCTTTGCAAAAAAAGTAACTAACAGTTCTACCTTACCTTAAGATAAAGGCTGAAGAATAATATTCACAGCAGACGGGAGATGTGTACGTGATAAACGCATACAGAGAACTGTAAGCACTTCACGCAGACTGCGGTGAGTAAATATGCTGCTTGTTACCAAGCGGATGTGAAAAAATCGCTGAGCTCACAACTGCAGTACAGTCGGAACGAATGCAACAAGAGCACTCCTGTAGTCCCGCAGGCTGACGTATTTAAGCCGGAATCGAACCTCCTGTTGACGCCGAGGTGTCAGAATTTAAGAGTTCGAGCCTTGGAAAGTTAGCGTGTGATCCTCGACTTCTCGAGGGTACATCCGCGGTATTCCTTACCTGTAGGTATTGAGCTAAAGCTAGATCATGTAATGACGATCGCGCAGGCCCCTCGCCTAGCATTTACGGCTTCTAGTTCGAACCCGCTATCCCCGAAGTAGCGAGAATGATTGAAGAGTGTTTGAGGGTGATTCATTCGTCGGATGGAGGCGTTAAGCTATGTGCAGGCTTCTTCTAGTCGGGGTACGCGATTCAAATCCTAGCAACTTATACCATCGGGAAGGGCATCTAGCTAGATCATGTTATGACGATCGCACAGGTCCCTCGCCTAACATTTACAGCTTCCAGTTCGAACCCGCTATCTTCCGAAGTAGCGAGAATGATTGAAGAGTGTTTGAGGTGATTCATTTGTCGGATGGAGGCGTTAAGCTGGCTTCTCCGGTAGGAGTAGGCTATGTTGTAATGTTCGGAAGAAACCAAGTTTGGAACTTACATAGGCTAAATGCTACACATTCCGTGGCAGAGCCGGGAATCGAACTCGGTCGAAAATGATTTTTTGAGTACAAGAGTGTTGATGCTGATTCATTTGTCGGATGGAGGCAATAAGCCTTGTGCAGGCTTCTTCAGTGGAGTAGGCTATGTATCGGTACCGGGGTATCTAGTTATAAAACCCGCTACAACAAATTTATCATGTATACTGCGATTTAAAATCCTAGTCAGGAAGGGCAGCCGGTCGTATGGTGTGAGGCGGGGTGTGCAAAAAAGCCAGCATTAAGTAAGGGCTGTTGATAGGAGGCGTTAAACTATGTGCAAGCTCCTTCACCAGGAGAAGCCTACATGCCGGTACCGTGCAGGTTCTTTCGATAGGAGTAGGCACTGTGTGTGTTTTAACCTCTCCGTACAATCATGATAGTTTACGTTAGGAACTTACATAGGCTAAATGCTACACATTCCGTGGCAGAGCCAGGAATCGAACTCGGACCTCCGAGGGTAGCAGCTAACTACTACACCACAGAGGAGGACTATTTCAGAATATTTTACAACCTTAATTAGTACTGTGTTTTAAGAGCTTGAATGGCGCTCAGCTGAGAAGACGTTCGCGAGTTACAAGTCGCTTATCAGTGTCCTCGCTCAAGGTCGAGCCGGAAGATACGTGTACAATTTCAGCTAACACATGCATTCCACACAACTCGCTCAGAATGACTGTGCCGATACTTCGAGGACTGTAGAACAAATCTATAGCCTACAGTATGCATGCCTCTCACCCGGTAGTCTCGGGTTCGATTCTCTTGGGAATAAAAGTGTGTTTAAATCACATGAATGTGTTGAGTTGTCCTTCCTGATGCAAAACCAGCAGTATCTAACCTCATACACTATAGTTTTCAACCGGTTGCCCCTTCCTGGCAACTCGGATTAAGAATCTGTTTTACAACGTCTAACACGGGGAATCGGGGATTTACAGCTAGATGCACTTCTTAGATTTTAAATCACGAACTATTGTTTTACGGCCGGATGCCCTTCCTGACGCAAAACTAAGATTTTTAAATCACAAGAATTTGTTTTAAGACTAGTCGCCCTTCCTGATGCAAAACTGGCAGTATCTAGCCTCTCACGTCATACACTATTGTTTCGACCGGTTGCCCTTCCTGACGTCAAAGAACTCGGATTAAGAATCTGTTTTACAACTTCTAACATGAGAATCGGGGATTTACAGCTTAAAGATGACGGATGACAGCTGTCAAAAAAGCACATAGGTTTGTAAAGCACGTGGAATTTGCCGCCACCGGGGCAGCACGGTGATTAAAGATGGCGGATGACAGCTGTCAAAAAAGCACATGGCTTTGTTTCTACGTAGAATTTGCCGCCACCGGGGCAGCACTGTTCTCTCTGGATTAAAAGCTTTGTTTCCAAACAAGAGCACGTGGAATTTGCCGTCACCGGGGGCAGCACGGTGATTAAAGATGGTGGATGACAGCTCTGTCAGAAAAGCACATGGGTTTGTAAAGCATTTAGAATTTGCCGTCACCGGGGCAGCACGGTGATTAAAGATGGCGGATGACAGCTGTCAAAAAAGCACATGGCTTTGTTTCTACGTGGAATTTGCCGTCACCCGGGCAGCACGGTGATTAAAGATGGTGGATGACAGCTGCACATGGCTTTGTTTCTACGTGGAATTCGCCGTCACCACATAGAGGGCAGCACTGTTCTCAAAGATGGCGGATGACAGCTGTCAGAAAATAGCACGTGAATTTGTTTCCAAACAAGAGCACGTGGAATTTTTCAATTTGCCGCCACCACATAGAGGGCAGCACTGTTCTCTCTGGATTAAAGATGGCGGATGACAGCTAACGAAAATGCCCGCATGATAGCAGCACAGTGCTCTATTGATTAAAGATAGCGGATGACAGCTGTCAAAAAAAGCACGTGGCTTTGTTTCCCAACGAGAGCACATAGAATTTTTCAAATTGCCGCCACCACATAGAGGGCAGCACGGTGCTCTCTTGATTAAAGATGGCTGCTGTCACGTGGAATTGTCTGCTACCACAGGTATCTAGCTAAAGAGGGCAGCACTGAGGTTTGCGATGCAAGATGGCTGCTGTCAAAAAGCATTTTTCAAATTATCCGCCTCAAAGGTAAGTAGCTAAAGAGGGCAGCACTGTGCTCTATGGATTAAAGATGGCGGATGACAGCTGCACGTGGCTTTGTTTACCTCGCGCTAGTTAGGTTAAGTTGGTAGCACTAAGGTTTAGACCCGTCAAGATGGCAGCACTGCCGATGACAGGTGACGAAAGAGGGCAGCACGGTGCTCAAAGATGGCGGATGGCAGCTGTCAAAAAGCATGTAGCTGTCAAAAAGCACGTGGCTTTGTTTACCTCTCGCTAGTTAGGTTAAGTTGGTACCACCGAGGTTTATTCCCGTCAAGATGGCAGTACTGAGGTTAGCGATGCGTTGTTGTCTGTCAAAAAGCACGTGGCTTTGTTTACAAATCTGTCAAAAAGCACGTGGCTGTCAAAAAACACGTGGCTTTGTTTACCTCATGCTAGTTAGGTTAAGTTGGCACTACTGAGGTTTAGGCCCGTCATGATGGCAGTACTGAGGTTTGCGATGCGTTGTTGTCTGTCAAAAAGCACGTGGCTTTGTTTACAAATCTGTCAAAAAGCACGTGGTTGTCAAAAAGCACGTGGCTTTGTTTATCTCGAGCTAGTTAGGTTAAGTTGGCACTACTGAGGTTTAGGCCCGTCAAGATGGCAGTACTGAGGTTAGCGGTGCGTTGTTGTCTGTCAAAAAGCACGTGGCTTTGTTTATCTCGCGCTAGTTAGGTTAAGTTGGCAGCACTGGAAGAGGCCTCTGGCTGAGGTGGAGGAGGCCACTGGGAGGCCACTGGCTGAGGAGGAGGAGGAGGTGGCCACTGGGAGGCCACTGGCTGAGGAGGAGGAGGCCACTGGCTGAGGAGGAGGCCTCTCCCGAGAGCCGGAGGTGGCGGTGGCGGCCGAACCCGTATATTATACTACTCTTGGCGAACATTCTTCTTATCATTGCTCATTTCTTTGTGCATCCCCGATGTTCATTACCACTCTCACGCTCAGTTAATCCCAATGCGTTTTTCCAGTCATAAAATCCCTGCGTGAAAGAATGATTGCCATGATGAAACAGTTTGGAAGGAAAACGAAAAACATACCTTTGCTTTCTGAATAAAGTACCCACTCTCATTTTTCAACATGTCCGTTTCGCATTTCAGAGTAAAACAGCTTTCACGTCGCGTACCTCATCTGCTCACAGTAAACACGCTTTGACTTTGAAGAGAACATCCAACTTATTTATGTCACGGTCTTCTAGCAAGTTCCGAATGATATAGTCTGAATCATCTGAAGTAAAAGAATTAACCGCAAAGCAGTATCACATACATTTATTTTACTCGTTGGCTCTACTTCGCTATGGGGAACTGGTGTGTTCGAAACATCACTGGCACTCTTTCCGGAGCATGAAGCGTAGATTGTCTCGAAGAGAGCGATCTCAACCTCTCCTTGAAATTTCGGGTCATCATTTGGGGGACCTGTTGAGCTTGAAGCTCAACCCGTCAGATTTGCTTCGGATACACTTTTTGAACAGAAAAATGTATTCCCCAACCCGGCCGGGAATCGAATCCGGCACCTCGAGGACCAAAGGCCAACACGCTAACCATTTAGCCATGGAGCCGGGCAATATTATTAAGTTAGTAAGTGATACTGATGACCAAATTGTAAAAGGAAAGAAAACCTTTCTTACAATATACATTATGCAAGAGATATAAAACAAATAGGTAGCACATGGAAAATTCTCACTGCACTGCAGAACAATACAACGTTCTTTGCGGGCAGAAAATATTGCGAACTACGAAGATAGTAAAAACTGGTCCTGAGTCTGTAATTTCCGCACCTGTAGGTTGTGTTATCCAAACTGCAGGGTAAAGAAGACATCCAGGTAGAAGAGGGACTAATACCTTGACGGGAGGGTTTCGTATAATTTTAACGCTGCCGGATGTAATTTTTACAAGCCAGCGTTTGGCGATTGAGGTCAGCCATACTGACACGGTCAGCCGTATGTGTTGGTTTCAAGAACAGATTTGTTTTCGACTTAAGAAAACATGCTGTTAGTGTTGTTTAGGCATAGGTTACATTTTAAAAGACGTTTCCTTTATTACTGAGGATTACTTAACCCAAACGGCGAAGGCACAGTCGATTAACTAGAAGAACGAAAGTTCCATTTCCTTCTAATATAATCGAGAAACTTAGAAATGCGATTTTTGCCTCTTCTTACAAGAGAAACGCTAGTTGAGAAATCTATCGCAATCAGTGCCCAGGTAACGGATAGTGGAAAATCTTACTGTCTACTCTTATAGGAGTCCGCAGGGCCTGTAACGGAGACAGCTCTAAATAATAATAATAATAATAATAATAATAATAATAATAATAATAATAATAATAATAATAATGGGGTGTATCTTAAATAAGACCACGGCCATTTCCTTCCCACTTCTAGCCCTTTCCTGTCCCATCGTCGCCATAAGAACTACCTGTGTCGGTGCGACGTAAAGCAACTTGCCAAAAAAATATGGTCATTAAGCAACGGGTTGAGTGGCTTGCGAAACAGCCATTGAGAAGTCCAGCTAGACGGCCATACGCTTTATAAAGAGGTTTTGTGTCTGCCAATACTACTGCTGTTCACCCAGACGCGTTGATGGTCTTATATGACCGGGTCCACAGCCTACCATATCGGTAGGTTAAAAATATATCACAAGACTGAGTTAAACATGTTTGGATACTAAGATCTGAATTAAAATCCTATACAGTAATTAAGCAAGAATTACATTTTGATGATGATGATAATAATAATAATAATAACATACATACATACATTATCATTATAGACTGTTATGCCTTTCAGCGTTCAGTCTGCAAGCCTCTGAGAATTTACTAAACGTCGCCACAATCCACGATTTGCAACTAGTGTTGTGGCCTCATTTAGTTCTATACCTCTTATCTTTAAATCGTTAGAAACAGAGTCTAACCATCGTCGTCTTGGTCTCCCTCTACTTCTCCTACCCTCCATAAAAGAGTCCATTATTCTCCTAGGTAACCTATCCTCCTCCATTCGCCTCACATGACCCCACCACCGAAGCCGGTTTATGCGTACAGCTTCATCCATCGAGTTCATTCCTAAATTAGCCTTTATCTCCTCATTCCGAGTTCCCTCCTGCCATTGTTCCCACCTGTTTGTACCAGCAATCATTCTTGCTACTTTCATGTCTGTTACTTCTAACTTATGAATAAGATATCCTGAGTCCACCAGCTTTCGCTCCCATAAAGCAAAGTTGGTCTGAAAACAGACCGATGTAAAGATAGTTTCGTCTGGGAGCTGACTTCCTTCTTACAGAATACTGCTGATCGCAACTGCGAGCTCACTGCATTAGCTTTACTACACCTTGATGCAATCTCACTTACTATATTACCATCCTGGGAAAACACACAACCTAAATACTTGAAATTATCGACCTGTTCTAGCTTTGTATCACCAATCTGACATTCAATTCTGTTGGATTTCTTACCTACTGACATCAATTTAGTCTTCGAGAGGCTAATTTTCATACCATACTCATTGCACCTATTTTCAAGTTCCAAGATGTTACACTGCAGGCTTTCGGCACAGTCTGCCACTAAGACCAAGTCGTCAGCATAGGCCAGGCTGCTTACTACATTTCCACCTAACTGAATCCCTCCCTGCCATTTTATACCTTTCAGCATATGATCCATGTAAACTACAAACAGAAAAGGTGAAAGATTACAGCCTTGTCTAACTCCTGTAAGTACCCTGAACCAAGAACTCATTCTACCATCAATTCTCACTGAAGCCCAATTGTCAACATAAATGCCTTTGATTGATTTTAATAATCTACCTTTAATTCCATAGTCCCCCAGTATAGCGAACATCTTTTCCCTCGGTACCCTGTCATATGCTTTCTCTAGATCTACGAAACATAAACAACTGCCTATTCCTCTCGTAGCATTTTTCAATTACCTGGCGCATACTGAAAATCTGATCCTGACAGCCTTTCTGTGGTCTGAAACCACACTGGTTTTCATCCAACTTCCTCTCAACGACTGATCGCACCCTCCCTTCCAAGATGCCTGTGAATACTTTGCCTGGTATACTAATCAATGAGATACCTCGATAGTTGTTGCAATCCTTCCTGTTCCCTTGCTTATAGATAGGTGCAATTACTGCTTTTGTCCAATCTGAAGGTAGCTAACCAACACTCCACGCTAATTTGACTACTCTATGAAGTCATTTCATCCCTGCCTTCCCACTATACTTCACCATTTCAGGTCTAATTTCATCTATTCCTGCTGCCTTATGACAATGGAGTTTATTTACTATCTTTTCCACTTCCTCAAGCATTATTTCACCAACACCATTTTCCTCCTCCCCATGAGCTTGACTGTTTGCAACACCACCATGATGATTTCCTTTTACATTGAGAAGATGTTCAAAATATTCCCTCCACCTCTCCAGTGATTCCCTGGGATCTGTTATGAGTTCACCTGAATTACTCAAAACACTGTTCATTTCCTTTTTCCCCTCCCTTCCTAAGATTCTTTATTACTGTCCAGAAAGGTTTCCCTGCTGCTTGACCTAGCCTTTCCAGGTTATTACCAAAATCTTCCCATGACTTCTTTTTGGATTCAACAACTATTTGTTTCGCTCTGTTTCTTTCATCTACGTACAAATCCCTGCCTGCCTCGGCCCTTGTTTGGAGCCATTTCTGATAAGCCTTCTTTTTACGTTTACAGGCTGCTCTCACTTCATCATTCAACCAAGATGTTCGCCTTTTCCCGTCTTTACACACAGTTGTTCCTAGGCATTCCCTTGCTGTTTCTACTACAGCATCCCTGTATGCCACCCATTCACTTTCTATATCCTGAACCTGCTTATTGTCTACTGTTCGAAACTTCTCACTAATCATATCCATGTACTTCTGTCTAATTTCCTCGTCCTGGAGAGTTTCTACCCTTATTCGTTTGCAGACAGATTTCACTTTCTCTACCCTAGGCCTAGAGATACTTAGTTCACTACAGATCAGATAATGGTCTGTATCATCGAAAAATCCCCGAAAAACTCGTACATTCCTAAAAGATTTCCTGAATTCAAAGTCTGTTAAGATATAGTCTATTATGGATCTGGTACCCCTAGCCTCCCATGTGTATCGGTGAATAGCCTTATGCTTGAAGAATGTATTCGTAACAGCTAAACCCATACTAGCACAGAAGTCCAGCAAACGCTTCCCATTCCCATTAGCTTCCATTTCTTCCCCACATTTACCAATCACCCTTTCGTATCCTTCAGTTCTATTCCCAACTCTCGCATTGAAATAGCCCATTAGCACTATTCTATCCTTGCTGTTGACCCTGACCACGATGTCACTCAATGCTTTATAAAACTTGTCAACTTCATCCTCATCTGCACCCTCACATGGTGAATACACGGACACAATTCTTGTCCTAATTCCTCCCACTGACAAATCTACCCACACCATTCGCTCAATTACGTGCCTAACAGAAACTAAGTTGCGTGCAATGGTATTCCTGATAAAGAGCCCTACCCCAGACTCTGCCCTTCCCTTTCTAACACCCGTCAAGTACACTTTATAATCTCCTATCTCTTCCTCCTTATTTCCCCTTACCCGAATATCACTTACTCCTAGCACATCCAGATGCATCCTCTTTGCTGACTCAGCCAGTTCTACCTTCTTTCTTCCATAAGCCCCTTTAATATTGATAGCTCCCCATCGAATTCCATTTCGTTCGCCAAGTTGTTTCCAAGGAGTCCCTCGCCTGTCAAATGGGAGTGGGACTCCATTACTCCCATAGGTCCGAGGCTTGCTTAAAGTGTTCTGAGCTCGGTAAATTCATGAAGCAGGATGCTGCCCTACTTGCACATAGTCCAAGTGAGGATCTCTCCTCTAACGGGTTATGGACCACCGGTGAATTGTGTAGTCCTAGCCGCCAGAGCACAAGGAGGGCCACGACTCAGAATATGTCCGAGATGCCCACTCCCATTCCATAGCAACTGGTATCCCGACTCTCAGGACCACTTACTAGGCCACTCAGCCGTTGCCCATGGTTCACGAACTAGGACGTGACTACAGTAACCCACAAACATGAACCATTAATATAATAATAATAATAATAATAATAATAATAATAATAATAATAATAATAATAATAATAATAATAATAATACCCGTGTGGGGATTAACCAGTTACCTCCATCGGGCGCGTCCCATTGGAATTGGGGAAGCTCGCTGGCTCTGCCGCCAGCAGAGTCAGAGGGTAGTAGGGAAATAAAATACCACCGTGAAAAAAAACTGGTCCCTTGCCAGGGTTACGGCGAAGACCGGTAAATGACCAGAAGCCAGAAAACATCTTGAGGCAACCTCTAGGGCTTATAACCCTAGTTGTAAAAGGATGGGTACTCGTCCAAAATAAAGTCAAGTCAAGAAGTATGATGCCACAACATTTCAAGAAACATATCCCAGGGGGTAAGTCTTCGGATAAATCCCTCGTCGTGAACGTCACGGCGCACGAGTCTCGTTCGGATTCTGGGGGAGACTCGACATCATGCAAGAGACAAGTCGGAGCGTCTCGGTGTACCCCGAAGAGTCAAAAACTGAGGCCAAAATCCAAAACCTTTCTAGCAACATTCAATATAAATTCACTTACACAAACTGGCAAGCTGAAAACCCTCGCCAAGGCTCTTCAGGAAAATCAGATATCCATAATGGCCCTAAGAGAAACAAGGTACCCAGATGAAGAGATTTTTGAATCCGAAGGCTACCGATTTTTCAAGAGCAAAGCGCAAAAAGGAATCCTCAATGGAGCTGTGATGCTTGGAACCGCGTTTGCTGTTAGAACCAAGATCCTTAAATCGGTTGCAAATTTCGAACCTGTGAATGACAGATTGTCTATACTCACAATTAAATGCGCGAACAAAACCTACGCCCTAGTTAACGCACATGCTCCGACAAACGATAAGAACAAGTCTGATCCAGACGAAGTTGATAATTTCTGGGACCTACTGGATGAAAAATTAAACAAAATTCCCAAACACCATGTCAAGCTTCTTTTGGGTGACTTCAATGCCCAACTAGGTCGTGAACAGAAGTACAAGAAAGTTATAGGGAATTACCCTGCTCACAAAAGAACCAATCTCAACGGCAAAAGACTGGTGTCCACTTGCGAAAATCACAACCTGCAGGTCATGTCGACCCACTTTCGCCATCTACCCAGAAAGCAAATGACTTGGCGTTATACCGTCCAAACTCTCGGAGAGTTCCAAATAGTTCATGTGGCAATCTCCAGGAGAAACAGCCCTGAAATTATGAATGTCAAAGTAAAGAAAGGCATCAATGTGGCCTCAGATCACTATATGTCTCTGATCAAATTCAAACAAATTCCTGCAAACACAAGGAAGACAACCAAACAGATCACACGCTTCGACAACGATACACTTTGGCAAAGGGTCGAGGAGTTCCAGTAAAAGGCTAGACCAAATGACTGTGACTTTAACAACACCAAAAGTCTCCTTGTTGGAGCCGCGAAAGACGTTGCAGAAATCAAGAGAAGCAAAAAGCATGCCTGATGGAATGGTACGTGCGAATCAGTCCTCAAAGAAAGACTCAGTGCGTGGAAACAGTATACTACTCTACGAAATCAGAAAATAATTGGGAATCCTACAAAACCCAACGTGCCCAAGCAGCTAGGGTGTTCAGAACTGAGAAACGTAAATACGAAAAATCTCTCATTGATAAGATAGAAAAAACTTTGGGAAGAATGAAAGCAGAGAGTATTACAGAGCCTTCAAACGCAAGCTCACTGGCTATAAACCACCATCTCTATGCTTTGAGCGAAAGGACGGCACACTGGCGACGTCAGATGAAGAATATTGTAGCATTCTGGCAGATTACTTCAAGAATTTACTCAATTGCTCTAAACCGCAAAGCCCCATTGACACCAAGGAACCCTTACTCAGGTACCCAGATTCCAGACCACCCGACAAAGATGAAATCAAGCGCCACATTGCCCGTCTCAAAAATAAAAAAGCGCCGGGGAAAGACTCAGTAGTAGCAGAACTATGGAAATATGCCCCAGAGGAATCACTTGATATCTTGCAAAAAGAAGCAAATAGAAGAAATTTGGCGGAAGGAGACCCTACCCGGAGATTGGAAAATAGCTTTGATCCATCCATTACACAAAAAAGGCAGCATGAAGAACATCAACAACTACAGAGGAATATCTTTGCTACCCGTGACTTACACAATTCTATCACTTGCCCTCCTGGAGCGTCTGGAAGCCCAAGTCGAACATCAAATAGGTGAATACCAAGGAGGGTTCAGAAAAAGTCGCTCAACAGCCGAACAGATCCAAAATCTCAAAACCATCATCAGATATTGTACACTAAGGTCCAAGCAGTATATGTCTGTCTTTGTGGACTTCAAGAAAGCGTACGGATCCATTGACCGGGAAGTCCTGCTAAACATCTTAAATGAACGTGGAGTTGATTTGAAACTGTTGGCATTAATCAGAGCCACCCTGACCGATACAAAATCCAAGGTGAAGTTCCACGGATGTCTCTCGCATTCCTTTGACATCAAAACAGGAGTCCGACAAGGTGATGGGCTATCCCCGATACCCTTCAACTGCGTTCTTGAAAAGATCATTAGAACCTGGCGGGCGAGATTGCAGGAAACCAACTACAGTCCACTAAGAATGGGAACCAAATCCAAGGGGATCACAACAGACTGCTTAGCATTTGCCGATGATATTGCCGTTCTCTCAAACGACGTAGAAACCGCTAGAGCTCAAGTTGAAATGTTAAAGGAAATTGCCGAACAAACTGGTCTGCAGATATCGTTTGAAAAAAAATGAAGTAATGACTAACATCAACGAGGCCCCACCAAAACTCCATACAAAATACGGGGACATCACTCGAGTAGACAAATTCAAATACCTGGGTGAGATCATCATGAAAAATGGACTGGACAAAGAAGCGCTTCAGGAGCGAGTACGCAAACTGGAAATAGCCTACCAAACATCCCGCGCAATCTACAACAAAAAATGCCTTTCCCAAAACACCAAGATACGTCACTATGAAACAGTACTGAAGCCAGTAGTTCTATATGCAGCCGAAACCCTGTCTCTAAATATGCCAACAAAGGACTCCTTGAAGAACTGGAGAAAAAAGAGCCCAAAATTCTGAGAGGAATCTTGGGATCAAAGTACATAAATGGAATCCATCAAAAGAGAACCGACAAAGAAGTCTACAGCAAAATAGAGAAAATTACTGACACAATCCGAAAAAGGCGGGCACGATTTTACGGTCATCTGAAAAGAATGGACGGAAGAAAGTTAACTAAAGAGATCTTTCACTTTTTTTTATTCAAATCCGAAAACCACAATTCCCTGGTTTAGAAATACCAAAGAAGACCTGAAAATGTTACATATCTCAGCAGAAGATGCCCTTAACAGAGATCGCTTCCACAAGAAAATATTGACGAACGGGCTAAACCGAGACGAGCAACCGAAGAGAACTAATTAATACTCTAGACTGAATATGATCCATGAGCCATGTATTTGATATCCTCTCCCCTCTTATACTATTTATTGTGCCTGTTTTAATGCTTTTCAATTTTGGTACATTATTGTGTTTTTCGCCCGTTGTTGTCCCTTTGGGCAAATAATAATAATAATAAAATTATTCCTAAAAGATGCTCCCAGGGTAAAGGAACTATTTCCGCCCTGGGAACGGCCCGGCCTGTGCTGCCTCCCCTCTGCCTTCCCTCCCGTACCCCTGCGGATGCGCCAAGCTCTTTACGCAGACTCCCCGTGTCGCCTTGCGTCACGTGGTCTCGCGTCACGGCTGTTTTTGGCCAGGCCGTGCGGCCTGGCTGGGAGCAAGTGTCATTCTTGCCTCGCTCTCTGACTTGAGCATCTCACGCACCGCCTTCGAACCCCGGACCGCTAGGGGGTATGGGAGGTAAGCACCCTGAACTTACGTAACGATCACAGACGATGGGAGGACATTATTGATTGTAAACCACTGAATAGGCGCTGGAGTTGTTTCAAGTTGTTATAAAAGTACAGTTGCCTCTAAATCGTAATGTATGTGTGAACCTCTTGGGATCGTTTATTGCAGTCTTACTGCAACTTAACTTATTGGGCGCTTGTGCCCTTAGTGGTTGAAAGTATATATATGTATATGTATCATGGTATGTCATGTTAAGGGAAAATTGCGCTCCTCCTTGAGCCACCTGAGGTGGCGGTTTATCAATAAGTTTTATCCAGAATTGCCTTTACACTGTTTTTTGGGTGATGAACTGTGAACAGGGGCTGGATCCCTGTAAATTACAATTGAGCACGTGTCGGAGGAGCCTGGGTGATGTTCGTGTTTAAATACTTTAATCCTTTTTTACTTTTCTTGGTGTTTACCTATTTGTTAAATAAATTTGTTAAACTGATTTCCTCGGCTATCTGTGTTCTTGCCCTCTGGGTTGTGCTATATTCTCGGGAAGTCCAGACCCTATGGAGGCCGCACCTTCTGTAGGTTTCGCCAGTGATAATTCACGGTACAAAACTGGTAGCAGAGCGTTCGTTGGATCTGGACTTGTTTTTGATTAGCCGAGGAATTTGAGCCCGTAACATTCTTTCCGTTTCCGGGATTTCTCTAGTCGTTGTGTGGTTTATATCAATTCAACCATGTCCATTCGAGACATACCTTATCCGGGTTCCCTGCGGAAGGAGGAGCTTTTGTATGAACTTGGGATACGTAACTTAGAGTCTAAAGGCACCGTCAAGGCCGATGAAATTTTGTTACGGAATAACTTAAATAGACCGATTACGGTACCCCATTATGCTGAAGGTGAGGTCGCTAGCGCGCTGTCCCTTATTCAGGCTAACCTTACTAATATTGCATCTGTGATGGATTTTCTGGAGAATGATGTGGCTTCTCCTCATCAACTCAAGAGACTACAGGGTAGATTAAATTACTATTGTCAACGAGTGGAAGATCTCCTTTCCCTGGAATTGAAGGAAGAGATATCGGGTCAGGTTCTCGAATTAAAGGACACATCAGCTGACCTTTTAGAGAAGGTGGAGGCCTGGTTGGCAGGGCTTTCCATTAAATCTAAGCCCGTACTTCCCCCACCTGCCCAGGTGGAAGGCGAGTTGAATCAACAGTCTCGTAGCTGTGAGCTTGACGAGGAGAGAGCTTCGCTTCCACCGCGGCAGTCTGTTCATTTAAATGCTCCTGCTGATTGTCGCCCGTTGAATCAACAGTCCACTGTGCCATCTTTGAGCTCACCTTTTTCGAATATGCCTCACCCTTTGAATATGATGTTGAAAGGTGCCCCTCGTTACTCAGTAAACTCGGCAAGCGATGTGGTTTCTTTTCTTCGGTTTCTGGTTGAATTTTTGGATCATGCCTTAGTCTTTGGGTTAACGCATGCTCAAATTCTACAGATTATTTATCCATATACGATTGGGGTTTTGTCAAATAAAATAGTAAATGCTATTTCGAGTCAATCCTCACTACATCAGTTTCATGCTCATTTATTGGCTCAGTTTATTCCTCCTAGGGCTCTACATTCGTTAGTCCAGAAATTTTATTTCAGAGTGCAGCGCCTGGATGAGTCTCTATCGGAGTTTATTTCGGATATCAAGTTTTATGCCAAGGTTTTTGCGCTGAATTTCACTGAAGAGCAAATTGTAGCTACAATCGTGGAGGGCATTTCTCCCTTATACCGTTCATGTTTATGCTTCGCGTCCCAGCCTCGTAATTTTGAAGAGTTGGAAGCGATGGTTGTGTCTGCGGAGGGTTTTCGGCATGCTGATTCACTTCGAGTTGAGAATACTTCTTCCTTGTCCTGTAATAATTCTGGTTCTTCGTTGGTTAATAAACCTGCCCCATTAAAAAGATGTTTTGGTTGCGGGGCTTCCGATCATCTTCGAAATCAGTGCCCCGCTCGTCCTACTGGCACACAGGGGTCGGATGCCAGTTCGGGCACCAGGGTTCAGTTTAGGCCTTCTAGCGTTGTATGTTTCAGGTGTGGGGTTCCTGGCCACGTGGCGCGGCAGTGTTCGCGTAAGCCAAATGTTAGCTGACTAGATCGGGAAGCGGGAAGTGTTGGCCTCCCCGGTCTATCGCCTGTAGAATCAGGTTATGCTCGCCCTTCTTCCCGCGAATATTCTCTTGGGTGTCCTGATCAGTGTTTAGCCATATCCACCGAGGTCAAGGGATTAGCCCCCTTCGTCAAGGTAGAGATAAATAATGAACCGGTATCGGCCCTTTTGGACTCGGGAAGCGTAGTCTCGTTTATCAGTGAGAAGTGGTTTGCTCTCAATAGTTCTGCTTGTAAATTTTCCGATGTACTGCCTGTATCTCTGTCGTTTGTTGCTGCAAATTCTTCCAGAGTGGAAGTTTCCGGCGTGGTAAAGTGTAAAGTTCGACTGGCTAATTTCTCCTGGAAATTTCCCCTTTATGTAACAAAAAATTTGCCATATCCTATAATCCTCGGTTCTAATTTTTTGGCACATACTGGGCTCCTGTTGGATATGCAGGAGGGCTCCTGCTGGTTTAAATTCTGTAAGGCTACTAAGATACCCTTATTTATGTGTAATTCTTCTTCTTCATGTGTTGCCTCACCTCCTCAGGACCAAATGGCATTAGACCTTAGTCATTTGCCCGAGAATCAAGCTGAATGTATTAGGGAAATATGTGATGACTTCCCGGACGTTTTCACCGAAGAATTGGGGATGACGAATCTTTTAGAGTACAAGATCGAGGTCACGGACTCGGTTCCGGTTAGGTCACCGCCCTATCGCTTGGCTCCTCCCAAAATGCAAGCGTTAAAGGAGATAGTTAATAAAATGTTGGATCAGGGCATTATTCGGCCGTCTACTTCTGCCTACTCCTCCCCCATCTTCCTTGTCCCGAAGCCTCAAGGTGGTTATCGACCTGTTTTGGACTATAGGGCTTTGAATAAGAAAGTCGTATTGCAGTCAGTTCCTCTCCCTGATCTGCATTCTTGCTTCTCATGGTTCAAGAAGGCTAGATATTTTACAGTTTTAGATTTAAATCAGGCGTATTACCAGATTCCGTTAGCTGAAGAGTCTCGTCACTTGACAGCCTTCGCTACGGACTGGAATCTTTACGAATTTTGCCGTTTGCCTTTCGGTATTTCCACTGGCGCTGCTGTCCTCACTAGGCTGCTCGATCAACTGTTTTCTGACATCAAGTTCAACTATCTTTATCACTACCTGGATGATGTCGTAATTTTTTCCGAAACCTTTGAGGATCATCTCCGCCATTTGAGGGAAGTGTTGTCCCGTCTTCGCAAGGCTGGTCTCACGGTCAAACTTTCTAAGGTATCCTTTGCCAAGCCCCATATGTCCTTCTTGGGACATATCGTGTCATCCAATGGCGTCTCTGTTGATCATTCTCGTACCGAGGCCATTCGCCAGTTCAAACCTCCTCTGGATGTTAAGGGTGTTGCTCGCTTTGTTGGGATGGTGAATTTTTTTCGAAAATTCATTCCAAATTTTGCCAATCGAGCCGGGCCTCTTAACGCCCTCCGACGTAAAGGGGTTAAATTTGAATGGGGGCCCTCCCAACAAGCTGCATTTGATGATTTAAAGTTGGCCATATCTAACGCTCCGGTGTTGGCTATGCCAGACTTTTCCAAGCCTTTCATTGTTCAGACTGATGCGTCGGCGTCTGCCGTTGCGGCTGTCCTGTTGCAGGAGTCGGAATTGGGGAGACGTCCCATTGCATATGCTTCTAGGACCTTGTCTTCTGTCGAAGCCAAGTATTCTGTATACGAGCTAGAAGGATTGGCGGTATTGTTCGCGTTAGAAAAGTTCCGTATTTACCTAGAGCATGAAAGGTTCGAACTCGAGACCGACAATCAGGCTTTGAGTTGGGTTTTAGGAAAACCTAGGAAAACCGGCCGTCTGGCCCGTTGGGCCATTAGGATTTCAGCTTTTCAGTTCAGCGTACGTCATATTCGTGGTTCGGACAACGTAGTCGCCGACTCTCTTAGTCGCATGTTTTCGGATCAGCCTTCTCAGGAGGGCGAATCGTCAAGTGCTGAGGTTCCCTTGTCCTTACCCTTAGCGGGGGCTATCTTGACTGATACCCCATTACTGTATCATGACGTGGCTAAGTTTCAAGTGGAGGACCCTATTTTGGGACCGATTGTTCAAGATCTTAAGGAAGGGAAAATTATTGATCCTTATGTGTTAAGGAATGGCGTACTGTGTTGTCCCGCCCGTCACGATCATAAAATGAAGGTCGTTATTCCCTCAGTCCTGGTGCCTATGATTTTTAAATACTTTCACGAAACTCCTCTCGGTGGCCACCTAGGAGTATTTAAGACCAGGGAGAAGATTAGGGAAAATTTTATTTGGAAAGGGTTGGACGCTGAAGTACGGGAACTTGTTAAGGCATGTAAGGTTTGTGCGTTCAGTAAGCCTTCTCCTAACACCCGTGTCGGCTTACTGTCTTCTAGCCAAGCTACCCTCCCTATGCAGCGGCTCTATATCGATTATGTAGGTCCCTTGCCGAAAACTAGGACTAATGGTAATAGGTTTGTCTTCGTCTGTGTGGATGGGTTTACCCGTTTTTCCTGGTTGATTCCAACGAGGTTAGCCACTTCTGAGACTACTATTAGATGTTTGAAGTCTATATTTTCGTCCTTTGGTCCTTGCCAGTACTTGGTCTCTGACAACGCCAAGGCCTTTACATCGAACCTGTTTAAGAAATTTTGTTTCAGCTTGTCCATTTCGCATGTCACCACATCCCCCTATTACCCACAACCTTCTTACGCCGAGAGGGTTAACCGAAATTTGCGGTCTGCGCTCATTGCATTTCACCACGACGATGTTTTGAGGTGGGACACGTCGTTGCCTTGGCTTGCATTTGCTTTCAATTCTGCGGTACACGAGGCTCATAAATTTTCCCCTAATTCTCTCATGTTTTCCTTCGTTCCTAACTCTCCGCTCACCAACTTGTGGAATATAAATGAGTTGTTGCCTGAAAAGATCGATCCCCCTAACATCAGGGCCGTTTGGAGAAAAGCTAAGCAAAATCTGAAGGTCTCGTATGAGAAGAAAAGGGAGCGCTATGATAAGGGGCGCCGTCCTACCGATCTTGCCGTCGGTGACAGGGTCTTTGTTAAGAATTTCGTTCCTTCTGGAAAACTCGCTCCTCGATTTCGCGGGCCCTGCGAAATTATTGATTTCTTGACACCAGTCACCCTGTTGGTGAAAGATCCGGATACGGAGAGAGTGTTCCGAGTCCATTTGTCCCAGGTTAAAGCTGCCTAGTGCTATCTAGGTTTTGAGGCATTTTGCTTGCTATGAGTATTTTCTCTCATTTTTTTCCTTGTGTTTTCCTTCCCTCCGGTTCCCTTGACACGTGTTCTGCCTAAAGAGGAGCTATTTTCTTTGGATTTAAAATTTTAGTGGTATGTTTAATGATTATGTGAGTCCTCCCGGAGTCCTGTTTCTCCCTTATCACTCCCATACCCCGGTCCGGTTCTTCGAACCATCTCTTGCTTGCATCTACCCAATGTGCTGGGCATCTATTCGACACAATTGCTGGCGCTTGATTTGTTTTACAGTGTACTGGAGTGACCTTCTTCGCCCGTGCCTGCATGGGAAGGGCCCCCCGTGTGGGCTGCCTTGGTGTGCCTCGTCTCCAGTTCCCGAGCCTTCGGCCTTGCTCTTGTTGGACTATCTTCTGCCAGCCTACTGCTGACCTAGTTTGTGCAGGTCGCTACAGCCTTTCGTCACGTGGCGTGTGTCTGCCACGAGAACTGTCCAGCTGTTTGAGAAGATATTTTTGGTTGTATTGGTGATGTTGTGTGAGGCCGGTCTGGTCTCGAAAATTTACTGAGATGTCACTTGGTGAAGCTATTACTTAATTAACTGAATTAAGCTGAAGCTTTTACTTGTCTACATCCCGGGATATTATGACAAGAACTTTCGTCTATTATACTACAAGAACTTTCGTCTATTATACTACAAGAACTTTCGTCTGTTATACTACAAGAACTGTCGTCTATTATACTACAAGAATTTCTTCTATTGTACTTCAAGTAATTTATGTATTAAGCTTATTGATTGTAAGGCAAGATTTTTATTATATTATTAGCCTATGAGCAAGGGAATGGACTATACTGCAAGAGTATTTTATTGATGAAAATTTATTGCTCACCCTGGTTGGTGCTTTAGGGGGGGAGATCTGAGCCATGTATTTGATATCCTCTCCCCTCTTATACTATTTATTGTGCCTGTTTTAATGCTTTTCAATTTTGGTACATTATTGTGTTTTTCGCCCGTTGTTGTCCCTTTGGGCAAATAATAATAATAATAAAATTATTCCTAAAAGATGCTCCCAGGGTAAAGGAACTATTTCCGCCCTGGGAACGGCCCGGCCTGTGCTGCCTCCCCTCTGCCTTCCCTCCCGTACCCCTGCGGATGCGCCAAGCTCTTTACGCAGACTCCCCGTGTCGCCTTGCGTCACGTGGTCTCGCGTCACGGCTGTTTTTGGCCAGGCCGTGCGGCCTGGCTGGGAGCAAGTGTCATTCTTGCCTCGCTCTCTGACTTGAGCATCTCACGCACCGCCTTCGAACCCCGGACCGCTAGGGGGTATGGGAGGTAAGCACCCTGAACTTACGTAACGATCACAGACGATGGGAGGACATTATTGATTGTAAACCACTGAATAGGCGCTGGAGTTGTTTCAAGTTGTTATAAAAGTACAGTTGCCTCTAAATCGTAATGTATGTGTGAACCTCTTGGGATCGTTTATTGCAGTCTTACTGCAACTTAACTTATTGGGCGCTTGTGCCCTTAGTGGTTGAAAGTATATATATGTATATGTATCATGGTATGTCATGTTAAGGGAAAATTGCGCTCCTCCTTGAGCCACCTGAGGTGGCGGTTTATCAATAAGTTTTATCCAGAATTGCCTTTACACTGTTTTTTGGGTGATGAACTGTGAACAGGGGCTGGATCCCTGTAAATTACAATTGAGCACGTGTCGGAGGAGCCTGGGTGATGTTCGTGTTTAAATACTTTAATCCTTTTTTACTTTTCTTGGTGTTTACCTATTTGTTAAATAAATTTGTTAAACTGATTTCCTCGGCTATCTGTGTTCTTGCCCTCTGGGTTGTGCTATATTCTCGGGAAGTCCAGACCCTATGGAGGCCGCACCTTCTGTAGGTTTCGCCAGTGATAATTCACGGTACAATCCACATTCATTTAAGTTACGTAATGTTATTAGTTGTATGTCCCACTATTTTTTTCGGATTGAGGAGACGCCGAGCTGCTGGAAGGTTTTCTACAGGAGTTCCTATAAACTGCTAGTAAATAAACCTACTCCAGTCTGTTTTATACAAGAGTTGTCCAAGGAGGTTAAACAGACGGTATGCCTAGCCTCAGCTAAAGACTCCTCGATGCAGACACAACAACAGCACAGTTTGCTCGGTTCCTACCTAAGGAGGAGCTTTACTCGGCTAGAACCCTACCACATCAGAATAGTGTATCCTACAAGAGTTGGCCAAGGAGGTTAAATAGACGACAGCTTAGAACACAGCATGCCTAGACTTAGCTAAAGACCCCTAGTTCGCTAACCCATGCTCTCTCGACCCAGGTACCCCTTTTAGTCGCCCCTTACAACAGTATTCCATAAGATAACAACATCCTATTTTCTGAAGGTGTCAGAGGTCGTAGCGCGTAGCTAGAGGTGCATTGCGAGTGGCGGCCATCTTGCGCAGTAGCCCTAGAGATAGATTGCGCGCGGTTGCCATCTTGCGCATTAGCCCCTGGCCAGAGTCCCCTTTTTATGACGTTAGACTGCAATTCTAAAGGAGTAGGTACACTATTAAGGCTTAAAAATGTTATGTCTTTATTTATAGCTTTGAAGGCTATTAGTTTCATTAACTTAAAGCCTTAAAGCAAAAAAATAGAGGACGGATCTAATAGGTATCAGCTTTAGTACATTCATCAACGTTGGTTACAGCGGGGGTCTATTTATTAATTCGGTTTAATAGAGCGTTCGTTGATACTTGATTGTAATTTTTACTGCTTATCAGCAAAAGGTTGTGGCAATCCAATAAATCCTACTTTATTAGGTCCTTTACGAATCTGAATATAACCTAAAACCTTTCGTTCCAAGAAAGTAAGGAAAGCCACCCCAATTAATACGCAAATAATGAACATAACAGCCCCTAATATTCTAATTAAAATCTCTATTAACAATACTACCTGTAATACTCTTTCATTTTTGAATTCTAAATTCAATGCACTTCTCTGCCAAAGTAGTATTAATATTTATCACTCTACATAAAAAATTATTTTGAATATTTGGTCCTTTTGTACTAAAATATTCATTCATTATAAAGATAGAAACCGACTTGGCTTACCTTTTGCCCCTTGGAAAGAGGAGCGTAAGCAGGCCCACTCACAAAGAATGAGGGAAATTTGGGCTCTAAAGAAGGCCAAGTTCAGTGTCAAATGCAAGAAGACTTAACGTGGTCCTTGATGGCCCCAGCGAATTATATAATAATAATAATAATAATAATAATAATAATAATAATAATAATAATAATAATAATAATAATAATGTTATTCGCTTTACGTCCCACTAACTACTTTTACGGTTTTCGGAGACGCCAAAGTGCTGGAATTTAGTCTCGTAGGAGTTCTTTTATTGCCGGTAAATCTGCTGACACGAGGCTGACGTTTTTGAGCACCTACAAATACCACCGGACTGAGCCAGGATGGAACCGGCCAAGTTGGTGTCAGAAGGCCAGCGCCTCAACCATCTGAGCCACTCAGTCCAGCCATTATATTTTGAAGTCAGATTTATATTACAATTTTTATTTTTTAATTTTTACAATTTGCTTTACGTCGCACCCATACAGATAGGTCTTATGGCGACGATGGGATAGGAAAGGGCTAGGAGTGGGAAGTAAGCGACCGTGACCTTAATTAATGTACATTTGTCTGGAGAGAAAATGGGAAACCACTGAAAAACCATCTTCAGGGCTGCGAGCAGTGGGGTTCGAAGCCACTATCTCCCGAATGGATGCTCACAGCTACGTGACCCAAACCACACAGCCATTTGCTCGGTAGTATAGAAATTGCTAACTGGTCAGTCCTTACACGACCATGTATAACGGCCGATGGCTGAAGGTGTCCTGAGACCGTAATAATAATAATAATAATAATAATAATAATAATAATAATAATAATAATAATAATATATTGCAATTTCCTGAAGGCTAATAGTCCGGATTAAAATATTATAATCGTTTCTCGTGTGCTGTGATACTGTCGATTCATTTCACCATTCTAAGCATATTTCTTGTAAGCAAATTGCAAGTCATAATGCGGAAGTCCGTTTGCCTGAATGTGGTCATCTGCTGTAGGCTACTTAGCTCCACTAGCTGGTCGACAGCTTCGGTAAGTACTCGATATGACTTTTCACTTCCAAAGTTGCAGCTGTTCAGTTTCTTATCTTGGCTTCCAGATTCTATTCAGTAAGTCAACAATGTACTTAGCGGTGTCTTGATGGCCATATTAGTCTAGAGCGCATATGGAGTAGGTGACTATGGTAATTCTGAAGTGCTCCGTACAGAATTTGGTATCTGATCTGATGACTAACAATTCTTCAATGTACGGATATTTCTTGAGGAAATGCCAGGAAATTGAGAGTAGAGCCAATGTTCTTATTCCCTGTTCCATCAGAGTCGAGTGGCAATGTCATAGGCTTCTTACCAAGAAGGTCATGGTTCGAATTCCAGCCAATGCATGAATGATTTTTGAGATGAAGTGTCAAATCTCTATGGTTCGGGTTTCACGAACAACTGGAGGACCTGTGACAGTGATTATGGTATCACAGTTACGTAAAACTACAAGCTGGATTGATTGATTGATTGATTGATTGATTGATTGATTGATTGATTGATTGATTGATTGATTGATTGATTGATTGATTGATTGATTGATTGATTGATTGATTGACAGGCTGGTCATGAATAAAATACATCCCTAAGAAGATCATGTTTGGCAACCTAGGTGGGTAAGGCTAAAATTGAGACGGTTTGATAATGTAGAAGCAGACTGAAACAGAAGGGAGTGAACTGGAGAATATTTGCCCGATGTAGAGAGTAATAATTATATTAATTTTATTGATTTTACACCCCATTAACTACTTTTACGGTTTTCGGAGACATGAAGCTGCTGGTATTCTGTCCCACAGGAGTTCTTTTATGAGCCGGTAAAATTGCCATCAGAAGGCTGACGAATTTGACGCTAAAGTAGAGACGAACGGCTATAGACGAGTCCAAGGTACACCAAGGAAGAAGAGTGTCAGAGGGACATGACCGTGGACTGTATGGTAGGCAATGACTTTGTGTTGACCTGGTAAAACCACAGAAATCGAGCGAATGGCTGCGCGGTTTGCGTCATGTTGCTGTCAGCTTGCATTCGGGAGATAGTGGTTTCGAACACCTTGAAGTTGGTTTTCCGTGATTTCCATTTTCACACCAGGAAAATGCTGAGGCTGTATCTTAATTAAGACCACGGTCGCTTCCTTCCCTTTACTATCCCATCGTGGCCATGAAACTCGTCCGTGTCGGCGCGACGTAAATGAAATTGTAAAATAAAAAGGCACATAAAACTATTTCTAGAACAACAGCGTGAAAATCCTTAATATATTTTCTGAAGGGGGTGCATTCAGACTCCGAAAAATTGCGCAATATTTTTAACTTGAGAGTTTAAGAGTTCACGTCAATTGAATTTAATGCTTTATACCAGGGTTTCCCGAGTTTTTGTGTCTGAGGCCCCTTCAACATATTGCATTCATGCCCAAGGACCCACTAACCACAGAAAATAATTCAGAATTCAGTGAACGAAAAGCAGAATTTTATAATAATAACATGTTTGATTGTATTCGTATAATTCAAGACTAATATTTGCTTTCCTTTAAATTTAACTTAATTTATTTATTTATTTATTCATTTATTTATTCACGAAGCACAAGATACAGCTACACTGAGCAAATTTCACTTGCACTGTCAACAGACTATTTAACAAACGTAAACTTTCATAATAAAATATAATAAACATAACAAAATATAACAAGATCAGGTACACATCCTACTAATAACTGTCCAAATCGAAAACCATAGAATGTCCATGTTCATAGCCAAGTCGTCGTGGGTCAAGATGGCGGTATAATCCCTTCACATCAACTTATCTTTAAGATACTATTTACACACCTCTCAAATTCACTTTTATTTGATGCTATATCAAGCTCTTGTCTCCTATTAATATTGTTAAAGAGTGTTGGGAGGCGGATTAGGAAAGATCGTTGAAGTATTGAGTGCTGAGTGTGGGGAATGTGGAGAAGGTCTTTGGTTCTGGTGGAACGGGAAGGAACGCGGAGAGAGAAGAGAGAAACAAGATGTTCCGAGCGGTAATGTCCATTTAAGATCTCGTGGAGGAAACTCAGGTCAGCTACCTGTCGCCTGATGTGCAACGGTGACACATTAATTGCCATTAATACCTGCTGCGTAGGCAGATTTCTGAGCTTGGGGTTTCTGTTCCTTACAATTGCAGCAAAGAAGGACACTGCTCTGTCTAACTGCTTAGTATTGGAGGGGGCGGCTGTTGTCCAAATCGGAGAGCAGTAGTTTAAGAGAGGTCGAACGATCGTGAGGAAGAAGTGACGAAGAGCAATGGGGTCAGAAATTTCTGTGAAGCGATAGAGAATACCTAGTAATTTCATAGCCTTGGTTGTATATGTTTCTATATGGGTCTTAAATTGTAATTTTGTATCGAATATTACACCTAGGTCACGCTGTTGCGTAACCACGGTGATGGGCTTGTCGAGTAGGTAATATGATGTCGGTAGAGGAGATTTACGCAGTGTTATGGTCATGTGGCTGCATTTTTGTGGATTGGGGATAAGTTTCCAAGTACGGCACCAGTTCGAGAGGGCATTAAGTGAGGACTGTAGCAGAGCTGCATCTGCTGGATTCCTAATCTCCCTAAATATCTTGCAGTCGTCAGCAAAGAGTAGGGTATTCGCTGCTTCGTTGAGTTCGGACGGCAGATCGTCCATAAACAAAGAAAACAGCAAGGGGCCAAGAGTACTGCCTTGTGGGACACCGGAGGTGACTGGTAACCATGAGGATGAAGTGCCTGATATTACCACTCTCTGCCAACGGTTATGTAGGAAGCCAGCAAGAAGTGTCAGGAGACTGCCATGTATATTAAATCGTTCGGAGAGTTTATGGAGCAACAGAGTATGGTCAACAGAATCGAAAGCTTTCGAAATGTCTACGTAGCAGATGTCCAGCTGTGATTTAGCTGCAATGGCGTGTGATGCAAAGCTATGCAGAGTGGCCAGGTTTGTTAGGCAAGAGCCACCTGGTAGAAAACCATGCTGCTTGGTTGAGATATACGGCAAAGTGAATGCGAGGAGACGCTGGTGTATAATTTTTTCAAAGATAAAGGATAGTGTGGGGAGAATAGAGATTGGTCGGTAAGATGAAACATTAAATTTGTTGCCTGATTTGAGAAGTGGAACAATATTTGCCTGTTTCCAGGTAATAGGAAAATAGCCCGCGGCAAAACATCTGTTAAATAATTTAGAGAGAGGGACGCAAAGAGTGCTGGCAGTATTTTTTAGGAAAAGAGGACCTATAGTGTCGACACCGGTAGCTTTGTTGGTACGAAGAGTTTGAAGAAGGTTATGAACTTCACTTGGCGTGGTAGTTATGCTTGATAGGGTTCTGTTTGAAGCTGTACCAACGGGAGGGAGCGGTTGGTTTTGTAAGGGAGGGGAGAAGTTGGAGAAGAAATACCTGTTGAACAGTTCATTGCGATCGGCGCCATCTGCTGTTGCATCGTTGTGGTTCACGCTGACAGGAATCCGCTCCGTCTTTCTCCGTGTGTTGATGAGACTCCAGTAGCGCTTGGGATTGCTGCGGACGTTTTCAGTGACAGTGTTTACGTGTGCTTTGTAGTCTCTTCTGATCATAAACCTCGCGTGGCGGCGGATTTTAACGAAGGTACTGTGAGTGTGTGGGTTAGGGAAGTCTTTCCACAGGCGCCAAGCTCTCTTCTTATTAAATAGTATCAGTCTGGTCTCTTGTGATATCCAGTGTTGATGTTTGCTAGTAGTATCCCGTTGTGCAGGTACGAAGTCTTTAATTGCAGCTTGCAGCCAGTCGTACAGCAGGTCAAGAGCCGATTCGATATCAGCTATTTCGAGCAGACTCCAGGGAAGGCATTCCAGGGCACGACACATTGCAGGCCAGTCGGCACGGCGCCAGATGTAGGTAGGGCGGTAGGATGTCCTGCTGTGAGGCTTTGAGGAGGGGTGGGGAAGGAGGAGTGTAGCATCGAGGGACTGGTGGTCGCACAGGAAAAGGTTTCTGCCTGGGGTTATTGTTTTAAGTTCTAATGAGGAGAGTATGAAGTCCAGGGTGTTGGGTCCACGGGTTGGGTACATATTAAACTGTTTCAGTCCGAGGCCATTAATAAAACTGTCTATAAAGTATGTGTCACAGTTGTTAGCTGACAGTCCGGTAGTTGGAGAAGACCACTTTATAGACAAGTTAAAGTCGCCCATTAAAATTACTTCACCATGAGGGAGAGCTGCAATGACTGAGTCCAGGCACTGTTCAAGGTCACTGAATGGGCTGTTTGGTGGTCTGTAGTAACATCCCACAAGTACAGGGCGTCGAGGAAAGAGTAGCTCCACCCACACTAACTCACAGTTCCGTTCGAGATCTGTCCTTCGTTTACATGGTAAAGCACTGTTCACTGCTAGCAACACCCCACCACCTAGAGTAGCGCGATCACGACGGAATATGCTGTAATTAGCACTGAGTGGTAGTTCACTGTCACTAGCCCAGGAGAGCCATGTTTCCGTAAGTCCAATCACGTCAACTTCTCTTAAGTCTGGCAGGGATAGTTCACAATCAGACAACTTATTGTTTAGGCTTCGCACATTTTGACAATAGATGTTTATGTCTGTTTTCATTTCACAAGTGGTGGGACCGGGGTTTAAGTGGACATCTCCAGCCAGTAGTAGGAGGCAAAGCAAGCCCCTAATCGCTGAGCGACCAGGCCTAGGCTTGTCCGGCTCCGAGCCAGTAGGGAGGCGCCTATAAGTCTGGAAAATGGCGCATCCATAAAGATATGTACTTTATACATGCATAGAAATTATAAAACAATGTGGCACTAGGCTAATAATTACAAAAGTCTGGATATGAAATGTCGAAAATGAAATTAAAATCCACAGCCTGTTTCCATTCGTTTGACTGGGTCAGAAATGGAGTGAATAAAGCCCCCATCTAGCGGCGAGGATAGGAATTATGTCGGCTGCGGAAGCCTGTCGCACTCCTCTGGGACAATGATTAATGACTGACAGATGAAATGAAACGATACTGTAGAGTGCTGCTGGAATGAAATACGAAGCCGAAACCTGCAGTACCCGAAGAAAAACCTGTCCCGCCTCCGCTTTGTCCAGGACAAATCTCACATGGAGTGACCGGGATTTGAACCACGGAACCCAGGGGTGAAAAGCCGGCACGCTGCCGCCTGAGCCATGCTGTTTTCCAAAGATCGAACGTTTTACAAGCGTGGTTACTCGAACCGAAAAACCGCTTCTATGTTAACTCTGTTTCTGCACTTCGTTTTAATTTATGTTAGAGCAGAAAAGATACACTCACACAGGTATGTAGTCAAGAAAGGCAATAACAGCAGCATTTCTCTTCTAGAAATTGTAGAGCATGGGGAATGCCATGGACTCAAATGTCGATCCGAGACGTAGAGTTATGATACAAGGTCTTCACAAGATATCGCCACATTGTACAATTTAGGCCTATGAACCAAGAATTCCATATACTGTATGTAAGTTACACAACAGTGAAGACAGACTGTGCCTCCTAAATTTAGAATAATGATCTATGAATTGTGTCCGCCTCTGTGGTGTAGAGGTTAGCGTGATTAGTTGCCACCCCCGGAGACCCGGGTTCGATTCTCGGCTCTGCCACGGCATTTCAAAGTGGTACGACGGCAGAAACGGAGTCCACTCAGTCTCGGCAGGTCAAATGAGTAGAGTAGGGGGATCGATTCCCACCTCAGCCATCCTCGAAGTGGTTTTCCGTAGTTTCCCAATTATCCTCCAGGCAAATGCCGGGATGGTACCTAACTTAAAGCCACAGCCGCTTCCGTCTTCCTTGTCTATCCTTTCCAATCTTCCCATCCCCCCACAAGGCCCCTGTTTAGCACAGCAGGTGAGGCAGCCTGGGCGAGGTACTGGTTACCCTCCCCAGTTGTATCCCCGACCCAAAGTCTTACGCTCCAGGGCACAACCCTTGAGGCGATAGAGGTGGGATCCTTTGCTGAGTCTGAGTGAATAACCCCCAGTTGTCCGCGGACCACAGTTTGAGAGTTGCTGTTTTATACACTGACGACCGAAAATAACATTTTTTACCATACCGTATTAAAGAGGTTAGCTATTACTTCTATAGAACGATTAATCATATTATACACTGAAGAAAATGGAAATGGTGCTACATTGCTGCAATTGAACATGCAGGACGAGTGTTCGGTTGTGATTCGATGATTACACTTTCAGGTCCCTCTGACCGCAAGTTTGGACAACAATCAATACAGGATGTGCCCACCACGAGATGCAATACATTGATGAATTCGTCGAGGCATGGAGTCAATAAGGCCCTGGATCACTTCCTGAGGAATTATGGCCCATGTTTGTTGCACTGCACGGGTCAGTTGTTCCACAGTTGTGGGTGGCTGAGGACGGTTGGCCAGTTGTCGACCCATCATGTCCCCACACATGCTCAAAAGGACTGAGGTCCGGGGATCTGGCGGGCCATTCTAAGGTTGTGATGTCGTGGAGAGCTTCTCTGGAGATGCGTGCAGTGTGACCCCGGGCATTGTCCTGCTGAAAAATCCCATTAACAATGTTCGCCGTCATAGGGACAACCACTGGATTGAGTAGCCTATCAACGTACTGTCGAGCAGTCATAGTGCCCTCAACAAGCACTAATTGTGATTTCACATTAAAGCCAATAGCTCCCCAGACCATAATGCTTCGTGTTGGCCCTGCGTGCCTCTCGACAATAAGATCTGGGCGGCCCCCCTCCCCGGTACGCGGGCAAGACAGAAGCGCGATTCATCACTAAAGACGACCCTATGCCATTCGTTGACCCACGTCGATCTTTCTCGACACCAGACCAACCTTACACGTCGCTGTTGTGGGGTCAATGGAACACCTTCTGCAGGGACACGGGCTCGTAAGCCAGCTGCAAGCAGGCGATTACCAACTGTTTGTTGTGTAACGTGGGGTGCCACAGTTGCTCGAAATTGCGCTGCTGTTGCATGGAGTTCCATCCGGGCCATCCGAATGATGCGGCGATCCTCTCTCACAGTTGTCTGTCGCGCTGGGCCTGTGCCAGGTCTACGACTGTGGGTACCTTCATTTGACCACTGCTGCCATACACGTTGTACCGTAGATGCCTGTCGGCCAACACGTGCAGCGACAGTCCTTAGCAATAATCCAGCCTCACACAGCCCAATTATCCGAACCCTCTCAAACGGCGACAGTTGTTGATAGCGTGCTCTTCTCGGTCGTCGAGGCATGTTTGACGGGGAACACTTCACTGCACAGACTGCAAGTCAACTACGCTACACCAGAGTCCGTATACTGGAGTTGATTCCTCCGCGACCAATCACGTGGGGAGACCTGTAGCAACAATCCAATGGGTCTGAAACTTTGATCGTTTACATACCTACATGGCATCGCTCCATATCTTGAAAATCAATACAAACGACCAATGCCTTCATGGTGTTGCAATTTCCATTTTCTTAAGTGTAGCATTTTGTTAGGATTGAAATATAGAACCTAATAATAATAATGTTACTGGCTTTAAGTCCCACTAAGTACTTTTACGGTTTTTGGAGACGCCGAGATGCTGGAATTTATTCCCACAGGAATTATTTTACGTGCCGATAAATTTACCGACACGAGGGTTACTTATTTGAGCACCTTCAAATACCACCGGTATGAGCCAGGATCGAGCCTGCCAAGTTGGGTTCAGAAAGCCAGCGCTTCAACCGTCTGAGCCACTCAGCCCGGTAGTGCCTAATCCACACACGTCACCAAACCAAAACCAAACCAAACCCCATGGCACTACAGCCCTTGCTCAGCCCGAAGACCTGCAGATTACAGGTGTCGTGTGGTCAGCACGACGAATCCTCTCGGCCGTTATTCTCGGTTTTCTAGACCGGGACCGCCATCTCACCGTCAGATAGCTCCTCAGTTCTAATCACGTAGACTGAGTGGACCTCGAGCCAGCCCTCAGGTGCAGGTAAAAATCCCTGACCTAGCCGGGAATCGAACCCGGGGGCTCCGGGTAAGAGGCAGGCACGCTACCCCTACACCACGGGGCGGCAGTCCTAAGTCTAATAAAGTTGAGAAGGAAATTTTACGTTACTAAACCTAGGTAAATGTATTTTTATTTATTTATTTATTTATTTATTTATTTATTTATTTATTTATTTATTTTTGCAGTGCAGCAATGCACGATATTCATCGTGGATTACATTGTAGGAATTGGGGAATAACTCTAGGAGTTAAGGTCGCTAAGTAAAATGTGTTTAGTAGTTTGCAAAGCCATTTGGAAGAAATTTACTAAATTTCTAGTTTACCAACCCCGGTCTAAGGCTTACCACACTCCCTTACAGTCCTCAAATCCGTCTTTAATTCGTAGCAGAACCAGCAATCAAACCCACATCAACCAGATGTGTATAGCTAACGAGTAAGACGACAGAGTAAAAGCAGCGAGATATGAACAGGGAACTAACAGAGAGGAGATCGAGGAGAAGCCCAAGGTGAGACATTGAACTGCAAGAGTAACATAGAGTGACCCAAAGCAAGCTTTGCAGGAAGGTCAGGGAAAGTATTTACTGCCGGTGTTGCAATAACACGGGATCACCATTTGTCTCCTCACAAAACTACACCATCCATTGCTAATAAAGATCACAGCATGGCCGAGACAATGACATTATTATAAAGAGGAAATTGTTTCATATTTCTCCTCTTAGATAGTTTCCAAATTCCACGCCTGTCATTTTCGACCTTCCTCAAGCTGGCGAATGGGGCCATTTGAACGATGATTTTGATATTTTTAAATTTTTTTTGCTAGTTGCTTTACGTCGCACCGACACAGATAGGTCTTATGGCGACGATGGGACAGAAAAGGCCTAGGAATGGGAAGGAAGCGGCCGTGGCCTTCATTGAGTTACAGCCCCAGCATTTGCCTGCTGTGAAAATGAGAAAACACTGAAAACCATATTCAGGGCTCCCGACAGTGGGGTTCGAACCCACTATCTCCCGGATGCGAGCTCACTGCTGCGCGCTCCTAACCGCACGGCCAACTCGCCCGGTTTTGATATTTTAACGAACAAACATGGTTCAAGTGCCATACTGGGGTTAGGCACTTATATGGAATAATAATATTGTTGATTTCACATCCTTCCTTACTACTTTTACGGACTTCGGAGACGCCAAGGTGCCGGAGTTTAGTCACACATGTTTTTCTTTACGTGCCGGTACGAGGTTGGAGTCTTTGAGTGCCTTCAAATACCAATGGATTGAACCATGCTCCAACCAATCAGCTTAGCTCAACTTGAGCCACTAAGATCGGCGAACTTAAGAGTATATAATGCTCAAAAATTAGTTAAGCTGCGTATTAAAATAATCGCAATGAGAATCCCTTCTACGAAATAGTGACATCAATTCAATCGCTCAATCACTACTGATCTGCATTTGGGGTAGTCGCCCACGTGGCAGATACCCCATCTGTTGTTTTCCTAGCCTTTTCTTAAATGATTTCAAAGAAATTGGAAATTTATTGAACATCTTCCTTGGTAAGTTATTCCAATCCCTAACTGCCCTTCCCATAAACGAATATTTGCCCCAATTTGTCCTCTTGAATTCCAACTTTATCTTCATATTGTGATCTTTCCTACTTTTAAAGACACCACCCAAACTTATTCGTCTACTAATGTCATTCCACGCCATCTCTCCAGCTATCCAGCTCGGAACATACCACTTCGTCGAGCAACTCGTCTCCTTTCTCCAAAGTCTTCCGAGCCCAAACATTGCAACATTTTTGTAATCATCAAAATGTTAGTGGCGTGATTTGTTCAGTGGTGTAGCTGTTGGCTTCCCACCCGGAAGACTAAGGTTCGAATCCCGGTCGATCCTGGCTTGAGATTTTCATCTTAAAAATCACGTGGCTTCGGGAAGGGCATTCGGTCTTAAACCCAAAACCAAAATGAGCCTGGCTGGCTCCAGCGACCCCAGAAATGGCTGGGATAAGCTGAAGAACGTGTATTGTGTTATGTCGAACAAATAATTGGGTGATCAACTATGCACATAGTCTACGTGAGAAACACTTGTGTACCAGCTTGTTTACACGTAGTTAAATAGGACTCTTCGTGCAGTGGCTTCTCAGCTACGAAAAAGTTAAGGATGTGAAACATGAAATTCTAGATGTATGGCTCAAAGACAATACGCAATGCGATGTTTGTGGGATATACAGACCTAACAAGGGTGGATCTGAGGCAGAATGATTTGCTAAGATAGTCAGCTATGTGGGGAACGACACAAACGTATCGGGTGATTTCAGTTTACCAAATGTTAACTGGGAGGGTAATGCAAATGACAGAAAACAAGGCCAACAAATGATGAATATGTTCATCTTCTTTTGCTAGTTGCTTTACGTCACACCGACACAGATATGTCTTCTGACGACGATGGGGGAGTGGGAAGGAAGCGGCCGTGGCCTTAATTAAGCTTCAGCCCCAGTATTTTCCTGGTGTGAAAATGGGAAACCACGGAAAACCATCTTCAGCGCTGCCGACAGTGGGGTTCGAACGCACTTTCTCCCGGGTGTAATAAATTCATCTTGGAACCACACCTGAATAAGAAAGTCATTGAACCAACTAGAGAGGAAATAATCTAGACGTGGTTCTGTTAAAAAAGACCAGCTCTGCAGAGAAACTTAAGTGATAGCTAGTATAAGTGATCACGAAGCTGTGTTTGTCGTAGTTAAAAATAAATGCGATAGAAAGGAGGACTGTTAGACTATTAGACAGTAGCATATGGTTGACAAGAGAGGCGTGGCGGAGTTTTAAAAAGCAATTATGACCAGAGGAAATGGTAGTTAAAAATGTAAACAGCTTATGGGTTGGGTTTAAACCAATTGTTAAGCGTAAAAAAAGTATGTACCGTTGAAGGTGGTAAGGAATGGCAAAGGCCCCACTACATTATAACAGATAAATAAAGAGATTAAGGAGGTGCAGGTTGGTAAGAAATAGAGTTAGTAATGGTTGTGGAAGTAAGGAGAGACTGAAGGAGCTTACTAAGAAATTGAATTTAGCAAGAAAGTCATGTAATAATAACTGGCAGTCGTAAGAATTTCAGGAAAAAAGTGGGAGAATATACATAGGCACTTTAAGGCAAAAACAAATTCTAGGAACGACATTCTAAGGACCATTAGTGGATAACGCAAGTGTACATGTAAGGATTTACAAAAGGCAGAAGTAGTCAGTCAACAATATGTTAAGAGAGTTGGGTATAAGAGTAATGCCCAGGTCGAGGAAGTGAATAATACTGGCGAAATAGGCCTACTGAAATTTGCTTATGATTACAAACATAGGCCTATATACAAAAAGGAACAAAGGCTGAAAGCTAGAAAAACAGCTGGGATTCATAAGGTTTCTAGGAACATACCAATGGGTTGGGATATTGTTCTATATATGAAAGATTTACTTGACAACTGCTTGCATGAAGGAACTACAGTATACCAAATACGTAGAGAGTTTTATTGTAGCCCCGGTGTACAAAGGAAAGTGTGATAAGCACAAAGCGGATAATTACAGGCCAGTAAGCTTGACATGCGTTAGTTGTAAGCTCAGGGAAAGCATTCTTTCTGATTACATTAAACACGTCTGTGAAATGACTAACTGTTTTGATAGAACTCTGTTCGAGTTTAAGAAAGGTTATTCCAATGGGACTCAACTTGTAGGATTCTAGCAAGATATTTTAGATTAAGGAAGTCAAATGAACTGTATCGCTATTGACCTATCTAATGCTTTTGATAGTGTAGCATCACGATTTATTTTAGGTGATTTCCGACAAAGGAGTTGTGTTACGAAAATGTTGCAATTTTTTTTTATATGTTCCGAGCTGTCAGTAGAGAGATGGTATGGAATGACATTAGTAAACGAATAAACTTGAGCGGAGCTTTCAAGGGTAGGAAAGATCATAATATGAAGCTAACATTGGAATTCAAAAGGACAAATTGCGGGTAATATCCTTTTATAGGAAGAAGAATTAGAGGATGGAATAACCTATCGCGGGAAATGCTCGATAAATTTCCATGTTCTTTGAAATCATTTAGGAAAACAACTGATAGGGAATCTGCCACCTGGGCGACAACCCTAAATGCAGATCAATAATTGATTGATTGATTGATTGATTGATTGATTGATTGATTGATTGATTGATTGATTGATTGATTGATTGATTGATTGATTGATTGATTGATTGGATTCATGTGGCTATATTTGTTGTACACAGGACCTAGAAACGATTCAGAGAAACAGGTTTGTGCTGTCAGGTCAGGGTAGAAAGCGAAACACTATGAACACAGAGGACCGATATGTTGCACTGTGTACATCGACTGCGCACGGGTACGGCTCGATAGCACCAGAATTATCTGCGGGCAGCAGCAAATGGTGCAACAGGTAGTGACTAAACTGTTCGCGACAGACTGGAAGAGGCAGGCTTAATATCACGAAGGCCTTGTAAATGGTCTGCGATTAGCGCCTCCTCACAGGAGAGGTCTACTGAGATTTGCACATGCATATGAAACTGGCATCTCCGACCATGGAGCAATGTGATGTTCAGTGATGAATCGCGCTATGGCCTAACGCAGTTTGATAGACATCTTCCGGTATCGTTGCCGTTGAGAGCGGTATACAGAGGCAGCAGTCGAGGAAGTGGACAAAGTTCGGTTCTGGGTCTGTCATCGTTTGAGGTGGCATCAATTTCGACGGCCGAACGGACCTTGCGGTGATCAGACACATTTTTAAGGCTGCGAGGTATACAGAGGAACACTGTGTTTGATCATATTATGCCACTGCAGTGGTTATGGGGTCCCAGTTTTTGCTGCAACAAACCAATACAAGGGCGTCTACAACAACCGCCTCCAGGTCTGCCCTCGATAAACTCCAGATTCAAACCATGGAATGGCCCGCTGAGTCTCGACCTCAGTTCCATCGAGCACTTAAGGAACAAGCTAGTTCGACAACGTCCAAGAGCCCCTCAGACACTTCCAGAACTGGCAAATGCTCTGCTTGAAGAATGAGAGAACGTCCCCCAGGCGGACGTGCATAGACTGGTCAGAAGTATGCCTCGTAGATGTGCGGCAGTCATACAGGCAAAAGGAAAGCCATACCAGATAGTGAAGGCTCTGTCTTACTTTATGTGACAGTCCTGGATAGTGATTCCACTTTGATTTATGACATGACATAATATTCAATTTCTGCTTGCCGCATCCAAGTGTACAATGACGTTCTGAACTGTGTGGTAACACACAGTATATCACTGTACACCTATTGTTGCGAGCTGTCAGAATACGTAGGTTATTTTAATAGAACTATAACTTGTACAACAGTGCAAGTGTTCAAAATCTCGTCCGTCTGCATTTTTATATTTTTTGTACAGTATATTATTGTGAGTACGGAATATTCTTTCTGAAAACCAATGTTATTATGGTGTCTGTAGTTGTTAGAGGAACTCTCATTCTTTACTCTTAATAAATAGGATAGGTAGAATACGTGCTCCACTACTAAGATTTTTTTTACAGTTGGCTTTACGTCGCCCCGACACAGGAAGGTATTATGGCGACGAAGGGATAGGAAAGAGTAGGAAGGAAGCAGCCATGGCCTTAACTATGGTACATCCCCAGCATTTGCCTCGTGTGGAAATGGGAAACAACGGAAAGTCATCTTCAGGCCTGCCGACAGTGGGGTTCGAACCCACACCACTGCAAGTTCACAACTGCGCGCCCCTAACCGCACGGCCAACTCGCTCTGTTTATTACTAAGTAAGGTAGGGCCTACTCTCACATCATCTAGGATGGAGTGTGTGTTAACGTGAGTAGGGGATAAGGTGAACTACAATACCATACATGAAAGGTAGCCACCGAAAGTCGCTGTGGTAATCCGTTCAGAGTAGAGGCTTCATTGGCTCCGTAGGGTAGGCGATTAAACGTTCACCTTCACTGCTCAAGTTTGCTTAAATTTGAGACCCGCCTTAGTACATTTATTGACGTATTATTATAAAAGTCCCTTTTCGGAAAAGAAATCTTCAGAACTACAGAGGCCACCATTGACATATGTGGCAATTGACGTACAGCCATTCAAAAAAAAAAAAAAGAATGAGCGCATGGTATTATGGAAGTTCCTCATAGGTACAATTTTTCTCAGAAACAACTGAACCCGTAGATATAATGTTTGTTGTATATGGGAGGCGAATTATAATTCGATGCAAAGCGAAGTCATCTCCGTACAGGCCATGAAGGTACTTTGAAGGGTGGAAGGTATATGCTCCGACTACCCGTAACCTCGGCACTTGTTGGGGTAGCGTGGTTAGCCCTACCCCCGGCCACCTTTGCCCACAGGAATTAACCTGGTATTCATTTTCAGTGCAGAGAATTATAAGTTGGCATTAATTAAAACTACAGTAGGTCTGTTAAAATATAAAATGCGAGGAACGTACAACACCACGCGTCTATTCTTTGTTCTTTCAGCGACTATACATCAAACATATAGGGCCTCTGACTAATAAACGAGGTGAAAGTTTCAAGGCATACTTAAAAGCAAGTATACATGCCAAATTAACACATATAAACATAAATCATAGCAACAATTTATGGAGAAAATGGAAAGAAGTGCCATCTCCGTAACAGGCTTGGAAGGTAAATACTTCCACTATTCGCACCCTAGATTCAAAGTGTGATAAAGAGGTTAGCTCAATGTCAGACCAGCCTTTCCTTCGGGAAAGCGTACGCACATTGTCTCTCTCTAGAAGTGGAAATTCACTTCTGAATTTTACGACTTGCTGTAAAGGAACCGAACTCTCGCCACTCCGGGCGAACGTACCCAGAGGGGATTCACTGCCTAAGATTTCCAGCTTCTTTTATGCATATTCAATGCAAACACATGTGAACACAACTATATCTTGGTATCAGTTATATCCTCATTTTTTGTATTGAATAGGTGGACCACTTAAAACCAAATCATACGTAATTGGTGTCAAGACGGATCACATATGAAACTTATAACATATGATGAGAAATATGCATCGAAAATACACCTTGGCATACAGACTGTATGTATCCTTCCAACTGACTAAAATTCCGAATGTTGTAAAATTATGATTTTCTACATTCCCCCAAATGTCATTTTCCAAAATGTGATATTTACGATGCTTAAAAGGAACTCCATCTTGCAGAGTACTTTCTTGATGTATTCATATCAAAATGTGTGAACGAACATATCACTTTTTACAAAATTACATTCTTATATATATGTGTTATAAATGTAAAAATGTCTAAATAGATTATGATTTTTTCCTGGCTACAATCTTTCCAGAATGATTATGTGCCTATTTATTAAGAGTTTATTATTGTTCCTATACAAAACTATGCAAAGATAACGTGATTATGTTAAATATATTCACATATTTGACTCTTCCAAGTCATGATATTCTTTTTCTCACCTGTCTGAAACGATTTACCATTACCTATTAAGAGTTTACATACAACTTATTAACTTAATTTACTTCTTGTCCACTAACTTTCATCTCGAAGTGTGAGGGAGTGGGGGGGGGGGGGAGGGGAGAGGGTCGATTGGGTAGGGTCCCTTGCCAGATAAGTATGATCCGGCATCAGCAAACAAATTGTAGGCGAGTGGACAAGCCTAATGGACCATGCAAGGAAAGCACTTCGTGTTTTCGTTACAAGGATTTATAACAAGTTCTGAGTGACAGGGAGCATTAGTAGATAAGCTCTCATTTGTATACAATATTGTAATTTGTGGTTATAAAATAAAGATTCTTGTTTTTTTTAGTTTCACCCGACTTCTTTGACAAGCTTTAATAGGTCCGGCTCCATGGCTAAATGATTAGCGAACTGGCATTTGGTCACTGGAGTCCTAGGTTCGATTCCCGGCCAGGTCGGGGATTTTAACTTTGTCTGGTTAATTACTCCCGCTCGGGACCTGGGTATTTGTGCTCGTCTTAAATGTTTAAGTTCAATTCATCAAGTCAATTCATAATTAATAATCAGAAACATACAATATTGTCGTTAACATGGTCGTTAAACCTGAAAGCCAAAACTTTAAAAAAGTTTTAATAGCGCAACCTGTGATCGAAGTGGGAAACATCTATGCTCACCCCTAGACCGCGATGGCAGCACATTATCTAATATAATCGACCAGTGGGTCATGGGAGAGCGTCATCTCACAGCCTAAGCACATTGGCGTTTTATAGTTAAGTATTATGTATTAACGGTTTGAGAAGACGATTTTGGTGAGATCGCCTTCTAACACAGTTCTTTGTTCTTCACAGCCAGCCGAACACTACTTCCTGCGGAAGTATGGCGGCGCCCTCCCGGAGGAAAGCACTTTCAGCTTATGATTTCGTATCAATGAAGCTATCGGTTTTGATTGGCACAGTCTCAGACAGGTCTTACGGTAACGATGGGAAGTATAAGGGTAAGACTGGGAAGGAAGCGCCCGCGGCCTTAATTAAGGTACTTGGTATAATAATGGCGAATGGACTCTGTAAAGGCCTGGTTCAGGTCTTTATCGAGTTGAAGGCCTGTAAGGCGACCTGCGTGTCGGTGAGCACGGGGCCTTGCCCAAGATAAATTCTAATGAATGAAAAAGACACAAACAAACAGTCTTCGAGCCAGAAGAATAAATAAAGTAAGGTTAAAATCACCGACCCGGCCGGGAGACGAATCCGAGACCCCTTGGACCAAAGGTCAGTATGCTAACCATTTAGCCATAGAGCCCGACAGATGCCTGGTGTGGAAATAGGAAACCAAAGAAAATCATCTTCAGAGCTGCCGACAGTGAGGTTCGAATTCGCCATCTCCCGAATGCAAACCCAACGCTACGTGACCCAAACCACGTAGCCAACTCTAACATCAATGATTTTCATTTTCATGTAAAATAGCCAGGAGATCACTAGGATAGTCTGGCAGCCTGATCGCTGTTGCTCGCTTAGCACCACCCAGGGAGCACATGTAGGGTAATTTTAGGTAAAAACCTACGGACGTGAGCTTATTTACAATGAGTAACATAACTGCAATCCCAAAGCCAGGAAAGCCTAATTAATGCACCAGAGAGCTATAGACCAATAGCATTGCTTAGTGTATACTATAAATTACTTGAAAGGCTAATCTTGAATAGAATCGCTACAAAAGTGTTTGAAACGATCCCTATTGAACAAGCAGGATTCAGGCCACAAAGAAGCTGTGCTGACCAAGTCTTGTCACTAACTACCTTCATTGAAGCAGGATTCCAGCAAAGACTAAAGACTTCAGTAGCATTTATTGACTTAAATGCAGCTTACAGTATGGAGAGAAGGTGTAATCAGCAAACTCCTTAAAGTGATTCCATGTAGGAGTCTGGCTCCTCTTATAAATAACATGCTGCGTGATAGAACATTTCGTGTAGTCATGGGGGATGAAATCAGTAAACCCAGCTAACTAAATAATGGACTCCCGCAAGGTTCAGTGCTTGCCCTACTCTTGTTCAGTTTATATATCTCAGATATACCATCCACAAGATCCAGGAAATTTGGGTATGCAGATGACTGGGCTCTTGCCAATAAAGACCTATGCTTCTAGCAGACAGAAGAAACGCTGACAAAATATCTCTCTGTTTTAGGAAAATACTTTCGAAAATGGAGACTCCAACCAAGTATGAGTAAAACAGAAGTTTATTGTTTACATCTGAACAACCGAATTTATTCAAGGGACCTCAAAATATACTTCGATAACACTCTCCTCCGCCACTATAGATCTAGGTGTTACACTCGACAGAACACACATTCCATGAACATCTGAGAAAGAGCGCTGCCAAGATTCAGACACGTAACAACATAATTCGAAAACGGTGTGGTTCTTCTTGGGCTGCAAGTGCAACTACTCTACGCTGATCAGCCCTAAGTCTAGTTTACTGCGGAATATTGTGCCCCCGTCTGGACGAACAGTCCTCATGTGAAGAGAATAGATGTTAAGATAAATGACACTGAGAATGATCACGGGCACGATTAGATCAACTCCAATTCAATGGTTAGCCGTACTAAGCCATATTCCTCTACCCCACCTCCATAGATGCCTTGCTCTGATGAATGAATACAATAAGATCCAGAATAATCAAAGATTGCCCATTCATGAGGATATCCCCCACCTACATATAGACAGACTTAAGCCAAGACGTCCACCCATCTGTACGGCGGAGAACCTTATAGCCAGTAATTTCATTTTGACTGAGAGATGGTCTAATGAATGGAGACAATTTGCTTCAGCAGAATCCCTAGATATGCCATGCATTACACAGACGGTACATGGCTTTGAAAAACCTCGGAAAGTATGGTACAAGTTAAACCGGATCCGGACTAACCATAGTGTGTGTGCAGATCTGCTGTATAAATGGAGAAAAAAGTCATCATCCTGCTGCGACTCTGGTGCTGAGAGGCAAACTGTGAAGCACAACACACAAGAATGCTCACTGAGACGTTTCAATGGAGAAACAAGTAAATTTTTCCTGGCGACGCCACAGGCGATTACCTATGTAAATAATGCAGATATAAATCTGTAATTTATTGTACTGTTCATGTATATGCCATACGATAAATAAATAAAATAAATAAATAACATCAATGGTGCCACCAGAATTTAAACTAGTTAGGACAACAAATATGTAATAGTAACATTCTCTGTATCTCCGGCATTTCTGAGTTGTCCTTCAAGATACGTCAAATATCCTGCGCTATCTTGTCACAGTGAATCAGTGTTAGAGTGTCCCACTCGAGCTCCCTACTCTGGGGTTTCGATTTCGACCGAGGTAGTCCATTTTCGATGGATGGGCCAAAAATCTAGGTTCTCTACGTCATTGTTATTTTTATGTTAAAAAACCTCTGGTACGGTAGCGAACTCATCGTCATCAGATAAAATTAACTCTTGTCACAGGAACCGTTCAGACAAGTTCTGATTTCGCTGCTAGCGGCAACACAATCGGAATGTTAAAATTGCTTGGCAGTCCGCTTCTTTGGCTGTATACCTAAAGATCTCAACCAGCTATAACCGTGCTTCTTCTTATTCACAACGTTCGGAAAGTCGCTGTGCACTTACAAACTAGGGATGTAGATTAGGTTGTTCGAATTAAACTGAAGTTATTCTAGAATCTTACCACAAGATATTGGTAGAGACCGAGCTCGATAGCTGTAGTCACCCAAGTGCGGCCAGTATCCAGTATTCAGGAGATAGTGGGTTCGAACTCCACTGTCGGCAGCGCTGAAGATGGTTTTCCATGGTTTCCAATTTTCATAACAGGCAAATGCTGGGGATGTACCTTAATTAAGGCTACGGCGGCTTCCTTTCCACTCCTAGCCCTTTCCTGTCCCAACGTCGCCGTAAACCTGTCTGTGTCGGTGCGACGTAAAGCAACTTGATATTGGTAGAACTGATTGATCGCTGTTGTGTGACCTTTTCTGCATTCATTTTTTGAATTGTCGTCGACAATAATAATAATAATAATAATAATAATAATAATAATAATAATAATAATAATTTTATTTGCTTTTACGTCACAGTAACTACTTTTAAGGTTTTCGGAGACGCCGAGGTGCCAGAATTTAGTCCCGCTGGAGTTTTTTGCGTGCCAGTAAATCTACCGGCACGAGGCTGACGTATTTGAGCACCTTCAAATATCACTGAACTGAGCCGATACCGAAACTGCAAAGTTGGGGTCAGAAGGCCTGTGCCTCAACCCCCTGAGCCATTCAGACCGGCTCTCGCCTGGCATCTGTCCGTTTTAGTTCAGTAATCAGTTGGTAAAAAGCTACTGAATAAGTAGTAGCCTACTGTTGCAGTGTTTAGATGGTCAATGTAGTTTCTAATTATGGTGCAAGAATTTATTGAGGAACGGGTTTTGCTGGTCCAACACGTCTTTCGACGAGGCGATAAATACACAGATTTATTACGGGAAGCATTAGCTGAAAAATCCTCAGAAACAACTGTACCTCGTCTCTGTGCAATTCTTCGACTTATTGAGAAATTTCGAGAGACAAGCCAAGAATTAGGTGGTGAACGGAATGGAAGGCCATCTAAACTAAAAGAACAGAAGTAGCTGAACATTTCTGATTATGCTACACAACCCATCAACATTACTGCGCAGGTTGGTAAAAGAAGGAAATATCCGGCTTGCAACGGCACATAAAAGAAAGTAATAGCAGTGCGAAAATTCAAAGATGCGGATCGTAAAATAAACTACGAATACGTTACTGTGAATAGTTTACAGCTTTTTTTTTCTTTTTCTTTTTTTACATTTGGCTTTACGTCGCACCGACACAGATAGGTTTTATGGCGACGATTGGACGGGAAAGGGCTAGGAATGGGAAGGAAGCGCCGCGGCCTGAATTAAGGCACAGCCTGATTTGCCTCGTGATGGGTTCGAACGTTACTGTCGGCAGGCCTGAAGATGGTTTTCCGTGGTTTCCTCTTTTCCACACCAGGCAAATGCTGGCTGGGGCTGTGCCTTAATTAAGACCGCGGTCACTTCCGTCCTAATCTCAGCCCTGTCCTATCCCATCGCCGCCATAAGACCTGTCTGAGTCGGTGCGATGTAAAACAAATAGTAATAATAATAATACTAAATAATAATAATAATAATAATAATAATAATAATAATAATAGTAGTAGTAAACTAAGCAGACTGTTGTCCGGAAGAATCAAAGACCGGCAGTACGGTCTTTCGTAATGAACTCTTTCTTGTTGGGTAGTTTTACAGTGAACACCAAACAAGTGTTTACGACAAACTCAGTCGAGGCGCGCATGGCGAGCTGACAGGCCGGACAGGCTGTATTCCTCGAGAACACCACCGGTCTTTCCCGCTGGAGACAGTCGCTATTCTCTTCAACAAGAAGGAATTAGGAAACAGCCTTATTATCATTTTAAAAACAGTAAAGAAATGAGAAGCAGGCAATGATTTTCCTTTGTTTCCCTTAATGTGCCCTGTCTCAGTCTCACCCTTGGCTGTGACAATATGAACGTAACCGAGGTATGAACGATGCTTGTAATGCCATTCCCGTCGCAGCCAATCCCTGTTATTAATCGTGTGAAAATACCGCATTTTAGTGGTCTTGGCACATTGAGATGTAATAGCAACTGGTGGCTCAGTGAGGAAAGCAACGGGAAATTACCTCACTCTTCATTCCTCTAGTACGCCTCTTCAGTGACGCCTGGGCCACCTCTGGCGATTGATGGAAGCAGCGAACTTGAAGTCTGGCTCGCATGTCTTCAATTTGTTTTCGTCAGTTAAGACCCTTTTTACATAATACCTACATCTGATCACAGCGGATCCAGTTGAGCGTCACTTTGCAAAAATAGAACGGACACATGGTTTTGATGGTAGGAAATCATTTGCCATAATTCTGCACACATCTTATGATGTATTTTTTAAAAGATAGGTTTCAACAATAAAATTCATTTCTCAGTGGTGTACTTAACCATGCTGGGTACACACTGAGCACGTTAAGTAAATTACCTGTCACTAGCACAAGTACAGAGCTCTACTAACGACTGAGCCTTACAGGACAGAGGATGGGATACGAAGCGGTTGTCTTTCGCCAGAAAGCTGCTTGTTCGTCCTTTGAGTGTGCCGTAAACTCTTGTTTGGTGGTCATTTCATTACGTTATGAAGGTGACAAGGAGAGATTACGGTTATTTATAGCGAATGTTATCATTTAAACGAATTCTAAAAGCATACAAGAGCACCCTTTCATTGGCAAAGTGTAGACAAACCTCCATGTGATAACTAGCGACGAAAACTGCCTGATGACGGTCTCCTTCTTTCTGTCGTATTTGTGGTTAAAAATGAAGTATTTTTTACCTTTTTTCTGCGTCAGAAACTGTACATTCAATTATGCAACCTCATTTATCGCACTTGGTCATGTATTGGAGGCCACGCAGTCACCTCAAACACTAAAGTGTGCCCTACAAAGCAGGATAATCAGTGCTACTACCTGATGTGACCTCGGCTGCAAGCACACGTGTAGTAACAGTAATCCCATCAAATAAAAGCTTATCGAAATTAGAATGAGCGGTGCAAAACGTGGACTGACAAAAGCGTGCACAATCAATAGGAGCGAGCACATCGGAAGTTAATCTGTATTTCTGCTCAGACGCACGGATGTTGTTTTTACAAACAAAGCTTTTTGGCCAACGCTACCGGCAACTCCATGATAAACTGAAAATGACGGAACATATATGATTCTAGATTTACAGGTAAGCTCGTTTCGACGTGAAAGATTCGACGGAGTATCAGGACAATAACGTGTAAGTATTAAAATATCTATTACTTTTTGGATCTCTTTAACTTTATACTAACTCATAGCTCCTGTAACTTTTACGCGACAATGGGCCATGAAAGGGCCAGGACTGGAAAGATAGCAGTCTGAGTCTTACCTGGCGTGAATATGGAAAAACTACGGAACAACATCTTCAATGCTACCGGATCCACTATCTCTCGACCCGTACTATGCAGCCAACTCGCTCTCATATCTTAATATGTAAATTCTTCTGTTGCCTCGATTTTAGGTGAAATAGAAAATATTCAGAATTACAGTTTTGCTTTACGTCGCACCGACATAAATAGGTTTTATGGAGATGATGGGATACGAAAGAACTCGCAGTGGGAAGCAAGTGACCGTGACCCTAATTAAGGTACAACCTGGTGTGAAAATGGGAAACCACGGACAACCATCTTCAGGGCTTCTGAGAGTGGGGTTCGAACGCACTACCTGACGAATGCAAGCTCACACCTACGCGACCCCAACCGCATGGTCAACTTGCTCGGTCTCTTGAAGAACTGAACAAATACATCCCTACCAAATCCTATTCTAACATCACGTAGATGACTTACCTTCTTACGTTATTTAAAAAAAGGTTTTTAGAACGTATTATTATTATGATTATTATTATTATTATTTTTTTTTCTTTCTTTCTCAATCCGTTTACCCTCCAGGATTGGTTTTTCCCTCGGACTCAGAGAGGGATCCCGCCTCTACCAGGATCTCGCCCAGGAGGCCTCACCTACTATGCTGAACAGGAGCCTTGTTGGGGGTGGGAGGGTTGGAAGGAATAGGCAAGGAAGAGGGAAGGAAGCGGCCGTGGCCTTAAGTTAGGTACCATTACGGCATTTGCCAGGAGGAGAAGTGGGAAACCACGGAAAACCACCTCGAGGTTGGCTGACGAGGGAATCGAGTCCCTCCCCCCCCCCCACCACCACCACCACCACAACCACTCTACTCAGTTGACCTCCCATGGTTGAGTTGTTCTTGTTCCAGCCCTCGTACCACTTTCCAAATTTCGTGGCAGAGCCTGGAATCGCACCCGGGCCTCCAGAGGTGACAGCTAATCACACTAACCACTACACAACAGAGGCGGAGTATTATTATTATTATTATTATTATTATTATTATTATTATTATTATTATTATTATTATGGGGCCAAATGTATAGGTGATAGGCCCGTTTACAGCACTGTGGTGCATTAAAGTTACTGGAACACAACCTGATATGGCAAAATGGAGGCAATTCAATTACATAAGATATAAACTATATTATTTTCTAAGCCTCAGTGGCTCAGGCAGCAGCGTGTCGGCCTCTCACCGCTGAGTTCCATGGTTCAAATTCCGGTCACTGTATGTGATATTTGTGCTGGACAAAGCGGAGGCGGGTACTTCGGTTTTTCCTGTCATCGTTCATTCCAGCAACACTCTCCACTATCACTTCATTTCATCTGTCAGTCATTAATCATTGCCCCAGAGGAGTGCGACAGGCCTCGACAGCCAGCACAATTCCTATCCTCGCCGCAAGATGGGGGGCTTCAGTCGTTCCATCCCGGACCCGGACACTGACTGGAAAACAGGTTGTGGGTTTTCATAAACTGTGTAAGCTCATAGTAAATTAGAAAGTAACTTAGGTATTATGTTAGACACTCAGTTATTTTGTATAGCCCGAATCAATCACTAGCGAGATTTAGTGTTTACAGTGTACTCTACCTTCTGGCATGGGCTAGAATACGTTTGTTACTTTCATCGAGCTGCCTCAGCTTGATCTTTGACTTTAACAATATGAAAGTGACTGAAGTATGAGCAACATTAGTAATGATATTCCTTCTGCAGCCAGTCCCTGTGATAAATGATGTGAAAGTTTGTCTTATAGAGTCAGTTGGTGTATACATTTTAGTGGGCTAATCAGACTCTTGTGGATGAACTACTGGGGATCCAAACAGCCTTCGGACTAAAGATCCAATCAATCAATCAATCAATCAATCAATCAATCAATCAATCAATCAATCAATCAATCAATCAATCAACTAAAATGCACACAAAAGTAATGCCATCTCCGAACAGACCATGAAGGTTCTTTGAGGAGTGGAGGCCTCCACAGTCTGTAACCTCAACACTATTTAGGGTAGAGTGGTTAGCTTTACGCTCGGCCACCCATATCCCCAGGAATTTTTCAGGTACTCACTTTTGGAGTAGGCTAACAAGGAGAGGTCACCATGTGGTTTTCTAGAAAAGTGTTCAAATTTTGAGGATTTGTCCCTCATTAAATAATATTTTAGCCCTATTCGATTTTTTTTGCCAATGGGCCTTACTTTGTCCAAAATTTAACGTTTAAAACCTATTCTCAATCCTGTGTAGTCTTATTCCCGCAGATACTTCTGACGTGTCCCCGTGCCGTAGTCGCTAGCGCATTTGGAAATGAAGTTTCAGAGTTCGAATCCGACCTTGATTTTTAAAAATTTCTTTCTTTTTCGTTTTCTCTTTTCCTTTAATTTTATATTTTGGTACAACCTGTAACTTTTTTGCTTACCGGTACATCAAATATTTTATTATTCGTTGTTTTTTCCATTTAAAACATAAATAAGTCCGGCTTTGTGATGTCGTTAGTGTGATTAGTTGCCTCCCCCGGAGGCCCGGGTTCGATTCCCGGCTATGCACGAAATTTGAAAGGTGGTACGAGGGCTGGAACGGGGTCCACTCAGCCTCGGAAGGTCAAATGAGTAGAGGTGGGTTCGATTCTCACATCATCCATCCTCGAAGTGGTTTTCCGTGGTTTCCCACTTCTCCTCCAGGCGAATACCGGAATGGTACCTAACTTAAGGCCACGGCCGCTTCCTTCCCTCTTCCCTGTCTATTCCTCCCGACCTTCACATCCCCCCCCCCCCCACAAGGCCTCTGTTCAGCACAGCAGGTGAGGCCACATGGGCGAGGTACTGGTCCTTCGTCCCCAGTTGTATCCCCCCCTGCTCAAATTCTCACGTTCTAGGACACTAACCTTGAGGCGGTAGAGGTGGGATTCCTTGCTGTACGAGAGAAAACCAACACTGGGTGGTAAACGCATTGAGAAAGTATAAAAAAGGTAAAACTCACATTTCAGCCATGTTGTGGAATTGCCCGAGTACTAATATACACACACGTGCTTGTTAGTTTCTTTTCGCACTGCGCGAGATTTGTTTGTTCGTGTTTGATTAGGGTGACCAGACGACCTCTCTTATCCGGACATGCCCATTGTTCGGGTGGATTATTTAGAAAAAACAAACTGTCCTCTTATTTTTAGCGAATCTGCTTATTTTGGGGTAATCTGTGTTACTACTTCGCTTCTACAAGTATTCCTCATCACGCGACGGCATCATCGTATCGGGATTTGAAATGTCATTATGGATGTACAATACATTGTGATATTTTTTGCTACTTGTTTTACGTCGCACCGACACAGATAGGTCTTATGGCGACGATGGGATAGGAAAGGCCTAGGAGTGGGAAGGAAGCGGCCGTGGCCTTATTTAAGGTACAGCCCCAGCATTTGCCAGGTGTGAAAATGGGAAACCACGGAAAACCATCTTCAGGGCTGTCGACAGTGGGGTTCGAACCCTCTATCTCCCGAATACTGGATACTGGCCGCACTTAAGCGACTGCAGCTATCGAGCTCGGTCATTGTGATATTTAACATTCTGGATATTGTATGCTTCTCTCTCAGCAGTACCCCATCAGAACATTGCTACTTATGTTAATGTGTGACACCTGACAACGTGACGAGTGACAAGAAATCATTTAGATTTAAAGGAAGCCTGTTTTAAATGGATGGCGCTGAAAGTAATATTGATTGTTGTGATGTTGAAAAAAATGTATTCTGCATTTGGCTTTCAAACTGATGATGTGAAATCTTTTGATCAGTTTTGCAATTTCAAACAATTCCTGAATGAGAGCATTAGAGAGCCTGAATATAGTAAGTTACCTTGTCGTCAGAAATGGCTAAAGTTGATTGTATTTCAGAGTTATTAAAACTTGCAGAATACTTTTTTCTATACTAGGGCATAACGCAAATGTGGAAAGAGTATTCTCCTTGATCTCAGCACAATCGACTGATTATAGGAACCATTTCAAAGCAGAATCTGTGAACATCATCTTAATGGTTCAACAGGCCTATAATATAAAGGAATTTACACGTGTATCTTTATGTAGGCTATGTTAGACACGCCAAAACTCCTAAAGGCAATTGAATCTTCAGAAAAGTACCAGCAAGGCGTGTAAATTAGTTTCATTGTTTAAATTTTCTAAGAATTTACTGTATAATATGGAAAAATATAAATTTCGTTTGTGTGTGAAAATTGGAACATAAACGTCTAAATTCAAATTCTCAATGGAGGATTTTTGTAAGCGACCGATGCTCAGCCCCAAGGCCTGCAGACTACGAGGTGGTGTGACGAATTTTCTCGGCCGTAATTCTTGGCTTTCTAGACCGGGGCCACCTCTCACCGTCAAATAGCTCCTCAACTCTAATCACGTAGGCTGAGTGGACCTCGAACCAGCACTCAGGTCCAGGTAAAAAAAGTCCCTCAACTGTCCGGGAATCGAGCCCGGGGCCTCGGGGTGAGAAGCAGGCACGTTACACCTTGAGTGCGGGGCATGATTATTATTATTATTATTATTATTATTATTATTATTATTATTATTATTATTATTATTATTATTATTATCAGTGGAATGATTGGTAAGAACACTTTAAATAATCAACAAACACACTGGCAAAATTGAGTGGAACGAAGGTTCAGAACCTGCTCGAGTAGTAATTACTGCTAAGTACACGTACAAAACTGGAAGTCTTTCGGAATTCAAGAAGAGAAGGAATTTAACGAGTAAAAAAAAAATGAAAATAGATGGCAGTTCTGTAGTTGAGTTTTGGATGCAAGTTCTACTTGAAATGTTAACGGTTATGGTGAATAATATGAAATGTGAGTTTACCAAATCACTCACGAACGCTGCTTGTAGGCCTGTTCTGCGTTCTCTCGCGAGCCTCATTATAGCTATCTATAGTCGGCCTTCGGGAGCTGCTTATCCGCAGAGGTACAGGTGTGTGTGCTTTGTTCAGCAAGAAAGACATAAGTAGGTTTCATTTCCCACAAAGAAGTATTGAAATTAAGGAATAAGACCCTCTCTTCTGGAAATCTATATATCACCCCACCTTATTTTCTTTCCCTAGCAGTAGGTAGAAAGTATACATGGCCTTGTGTATGGTACAACAGCACTTGCATGGTGTGAATACGGGAAACCATAAAAATGAAATGGCGTATGGCTTTTAGTGCCGAGGCCAAGTTCGGATCCCCAGGTGCAGATCTTTTTGAATTGACGCCCGTAGGCAACCTGCACGTCGTGATGAGGATGAAATGATGATGATGACGAGATATACACCCAGCCTCCGTGCCAGCGAGATTAACCAATTATGGTTAAAATTCCCGACCCTGCCGGGAATCGAACCCGGGACCCCTGTGACCAAAGGCCAGCACACTAACCATTTAGCCATGGAACCGGACTCGGGAAGCCATAGAAAACCATATACAGAACTTCCGATTGTTGGATTTGAACTCGCCGTATCTTGAATGCAAACGTACAGTTGCGCGTCCAGTACCACAAAGCCAAGCCGGTTCCGCAATGTAAGGTGCACAGGTTCAAGTCTCCAACAAAGAAGTGACTGGGGAGTGACTGTGGTTCTCGATTTTATTAGGGTAGCATTTAATGCTACTAGACATATCATGTAAGAAATAGTTTTAAAAAGTTCAAAGCTATGAAAGAAGACAAGCGAAATAAAGAAAATAGAAGAAAGATAAAAAGGAGTTTTCTGTGGCAAATCCAACTCATGTAGTTTACATTACGGAGCCAGCGCATTCACCTCTAAGCTACGAGAACGCGTCCCCAAATGCTGGCTATATGACTGTTTATAACTAGTGCTTCCTTGCTGGAACACTAACTCTCGAAAATTAAAGCCCATTCGAGTGAATTTCCAAGTATATATTGATTTTGTTCTCGTGTACGCCAAGTGCAGAAATTCTGGCGCGTACTCACAGATCGCAATAGTGTTCTTACTTCCATATGGTTTCTAAATTTACCTGACAAACACTTGACGCCACCCGGCTCTTAATTCTTCTCTACCACGAACCTACTACGCTGGTGTAGCAGGGGGAGAGGTGGTAGATACGCCCACGTGGCGCGTCCCACGTGGCGGATAGGGAGGTCCTTACCGGCTTGCCGGTGGACTTGAACGAAATAAATTACCTCTCGCGGACCAAACACACAACCCCCTGTAGGGTGGAGGACGCAGACGAAGAATATACTCACGGTATCCCCTGCCTATCGTAAGCGAATAAAAGGGGCGAATTAGAACCACGAGACACTTGTAATTTGTTCGATCTCGTGGGGAACTCCATGGGTCGCCTTTACTTGCGAGTAGTACCACTATGTTAGGCACACAATAGGTTTGTGGTTAGTAGCAACAGTGTGTGAATCAGGATCGGATGTACAGTACCCGTGACTAGTACCAACACATGCGGAACACCACGGGTCTGGACGTTGCCTGCGATTAGTTCTACTATATGAGCGACACCGTGGGTCTGCGTTGCTTGTTATTAGTACCCACTAAGTGAGGAACACCACGGGATACTACGAGTCCCTGTGATTAGTACACCTATGTGAGGAACATCATAGGTTTGCGTTGCCTGGAAGTGGCGTCCCAATGTGAGGTCAGCGTTACATGTACGTATTACATTACCTGCGAGTAGTACCATAACTTTATTAGCGGTAAGTACCATTATGAGGGGCCGATGACCTAGATTTTGCACCCCTTTAGACAACAAGCATTATCGATTCAGGATTGTGCTTTAGGAGCAGTCAGTAATGCTATTGTTTTTTGATAGTTTTTGGGAATGTGGGACATTGCTGGTCGGATCCACTGATTGTTTTAAATTCATATTCATCCATTCGCTCTTCGTCATCACGTTTTGATTTCTGGTCAGTAGATGATTTTGGACTTTAAAATTGTCATTATATTTCGTCTCATTTCGTACCATTAGGAGCCGATGACCTAGATGTTAGGCCCCTTTAAACAACAAGCATCATCGTCATCATCATCGCTTCTTCTTTATATGGCTGCCATGAAGTCGATGTAGAAAAACAAGTGTGAACCGATGAACATTACTTTAGATAAAAATAATGGTGTTTGGGCCCCGAAGTGGCCTGGTGCAGGTCTACGCGTCTTTGAGGATGGTGCCCTATTTATGATGAATTCTAATGGTGAAGACCGTGCACATACCAAGTCCATGAGCCATCGGAATTAACCAATGAAAGTTACAATCTCCGATCTAGCCGGGGATCGAATCCGGGACCCCTTGGACCGAAGGCCAGCACGCTAACCAGTTAGCCATGGAGCTGGACATTACTTTCGAAGTAAAATGAAGAGTGGGTCAGAAATAGTCTCCCTTAATAAAATCTGCTATGACTGGTGAAAATAAGCAGAGTTGGGCTTGCCTTCCTTCCCAGTCTTAGCCCTTTCCTATCCCATCGTCGCCATAAGACCTATCTGTGTCGGTGTGCCGTAAGGCAAATTGTTAAATACATATACTTCATTGTCACACATATTTGGCCTTCACCATTTTTACATGTTATATTGCCCGGAATCACCCGTCTGATACGTTACCTTTGCCATTCCTGTAATGCGCAAATGTACGATATCCGCACATTACATTTCAATATGGTACAAGTATAATAAGCTATATCTCAACATTATATTGCAAAAGGACCCAAATTAATTATTTATTTTAATACGAGTATATTTAATCCGTTTACCCTCCAAGGTTGGTCCCCCCCCCCCTTCCCGGACTCATCGAGGGATCCTACCTCTACCGCCTCAAGGGCAGTGTCTGGAGCGTGAGGCATATGGCTGTGGATACAACTGGGGAGGATGACCAGTACTTACTGAATAGGGGCCTTGTGGGAGATGGGAGGATTGGAAGAGATAGGCAATGAAGAAGGAAGGATGCGGCCGTGACCTTATGTATAGGTACCATCCCGGCACTTGCCTGGAGGAGAAGTGGAAACCACTTCGAGGATGAGTGAAGTGGTAAACGAACCCTCCTCTACTTGGTCGACCTCCCGGGACTGAGTGGACCCCGTTTCAGCCCTCGTACAACTTCTGAAATTTCGTGGCAGAGCCGGGAATCGAACCTGGGCCTCCGGGGTGGCAGCTAATCACACTAACCACTACACCACATAGGCGGACGACCCAAACTAAAACATTCAAATTTGTAGGCAAGTTTGTTTTAAATAGTTCTTAATAATACAACACACTCTGTTGTCTTTAGAAGCTAGCAGTGTAATTATGCTGCAGGTCAAGTGTTGTTTAGCGTGAAGAAAAGACTTTATCAAACCCTTTTGCTGTGTGTGGTAATGAACATATTAAAAAAATAGGTGATTTACGTCCTGTGGCTATTACATGCACAGTATGGTGTCTCCACTACATTGATACAATAAAGCCGGTCTGAGTGGCTCAGACGGTTGAGGCGCTGGCCTTCTGACCCCAACTTGGCAGGTTCGATCCTGGCTCAGTCCGGTGGTATTTGAAGGTGCTTAAATACGTCAGCCTCGTGTCGGTAGATTTACTGGCACCTAAAAGAACTCCCGCGGGACTAAATTCCGGCACCTCGACGTTCTGGAAACCGTAAAAGTAATTTGTGGGACGGAAAGCAAATAACATTATTATTATTATTATTATTATTATTATTATTATTATTATTATTATTATTATTATTATTATTATTATTATTATTATTATTATTATTATACGATGAAGGTTAATTCTGAAGCTTCCGTGGTTGAATCGCATTCGAATTATTGTCTTGATGAGGAATAGAGGTTGACACTGGAGAAGGAGGGTTTGTTAAATATTTCATTACCAACCTAACATCTAACTCGCTGTTCCTAAATGGGCCTACCGAGATCGATAGCTACAGTCGCTTAAGTGCGGCCAGTATCCGGTATTGGGGGGATAGTGGGTTCGAACCCCATTGTCGGCAGCCCTGAAGATGGTTTTCCGTGGTTTCCTATTTTCACATCAGGTAAATGCTGGGCCTGTACCTTAATTAAGGCCATGGACGCTTCCTTCTCACTCAGAAACCTTTCCTGGCCCATCGTTAACATAAGACCTATTTGTGTCGGTACGACGTAAAGCAACTTCTATTAAACCTTATATGAGCCAGATCGCAAGTGCATCTTAACCTCGTGCAAGAACGACAAGATAAGTATCCGCCACATCATAGACTCCTCCTTTCAGACTACACCAGAAGTAAGTGCCATGTTAATTTCGCGGTGCAATGGCAGCCGGGAATCACCACCGTATTCCACAGTCTGGTATAGGCCTACATCTATCCACTCTATCCAGAACGGTGTCCATCACTCCCCTTGCTATGTCAGGAGCAATTACAGAATGCAGGCCAACAAGATTTGAACCCACGATGTAGGATGTGAAAGGTCAATCAGTGTATAATCGTAAAAATTTATTCTAGGCCTCCTGGCTATGCTAGTTACGACTATGTAAATAAACTCATCTCTAGAAATCCAAACAGTTATCGAGTGTTTGGCAAAATACCGACCTGACTTCTCGTCACTGGCCTAACAATGGACTACAAGTATCCCAGTCACACGCAGCAAATCGCATTCGTGAACGAACTACAGGTGTTAAATAAGCAATTTCCTCTCAATATCCCGCGTCTGCGAATTGCAGGGACCAAGTAAGCCCGGAAGTTATTACCCGGTTTTTACGCCTGTCGAAGCAACACGCTAGCACAGGAACTTCACATCACCTTATAACATACCGTGCAGTAGAGCTTCCAGGTTATACGCTCTGGACACAATTGTTGGCATTTTCCTTACTTGCTAATTATATCATTTATGCTTTCACGATGTAATTCTAATAGATTCTTAGATATATAAGATTTTTTTACAATTTCTTTTAAGTAGCACAGACACAGATAGGTCTTATGGCGACCATTGGATAGGAAAGGCCTAATAGTGGGAAGGAAGCGGCCTTGGCCTTAATTAAGGTGGTCAGAGTCCATGCGTATTCTTCGCTGTTAAATCTCTGCCATGCAATTGTTCAGTCGGATACCTACTCCTATCTCTGCATGTAATTAATATATACAACCTACCGAGCGAGTTGGCCGTGCGGTTAGGGTCGCGTAGCTGTGAATTTGCATTCGGGACTTGGTGGATTCGAATCCCACCATCGGCAGCCCTGAAGATGGTTTTCCGTGGCTTTCCATTTTCACACCAGGCAAATACCGGACCTGTATCTTAAGAAATGCCACTACCACTACATTTCCCAACCTTCGATATGTTAGTGCGAAGTTAAACCAGTATTTAAAAAATGTATACAGTCTCCCTTTATGGTTTTTGAACGAAGTATTTACAAGACGTAATTCACGAACAGTGCAAACATTCTACAAGCCTATTTCTTATTTCATTCTTTTGCTCCATTCCATATCATCCTGCCGTATTACCACATTTTTTAAAAAATCCTACTAATACATTCCAGTATATTCCTACAATGCCTTTGCTGGCGGGACCTAGTGTTTACAGTGCACTATGTCTTCTGGTATGGGCTAGAGCAATCTTGTTACTTTCATTGATCTGTCTCAGCTTTAACCTTGGCTTTGACGAAATGAAAGTGACTGAGGTATAAGTGATGCTAGTAATGTCATTCCTTTTGCAGCCAGTCCCTGCTATGAATGGTGTGAAAATATTGTTCATAGGGTCGGTTGGTGCATGCATTTCAGTGGGCTTGGCAAACTGATATGTAATAGCAATTTCTGGCTCGGTGAGGAAAGCAACGGGAAACTACCTCACTCCCCATTTCCCTATACGCCTCTTCAGTGATGCCTATGACAGCTGATGGCGGAGCTGTTGAGGATCCAACCAGTCTTCGGGCTGAAGACTGGACATACATACACATAACTTACATCTTCCTACAATTATATTTTCATCTCCTTTCCCAAAAGTATCATAGGTCTTCATATATTTTTCCACTTTAATCTACTAGATGGAACGCATGTTAAGGAATATGAATATGAAGCGAGGAGCTAAAACAGTTACCGGGATACGCAGCTCAAATGGGAAGATATAAATTTCCCAACTCATATTTTCTTTGACACGAACATCTTCAATTAATATTTAATTCAATGGAGTATCATTCTTCGCCGTGAATACGGAAAGGAAGAGTCGTAGGATAACTCAGCAATTTCTCAACATGTGATGATAATAACCTGATGAAACTCTAGTCAAAAACAGCCACTATCAAATCGAAATTTGAAATTAGGATCTCCAAAAACAAATCTGAACGTCCTCTTAATTGAAAAATGTTTTGTGAGAAATATGTTTTAATAATGTTAAAGAAAAGAGAAGCTGTACTAAGTGGCTCAGACGGTTGAGGAGCTGGCCTCCTCACCCCAACTTGGTAGGTTTGATCCTGGCTCAGTCCAGTGGTATTTGAAGGTGCTCAAATACGTCAGCCTCGTGTCAGTAGAGTTACTGGCACATAAAAGAACTCCTGCGGGACTAAATTCCGGCACCTCGGCGTCTCCGAAATCCGTAAAAAAGTATTATCATTAAGGAAAGATAAACGAAAAACGAAAACAAAACAGATCACAGTGAACAGCGTAAACTTCATTCCACATAATCACTTTTATCACTCATTCAGTGAAGAAGGTGTTTAGGACGAACACCAGTCACTGCGAACTCATGAAGAGTTCTGTTGGTGATTTCTGTGTTCTTAAGTTGCATTTTTGCAGACAGTATTTAGCTTCCAAATAAAAAAGAAACCCCATGGTACTTCAAACATAAACTATACTGGATTTAATCGATTCATAATTCAGCAAGAAATATTTCCTCATAATGATGCACATAAAGTTACGATCACCATGTTTGAAATTATGCATATTATGTATGACCACCTTATAATATATTCTGCACGAAGGAAAGAATGATCTAAACTAAACCATTCCAACATCGTTCAATTTTCATAGCTTGGTCGACATTGGCTATATTACTCAAAATCTTGTGGGTAAGTTAGCTAGAATGACAGTTAATAGTAACAGCGCGAGATTGTCGTAAATATATAGGTAAAATTGAGACTTAGAACGATAGCATGCAAGTCAACTTACAGTAAATAAGAGATTGATAGTGACGGGAGTGGGCCCTATGAAAACAACCCACCGTTAGTTCAAGAGGATCTAGTTTAAAAATGCCGGGCTGAGTGGCTCAGACGGTTAAGGCGCTGGCCTTCTAACCCCAACTTGGCAGGTTCGATCCTGACTCAGTCCGGTGGTATTTGAAGGTGCTCAAATACGACAGCCCCGTGTCGGTAGATTTACTGGCACGTAAAAGAACTCCTGCGGGACTAAATTCCGGCACCTCGGCGTCTCCGAAGACCTTAAAAAGTAGTTAGTGGGACGTAAAGCAAATAGCATTATTATTAAGTTTAAAAATACGATACTAACTGTCTTACAGGAGGGGAAGCCGTACAGTGTGGCGAATACCGACTTTGTGAAGCTATCGCAAGGTTAATCTACTACGGTACGAAATCGATACCTATTTGGGAAATCTATCGAATTGACTCAATTTGCGAGATTTTAGTGTTTCAATTTTCAAACACCAGTTGTAAACCGTCATAAGCCAGATTTCAAGAAGGTATCATCGTAGCACATGCACATGTCAGATTCAAGTCTTCACTTAAAACAAAATAATTTAAAATTACCTTTGCTCCCAGTTGTCGGTTTTAACTGTATACCATTAGTAATTCATCACAATAATGTTTCTTTTTTTGCAAGTTGCTTTACGTCTCACCGACACAGATAGGTCTTATGGCGACGATGGGACAGGAAAGCGCTAGGAGTGGGAAGGAAGCGGCCGTGGCCTTAATTAAAGTACAGCCCCAGCATTTGCCTGGTGTGAAAATGGGAAACCATGGAAAATCATCTTCAGGGCTGCCGCAGTGGGGTTCGAACCCACTGTCTCCCGAATACTGGATACTAGGCTCACTTAATGTTTAATAATATGATCACTTTCTATGAGTAACTCATACAAAAAGCATTGTACTCTTGAAATATGAGGAAGAACAAGGAAAAAGTGCAAGTCACACAGGCAAATTCTCTTGAGGTAAATGAAAGGAATATCTTTGTCAGAGTAAAGAATAACGAAACTAACAGTAATTTTCGTTACATCTATTTAAGTGGAGTGCAACAGAATTAGAGGCAGACCTAAAGGACGATGGTTAGACTCAGACCTGAATGGTTTTATGATAAGTGTAGGACTAAACTAGAACTAGTTGCAAGTAGAGGACTGCGGAGGCTTGCAGACTTAATACTAAAAGCATTAACCGTCTATAATGAAAATGTAGACCTATGTATGTATGTATGTATGTATGTATGTATGTATGTATGTATGTATGTATGTATGTATGTATGTATTATCGGCACACTTTATCTTGGTGCATTTACACCCTAGTGCTGAATCGGTCGACCTCGGCAATCTTCGAGGTTCGTACTGGCAAACTCTGAAACACAAACTATGAATCGCTTAAGCATCGTTGTGCGACATCTGGCGTACACTTTACGTACTAGTACTGTTGTTGTTTACACAGCAAAGCCAAACTATTAAAATTTACGCTAGGAACAAGATCCGCATCCAGAAATGTTATATAATGTGTATGGGACATAGTTGTTGGCTTAAGATAATAACGGTTTAGAAACTTCATATCGATCGATCATATTCTCGATTCAATTCAGATTTCATTTTTATTCAGTTGGCAGCACTATCGGAACCGGGATAGCTCCCTCCTTACTCCTCACCCCCGTACACAAATGCAACAACATGAAGTGTGCCGATAATATGTATGTGCGTACGCGGTGATGGGAAAACTACAAGAAAAAAAGTAATCGGGCTGAATTGCATTTACCCGAGACACATTGTACACAATTACAATTACAAGTACTTCACAGATCGCCAGTCTTAAGTAAATAACTGACTTTCTTCCGCATGGGGCAGGGAAAAGATGTGTTTTTTCAAGCATAGAGACATTAGGTGGCTATCGTCAGAAACTAAAACTAAGCATGATTTCTTGGAACTCTCAAAATGATGGGAAACTCATTTCCGCTGTACACCTGGGCTATCTATGACAGATGATGGCGGATCTGTTGAGGATCAAACCAGCCTTGAAGTATCACTCAATAAACCGTGACGAGTCTATTAACTGGAAAATGAGTTCAGGTTGGGAAATCATGTACTGAACTATTATGCCCGGAACGAAGGTGGAAATAGATGAGGAAAGTATTCAGCTTAGCTGATATAAATATTGCCGGCCCCGCGGTGTAGGGGTAGCCTGCCTGCCTCTTATCCGGAGGCCCCGGGTTCGGTTCCCGACTGGGTCAGGGATTTTTACTTGGATCTGAGTGCTGGTCCGACGTCCACTCAACCTACATAATTACAACTGAGGAGCTATCTGACGGTGAGATGGCGGCCCCGGTCTAGAAGGCCAAGAATAACGTCCGAGAGGATTCGTCGTGCTGACCACACGAAACCTCATAATCTGCAGGCCTTCGGGCTGAGCAGCGGTCGCTTGGTAGGCCATGGCCCTTCGGGGCTGTTGCGCCATGGTTTTTGTTTAGTACCAATATTAGAATAAAATCTTAAATATGAAAGTCTGTGCCACAGCCGTGTGTTGACTGCTGTTGTTTAATGGAACTAGGTGGGACATTATTGTTAAAAGCGCCGAGTACTAACTAGCTGTATGGATTCTGTTTGATTACCAGTCAGTAGCAGTGTCTAGCAAGGAACGACCCTAATTAAGTATGATTAGGTTTGGGAAGAAAGCAGCCGTGACCTCCAGAAATATATCAACGCAGCACTTGCCTAGACTCAAACCTACTATCATGGAAAGCTACTTCAAGGATGGTTAACGATCGGTTTACTAACACACCTCTCTCCTCAGTTGGCTATTCACAAGAGTGGCTAAAGCTCTAAGCTATATTAATCAGTATAATATACAGTTACTTTTGGATACATTGATGATGATGGTGATGGTGATGGTGATGATGATGATGATGATGATGATGATGATGATGATTATGATTGTCTTACATGTAGGCCATCGGCCCACTTTTTATTAGCTCTGGGCTTGTAAGTACATTATAAAAGGCTCCACAACTTAATGCATGTGTTCCTAAAGTGTTCCTAAAGTGTTCATTATTTAATCAACCAACTTCAGGAAATTACTAAATCGGACAATGATACAGCAGTTAACCAGGTTCCGTACTCACTGAAGAAAGGCGAACAGTACGAACTTCAAGGTCACCAGTTTTCGAATAGGAAAGAAACTTCTATTTGTGAAGTAAGGTAGGAACTAAAAATTAACCGGTTCTATCACTTCAAATACTCTGTTTAAAGCTGCAAAAATAATGAAAAAAAAGGACCTTACAGCATTCTTCTTCTTCTTCTTCTTCTTCTTCTTCTTCTTCTTCTTCTTCTTCTTAATCTGTTTACCCTCCAGGGTCGGTTTTTCCCTCGGACTCAGCGAGGGATCCCACATCTACCGCCTCAAGGACAGTGTCCTGGAGCTTCAGACTCTGGGTCGGGGATACAACTGGGGAGGATGATCAGTACCGCGTCCAGGCGGCCTCACCTGCCATGCTGAACAGGAGCCTTGTGGGGGATGGAAAGATTGGAAGGGATAGACAAGGAAGAGGGAAGGAGGCGGCCGTGGCCTTAAGTTAGATACCATCCCGCCATTTGCCTGCAGGAGAAGTGGGAAACCACGAAAAACCACTTCCAGGATGGCTGAGTTGGGAATCAAACCCACCTCTACTCAGTTGACCTCTCGAGGCTGAGTGGACCCCGTTCCAGTCCTCGTACCACTTTTCACATTTCGTGGCAGAGCCGGGAATCGAACCCGGTCCTCCGGGGGGTGGCAGCTGATCACACTAACCACTACACCACAGAGGCGGACCCTTACAGTATTACCAGGAATAATTACCTTACAAACTTACACATACCCACAGACTGGAAATATTAGTTAGTGTCTGTCATCCTGTAGTTGTACCCTCTTGGCAAATAGTCTCGCCTATGCGAATACTGTCCGGTAACCTACAGTATGTTGTTGAGTGTGTGTTTAGACACCTGCGTGTATTTATAAATGATAACAACTAGGATTAGGAAGAAAGCGTCCTATTTCTTACGTTCCATCCCAACATTTGTCTGGTAAAATATTCCTTGGATGCTCGAAACTGGGATTTTAACTAACTTCTTAACTTAGTTAGGTTTTATGGTTATAGCCCTGCGCGCATCCTCACTTCCTTCATCCGCATCCGTGAATGGTTATCCGCATTCGCAAATGATTATCCGCGGATATTGGAAATACTTAACTACAGTACATTACATCCAAGATATTGAAACGGATAGATCCGTCAACATAATACAATAGGCCTGACGCTTGAACCCCTACAGTCACAGGTTTATGAGGGATTTTCTCTTGCGACAACTACCGACGCATTGACCCTTGTCCCTTCCTTCCATTAAATGCGGGTAGGAGCCAGTTAGGCTTAGGTCAGATTTACGGCTTTAGGGTCTCAAGGCTCTTTATAATACATTATATCACCATTCTCCCATACCACTGTCAAGAGTCACCTAATCACAAACAAAAAAAGGAAAAGTATACCTGAGTGAAAATCAATACTCCATTGAATATTGAATTTTCACGACAGCATTGTAATCGAAACCGACTTTCAACTTATTAGGTCGTGTTACGTACATTTAGTACGTGTTGAAGAGATGTTATGTACAGAACAAAAATGGCCAACCAGACACCAGTGAGATTCAAACCCACAACCTCCCGATTTCGCGTCGGTTGCTCCACCAATTGAGCTATGGTGGCCTAGGCCATCTTTGTTCTATTGGAAAGGATCTAAGCTACAGGTCTGGTACTACTACCATCACACTACAGGTCTGGAACTACTACTATCACACTGTGGAGCGCGTTTAAGTTGCCCGATATTCATTGACTTGGCCCTCAACGGGCAACTTAAACGCACTCTACAATGTGATGGTAGTAGTACCAGACCTGGAGCTTAGATCCTTTCCAACAGAACAAGGATGGCCTAGGCCACCATGGCTCAATTGGTGGAGCAACCGACGCGAAATCGGGAGGTTGTGGGTTCGGATCCCACTGGTGTCTGGTTGGCCATTTTTGTTCTGTACTTAACATCTTTTCAACACGTACTAAATATCCGTAACACGACCTAATAGATTGAAAGTCGGTTTCGAATAGACTCCATTATTTATAAATGATCAGCAAACTTATCCGCTCTGTCATACAGTTTGCATCCGCCAAGACACTAACTTAGCGGATATCCGCGGATATCCGCAACCGTGCAGGGCTCTACTTACGGTTCACAGCATCCCACTGCATTTCCCCAAGTCAGTCGTACATTTATGACAAGGTCAGCAATCGTACTCGGGCGAAATAGGTGGGATCAACAAAAGTGATGGTATTCACATAACAGATTTATTGCGATATGAATTGAACTTGATGGGCTATTGCGAACTTAGGATGTTTTAGTCATCAGCCTCATATACTTCACAGACCATGAAGGCCCTTGGAGGACTGGAAGGTTCTACTATTGTAACCTCGGCACTAAATGGGATAGAAATTAACGTGATACTCATTTCTTGTGTAGGCTGAGCGAACCTGAGGACTATATGGCTCTTCAAAAGTGCAAATCTCTCTTCTACATGTTCCATTTCCTGACGAGGAATCGAAACCACGTCCCTTCCGGGTGAACTGAACACGCCTTTACCACCTCGGCTCCTCATATCCTATTGTAGCCCACATTAATTCTACTGTAAGTTTTACATTTTAAAGAAGCATATCAGGATGGTTATAAACAAAATACCGAGCTCGATAGCTGCAGTCGCTTAAGTGCGGCCAGTATCCAGTAATCGGGAGATTGTGGGTTCGAGCCCCACTGTCGGCAGCCCTGAAGATGGTTTTCCGTGGTTTCCCATTTTCACACCAGGCAAATGCCGGGGCTGTACCTTACTTAAGGCCACGGCCGCTTCCTTCCAATTCCTAGGCCTTTCCTCTCCCATCATCGCCGTAAGACATATCTGTGTCGGTGCGACGTAAAGCAAATAGCAAATATATATATATATATATATATATATATATATATATATATATATATATACAAAATATTTAAAAAAAATGTAAGGCATTATGAGCCAATTATAATAAAAAGACCAATGAAACTTAAGGGTAGCATTATGTAAACACAGAAATTGATATCAATTTCTATTAACAACGAAATACCTATTTTGAGAACAGGTCCGGATTCATCGTCGCGGCCCTCGGTTCAGACGGCCCCGGGTTCAATTCGCGGCCGGGACAAAGATTTTAACCGCGTCAAGTTAATTCCTCTGGCTCGGGGACTGGGTATTTATGTTAATCTTAATACATATTTGTTCATATTATAAACACACCACACAATCTGTCTAAAGCATTTGATAGGGAGGATCATAGGAGACTACTGGCAAAAAAGGAGTTCAATGAGACTAGACAAAAGAGAGACTGAATGGGTTGCTATATTTCTAGAAAATAGATCTCAGAGAATTAGAGTAGGCGAAGCTTTATCTGACCCTATACTAATTAAGAGGGGAATTCCTCAAGGCAGTATTATTGGACTTTTATGTTTTCTTTTATATAGACCTATATATGACTAAAGAAATGCAATCAGAGATAAGGCGTTTTGCGGTTGATGTTATTCTGTATAGAGTAATAAATGAATTACGAGATTTTGACAAACTGCCATATTACCTCGATAATGTTGTGAGATGGACAAAAGGCAGTGGTATGATGATAAACGGGTTAAGAAACAAGTTGTGAGTTTCACAAATACGAAGAGTCCTCTCAGTTTTAATTACTACGTTGATGGGGTGAAAATTCGTTATGGAGACCACTGTAAGTACCGAGGTGTTAATTAAGGAAAGATCTTCATTGGGGTAATTGGGATAGTAAATAAAGGGTACAGATCTCTCCACATGATTATGAGGGTATTTAGGAGTTGTAGTAAGGATGTAAAGGAGAGGGCATGCAATTTTCTGGTAAAACCCCAACTAGAGTATGGTTCCAGTGTATGGGACCCTCGCCAGGATTACTTGATTCAAGAACTGGAAAAAATCCAAAGAAAAACAGTTCGATTTGTTCTGGGTGATTTCTGACAAAAGAGTAGCGTTACAAAAATTTTGCAAAGTTAGGGCTGGGAAGACTTGGGAGAAAGAAGGAGAGCTGCTCGACTAAGTGGTATGTTCCGAGCTGTCAGTGGAGAGGTGGCGTGGAATGACAGTAGACGAATAAGTTTGAGTGGTGTCTTTAAAAGTAGGGAAGGTCACAAAATGAAGATAAATTTGGAATTGAAGAGGACAAATTGGGGGAAATATTCGTCTATAGGAAGTGGAGTAAGGGATTGGAATAACTTACCAAGGGATGTGTTCAATAAATTTCCAATTTCTTTGCAATCATTTAAGAAAAGGCTAGGAAAACAACAGATAGGGAATCTGCCACCTGGGCGACTGCCCTAAATGCAGATCAGTAGTGATTGATTGATACCAACAACCTGAGAAACGCGCACTAGTGAAATGCATTCAGTCGTAAAACAGGGCCTTATGTCCACGTGTCGAACAGAGATTGCAGCCCGCATCCCACCAGAGCGTGGGAAAATAGCGTCAGGAGAAGATGATTCTATTTTGAGGACATCATTATCCATGTTTGGAAGCACAGACCATTTTATATATATCTTCAAAGTACTTAACTTTTGTGCTGCTGGAAATATGGAACATGCATTGAGATACTGAAAGGCAGAAACCTAGTAGTTAATAAATACGAATACCGAGCTTATAATACAATTCAGTCATTTACAAATAATTGTGACTCAAATTATTTTAGAAACTGAATTAGAACACTGTTCTCAAAGCACAACACTTGGCTTTAGTGAGTAAATACGTGTAGAAACCGATGAGCAGTGTTATTCTGAAGCCTGTTCTGATGCTGTCGTTCTTACCTGGATCAGGAATTCGGATGTGAGCTGTTGAGGTATTGAGTGAGCTGTTGAAGTGGACGGACGTGTTTTCTCAGCGCTCTGAATGAAGTCGTTTACCATAGGCTGCGCGTTGGAAATTTAACGGGTGAGAAAAGAATGTGGTACGGGCGGATGAGGCCTTCCTACCCGCGACAGTGCGGTCTTTCCGGACCTAGTAACGTGTGTTTCATGGGAGTTGTTATGGCGGTCTTATTGATTACTGGTAGTGTTGAGTTGAACTCAAGACCTGCAGTGGAGTGTGATGTTCAGGCCCTCATAGAAGCGACGATAATTAAGTGTTCAACGTGTAGCAAGAACTTAAAGAATGGAATCAAGTGTGTGATGTGTTTAAAGTGGTTCCACTTCAGCTGCTCAAAGATGAAGCTTTGTGTCCAGACAACTTTTGGTTTTGTAGAATTTTTGACACTGTGGAAAATATGAGGGAAGCAATCAGGACAACAGTAGAAACATGAAAATAGAGAACCTAGAGCGGAAGCTTGCAGAATTCGGGGAAACGGTGAAAGCACATATAGAAAATATCACAAAAAGGAACAAGGAAGCAGAACGTGATTATATTTCTGCAGTTGACTCGGGGGAGGAAAGTGATTCTATCGTAAAATATTCACGTGACGTACTCATCATAGGTGACTCAGTGGTACGCTGGAGTGGTGATATTTCCAGGAGGACTCGTATAAAGATACCGTGTTATCCAGTAATAAACATTGAACGACTGTCTCAGCAGGTTGAGAGAGTGGAAGATAGCGACGATGTGCAAGTGTCTGTGCTTCATGTAGGGACCAATGATAGTAGAAGAAAGGTGCCAGTAGACTATTTAATGCTAGAGGTGTATGAACTGGGGAGTGCAGCTAAGAAAAAGTTTAAGAATGCGAAGAACATACTTAGCGGCGTAGTGCGAAGGAGGGACGTACCTCCACGGTGGGTGAAGTCTTTGAACGACCGGATGGACTGGGTGTGTCAGCAGCTGGACTTGGTGAACGTGGAGACGGATTGCTGCATAGGAGACCGGGACTTCGCGCGGGACCGACTGCACCTGAACAGGCGAGGCTCCTACGAGCTACATGAGAGTCATCAAGTTGTGCCGGCCAAGATGGGGAAGACTGGAGTCGGAGAAGGGCAATGAGTAGCCACGGATTATAGCCTTTGGAGTCCGACTCGTTGGCTGAACGGTCAGCGTACTGGCCTTCGGTTCAGAGGGTCCCGGGTTCGATTCCCGGCCGGGTCGGGGATTTTAACCTTAATTGGTTAATTCCTACAGCACGGGGGCTGGGTGTATGTGTTGTCTTCATCATCATTTCATCCTCATCACGACGCGCAGGTCACCTACGGGTGTCAAATAGAAAGACCTGCACCTGGCGAGCCGAACCCATCCTGGGATATCCCGGCACTGAAAGCCATACGACATTTCATAGCCTTTGGAGGTATGATCCTAAGATTACGACAGGTGAATTGTGATGATGATGATGATTGTTGTTTAAAGGGGCCTAACATCTAGGTCATCGGCCCCTAATGGTACGAAATGAGAGGAAATGTAACGGCAATTTAAAAGTCCAAACGCCAAAATCATCCACTGACCAGAATTCGAAACGTGATGACGAATAATGAATGGGTGAATATGAATTTAAAACAACCAGTGGATCCGAACCCCAATGCCCAAAATTCCCAGAAACTACCGTAAAACTGGTATTACTGACCAAGGGACTGCTTTAAAGCACAATCCTTAATCGATGATGCTTGTTGTCTAAAGAGGTCCAAAATCCACCTCATCGGCCCCTCATAATGGTACTTATTGCTAGTAAAATAGAACCATGGTATTTGTTATGTTGCGGTACTAATCAAAGTAGCGCAGACTGGCGGTATTCCACACATTATGGTACTACTCATAGGTAATGTAATACGCGCGTGTAACGCAGACCTATGGTGTTTCTCACATTACGGCGCCACTTACAGGCAACGCAAACATATGGTGTTCCTCACATAGGTGTACTAATTACAGGAACTCGTACTTTCCCGTGGTGTTCCTCACATAGTGGGTACTAATCATAGGCAAAGCAGACCGATGGTGTCGTTCACCCATGGTATCGCTCAGGCCTAGTGGTGTTTCTCACATAATGGTACTAATTACAGGCAACGTAAGCCCGTGGTGTTCCGCATGTAGCCTTTACCTTCCACTCCTTCAAGGGCCTTCATGACCTGTACGGGGATGTCTTCATCTCACAGGGGCCACACATTTAGTTGCAAGCAGAGGAATGTGGAAGCGCTTAGTTAATTTTTAAAAAGGCTTGCAGACGGAACGCTTAAATTCTGCAGTTAAGATGCATTTATGTCCATACGTTTTTCTCATATTGGTTTTACGTCGCAGCGACCCTGACATACCTTATGTGATGGCGACGATGGGATAGGACAAAACTAGCAATGGGAAGGGTGTGCGCGTGGCCTTAATTAAGGTACAGCTCCAGCATTTGGCTCATATGATATTACAGAAAACCATCGTCAGGGCTGTCGACGGTGGGGTTCGAACTCGCTATCTCCCGGATGCAAGCTTGCAGCTACATGATCAAACAGGGTAGCCAACTCGCTCGGCATTTATGAATTACAGTATGTATTTTTCTTAAATAATTTATTAACAGCATACTCCATTACAGAAAGTAATACTACATGCTTGTATATACATAATGACGGTACTAATTAATATCCTATATACAATTATTTACATATGACTTTGCTCAATAACTGCTATCCCGTTGTAAGATGTCAAAATTTATTTTGTTTACAAATTTATAAAATTCCTTTAGGTGTTTCCTCACGAGTTCGTATTTCTCCACCGGTCAGTGGCCCACTTATTTTATAACACTTCTACAGTAGGCCTATGTATGTATGGATGTATGTACGTACATACGTACTTATTACTGAAACGCTGCAGACAACCGAATTTCATTTTGGATGATATTTTACAAATTGTTCTAGCAAAATCGTACAATTTGTATTGGAGCAAGGTAAACAATTCATTTGAATTCAAAATGTGTATAAAATGTTGCTTCATTCAGAGGCAAGAGGTATCTCGGTTAGCAACCTTGTGTACTCATGTTGTCTATACATCCTGTGTTATCTGTTGCTGTATGGAACGATTTACTTTGGTCCAGTTCTCAGACAGGTGGTCCTGAACTTCAAATAATAGACTGCCCTAGCATTTACTAGCAGTGAGTATAGAAACGGCTCTCAAGACAGGCGCTGTGAGTGCCGTGGAACTCAAGAGCAGTGCGACTTCCCAGCTCTGAGCTAAGCCAGTGGGTGAGCTATTATGAGATAAGACTTTTATGCTTTTACTAAATTACTAGAGAGCTCTCTACTTATACCAAGAACTCTGTCATAAACCCATGCTGGAATGTCACTCTTAGAGTTAGAACCTATCATTGAATGCGCATTTCCAATCAACACATTCCTCTCGTATGAATTCATAGGTACAGTGGCCACAGAAAGTATTCGTACACCCATGGAAAGTGATGGAACATCATTACGACTTACGAGCTGAAGTTAGATTTATAAACAGCATAACGACAGACAGCAGATATACACGCTGAACATGCAGATCGTTTAATAATGTAACATGATCGGCACGATACTGTATACAAGCTGCAGATCTTCCCGCCAAGAAAGTATTCGTAGTGCGGATGTACTGCCCTTGTGATTGGTTAAATCAGTTGTCGCTACAGGTTTAGGCCGCTGTGCCTGCAGGAGGGGTTGTTATCTCTTCAGTCACCTCTTTGCTGTCGTTGCATCAAGGTTATTTGGTATGGGGGTGAAAGACGGCGGAACTGCCACTGAGTCAAAGAGAGAATATAGTGTTACTGTACAAACAAGTTAAAAATTGTCAAGTAGGATAACAGCTCGCATTAGCTTTACTACGGTGAGTTCAATAGTTAATAAGTACAAGCACAGCGGACAAACAGAAAACCAACCCAGATCTGGTCCTCCAGAAGAGCTGACAGTATGGGAGCGACGCATTATTGTGCGTTCGACACGAAAGGGACCGTTCCGAAGTGCTGCATCCATCGCTACAGACCTCACTTCAAGGTCCAACAAAACGGTGAGTGTGCAAACTATAAGGAACGTATTTCACAGTACGAACTTGCGTAGTGGTTGTCCACGAAAGAAGCTACTTATAAGTGAAATAAATAAATAATCAGAAGCGCCTACAGTTCGCGAAAGAGTATTGTGGAAAGACAATGGACTTTTGGAACACCATTATTTTGTCTGATCAAGCGAAGTTTACACAGTTTGGAACTGGTAGGAGCAGGAAGGTATGGTGCAAGCCAAACAGCGAACTTGCACCTCAATACGTAATCCCCACGGTAAAACACGGAGGAGCGAATGTGATGGTTTGGGGCTGCATGCCTGCGAATAGAGTGGGAAACCGGGCATTTATTGATGGTATTATGGATGCCAGGAATTACATAGATGTGTTGCGTCATAATTTAAACAGCAGTGCACACAAGCTTAATCTGGAAGGAGTCTTCCCCTTCCAACAGGACAATGATACTAAGCACTGTGCAATGAATAGCCGTGAATGGTGGTTGTACAATGCCCGAAGAAGTCTTCTCACTCCACCGCAGAGTCCAGATCTCAATCCCAGAGAGAACCTGTGGGATCATCTAGGCAAAGAAGGGCAAAAACGCCCTACTAATAAAGAACATCTTAAAGATACTCTCAGATGCACGGTCAAACATATCTGAAGATTACACCAAACATTCAATGCCAAGACAATTGGAACAGGTCATCAAAGCTAAAGGCATGCATACAAAGTATTCAGACTGTGTTTGAACAAAGAATTCGGGAAGTGTTTGAATTATCTACTAGTGTACGAATACTTTTTGTTGTGTTAAAAGACGGGTTTATTTGTTTATTATGTTGAGTGCTGTAAATCTGATAGCAAATGTAAAGCGAGGTGTCTTTTCTCTATACATATGTCTCAATAGATGTGTATATATCAGTTCATGGTGCTTAATATACGAGGTGTACGTTAAAATGTTGGTGTACGAATACTTTCTATGGCTACTGTAGTTCATAGCAGTCGTATCGGCCTAGCTTCAAACCAGGAATACAGTAGCCTCCTTCATCGGTCGAAAACACAGCAACCCAGGTTTTTATGGCCGGCGTCACACTGATAATATAATAGGTCATGGGACAATGGAGGTTGAAGTTCCTGACATTGTAACCCAAATCTACGATCGGTAAATGGACTACTGGTAGTAGTAGACTTCGCGGACATCGGAGACAGCAGACACGATAAAAACACGAAGACCAGTAATGAACAACTCACAGCAGTGGTCTTCGCAGTATTCGGAGAAAGCAGCGCATTAAAAGCGCGAAAACCAGTATTGCACTAGAGGTAGTAGTGGACTTCGGACTGCGAACAATGAGAAATTCAGCGCAGATCATCGATTCTTATAACTACCGACCGTCACATTCGGTTAATCGTTGGGAACTTCAAAATTCCACCGAACTACGTTCTAGACGAGCGGGAAAATTCTACACTGTAATCAAAGGAGGACAGCCACGTATAAGAATTTTTAATAGCACAGCAATCTCATTGCCAGCTGATGTAGTTCGTTGGTTAATGAGTACCAGGCTAACATCGTACACCATTAATATTTACTTTATTTCTACAAGTTTCTTTACGTCTCACCGACACATATAGGTTTTATTGCGACGATGGGATAGGAAAGGGCTACGAAGAAAGAAGAAAGTGGCCGTTGCCATAATGAAGGCACAGCCCCAGCTTTTGCTTGGTGTGAAAATAGGAAACCACGGAAAACCATCTTCAGGGCTGCCGACAGTGGTGTTCGAACCCAATATCACCTAAATGCAAGCTCACAGCTGCGAGCCACTAACCGCACGTCCAACTCGCTCGGTTCAATATTTACTTGGTGAGACACTGCGCATCACGGTAAAGAAGTTACCGTACTATTTGTGTTACTTAATAGGGGTTTAAAGACAGATACTTCATCAAATTTATTTAGAAACATTCATTTGTCCGACTCATTGGCTGAATGGTCAGCGTTGAGGCCTTCGGTTCAGAGGGTCCCGGGTTCGATTCCCGGCCGGATCGGGGATATTAATCGCTTCTGATTAATTCTTCTGTCTTGGGGACTGGGTGTTTGTATTTGTCCCAACACTTTCCTCTTCATATTCAGACAACACACTACACTACCAACCACCACAGAAACACGTAATAGTGATGACATTCCTCCATATGAGGTTGGCGTCAGGAAGGGCATCCGGCCGTTCAACAGGGTCAAATCCACATTTGCGACACAGTTCGCACCCGCGACCCCACAGGTGTGGGAAAAGCGGCAGATAAGAGGAAGAATAAGAAGATTCAGAAACATTTATTTGCTTCATTTTCAGGGCATGAGTGCAAGCGAAAATTAGCTGCAACGATGCATTGTGTATTATACTCCGCAATTTACTGTGCATAACATTATTTTTAATATCTGAAGTATTTTGATTATGCCTTTAATTTGATTATTTAATAGTATCAAAATTAGAGAGCAGTAGACTAACGACGAAGGCAGCAGTAATCCGTTTTCAGAATCTGGGATGGCTACGTCAAAAACAAATGTACATTAAATGTGTCCTATCTCGGAAACCGTTTGGAATAGGGCATATGTCCAAATGAAGTTTTTTTGCTTCAAATGATCGTTCCTGTCATATCCCTGAATATTGACCATTCCTCCTGGCACAACCTGAATGCTGTATATGCCTACTTGACAATGGTGTAATAACTTCATAAATAGAGAAATCAGTTTTGTTCGACTAATAGAATCAAATGAACCAGCACCATGATATAGGGGTAGCGTGCCTGCCTCTTATTTGGAGGGTTCGATTCCTGGCCAGTCCAGGAATGTCAATTTCGGCCTGAGGGCTTGACCGGGGCTCACTCAGCCTCGTGAGAGCAAATGGGCTCATACGAGAGGTATCGGACCCGGTCAGGAAAGCCAAGCAATACGGCGGAGGATGCCGTTACGACGACCACGTAACACTCGAGTAACTGTAGGCTATTTGGCTAGGAAGTGCTCGTCTTGGCAGGTCAAGGCCCTAATGGGCTATTGCGTCTTGGATTTGTTTTCTTCTTTTACCTCAATAGGCTCAAATGCGCAAGGTGAATGCTCATACACAAGAAACACGCTACCTCGAGCATGCGCGCTGGCGTTTTCTACCAGGAGGCCTCGGTCCGGTGGCCTTCTCTTCGTTCTCTTCTGTTCGTGAAGAAGTGTGAATTCTCTCATTCTAAGGGTTATAACCCCTTAATAAATAATACTGATTTAAGATCCCATTAACTGCTTTTATGGTTTTCGGAGACGCCAAGGTGTCTGAATTTTGTTCCGCAGAATTTCCTTTACGCACCGGTAAATATGACATCAGGAGGGAAAGACGTTTTATGCCCCCTCCCCCAAATTGTCTTAGGGCGGTAGAGTGCCATTTTGCCCCCCGCCCCAAAATATTCTTCTCGTAGATGTTATGTCCCCTTAAAACGTGGAGTTTGGTAGTGTTCGGAGGCTGCTGAGGCGTTAAATCTGGAGAAGGTGGTAGATGGTTTTATATCAGTAAATGAGATTAGAAAGCGGTTATTCCTTCAGAGAACTACTGTACATTTAATAAAAAAAAAGTACATGTTTCTTTATTTTTAAAGGAGACTCCGAATAACAATTTCCATGTCTGTAACATATTCAATTTTTAAGATAATAGTATCCCCATGAAAGGATTCAACTTCAAGTCCTATTCCCTTCCCCCTTATGCGGATTTCCCGAAAACAAAACAAAAAAAGAGTTTCCTTATTTTGAAGGGAGATTCAAAACACAAAGTTTTACGTCTGTAATATGTTAAGTTTTTGAGATATACTCATTTTAAAAATTCACCCCATTTTCACTTATATTAATCCCCCTTCAGTGGATTTTCCGAAAAAATAAAAGATGCGTGTTTCTTTGTTTTCAAAGGAGATTTCAAATACCAGTTTGTACGTATGTAACGTGTTAAATTTTGAGATATACTCATTTAAAAATTCACACTTTTTCACATTTTTCACCCCCCTGTAAGTGGATTTTCCAAACACAAAAACACGTATTTCTTTATTTTTAAAGAAGATTCCATGTTCCAATTTTCACGTCCGTAACATCTTCAATTTTTGAGATATAAGTATCCTCATTAAAAGGATTCAACCCATTTTTCACTTCTTTTCACTCTCCCACCCCCCCTTAAGTGGATTTTCCGAAAACAAAAAAAATACGAGTTTCCTTATTTTTAAGGAAGACTCAAATTACAAATCTTCACGTCTTTAAACTGTTAAGTTTTTCAGTTGTTGATATATTCATTTTTAAAATGCACCCTCCGTTTTCATCCCCCCCCCCCTTAGCGATGGAAAATCCAAAAATCCTTCTTTAGTGAGCACTTACAATATAATGTTAATGTATCCCCAAAATTTCATTTCTTTATGAATGTATCCAGAAACTTTCATTTCTTTTATGTCCAGTAGTTTTGGCTCGGCGATGATGAATCAGTCAATCAGTCAGTCAGGACATGTTGTTATAGATATTTCAGTTGCTAAAGTTGGCTTTAACATTCTTTTAAAATTGGGATTTCTAACCCTTTTCCTGTGAAATGCAGTAAATTCGAGTGGCTCAACTGCATACAACAGACCTAAGATAGCCGCCGTCGCAGTCAGCAATGAAATCTCGGATTCTGAACGGTGCAGCTTCTCAATGTTTTCACTGAGCGCCAGTTAAGGTGTTTAGACATGAAAATAGCCCAACTTCAAACTTTTCCTTTTCTATCACATCTTGTTGCCTTTGCTGGCGGGACCTAGTGTTTACAGTGTACTAAGTCTTCTGGTATGGGCTAGAGCAATTTTGTTACTTTCACTGATCTGTCTCCGTCTTATCCTTGGCTTTGACAATATGAAAGTGACTGACGTACGAGCGATGCTAGTAATGCCATTCCTTATGCAGCGAGTCCCTGCTATGAATGGTGTGAGAATGTTGCTCATGGGGTCGGTTGGTGCATGCATTTCAGTGGGCTTGGCAGACTGATATGTAATAGCAACTTCTGGCTCAGTGAGGAGAGCAACGGGAAACTAAATAACTCCTCATTTCCCTAGTACGCCTCTTCAGTGATGTCTAGGCCATCTATGACAGCTGATGGTGGAGCTGTTGAGGATCCAACCAGCTTAGGGCTGATGACTGAACATACACACGGATCTCTATAATTCGGCTTATCGCTGTTTTGGTTTCCAAAATAAATAAATAAATAAATAAATAAATAAATAAATAAATAAATAAATAAATAAATAAATAAATAAATAAATAAATCCTGTACATGCCATGAAGTTTCCCGGAGGAGGGTAAAGTTAAGGCTTCCACTCTCCGTAACCTCGACACAAAATAGGATAATGTGACTAGCACTAAGCGCCGTCGCTCTTGCCTCCAGGAGGAATTAACCCAGTATTTATTTCTAGTGTAAGCTGAGTAAGCTCCATGCCTATGTGCTTCACCACAAGTAGAAATTTCGTTACAAGGTTTCGACTTCCTGAAAGGGTATCGAACCCACGTTCTTCCGGGAGAACAGAGCATGCCTTTACCACATCGACAAGGCAGTCCCGGATTATTATTATTATTATTATTATTATTATTAGTAGTAGTAGTATTACACCACTTTTCCTATATCCTGGTGTGGTCGCTGGTGTGAACTGTGCCGTACATGTGGATATGACCCTCTTTAACGGCCGCATGCCCTTCTTCACACCAATCCTCTGCGGAGGTATTTATACACTACTGTATGTTTCTTTTTGCTAGTGGCTTTACGTCGCACCGACAGAGATAGGTCTTATGGCGACGATGGGATAGGAAAGGCCTAGGAGTTGGAAGGAAGCGGCCGTGGCCTTAATTAAGGTACAGCCCCAGCATTTGCCTGGTGTGAAAATGGGAAACAACGGAAAACCATCTTCAGGGCTGCCGACAGTGGGATTCGAACCCACTATCTCAGGGATGCAAGCTCACAGCTACACGGCTTTATTATTATTATTATTATTATTATTATTATTATTATTATTATTATTATTATTATTAAATGTATATGAATGCATGTAAGTGTTCCTAAAGAATACTTTCAAAAACTGCAAGATATTTATTAAAAAGCACTGAATTCAGATTTCGTTAAACACTGCGAGTACAAAAGCACTCGAAGGCAATTAGCAAAGAACACTCTTTCCACCCCTCGAGCATTAAGTTACTGGAAGAATGCAGTAAATCATGACCCCAATTTGTAAGAGATCAGTCCCGCTCTCTCCATCTTCTGACAGCCACGCTCTTATTCAAAGCGATGGAAGGAACGCGGGCTCCAAACCTTATTACTCATATTTTTCTGTAATTATGTAAGCTTAGAAAGACGTTAACATGCAGAGATATTTTTCACGCACATGTATAAATAAACCAGTATAGAAGTGTTATACATTGGTAAAATTCTCTCATTCTCCTAACGCATCTAATTCGTGTATAACAGGCACTGTAGTTTATTGAATATTACAGGTTCAAAAGCAATGGAGCAGACTCATGTCACAATTTCCATTCCATTGCTTAGTCTGTACACTTTCATCTGTCTAGTTCAGAGTGCCACTTAGATTGAACAACTTTTTTACTAAAGCTCCGCACAATAACCTGAAGAATTAAGAACTGGCTTCAATAATGCGAATGCCGTACCTGGAGTGTGCTGTTATTTCCTGCAAGTTAACTGGAAGATATTGTAAGTTACTCTGTAATTCTGAGCAATGAAAATTCCTTTCATAGAATGGGTTCAAGTTGTTTAGGGCACATTCCAGAGCAGCAATCAGTTCCATACATAGTGAAAGAACGGTACTAATTCCCGACGTTGCTACATGTTTTATTTTTTAAATGAATATATTCTAACATAAGACGGGACTATTACTGGAATATCCATCAAGCTGCCGGAAGAATTGTTGCATTCCAGCTTCCAAGTGTACTTTTTATTAGCTATTTCTAATTTGTAGACCTGCTGTTCGTCCTCAGCAGCAGCCAAGAAGTGAAGTTACATTCTGAGGTGAAACGTCATCGAGAATTGACAGCACTCCACTGCCCGCACGACTAAGAAAACAATCTCAGAAAAGAACTTCTGCAATAAGGTAAGTAAACTGTTGCATATGTCGCTAATAGAATGTAAATTATTGATGGTATTTCCATATGAGATTATTTTAACCACTATTTTGGAAGCACATGTACGTCTGACTCACCTTCGGAAGAAGTCTTCTGGCCTTTCGTTCTTATCCCGTAAGAAACACTACGTCACACGCACACAACGACACACGTTAAGTCTATTCTGTTGTCTACTTTCGGCCACTCCGCGAAGCACGTGTACCGTGAAGTTATAGAAACAAGACCGGCTCGGACATTGACTCGGTGACAAGCCAACACAGCTAACCACACCGTCTGCGAGCGGTAGACCCACTGAGCATGCCTCGCGCCCTCGCCTAGATTCACTCCGTCTCAAGGCCTTGTATTGCTCGCGCGTTCGTTGGGCGGGTCGCCACACTTGACCGCGACCGACGTTAGCGCAGCTCAACGGATTGACATGTAACTAACTGCTTGCTGCTCACCGATTCGTTCGTTGCCTTACGGCTTGCATTCAATGGTAGCATCAGAATAGTGTTTGTTGACGGGGATTAAAAGAATGTCCCTATAATTGGAATAGTTCTCAGAATGTCTGGTTATACGCCTGTAATCCGACTACTTTCTCTACGTTGTGTCCGCTATAGCGATCAACATCAAGGGAAGTAGATTATCATTGTTGATGTTGCTTCGTGTTAAGAGGCGTGAGGCATCGTGGTCAATAACCTCGCGTACTTAGAAGTGCGAAATCTGTTTTGAGAACCTGTATGGTCGTGGTGTCCACTGCTGTGAATATTTGTTATTGAAAGATTTACTGGAAGATGTACACATAGGCCTATATACCATTTTTTAAGAATATAAATGAACATATTCACTCGTTTGAGTGGTATATTGTTGCAAAGTTTAGTTCTCAGCAGCCTACACACGATCCGCTGAAATAACGCTAGTGAGAGTGGTCTACGCGTACAGTGCCAGGGAACAATTACCGCATGCCTGGTGCGAGATGATACATTTACAATTTGTAAATGAGTTGCTTTTTTTTGTTTTTGCAAAATCAGATAACTTAAAAAATTCAGGGCAGACATTAAACGCTAGAATTCTATTTTATGGACGGCTTTAAAAATGAAACTCTGGCAAGATTTCGACAGGAGGTAGATACAAATACACGCGCTCAGTAATTTTTTTAATAATTGGGAATTTATTTTCGGTGTGTCTGGTTTTGAGACAATATCAATACTTGATGCCAAAACAAGACCAAAAGCTAAAAATTCGGGTAAGAATGTAAAATGTAAATGGCTTGAAAATCAAAATCAAAATGATATCTTAATGAGTAGAAGTGCTTAATTTGTTCTGGTAATATATTTCGATCAAACTGTACACAACCAAATCATCAACTTCGTAGATATTGTTACACAAATTCGCTTCTACTGCACGTTGTTTGTTGTTGTTGTTGTTGTTGTTGGAGTCATCAGTCCATAGACTGGTTTGATACAGCGCTCCATGCCACCCTAGCCTGTGCTAACCTTTTCATTTCTACATAACTACTACATCCTATATCTGCTCTAATCTGCTTTTCATATTCGTACCTTCGTCTACCCCTACCGTTCTTACCACCTACACTTTCCTCAAAAACCAACTTACAAGACCTGGGTGTCTTAAGATGTGTCCTATCATTCTATCTCTTCTTCTGGCCAAATTTAGCCATAACGCTCTCCCCTCACCAATTCGATTCAGTATCTCTTCATGCGTGATTCGATCTATTCATTTCACCTTCAGCATTCTTCTGTAACACCACATTTCAAAAATTTCTATTCTCTTTCTTTCTGAGCAAGTTATCGTCCATGTTACACTTCAATACAATGCCACGTTTCAGATGAAAGTCTTCTAAAACATCTCCCTAATTCCTATATCAATGATCGAGGTGAACATTTTTTTCTTAAGAAAGGCCTTCTTGCTTGTGATAGTCTACATTTTATGCCCTCCTAACTTCTGCCATCATTAGTTATTTTGCTACCCAAGTAACAATAGTCACCTGCTTCCTTTAAGACTTCATTTCCTCATCTATTATTTTCTGCATCACCTGACTTTATTCGATCGCAATCCATTACTTTTGTTTTGGACTTATTTATTTTCATCTTTTACTCCTTCCCCAAGACTCTGTCCATACCATTTAGTAATTTCTCATGATCTTTTGCAGAGTCAGATAAAATAACAATATCATCGGCAAAACTCATGGTTTTGATTTCCTCTCTTTGAACTTTGATAGTCTTTCCAAATTCCTCTTTGATTTCCTTTATTGCTTGTTCTATGTAAACATTGACAAGGAGAGGGGACAGACTGCAGCCTTGCCTCACTCCTTTCTGAATTGCTGCCTCTTTCTTCAAAAGCTTCGATTCTTATCACTGCAGACTGATTTTTGTATAGATAGTAGACAATTCTCCTTTCTCGGTATCTGATCCCGATCACCTTCAGAATCTCAAACAGCTTGGACCAATCAACATTATCGAATGCCTTTTCTAGATCTACGAACGCCATGTACGTGGGCTTGTCTCTCTTAATGCGGTCCTCTAAGATCAGACGTAAAGTCAGGATTGCTTCACGTGTTCCGGCATTTCATCTGAAGCCAAATTGATCTTCTCCCAACTCAGCTTCAACTTGTCATTCCATTCTTCTGAAAATAAACGTGTTAAAATTTTGCAGGCGTGAGAAACTAAGATAATGGTGCGGTAATTTTCACACTTGTCAGCACCGGCTTCTTGGGAATAGGTATAACAACATTTTGCCAAAATCAGATGGCACTTCTCCTGTATCATACACTGAATTAGCAAATGTTATGGGATAGTCACCTAATAGCGTGTGGGGCCTCTTCTGGCTCTGCGAACTGCAGTGAGACGTAGTAGAAGTGAGTCGACAAGTCCCTGGTAGTCCTCTGGACGCAGCTGACACCAAATCGTTTGCAGAGCGGTCGCCAATGCTTGTCTGTTCGTGGGTGCAGGATCCATGGCACGGAGCCTGCGTTCCAGGATATCCCAGATATGCTAGATAGGGTTCATATCGGGGCTCCTGGGTGGCCATGGCAGTCGTTGGACCTCCGCTGCATGTTCCTGGAACCATTCCCGGGCGACGTGGGAGCGATCTGGCGGCGCGTTATCATCTTGAAACACCGCACAACCGCCTGGGCGCTGGAAGGCCGAAAATAATTGGAGATCGTCTCCGAGCAGCTCAACACACCGAGTACCATTCAAAGTCTCTTCCAGAACAACTAGGGGGCCCATTCCATACCAGGAAAATGCACTCCAGAGGATAACAGGGACACCAGCGCCCTGGACCACACCTTCGAGGCAGGCGGGATCCATCGCTTCATGTGGTCTGTGCCATACACGGTGTCTCCCATCGGCATGGTGCAGTTGAAATCGTGATTCGTCCGACCATATCACGTTACGCTATTGTTCCAGTGTCCATCCCTGGTGACTGGCGACAAATGCGCGTCGTTGTGCCCGATGACGTTGGATTAACAGTGGCACCCATGTGCGGCGCCGGCTCCCATACCCCATAGAACCCATGTTCCTACGGATTGTCCACTGGGAGACGTGTCTAGCACGGCCTGTGTTGAATTGAACCGTGATTTGTTCCACGGTTGCCCGTTTGTCACTGTTGACAATCCGTCTCAGATGTCGCCGGTCACGGTCATCGAGGGTGGCTGGACGGCCGGCCGTTCGTCTGTTGTGGACGGTGACACCCGAATTCAACCATTCACGATACACACTGGACACGGTTGATCGCGTGAAGCCGAATTTCCACATCACTTCCGAAATCGCACTTCCCATCCGTCGGGCTCCGACCACCATACCCCGTTCGAACGCTGTCAACTCACGACGACGTTCCATGTTACACCTGTCACATACACAGCAACTGCTCACAAGATCTCCTATACAACTGCCGCTGGCACAAGGGGCGTGTTGTGCGCAGAAAACACACCTGCGGAACAGGATAATCTTCAGATCCGCTATCCCCTGACATTTGCTCAGTCAGTGTATATCTTACACATTAAACGGAACAACCGCTCCATACTGGTTTCTCCCAAAGCAGTCAGTAATTCTGAGGGTATCTCATCAATTCCCGGTGCCTTGTTCCTATTTAGGTCTCTCAAAGCTCTGTCGAATTCTGGCCTCAAAGTTCGGTCTCCCATCTCATCAGCATCAACAGCCACGTCTTGTTCCAGAACACTATCATCTGCTTATTTACCTTCATACAACTGTTGGATATGTTTCTGCCAGCTTTCTGACTTGTCTTCTTTCCCTAGAAGTGGATTTCCATCTGAGCTTTTAACATTCATACACCTACTCTTCCCATCTCCAAAAGGCTTCCTTGATTTTCCTGTATGCGGCATCTACCTTTCCTAGGGCCATACAACCTTCAATATCCATGCACTTTTCTTTCAGCCATTCTTCCTTAGCTGTCCTTCACTTTCTATCTACTTCATTCTTTATTCGCCTGTATTCCTTTCTGCCCTCCTCACTTTTTGCATTCTTGTACGTTCGTCAATCAGGACTAGTATCTCTTGAATGGTTCATTGTTTCTAGGTGATCTTTTTACGTCTGCTCCTGGGAAAGTCTCGCAATCCAACACCTGGTTTCTACATCTCTGCCTAATCGTAATGAAGTCTATTTGATACCTTCCAGTGTCTCCAGGTCTCGTCCATGTATACAGCCGTCGTTTGTGGTGTTTGAACCAAGTGTTAGCCAGGATTAAATTGTGGTCTGTGCAGAGTTCATCAAGCCTGCTTCCTCTTTCATTCCTTTGTCTCAATCCGAATTCTCCTGCTGTATAACCTTCTCTTCCTTGCCCTACCACTGCATTCGAGTCTCCCATCACAATTAGACCCTCATCACCTTTTACATACTGTATTAAATCTTCTATCTCTTCATATACTCTTTTGATTTCTTCATCATCCGCTGAACTAGTAGGCATATAGTCCTGCACTGTTTTGGTGGGCATTGGCTTGATGTCTATCTTGACCACAATAATCCTTTCACTATGCTAGTCATAGTAGCTTACCCGCTGCCCTACTTTCTTATTCATTATTAAACCTACTCCTGCATTTCTCCTGTTTGATTTTGTGTTCAATCAATACTGATCTGCATTTAGGGCAGTCGTCCAGGTGGCTGATTCCCTATCTGTTGTTTTCTTAGCCTTTTCTTAAATGATTTCAGTGACATTGGAAATTTATTGAACATCTCCCTTGGTAAGTTATTCCAATCCCTAACTCCCCTTCCTATAAATGAATATTTGCCCCAATATGTACTCTTGTATTCCAATTTTATCTTCATATTGTGATCTTTCCTACTTTTAAAGACGCCACTTATTCGCTACTAATGTCATTCCACGCCATCTCTCCGTTGACAGCTCGGAACATACCACTCACGAGGGAACACATACATGTGTTACACTCGGATTCGGTTGAAATTTGGTAGGAATATTCGTGGGAGGCAGTAGAATGGTATGGTGAAAACTGCATGTGCCCAGCGCAAGTTTAAACGCTAAAATTGAGCAAATAAATAGTCGTAAAATTAGAAGTGACGCGGGAGTATCCGGGTGTGGCGGAGAGGTAGGGAGGAGCGAAGCAGCGGACGTGAACCAACCAGGCTGTAACGAGCTGCGCCAGCAGCCAGGCAGCGTATAGTTAGCGCGTTCCCCGTAACTTCCCGATCAGATGTGCAAAACGTAAATATTAAAACAGCACATGAAACAAGTATACAAAGGACGATGTTTGAACAACGATGCCAATAAGGTTTGAAAAATTCACGCTCGAGTTCTTGTTATTCATTGCCTGAGCGGCAGCCTTAAATGGAGGTCAATGATGACTGATTGACTGATAATATTTTCGTGGCACGATAAATATTCCAAAGACAACTAATTAGCACCAAAATGTTTTCGAGTAGTGATGAAATTGTATGCAATGTTCATGGAAACACCTCAACTCCTGTTAGTAATAATAATAATGGCGTGTGGCCTCCGGAGAGGCCTGGTACAGGTCTTTTTCTAGTAGACGGCCTATTAGGGGACCTGCATGTCTGTGAAGATCAGGGCCCTACCTAGGATGATTTCTAATGTTGAATACGCCACACACATCCAGCGCCCGAGCCATTGGAATTAACCAATTAAGGGAAAAATCCCCTACTCGGCCGAGAATCGAACCCGGGACCCTCTGAACCGAAGGCCAGTACGCTCACCATCCAGTCAACGAGGCGGACACTCCCGTTAGCATGGAAGTAGGAAACTTCACACCTTGAATAGGCTATCTTGGACTTTTGCAAACATTCTTATAGCTCTTTATATGGAAATACTTAAGTTGTATCTGATATTGTATATGATAATGCTAGATTTAGAATGTAGTATTTCATGTAATATTTTCTTTCCGTGGAATTGCTTGTTGTACTCTTGTTTTTGTAATTGAGTTGTTGGGTAGTTAGGTTTTAACTTTATTATCACTTATATCTTATAATGTTAAGCTAGTAGTAAGCTCAACCTATAGTATTGTAAGCCGTAGTGTTAAGCAGTGGAAATAATAATATTCTCGTGGCACGATAAAGATTCCAAAGACAACTAATTAGCACCAAACTGTTTTTAAGCTGTGTGTGAATTTGTGTATGATGATGCAGGATTTAGAATGTTAAACTAGTAGTATTTCTTGAATTTTTTTCTTTCCATGGAATTGCTTGTTGTACTCTAGTTGTAGTAGTAGTTGTTGTTGGGTAATTATGTTTTAAGTTTACTTTAGTATTGCACTACTGTAAGTGACCAGTGCCACCGGAATATTTCCCTTGCGATGTATTTGTTAATAATAATAATAATAATAATAATAATAATAATAATAATAATAATAATAATAATAATAATAATAATAATAATAATAATAATACCCGATAGTCCCGTTTCCTGATACACAGTCGGGGATGAAGTTCGATGAAATTATATGACATGCTTTTACAGCTGGATGCCCTTCCTGATGCTACTTCAGTTAAGGTGCTAATGATTTTTTTTTGCTATTTGCTTTACGTCGCACCGACACGGATAGGTCTTATGGCGACGATGGGATAGGAAAAGCTTAGGAATGGGAAGGAAGCGGCCGTGGCCTTAATTAAGGTAGAACCCCAGCATTTGCCTGGTGTGAAAATGGGAAACCACGGAAAACCATATTAAGGGCTGCCGACAGTGGGGTTCGAACCCACTGTCTTCCGGATGCAAGCTCACAGCTGCGCGCCCTTAAGCGCACGGCCAACTCGTCCGGTAGGAGCTAATGAAGATGAAATTAATGATGGTGAATGAAATTGCATTAGGAGGTGGAAGGAATCGGCTGTTCCGACATTTTCCTGGAAGTGAAAATGGGAAAACACAGAAAACAATTCTCAGAACAGTCGAAGGTGGGTTTCGAACCCACGCGCCTCCCGAATGCAGAGTTTGGTTCCATAGGCGTAGCACGTTAGCACGGGCACGCACACCGGTCCGTTTATGGCATCTTGTATCAATTCTGTAATAAATTTCGCCCTTAATTTATAAGAACATACATTTATCCCTCTTTTAAGGGAATCCTTTTGTGTGCCACTGAAAAAAGGTGCGGACTGTATTAATGACTTCACTTCGTCTGTCAAAGGAATGTTTGTTAAGTATTATGCCTGGAGTCGGGTTAGATCTTCAAAAAGCACCACCGGAGGTTATGTGGTTTTATGAAAATCTTAAAAAAATCGATTTCGAGCCATAATGAGGGTTACCATAGTCAGAAACCCAAAAATGAGGACACCCTCAAGGGGATTGATCAACACGCTATTAGGACTGCTGAATCCCGAATTAAATATTAGTAGTTCAATTTTATGTTTTCAAATAGCAATAATTACATAAGAAACAAACAAACTAAAAAATAGTACACACTCCTTCAGAGCCCATGTCCCATAGGTACGGTATTTCTCACTGGACTGAATCTTTTTAACAGTTCCTCTTAAAATAGCTTAAAATAATTTTTGCAATTAAAATTAAGTTTTACTCTTGCAATCTCTTTTACAGAATCAACTGTCAGTCTGTTTCTCTCGTTTGTCCAGTGTTTCTGTGTTAAGGAAAACAACCTCTCAACACAAGCGTTATGGACTGGCACTACAAAGCAGTACTGTTGCAATTTTAAGTAATTCGGCAAATTGTTCTTCACTATTCACTTGCTCATTTCTTATGACTTGCTTCATATTTTTCATCATATGTGGCTCTGATTTTTTTTAAATCTGAAAATTGATCGAAACACTTTTCATTATACATTAAAATATTTTTATCCAACAAAAATCTGATTGATTCTTTCACATAATTCCTTGATACATGTGCAAAATCAAGCAACTTAAAAAAAGAAAATTCACTAAACTGTTGTATCCACATGTTCAGATACTCCAAACATCCATCATAGAGGGTTCCGACATTGCACTTATAACCTTTCGTTATCGCAACTATCACTAAGTTAGCTCAAACGATCGATATATCGATTGAAAGCAATGTAAATCGATATTTTTTGTTTTACTGGCAAAACAGATCGATTGTAAGCAAATAACAAACGGTGTAATCCAACAATCCATATTAAAAATATATTTGACTTGTTGGCGATACGAGTTGAAAACAAAAAAATCATAAGAGTTTACTTCTCAAAAATAAAAAATGTGGACATTAACAGAAATTGTAAAAATGTACGTGGACGCTACATTAAATGTCAAATATATGATAACGCTGAGCACAAGACTTGATGAGGAGGGAGGTAGCCATAAATGCTTTTGCAGTACAACCCGCTCTATAAATCACTCTTCGTGACATCCAATAGCACTAGTTGTGCTCTGAATATTATAGTGTATAATAAATAATGGCGTGTGGCCTACGGAGAGGCATGCTACAAGTATTCCGATTTGACTACTTTTAGGCAACCTGCGCGTCTCTGAGGACGAGGCCCTATCTACACTGACTGACAGAGCAAATGCAACACCAAGAAGGAGTGGTCAGAACTTTATGCCAATTGCAGGGTAGACTGACGTCACTGAGGTATGTTCATGATGTGAAATGCGCCGCTGTGCTGCGCACGTAGCGAACGATAAATGGGACACGGCGTTGGCGAATGGCCCACTTCGTACCGCGATTTCTCAGCCGACAGTCATTGTAGAACGTGTTGTCGTGTGCCACAGGACACGTGTATAGCTAAGAATGCCAGGCCGCCGTCAACGGAGGCATTTCCAGCAGACAGACGACTTTACGAGGGGTATGGTGATCGGGCTGAGAAGGGCAGGTTGGTCGCTTCGTCAAATCGCAGCCGATACCCATAGGGATGTGTCCACGGTGCAGCGCCTGTGGCGAAGATGGTTGGCGCAGGGACATGTGGCACGTGCGAGGGGTCCAGGCGCAGCCCGAGTGACGTCAGCAAGCGAGGATCGGCGCATCCGCCGCCAAGCGGTGGCAGCCCCGCACGCCACGTCAACCGCCATTCTTCAGCATGTGCAAAACACCCTGGCTGTTCCAATATCGACCAGAACAATTTCCCGTCGATTGGTTGAAGGAGGCCTGCACTCCCGGCGTCCGCTCAGAAGACTACCATTGACTTTACAGCATAGACGTGCACGCCTGGCATGGTGCCGGGCTAGAGCGACTTGGATGAGGGAATGGCGGAACGTCGTGTTCTCCGATGAGTCACGCTTCTGTTCTGTCAGTGATAGTCACCGCAGACGTGTGTGGCGTCGGCGTGGAGAAAGGTCAAATCCGGCAGTAACTGTAGAGCGCCCTACCGCTAGACAACGCGGCATCATGGTTTGGGGCGCTATTGCGTATGATTCCACGTCACCTCTAGTGCGTATTCAAGGCACGTTAAATGCCCACCGCTACGTGCAGCATGTGCTGCGGCCGGTGGCACTCCCGTACCTTCAGGGGCTGCCCAATGCTCTGTTTCAGCAGGATAATGCCCGCCCACACACTGCTCGCATCTCCCAACAGGCTCTACGAGGTGTACAGATGCTTCCGTGGCCAGCGTACTCTCCGGATCTCTCACCAATCGAACACGTGTGGGATCTCATTGGACGCCGTTTGCATACTCTGCCCCAGCCTCGTACGGACAACCAACTGTGGCAAATAGTTGACAGAGAATGGAGAACCATCCCTCAGGACACCATCCGCACTCTTATTGACTCTGTACCTCGACGTGTTTCTGCGTGCATCGCTGCTCGCGGTGGTCCTACATCCTACTGAGTCGATGCCGTGCGCATTGTGTAACCTGCATATCGGTTTGAAATAAACATCAATTATTCTTCCGTGCCGTCTCTGTTTTTTCCCCAACTTTCATCCTTTTCGAACCACTCCTCCTTGGTGTTGCATTTGCTCTGTCAGTCAGTGTATGATGAATTTTATTCTTTAAGCCATTGGAAGGTTACAATCACCGATCCGGCCGGTAATCGAACCCGGGGCACCTTCGACCAAAGGCCAGCACGCCAACAATTTACCCATGGAGCCAGACTCTCAGCATCACTCAAACCTCAGCAACTTCCGTTCTATCACAACCATAAAAAAGATTGAGACTTTGGTGGGAGCTATATTTTACTCTGGCTTGCGCCAAGAAACCAATGAAAACTACTGCATCCGTCAAGCAATAGAAAGAGACTACGCCATAGGAATAACTCTTCAAAATTGTAAGAATATATGTCTGTTCCTGCGGATCCTTTACAACATCAGTCCTCTTGTTTCATTTTTTTTAAATTCGTGTGAAAAAATCCACCGTTCTAACCCTTCAGGCAATCAGCTCAATGTTGAAAATATTCTAGGGATATGAGTAGGGGCATGATATTTTTGCATTGATTTATGTTCGATTAAGCGAAAAGGAAACAACTTTCGCGTTATTTCGCGAAATAGGGCTGACCCCATCGCTTTAATTTCATGTTAATCATTTCCTAAAATTATTCATAAAATGTTTAATTAGTGTATTGCGAATTATTTATGTGAAAACAATGTTGATAATCTTTCATTGTTACTTATCCGGCTCCATGGCTAAATGGTTAGCGTGCTGACCTTTTTTTCACAGAGGTCCCGGGTTCAGGGTCGGGAATTTTAACCATCATTGGTTAATTTCGCTGGCATGGGGGCAGGGTGTACGTATCGCCTTCATCATCATATCATCCTCATCACGACGCGCAGGTCAAATCGAAAGACCTGCACCTGGCGAGCGGAACATGTCCTCGGACAATCCCGGCACTAAAAGCCATACGCCATTTAATTTCATGTCATTGTTACTTATGTAATCAAGATTATATAACAAATTACCCTTTCAGCCTACATGGCCATAGAATTCACCTTATATGGTCATCCCATTAAGGGATTTCCTAGAATATTAATACGAAGAGATATTTCTGTCGAAATGAGAAATCCTTATTCTGTCTTCTGTTTCCCTTCACACACGTGATATTGAATACAATTTCAATATCGTTATTTTCCACGAATTTCGCCGTAGGTTGGCACTTATCGCAAAATAAGTAAATTTCGTTTTAAACTGGCCTTTTCGCTTTAATTCGCGAAAACAAAATCACTAATTTCTTAACCAGAATCATATGATTCGATACGATATCTCAAAATCGCTTCAAAATAATTATTGTCGCGTTTATCGTTAATGCGAAAATGTCATGCCTCTAGATATGAGCTACGAATGTTATTCAAATAAAATATAATAAAGTATGAGAATATATTCTTTATTTAATTTTATTCCTAAAAATTACAATTATTTTCTTAATTATCGTTATCCGGTCGATTATATTAGCAGTTTGCCTTTTTCTACCACTACAAGCGCTAATGTGAGTCAATGCAGAGTTTCACTTTAGCCCTTATAACTACATTCGGTGTAGACATTTTTCAAAAATCAAAATACGCCTGAGGGTATTGAACCAAGGAACACATTACAGAAAGAATTATATAAATAAGTTACTTTGGCTAGGATTTGAATCAAGAAGGAAACGAGTAAGGAAACAAGCAATATTAGGCTGTTTTTCCGGAACTGCATTTAGGCAAGAAGTGATTTTCGAAATTTGTGTTTTAGTTTGATGGAGCTATGCAAGACTCTCATTTTCAAACCTTTCCGGGCCCTTTATCCCTTCAACTTTCGGCACAACTGAGGAAATTGTTTAATTTTACGTTTTCGTAGTAAGGGGGCCCCTATTTTGTTTGCTAAGAAATGTTTTCAACGTTAAAACACGATCAGACAGAATGCCCAACAGCTGGAAACAAAAATTCTAATTTTCTTACCGTTGGAGGTGCATAGTTTAAAATCCAAAGAAAAGCAGGTCGGTTTGTTCTGTCTGATTATCGACAAAAGAGTAGCGTTACGAAAATGTTGCAACGTTTAGGCTAGGAAGACTTGGGAGAAAGGAGACGAGCTGCTCGACTAAGTGGTATGTTCCGAGTTGTCATTGGAGAGATGGCGTGGAATGACATTAGTAGACGAAAAAGTTTGAGTGGTCTTTCTGAAACTGGAAAATATAAAGTTGGAATGCAAGAGGACAAATTGGGGCAAATATTCGTTTATAGAAAGAGGAGTTAGAGATTGGAATAATTTGTCAGGGAAGATGTTCAATAAATTTCCAAATTCTTTGCAATTATTTAAGAAAAGAGTAGGTAAATAATAGATAAGGAATCTGTCATCAAGGTGTTGCCCTAATTGCAGATCAGTGGTGACTGAAGCATATACTTATAATGTCCATCATGTTCTTGTTCTCCCCCCTCCCTACACCACCAGCCACCTTCTGATGTGAGGCGAACCTTTGACACATTCTGGAATGTTAACAGTTGATATACAGGGCTTGGAACAAGTTGACCATATCTGTATTGAGGAGAAGCGTTCATAGATGTCTCTGATTTTGAAAGTGAAGTAATAACTTGTCTGGTTTTGAAACTAACCCTTTCATTTCACGAGTTTAGAAGAACATGATGGACCTGGAATTGAAATACCCTGCGGATCCTTTAGAGCATCAACGCAGAACAAACGAAGCCGCAGTACAATTTCTTAATAAAAGTGATGTACCAACGAGCACACGAACCGGAAAATGGTTGAATATCACATTTTGTCCTGAAGATTTATTATCATTCATCTACCAGAGAGTACACAGAAAATGGATCAGAGTAGGCCTATAAGAATAATTGCGAGCAACCAAGGGACATCAGTAGATACTCCCCACCTCACCCATGGTTTTCCAAGTGGAACTCCCAGAGAAGGTTTATTAAGACAACAAAGAGCTTCAACCACAGCAGCTTCCAAGGATACCCTTACCGAATCAGTATTGTGGGCACTCCTTACTGTGGTTGTGATGGGTCATCAATACAAGTTTTTCTTTTCAGCTGCTACAGCTTAAAGATCCGCCTCTGTGGTGTAAGTGGTTAGTGTGATTAGCTGTCAGCCCCCCCCCCCTGGAGGTCTGGGTTCGATTCCCGATTCTGCCACGAAATTTGAAATATGGTACGAGGGCGGGAACGAAATCCATTCAGCCTCGGGAGGTCACCTGAGTAGAAGGGGTTTCGATTCCCACCTCAGCCATCCTAGAAGTGGTTTTCTGTGGTTTCCCACGTCTTCTCCAGGCAAATGCCGAGATGGTACCTAACTTAAGGCCATGGCCGCTTCCTTCCCTCTTCCTTGCCTATCCATTCAGATCTTCCAATCCCCCATAAGGTCCCTGTTCAGCATAGCAGGTGAGGCCGCCTGGGCGAGGTACTGGTCTTCCACCCCAGTTGAATTCCCACCTCCCAACCCAAGTCTCACGCTCCAGGACGCTGCCCTTGAGGCGCTAGAGCTGGGATCCCTCGCTGAGTCCAGAGAAACCAAACCTGGACGGTAAACTGACTAAATAAAAAAAGAAATTTTCTTTCTGAACGGGTAAAAATAGAACAACTCATGAGCAGTGTAAATACCCTCTTCAGTATCCCATAATATGAAAGTGTTAACCATTATAAAAAAACATATATATAAAAAGTATTAATATTCAAATTTAAGCCACAACGTTTGTGCAGTTTGGCTGTTAATCACATCAATTTTCACGAAAAACTAAAAGCCTACACATAGATGATATTGTATGAATGTTTTTAGTTTTGCTGATTGGTGCAAGGTCCATTTGTGATCAAATTACAATCCATCTTCTTTTTCTTATTCTGGCAATTTTCTCAATTTATTGGAGTCGGCGCTTGATGTTGATTTTGACTACTTTTATGTATAAACTGTACGTGAAAGGTTTTGTTTTCACTATTGCGTGTTTTTGTGGTAGTTGGTAGTGTGGTGTGTTCTACGTAGATGAAGAGGTGTGTGTATAAAGACGAACACAAAGACCCCTTCCGAACCCAGGACCCTCTGAACAGAAGGCCATTCCGCTGACCATTCAGCCAAGGAACTGGTCACCAAATTCCAATAAATGAACCAAAAAATAAATAAAATAAAAGCAGGAAGGAAAGGCTTATGGGCTGTATGTGAGACCTGATACGTGAAAGCATGGAGAAACAGTAAGTTGCTAAAGAGAAACCCATTCCATTTCGTGATCGAGAATCTCAGTGTAGTTGATATCGTGTAGTTCGCATGCGCTATTTTAGCTGCTAATGGAAAATCTGCCTCTGAATGGGAAGATGATCTATAGATGGGAGTTACATTTCATGAAATGCGGATACTGTAGTATCACGTGGTCATTGTGATGACATTCTCAACTGTATTTACTAGGCATTCTTGACCGGTTCCACTGCGTCTCAAGGCGGTATTATTGGACCTTTATGTTTTCCTATATATATATATATATGATATGAGTAAAGAAGTGGAATCAGAGATAAGCGTTTTGCGGATGATGTTATTCTGTATAGAGTAATACATAACTTACAACATTGGGAGCAGCTGCAAAATGACCTCGATATTGTTGTGAGTTGGACAGCAGGCATGATGATAAACGGGGTTAAAAGTCAGCTTGTGAGTTTCACGAATAGGAAAATTCATCTCAGTTTTAATTACTGCGTTGGTGAGTTGAAAGTTCCTTATGGGGATCACTTGTAAGTTCTTAGGTGTTAATACAAGGAAAGATCTTCACTGGGGTGATCACAATTAATTAATATTGTTATCGGCTTTAGGTCTCAATAACTACTTTTACGGTTTTCGCGGACGCCGAGCTGCCGGAATTTAGTCAAGAAGGAGTTCTTTTAAGTGCCAGTAAATCCACTGACACGAGGCTGACGTATTTGAGTACCTTGAAATACCACCGGACTCCGCCAGGATCGAAAATGTCAAATTGGGGTCAGAAGGCCAGCGCCTCAACCCTCTGAGCCACTCAGCCCCGACGGGTAATCACATAAATGGGATTGTAAATCAAGGGTACTGATCTCTGCACATTTTAATGAGGGTATTTAGGGGCTGTAGTAAGGATGGAAAGGAGAGGGCATATAAGTCTCTGGTAAGACCCCAACTAGAGCATAGTTCCAATTGTATGGGGGCTTCATCAGGATTACTTGATTCAAGAACTGGAAAAAAATCGAAAGGTAGGCAGCTCGATTTATTCAGGGTGATTTCCGACAAAAGAGTAGCGTTACGACAATGTTGCAAAGTTTGGGCTGGGAACACGTGGAAGAAAGGAGACGAGCTGCTCGATTAAGTGGTATGTTCCGAGTTGTCAGTGTAGAGATGGCGTGGATTGACATTAGTAGACGAATACGTTTGAGTGGTTGTTTAAAAGGCAGGAAAGATCACAATATGAAGATAAAGTTGGAATTCAGGAGGACAAATTGGGGCAAATATTCGTTTATATAAAGGGGAGTTAGTGATTGAAATAACTTACCAAAGGAGATCTTCAATAAATTTCCAAATTCTTTGCAATTATTTAAGAAAAGTCTAGGAAAACAGCAGATGGGGTATCTGCCACCGGAGCGACTGCCCTAAATGCAGATCAGTGGTGATTGATTGACTGATTGATTGATTGATTGATTGATTGATTGATTGATTGATTGATTGATTGATTGATTGATTGATTGATTGATTGATTGATTGATGTAGTGGTTTCGAACCCCACTGTCGGCAGCTATGAAAATGGTTTTTCGTGGTTTCTCATTTTCACACCAGGCAAATACTGGGGCTGTACCTTAATTAAGGCTGTGGCTGCTTCCTTCCCGCTCTTAATCCTTTCCTATCCTATCATCGCTGTAAGACCAATGTGTGTTGGTGCGTCGTAAAGAAAATTCTAAAAAAGAATATAATTAAAAAGGTTTCGCAGAAGTTGTTCTCCATTTTATTGTTTTTTAATGTGCAGGATAGAGTCCTAAGGAGACTTTGTACTTCTTTTTTCTTGCCTTTTTGTGCACTGAAATCTCCCTTCATTATATTATTATTTTTATTATATGCGAATAAGCCCATCATTACAACGCAAAGTACTTGGAGGCGTCCATTTGCCTTCCTTTGTGTCTACATTTCTTTCATTCTCTTACTGTGGGCATCCTTTCTGTCTTCACACCAGGTTGTTCCAGTATTCGTGTTTGGTCTTTTCTCTTGGTCAACTTGCCATTGGTTCGAACCCCACTGTCGGCAGCCCTGAAGATGGTTTTCCATGGTTTCCCATTTTCACACCAGGCAAATGCTGGGGCTGTACCTTAATTAATGCCACGGCCGCTTCCTTCCTATTCTTAGGCCGTTCCTATCCTGAAGATTATCCTGTTTTGGACACCTGCTGGTGTAATTCCTGCTTGTTTCAAATTGGTTTTCATTTCACCAATCCATTTCATTGTGTCCGTTTTAGCTTTACTCCTGCTTTCATAGAATTCGACTATTTGTTTAGTAAGTGTGTCTGGATGGATTATTTTAATATGCCCATAGAATCTGAGCCTGCGTTTTCCAATGTCACTGTGCGTATATGTGTATTGTTTGATTTCCTGTCTGCCTCTAAGTTGGTATTGTCCGTCGGTACGTTTTGGGCCTAGCATTTTTCCTTGTGATTTTGCGTTCCCCTTTCTCAGTGTTTCAATGTCTGCTTTCCTGTTCAAAATTAGCATATGTGATCTATGAAGACATTCTAGTTTAATGACTGTTCTGTAATGATTTAGTTTTTTTGCTTGGAGATACATTTTTATAGATATTAGATATTTATTTATGTAAATAAATATAACAATATCGATATTATTATTATTATTATTATTATTATTATTATTATTATTATTATTATTATTATTATTATTATTATTATTTGTGAAATCATCTTCTTGCCTCATTGCATCGTTATCAGTAGTCTCTCTTCAGAGCTCACGCATTCGGTTATGTTGGTGTCCCTGTAATTTATGGCAGGAGTAATCAACCGTGTTAGTTCTAGGAAGGTCTCCTTCTTCATTCTGCAGAATGTACGAAATTTTGAATCCGTTTCTTGGAATCCTTTCGCAGTGACGAATAATCTACAATTCATGTTTCTTTCAGTGTATGGATGGACCCAGAATCTTCTTTTACGTCTCCTTCTGTAGTGGTGGTAATGATAGTTCAGGGTAACTTCTTCTTCACTACTAGAATCAGATATTTTCAAGACTATATCACGTTACCCCTATTCGAAACTGCGTAAACCGTGTGCAGAATCGGTCAACTGGTAGTCTAGACGCCAAGACATCTGGTATCCAGGTTACTGCAGTTTCTTTACAGTAGCTCCGTGTGAAGAGGGCCTACCTCATATAGGCTTTCGGCGACGATGGGACAGAAAAGGGCTAGGACTAGGAAGGAAGTGGCGTGGCCTTAATTAAGGTGCAGCCTTAGCATTTGCCTGGGGTCGTAATGGGAAACTACCTAACAAGAGGCTGCGCAGTTTGGGTCACGTAGGTATCAGCTTATTTTCGAACCCCACTGTCAGCATCCCTGAAGATGATTTTCCGTGGTTTCCCATTCTTACATTAGGCTGTACCATAATTAAGCCCGTGATCACTTCCTTCCTACCCCTAACCCTTTCTTATCATGTCGTCACCGTAAAACCTAGCTGTCGGTGCAAAACGAAGCAAGTTGTAAAAATAAAAAAGACATGGAAAACCACGGAGACCCATCCTCAGAGGCACTGATGGTGGGGTTCGAAACCACTCTTTCCAGAATGAGTGCTCACAGCTATGCGGCACATACCATACAGTCAAATATCTTGGTGGTGTTCTTTTAACATCAAATCTTAACCGTCTTATGATGCCGGGTTGTCAGAATTTCATCCCCCATGGCATCTTTTCAATATACTGGAAGCTAACGACAGGGAGTTACCCCAATTAGATACCCTTAAATGCCACTGACCTGAGCCAGGACTGAACTCGCTATCTTAGGAACAGACAATCAATGGCTATCAGACTGAGACATCAAGGTCGGCTATAAAATAATAATAATAATAATAATTGTACCGGGCGGTACACCTCTACGCCGCTAGTTCAAATATTGCGCCAGTTGAAACTCCTCTACAGGAGAAAGCCTGAACTTTAACAAACTGAATTAACTCAACGGTTTCTCGGAAAATTTCACCACTGTAAATTTGGTAATTTTGATGTGTTCTGAACTGTGTCTATTTCGATTTGTGTTTGTTTGATCCGTATCAAGAAGTTGGGACATTATCTAACAGATGTCTCTACCAAAAACTATGATAACGCACTCTGGTGTAAAGGAATGTAGTCTCCTGAAGAAATATTGTATTCCTAAGTTTTGTTTTTACTAAATTTTGTTCTGTGGTTTGTGGGTTTGCAATATAAATCCTTTCCTTCCGCCTGTTTTGAATTCAGCCAATCCCGAATTTTCTAAATTAATTTTCCTCCAATCTTAGGTTTCTTGTTCATGTTGTGTGTAACTTTTCATGTTAGCCAATAAAGGGAAGGGGTGTGGCGCTTTTATTTCATGAATGGTCTCGAAGCTTCCTTGTGGGTATAAAACTGCTGAGGTTCATGGCTCGTCGCCACTCCATTGACATCTTGCTTAGTGTGTGAATATGTAGCAGGGGGCGGGAAGCGCCTCTTTCTTCGGGCAGCACTTCATCAACAAGGTAATGGCCGTTTAATAACCTTATTTCTTGCTAGCTCAGCAGTTTAACCCCCGGGGCAGGTTCAAAACTTTTCTCATGTAACCTACCTTTAAAATGTAAAAGACATTTGATAAAAATTCTGTCTCTTTAACTATAAATTGGGATAGCGAGTGCCTTACCCTCTCCAGCTCCCACTCATATTGTTTTGAGGTGACTACGTTTTCATTTCCGATTTTCTTCTTTTCTTAATGTAATAAAGTTTTCTTATACGAGTCACCTCCTTAGTATGGGATTAGCCCTTGTGTAAGCGGCCTAGTGCCAAGTAGGTTTTAAAAGTGTATTAGGAGTGCAAGCTACGCCTCCAGTCAATTTGGTATTTTGGGCCTTGTAATTAACCTGTTCCTTTTCTGAGTAGGCCCAGTAGGTTGGGTACTTGATACCCCTGTGTAAATTTGTAAGTTGTGCCTGCAGGCAAGTGATTGTAAAAGTCGAGGATGCCTTAAATAGGCGTGAGTAACTGGGAGCCGGTTCGCTCGTTTCGAATTAGGTTTTGAGTGCCTCTAGAAGGCCGGAATGTGTTAGGTGAGAGCAAGTGCTCTTTGATTTCAGGGGAATTCTGCCCCAGGTAGTCTGGTTGCATATTGGTAAAGTGGAGCTTGGAGCTCATTAATTATTCACCCGGGGCTTGAACCCCAGCAAATGTAATTTCTTAACTTGTTTTCCTGCTACTTGGTACCTGTTAATCTGTTGTTGTTATTTGTTGATTTTGAAAAGAAAATATAACCTTTGTTAAAGTTTAAAATTAACTTTAATTTTGTAGTTGAGACCTATTCCAGCCCGCACCTTCTTTCACCTCTGCTGTTCCACAGACACCTCGGAACAACAACAACAATAATAATAATAATAATAATAATAATAATAATAATAATAACAATAATAATAATAGACCTGAAAGGACATGGGTTCGATTCCCTATAGGGTAAAGGTAGGCAATACCGTGATAAATTTTAATAAATCATCATTTATGCTGGAAAGAAAGTCAACAATAATGCGAAACTTACAAAAAAGATTCCGTGAATGTATACTCGTATATAACCATAATGAAAACAGAACAAGAATAACATCAATGGCAAAAAAGGAAAAAAAATACAATCACTTACACCTGTAGACCAATACCGTGATATATGTAGTAATACCGTGATATGGTGTCGGTAATACCGTGATAGATTTAAACTTCATATATACGTACATACAATTCAATAAGCAAAAGAAAACATTTTATAACATTAATATATGGAAAATAGACAGTACGAAAAATAGTTTAATAACATGCAGGACCTATTTATAGATGTTCAATTATCATCATCGGACGTCACAACATTGTCACATTTTCTGCACATGAATTGCGGAGATTCACCCACTTCAACACAATTTTCGTGAAACGAGTCTGAACAAAACCCGCACCGAATCCATTCTGCCTTTCCTTTTTCCTCATTACAGGGGGACACTTTCGTAGATATTTCTGTCAGCTGAAATGCTAGTCGCTTTATGGTAGTGACATTCAATCCGAAACCCAACTCCTGCATTTCTATGACATGTTTGACCAGCTTTATTTCAACGTCTTTCGATAGAACAAAAGGCCTTCCGAGTTTTGGTACCTCATGAGGTTCTTTGTCATTATGACGACTCACGTGGTCTCTTAGGGTGCTCCGTGGTACGCCAAACTTTTTAGAAGCCTTATATAATGTCCATTTCTCACTAACAACCTTTCTAACAGCACTTAAAAGCTGATTACAAGTATAGCGGCCACGCCGCAATTTTTGAACTCCCACTCTCTCAGGCCCACCAACTCGAGATCTGTAAGAAAGAAGGCCGAATTCGTAAGCTTCCCAAACTCCCTCCATTGCTCGTAACTAACATCAAAGAGCACAGGCAAATCGAGCCTTCTTTCTAGTATACATAATGCGATTATCGTTTGCCTACCATGTACACAGAATATACAGCAGAATTTACACTAACTTCAACACATTTAAATTAATTGGGTGCAGTACTTACCTAGTTTCTTTCACCAATTCACAGTTTGACTTCCTCTGTCATTGTGTCTGTGGCTTCTTGGTCGGCGCCATTACGCTCGCTGCAGGGTTACAGAACAAGGAAACTATTCTCCTTAAAAACAACTCTCTGCTTCGCTTAGTATTACCGTGATAGAAGTTCAAATAAAATATTACGATAATACCACATATCACGATAATACCTAATTTTACCCTACGGAAATCGAGAAATTTGGAAATGAGACGTCCACTTCTCTAGAAGCCCGCATGGCTTATAGGAAGGTGACTTTAATAATAGTGATAATAATAAATTTCCTTTTCAGTCAGTTTACCGTCCAGGTTCGATTTCTCAGCCCTGACCCGGGGGCTTATGCCCCCAGACCCCAGACCCTCTTTGCTTGATCGCCGTCCAGTGGTTTTGTCACTAGCCGGAATGATCAATTAATTCAGCTACAGAATGCTAGGAACCTAACAGCCGCTTCACGGCCCTAACCGAATGGTTGTGTCTGTAGCCTACCACTACTTGTTAAGTTCAAGAGTTGTCAGCCTTGTGCACCGCACAATCACGTCGACCGCGAGAAAGAAACAAACGACAGTGCAATCGTGCGTAGATGTCTGCGCTGAAAATGTGGCATAATTGTGGCTAGGAGCTTTACGTCGCAACGACACAGATAGGTTTTATGGCGACGATGTGGCATAATTATCTGAACTTTTGTCATTTCGTTATTTCTTACAGAACATCCCTGATAGCAACTGTGAGCTCACTGTATTGGCTGAGTAACACCTAAATACAATTTTACTTGCTGGACCGCCATCCTGAGTTAGTATATATCTTCGGTCCTTTGAAATGATTCACACGTTCCAGCTTTGTATTCCCTACATGATATTAAATTAATGTAATAATAATAATGTTATTTGCTTTACGTCCCGCTAACTACTTTTACGGTCTTCGGAGACGCCGAGGTGCCGGAATTTAGTCCCGCAGGAGTTCTTTTACGTGCCAGTAAATCTACCGACACGAGGCTGTCGTATTTGAGCACCTTCAAATACCACCGGACTGAGCCAGGGTCGAACCTGCCAAGTTGGGGTCAGAAGGCCAGCGCCTTAACCGTCTGAGCCACTCAGCCCGGCATTAAATGAATGAATAAATAGATAAAGTAATTAAGTAATTAAAAATCTGTACATGCCAACACCAATAAGTCAGTCTTGGATTTGCACTTATGGCCTAAACATCCCAAAATATGACATATGACACAATAGATATTGCGTTTTCTCCAAAATTTGCTTAGAAGTCCTTTTATTCTATTCTACGATGGTTTTTGAAGAATTATTTATTTCACAATCCTTTTACCGTCCACAGTTGGTTTTTCCCTCGGACTTAGCGAGGGATCCCACTTCCATCGTCTCAAGGGCAGTGTCCTGGAGTGCGGGACATTTGGGCGGCGATACAACTGGGGAGAAAGACCAGTACTTCGCTCAGGCGGTCTCACCTGCTATGCTCAACAGGGGCCTTGTGGGGGACGGGAAGAATGGAAGGGATAGGCAAGGAAGAGGGAAGGAAGTGGCCGTGGCCTAAGTTGGGTTCCATCCCGGCATTTGCCTCGAGAAGAAGTGGGAAACCCCAGAAAACCACTTCTAGGATGACTGAGGAGGGATTCGAAACCCCCTCTACTCAGTGGACCTCGCGAGGCTGCGTACACCCCATTCCAGTCTACGTACTACTTTTCAAGTTCATCCCAGGGCCGGGAAATGAACCCGGACCTCTGAGTGTGCAGCTAAATCACACTTACGACTACACCACAGAAGGTGACGGATTCTGTGTAAGCCAACACTAATACTGTAAGTCGCTCTTAGATTTTTATTAAACACGTAAAGACTCTGGAGATATGAATGCACTTAAGGCATAAACATGTCAAAATATGACATATGACACAACAGATATTAAATCTTCTCCAAAAATTGCTTAGAAGATATTTTATTCACCATTCTACGATGAGTTTTGAAGATTATTTACTCCTTGTTGGTGGCCACAGCAGTCTGTTCACCCAACACTAAATATAATTAGTTTTCCTGCCTGTAATGAAACTACTTGCAATTAACCTTTAATTAGTCTTCCTTTTGTCCGTAGAACTAACGTTTGTAAAAACAAGGACCAGGATAAAAACAGAAAGCTGAGTAATCTGATCATTCCATGTGAAGCAAGCAGTACTGCTCTTATTGTTTACATTTTGTTTTTGTCGCACCGACTGAGAGAGGTCTTATGGCAACGATGGGATAGGAAAGGCCTAGGAATGGGAAGGAAGCGGCCGTGGCCTTAATTATGATACAGCTCCAGCATTTCCCTGATGTGAAAATGGGAAACCACGGGAATCCATATTCAGGGCTGCCGACAGTGGGGTTCGAACCCACTATCTCCCGGATGCAAGCTCACAGCTTCGCGCCCCTAACCGCACGGCCAACTCGTCCGATAGTACTGCTCTTATGGGCCTATAAGGAGTGAAAACACCCCCCTTATAAACACCCATAATTCCTCGTGATTAAGGAATGTTATAATGGACTTCATATTGTATTATGAAAGAAAGAAAAAGGATGAGGAAGTTTTTTGCCAGTGAAGTATTAAAGTTACTACTTAACATTCTCTATTTCGTAAACGCATTCGCAGGGAGGAAGCGCAATGGCGGCAACAGCCATTGTTTTGTTGCCTTCCTCCATTTTCATTCCGAGTTGTTCTGAAACATATAATGCGTAATCCGTTACGCTGTGAAACTTATCACTTTTGAAGAGAAGTTATCTACTTAATTTTGCGTGTGTTCTAATATTCTCATAATGTACAGTAGTTGTTACGGAAGGTTTTGATGTCGATATATCACGGCATCCAGGGACGTGACGTATATAATACGGGTCCGCGTGCCAAAATAAAAATTCGGGCCCCCCTCAAATAAAATGTAACACCTATAAATAACTAATATGCATATAATTACAGCAGGTAGAAGTAGGGCTTAATACAATATATCGTTAAGTTATACAAAGTGGTAACTCATCATCCCAATGTCGTCACCTATGACGTCACACAGCCGGCGGATCGTGGACTTATACCTCTTAAATTGGTTTCATTCCTCAGTAACTACACTCTGTAGCCGATACGGAAGTCTCAGATATAATAATTTATTCCATTACAACACTAACAAAATACGAAAAAATTAAATAAAAAACTGTTCAAATAAAGTTTGAAAAAATCAAACCGCACAACTGCTCAGTCTAGTCCATTACTAACTTCGTGCAGGGAGATCTCGTTTGAAAACGAGTTGTCTGATTGTTACTACACCAACTTCTTATTGGTATTATACATCGTTGTCGTGACGAAAGTTAAATGTTCAACAAATTTTGTGCGTGATACGATCTCTGGTGCACTGCACATCAAGAAAGTATCATTTTAGAACTAAAATGTGGTAGTATGGTCTCAATTTTCATTGCTATAATTATTTTTTAAATAATTTGGTGCAGGTCTTTTGTGAGGGGCGTGTCGCGGTGTTGTGAAAGACGGCACTCCGCTGCTAGATGCAACCAAATAGCAATTTCTCTGCGTGCGACTGATTTTACGAAACCGCCCTGACCATTTCCGTGCAGAGCAATATTAGACTAGGGTCTGCGGGGCCCCCTTAAAGTTCGGGCCCGCCTTAATTGCAGGCCCTGCAAGCCCTAACTTTACGCCCCTGACAGCGTGACTTCAATCAATCAATCAATCAATCAATCAATCAATCAATCAATCAATCAATCAATCAATCAATCAATCAATCAATCAATCAATCAATCAATCAATCAATCAATCAATACTGATCTGCATTTAGGGCAGTCGCCCAGGTAGCAGATTCCCTATCTGTTGTTTTCCTAGCCTTTCCTTAAATGATTTCAATGACATTGGAAATTCATTGAACATCTCCCTTGGTAAGTTACTGATCTGCATTTAGGGCAGTCGCCCAGGTGGCAGATTCTCTATCTGTTGTTTATTTAGTCTTTTCTTAAATCATTGCAAAGAATTCGGAAATGAATTGAACATGTCCCTCGGTAAATTATTCCAATCCCTAACTCCTCTTCCTATAAACGAATACTTGCCCTAGTTTGTCTTCTTGAATTCCAACTTTATCTTCATATTGTGATCTTTCCTACTTTTAGAAACACCATTCAAACTTATTCGTCTATTAATGTCATTCCACGTAATCTCTCCACTGACAGTTCGGAACAAGCGCAATTAATTTTTACCATTCTTTTCGTGGGGCGCAACGACGGCACAGTAGTACCCGGCGTTGCCTGGGCTAATTTATTAAATGCAATTAACCACATCCCACACCTCCAAACCTATACAAATTATCCGTTGTCCATTTTCTCCCCCAATTTTCTTTGAACTTAAGTACTTAGGTTTCGTATGTGCAGTGGTTACCCATGTTGCTGTAAAAACCTAAATAAGCTCCCTCTAAAATCCTTGTACCTAAACCCTCCTCCTCAATGGCACTGCACCCCTGAAGGGCCATGGCCTACCAAGCGACCGCTGCTCAGCCCGAAAGCCTGCAGGTTACGAGGTGTCGTGTGGTCAGCCGGCCGTTATTCTTGGCTTTTTAGGCCGGGGCCGCTATCTCACCGTCAGATAGCTTCTCAATTTTAATCACGTAGGCTGAGTAAACCTCGAACCAGCCCACAGATCCAGGTAAAAATCCCTAACGTGGCCGGAAATCGAACGCGGGGCTTCCGGGTAAGAGGCAGGCACACTACCCCTACACTCCGGGGCCGGCTCTTGTACCTTAGATTTCTTAAAATTAATTTGCAGCTTAGTTTCTTTCTCCTTTTATTATGAACATAATTACTGAGTTTCAGAAATGTGTTTGCCACCATTTTCCCGTATTGCTGTGAACACCAACAGGAGCCCCCTCTAAAAACCTCGTTCCCTTGAGTTTCTAAAAATAATTTTCAGCTTAATTTCTTCCTCCTTTTATCTTTAAATTAAGTACTGACCTTCACCTATATACTGTATGTGCTGCCGTTATCCCGTGGTGTTGTTGAGCAGGGAGTTCGATATGGCAACCTTGTTGTCATAAGAACAATACTGTTTTCTTAGCACGAAATGACCTATAATAACAATGGGCAGATTAAAGCTAATCAGAGAAATGACCGAGTCGCCTAGCACGTGGTACTGCGATACAGTTGATAATGTTCCCTGCTTGGAACTGATTGGTCACGCCTAGAAGAGATCATGCATCATTAGCTACACAAGTGCAAACGCACACTTTGTGATTTCTGGTGCAACCGTCTCTGATGTCACTTTTGAAGGTGTGAGACACGAATGCAAATATTTGCCAATTGGAACAGGGCCGGAACATTCGTCTGGAGTGAGTGAAAGGAACCCACAGTATAGACAGTAGAGTCCCTCTGTCTCCCATGACCACAAAGTGGCTCAGATGGTGCAATGATGGATTTGTTCGATCCCAGCTTAATGACATGGTACAGCATTTGAAGGTTCCCAAATACGCCATCCTTGGGTCGGTATATTTACAGGCACGTACAAGAACTCCTGTAGGGTAAAATTTCGGCACTTCGGCGCCTCAGAAAATATTGAAAGTATATAGGTCTATTTGAACATAAAATAATAATAATAATAATAATAATAATAATAATAATAATAATAATAATAATTAGGGGTAGTGTGCCTACCTCTTACCCGCAGGCCCCGGGTGCGATTCCCGAACAGGTCAGGGATTTTTACCTTATCTGAGGGCTAGTTCGAGGTCCATTCAGCCTACGTAATTACAATTGAGGAGCTATTCGACGATGAGATCGCGGCCCCGGTCTAGAAAGCCAAGAATAACGGTCGAGAGGATTCGTCGTACCGACCACACGACACCTAGTAATCTGAATTCCTTCAGCCTGAATAGCGGTCGCTTAGTAGGCCATGGCCCTTCGGGGCTGTTGCGGCGTGGGGTTCGGTTTGGTTTTAACTTCGGGATACGGAGAGTTCGAATCCCATTTTCAGTTGGCCTGAAGATCGTTTTGCGTTGTTTCCCAATTTGACATCAGGCATATGTTGAGGCTGTACCTTATGGCCACAGTTACTTCTTTCCCAGTCCTAGCGCTTTCCCAATTCCCTCGAAAACCATTACGGTCAGAAAGAAAGCACACACGGTTTTTCTCGTGGACAACTGAGTTTTTGATTCCATTGTTGGACGCGCTTGTGAATGGTCTGCTGCTGAGTGTGCTCTTGCATTATCGTAGTGATAAAATAGTTAAAACCTATTCAATGTGTTTAATTTTGTGTGTGTATGTGATCCATTTAGTGCTATTTATATAATGGCGTTTAGTGCTTGTTGGTAGAAATGGGGAGTAGTGATATTTATTTGAATTTTATAACAAGTAGTTCAGGTGGTGATCCGTAGATTACGTATTCTAGGTTAAGTAGGCTAGCTAAGTGTACTTTGTTTCGAATTTAGGTTTAGTAAATAATTTAAGTAATAATATTATTGTTTTAAAGTTTTAAGAAATATCTGTAGGTTTGTTGGTACCGGTATAATACTTACAAATACAGATTATCGTAAGGAGTTGTAACCCCCTCGTGTGTGCTTCTACAATTGTAGGGGCATAACCTTGGTTACCCTCTTCAATTGAAGATCCTCTGCGTGGTGAGGGGGACTAGTAGCTCCTTCCTTGCGATGCCGAACGGAGCCCTATTGGGTAACCGTTCGGTATACAAGGAGGAGGAAGCTAAAGCACCACCCAACCCTAAGGCGTAACGCGACCCGTGCCGATGGGGTGCATGGCACATGGGAGATGTGTCTTGAACGAAGCCTTCGAGATACTTGGCGCCCTTTCGAAGTAAGTAGCCTTACCCGGGTATGCGGGGCTCTGCCTGGGCGGACATAATATTTCCCTAGCTACTCGTGGGACCTACATGAGTACCGTAGCTACCCAAGAACCGGAGAGCTCCTCTGGGGCCTCCGAGAGAAACACCAGTTCAACAATAACCGATGGGGACTCTTCGGAGATTCCCTCGGATAGTACGACCTCGACAGTAAGAGAGCTCACTCTAGAGGTGGGCAATCTTCTAGTCCAGAAGAAAAAGAAGAAACAGCGCTCTGGCGCTGAGAAGAGAAGGTATAAGAAGGCTTTAAAGGCCCGGGAGCAGGCCAAAGAGGGCCTAACTCCTGGAGCTGAGATGCCTTCTACTGCCACGACAACGACGATTGTGGGGGGATCCAATGGGCACAAGAGGCGGGACCCTGAAAAGGGTTCTGCTTCTACGGCACAGAGGACTCCACCCACCAAGACGCCAGTGGGGAAACGTCTTCTGTCGGGGACAACCCCAGAAGAAGATCGGCAGGCCCACAAAAAACCCAAAGTGGAGTATGCCAGAATAGCTAAAGCTGGGATCAGGATGACCATAGTGCCTGTACGATATCCTGACCAGCAGCTAACTGAGAAACAGGTGGAATCTGTGGAGGAGGCTATCACCAATCTGATAGATGAGCTTCCGGAGCAGGGGCCCATTAAGCCTCAGTTCCTGGACTGCTATCTGTCGAGAGATACTGCCATCATTATCGCAGAGAACGATGAGACTGTAGCATGGCTTTCTAGTCTTGTTACAGACATGCAACCGTGGGAAGGAGCCAGGCTCACAATTGTGGGCATGGATAAACTCCTTTCCCATAAGAGAGTCATGGTCTGTATACCAGGACAACCAAAGGACAACAACGTCCTTTTGGGAAGAATGGCACACCAGAACCATGGCTTAAATCCCAACAGCTGGAGAATCTACGACCGCAAGGAGGAGAAGAGAGGTGTCCGAATTGTGGTCAGCATGGACTCCAGAGATGTGGAAAAAGTGGTGGGGAAGAAGATCTTCTGCGGAGTGCATGAAGCTACCTTCACCCTGGTGGAGGGCAAACGCGACAAGCAGAGAACCAACCCCACTACAGACAACACTGAGACAAGCAGGGGCGAAGAGCGGGAGCCTGGACAGGAGCCGGGGCCAGTCAAGCCTCAGGATTCATCGCGCGAGACAGAGCTGCACGTTCCGGAGACCGCATAAGGTAAAGTATTGCATGAAAGTAAGGAATGATTACTTTCATACAAGCAAACATACAACATTGTATAGCGGCCTCTAGGGTACTTATAAGAAGTATCCAGAAAGGCAGGTTTTCGGTCGCCCTGATACAAGAACCCTGGCTCAGACAGGGGCATATCATGGGACTAAAATGTGCAGGCTTCACTCTATTCAGTGGAGTGGCGGAGGAGAAGCCTAGAACATGTATACTAGTTAAGGATCATAACGCTTGGGCTATACCGGGCTTCATTACTAGAGACCTTGTAGCAGTTCTAGTGAGATATGAAGAGGGCGACAGCCAAGAGACCTGGTTGTCTCTTCTGCATATTTCTCAGGAGACTCTGAATCTCCACCCCAGCCGGAGGAGTTCAAGAGACTGGTGACATACTGTAGGAAATAAGGACTTAACCTCACAGTAGGTTGTGACGCCAATGCTCATCACAGCACTTGGGGAAGTAAATACACAAACCGAAGAGGAGAGCATTTCATAGAATTTGTACAACTGATCTTGAGATCATGAACATAGGTGATACCCCTACCTACATCAATAATAGGAGTGAGGGGATCACAGATCTTACCCTGGGTTCCATGGGAATCATACAGGAATTTAAAAACTGGAAAGTTTCGTTGGAGCCTTCCTTGTCAGATCATAGACACATTGTGTTTCATATAGAGGGCTCCTTCGAGATCCCATCTTACAGAAACCCTAGACGAACCAATTGGACGTCTTTTAGGGAGGACGTGAGGAGGGGACTGGAAGGAGGACCCTCAAATATAATTAAGAATAAAGAGGAGCTGGAGCTCAGTGTGAGCTTTCTCACACAGACACTAGTTACCTCTTATGAATTAAACTGCCCAGTCGTTAAGGCAAAAAGAGTAACAGGAAACTTCAAGTTAAACAGTTATCTTGAACACCTGAGGAGAGACACACGAAGGCTCTGGAATAAATACAGGGAGCTTCAGGATCAAGAAAATCTAGATTCTTATAAAGAATCGCAAAGACAGTACAAGTCAGAAGTCAAAAAGTCTTCTAAGTAATCTTGGAGACAATTTTGTGACTCCATCGAGAGTCAACATGAAGCGGCAAGGCTTCATAAAATTCTAACCTTGGATGGAAGGGCAAGGCTGGGCTCATTGGAGCCACCTTCGGGTGGATATACATCCACAGAGGGGGAGACCCTGATATTATTGCTTGATGCCCACTTTCCAGGTTCAGTAATGACAAATAGTGAAGTAGAATCGAGCAGATCCTTCAAACCCGATAGAAGTGGCTGGAAGGATGCCGCAGAGATTGTTACCCCAAGAAGAGGGAAGTGGGCATTAGAATCTTTTGCCTCTTATAAAAGCCCAGGAATGGATGGGATCTTCCCAGCACTTCTCATGAAGCGGGCGCGGTCCTTATACCATACTTGGTCAGAATTTTTAGAGCCTGTCTCACTATGGGGTACGTGTACTCCTTGTGGCGTCAGGCGAAAGTAGTGTATATACCTAAACCCGGAAGGTCTTCATATACTACACCTAAGGATTATAGACCCATTAGTCTAACGTCTTTTCTTCGTAAGACTTTGGAAAAACTGGTGGATAGACATACCAGCGAGAAAGTAATAAGAGACTGTCCCCTATATCCTCATCAACATGCGTACCAACCAGGGAAGTCGGTTGAGACGGCACTACACCAGCTAGTTTCTGGGCTGAAGAGCAACAACTTGCTATGGTGGTATTCCTAGATATAGAAGGGCCCTTTAACTACACATCTTTGGGCTCCATAGAACTTAGTCTAGAGAGAAGAGGAGTGAGCAGGATGCTCATAAAATGGATTATGGCCTCACTGCAGGGCCGTCAAGTTCTGTTTACCCTCAAAGCAGTAATGTTGAGAGCTAATATAGACAGGGGGTGTCCACAGTGAGGAGTATTATCACCAACATTATGGTGTCTGGTAATGGATGAACTACTTACCAGGTTAAATGTTGGAGGAATTTACGCCCAAAGCTATGCAGATGACATTAGCGTGATGGCGGTGGGAAATTTCCCCAGTACGGTTTCAGAGCTCGTGCAGAGCTCACTACGTAGGGTGGAAAGATGGTGCCACGATACGGACTTGTCGGTTAATCCCGAGAGGACGAAGCTCGTGGTATTTACCAGGAGGAGGAGGCTAGACGGACTGTCAGAGCCCTTCCTATTTGGGAAAAAATTAGTTAAGACAACCTCAGTTAAGTACCTTGGGGTAATCCTTGAGGCAAGACTGAGTTGGAAGAAACATATAGACTATAAGGTGGATAAGGCTCGCAAGATTATGTGGGCCTGTCGCAGGGCCGTCGGAAAGACTTGGGAGCCTAGGACCTAAGGTGGTCAAGTGGCTCTATATTTCTATTGTACGGCCCACGATCACCTTTGCATCTTTAGTCTGGTGGGCAGGTTCGGAGAGTAAAACTGTGACCACCAAGTTAAACAGTGTCCAAAGACTTGCGTGTCTAGGAATAACAGGGGCACTGGATACCACACCGTTATGTGCAATGGAGACCATTCTAGGTCTTCCCCCCTTACATTTATATGTTAAGGAAGTAGCGGGAATGAGTGCTTACCGCCTCTGGTCACTCGGAGGATGGTCCTTCAAGAATCCAAATAGAGGTCATGCTTCTATTCTTACAAGGCTTCACCAGACCTGCCCGATGACAATGATGATCGGGGACCTGATGAAGCCTAGTTTTAATCTGAATTACAAGTTCACAGTAGTCATACCCACAAGGGAGGAGTGGGCCGGGGATGCTGGGGCCCGTCTTAAGTCTGGGGGCTGTACATGGTACACAGATGGCTCGCGGACAGAGACGGACACAGGCGCCGGGGTCTGGGGACCTAGGACAAGGCTCTCCCTTCCCATGGGTAAATATGCTACTGTTTTCCAGGCCGAAGTATATGCAATACTGGCCTGTGCTGTATATATATGGAACATGCCTGTACATAGAAGATGCATCACCATTTGCAGTGATAGCCAGGCAGCGTTAAAAGCACTGTGCGCAGTTAGAACAACATCAAAAATGGTATGGGAATGCCAAAGGATGTTAGATCAGCTGTGTGAACTTAGCTCAGTTACCCTATTATGGGTCCCTGGGCACACAGGTATCAGTGGAAATGAAGAAGCTGACAAACTAGCGAAACAAGGCTCAAAAGGTCCTTTCATAGGACCTTCCTAGGAGTGTCACTCCGAAGCGTGAAACTGGTAATATCCCAGTGGACAAACCAGTCTCACTTAGACATTTGGAAGAGGCTAACTATAGCAAGGCAGGCACGTGAACTTATCAAAGGATCTAGCCAAAGTTATAAAAAGGTCCTGATAAATTTGAATAGGACCAGAATGCGAATGGTAGTTGGACTGATGACAGGACACAATACCTTACAGAGACACCTGCACATCATGAAAATCAGTCAGGATCCGATGTGTAGAAGATGCGGTAGGGAGGAAGAGACCTCCACGCATGTGTTGTGTCAGTGCGAGGCTCTTGCAAGCACTAGACATCGATATCTTGGCTCACATTTTGTGAGCCTGGAAGACATCAGTAATGCCAACATCCGGACGCTGGTACCCCTTATAGGAGCACTAGGGCTGGACTAGGCAAATCCGTTTAAGGGACACAAAGGGTCTTCACAGACCTACGTGTGGAGCCCAGGTGAAAGCAAGGCTCACTCCTTCTTTATCTATCTATCTATCTATCTATCTATCTATCTATCTATCTATCTATCTATCTATCTATCTAAGGAGTTGTAATTTCCGCAGCTTTTCCGGTATTTCATATAGATATGCGTTCGAACTAGATAATAATTTAGACAATTAAATAACACGATACGCCTGTAAACTTAGATTTAGATATAAAAAGAAGTTAAAGAGAATACACGGTATTTCACTGGATAATGACGACGAGATCAAAGAGTATATGGTAGTTGAGTAAACAAATACAAGAATCAGCTCTTCACTGTATTCCGATAATTTGTAGTCCTAAGACCCCGGCATACTTTGTACTTTACACCTTCATTTATTCATCGAGTAACAGTTAATAATCAAATTCCCATATTCCTATAATGCTTTTGACAGAAGTTTCTTCGAGAAATTATTGTAAACAACTTATTTTTCAGCATTTAAGTACACTTTTATTCTACGTCCCGCGTAGTAAGGGAAAATAATAGTGATCCACCAGCTGTAAAAATCATATAACCACATTACAATTGAGAATTGTAGTGGAGATACGGTATATTATATAGTATCTTGCTTGCTATATTCGTATATATCATTGTGCATATACTATTAGAGCATGGTAGGATAATATAGTACTAATAATAATCTGTCTACGCATTTACCTTTGTTGGTAATCTATGAGAAGTTCTTGCGGATTTCAAACGTGCAATTTTCATTCCTGTCTGTGTTTAGTAGTAACATATTGTAATTAGGATACGTCTGAACGCAGTTTAAAATTATTGTAGTATCTTATTAGAAATTAGCGTGCTTATTCTATTATTGTAAAATATATGTGTAGTATGGTAGAAGTATCTGCAGAAACTCTCTTGCCAGAATTCTGTTGTTGTAATTAGGGCAGGCTTAACTCCAGTATATAATTGTGTAATTCTTGTGTATTCCTTTCTGTATTTAGAAATTAACGGCAGTTTTTATCCTGTTAGGGTGCTGCAGGATAAAGATACAGTACGACTAAGTAGTATTGTAGTGTAGTAGTATGTTAATTACCTTATTGTCGTGTGATCTTTGTGTACTATCCTAGACAATATTTCTTTCGTTTCTTTTTTTTGCACATAATAAGTTATTTTATTTTTGTTTTCCTTTTCATTTTTTCCGTAAAGAATGGCTCAGGAGTGCAAGTGCAGGAACTGTGTGTGTGGCCAGGCGTTAAGGAGTATGAGGGAGAAGTTGGAGAGTTTGAGGGAGAAAATTAGGATTCTCTTAGAAGACAGGAAGGAAGGTTGGCCCCTCTCAAACAATCTACAGGATACAGTAGGTGTAAAAGAGGGATGGGTAGGAAAGGGGGGAATTGTAGAAGACAGGTGGTCCAATGTTCTAGGAGGAAAGAGATTACAGACTAAGGGCTCTATTCAGAATGATAATTCAGGATATGTGTCTGTCAGAAATCGGTACGAATCACTGCAGGTAGAACAACAAAGGGAAGATAAGGAACAGGGAACCGTTGCTGAGAAGTTCGGAAGTAGGAGGAAAGGAAAAGGAAGGAAAGAGAAATATAAACTAGAGGGTAGGAAGAGACTGGTGGAACTGGGTCACGGGAGGGAGAAAATGGAGGAGGAAGTAGCTTCTACGGCTGTCAGGAAAGATTGGGCTGACCAGGAGGGGAGGGAATCAAATGAGGTGGGTAGGGTTTAGGCTTAGGTTATGGGGGATCCCATTGTTAGATATATGGGGAAAGTGTGTGGAGGAAAGGGAACCAGGGTAGAGTGCTATCCAGGAATTAGATTGAGGCAGATGTTGAGGAAAGTAGAAGAGAATGAGGATTGAATGAAGAAGGTGGTAGTGTTTCAAGTTGGTAAAAACAACAAAGTAAGTAAGCAAGGTAGAGTGTTATCGAGGAATTAGTTTGAGGTAGAGAGAGGTAGATGTTGAGGAACGTAGAAGAGAATGAGGAGGGAATGGAGAAGGTGGTTGTGTTTCACGTTGCTAAAAACAACAACGTAAGGTAGGGTCGGGAATTTTAACCATAATTGGTTAATTTCACTGGCACGGGGGCTGGGTGTATGTGTCGTCTTCATCATAATTTCATCCTCATCACGACGCACAGGACACCTACGGACGTCTAATGAAAAGACCTGCATCTGGCGAGCCGAACTTGTCCTTGGACACTCCCGGCACTAAAAGCCATACGCCATTTCATTTCATTTCAGGGTAATCTCATAAATTGGATTGGAAATAAACGGTACAGATCTCTCCACATGGTTATGAGGGTGTTCAGGGCTTGTGGTAAGGATGTAAAGGAGAGGGCAAATAGTTCTCTGGTAAGACCCCAAATAGTGTATGGTTCCAGTGTATGGGACCCTCACCAGGATTACCTGATTCAAGAACTGGAAAAATCAAAAAAAAAAGCAGCTCGATTTGTTCTGGGTGATTTCCGACAAAACTGTTGCAAAGTTTGGGCTGGGAAGAATTGGGAGAAAGAAGGAGAGCTGCTCAACTAAGTGGTATGTTCCGAGCTGTCAGCGGAGAGATGGCGTGGAATGACATTAGTAGACGAATACGTTTGAGTGGCGTCTTTAAAAGTAGGAAAGATCACAATACGAAGATAAAGTTTGAATTCAAGAGGACAATTTGGAGCAAATATTCGTTTATAGGAAGAAGAGTTTGAGATTGGAATAATTTACCAAGGGAGAAGTTCAATAAATTTCCAATTTCTTTGAAATCATTGAAGCATCGGGTAGGAATACAAAAGATATGGAATCGGCCACCTGGGCGACTGTCCTAAATGCAAATCAGTAGTGATTGTTAAGTCCACCTGGTGTGCTCTTTTTGTGATAGGGCTAACCATTACCCATTATTTTGGTTTGAGCTGCCTCTGTGTATCAGTGGTAGAACTGTCAGCCTTCCGACACCAAGATCGCGTGTTCTAACCCGGCGGACGTAGTCGTATTTTTGAAGGGCGAAATCATGTCTGTTCGTTACTCCATGTCGTACGATATCGACATGTAAAGGATTACGCGACAAAATTCATTAAACTCGGCCATCTGCGGAGGAATGGTAGACCATTCTTCCTGCTGCGCTATAACAAGCGTAGTTAGCGATATGATTGGTTGGGTCTGAAGAGAATTCCTTGTTCTAGTTCATCCCAGAGGTGTTCAGCAGAATTTTTACCACCGGGGTTTTGGGCTTGCTAGACTATTTTCGAAACCTTGTTGTCCACAAACCATTCACCAGCAGACCTTGGTTTATGACATGGAGAATTAGCATGCTCAAACATTCTGTGATCACCTCGGATCTAGTCTTCTACTGTACACACCACGCATCTGGAGAAAATGTCCTTATATCCTTCCGCCTTTAACGTGCTCTCGTATTGCTGCGAGAGAACCAAATCCCTACCATGACAAACATCCCTACACTGAAACCCTACCTTCGTCAAATCTCACTGCGCACACTGTATAAGCTGGCAGATGTCCTTCGGCTGGCATTCGCCACTCCCTGGCTCTCCCATCTGACTGCCACATGGTATAGCGAGATTCACCACTCCGAACCATCTGTCTCCAGATGGCGCTCTTTATACCACCGACGGAGGCGCTTGACGTTCGCAGGTGAAATAAGCGGTGTATAGGCGGTTTCTGAGCCATGAACCCCTATATCTTGGCGCACAGTAATGGTGCTAGCTGCACAATTAGTGGGAGTGTGATCGTATCACATGATATAACGTGATTTTCCCGTACCACCATTTTCAATGCTTGATGGTCCCGTCGGTCAACACACGTCACCTACTCGCCTTGTGGTTTTGTTGTGGTTGTGTCTTCTCATTTCCAAGTCGCTATGAAGTCATTTGGGCAACTTTATAACGGCGAAAATAGCCCTGTCTGAGTGCTTACTGATTAGGCAAACAGTAACCATTCCACGTTCGAAGTCACTGAATGCCCTTGCTCCACCAATTCTGCAGGAATCTCGTGAGACTAAACAACACTGAGCCCTCAGCCGCCTGTTAATAGCAGTAGCGGCGATCATAGTTACGTCTAGACTCTACTTTGCGTGTATAGAGGATGGCGCGAAGTGTACTACCGCTGTTTTTACCTCTGCATTCTATACGTAATTCCATTACCGTGTCTTCGACTTGTTTGCATCTATGCTTTGTATCTTTGTTGAGATTATGGTCGACCTGTCCAGAGAGTGGGTGTTGGCATTTGTGCCAACTAAGATTGCAATCTCCAAGCCATAAACACATCCAAAGAAGTTAAACGAAAAAATAAAGTCATTAGCACAGAATTGCAACGGTTGCTGCTGGTTTTCCACTTAGACGGTCAATATTCAAATCCCTATGAATTTCACGATGGGAGACTCACCTGAAAAATCGTTGTCTGTGCAGAAGGCCAAAGTCGAAGATGAGTTCGGGAAATAACTGGGGTAAGTTGAAGAAAGTTTTGGTGTTTGTTACTTGGATCTACTTGTATAATTCACTCCTTCATCAATGAAAACTCACGTTACTTGAATTGCGCGACACGGGTAACCCCAGGCTAAAACAGGAGCCTTGTGTACGCCTCATGTGGAAGGAGCCATAGGAGTTAGTCCACGAGAGCGAGATTTACCAATCACAGCTCTAATACATCCACGAATGTGAGATGTATGTAAGCTCTCTATTATCGGGTGAATTCTTTTTTCTTCCTTTCACCTCCTTAACTTCTCCAGTCGAGAAATATTCACAGGAACTATGTTACGTGCAATAGCCGTTCAAAGAATGTAGCGACGTTCTCAAATAGATTATAAACTAACATTATTTTTATTTTTATTCTTTTTAAAATTTGCTTTACGTCGCACTGACACAGCTAGGTGTTATGGCGACGATGGACGATGGAAAAGGAAAGAGCTAGGAGTGGAAAAGAAGCGACTACTTAAAATACAGCCCCAGCACTTGCTTAATGTGAAAATGGGGAACCACAAAAAACCATCTTCAAGGCTGCCGACAGTGGAGTTTGAATGCAAGCTGACAGTTACGTGAGCCTAACCAAGCAGCCACTTGTTTGGTCTCTGTCATAATGAACTGTCATATTGATATAATTGTATATACATTGAAAAAGCATCTGAGTTCATATTGTTCACTGTAGTGACGTAACTCCAAAAAAGCAGTTTCAAGGTAATCACCCTCAAGATTGTTCCATATTTCAATTATCAATTTCTCCGGAAATATTCGGCTCATTATATTAATAAAGAACGCCCGTACTTTAGCTTTATCGGAGAGCATGGGTTGACGCCAGGGCGTGTACGGTGCATGCTAGGAACCACAGAGAGAAGGGTATTCGAATAAGTTCTTTTGAAATGTAAGTCTTTGTTTATTCAAGTTAGACAAGAAATATATCACCTGTTACAGATGTGGAGGATGGATTTGAGAAAATCCAAACAGTGGCAGCGGGTGGAATTGACGCTGCCTCTCGGCATCGGCGTTGGCGAACTCCTTCCCTCTCACCATGTATCTCCTCTCGGCACCATGGTGCCACGTTATCCCACGGCGGTTTACAGGTCTTGAAGGGCCGGAGGGAGTAAAGAAGTGCATAGGCATCGCATAGAGTGTCAATGAGATCTGGTATGACACTTCTTTACTGCACTGCGCATTTTGCGAATTAGTGCCTTCACTGAATATTACCACTCAACACAGTTCATAGAATTTACAAGTTCCACAGATCATAACGAAAGAAGAGGATTAACACAGTTCAACATAAATGGCATTGTCGACGCAACTCAAGTAAATAAAATATCGCAGTTCATAATGAACATAAACGACATGATTGCTGTTCGATGCACTTTTCTAGTGCACCAAGCCTACTTAACGAACACAGTTCAAAAACCTCGAGTCTATTCTGTCACTAAGGCAGAGTCTTATGAAAATAAATTCTGTTGTTAAAGCACAGATTTTACGAAATAATTTCTGTCACAAAGACACAGTCTCATGAAAATAAATTCTGTTATTAAAGCACTGTTTTTACGAAATAAATTCTGTAACTAAGGCGCAGTCCCATGAACCTAAAAGGCATGATTATAACGTGATCAGCATAGTTCGAAGGAAAGAAATTAACACTGTCCAACAGATAAACGACACAGTCTTTAGAAATTGTTATGATACAGTTCGTTGCGAAAGACTGACATGGGTCAAATTGTCTCGTTTGTAACTGAACTATCACTTCTCTGAATATGTACACGACGATAAACTATTATGTGGCGAGTCCACCCAGTGTATGCAAGTTGATAATAATTTATGATAATTTATGATTATTTAGAATTTAGTTCCGTTCTCAAGAATGTTAATCACTGAAACTGTTCAAGTTTTAATACACAAATCTATGAGTTGTTGACGACTAAAAATATTATATCACTTGCTTTCTCGCACAAAAATCGAGTTCAAAGTTTCTACCTTTCGACACTTAGAAATGTGTACGTCGACAGACGCGAACACTTGTACTTTGCGTAAACACAAGTACCGTCGGTAGTCTGCTGAACAGAGTAACTATCTGTGACCGAACACACCGTGGCAGCTGGGAATAAATAATAAAGGGAAATGTTTACAGCCAAAACAATAAAGACAACATTGTATAACTGAACAGCACACCACCGTAAGTTCGACTTCTTTATGCAATCAGTTACAGAGTGAAATTATGTTAAGTGTTTTTGAAAAGGCGGTGGGGCGGTGCCAAAAAGCCCTTCATGCACGAATCGCCACTACAAAGAAGTATACCATAGATATGAAAATATTACAACCACAATGAAAAAAAAGGAGACTGGCTTTCTACGTACATATTAAAATTATGGTACCACAAAGGGTCACCAGCAGGATTCTCACTTTCCAGGAGAATGGGAAAACTCAGGTCCCATCGGTGAAAGAAGTCCGTTAGGTTCAAAAAAGTGTGGAAATGAGGCAGAAGACATACGGAACAGAGAAGTCTTGAGAAGAAAGGTTGCGGAGGTGAAGGGTCTGTCTGAAGAGAAAACGAGAAAGAACAGAGTATTCTCGGCAGAAGAATGAGCATGAGTAAGCCAACGGAAGAAGGAGAACTGGCGAAAGAGGAAAGAGACAGAGAATTTCAGAAAATGATGGAAGTTGTGTAATCGCAACCCATAGGTGGTTGAAACGAAACTATGAATAATAATCGTATGGCCTCAGCTTCTGTAGTGCCTTTCGACACGGTGCCATTTAGACAGCCTCTGTACTAATGTTGACATTCTGGTTGTGCTGCTATCTAGCTATTAAAGTGGAATTCTACCGGAAGGTCCCTATGGCTGAGATAACCTATTCACTCCGGTGGACTCCTGTAGCAGGTGTGTGTTGTTCAGCTTTTCTGTGCTTTGCTACGGTGGACTGCTGGAGAAGTTTGATCTTTATGGTGTCTAGCAGTTGCCTTGGGAGTCTGTAGTTACTGGTAGAGTCCCCAGATGTCAGGGGCAATCAGTTAGAAGGTAAGGGTTCAAGTAACCTTCACGCTCATCATTTGCAGAGTAACTGCGGTGGCTGCTGAGGGGGACTGGCGGAGGGGCACTACTTTCTCACAAATTTACGTTCTTACTAGGTGGTGGCGGTGATTATTGTTTTAAGAGGGAGTACAACTAGGCAACCACCCTCTATATAACATTAATCAGTGGAAAAATACTGGAAGGGATCCGACACTTCAAAAATGAAGTTATTGGTCAAAGGAAGACAAGGGCCACGAAGGGCGTGAAGATTAAAGACTCCCTAAGCCTCGAGTGCTCTAATACCGTCGGGGTCGGAAAAGAGCAAGAGCTGACCAAGGGAGATCGGATAGGATAGATGAAGTGAAGAGCCTAGCACAAGTGGAAGCAATGCCAGGAGTCAGTTGGTGTCCATTCGAAGAAGGCGGCGATCCAGACTCTTGCCTCATCCACGTATCTTCAACTGTTTAAATGTGCAGTAACTACTCTCACTAAAGTATCTTGAACTACTTAAATGTACCTAAGTTCACTGACATCTATCTGAAATACGTTCACAGCGTTATATACATTATCGAACTACCGTTGGATGGCCGCGTACTCCTTAAGTCCATTCAAATTACTGTACCGACTCGTAGGCCTACTACTGAGTCTACAGAACGAATGAAGTACACTCTACTCGCCCTGGCCATATAAATAAAGAATACGGTAGGGCCTTGTTCGATCATGGCAGTGGTTTTCCTTTATTTAAACACGAATTCCATTCTTCTATGCCGTAAATCCACAAACTTAGAAATGACTTTATCGTGAAAATCAGGCATATCGTTAATGAGGACTTTCACAATAAAAATCATTGCCAGAGCAGACAGTCGTTATTCGGTCATTGTGCTGAAGATGGTTTCCCATTTTCATACCAGGCAAACGCTGGGGCTGTACCTTAATTAAGGCCACAGCCGCTTCCTTCCCACTCCTAGCCCTTTCCTGTCCCATCGTCGCCATAAGACCTATCTGTATCGGTGCGACGTAAAGCAACTAGCAAAAAAAAAAAGAAAAATTTCGTCTGCACACCCCCTGATCTTCGCTCATTACGCTGGCTCCGTCATAACTCTGACAAATAAGTTTATGTGGTGTGTCCATTAATATGGGATTAATTTGCTCTAACGGTCATTAACTCAGTTCATTCGCTCTCCTGTCGATTGGATTCATGAACCCTCTAATGCATATCGAAAAACAAGTACTAACTGACATTTGTTTTCAACATCCGTTGTTTCATCTGTTTCTATTGCAACGAATTGGGATTCCCCAATTTCTGAAGAAATTTTTTCTCTACACACATTCAACATACAGTCGAGAAACTCGTTCTGAATGGTCTTTGACGTATCTTTAAATACATAAGCTTTGGCCAGATGTTCTTTCATAGCAACGTCCATTTCAGCTGTAAAATAAATGGGACCTTTGAAAATTCCAGGATTTAGAGAATATTCTGTCTCAATCATCAATCAATCATTCACTACTGATCTGCATTTAGGGCAGTCGCCCAGGTGGCAGATTCCCTTCTGTTGTTTTCCTAGCCTTATCTCAAATGTTTTCAAAGAAATTGGAAATTTATTGAACATCTCCCTTGGTAAGTTATTCAAAACCCTAACTCCCCTTCCTATAAACAAATATTTGCCCCGATTTGTCCTCTTGAACGCCAACTTGATCTTCATATTTTGATCATTCCTACGTTTAAAGACACCACTCCTACTAATGTCATTCTACGCCATCTCTCCACTGACAGCTCGGAACATACCACTTAAAATTTTTACAGTTAAATTATTGATCATCATGGCCACGGAGTGCCTCTTCAAATACGCCACCGAATTTTTCTCACTGAATAATTCTGCGTAATATGTGCCTATTTTTCCTGACCTGATCATTGTGTTTGGTTATGAATTGGCGATAAGCAGAATCCAGTTGAGTCACTATATCAACCTACTCTACCACAGCTAATTCCATGAATGAACTGATATGTTGGGAGGAACTTTTTTGCATTAATTTTTTTCTTTCAAGTGTTTGAGTTATGTTACTCCGGTTTTCGTCCACATCAGGTCATGTCCGAATAACACGCACGGAAAGCAGAAAAACGCATTCCTGAATCACAACCACACAACCACTCGTATTCTGGCACCCCTGGCTGGAATCTACGTCGATATTCGCGCCCATTATTGTCCGGCTTGTTGTAGTTGTAAATGAGGTGCTGATCGACCGAATGGTTTTATCTCCGTCCTTTCCGTTAGGGACAGTTGAGAAAAAGGTCTACTTAAAATATTACTCACAGAATTCATTGTACATAGCCTACAGGTTAATCATACCTGTTGATGTACCTTATGCGACTCTTCATAGGGGTTCAATATATCAAATCAAATCAAATCAAATCAAATCAAATCAAATCAAATCAAATCAAATCAAATCAAATCAAATCAAATCAAATCAAATCAAATCAAATCAAATCAAATCAAATCAAATCAAATCAAATCAAATCAAATCAAATCAAATCAAATCAAATCAAATCAAATCAAATCAAATCAAATCAAATCAAATCAAATCAAATCAAATCAAATCAAATCAAATCAAATCAAATCAAATCGAATCAAATCAAATCAAATCATACCAAATAAAATCAAATCAAAATCTCTTTAATTGCAAACGAGGTGTCTACCTCGGTGGCAAATGGTACACCAAAATACATTATTGTCAAGCACTATATTTTAAATTAACAAGAGAAGAATAAATTTTTCTAGAATACAACATTATACAATTTACGCTAACAATTTTTTCTATTAAACACACAGCTCGTACTTAATAATTTTATATTGAATCTCCTGTACTTACAAAAAAAGTCAACTCATATACAGTATGTGGAATTACTTCAAATAATACTATACAACTGGTATAAGATTAAAATTTACATTGCATTTATTATTTATTTTTTTACCCATTTTGGAACCTAAGTATCATAACGACCTGCTGCGTCTTAACCAGAGCCCCTTTTGCCACCACTTTTCAGAGTTCCTGAAGGGCCTTCACAGCTATCGTAGTGGTCCTAGGGCCCTCAAAGTCCCCACTGTACTTCACCCCTACAGGCAGTCCCCTACTTCGGCTGTCCAAATTCCATAGACCAGGGGATGGAATTAATTTATTCACACACATTTTTTATTTACAATAACCTGCACTGGTCGAATGCCTTCTTAACATTTCATTTATTTTCTCTGTTGCTGTTTATTCTCTTCTTGAATATTTGTACAGATTTTGGAAAAGGATCAAACACTACCCCTGGTAAACTGTTCCACTCCTTCAAGCCCTTCCCAATGAATGAAAATTTACCCCAATCACTACTGCTAAAATTCCTTCTAATTTTATACTTGTGGTATAATTATTGTATATTATATATTATATATTTTATATATATATTATATAATTATTTTCCAACTGAAGCCTCTCACCGATTTCTCACCATGCTTCTTCTCCTGTATAGGCTCTATATCTATATATATAAAATAACTTGTCCTGACTGACTGACTGACTGACTGATTCATCATCGCCGAGCCAAAACCGCTGGACATAAATGAGTGAAATTTTGGGCATAGATTCATATTACGATGTAGGTGCTCGCTAAGAAAGGATTTTTGGATATTCCGTCGCTAAGGGGGTAAAAAGGAGGATGAAATTTAAAAATGAGCGTGTCTATATCTCGAAACTTTGAAAGTTTACAGATGTAAAACTTGGTATTTATAATCTTCTTTATAAATAAGGAAACATGTATATTTTGTTTTCAGAAAATCCCAATAGGAGGGGTAAAAATGGGTGAAAAAGGGGTTGAATGCCTTTAATCAGGATACCGGTACTCATATCTCAGAAACTGATGATATTACAGACCTGAAAACCGATATTTTTGATCTCTTTTACAAATAAAGAAAAACGATTTTTTTTTTGTTTTTGGAAAATCCAATTAATGGGAGGGTGAAAAGGGGGGTGAATTTTTAAAATGAGAGCATCTATATCTCAAAACTTCTAAAGTTTACAGATGTAAAAATTGGTATTTAGAATCTTCATTAAAAATAAAGAAATACGTATTTTTTGTTTTCGGAAAATCCCAATAGGAGGGATGAAAAGGGGTGAAAAATGGGTTGAATGCCTTTAAAGAGAATACTTATATCTCAGAAACCGAAGATATTACAGACCTCATAATTGGTACTTTTGATCGCTTTCAAAAATAAAGAAACACATATTTTTTGTTTTTGGAAAATCCAATTAATGCGAGGGCGAAAAGGTGGTGAATTTTTAAAATAAGTGCATCTATATCTCAAAAGTTTTAAAGTTCAGAGATGTAAAAATTGGTATTTAGAATCTTCATTAAAAATAAAGGAACAGGTATTTTTTGTTTTCGGAAAATCCCAATAGGAGGGGTGAAAAGGGATGAAAAATGGTTTGAATGCCTTTAAAGAGAATGCTTATATCTTAGAAACTGAAGAAATTACAGACCTGAAAATTAGTATTTGGGATCTACTTTAAAAATAAAGAAACAGGTATTTTTCGTTTTGGGAAAATCCAAATAATGGGGGGTGAAAAGGGGGGATGAAATTTTTAAAATGAGTGTATCTATATCTCAAAACTTTTAAAGTTTATAGATGTAAAATTTTGTATTCAGAATCTCCTTTAAAAATAAAGAAACACGTATTTTTTTGTTTTCGGAAAATCCTAATAGGAAGGGTGGAAAAGGGTGAAAAAGAGGTTGAATGCCTTTAATGAGGCTACTTATATTTCAGAACCTGAAGATATTACAGACCTGAAAATTGGTATTTGGGATCTACTTTAAAAATAAAGAAACAGGTATTTTTCGTTTTTGGAGAATCCAAATAATCGGAGGTGAAAAGGGGGAGTGAATTTTTAAAATGAGTGTGTCTACATCTTAAAACTTTAAACGTTTTCAGATGTAAAAATTGGTGTTTAGAATCTCCCTTAAAAATAAAGGAACACGTATTTCTTTGTTTTCTCTAAATCCCATTAGGAGGGGTGTAAAAGTGTGAATAATGGATTGAATGCCTTTAGTGAGGATACATATATCTCAGAAACTGAAGATTTTACCGAACTGAAAATTTGTAAATGGGATCTCCTTTAAAATTAATAAAACATCAATATTTTACCTTTTGGAAAATTCAATTAATGGCGGTTAAATAGGAGTGACAAATTGGGGTGAATTTTTTGAAAGACTATATCTACAGAATACCTGAGAAGCGTAACATGTTACAGACGTAAAAAGTGGGTATTTGGAATCTCCTGTAAGTGTAAAGAAACATAGGTGATTTGTTTTTGGAAACTCCACTTAAGGGGAACTAAAAAGGGGGTGAAATTTTAAAATGAGAATTTCTACAGTGTATCTCAAAAACTTAACATGTTACAGAAGTGAAAAATGTTCATTTTTAATTCTATTAAAAATAAAGAAACGTGTATTTTTAGTTTTCGGAAATACCACTTGGGTAGTGGGCGGCGGGTAAAATTGACTGAAAGTGGTGTTGAATTCTTTTAATTAAGCTACTGATATCTCAAAAATGAAGATGTTATACACGTGAAGTTTGATTTTTGGAATCTGCTTTAAAAGTAAACAAACACGTATTCTCGGAAAATCCAATGAAGGGGGTTTGGGGGGTTAAAGGATTGAAAAAATTAATTGACTTAATTGTATGAGAATACATACATCTAATAAAAACTAAAGTTGTTACAGGCGTGAAAATTTGTATTTTGATCTCCTTTAAAAACAAAGAAAGGCGCGTTTTTTGGGGGGAAACAATCTTGGGGGGGGGGGGGGGGCGGGAGTGAAAAGGAGTTGAATTCCTTTCATGAGGACACATAAATCAAAAACTGAAGAGGTTAGAGTGGTGATAACTGGTATTTAGAAGATCCTATCCTATTAAAGGAACAAGTATTTTTTGCCTTAATATCACTTTGTGAGGGGGGGGGGGGGGTAGTGTGAAAGGAAGTTAAAAAAAGTGAATTTTTTAAAGGGGATACTTATATCTCAAAACTGAAGGTATTAAACGTGAACATTGGTATTTGGAATCTCCATTAAACATAAAGAAACACGCCTTCTTTTAGTTTTCTTTTTTTTGGGGGTAAATAAACTTAACGGCAGTGGGGTGTAAAAGAAGGTGAGACCAATTGATTTCACTGTTCATAATGTACTTATAAGGAACCTCCGTTGCTCAGGCGGCAGCGCGCCAGCCTCTCACAGCTGGGTTCCGTGTTTCAAATCCCGGTCACTCCATGTGACATTCGTGCTGGACAAAATGGAGGCGGGACAGGTTTTTCTCCGGATACTCCGGCTTTCCCTGTCATAATTCATTCCAGCAACACTGTACAATATTTCATTTCATTTGTCACTCATCGATCATTGCCCCAGAGGGGAGCTTCGGCAGCCGGCACAATTCCTATTGTCGCCGCTAGATTGGGCTTTATTCATTCCATTCCTGATCCTGTCGAATGATAGGAAACAGGCTGTAGACTTTCGATGTACTTATTCTGATCATAAACCGATCATTTTTAATCTTTCCTGGGTTCTTTTTCAACAGCCATCTTCTCCTTCGGAGAATGTTCTTAGATTACAGTAGATTCTCCTGGCATATAAATAAAAATTTAAACACATTTGAAATAAACGGTAGGAATGAGATTGGCCGTCAAATTGTTCACCTCTATAATAAGGTCAATAATACACGGAGGTATGTCATTCGTATCGCCAGAAATCCCGCACACTTGGCTACGCGTGACAATGGTGCTGGTCACATTGTCAACAGTGACAATGGCAGCAGATGTAATTTACCGACAAGTAGCGGTCTTGCATATTGCTGTGGGGTCCAGAACATATAATAATAATAATAATAATAATAATAATAATAATAATAATAATAATAATAATAATAATAATAATAATAATAATAATAATAATAATAATAATAATATTCTGGACCGTCGTCACATGTGCCGCCCACGCTGGAAACGGGTCCTGGACGGCTAATGACTAAGAATGCAGTCCGCCCGCGGGTTCACTAGGCTACCGCCAAGGCACTCAAGACGACGCCACGACAGATCCCCTGAAGGATTTGATCCATAATAAAAATGCTTATAGGAAAAGATGGCAAAGATTTAGGGACCCAACTAACTAGGTGGAATACCTGGACCTAGCCCGGGAAGTACGAAATCGATTGCTGGAAAGAAAGATTGAAAATGGGACGAAACTTGCCGTAATCTATTAGAAAACGAGTCGGATCGCGAATTTTGGCGGATTCTCGCAGAAAAGGAATCAGATCGCGAATTTCGGCGGATTATATATCTAAAACAATAAGCATTCAATTACAAATTTCAGTATAATACCGTAGCGAAGCACGGGTATCTTGCTAGTAATCCTATAAGTCTAGTTTTCTCCCTTCTCTTACTTCAAGTTTCCGCACACAACACACGGCATACCGGTATTTACTTTAAACGACACCACACTAAATATTACGAAATAGGATTTTGAATAATTTTATTAGCCAGCACAGCACATTTTTCAGACCGCAGACGACAGACTTGGAACACGGATTTGAAACGGATTTTCTGCTCGGCGTGATAAGCCTTCTCGTATTTTCGGAATCGCAGCGAGCTGTCTCTGGCAATGACCCAATCTCCCATTCAGTACATGTTAAAAAATAGTTCGACAGCTAAGGGCACAGGGCCAGCATGACCGGCCAGCGAAGAGCCTACCGGAGGAAGCGAAGTACGTGTCTGATGAAAACATCGAAGCACTAGCTGCTTGGGGCTCCCAATATCAAAACTGAGTGTATCATCATTCATATTCCCAGTACTTGTAAAACCATGCATTAACAGTTACTTAGCTGGAGGGGCACTTGCCCCTCTGCGAGCCGCTACTGGTAGACACTGGCGGCGATAAGGACCCCGCAGACCCTGCGAGGTGGAGGACCCATGACTGTTTCTTAATTCAGTAGCTGAAGAGTGATATTGATGAAGCTACAGAACACAACACAGTATTACAGAGGGTTATTCTAACTCAGGCCGTCGTAGTGCAGAGCTTCTTTCATAAATAGGAGTACGGTACGGTAGTTATTTGTGAAAGAATGTGGGTTTCCCATCCTGTTCCAATAATAACTGTTACGGGGATACCGTGGATTGCAGTGGTGTAAGAAGGTGCTGGGGTGAATGGCAGGACAGAGGAAAAGATCGAAGCATAATTTAAGACACTAAAATTTGACATTTTTTATTTCCTTTTTTTTTCTCTTTCTCTGGACTTTAAACTTTGATAAATAACAACAACAACAATTCAGGAGCTCGTCGGCTCGAATAACAGGAATGATCACAATTCAGGTACACAATAAGTGGCAGAATGAGCTTGTAGCTCCAACGTTACACTATTCAAAAGAGCAAGTTTGCTCCATTCAATTACCACTCTAGGAGACTCCTCTCCAAAACAATCTAGCCTCTCCAAAGCAAAATTTTCCCATCCAAACACTAGGTAAACATCGAAAACAGAATTCACTGTCATTTCTGCTAGACAGTCTGATTCACAACAGGCTATGAGTAAAAAATGAAGGATTAAACCTAGGCATAGCATAGGCTCATTGTAGTGACCTTAGTGGTTAAAAGGAAGGGGTTTAAGGACTTAGCCATAAACAAAATGTTAGGAGGCTAAACACTTGCACTCCTTTTGAAATATACTCTGAAACACTTAAGATCCTATATGGGCTTACTGAGTCTAAGCCTATACTACACAGAGCTAAATTTTAAAGTTTTACAAAATCATAATCACCGCAATACCAAGTTGATTGGGCATTAAAAGAGGGTTAATACTGTCTATTCCCCAATTTACATTGTTCCCAGCAGGTATTTGAATAAAGTCCATAGACTTACATTTAAACGATGATGTTAAAGTTTAGAATTTTATATTAAGAATGAATTTTGAAACCTTCCACTCAAGTCAGCTATCTGGAACTATCACATATTTAAAAGATGTCTGCCATTACCTTGAGCTGGTGAGCCTTCCGACGGCGGGCAAGGCTTGCCCCTGCCTCTACTACTTATGCACTCTAGACCGGAGCGATGAAGAAGACCACATGGCCCAGAAGCTCCCAGCTTTTATAGCGGAGGGGAAGGTACCAGAATCCTCAATTTTGATTGGCTAACCGAATAAATATAAAATTTTCTGATTGGCTAATGATTTCATGAAGAAGGAAGAGATAGAAGTGCTAGTAACCTTAGAACACAGAAAACAATCTACAAACACTTCAGTTTAGAAAACTTACAAATACCAAATTCTTTTGAAAATTAATTGCCCGTCCTCTCACAAGAGAGAGTAAATAAGTCTATAGTAGAGATATCTGAAGTTTAAAGTTCAAAACTTCTTCCAATCCATAGTTCAAGGTTCACATCACAGATTGCCTTCTGAAAGGCGCTCAGTTTAAATGTACGGAGAAGGTGTACCTCCGGTAAAATAACCAACCCTTGCTGCCACTCACAACAATTAACAAGGCTTTTGATGTAATTTGCCAGTTCTGAGAATCCAGTAGAGAGCAAAGATGCGATAAAAAAAAAGACATTCTCCTTTTCTAAAGTTTAAATACTGAAGTTTCGAGCCCGTTTATAAACCTGAGCAGTCAGTGTAGCTAAGTAGGCTTACGATGGAAAGTTGAGTTGTAATTATTTCGTCCAAAGAACGAGAATGTTTTTAATATTGTGACGGTCAGCGTATTTTGGTTACTATACCTGGAATATGCATTTCTTATATGTGTGTGTGTTCGTACCATATAAGTGTATTAGTTTCATTCCTTCGCATTTGAAAACTAAATTAAGTTATTTTGTTGTCATTGATGCTTTCAATTAAGTTATTATTATTATTATTATTATTATTATTATTATTATTATTATTATTATTATTATTATTATACCGGGAGGTACAACTCAACCCCGCGCATTCAAATGAAGCTCCTTGAAGAACGCTATCTAACACCTTAAGTCTGAACAACTATTTCAAGAAATTCGGACTTTTCTCGATAGATGTCTCTATTAAAAACACTGACACCGGGCGAGTTGGCCGTGCGCGTAGAGGCGCGCGGCTGTGAGCTTGCATCCGGGAGATAGTAGGTTCGAATCTCACTATCGGCAGCCCTGAAGATGGTTTTCCGTGGTTTCCCATTTTCACACCAGGCAAATGCTGGGGCTGTACCTTAATTAAGGCCACGGCCGCTTCCTTCCAACTCCTAGGCCTTTCCTATCCCATCGTCGCCATAAGACCTATCTGTGTCGGTGCGACGTAAAGCCCCTAGCAAAAAAAAAACACTGATGTCATGTACTCTGGTGTAAAGTGAAACTACTAAAAATTTAAGAAATTTTGTACTAATAGGTTTTCTAAACTGAATCGATTATTCTTTGTTTTTGATATTTCAAAGTTTGCAACACTTCTAGCTCATCCCGCAAACTTTGGAGTCTGGCCAATCAGAAATTTTGTGTATTTAATTGTCAGCCAATCACATGCTTCTTGTACCTTTTCGATTGTCCAATCAAAAGTAGAGGAAGTGTCTGGACTTAGTCCAGAGCCTTCTCGAACCTTCCTCTCGGGTATAAAAGCTGACGCCTTTTCGAGGTAACTTGTCTTATTGATTGTCTTGTTACTGAGTGTGTGTGTTAAGAGAGGAGGCGGAGGTCTCATCCATCGGCAAGCAGAACATCAGCTAAGGTAATGGCCACCATTTTTCTAACTCTGTAGGTATCTCTGCAAGCTAACTCGAGGGGAAGGTTTCCAATCTTTAATAATGTGTCTGTAAAATTCCGTAAATGTAAATTTTTCTTTCTTCTCATGTAAAAGTTCAACTAGCCTATAGTATTTAACTGAAATCCGGGGATAGAGAGTGCGTTACCCTCTCGAACTCCCCTTCAGTTTAATTTGGAGGTGACTACGATTTTGTAACTGTTTCCACTATCGTAAATTGTAACTTCTCTTGTCCATCTAGTCACCTCAGTAGTTTAGGATTAGTTCATGTATTGTTAGGCCACAAGCCCAAGCAGGGTTTTAATCTTTGATTTCAAGGAGCGCAACCGTCTCCATACATTTTTATTTATTTTGGGCCAGTAATTGAACCTGTTGCTTTCCACAAAGGCTCGGTAGAATGGATACTCGATACCCCTGTATTATTTCTTCCATGTAAACTTAAAAGACAACTGATACGGTCTTGTAAATTGTAGGTCGTGCCTAGGAAGGCCTGAAAGTATTAATTTTATTGAGCAAAGACTCTCTAATCCCAAATGTAAAAGTTAAAGGTTGCCTTGAGTAGGCTATAAGGGTTTTGGAGCACAGTCTCCTTGGTAGAATTATAGAGCGTAGAGGCTCTTTCTTGTAATGTAAAGTATATTTGTGTGAATATTGAATGGTGCCTTTGGAAGGCCGTAACTTGTAACCTTTGGAGCAAAAGGTGCTCTTGACATTGTGATTTAAATATCCTATAAAAGAAATTGGAAGATTCGTCTCCTTGCCTATCTAACTAAACGCAACAGTAGTGATGTTGGGACCTATATAAATTGGGAGCTTGAAGCTCAAATTGTAACTAACCATTTCTTGGTTTTTCTGTTTTTTCTACCCTGTACCAAACCAGCCCTGTACCTGAAATCTTGTTCTGTCGCCAAGCGAATTGTTCTGTTAAAATTTAATATCCGAAAAGAAATATCTCTCTGTGATCCACAAAAAATATCATGGTAACTATTATTATTATTATTATTATTATTATTATTATTATTATTATTATTATTATTATTATTATTATTATCGTTGCGTCGTTGCTGCTCATTGTAATAATATACAACCCTGTACTACGAAATAAACTTGTAACCTTCCTTACCAGGAAACGAGCTTCTTAGCGCAGCTACTGACTGTAGACACCCACAACAAACATCAGAGCTATAGCTTCAGTTGTTTCTGAGGAAAGTGGACCTGCGAGGAACTTACACATTTCTTTAAGCGACTGTACATTCTCCTCAGACGGATCTACAGCTATAACCGTCTTTAATGGCAACCTTGCATGTTACTTGTTAGAATTATACGTATAGAACTTCCAAGTCCCCAATCCACTTAACATGCATAGCTCTTAGTTTCACGCACTGCTTAGAAATGTAAATCATATGTTAGTCTCGTCAACTCGCTCTGTTCACAACACTATATTTCACTTCTCGGAGGAAAAATAATTGTACGAAGTAAATACTTGTTTATGAAGCTCTTTTCGTACCTAATGGCAGCTAATATCATTATTTCACTTGGTTCGCTCGTCAGTCGAGAGTATGCAAAGCAAGGATAGTTATAGTTTTAAAAAAAACCCATGGCGCAACAGCCCCGAAGGGCCTTGGCCTACCAAGCGACCGCTGCTCAGCCCGAAGTCCTGCAAATTACAAGGTGTCATGTGGTCAGCATGACGAAACCTCTCGGCCGTTATTCTTGGCTTTCTTGACCGGAGCCGCCATATCAGCGTCAGATAGCTCCTCAATTGTAATCACGTAGGCTGAGTGGGCCTCGAACCAGCCATCAGATCCAGGTTAAAATCCCTGACCTAGGTGGGAATCGATAACGGGGCCTCCGGGGAAGAGGCAGGCACGGGCCGGATTGTAGTTTTACACGACTGTTAATAGCATGACATTACCCTGGGGACCACCAGTTTTACGTCGAATCCTAACCACAGTGATGTGATTTTTCATTCTAAAAATCCCCACATGCATTGGCTGAGATTCGAATCGCAGTTACCTTGGTGAGAAGTGTTGGCGGCCGTGACCTCTACTAGGAACTACCCCAGCATTCGCCTTAGTGCAGGAGGATGGAAAACCACGGAAGACCATCCTCAGGACAGCTGACGGTGGGGACCAGCCGCTCTCGGGCCGTGGCCACCGCTCCTCTGCTCGGTCGGTCACAGTGCAGAGCTGACAGGCCACTTGCGGGCCGGGACCCACTTTGCAACCGCCGACCCTAGAGCTAACGACTATATCCCACTTGCGGATAGTGGAAGCATTTGTGTTCCTTTCTTTGTGTGTGAAGAGGAGACGCCATGGTGTTATGAAAAGCTCATAATTATTCAGAATGACATAACCTTAGTGTCTCCTTAGATCGCAACATATGATTCAAAGGTTACTACACCAGTAAAAGCAAAATATGTGTACTCACAGGAAAATCAAGAAGCGGTAGTTGAGGTGCTTACATTTCGTCACACAGAATTTCTACCCTTGAAAGTGTATCCAGTAACTGAATAATTCTTCCTTCCCTATCAGTCATGCTGTCCATGATTATGAGCATCACATTTATCCATCGTATCTCAGAAATCAGCCGTCGGATTTCTTTAAAAATACACTTTCCTATGACCAATTATGTAAGATTTTTTAAATTAGACTATTACAAATTAATTCGTGATTGAAAGGGATAGATAAAAATGGTAGGAGTACAGTTTCCCATTCAGTCGCGGGGAAATTTGTACTAATGTCTTACAGAATTGTTGAAATAGAGTAACAAGAAACTGTGACTCAAAAATGTTGGAGAAAACCCGTCCACCCTTTCCTGCTATACGTGAAATCCATGGTCATGGACATTTACTACTTAAGGGTTGTTAACTTGGGCCATATCATAATATCATGTTTACATTCATACCTTAGTTGTATTCTACATAAACCGAGCGAGTGGCTGCACAGTTTGAGTTATGAAGTTGTCAGCTTGCATCCGGGAGATAGTGGGTTCGAACCCTGAAGGTGGTGTTCCGTGGTTTCCCATTTTTACACCAGGAAAATGCTGGGGCTGTACCTTAATTAAGGCCACGGGCTGATTTCTTCTCACCCCTACTCCTTTCCCATTGTCGGTGGGACATTAAGCAAATTGTAAGAAAAAAAGCACATAAATATACAAACTTAGTTTGCATACTCAGGCTATTATGTTTTTTTTTCTAGGGGCTTTACGTCGCACCGACACAGATAGGTCTTATGGCGACGATGGGATAGGAAAGGCCTAGGAGTTGGAAGGAAGCGGCCGTGGCCTTAATTAAGGTACAGTCCCAGCATTTGCCTGGTGTGAAAATGGGAAACCACGGAAAACCATTTTCAGGGCTGCCGATAGTGGGATTCGATCCTACTATCTCCCGGATGCAAGCTCACAGCCGCGCGCCTCTACACGCACGGCCAACTCGCCCGGTGCTATTATGTTTAGGGGAAGTATCAACATAATATACATGACCTAGCAAGAAGACATCAAGACATCATTTTGGGCGGAATTAAGTGTTTCGGAAATGATCCTTAGGAATTCTGCGAAAAAATTGAGTTACATTTCTTTTGACTCCATTTCAATAATCACGTAAGAGATTTTTTTAAAAATTTGGTGTATGTTAATTAATGACTGAAAGAGTTGATTGAAGAAATGTGATTGCAGGTATAAGTAATGCACGGGCATCAACCCGCTCATCTGAGACTTCGACTTCGTAACAGTTCTCCCACTGGGCAATGATTCTCAGACGAGTGCGTCGTATTAGAACTACAAATATTTTCCTATGTAAGTAAACCCATAACTTAAATAACAACCTTGATACCTGAGTACAGCACCGAATGATAAATCGACCTGGGAAGCAACGTGGCACCAGCAGTGGACCGAGCGAATCACCAATTGAACTTTCATTTTGGATGACTAATCTATGCTGCTTCACTAAAACTTTACGTTCCGAACAAAAAGTATAAAATGTGTATGTTCCATTTCTCTACGGAATCGTGCACGAAGTGAGATGGATTTTCGTAGCGAGTTTTACGACTGGATGCCCTTCCTGACGACAACTTCATCAGAGGAGTTAATGGGATGATATGAATGACGTGATATTTATGAAAGTAGGAAGGTGCTGGCACATAGTCTACTCCTCTCGAATAGCACCAACGGGTCTGCTCAAGGCTTAACGTCACCATCCGACGAACGAATCACCATTAACAGCGTCGTATGCCCTCACTCAAAACGAACATTGCGCAGAGGTTTGGAATTGAATCCAGGCTTTTGGCACACAATCCGTTGCGGGCTAACATTCTGATGGTCAAAGTTTGTTCGATCAACGGGACTCGAACCGGCTAACCACGATGTCAGACGCCTTAACGATCATGACCACCAGGCGGGATGCGGCTTGTATGTATGTTTAGTCATCAGCCCGAAGGCTGGTTGGATCCTTAACAGTTCCGCCATGAGCTGTCATAGATGGCCTAGGCATCACTGAAGAGGCGTACTAGGGAAGTGAGGAGTGAGGTAGTTTCCCGTTGCTTTCCTCACCGAGCCAGAAGTTGCTATTACATATCAGACTTGCCAAGCCCACTGAAATGCATGCACCAACCGACCCTATGAGCAACAGTTCCACACCATTAATAGCAGGGACTGGCTGCGTAAGGAATGGCATTACTAGCATCTCTCATACCTCAGTCACTTTCATATTGTCAAAGATAAGACAGAGACAGAACAATGAAAGTAACAAAATTGCTCTAGCCTATACCAGAAGACTTAGTGCAGTATAAACACTAGGTCCCGCCAGCAAAGGCATGGATGTGGCTTAAAGACAATAAACTGCAAAATGCCGTTTACCCTTCGCCACCATTTATTCAAGTACTAACTTTTGTTAGGATTTATCCGAATCCGGTATAGAGAGTTCGAATCCATTATTCTTCTAAGTAACTTGTTCTCCTCAATTCGCCTCACATGACCCCACCACCACAGCTCCACCCATCGAGTTCATTCCTAACTTATCCTTTATCTCCTCCTGTCATTGTTCCCACCAGCTTGTACAAGCGATCATTCTTGCTATTTTCATGTCTGTTTCTTCTAACTACCCAGTAAGTGGCCGCACGGTTAAGGGTGCGCAGCTGTGAGCTTGAATTCGGGAGACAGTGGGTTCGAACCCCACTGTCGGAAGCCCTGAAGATGGTTTTGCGTGGTTTCCCATTGTCACACCAGACAAATGCTGGGGATGTACCTTCGTCGCCATAAGACCTGTCTGTGTCGGTGCGATATAAAGAAACTTGTAAAATACCGTATTTTACACATGCTCCAGGGACAATCCAATAGTTCGTAATACTCTCCGCTAGTGTTCAGGAGTGACCGTGCCAGTTGTAAAACGTTAAGAATTTCACATGCGCTCCATAGGTTTCAGGGGCAATTAAGACCGATAGAGTGTGTTCCAATGTTTCGTACATACTGTACTTAGCTCGGGGTCCGTTGTAAAGCGTACGAGTGGATCGCTCGGGTTCGGGAGCGACAGCTACTCTTTTAGAGCGTTAGTAAGACATGGGCTACTGTATACGCTACGATAGTCATAGAAACCCATGAGGGACTCCTCAAACACTTGAAATTCCTCTGAAACAGAGTTGCCACTTTCTGTACTAATGTGCTGCACTGCAAAACTTCAATCTTAAATCGAGCCAAGTCATCTCCCTGGCTCCCAATGATGGTGCGTCATTAAGAGCTAACGGGCCTTAGTCCCACCAGATTTTCGGACATAACAAAGACAAAGACACCTCCGTAAGGCCATGAAGGCCCTTGGAGGAGTGGAAGGTAAAGGCTTCCACCATTGTTAACCGCGGCACGTGCTGGGGTAGAGTGGTTAGCTCTACGCCCGGCCGCCTTTGTCCCCAGGAATTAACCTGGTACTTATTTTTGATGTAGGCTGAGTGAACCTCAGGGCCATATGCACACCCGGAAGTGGAAATCTCTTTACTTAAATTTGACGACTTCCTGACGAGGAATCGAATCCACGTCCTTCCGGGCGAAACTTTTCGGATATAAATTGTTTAGAAATGTTATATTATTGATATTTTAGATAATTAAATTAATGCAACCAAATTAATATCTGATTACCGCTGTTCAGAAGTAATAAATTATGTGAGAAAATGAAAGTATGATTGTATTACATGTTTCGTACGCTTATCCTGACACTGGGGCTAATTCGCCCTCAGTCCTCACACTGAGTATTGCTAACTGTTTTGAAGGTCAGTGAACCTGTGAGGGAGTGAAAGTTTCAATGCATTTTAAAATGTCAAGCTAGGGGCTAGCTTTGACATGCCCGCAATAAAAAAGAACAATATAGACGAAGCTGTAGCGGCGGGTGTAATGGCGATGTTATTGCAAACTCGCTTGTATTCTTCTAACCTCATATAACATGTTCTTGTGACCATTCACAGGGTGAAACTTTGGACACGTTTCGAATTTTAGTTTACAGTTCGCTTTTAGCACTTGCGGAGTGGAGAGCGTGTTCAACAGTGATTAGTATGTAGTGTTTAAAATAGTGAAATGTTTGCACCGCAGAAGAATCGACGAGCGCAGTTCTTTTATAAATGAGGTAGGCCTTCACTTTTAGAGTATTTTGTTATTAGCTTTAGCATGCATTAGAATCAAGCATGCTTAACTCTACTGATTCTTACTTACTTACTCCTCGGCGCTACAACCCTTGTAGTGCGTTAGCCTCTCTGACGATTGTAGCCCAATCTTCACGATCTTCTGCACGCCTCCTCCATCTTCTTATTTCCATCTTTCTTAAATCCTCCTCCACATCATCCAGCCATTTTTTCCGGGGACTTCCTTTCCATCTTCTACCACCTGGATTTCCTTTATAGATCTTCTTGACAGTCCTATTTTCTGGCATTCTTTCCACATGTCCCACCCGCATTTATCTGTTGCTTTTTATTTCGGTTACGATACTTAGATTTCCATAGAGTTCTTCCAATCCCTTGTTTTTCTTTATTCTCCACAATTCCCATTCCTTCACTGGGCCAAAAATCTTTCTCAGTATTTTTCTCTCCCATCTGTTCAACAGTTCTTCATCTACTTTGGCCATTGCCCATGTTTCAGAGCCATAAGTTACCACTGGTCGTAATACTGTTCGATAGACTGTCAACTTTAATCTTCAACCAAGGCTGCGTGGTCTAAACACTTTCAGTAAAGCTAAGTAAGCCCTATTGCCTGCAGCAATCCTCGCTGTTATATCCTCTTTGTCACCAGCAATCCTAAATACTTAAACTTTTCACTTCTCTCGTAGTTAATCCCATTTAATTTTATGCACTTGTCTTTCCTAACTACGGTCCTCCTGGATGCAAATAGGTAATGAGTTTTGGCATTATTCACTCTTAGGCCCATTTCTCCTCCTTCCTTTTGTAATCTATCCAGTCCCTCCTCTAGGTCTTTCAATCTCCTAGACAGCATATCAACATCATCAACATAAGCCAGATTCTGAGTTACACGGTTGAACATTGTACCGCCTGGATTACTGGCCTCCACGCTCCAAAACCACATTGAAGAGCAGGGTAGATAACACATCCCCTTGCCGCAAACCTTGGTTTACTTCAGACTCTTTAGTAAGATTTCCTTCCATTTTAACCACGCATTTAGTACCTGTTAGGGTCATTTGTACCAGTCTCATCAATTTAGTTGGGAACTCCATGTCCATCATTGTTTGACACAGTTTCCTCCTTTTCACACTATCATAAGCCTGCCAAAAATTCACAAACAGCTGATGAACATCCATATTGTATTCATAGCATTTCTCCATTATTTGCCTGACAGTGAAGAAGTGATCTGTTGTTGATCTACCCTGTCGAAAGCCACCTTGGTAGTCTCCTAGTATCTGCTCAACCAGTGAAGTGAGTCTCATAGACAAAACCTTGGCTAAGACCTTATAAACCACACTAAGCAAAGATATACCTCTATAATTTTCACAGTTTGCTTCATCTGAATTGGGCAAATAATCGCTAAGCTCCAATGCTCTGGCATTTGTTCTGTTTCCCAAACTTCCACAATTAGTTGGTGAACAAGTTGCGTCAACTGTTCACCTCCGTATTTAATCTTCTCAGCTGCAATGTTGTCACTTCCTGGAGCCTTATTATTCTCCAAGTACTTAATTGCCGTCCTCGCTTCTTCTATAGATGGTGCAGGCACTGGTTTTAAATCTAGGCTAGGATCCTGCCAAGGCTGCTCATCCCCTTCTTCCAATTTCACCGTCCCTGCAGCCACATTCAACAGTTCACTAAAGTATTCCGCCCAACGGTCAAGAATCCAGTCCCTTCCCCAATCATGTTTCCTTCTTTATCTCTACAGAATACAGCATGTGGTTGAAAACCTTTCTGTACGTCCTTTATTTTCCCATAGAACTACCGTACTTCTTGCATAACATGTTGTTCCTCCAAATCTGCAATCCATTTCCTCTCTGCCTCTCTCTTATTTCTCCTACAAATTCTGTCTGCCTCTTTCCTCTTCTTCCTAAATTCTTCTACGTATGTTCTTGTTTTCCTTCTAAACATTTTCTTCCTTGCTTCATTTCTCTCCTCAATTGCTCTTTTGCAATCATCATCAAACCATCCTTGCCTTTCAGTCTTTACTTCCACTCTTAGTACTTCATCCGCAGTTTCCTACAATGCACCCCTCAATAAAAGTCCACTTTCCTGCGATGTTTTCCACTGCCCAGATTTGTTGTTTAGCCTCCAATTTCTTCTCCATCCTAGATTCATATAGCTGCGCAGTTTCTTTATCTTTCAATTTTGAGACCATATATCTCCTTGGAGCTTTCCCTTTCTTAGCAGATCTGTAAGTTGCAATACGTTGCCTGTATTTTACCCGTACCAAGTAATGGTCCGAATCACAATCAGCTGTCCTACAACTGTCAACTTGTAGTACGTCAGATCCATGTCTCCGATCGATTACTACATGGTCTATTTGATTCAAGGTTACACCATCTGGTGAACACCAAGTGGCTTTCCGTATATTCTTTCTCTGAAACCATGTACTCTTCACCACCATCGAGTTTCCCATGGCAAAATCAATTAGTCTCTGTCCATTATCATTTGACTCATCATGCAAACTTTCCTTCCCAACTGTCTCCCTATAGGCTTCTTCTTTACCCACTTTAGCGTTGAAATCTCCAAGTATGATTTTTACATCTTGTCTTGGGATGCATTCTATTTCTTGTTCCAATTGTCCATAGAACATATCTTGCTCTTCATCCTCAGCCTCCTCTGTAGGTGCATACACACATACAAGCGTGATATTGAAAAAATGAGCCTTCATTCTTAGAGAGCATATTCTTTCATTTAGAAGTTTAAAATTCAAAACTGCTGACTTTATCTGTCATCCATTAGGAAGCCTGTGCCACCTATTGTACCTCTGGCTCCACCACTATGCAGAACTGTATATCTACCACTTCTAAAAACACCACTTCCTTTCCATCTGACTTCCTGAATTGCTGCTATTCCAATATTATATTTCTCCATTTCTTGTTTCAGACTGTTTAGGGCTCCTGATTTATTCAGGGTTCGTACATTCCATGTTGCTATATACAGTACATATATTTCCGTTTGCATCTTCCATTTCCTCGCGTGGGTCGTTTACCATTGTCATCAGTCCGGCTATTCTTGTCTGTGAGTTTCGTAACGAGTTGTTTTTCCGGTATAGGGTATCAACCCCCAACCTGGAGGACCAGGGTATCCCTCTTGGTCTGTCCGGCTTGGGTTGCCCTACCCGGAGCTTATGCTCCCGCCGGCATAGCTCTCAGGATCACTTAGGCACACAAGTTCCCACATCGCGACAAGATGAAGATACTAGCGTGGGAGTCTACTGATTCTACCCCCAAAAAATGTAATGACAAGGTTTAGGCTAATGTACAACAGTAGAAGAAATAAAAAATACATTAATAATAATAACAACAACATACAACAGTGCAGCAATAATAATAATAATAATAATAATAATAATAATAATAATAATATTAATAATAATAACACGCAGCCACCCTGACCGATACAAAATCCAAGGTGAAGTTCCACGGATGTCTCGCGCATTCCTTTGACATCAAAACAGGAGTCCGACAGGGTGATGGGCTATCCCCGATACTCTTCAACTGTGTTCTTGAAAAGATCATCAGAACCTGGCGGGTGAGATTAGAGGAAACCAACTACAGTCCATTGAGAATAGGAACCAAATCCAAGGGGATCGCAACAGACTGCTTAGCATTTGCCGATGATATTGCTGTTCTCTCAAACGACATAGAAACCGCTAGAGCTCAAGTTGAAGTAATTACAGAAGTAATGACTAACATCAAAGAGGCTCCACCAAAACTCCATACAAAATATGGGGACATCACCCGAGTAGACAAATTCAAATACCTGGGTGAGATCATCATGAAAAATGGACTGGACAAAGAAGCACTTCAGGAGCGAGTACGCAAACTGGAAATAGCCTACCAAACATCCCGCACAATCTACAACAAAAAATCCCTTTCCCAAAACACCAAGATACGTCACTATGAAACAGTTCTGAAGCCGGTAGTTCTATATGCAGCCGAAACCCTGTCTCTAAATGCCAACAAAGGACTCCTTGAAGAAGTGGAGAAAAGAGAACGCAAAATTGTGAGAGGAATCTTGGGATCAAAGTACATACATGGAATCCATCAAAAGAGATCCAACAAGGAAGTCTACAGCAAAATAGAAAAAAATTACCGACACAATCAGAAAAAGACGGGCACCATTTTACGGTCATCTGAAAAGAATGGACGGAAGAAAGTTAACTAAAGAAATCTTTCACTTTTTTGATTCAAACCCCAAAACCACAATTCCCTGGTTTAGAAATACCAAAGAAGACCTGCAAATGCTACATATCTCAGCTGAAGACGCCCTTAACAGAGATCTCTTCCGCAAGAAAATATTGACGAACGGGCTAAACCGAGACGAGCAACGGAAGAGAAGACACGGTGCCCCTTGGACAGAGGAGCGTGAGCAGGCCCACTCACAAAGAATGAGGGAAATTTGGGCTCTAAAGAAGGCCGAGTTCAGTGTCAAATGCAACAAGACTTAACGTGGTCCTTGATGGCCCCAGCGAATTATATATAATAATAATAATAATAATAATAATAATAATAATAATAATAATAATAATAATAATAATAATAATAATAATAATAATAATAGTAACAAAACGCACATTAGCCCCACCTGCCGTTTGAGCCGCTACGGCTGGTTGCCTTGAAAATACGAGATTGTGTGATGATTTTATTTCAAAGGAAGCTAAAGCAGAACAGCCAGTTAATACCTTTCGAGTGAATTTACTCAATATTAATCCATTTGCCGCACAATCATGAAAACCAATTGACTGTAAATTTTTATATTTTCACAAAAAGTATCGATTGGCCGAACTATTTTAGCTTCCCTTGAAATGGATATAGGCTCTAGACAATATGGATCAATCAATCAATCAATCAATCAATCAATCAATCAATCAATCAATCAATCAATCAATCAATCAATCAATCAATCAATCAATCAATCAATCAATACTGATCTGCATTTCCTAGCCTTTTCTCAAATGATTTCAAAGAAATTGGAAATTTATTGAACATTTCCCTTGGTAAGTTATTCCAATCCTTAACTCTACTTCCTATAAACGAATATTTGCCCCAATTTCTCCTCTTGAATTCCAACTTTATTTTCATATTGTGATCTTTCCTTTTTTTATTTTTTATTTTTTTTTGCTACTTGCTTTACGTCGCACCGACACAGATAGGTCTTATGGCGACGATGGGACAATGAAGGGCTAGGAGTAGGAAGGAAGCGGCCGTGGCCTTAATTAAGGTACAGCCCCAGCATTTGCCTGGTGTGAAAATGGGAAACCACGGAAAACCATTTTCAGGGCTGCCGATAGTGGGGTTCGAACCTACTATCTCCCGAATACTGGATACTGGCCGCACTTAAGCGACTGCAGCTATCGAGCTCGGTCCTAATTTTAAAGATACCAAACAAACGTATTCGATTCCTAATGTCATTCCACGCCATTGTCATTTATGAAACCACCTACACGTAATCAACACGGCTATGACAACATGCAATGTCCACATAGTTCCCATGAGACTGTAAACATTTCTCGGAACGATCAACCAACTTTTCAATTCCAGGTGCGTAGAAATCACCTCCAGCGCTATGGAACCGCCTGGAGATAGCTGCTTTCACCTCCTAATCGTTTCGGAATCGTCATCCACCGAGATCCTTTTTCAGCTTACGGAACGCATGATAATCGCATGGCGCTAAGTCTGGACTTGAATCGCTGCAGCAGTTCGGATGTTTGGCGGGCCGCGTGAGGTACCTCAAAAAATGAAGACGTTACAGACGTTAAAATTAGTATTTGGAATCTCCTTTAAGAATAAACAAACACGCATTTGTTTTTGTCGGGAAATCGACATAAGGGGTGTGGGGGTGAAAATAAGTAAATAAGGAGTTGTTATGAGGATACTTTATCTTAAAAACTGAAGGTGTTACAGACGTGAAAGTTGGTATTTTGAATTTCCTTTCAAAATAAAGAAACACGTACATATTTTTTTTTGAAAGTCCAGTTAAGGCGGGAGAGGGGTGGAAAGAATTGAAGAAGAAGAAGAAGAAGAAGAAGAAGAAGAAGAAGAAGTTGAATTATTTTTATGAGTATACATTTATCTCAAAAACTGAAGGAAGACGTACAGACATGAAAACTGCTATTTGGAATATCCTTTAAAAATAATGAAACACGTATTTTTTTGTTTTCGTAAAATCCATTAAGGGGCTGAAAGGAAATGGAAAAGCGGGTGAATTGTAAAAATGAGTACCGGTATATCTACATTATATGTCAAAAACTTAACATGTTAGAGACAAAAACTTGGTACCGTATTTGGAAAGTCCTTTAAAAAATCAGGAACATGTACCTTTTTGTTTTCGAAGAAGGCACTCTTAACGGGGGGAGGTTAAAAGAATTGAAACATAGTTGAATTATATTTTATGAGGATACTTACATCTTAAAAATCTTAAAAACTGAAGATTGGTATTTTGAATCTCCTTTAAAAATTAAAAATGTATTTTTATTTTCGGAAAATACTCTTAAATGGGGGTGGGGGAAGGACTGATTAAGGGGTTGAATTCTTTTTATGGGGATGCTTATGTATATCTCAAAAATTGAAGATGTTACAGATGTGGGAGTAGGTATTTGGAATCTTCTTTAAAAATAAAGAAACGTATTTATTTTTTCAACTTGAGAGAAGACTGTTTCTCGCATGTACAATTCTATGTCACATGGCCATCTTAGCTCCAAAAGGTAGTACCACAAACATGGTTTACAAAGACTTTCTGGGGTAAATGAAACTCAATTTTTGGGTGAGTTTTTATACTTGAGAAATTTTCTGATAATGTCTTAGTACAATGCCGAGGAACGATTACTTTGATCAAATTATGAAATCCACACAAGCAAAGCTGCAGGTAATTGCTAGTCAGCAATAAGCCTCATCTCCGATTCCACTTCTCTACTTGTATCATTTATATATATAAGAAAACATAAAGGTCAATAATACTGCCTTGAGGAAATCCCCTCTTAATTATTACATGGTCAGATAAAGCTTCACCTACTGTAATTATCTGAGATCTGTTTTCTAGAAATATAGCAATCCATTCAGTCACTCTTTTGTCTTGTCCAATTTCACTCATTTTTGCCAATAGTCTCCCATGATCCACACTATCAAATGCCCTAGACAGGTCAATCGCAACATAGTCCATTTGACCTCCTGAATCCGGGATTGTTTATTGATCTCGCTAAAGCTTTCGACACGGTAAATCACGAAATTCTGTTATCTAAATTAGAAGATGCTGGAATTCGTGGGGTTGCATTAGAGTGGTTCCGCAGCTACCTTAGCGGAAGAAAGCAATTTGTTTCCATCAATGGTTGTCAGAGCACGGACAAGGAGGTGAAGAACTTATGGTAATACAAAATAGAGCAATCAAAAATATCTATAATCTTCTTTTTGACACACCCACTCGAGTTCTATACGCTAATAGTAAAATTATGCCCTTATCTATGTGCACTGCTTTTAGATCTTCAATATTAATTCACAAAATTAAACTAAACAGTGTCCTGCACAATAGTAACTACAGCCTGAATTAAGACATTCATAATTATAACACACGACAAAAAGGTGACAAAGCTCTCTTTCAAATACACTCATATAAATATGGAAACTGTAGCTTTAAGTTCTCAGCCATTCAATCATATAATCATCTTCCAAGAGATTTAAAATCAGTTTCCAATCTGTCATTCTACATTTTTACTCAATGAGCAAGAACAAAAAAATCTAATCCTTATGAACCCCCTTATTCCTACAGCCAGAGCATTACCAAAATTACACAAAAAAGATACTCCCATACGTCCAATAATCAATTGTAAAAACAGCCCAACTTATAAAACATCTAAATTTATCCACAAATTTCTCAAAAACATTACATTTTTAATAAAAAATCCCCTTTAACGAATTCAGTAGACTTTTGCGATATTCTAACAAAATTCTCCTTACAACCTAACCACATTATGTGCTCTTTTGACATTACAAATATGTACTCTAATGTACCAACCAAAGAAACAGTAAACATCATCAAAGACAACCTCAGTAAACATAGCAAACTTAGCAAGCTTGAAATAGAAGATTTCTTAAGAATCCTAAATTTTGTGTTAAAAAATAATTTTACTTTTAATGATAAAATTTATCATCAGGATGGTCTGACTATTGGAGACCCCTTATCTGGCATCTTAGCCGACATATACTTACATTTCTTAGAACATCATAAAATTTCAACAAATATAAAAGGCCTAAGCCTTTGGCTCAGATATGTTGACGACACTTTTGTAATTATTGACAAAGAGCTCAACAACATCGACAATATTTTAACTTTACTAAACAACCTAGACAAAAGTATAAAATTCACCAAGGAAGATGAAATCAATAAATCCTTAAATTTCCTAGATATCACTGTAACACGTAATAATGATAATTTTGACTTCCAAATTTATAGAAAACCAACCCACACCACAATAACAAAAATAATACTTCATTACATCCAAAATCCCATAAACTAGCTACCTTCCATAGTTTAATTTACAGAGCCTTAAAATCCCTCTATCACCTAAAAAAATGAACTCAATTATATAAAAGATTTGGCAAAAATTAATGGATATAAACCAGGAACTATTAATAATTTAATAAACAAAACAAAATTAAACTCAAATTAACAACTAACCTCATCCCTGACAGGCCCAAAAAATCTATTTTTTTTTTTACTTTTACTTACAACAATCCAGACATTTACCAAATTTCGAACCCCCTAAAAAACGAAAACACTTGCATAGCCTTTAGAACAAATAACACCAACCAAAAATTATTTTTCAATCACAACACTGTCAATTCAAATAATACTTACTCAGGTTCAGGCATTTACAGACTCTCTTGCACCCAATGTGGCGTCTCGTACATTGGACTAACTGGCCGCAGCTTTCAAACTAGATACTTAGAACATTATAATGCCTCCAAACACAACAAATTTTCAGCTATGAGCTCTCATATGGAAAAAGCAGGTCATCATTTCACTACTATAGATCAAGACCTCACTATCATTAAAAAAGTAGGTAAAGGAAATTTAATGAACGAATTAGAAAACATCTATATATTTTTAGACCAATATTACAACAAAAATTCAAACCTTAATGATATTATTGAAGTTAAAAACCCATTATACGAAATTTTACCCAAATTGTTGCAATCTATAAACTATAAACATAATAACTTAATAAACAATCTAAAATTATCTTCTTCCAAGACCCATCCCACTTTAGGAGGCACAGCTCCCTCCCCTTCCACCCCCACGGTCCAACCACATCCAATGACACTTAAACTTGACGCCCCTCCCAATCCACCCCCACCTCCGCACCCTCCCCCACCAATCTCACATCGGTATAACACTAGAAGCACAAATATTTCTCATTCAAATGTTACCATGGCAACTAATTAGCATTACAATAGTTAACAAGATAAAATAGAAGTTCAAATGCTACCATGGCAACTATTTAACATTACAGCAGTTAAAAGATAAATGAAATTCACACACTACATATTTTCTTCAACTCACATCACAAAATTAACATCACAACTGTCAAAGGGGTAAGTAATTTTCACACATATCTTCTTCTTTTTTCTCTCCTCCTTTAATATTATTCCTTAACATTTCATTCTCCCCTTATTTCAGACATAACACCTCAAGCTCTACACAACCTCATATAGTTTCCTTTTGACTATTAATACAAGAAGCTACAACCACATCTACCAGCTAATTTTATTATAAATATAGCTACGTTTTCCGACGAATACCTGTCATCGCTCCTAAGCACTTGAACAACTTACTACCACTAAGAGTGACTTTTATTCCTAACTAGCAAGATACCCGTGCTTCGCTACGGTATTATACTGAAATTTATAATTGAATGGATATCGATTTATATATAATCCGTCAAAATTCGAGATCTGACTCGTTTTCTGAGAGATTACGGCAAGTTCCCTCCCATTTTCTTCAATCTTTCTTTCCAGCAATCGATTTCGTACTTCCCGGGCTAGGACCATGTATTCCACGCGGTCAGTTCGGTCCCTAAATGTTTGCTATCTTTTCCTATAAGCATTTTTAATATGGATCAAATTCTTGAGGAGATTCGGCGTGGTGTCTTCTTGGGTGCCTTGGCAGTACTGAACCCGCGGCCGGACTGCATTTGTAGTCATTACCCGTCCAGGCCCGTTTCCAGCGCGGTCCGCACATTTGACGACGGTCCAGATTATTATTATTATTATTATTATTATTATTATTCTTATTATTATTATAGATGTTCTGGACCCCACAGCAAGATGCAAGACCGCTAATTGGCGGTAAATTCTATCTGCTGCCATTGTCATTTTTGACATTGTGACCAGCACCATTGTCGCGCGTGGGCAAGTACGCGGAATTTCTGGCGATACGAATGACATACTTCCATGCATTATTGACCTTATTATAGAGGTGAACAATTGGACAGTCAATCTCATTCCTATCGTTTATTTCAAATGTTTTTAATTTTTATTTATATGCCAGGAGAATCTACTGTAATCAAAGAACGTTCTCCGAAGGAAAAGATGGCTCTTGAAAACGAACCCAAGAAAGATTAAAAATGATCGGTTTATGATCAGAATAAGTACATCGAAAATCCACAGCCTGTTTCCAGTCATTCGACAGGGTCAGGAATGGATTGAATAAACAGTAAAATCAATTTTACACCCCACCGTCGTTAGTTTCATTCACCCCCCCCCCCCCGCAAAAAATAAAAGAAGGCGTGTTTCTTTATATTTAAAAGAGATTCCAAACTCCAATGTTCACGTCTATAACCTTCAGTTTTGAGATATAAGTATCCCCATAAAAATAATTCACTTTTTTCACATCTTTCACACCCCGCCCCCTAAGTGAATTTTCCTGCAACAAACTCGTTTCTTTAATAGTAAAGTATCTTCTAAATACCAATTATCACGACTCTAACTTCTTCAGTTTTTTATTTATGTGTCCTCATGAAAGGAATTCAACTCCTTTCCACTCCCGCCCCCCAAGATTATTCCCCCCCCCCAAAACGCGTTTTTCTTTGATTTTAAAGGAGATCCAAATACAAATTTTCACATCTGTAACAAATATAGTTTTTATTAGATGTAAGTATTCTCATACAATTAAGTCTATTAATTTTTCAATAATTTCAACCCCCCCCCCCCTCATTGGATTTTCGGAGATTACGCGTTTCTTTATTTTTTAAAGCAGATTCAAAATATCAAATTTCACGTCTGTAACATCTCCATTTTTGAGATATCAGTAGCCTAATTAAAAGAAATCAACACTATCTTCAGTCAATTTCCCCCCCCCCCTCCACCCAAGTGGTATTTCCGAAAACTAAAAATGCACGTTTCTTTATTTTTAATAAGAGAAAAAATACAATTTTTCACTTCTGTAACATGTTAAGTTTTTTGAGATATACTGTAGAAATTCTCATTTTAAAATTTCACCACTTTTAGTTCTCCTTAAGTGGAGTTTCCAAATACAAATCACCTATGTTTCTTTACATTTACAGGAGATTTCAAATACACACTTTTTACGTCTGCAACATTTTACGTTTCTCAGATATTCTGTAGATATAGTCTTTCAAAAAATTCACCCCAACTTGTCACTCCTGTTCAACTGGCATTAATTGGATTTTCCAAAAGCAAAAAAGAAATACGTGTTTCTTTGTTTTTAAAGGAGATCCCATATACAAATTTTCAGTTCTGTAATATCTTCAGTTTCTGAGATATATGTATCCTCATTAAAGGCATTCAACATATTATTCACCCTTTTAAACCCATCCTATTGGGATTTACAGAAAACAAAAAAATACGTTTTCCTTCATTTTTAAGGGGGATTCTAAATACCAATTTTTACATCTGTAAACTTTTAAAGTTTTAAGATGTAGACACACTTATTTTAAAAATTCACCCCCCCTTTTCACCCCCCATTATTTGGATTTTCCAAAAACGAAAAAATACCTGCTTCTTTAGTTTTAAAGTAGATCCCAAATACCAATTTTCAGGTCTGTAATATCTCCAGATTCTGAAATATAAGTAGCCTCATTAAAGGCATTCAACCTTTTTTTCACCCTTTTGCACCCTTCCTATTGGGATTTTCCGAAAACAAAAAAATACGTGTTTCTTTATTTTTAGAGGGGATTCTAAATACCAATTTTTACATCTATAAGCTTTAAAAGTTTTGAGATATAGATACACTCATTTTAAAATTTCACCCCCTTTTCAGCCCCACCATGAATTGTATTTTCCAAAAACAAAAAATACGTATTTCTTTATTTTTAAAGGAGATCCCAAACACCAATTTTCAGGTCTGTAATATCTTCAGTTTCTGAGATATAAGTATTCTCTTTAAAGGCATTCAACCCCTTTTTCACATCTTCTCACCCCTCCTATTGGGATTTTCCAAAATCAAAGCAATACGTGCTTCTTTATTTTTAATGGACATTCTAAATACCAATTTTTACACCTGTAAACTTTAAAAGTTTTGAGATATAGATGCACTCATTTCAAAAATTCACCCCCCTTTTCACCCTCCCATTAATTGGATTTTCCAAAAACAAAAAAATACGTGCTTCTTAATTTTTAAAAGCGAACAAAAGTTCCAATTTTCAGGTCTGTAATGTCTGCGGTTTCTTAGATATAAGTACCGGTATCCTGATTAAAAGGCATCCAACCCCTTTTTCACCCTCTTTCACCCATCTTATTGGGATTTTCTGAAAATAAAAAAATACAGGTTTCCTTATTTTTAAAGAAGATTCTAAATACCAATTTTCACATCTGTAAACTTTTAAAGTTTTGAGATATAGATACACTCATTTTAAAATTTCACACCCCCTTTTCACCCCCTTAGCGACGGAATATCCAAAAATCCTCTCTTAGCGAGCACCTACATCTTAATATGAATATATCCTCAAAATTTCATTCATTTATGTCCAGTAGTTTTGGCTCGGCGATGATGAATCAGTCAGTCAGTCAGTCAGGACAAGTTACTTTATATATACAGATTTATTAAGCTACTAGCAAGATACCCGTGCTTCGCTACGGTATTATACTGAAATTTATAATTGAATGCTTATCGTTTTATATATAACCCACCGATATTCGCGATCTGACTCGTTTTCTGAGAGATTCCGCCAAAATTTGCGATCTGACTCGTTTGCTGAGAGATTGCGGCAACGTTCCTCCCATTTTTCAATCTTTTCTCCAGCAATCGATTTCGTACTTCCCGGGATAGGTCCAGGTATTCCACCCTGTCAGTTGGGTCCCTAAATCTTTGCCATCTTTTCCTATAAGCATTTTTAATGTGGATCAAATCCTTGAGGAGATCCGGCGTGGTGTCGTCTTGGATGCCTTGGCGGTACTGAACCTCTACTTGGCGGTAAATTACATCTGCTGCCGTTGTCATTGATGACAGTATGACCAGCACCATTGTCGCCCCTAGGCAAGTGCGCAGGACTTCTGGCGATACGAATGACATACTTCCGTGCATTATTGACCTTATTACAGAGGTGAACAATTGCACGGTCAATCATATATCTATCGTTTATTTCAAATGTGTTTAAATTTTTGTTTATATGCCAGAAGAATCCACTGTAATCTAAGAAGGTTCTCCAAAGGAAAAGATGGCTCTTGAAAACGAACCCAGGAGATATTAAAAATGATCGGTTTATGATCAGAATAAGTACATTGAAAATCCACAGCCTGTTTCCAGTCATTCAACCGGGTCAGGAATGGAATGAATAAGCCCTGCCGAAGCCTGTCGCACTCCACTGGGGCAATGATTAAATGAATGACAAATGAAATGAAATGATATTGGAGAGTGTTGCTGGAATGAATGATGACGGGGAAAACCGGAGTACCCGGAGAAAAACCTGTCCCGCCTCCGCTTTGTCCAGCACAAATCTCACATGGAGTGACCGGGATTTGAACCACGAAACCCAGCGGTGAGAAGCCAGCGCGCTGCCGCCTGAGCCACGGAGGCTCCTTATAAGTACATTAGGAACAGTAAAATCAATTGGTCTCACCTCCGTTTTCACCCCACCGCGCTTAAGTTGATTTACCTCCCCCCACCCAAAAAAAAGAAAGAAAAGAAAACGTGTTCCTTTATGTTTAAAGGAGATTACAAATACCAATGTTCACGTGTGTTACCTTCAGTTTTGAGATATAAGTATTCCCATAAAAATAATTCACTTTTTTCACTTACTTTCACACTCCCCGCCCCCCTTAAGTGAATTTTCCGGCAAAAAATACTTGTTTCTTTAATAGTAAAGGATCTTCTAAATACCGATTATCTTCAGTTTTTGATATAGGTGTCCTCATGAAACGAATTCAACTCCTTTTCACACTCGCCCCCAAAAATGATTTTCCCCCCGCCCCCCCCCCCAAACTCGTCGTTTTATTTTTAAGGAAGATATAAATACCAATTTTCACGTCTGTAACAACTTTAGTTTTTATTAGATGTAAGTATCCTCATACAATTAATTCAATAAATATTTCAATTTTTCACCCCCCCCCCCAACCTTCATTGGATTTTCCGAGAATACCTGATTCTTTAGTTTAACAGGAGATTCCAAATAACAATTTTTACGTCTGCAACATTTTACATTTCTGAGATATACTGTAGATATAGTCTTTCTAAAAATTCACCCCAATTTGTCACTCCTGTTTAACCCCCATTAATTAGATTTTCCAAAAACAAAACAAATAAATGTTTCTGTATTTTTAAAGGAGATTCCATATACTAACTGTCTGGCCTGTAATATCTTCAGTTTCTGAGATATAAGTATCCTCATTAAAGACATTCAACCCCTTATTCACACTTTTCACCCCTCCTATTGGGATTTCCGAAAAAAAAAATACGTGTTCTTTTATTTTTAAAGGAGATTCTAAATATCAATTTTTACATGTGCAAACTTTTGAGGTTTTGAGATATAGATACACTCATTTTTAAAATACTCGTTCCTTTCACCCCCCCCCTCCCACTATTTGGATTTTCTAAAAACAAAAAATACACGTTTCTTTATTTATAAAGGAGATCCCAAATACCGATTTTCAGGTCTGTAACATCTTCAGTTTCTGTGAAATTATCCTTATTAAAGGTATTAAACTATTTTTCACCCCTTTTCACCCCTCCTATTTGGATTTTCGGAAAACAAAGAAATACGTGTTCCTTTATTTTGAAAGTAGATTATAAGTACTAATTTTTACATCTGTAAACTTTGAAAGTTTTGAGATACAGATACACTCATTTTAAAAATTCACCCCCCTTTCAACCCTCCACTATTTGGATTTTCCAAAAACAAAAAGTACATGTTTCTTTATATTTAAAGGAGATCCCAAATACCTTTTTTCAGGACTGTAATATCTTCAGTTTCTGAGATATAAGTATCTTCATTAAAGGCATTCAACCCCTTTTCACCCCTCCTATTAGGATTTTCCGAAAACAAATAATACATGTTTATTTATTTTTAAAGGACATTCTAAATACCAATTTATACATCTGTAAACTTTTAAAGTTTTAAGATGTAGACACACTCATTTTAAGAATTCACCCCCCCCCCCATTATTTGGATTTTCCAAAAACGAAAAAATACCTGTTTCCTTATTTTTAAAGTGGATCCCAAATACCAATTTTTAGGTCTGTAATATCATTTTCTGAAATATAAGTAACCTCATTAAAGGCATTCAACCCATTTTCACCCTTTTCCACCCTTCCTATTGGGATTTTCCGAAAACAAAAAATGACGTGTTTCTTTATTTTTAAAGGACATTCTAAATACTAATTTTTACATCTATAAACTTCAAAAGTTTTGAGATATAGATACACTCATTTTCAAAATTCACCCCCTTTTCACACCCCCCATTAATTGGATTTTCCAAAAACAAAAGAATACGTGTTTCTTTATTTTTAAAGGATATCCCAAACACCAATTTTCAGGTCTGTCATATTTTCAGTTTCTGAGATATAAGTATCGTCATTAAAGGCATTCAACCCATTTTTCACCCCTTTTCACCCCTCCTATTGGGATTTTCCGAAAACAAAAAAATACGTGTTTCTTTATTTATAATGCAAATTCTAAATACCAATTTTTACATCTGTAAACTTTAAAAGTTTTGAGATATTGATACACTCATTTCAATAATTCACCCCCCCTTTTCCCCTCCCATTAATTGGATTTTCCTGAAACAAAAAAATATGTGTTTCTTTATTTTCAAAAGAGATCAAGTGTACCAATTTTCAGGTCTGTAATATCTTTAGTTTCTGAGATATAATTACCGGTATCCTGATTAAAGGCATTCAACCCCTTTTTCACCGTTTTCACCCCTCCTATTAGGATTTTCTGAAAACAAAAAAATACGTGTTTCCTTATTTTTAAAGAAGATTCTAAATGCCAATTTTTATTACTCTAAACCTTTAAGTTTTTGAGATACAGATATTCTCATTTTAAAAATTAACCCCCTTTTTCACCCCCTTAGCCACGGAATATCCAAAAATCCTCTCTTAGCGAGCACTTACATATTAATATGAATGTAACCCCAAAATTTCATTTCTTTATGTCCAGTAGTTTTGGCTCGGCGATGATGAATCAGTCAGTCAGTCAGGACAAGCTATTTTATATATATACTAGCATGGTACCCGTGCTTCGCTACGGTATTATACTGAAATTTATAATTGAATGCTTATTGTTTTAGATATATAATCCGCCGAAATTCGCGATCTGACACGATTTCAGCGAGAATCCACCAAAATTCCCGATCTGACTCGTTTTCTATTAGATTACGGCACGTTTCCTCCCATTTTTCAATCTTCCTTTCCAGCAATCGATTTCGTACTTCCCGGGCTAGGCTCAGGTATTCTTCCCGGTCAGTTGGGTCCGTAAATCTTTGACATACCGTATATTCCTATAATCATTTTTAATCTGGATAAAATCCTTCAGGAGATCCGGCGTGGTGTCTTATTGGAAGCCTTGGCTGCACTGAACCCGCGGCCGGCTGCATTCTTAGTCATTACCCGTCCAGGAGCCGTTTCCAGCGCGGTCCGCACATTTGACGACGGTCCGGAACATTATTATTATTATTATTATTATTATTATTATTATTATTATTATTATTATTATTAATGTTATTCTTATTCTTATTATTATTACTATTATGTGTTGCTGGGATGAATGATGACAGGGAAAACCGGAGTATCCGGAGAAAAACCTGTTCCGCCTCCGTTTTGTCCAGCACGAATGTCACATGGAGTGACCGGGATTTGAACCACGGAACCCAGCTGTGAGAGGCCGGCGCGCTGCCGCCTGAGCAACGGAGGATCCTTATAAGTACATTAAGAACAGTAAAATCAATTGGCCTCACCTCCTTTTACACCCCACCGCCGTTAGTTTTTACTGCCACCCCCCCCCCCAAAAAAAAATTAAAAGAAGGCGTGTTTCTTTATGTTTTAGGGAGATTACAAACACCAATGTTCACGTCTATTACCTTCAGTTTTGAGATATAAGTATCCCCATAAATATAATTTACTTTTGTCACTTCATTTCAAACTACACCCCCCCCCCCCTAAGTGAATTTTCCCGCAAAAAATACTTGTTTCTTTAATAGTGAAGGATCTTCTAAATACCAATTATCACGACTCTAACTTCTTCAGTTTTTGATTTATGTGTCCTCATGAAAGGAATTCAACTCCTTTACACTCCCGCCCCCCAAGATGCCTTCCGCCCCAAAACGCGTTTTTCTTTTTTTTTAAAGGAGATCCAAATACGAATTTTCACGTCTGTAACAACTTTAGTTTTTATTAGATGTATATATTCTCATACAATTAAAATCAATTAATTTTCAATTCTTTCACCCCCCTCCCCCCCGCTTCATTGGATTTTCCGAGAATACGTGTTTCTTTACTTTTAAAGCAGATTGCAAATATCAAATTTCACGTCTGTAACATCTTCATTTTTAAGATATCAGTAGCCTAATTAAAAGAATTCAACACCATTTTCAGTCAATTTCACCCCCCCCTCCACCCAAGTGGTATTTCCGAAAATTAAAAATACACGTTTCTTTATGTTTAATAGAGATAAAAATACCATTTTTCACTTCTGTAACATGTTAAGTTTTTTAGATATACTGTAAAAAAACTCATTTTAAAATTTCACCCCTTTTGGGTTCCCCTTAAGTGGAGTTTCCAAAAACAAATCACCTATGTTTCTTTACATTTACAGGAGATTCCAAACACCCACTTTTTACGTCTGTAACATTTTACGTTCCCAAGATAATCTTTCAAAAAATTCACCCCAATTTGTCACTTCTGTTTAACCGCCATTAATAGGATTTTCCAAAAACTAAAATAATACGTATTTCTTTATTTTTAAAGGAGATCCCATATACAAATTTTCAGTTCTGTAATATCTTCCGTTTCTGAGATATATGTATCCTCATTAAAGGAATTCAACCCATTTTTTACCCTTTTACACCCCTCCTATTGGGATTTACAGGAAACAAAAAAATACGCGTTCCTTTATTTTTAGAGGAGATTCTAACTACCAATTTTTACATCTGTAAATTTTAAAGTTTTAAGATGTAGACACATTCATTTTAAACAATTCACCCCCCTTTTCACCCCTCAATATTTGGATTTTCCAAAAACGAAAAAAATACGTGTTTCTTTACATTTAAAGTAGATCCCAAATACCAATTTTCAGGTCTGTAATATCTTCGGGTTCTGAAATATAAGTAGCCTCATTAAAGGCATTCAACCCATTATTCACCCTTTTACACCCTTCCTATTGGGATTTTCCGAAAACAAAAGAATACGTGTTTCTTTATTTTTAAAGGAGATTCTAAATACCAATTTTTACATCTATAAACTGTAACAGTTTTGAGATATAGATACACTCATTTTAAAAAATCACCCCCTTTTCACCCCCCCCATTAATTGGATTTTCCAAAACAAAAAAATACGTGTTTCTTTATTTTTAAAGGAGATAGCAAACACCAATTTTCAGGTCTGTAATATCTTCAGTTTCTGAAATATATGTAGCCTCATCAAAGGCTTTCGACCCCTTTTTCACCCCTCCTATTGCGATTTTCCGAAAACAAAAAATACGTGTTTCTTTATGTTTAATGAAGATTCTAAATACCATTTTTTACATCTGCAAACTTTAAAAGTTTGGAGATATAGATTCACTCATTTTAAAAATTCACCCCATTTTCACCCTCCCATTAATTGGATTTTTCAAAAACAAAAAAATACGTGTTTCTTTATTTTTAAAGTAGATCCCAAATACCAATTTTCAGGTCTGTAATATATTCAGTTTCTAAGATATAAGTATTCTCTTTAAAGGCATTCAACCCAATTTTCACCCCCTTTTCACCCCTCCTATTGGGATTTTCCGAAAACAAAAAACTACGTGTTCCTTGATTTATAATGAAGATTCTAAATACCAATTTTTACATCTCTAAACTTTAAAACTTTTGAGATATAGATGCACTCATTCTAAAAATTCACCCCCCTTTTCACCCTCGCATTAATTGGATTTTCCAAAAACAAAAAAATATGTGTTTCTTTACTTTTGACAGCGATCGAAAGTACCAATTTTGAGGTCTGTAATGTCTTCAGTTTCTGAGATATAAGTAGCGGTATCCTGATTAAAGGCATTCAACCACTTTTTCACCCTTTTTTCCCCTCTTATTGGGATTGTCTGAAAACAAAAAAATACGTGTTTCCTTATTTTTAAAGAAGATTCTAAATACCAATTTTCACATCTGTAAACTTTTAAAGTTTTGAGATATAGACACACTCATTTTAAAATTTCACCCTCCTTTTCACCCCCTTAGCGACGGAATATCCAAAAATCCTCTCTTAGCGAGCACCTACATTATAATATGAATATATCCCCAAAATTTCATTTCATTATGTCCAGTAGTTTTGGCTCGGCGATGATGAATCAGTCAGTCAGTCAGTCAGTCAGTCAGGACAAGCTACTTTATATATATAGATATAGATTTATTAAGCTACTAGCAAGATACCCGTGCTTCGCTACGGTATTATACTGAAATTTATACTTGAATGCTTATGTATCTATACATAATCCGCCGAAATTCGCGATCTGACTCGTTTTCTATTATTTTACAGCACGTTTCCTCCCATTTTTCAATATTCCTTTCCAGCAATCGATTTCGTACTTCCCGGGCTAGGCTCAGGTATTCCTCCTGGTCAGTTGGGTCCGTAAATCTTTGCCATCTTTTCCTTTAATCATTTTTAATATGGATAAAATCCTTCAGGAGATCCGGCGTGGTGTCATATTGGGTGATTTGGCGGCACTGAACCCGCGGCCGGACTGCATTCTTAGTCATTACCCGTCCAGGAGCCGTTGCCAGCGCGGTCCGCACATTTGACGACGGTCCGGAACATTATTATTATTATTATTATTATTATTATTATTATTATTATTATTATTATTATTATTATTATTATTATTATGTGTTGCTGGAATGGCTGATGACAGGGAAAACCGGAGTATCCGGAGAAAAACCTGTCCCGCCTCCGTTTTTTCCAGCACGAATGTCACATGGAGTGACCGGGATTTGAACCACGGAACCCAGCTTTGAGAGGCCGGCGCGGTGCCGCCTGAGCAACGGAGGATCCTTGTAAGTACATTAATAACAGTAAAATCAATTGGTCTCACCTCCTTCTACACCCCACCGCCGTTAAGTTTATTTACCGCCCCCCCCCCCCACAAAAAGAAATGAAAAGAAGGCTTGTTTCTGTATGTTTAAGGGAGATTCCAAACACCAATGTTCACGTCTATTACCTTCAGTTTTGAGATATAAGTATCCCCATAAAAGTAATTTACTTTTTTCACTTCATTTCACACTACTCCCCCCCCCCCCCCCCTATGTGAACTTTCCCGAAAAAAATACTTGTTTCTTTAATAGTAAAGGATCTTCTAAATACCAATTATCACGACTCTAACTTCTTCAGTTTTTGATTTATGTGTCCTCATGAAAGGAATTCAACTCCTTTACACTCCCGCCCTCCAAGATGGTTTCCCGCCCAAAACGCGTTTTTCTTTGTTTTTAAAGGAGATCCAAATACGAATTTTCACATCTGTAATAACTTTAGTTTTTATTAGATGTATGTATTCTCATACAATTAAGCCAATAAATTTTTCAATTCTTTCACCCCCCCCCCCCCGCTTCATTGGATTTTAAGAGAATACGTGTATTTTTACTTTTAAAGCAGATTGAAAATATCAAATTTCACGTCTGTAAAATCTTCATTTTTGATATATCAGTAGCCTAATTAAAATAATTCAACACCATTTTCAGTCAATTTAACCCCCCCCCCCTCCGCCCAGGTGATATTTCCGAAAACTAAAAATACACGTTTCTTTATGTTTAATAGAGATAAAAAATACCATTTTTCACTTGTAACATGTTAAGTTTTTTAGATATACTGTAAAAATTCTCATTTCAAAATTTCACCCCTTTTGAGTTCCCCTTAAGTGGAGTTTCCAAAAACAAATCACCTATGTTTCTTTACATTTACAGGAGATTCCAAACACCCACTTTTTACGTCTGTAACATTTTACGTTTCCAAGATATTCTGTAGATATCGTCTTTCAAAAATTAACCCCAATTTCTCACTCCTGTTTAACCGCCATTAATTGGATTTTCCGAAAACAAAATAT